>NC_140634.1:22071715-23541715 GCF_057382275.1 Copadichromis virginalis
AGCACTCTAAAGTGTAAAGAGGACTCCCTTGCATTTCTGATCACAAACATCACAGTACTTTCATAAGCCTTAATGAATAACAAATTACTAATTAAGAGAGCTTGGTATTTTTTCCCAGTATGAGGACAATACATGAAAAACAAAATCAGGGTTATAACCCTCAATGATTAATGACACCTATGATGGCACTTATAATAAATAAATGAAAATAATAATTTCACAGGCGTGGACAGGCATTGGAGAATAAATACAAGGTCACCACCATAGAATGAAACCTGGCACAAGAGCTGAGAGCAAAGCTGCCACATCAAAGCTCAGCAATTATGCTGCATATGTGACTAAAGCTACGTTCACACTGCAGGTGAAAGCGCATCAAATTTGACTTTTTTGACCCTATACGACCCATATCCGATCATGGTATGGCAGTGTGAACAGCACAGCACCGGAGAAGACAAACGAGAAAGCATGGCGGTGGAAACTGAGAACGGAGCGAGTCAATGGACAGAAAATGAGGTTTTGGACTTGATTAGCATATGGGGAGACAATTCTATTCAAGCTAAAAGACTCTGTGTCCATACCTCTGCAAGGAGTTAGCAGCCACTGCTCCAAAAAAGGCCATTGTTAAAGCACAGGCTCAGTGTCTCAGTGTCCTTCTTTCTCTAATTAATTTGTCAAAATACTGTCGGTTTTGACTGTGAAGAAATTGATAGACTGCTGCAACAACACCTACTAGCTCTGTAGCTGCCACTTTTACTTCCGTGAACAGAGCGCATTGTGTGTGTGACGTCTTCTTTTGTGCATGTGGGCCGCTTTGAGGGCCGTGAACCGTTCACACTAGAGCGCGTTTGCTGTCACATTTTATTTGTAGTGTGAACCAGACAAAAAAAATCATATTTGATCAAAAAATCGGAATTGAGCATTAAGACCTGCATTGTGAACATAGCCTTTAAGACAAGACGGCCATCAAAATTGTTTTGGAAGCCGACTGTGACTAAAACATAATACCACGACAAGCCACACCAAGCTGCTGACCTTACCAGCAACACTCCTGTGCCTGGGTTTAGGAACGAGTAAGAGAACAAATGTCTGACTAAAAATAACCCGCTTAGCTATAGCACTGCACGGTGCTGCCCGATAATAAGGATCCAGCTCAGTAACAAGTAGGTGGGCAGCAAGAAGGAAGAGAGCCTAAATCTGCAACTGTTGCTTTATTATAGCTGAGGTAGTGAGGAATTCCGAGCAACTGTGACCAGATGTGTTCTTAATAGCTCACTTGGCAGCTCTAAATGATGATTCTAAAGGGTTATGCAAAACCCAAGATAACATTTAGTGGCAATTTATTTATAAATCTTAAATAATCATTTGTAGAGCTTTAAAATATCCATAGCTGGCTTAAACGGATTATTCCCAACAGAAAGTTTACTTCCAATAATTGCACAAAAGAAACATAAATTTTAAAGAAATACAACTAAGAGTCTGCAGTTTTGTAGGGGGCTCTGTGAGGCTGTTCTTAGACACAGCATTGCTAATCACTAAAAGCATGCTACCACATCCTAATTGGCATTGCTAACATGCTAAAAGAAAAATACCAGGAGAAAGAAATGTCAGTAAAGTTTCTCAATTCACCCTTTGCAGTTTGGTCCATATATTCTTGGACAGTGTCACAAATTTTGCAATTTTGGATCTGCAAAAATGGACATGTACAGTATGTCTGCAAGTGGAACTAGGTCACTAGTGTTTACTGACAATGTGACTGCTTATAGAAGTAACAGGATGAGTGATTAAAAGTGGTATTTGTGAAGATGAATTGTGGTATTTGGCAATAAAAGCTGAAATTCTGCACTTCAGTCACATCTTAACTGTTTGATTCAAAATCCACTGTGGTGGTGTATAGCGAAAAAAAATCAGAAGTACCTAGTTACACATACAAAGCTTTATGGCAATTAATTATCTACTATCAATCAATCAATCAATCAATCAATCAATCTTTATTTATAAAGCACTTTTCATACAGAAAAAATGTAGCACAAAGTGCTTTACATAGTTAAAAGCAGCCCACCCCACCCTCCAACTCACTCCCCACACTCTCAATACACATATATCCCCCCACCCCCACCCACACACACATACACACACGCGCACACTTAAAGAGTAAAAATTGGGCTGGGCTCGCATGAGCCAAGTGAGGAAACATTATAACAGAGAGCCGTCTGCACCGGGAGCCGGTCACAGACCGCAGCCTCCGGGCTGGGCACACAGCAGGAGGGGGGCCAAGGAGCCCCCCAACCAGGCTGAGAGGACCCCAGAGACCAGCAGCCACGGTCAATAACAGCCCCGGTGCAGAGAGCGCCCTCCGAGGAAACACTGGAGATATGACGCAATACGATATATACAGGGTAAAATGATAAAATAAATAAGAACAGGATACAATATAAATATAAATATAAATAGAGTAAGAAGATTAAAAAATGAATAAGAATAAAATCAAGAAATATTAGGTAAATCCTAAATTAATAATAGAATAACAGGATAGAATAAATAAGCATAAAAAATAAATAAACGCTAAGTACAAGCTAAATTAAAAAGGTGGGTCTTGAGCCTGTTCTTAAAAACATGTACGTTCTCTGCGGCCCTGAGCTCCTCCGGCAGGCTGTTCCACAGACGAGGACCATACCACTGAAAAGCTGCCTCTCCGTGAGTATGTGTCCTGACTTTAGGGACAATCAAAAGGCCAGTACCAGAGGACCTCAGGGTCCGCGAGGGTTCGTATGGTAAAAGCAGATCTGAGAGATAAGAAGGCACAAGACCATTAAGACATTTAAAAACCAATAAAAGAACTTTAAAATCGATCCTGAAACACACGGGGAGCCAGTGCAGCGATTCTAAAACCGGTGTAATGTGGGCCCGCCCTCTGGTCTTCGTCAGCACACGAGCTGCCGAGTTTTGCAAGAGTTGTAAAGTTAAAATATTCTTCTTAGGAAGACCAGAGAGCAGTGCATTACAGTAATCAATGCGACTGGTAATAAAAGCATGCATCAGCATCTCCGTGTTGGCCCGAGAGAGAATAGGGCGGACTCTGGCTATATTTTTTAGATGATAAAATCCAATTTTGGTTACATGTTTAACATGTGGGATAAAACCAAGCTCAGAGTCAAAAATAACACCCAGGTTTTTCACTTGTAGCGAAGGACATAGTGAAAATGCCTCTAATTTAGACAAGAGTTTCTCTCTCTGAGCCTCAGGACCGACAATTAAAACTTCAGTTTTGTCCTGGTTAAGCTGTAAAAAGTTTTCTGCCATCCAAGATCTTATATCCAAGATACAGTTAAAAAGGGCATCCATTGGTCTGGTGTCATCAGGAGACACGGAGATGTACAGCTGCGTGTCATCAGCGTAACTGTGGAAGTTCACTCCATGCCTCCTGATGACACTGCCGAGAGGCAACATATACAAATTAAAAAGTACAGGGCCTAGAACCGACCCTTGAGGCACACCACATATCAATGGACATTTTTTACTCTGGACCAAAATGGTAGAATTTACAAGGAACAAGTTAACAGGGAAGGTTTCTATCAAATGCACAGCACAAATCCAGTCTCAGAACATGATCAAGTACATCAAATACACACTCTAATGTGAGTTTAAAAAAAACATTTAGCAGAGGGCAATTTGTTAAACCTCCCTTGGATGAAAGGAAGGACCATAATTGAAAACCAGTTAAAGTGAGGTGGACACAAAGCACTGGCAACCGGTAATGACAGTTCATCTATTGGCCACTACAGGCCTCAATAAACTAACATTATATTAGTGATAAGACATGCAGTCTGCAGCTTATTGTTCAGTTCTTACATACTTTTCTACAAAGTGGGACGATATTAACATAATTGTATTTTTTTGTTTTTACCAGAATTTGCTTGTCTTATTGTTTACTCATTCAGCATATGTATGATGGTACAGTATGGTTCCACAGCTTTGTTTCTCAATTATATTACAGATTCTGATCGTCCTCACCCTGTAACTGGGATTCAGTGGCACAGCCGAACAATATTAGATTCATACAGAAGACAGAAAGCAGGACATGTAGCAGCCAATATGAATATATTAACTGTAGCACAATAGCAATTTCAACTTCAAGCTTTTTTTCTTCCTGTTTCAAGTCTTCAGCCACATATTTCTGCATCATGTATATTTTTGTCAGTAAACAGATTCCAGTGACCCATCAGTATCACTTTGTATGCCAAGAACATAATGTCTGATGGTTCAAAGCATTATGTTAGATAGCTATTCTGCCAGGAAATTTGGAGAACACGCTGGCTTTGGGCAGTGGAATTGTCAAAAAGAATTTGATGGTTGTCGGGATCTGAGATTTTTGCCATTTCACAATTCTTTTTTTTTTTCCATCATGGACCTGCTTGAAATAAAGATTTGATTTTAAAACCTTAAGATTTGATTTCAAGGCCAGTAAATCAGTTTATTTTAAAACATAAGTAAGAGGAAGGAGTGTAACAGGCTGTCAACTGACCAGTTTTCCACTCTTCATTTTTTCTCCACAATAGTTCAATCTCATCTTTCACATTATATATTATACTCCATTCCAAAATGGCAACTCTGCATCCAGCATTCAGATAGGCAACGGAATATAAGATTTGTGAATTCAAAGGCCAGTTAAAGAAGTATTATTTTTTTCTTTTCATTTCAGTTAGTTTTGTTAGGATAGAGTCAACTTATTGTGTGACAAGTTGTAATTATGGAGTGACAAAGCCAATAATTATGAAAAATAATGGCAATAATTACTTAGTCGTAGTTGGAAAACAGTGGAGTACCCCCTCTAAAATAGGAGTCACTTGGACTCTATTGGAATCTTGATTACGAGTAATGGTAAAGCAGCTGGTAGTATATTGACAGGTGAATCACTGAGTTGTCAGAGAAAATTAAATCACAAGGCAAAGCTTTCAATTTGCCAGTCAATCTGAGGTCTAAGACTTACTTGTGATAAGATGGTAACCAAAAGAATGAAGGTGTCGATACAAGTAGACGTCTAGATGAAGCTAGTGTAGTGTTACCCCTTTACATCAAAAGGAACCAGTGGAGTTCTTTGGCAGTCTGATCCAACTGCATCCTTGAACCCTTTGGTTTAAAGAAGATGACAAGGCAGACCCAGAATTTGCTCTAGTGCTGCATGAAATATTTATATGCAAAGTCTATACAAAAAGTCTTGAGCCACACCTCCTTTCTTTGTATTTTGCTTCCGAGGAACAAAAGAAAGTTGTCTTGAGCAATAGCTCAAGGCTTTCTGAACGTCTTTCAAAGTTTTTCTTTGGACATTGGTTGCTTTTTCACTCACCAGATCCTCAACCTCAACGTTGTTGAATCAGTGTGAAATCATCTTGACAGAATGGAAAAATAAACAGTCAAAACCTGAAGAAGAGCTTTTTTAAGAATCCTGAAGAACTACTCCTGAAGAACACTGTCTAAGAGAGATCAGGCTCTAATAATAATGGTACCAAATATCACATTTCAAGTTTGATAGAACTGTACAAACTCAGTTTTCCATGTGTGTTTACACATGCACATTAATACATTTCTTGACCTGTTTCCCATTTTCCTATTAATTTATAATGAGACTTTTTGCACAGAAATGAATAATATCTGGCCTGGAGGCATCTATTGATTGTTCTCGAGGAACTGGCATTTTGGAATACCACGCCTTGCCTACTACTATGAGATTCTTCAGATCCATTAACAAGAAGCAGGTATCAGAGTGACCAACACCCCAGTTTTGTGTAACTCACTGGCTTTATGTAGTGACTTTGGAAGGAAAAGCATATTAAAACGAATTACTAACTCTGTCACTTCTTAAAACTCTTGGGCGAGCTATGGCAAACAAATGATATTATTTGAATGCATGGCTTCCAGCTACGAAGGAGTAAATGTCCTCATAGTACCGTAAAAATTATGCGTCATATGAGTTGTTCCGTTATTTGCTGCGTATGGATTCATTTTTCAACAATGCAATCTCTTTCTCGGTTGCTCAGCATTAAGAGAAAGTTGAAGTAAAACTGAGCTGTTCATACAGAAAAATCTAGTGAATCCCTGCTTTTAGGGTGGATTTATTTCATACATGCTAATAAATCAAAATCAGCCTAACTCTGTTTCTGCTCATCAGCACAGCATTATGAGCAGACCACAGACACAAATCAAAAGAAATAAAGGAAACCTGGCTAGGCGCTAATGATGTGTGGATTGTTAAACAGCAGAGTGAGACACTGAGAAGCTTCTCCGTGGTTTTAGTTAAGAAAAAATAGATTTAGAGAGAAAAAGAAAATAAGACTGAGAAGGAAAAAAAATAAGGAAAAAACAGATTCTGCTGCTTTTCAAGGAGGGACTGGCAGGCTGACGCAGAGGGATGTGCAAAAAAAGGGAAGTGTTTTCATCTTCCTGCTCACTCCTCTTTTTTTTACACCTTTCCATCCTTTTCTATTTCCATCTTGCTACATCTATCACTCTTTTCTCCTCTCTCACTTTCTCTCTGGCATTGTTCTCAGCGTCAAGAGTTGTCATGACAAGACTGTTTATTTCTAATGGTTGACATTTCGCCCTGTGCTGCTCGCCTGAAAGAACACACCAGGATGAATGCACCGCGATTTTCAAAGGAACATCTTGTTATTAGCCAACGTTTCCCCATTCTAACACTCTTGGCACGCAGATAAACACTCACTGCACAAATGAATCGGCATGCACACTCTGAGAACTGCACACTCGGGCGCAGAGGTGCATTTAAAATGGAAAGATCTATCAGGCTTTTTAACCTTTCATCTCCGAGCAGAGAAAAGCAAGTTTCCGACTCCCACATCATGTTCAACCCTCAGCTGCATTCTTTCCTCCTTTCTGCCATCTTCCCGCAGTTCTTTCCATCACCTCCTTCTTCTGTGGAATCAAATTTAAGGTAGGGATTAATAAGACGATGTGGGCTCTGGTCTAAATGTGCGTTTTGGGACAATCATTGTGGCGCTCTGACAGTCGCACGGACCCGCACAAGAAAAGAAAAAAGATGATTTAGATCGATTCTCTCAGTCACCCCATTCTTCGCCATTTGAATGTTCTGATGGCCTTCTAATCATTTTACTTTCATCTGCCTTGCTTTGTCTCCGATTTTCCTTCTCTATCACCATTATTCCATTAAGTTGAATTTCATTCCTACTCCTTCAAGCTTTCCTATCTTTTTATTGTTTGACCTGCGTTGGGTTTAAAATCCTGAAACGATGCTTATAATACCAGGTTGAGATGCAAATGAGGAGACTTCACTCAGGCAAGTCTGCTGGACCAGACGGAGTGAGTCCCCTTGTCCTCAAGACCTGTGCCCCCCAGCTGTGTGGAGTCTTTCATAAACTGTTTATGCTGAGTCTGAGTCTGCAGAGGGTCCCGGTGATGTGGAAGACATCATGCCTCGTCCCTGTACCAAAGACGCCTCGTCCCAGTGGCCCCCAGGATTACAGGCCCGTGGCACTGACGTCCCACATCATGAAGACCCTGGAAAGGCTCATCCTGGACCAGCTGCGACCCATAGTAAGACCACATCTGGATCCCCTTCAGTTCGCTTATCAGCCTCGTCTCGGAACAGAGGACGCCATCATCTACCTGCTCAATCGTGTCTACACCCATCTGGACCAGCCGGCGAGCACTGTGAGGGTCATGTTTTTTGACTTTTCCAGTGCTTTCAACACCATCAGGCCGACCCTCCTGGGTGATAAGTTAGCAGCGATGCAGGTGGATGCTTCTCTGGTGTCCTGGATTGTTGATTACCTGACAGGAAGACCACAATATGTACGTCTCCCACAGTGTGTGTCTGACAAGGTGATTAGCAACACAGGGGCACCACAGGGGACTGTCCTCTCCCCCTTCCTCTTCACCCTCTACACCACAGACTTCAGCCACTGCACAGAGACCTGCCATCTTCAGAAGTTTTCTGATGACTCTGCGGTGGTTGGATGCATCAGCAGGGATGATGAGACAGAGTACCGGGCTGTGGTCGACTCCTTTGTCACGTGGTGTGAGCAGAATCATCTGCAGCTCAACGTGGCAAAGACCAAGGAACTGATCGTGGACTTCAGGAAGACCAGGAAACACTTGACCCCTGTTTCAATCCAGGGGGTCAGTGTTGACATTGTGGAGGACTATAAATACCTTGGAGTACACATTGACAGTAAACTGGACTGGGCTAAAAACACCACAGCACTTTACAGGAAGGGCCAGAGTCGTCTCTATTTTTTGAGGCGACTGAGGTCCTTCAACATCTGCCAGAAAATGCTGAGGATTTTCTATGAGTCTGTTGTGGCCAGTGCGATCCTCTATGCTGTTGCATGCTGGGGGAGCAGGCTGAGGGTCGCAGATGCCAACAGACTTAATAAACTGATCCGTAAGGCCAGCAATGTTGTGGGGATGGAGCTGGACTCCCTCAAGGTGGTGTCGGAGAGGCGGATGCTGTCCAAGATAAAGACAATGTTGGATAACACCTCCCACCCACTCCATGACATGTTGGTCAGTCACAGGAGCTCGTTCAGTGAGAGACTGAGATTACCGAAAAGCACCACTGAACGACACAGGAAATCATTCCTGCCTGTGGCCATCTCCCTGTACAACGCATCCACTTAACACACTGTTTGCTGCTACAACTACACATGTTTCTTTTCCAAATATTTATTTATAAGTGACTTATGTATGTATGTATGTATATATATGTATATATTGTACTATTCTTAGTTAGCGTATTGTCTGTCTTGTCTTAATGTTGGTTTAAAATGGAGCACTGTAACAAAAAATAATTTCCCCCAGGGATCAATAAAGTATTCTGATTCTGATTCTGATTCTGATAATGAATCCATAAATTACTTGTGAGCAATTTTAATATTCAAGAAAAAAAAAAGCCTTTTTCCTACGAAACAGTAATTTGTAGTAACCTTCCAAATCTAATATCCTTTTGGCAGGACTGTGTCTTAGGTGGGTGCATTCCACCTAATGTGTAATTACATCTTCCAATAAACTGATACATTTCCATTACAAGATGGCGCGGCCACGTCCAGACGCCTTCCTGACCGCTCCGCTCCAACTATCTACTTTTCTTGTTTTTTACCTATTTTTTGTTCTGGTTTACATCCCAAAATCCTCTAGTCTTATAGTTTACGACAGCGGATCACTTGTAAACATCGGTGCCAAGGTTGCACATCTAATCTTGGACACTTTTAAACCCGACCCTTCCTGGCCGCCAGAGATTCTACGCGGCGCGGAGAACAACAAAGGACGGGCCGCTCATCCGAGGCGCAGAACAAAGAAGCGCCGGGGGAAACGCGCTGGTATTAGGAACAGACTGAGACAGCAGGCGCATCGCGCACCACTGCCCAGTATCCTACTGGCCAATGTACAATCCATGGAGAACAAGCTCGATGACCTAAGAGCAAGGGTCACCTTCCAACGTGACATTAGGGACTGCAACATTCTGTGCTTCACGGAGACATGGCTGACCCCCACAGTGCCGGACCAGGCCGTAACTCCGTCGGATTCATTCTTTGTGCTCCGCGCGGACAGAACGGCAGAGTCGAACAAAACCAAAGGTGGAGGAGTGTGTTTCATGGTAAACAGAAAGTGATGTGATGCCAGGAGCATTTCTACTCTCTCCAGCAGCTGCTCGCCACATCTGGAGTTCCTGAGCATTAAGTGCCGCCCTTTCTATCTGCCCCGTGAGTTCACCTCGGTCATCGCCACGGCGGTCTACATCCCACCCCAAGCGGACACAGGTATGGCTTTGTCCGAATTACATGATGTGCTGAGCTCGCTTCAAAACAAGGACCCGGGCGCAGCCCTCATTGTAGCAGGAGACTTTAACAAAGCGAACCTCAGACAAGTCATGCCAAACTTTTACCAGCATGTCTCATGTCCAACGAGAGGGGATCGAATTTTGGATCACTGCTACACGCCATACAAGCAGGGCTACAAAGCTGTCTCACACCCGGCTTTTGGGAAGTCTGACCACAACGCCATCTTCCTCATTCCCCAGTATAAACAAAGCATACGGAGGGAAGACGTGACCACGAGGGAGGTAAAACGGTGGACTGCCCAATCAGAAGCTACGCTACAGGACGCACTCAACGACGTCGACTGGGACATGTTCAGAGCATGCGCAGTCGACATCAACGAGTTTACGGAAGTAGCAGTATGCTTCGTCAATATGCTAGCGGAGGAGATTATCCCCACTGCGAGAGTCACCACATTCCCAAACCAGAAACCGTGGATGGACAGATCGATCCACACTGCAGTAAACGCCAGGACCGCCTCCTACAGCGCGGGTCTCGCCACTGGCGATATGAGCACCTACAAAGCGGCCTCATGCGGCATGCGGTGAGAGATGCCAAACGCCGGTACCGGGAACGTGTGGAGTCCCGCTTCCACCAGGGGACACACGAAGTATGTGGCACGGACTACGCACCATTACGGACTACAAAGCCAGGGACACTGCGCCGATCAACGCCGACTCTGCATTCACCAACGAGCTGAATCAGTTCTACGCCCGTTTCGAGGTTAGCCAGGCAGCTAATGCTATCTACTCCCTGACTACCGAGGACGGTGACGTCATCAGCGAGAGACCGGTGACCAGCATCGCGGAGCATGACGTCCGAGCGGCTTTGAGGGGCCAGACGGCATCACCGGCCGTCTGCTGCGCTGCTGTGCTGACCAGCTAGCAGGTGTGTTCACTTACATCTTCAACGAGTCCCTGGCGAAGTCTGTGGTCCCCACATGCTTCAAAAGATTCACCATCATTCCTGTGCCCAAGAACAGCAAACCCTCATCCCTGAATGATTACCGGCCAGTTGCACTGACCTCGGTAGTAATGAAGGTGTTTGAGAGGCTGCTGAAGAACATCATCTCCTCCTCCATCCCAGACACTACAGATCCGCTGCAGTTCGCCTACAGATCCAACAGATCCACAGAGGATGCCATCGCCCACGTCCTACACACCACTCTCAGCCACGTGGACAAGAAACAGGGTAACTATGTGCGAATGCTGTTTGTTGATTACAGTTCAGCGTTTAACACAATAGTGCCCTGCAGACTGTTCACAAAGTTCAGGGATCTGGGACTTAACAGCCGTCTGTGTGCATGGGTGTTGGACTTCCTCACTGGCAGAACTCAGGTGGTGAGGGTGGGCAGGTGCTTCTCCAACAGCATCACCATCAACACAGGAGCACCTCAGGGATGTGTCCTCTCGCCACTGCTCTACTCCCTCTACACTTCAGACTGTGTGGCCACCCATGGCTCCAATACCATTGTGAAGTTTGCTGACGACACAGTGGTGTTGGGTGCCATCTCCGACAACGATGAGGCGGCCTACATGGATGAAGTGAAGAATCTGGCATCGTGGTGCCAGGACAACCACCTCCAGCTGAACGTCGGCAAGACCAAGGAGCTGGTGGTGGACTTCAGAAGGGGTCAGCACAGAGACTACAAGCCCATTATCATCAATGGAGCTCCAGTGGAGAGGGTGCAATCCTTCAAGTATCTTGGTGTTCACATCTCCTCAGACCTGACATGGGCTGCCCACATTCAGGCCCAGACCAAAAAAGCTAGGCAGCGCCTGTATCACCTACGACAACTGAGGAAGTTCAGGGTCTCTCCAAAGATCCTCAGGATTTTCTATACAGGCGCTGTGGAGAGCATCCTCACACAGAACATGACATCGTGGTTTGGGAACAGCTGTGTGAAGGACCAAAAAGCTCTCCAGAGAGTGATCCGTACAGCAGAACGGTGCTGCAGGATTGCTCTCCCCCTGCTTCAGGACACCTAGACCAGGAGATGCCGGACTAGAACAGCGTAGATACTGAAGGACCCGTCCCATCCTGGCAACAAACTGTTCCAATTTCTGCAATCTGGTAGAAGGTTCCGCATCTTCCGGGCTAGGACAGAGAGACTCGAGAGGAGCTTCTATCCCCAAGCCATCCGTGCCCTAAACACACACACCCGCCCTCTCACATCATCTATAATTGACTGAGACAGGACTCTTCCAGACACTAAACCAAGGAACAATGTACATTTCAAATTCCTTTAATTTTAAATATGTTTATATTGTCTATCCTGTAAAATAGTCAGAAGTCTATTCATATTAATGTACAGAATTCACCTGCTTGCTGCTACTACTGCACATTCACCCAATGTACATACTATATATATATATATATATATATATATATATATATATATATATATATATATATATAATGTTCGTCCTCTAATGTTCGTCCTCTACGTCCCCCCCCTATTTTTGCACATGTCGAGGAGCGTGTCAGGCTACATTTCACTGTGTGTTATACTTGTATAACTATGCATGTGACAAATAAAGAACCTTGAACCTTGAACCTAAACTTACAATTAATCTATTAAAAATAAAGGGGGGCAGGTTTGCAGTTTGTGGAAGCTGCCATGTTCCTCCACCATATTTGAATAGAGTGGCCGGGAAGGAGAAAATGTAGGCCTTCGCCTGCTATTGTTTCGACACCTTTGGACTTAAGTCTATGTTTTGTCATCTGTGAAGGGGTCCTGTTCACCAAAGAAGCAGGAACACAAATGAAAGAGGCAGTGTCACTCGGATGTTAATAAAATGTCACCTCAACCCTCATTTCCTGAACTGAAGTCAGAGCTCTAACACACTAAAGCGTTCACAAATATGCCCATTTATTCACAATATTTTCGCAATTACTTTTGGTCAGCAGATTAGACACGCAACCCTTCCATCAGCTGATTATAATCTAACATTAAGCTAGCTAAAGTTAGGCTTGAGTCCTAAAGATCACACTTTCCCTTTGATAAACAGTTGATTTCATTCTTACATTGTATGAGAGTTTATTTGCTAAGCCTCAGAATACAACAAAGTTATTTCAAGATAGCTGTTATTGTTAGCTGTATTAGGGAAACTAACAGCAGCTAGCAGAGGGCTACTGACAGTTCAACATATGATCAACAACTTACCTCAGTATTACTGTTGTTGGTCAGAAGTTAGATTTTCTGTCCAAGCAGTAGTAGAAACATGCCAGCTGTGGCCGTCATGAGCTACAGTCTAAAAGGTTTCAACCATATCACAGCCACTCCAAAGCATGAAATGGACATGCATGCAGAAGTCCCAGTACCAGCAGGGGGAGATCATATATTAAAAGGCAAGACGTCAGTAGTGACCAAGAAAGGTATGAAGTACATTCCAGGTTTTTTAATCGCAAGGAACGGTTAAGCTAGGTGGCTAATTTGTATTTACATCCATTTAAACACTTTTCTGTGATTATTTTCACATTGGATTGTTACTGCATCTTCTGCATGTGTGAAATGGACACGGAAGATTGCCTTGCCTATTACACGTTTTGCCAGGATACCGGGTGAATATATTTGATCTCTCTCTGCTGATTAAAACTATGTCAGTCATCCAGGTCATAGTAGTCTAAGAAGCTTGGAAAGAAATGCGACTGGACTACTTTAAATTTCATGTTTATTCTTGCACAGTGTACGCGGTTTATGTTTTCCACACCCTTTTTCACACCTTGGCTAATGTGATGAGGCACATGATTAATAGTGGGTCAACGACCCTTTTAAGGGACAGCTCCCACTAGGGCTTAAATACCTGGGACCCTCCACCATTTGGTCTTAGAGCTAAATAAGCTTCTCGAATGAGAGGTAAAATGTTTTAAAGAAACTTAAAGAAGCCCAGTTGCTTTTCTTGCCGAGCTCCTTAGATGTTTGACCAATAGCAACCAGTATAGCTGGGATTATTGAGTGTAAAAACAACTCAACTGACTGCAATCTGCTCACATCTAATGATGAAAAACTGTAACTTTAAGGTAAATTAGGCCAAGATACACTTTTGTGTGCATGTGATCAAACAGTTGTGCTTTCCATGTAAAGGGCATAGCTAGTGCCTTTGTAGTGAAGATTTACAAAAATTTGAGGGCACTGGGACATCCAAACAGTTCCTTAACAAAAATCAGATTATCTCTAAATTTCCTTATGAAGTAGAAAAATCATATTTGGCTTTTATGTAGTTATATGTGGCTTTCAGATCTTTTTACCTGTTTGGTTTAAATAATGTGAATATTTTCAAAGTTTTACACACTGGTGTAGTAATCAAGCAAGTAAGCCAAAACAGCAAATAGATTCGGGTGTAGCTCTTGAGTCAATCTTAACAAAATGGGACTTTTGTTGGACAGGTTCTTAAAGTGAAGGGCTCCGCAAGGAACATTATAAGGCCACAATACAACAAGTCAAACCAAGTTTTTCTATTTTGATCCAATGAAATCTTATCAAATGGTGGTCCATGGCTTTAATATAAGTCTGTCTGGGAATCCATCAAATGAAAACATTTGCTCAGGAGAGATAGATCCATAAGCAACAGTACAGCTGAGGGCAGGTCGATAGGCTGACACCCAAAAGCAGGATTTACTCACAATGGATTAGATAGCCTTACTTCTAAACTGTATATTGCAATTGACAGCTGGAGCAGGATCAAAGCCCGCACAGCGTGAGATCCTGGCAAGGTTTGGTCAATTCCCATCAAGTCAACTGGACGTGGAATTTGTCCATAGGTGCCTGATCCAATTCACAGCACTGACGCGGACGTGAAGTGAAATTGAACAGTGGACTGAATGCGCAAGGCAGTATTATTGGTCTTTTCCTCCACTGAGGAAGACAGAAGGAGAAGGGCACTCTCTCTGAGGTGTTGTGCACACCTTGTAGGCTGCCAAGCCCCATTAGAGGGTGACAAACAGACGTCCACTCGGCTCAGTGCTGTCAGACCCCGGTAATGAAAGACACATCAGCCTTAGAAAAAGCAGAGGAGGAGGAAGAGATCGTGGGGGGGAACAACAACAGGCCGTGCACTGACACAAAAACATTTTAAGACTAATGGCTTAAATGTGGCTACGCAATGTAGCAATGCAAGGCAGGAAAAATGTTCTCTAAACTATGTAATGAGACTAAGGCGAGGGATAAGAAAAGACAAAGAGGGACTGAGCAAAAATAGATAAAAGGAATCATGCAAAAGTACAAGATAAAAGAAAAACACATGAGGAGAAGGTTCTGCAAAATCTAATGGAAGAGGAAAACGTGCGAAAAGCAGGAAGGAATAAAAAAGCGAGGGTCCTTTGCGACTCATTGAGCTACGTGTTGGTGCCACGCCATTAAACGGCAAGATACAACGTCAATAATTATCTCTGTTTCAGCCACATCGCTATCAAGTGATTTAGTAGTGCTAATAAAGCACCGGCATAACAAAGCATCTATCTTCGGGGCTGTGGTGGAGAACTGTACTCTCCATAATAAAGCTGGCTTAGAGTGTTTCTATTCCCTTTGCAATGAATCAGAGTTGCACTTTGTAAGCCTTACAAGAAACCATAAGTATATAATAATGAATTATATAAGATGGCAGACAGGTGCAGCTCCAGGCATTATGGA
This sequence comes from Copadichromis virginalis, assembly GCF_057382275.1. Classification (NCBI taxonomy): domain Eukaryota; kingdom Metazoa; phylum Chordata; class Actinopteri; order Cichliformes; family Cichlidae; genus Copadichromis; species Copadichromis virginalis. The sequence goes on from NC_140634.1 coordinate 22,087,196, forward strand.
TTGTGCCATTTGGGAGGGTTGTCATCATAACCTATGGACGGTAGTGCAGGAACAGTCTCCTGCTGATGCGGAGGGGATAGCGAGGCAGATTGTGTCATTCTCTGTCCATGCCTGCTCTGTAATCTTTCCAGAGAGGAAGGATGAGACTTGGCTCTGTCCAGGGGGAAATGTATTTTCTCTGCATGGACGTGGAGAGCGGGAGCAAGCGGCCTTATCAAATCTATATTTCTCCCTCAGCACTGCCTTGAAAGAGGAAAGAGAGAAGCGACACTCAGGAAGAGACTGAGCCCGGCAGTTGGGAGTTATCAAATTGATTAATTTAATGCCGTTTGTAGAACATCAAACGCTGCACTTTTCACTGTGTTGCCTCTCAAGTCAACCGGAAAGAATTGTGTACATGATGAAAAGGTACGAAGTCGAGAACAAAAACAAAATGACAACTATAGCTAATGGCTCAAGGCTCAATATCAATGCAGATACCAGTGAAGTCTAATATTGCACACGTGGTTGCTTTAGCTCTTAGACAACAGTACACACTAATTGTTGAGATGTTAAATGTGAGGAAGAGTGCACGATTTTCATGGTGAAACTGCTACTTTTCCATTCTGCCAAGGAAAATTGTAAACCATGTTGGTTTTTTCTAGCCCCCGAACTCATTAAATGTAAACATATAGATTATTGCCGTACAAACCCCTGCTGGCAGCATTACTTCAAAAGTGGAATAAATCTCCTTATAAAAGGCTTTACCCGAACCAATCGGCCACACAAAAAAGAAAGGGGGGAAAAAATACCCAGAGCGTGAATATGTAGGTTCCTCTCAATGGAAAATGACACACTGACATTTCGGTTGTGGTGTGGATGCTTGAAAAGCTGCACACCATGAGTAACATCAACACCACTGAGCCATTCGATACTGGCCTGACAAAATCATTACGCTGTTTCCTCTCAGGTTAAAACCCTACACTACACGGCCACTTAGGAATATGGATCGGACTTGTAAAATGGTGAAAGGGCAGGTTAATGCAATCAATTATTTTTTAACAGTAATGGCTATGCAAGAGTCCTTGACATTCCCACACAGTCTATCTCCGTGTAATGTAATGGGCCTCAATGATTCTTTTGTGTGGGCTGTTGCTGTAGTTGGGCCCCGATGACATTTAGAAAGGGACAAAAGATCAGTCCGTCGAAGAAAAAAAAAAGAACGAAAGAAAAATCACATTTAAGGTTAAGTCCCTGTTTTTGGGTACAATTAAACTAAAATACTGTAATGGCTCAACAGTTCTTCTATTATATTTTGATGAAATTTTCAGTCTAAATTTGGATTTCTATAAGTGTCATCATGATTACTAGCTTTACACTGCAATGAACAAAAATGAACGATATTTGAAGTGACACTGTCATTTACACTCACTTTGCATTTGGAAGGTCCTGAATTAGCAAAATGATATGAAATCAAGGGTGACATAGTGGTGTGGTGGTTCGCGCAGTTGCCTCACAGCAAGAATGAGAAAGGGTTCAAATTCAGGCCGTGGCCTTTCTGTGTGATTTTTGCATGTTCTGCCTGTGTGGGGTCTCTCGCTTCCTCCCACAGTCTGACAGCAAGCACATTAGGTTAATTGGTGATTCTAAATTGGCTGTAAGTGTAAATGTGAGTGTGAATGGTTGTCTGTCTCAACGTGTTACCAGACAGACTGGCAACCTGTCCATGGTGCACCCTCCTCTCCCATGATGGCTGGGATGAGCTCCTGCACTCTGAATTGGATAGGGGAGGGGACAAAAATAGATGGACGCTAAGAGAGCCCATAATACAACCCCATTTATTAATATCTGAACAATATTAAACTTATCCCTCAAGATGTTAGGCAGGCATGCTCTGTGGAGGTTTTTAAAACTAAGCTGAAGACACATTTGTTCACCTTATCTTACAAGTCTTAATTCTATGGCTTTTAGTTTTTAAATTTTTACTGTTTTTAACTTGTATTGTGTCTTTTACCTGTATTGCTATGTATTGCTTTTATTATTATTTTTTTATCTTTTTAGTTTTAAGTAGTTGTACAGCACTTTGTTTGAAAGCGCTTTATAAATAAAGTTATTATTATTATTATTATTATTATTATTATTATTATTATTATTATTATTATTATTATTATTATTATTATTATTATTTAATTTAAAATGTGAAGGTGGGGCTGAGAGGTTGAGCTTTTTGCTTTTTCTCCTGATTCCCCAAAAAGACAAAAAAAAAAAATTGGTTTGAAAAGTTACATAATGCTAGAAACAGCTCGTTATGCAATTTCCCAGCTCATTATGTTAATTATCAGCTTGACTGTGTATTTAAAAGTAAGCTAAGAGGTCATGCCTTTTATAATGGAAGTTCAAGAGGCAGTTTCCACTTTGAGAAATACTGTATTTGAAAATAGTATTTTTTCCAAATTAAACTGCAAAGAGTGAAGATGTAATCATCTACATTACATAAGAAAGTCAAGTAAAAGTACTATGAGAGGGACAAGGCAAAACATCATCAGGTTGTTCTCAGCGTGCAATACAAACCAGCATCTGTAATGTTGCCACAAACACGACTAAACTGTGTCTTGCTAACATTCAATTGAAATGGCATAAACAATATAGTGAAATTGGGTCAATAAGGTGCTTTTGTAAATCCGTTTGTAGACTTGTGGTTTAATGCTGTCTGTATATTTTGCACCTTCACAGATTAACGTCCAGAAATGCATGGACAACAGTTCTCACCTGTTGCTGATGTTGATCTGGTCACTGTGCTCTCTTTCTAAGTACTGACAGTCCCATTTTTTTTACACCAAAACTCAGCTTGTGTTGGTAAAAACAGGTCTTCCTCTCCAGCAGTCAGAACATTTGGTATTAAAAGGGGTGTTGTTACAGGCGTGTTTTATGTACGCGTGATCACATCAGTTATTGCTGAGCTTTATAAATGTCCTATATGAAGCACTGTGCCTTACACATTTTGTCTAACATTGCACTGTGCATACAGTACTGCAAATCTGTGGCCTCTTTGTTCTCTTCTCACATTCAAACCGAAAAGCCTACATTTTAGATAATAGCAGCATTTAGTATGTGTTGTTGTATATATTGTAAAAAGCTGTTCCATTAAAATTCACCATAAATCTAGCAGGGTGTTACATCAATGAACAAATGAGCACACACCACATGAACACACACCACGGGTGGCTAAAGGAAGAGGGTAGATTTTTCCCAGCACTCCGGGGAACCTCATTACAGCAGGGAGTGGGTGTAGAAAGACGTGGCAGAGTGGGCATGTGAATAAAGCAGCATGGGGGCAAGATATTGGGTCCTCTTGCGTCAGTCTGTTTCCTCCTTATTAGTCACCTTGTGGTATTACATGTAAAACTGACCACAATGCTTAGATCACTGCTGTCTGCAATGACATTGGGCAGAGCAGTCTTTAGTGTGACACCGAGAAAGCTGTTCGGTGGCAAACTGCAAAAACAACACATTTGGTTCCTTAATTTTTAACTGCGTTGTGATGTCTGCCTCAGTTGTGTTGAATATGTGATGGACAGCACAAAGAACTCACAGACTTCTGTTAATCTTTGTCATGTTTTCGCTGAAGCAGAACCAAACCAGAGGGCCAAGCATGACAGGGGGTAAATAAAAGGTTTTTAACACAAGACATACTTAAAATTACCATGATTTTATTTATGTTTACCCCACAAAAAACACAACATAATGACATGAATGAAAAAGTCATAACATTAGTTCAGGCAAGCTCCTGACCTCACTGTTAGCTGATGACTTAGCTCATAAACATTGCTCTACCATGCCTTCATTTGTGGCATGTTTGCAAGCCACTTTGCAACCCTCCCTCACCTAAGCTCCTCTTCTTCATGCTGTGTCTCGCTTAATCAATATTATGTCTGTCTTTCACCAGCTTCAGAGAACCATACATAGATAAAAACTCCTGCAAATGGAGGTAAGACATTTTCCATTGACTAGTGGTGCTGTCTGAGCTATAAATATGCACATATTGTTGCTACTTATGGTGCAAAGTTCACTGTCAGTGTGGGTGGTGGAATTTCCACATTACTGAATACTAGACTGCATGTTCCAAATACAGTAGGTCAAAAACTCTTGAACTTTAACATTAAGTTTAGAGGAGCACTGATTCCCTCAGTCACCAGGTGGATGTGAAAACTTCCTTATCAAAACCACGGCAGCACAGTCACAGATAGAGCCTGGTCACTCTGTGTGTGGTGTATTTAGAGAGCCACAAATGTCCAACATCAGTACAGAGCACAGGTTTGGACTGGTGGAACTTCTCCTACTTTCCAAGAGAAATCAGAAAGTGCAGTCCAGCGACCTCCCTCTTTCATTGGAATACAGCATTAATCGCGGCACAGAACCATTCTCTGCAGCGAAGGTCTGTCTTTCAAGCGAGATAATAATAAGCCACAGATCTGAATGGGTGGGACCGTAAGAAACGACATGAAGTCAAGGATTGTTTTATCACGGGGTTCTATAAATGATCTTTAAAAGCCTTGACGTTCTGGTTTCTGTTTGCAAACAGTTTTGTTTCCCTCTAAAGTGATCCTGAAGCCGTCCCTTCACTACACAGAAATGGTTTACATTTATGGTTTCCCTACAGTTCGGTCTTATAAAGGGAATCCAAGGACAAAGACATCATTGTGCTGCCCACATTGTTTGATTGACAAGTGATTTCAAAACACACTCACTTACACACACATACACACAGCAATAAGTGCTAACCATCAAAGATTTTGCCAGAACAAAAAAAAAAACAACAACACAGGGATGTCACAGGTGAGAGCTTTAAAAGCTTACTTTGGTGTCGCGGGGAGCCGCTGATGTGAGTGCTTTGTGTAACAGGAATAGCAAGTCTTTAATGACTGACTTAAGTAATGTGATTCATTGCTTTTGACAGTCGTGTGCTGCTGCAAATCACACTATAGCAACCGGAGAGCGCACACACGTCTTAAAAGCCACCGACTGAACTTCTGCTTTCCAGCCCACGCAGAAGACAGACGACAGCTACTTAGCCTTTTCCAATTATGTCTTTAAGTTAATTGAAAGGGAACAACAAGCACATTTTAGTCTGTAGTCTTGAATTGATGGGCATTCTGCAACAGCAAGAACTATTAGAGCTTGTTTATGAAAATAGCACAAGAGTAATATCCATATTGTTCATAATATGTTTATCTTGTATAACATATACGGTTTGCTTTTACTACAAGGGAACCAGCAGCATGTGCCAGGCACTTAAAGCTAAGGTTTGGATGCATAAACAAGCATTTTCCCTGCTCTCTCTATTTGTGTGGTCGTGTGTATAGGGAGCTTTAAAGGGCTTTCATTCAGCCGCTCAGCTAATTTGATTTTAAATCTGGCAAGTGGCCGAGGAAATATACTGGCTGAGCTGTCATCTGGGGACCGACTCAAACCCTTGGAAATGAAAAGCAACCCAGGCTAACAGACTAAACCAGTGGATCCACAACCCGAGGTTAAGAGAGAGAGAATATACGCTGGTGCTGGAAGATGGAAGCAGTAACTCTGAGGTATCCCAGGTCGGGGAGATGTGGAAAGCCAAACCAGGGCCTTCTGATTCAGCTCAACCCAATGGCCTCTTGAAAAAAACCAATTACACCTTAATCTGCACAGGAGACGAAGGCGAGCAAGTTAACATGGTCATCCAAGCAATAAGAGCAAGGGGAAATTGGAAAATAAAATACTGATTGAATTATAGTGTGTGGGTAGTTTTCAACCGAGACATGACGGCCAATGTAACATCTTGAATCCTCTGTGGTGCCTAAGTTGGTTATATGAGCAGGGCTTTATAGTCGCTTTTAGGAAATGGTTATCATTATTGCTGCTCTCTTATCACTTTGGAACAGCTTAAAATTGCTAACTCATTTGTATTGTCAGTCAAAAAAAGATTGATTATGAAGTAATTCAAACATTTACACAACAAAGCTTGAAAAAAATAATTACAGCTGGTAATAAAAGCAATGCAATTCACTGAAGGTGTACGGCTTTGTATGCGAGAAAACCACTCAACTACTTCCTGTATCGACCCAGTCTGCTGCACCTGCTAATAAATCCTTTCGGAGTACTATGAATTCCCTGGATCGCACATTACAGTCAAAAAGAGATCCCCGCTTTTTATTAGAATGGGGAAAGATATGTTATAGCTCTTGGACTTATTTTTTTATGAAATATACAGCCGGTTCTTAATCCCAGGATGTCAGATACTGCTGGTTTGTGAAGCCGGTGACATCTCACAGATATGCATCCTTTGAAGTCTGTGCCATGACACAATGGTGAGACAGGTCTGCCTCTCTCGATTCGTAACATATCCACGCTTCTAAACGACCCCCCGGTGTCACATTTGACCGCACTGGGTAAGCATCACTTTTTCAAAGTGGAGGGGTAATGTTGTCACTGGGGATAATTTAACCCAGACCTGAGTGTTTTCCTCAAAGTCACCAAGTATATTTTGATTGCTTGAACCTAACCAAGTAAAGAGCCTGACTGTAGCCTGAGATCTCCCGGCATAGGATTGTTAGTGGTTCCAAAGGCTCGTTTGGTCACTAAGGGATGTGATTATTTTTTTGAATAAGGACTCTTTTATCTGTTAAATTGTTAAATTTCCTATTGTATTTATTTTTACCTTCAGCTTTTCATAATTACTTCCACAAAGGCGTTTAGGTGGTTGGTCGTGTTCGCATGCGTGTATGTCACCATTCTGTCCGTAAACACGATAGCTCAAATGTTTTCAATGAATTCTAATCAAACTTTGTAGGAGCATTGAGCAGGCTCACATTAACAATCCATTACAATCTGACTTATATCCACCAATTTCCTTATGGTCAACTTAATGATTTATTGGTTAAAATGGACAACAAGTCTTATAATTTAGAAACAATGATTCTTGCAAGTGTTTTTCAACATGTTGAAAAGATAAAGATTTAAAATATCATGTATTAAATGTCAATATTTGCCCTCTGACCTGTTCTTCAAAGTCAATAGATTGATCTGAAGGTCAAACTGATAATAATGTGATAATAACAGAAGAACACTGTGGTAAAATATTATATATTAAGCTCAAGTTATTCATGTCCAGTTATTTACAAAACAATATCTATCATCCATTACCTGCTCCTGCATAATGTTTGTTTAATCAAATTAAACATCTGTTAAGCTACCCTAACCTGATTTTTACAGCACTACAAAATACTAAAATATGTTTACAAAGAACAACAAAATTACAATGAATATACACAGCAGGTAAAACAGAAAGCTGGTAGTTATTAATGACTGTCGAAGTACAGAAATTTCAATTAGTATGGCAAGTCTGGTTAAGACGATGGAAATATTACTTTAACATTCATCTGATGTGTATCTTAATAGATAGGAAAGTCAATTTATATTGTGAATATTTTTATGGCAAGGTTGTGTCTTAACTGTTTTTTTCACCCAGGGGTGTGCCAGCTAAAAGGGTTCCCAGGCTTCCTGAGTGCCTTTTAAAGGTTCCAGGTCACATCAAGTGATTGAAGACGGGACTGAATAACCATATTAGTTTTATTGTAGATTGTAAGTGATAGGCTAAGTGGGAAAATGTTTCATTTAAAAGTTGCTTTTATTTCTGCAGTAGTGATTTGATAGTAATAAAGATTATTACATGAGATGTGTCTTTACTTTATTAGTTTAGTTTAACATGTAACCCTAGGTAATGGTATGGTTTGAGGGTCAATTAGCAACAGTCTTTAAAAGGCTGTCAGTTACCATCAGAGCCTGTATTTGGAACCACGTCCCACCATTGGGCTGTTTTATTTTGTGTATGTTTTGATGTTTGCTAATGTTGGTGAATAAACACCTGGTTGGTTTGCACCTCATCTCTGCCTCAGGTTTCCTATTTTAATCCAGGCGCTTAATAAGGCCATCCTAACGGGTCTGAAATGACCTCTCAGCTGAAACACTCCCCTGCCATCTCTCCAACCCCCTAATGTGGACTTTAACCTATGGTAAAAGTGGAGCATCACTCTGCGTCCTGTATTGATCTGCATAAAGGAGACTGTGTGCATATTGGAACTGTGTGCTACTCCAAACTGTGACTGTTTGGAATAGCATTCTTTTTTTTATAGAGGAAATTTTTTTCCAGGAGTAGTTTGACATGCTTCCTCCAGTCATTTCAGATGCCTTTTCCCAGCCACTAATCTAGGATAACCACTACTGCTATTCTCCCTAAAGCACAAAGTTTGGTTTAAGTCAATGTTTAGGATCAATTAGTGCGTAATACCGTATTACACATGAGATTGAAGCATTTTAAAACTCAGGGTTTATGGGTGCAAGACAGATGGTGACATCTGTAAGTCAGTAATTACTCATGGAAAGCCTGGCATAACACAGTAAACAGGGCAAACCACACTCTGAATTGTTGTTTAAATTCAGCTATAACTTTGTGTTCTTGGGTTTTGATCTCATAAGATGATTGAACCTATTCTGATGATGATTATTCCATATAAATGACATTCGTAGCTGTTCAACCCAATCAAAAACAAACTGTGGTTAAACCAAAGGGGATAAACTGTTCTTTAGGAGTTTATCATTGCCTCATCCGACATTGCTTTGTACAAATCTAACCAATCAAAACTTCCAACCACATGCAATAAACTGCCTTTGACAGCTGTTGACAGAAACGGTGGTGCTGACTGCACTGCACCCACAGTACTGCTGAAAATGTTTGCCCTTTGCATAAAAACAGGAGAGAAGCCAACAGGTTCCCTTTACAGCATAATGGATCAAATGAAAAGCTCAGAAAATGTCCAGGAAATGGTGCCTCCTTCGTGGAACATGTCCATGTTCTGGAAATTTCAAGGAAGTTTGTGTGTGTCTTGTTTTCATTCTTTCCTTTTCCCACCTTTTTGTTGGAAAGATTTGCCCACTAAAAACTTTGTGTTGCTCTTTACACTTGTAAACTGTAACTTACTTAGTGGGATGAGTAAAACGACGCCTGGCCATGAAGAAAATAAATAAATATAACTAGCTCAAATGGTTTAAACATATCACGGGCAGACTCTTTGGATTACAGAAAGAAAAAATTATGGCTCTGAGTAAAATGTCCATAGAAAAGTAGAAAGCTTGTGATACGGGCCTTTCATGCTCTCTCTACATTCATGTCTACTTCCTCAGCTCCTGCTCTAGTGGTCACTGAGCTCCAAGGCAACTTTGATGAATTAATCCAATAGAAGAAATTGGTCTTTCAAATGTAAAGAGCACCTTCATTCTGGAAAGTAAGTCATGAAGAGAGGAAGGTAGAGGGGCACGAATCAGCATGAGAGGAGAGGTGAATGGACAGACCTGAAAGAAACTGACTACATGAGAGGGTGTATGTGTGTGTACTAGAGAAAGCCAAGAATGAAGACTGCTTTCGAGGTGGGATCTTCAGGACAGCTGAATTGTTAAAACACTAAGAACCAAACTCAAGGTCCAATATTTCTAGTCAGCCTATGTCCACAGTGGGCCTAATCCTGGATCCTGATAGAGCCGTTACAGTGAAGAAACATAGGCTGCAAATCACGATTACAAGTCATTTGCAAATTGTCTATGTCACACAGTGGAAATTTGTGTTTTTATGTTTTATTGTACTGTGTATTGGTACACAGAGTATTGATTTTATTTGCATCACCTTATCCTGATATTTATATTGTGTGTTTTAGTGTTGTTGCACAATATTCTTTTAATCCACTGTGGACTAGGTGAACAATAGTAGGCACCTGTGGAGGTGGAGGTGTTCCCCGAGGCGGCCTATCAGCCGCCAAACTGACCTGTTAAAGAGGATGGTGGGCGCAGAGACAGGGATGAGATGCACGAAAAGTGAGCAGGAGGAAAAGAAACGTGCAAGCCAGCATGTGTCGAAGGACCTGCTGCCTGACTGTGGGGTGCCATGAGTCGTTCGGCGACGGACTGGCCAGTGGAACACGGTCCCGACGGCAGGAATAGCGACAGTGGGAGGCGAAGCTTGAAATCCACAGCAGGGCAGAGGTGTCCCTCTCCCTGCATCTGGCGGTGCTACGAGGGAGGCCATGTTCAGGTGTGGAGTGGGGCTGGACTGTGCAGTGACACGCCGTCAGGAGGAGACGGTCTGCGACAGGAGCCCCCTCCTTAGTCTTCTAGCTGGCGTGATTTCCAGAGGAATTCCTCTCCTGTTTCTTTTACAGATAAGGAACATTTGCCCGAGTGTGGCTGGACCGTGGGATTATGGGATTGTGGGGGGAATTTTAGCATATGGGAAACATTTGTTTAGCATTTGTTTTGATAGGGTATAGTTATTTCTGCCGGCAGGGTGTTTAGCGTATTGAGAATGCTTTTTTATTGTATAGGGGGATTTTAAACTGTATTTGTAATTCTGGTTGTGTCTTTTTTCCATGGAAATAAATGGTGTGTTCAAGGCCGATTTAGTCTCTGTGCCCTGAGCGCTGACCCACTCACTCCCCTCCCCAGTTTTAGCAGCTACATCTACACAAAAGCAAAGCTAGGTACTACTTCAGAGGTACTACAGTATTTTACAGGTAACTGTCATGTTCATTCTGAGTTTAGCACAAATAGCTGGTTTTGGATTCTCTTCAGTTACAGGTAAGACAATCAAGGCTATCAAGACCATTGCTTGGACGCTGTGTTTATTTAAGAGGGACAGTTCAACCCAGTACTCCCCTGGACTGCAGGGATACTTATCCACCTGAGTGAGTTGGTGAGAGTCATCCAGTTTGGGAGGTATCTATAAAGGTGTTTGCCCTCGCTTTCAGTATACTGCAACAAAAGGCTGACTGCCTTGTTGTGCTCAAAGTGCCAAAAAGCACACGTGGAAAAACATCATCAAGATGAGTGCCATCTAGCTGTATTATAAGGCGACTTGTCTACACAGGACATTTCCAAAAAGTCACACCAAAACAATCTAAATGTAAGTAAAAGCCAATTTTCATGTTTAAAGCTGTAGTTTAATGTTCTTTGAATCAACTTGCTTTGAATTTGCTTAATTAAAATTATGACTTTACATCATTTAAATGGGCTTTACAGTAATAAAGAAGCATATAGGAGCGAGAGGTTGATAATTGCACTCCTCGTCATGATAAAGTTCAGTTCTTTTGTATATAGCACCAATTCAGAACAACAGTTGCCTGAAGGCGTCACACATATGCGTCGGGCGATAGACCCTCACATATGTTTGCTCATGGCAAACATATGACAATGTACTAGCTGGCAGTTTATTACTAATTCAGAGACCTCCCTGGGGCAATTTCATGTTAGTTTTCTGCCCCAAGGAATGTCAAAGTCAAAATGTAAATTAAACCCCACTGACAAACAACGTCACATATAGTCGTATATTTCCAATCTGTTCAATTGTTCAAATCCATATAAACATTTGTTTGCAGTAACTCTGCAGTAACAAAAGAACTCGGATTACATGCATCACAGTTAAACACCTCTCTGTTCAGGATCTCTTAACACGGTGAAAAAAACCCCCAAAACTGATAAGTTTCAATTGAGCGTAAACTCAATCAGGGCAACTGAGATTGGCCTCGTGAGGATGAAGCAATGTGACAGGCCTAAAGAGGTTAGACACCAGGTTTATCCAATTACAGCTCGGCAATAAACAATCCCAGAAACCCTCTATCCCCCAATCGGCTCATTGCTCCCTCTCCCTCCTCACTCAGTTTGAAACTTGACCCACCATCTGTATCCATATACCGCTGACGGATGCCCTTGTGTTGAGCACTGACACTACTTGTGATGAGTGCGCAGGACTTACGCCTGCCAATCTGTGCAAGTAGCAAACAGCCCTCGGTGCCCCTGCACACTAAGCAAATATTCAGAGCCTCTGATGGCGTCGTTTTTTTTTCCAGATTAGCGGAGAGCCGTCTGCAGATGATGATAATGAGACACTCTATTTCCCCTACTCTGGCCATTTGAGAGACAGTCAGACGGCCGGATAATCTGGTTTGCGCTGGGGGCCTCATCCATTGAGTCCCACCGTCGCGTTGACATTAGCACTAAGACGTATTAGCACATTAGCCTGAATGGGCGATGATGTGTTCTCAAGTCAGTTAAGCAGAGTATGATAGCGGCTATGTTATGGTTATGGTGATGGCTTTATGGAGTCTTTGACAACTCCATTGATCTCAAGACGCACCTGCTAATGCCTACAACCGAGTGTGCAAGAGAGAAAATAAAAGCCGGAGATTTGTGAGAATGATGGAATTTATAAAACACAACCACAGGCTGATGAAGATCGAGAATTTGCTTAATTAAAAGAGTTAAATAAAACATGCTAAAAAGAGAGATGTTAATGGATAGAAATGTCCTGTGTTCTCGAGAATCGTACTCAAGACTATATATCAAGACTAAGTGAGCTGGTTTTAAAGCAGAAAGCTTTAAAGAAATCTGTTTTGATCCTAATTCTGCGGTCTGGATGTTCCTAGAAAGCATGAGCCCTGCAGTGTAGTCATTACATGCCACGGGCCATAGACACAGATCTATAAATGTTTGGTATTAAACGGACCCATTGATGGCCTGCCCTCACTCCCTTTGCTCCCGTTAATGGAGCTTTTATGAATCTCAGGCCTCATTTGTCTCTCATGGTTAGGGGCTTTCTGCAGTCTGAATTGTGTAATAATGGCAAACCCAATTTGCTTTGTGCTACGTTAATCTCAACACGCCCCTTCCCTCTCTTTCATGCTTCCCTAACTGCATTCAGCTCATTCATCAATGATTCTATTATCACTCTCTTCTTCCAACTGTGTGTGTGTGCGCGCGCATGTGTGTGTGTATTCATAAAATAAACCCAAATTATGCCACTCTACTCGTAACAGACAAGTAAAGCAACACTGATGAAATTTTGGAAGAAAGAAAAAATGCCATTAACGACGGAGCCATTATCTCCTTTAAAATTCCTTTTTTGTTCAACATAAACCAAAACATTTCCTCAAACAATTAGACCATTTTTAATGAATGTCTTTAAAAAACCCCGTAACAATGCCGACTCAGTAGGGCTACTATTTAAGCTGCCGGTTTTTGCAGGAAATTACTGATTGGGGTTAAAGCGCTCACATCTGTTTGGGGAATAGACATGCTGGTCTCAGCGCAGTTGCTTTGCCTGCATATGGAGAAAAAGAAAACACAAAGGAGTGACCTTTCCAACAACAGGCTTTTACGTTGCACAAATATCTTTTTGGTCCTCTTTTTCTCCGCACACAAACACCTTCTTTCATGTGGTAAAAAGATGCTCTGAATGAAAACATTCAGAGGATGCACAATTCTCTAAATTTGTTACTTTAATAGTGGAAAATATCAAAAGAGCTTGGTTTTCAATTATGTGTTTGGCATGTTTGGCTTTATTAGACTGCAGATAGTGTGGTTAGAGGAAATGAGTGCACAAAAAAAAGTTCCACAAACCAAATCAAATCATTAACGTTGCAGTTGTACGGTATGTTTCTTAATTATTCATCTGCCAGAGTACCCTGCTAAGGAAGTTTTTAATCTGGCTCTGAATTGCATTAAAACCCACACCCAGTGACAGAAGCTGATGGGTTCATGGAGAGTTGGTGTGAAAAAAATGTGGCGTGTCTCCAGTTTTTGGCCTAAGAACAATTTGTAAATCTCTTTCATGATAAAAGTGGCAGGCGAGTGAGAGGATAGAGTTTAGAGAGAAGTTTGAATCACCAAGGCCTGCAACCAATGAGTCGGTCCTTGGTATTCTGGGATGGGTTCCAGCCCATCCCAGAATCCCTCTTCTAAAAAAAAAAAAAAAAAAAAAGGGGCAGGGATAGCTCAGTAGGTAGAGTGGTGGCCCCATGATCGGAAGGTCGGGGGTTCGATTCCCCTGAACAGCTACCCTGAGGTACCCCTGAGCAAGGTACCGTCCCTACACACTGCTCCCCGGGCGCCCAGTGGCTGCCCACTGCTTCACTGAGTGAATGGGTTAAATGCAGAGAGGGATTTTCCCCACGGGGACCAATAAAGTACGCTTTCTTCTTCTTCTTCTATATGCACACCAGTTGAACAGCTGTACTTAAAGGGCCCACTGACTATATATATATATATATATATATATATATATATAAAACACTTCTGAAACATAGTATATTGTTTTGCTATTAGAACCATAAAAGATACATATAGCAAGTGAAGTTTGGTATGAAAAGGTTCGAGGTGATGATTTCAGTTAAATAGCGGTCATTAGAGATCAGACAATACAAAGAGCAGCTTTGCTAGATGCCAGAAAACAAGAAGGAGCTTGTCATAAAATTTGGTATGGTGCGTGAATTTAGCCGAACCACCTTACAATTCTATACAAGTGTGTGTGCATATTTTACATCCTAATGAATAAAGCTCTGTGATAATCAATCTCTTCATCATGTAAATTAGGTACTGTATCTAGTATCAAGTATGTCTATCAAGTTGATTATCTTGATTTTAATGCATAAGACATTTATTCGCTTGATTCACAAATCCTCAAATGTGGACATGCTATCTTTGGAATTCAAGTTCATTTTACAGGTTGAACATTACTTTCAACATATCCTCTGTGTCTTGTTCAGTTTTTCCAACTCGACTATAACTCTGTCTGAGTGAGGCTGCCAGACATACCCCAAAAAATTAGGCAGACAAGTTGTATGAACCTGTGGGGTCCAAGCAAACAATTTACTGCCCTATTTAAAAAATAATCATAATATTTACCTTTAAAAGTGGTGCTGCAACTTGTCTATTGATTTTTTCATTTCCTCCATCATAGAGAGTGGTGGAAATTATTTTCATCAACTGTGTTGGTGTCTTGTTTTTTTGTGTTTATGGAGTTTTCTTTTTACAGTACATGGTTCTATTTTGTTGAGGCCTTAAAGGAGGTCATACACAGCAGAGCCCTGTTTTTGGAAGCGCAATGATCTGACCCTGCTGCTGACATCAGGGTCTGTGTTCAGGCATCTCTTATTTGCCTCTGTGGAGACCTTACAGCTATTTTATCTAATTCAGGAAGATAGGATGGGACCTCGCTTCTTCTTTAGATGAAAGGAGAGCGTTGTGTTCACCTTATCGAGAAGAGAGTACACTGGCAGAAAAGTATAAATGCACCCAGACTTCCTAGAAATGAGTCTTGCCACTTGACAGCCATCTTGGTAACACCCTAGAGCAGTTATTTAAGTGCTTATTTTCAACGGGGGAGCCATGGTTTTTATTTGATAAGTCACAAGGGCATAAAAACTATATGTTTAGAACCACTCAAATATCAGATTAAAAAAAAAACTTCAAAAGATAGGTGACATATCCTGAAAAGAGGTTTAAAAAGCAAATTATACTTCTGCTCACATGTGCACAGTTACACAACAGTACTGCTTCAGTGATTAAGGTCTTCAGTTTATCCCACCAAAGCACTTGAACAGAAGCCATGCTAATTCAGGCTATAAATACAGTAAGCCAAGAATAATGATAAGTACACGTAATAGCTTCTTTTCAGTGATAACGGGTCGATAGGCCTGCCACCTCACACTCGATACATTTACTGTGCACATGAAGCGACACAGCTGGCTCATATGCCCCCCAGCCTGGTGTCTCAAAATACTTGAATTCTTCATTAAAAAAAAGGAATGTATTTTTTTTTATTAAGTTTTTCTTTTCATGACAGTCAGCACAACTTTGACACTTTGGTATATATTTATTATATGCATCATATGTGTTGTCATGACTCTTCAGGGGGATATCGTCCTGGCAACCGATAAAATGAAGCTTTAAAAACACCAGTGGCAACCAGTGTGCGGTGCATCTGGAACGTATTCACTGTCCGTTTCATTTGTTCCACGTTTTGTCATGTTACAGCCTTATTCCAAAATGGATTCAATTAATTTTTTTTTACCTCAAAGTTCTACACATAATAGCTCATAAACACAAGAAATACTAGAAAAAAATTATTGTAAATGTATGAAAAACAAAAATATAAAATGGACATACATTCACCATGGCACTCAAGTGCTTCCTGTTTCCACTGATCACCCATCAGATATTTCTACAACTCGACTGGAGTCCACCTGTGGTAAACTCAGTTAACTGGACTGATGTAGACACAAGAGTTACAAGGTAACAAATTCAAAATATTCATCTAAGAAAAGTAATTTACAATCAGGTAGCCTTGGTGAGGTCCAGATATGATCTTAGAGTGCTTTTCAGCTGTATAAATTACCTGCCTTGGTTTTGATTTATTTGACTCAATCCAGTTGCTAGTTACATGAACAGGTACAGTTGAGTGCTTTATCCAGCCACAGTGGGATCGCTCTCCCATGGAGAATCAAGTCGGCAGATTGACAATTTCTGTGGCTGCAGGTCAGACAAAACAGCCCCTGTGGCTCAAAACAAACCCACTTAGATTCTAGTCTTAGAGGGTGTTTTTTGTGTGACTATAATTCATATTAGCTTTACTTATCTCAGATTAGCTAATTCACAATTGAACTGGTAAAATCTAAAAGATGCCAAGGGACATAATTAAAATAGATGATTAAAAGCTAATATCTACCAATGAAGAAGAAAAGCACCTTTATTGTAGCGCACCAACTTCATATTAACATTTTTCCTGTCAGAAACAACCTTACAAATAAGCCAGAAAGGTGACATGAAGATTACATCATGGAATGAATCTTAAACATACAGCAAAATTGCCAAGAGTTATTATGAGTTGGATTCATAACACAAGCCTTCATTTACTTCTGCAAATCATGTATTATAATGTTACTAAGAGATAAAATGGGAGGCATAACATAAGAAACGTGGTTGTATGTAGACGTCAGACTGTAGCCAGGGGTTTTCAGGACTGATGTGCTTGATCCCTAAAGTCTTAATGCATGGAAATGCTGTGGAGAATGTCCTACGTGGACAGGATTGTGTTCAGGATCAAAGCCATTTGGAGTAAATTGTGATGGATCGGAATTTGCAAAGAGGCCTTGATCCTTTGTCGGCTTGTTTTGTGTACGCCTCATCACTATCTGTTTAAATACTGTAAAAGCACATTAGGCCACTGAGCTGTATATTAGCAGCACAGTGCAAAATCTAAACAATAAAAACAGGTCTGTCTGTGTATTTAGATGTTGATGCTAGCTGCTAACTTTCCAAGTCCGAAATGATATTAAAAAATTAATATCATTTGTATTTTTAATAAAAGTATGTACATGAAAGAGGGATGCCACCAGAATATTACACACTGGATCATGATGTCCCATTTTGAAGCTTAACTTGAACATTTAGCCACTGGTATCTTTTTCTCCCTCAGTGTTTTCTCCCTGTGCTGCGCACCATACCAAGATATCCAAAGTTCACAGTTATTGGATCATTTGGTAACGCCTTATTATTAATCTCTGGCTCTCTCCCTTCACTCCAAACTGCTTGCAGCAGATGGCTGCCGCTCTTTAAGCCTTTTTCTAGTGGAGGTTTCTTCCTTTTAAAAGGAAGTTTTTCCTTCCCACTCTCACCAAGTGCTTTGTGGGTTCTCTGTATTATTGTATTGTCTCTACCTCACAATATAAAGCCCTTTGAGGCGACAGCTGTTGTGCTATATAAACAAAACTGAAATGGGAAGAAATGTTTTTGTGACAGACTGCTAGTGAAGTCCCTAAAAGATACAATTTACATAATAAAATTTTTAAATGTATATTTTCTGTTACACGTAGACACAAAAGTGGTTAATTTCTTGAGTTAGGCGCATTTTTAAATGCTTGAATGATTCATATGTGACTCTTAAATTGCTCAACTAACACAAAACATTCCTCTGAAAATGATTAGGTATTACAACTGGATGAAAAATGAGTGAAACAAGCAGCCAATATCCAAGGAAAGCTTTGCAAACCCTCGGAGAACCTGGAGAACCACTGCTCAAGACTTTCAGAAATGACAAGAAAGTCTAGAAAGCAAAATGTAAAAAAATAGGAGAAGGTGAAAACTACAATACTGTACGTGTATTTGTATAACTCTCAAATCTAGCTCAGTGGTGACAAAAGTTGTGCTTTACAATTTAAGTGTTTAGCAAGTTGAATTCTCAAAGAGGCTACTATTACAGATTACAAATACATTGTCCAGCTTCACTTCCTTTAGGTTATAGACTGTTGAACAAAAACACTACTACCTCCCAAAGGTGCACTTAAATATTTCTGTCAATGCTAAAAGAAAAAAAAGAAAACAGTTCAACGCACTGAGCCTGATGAAATCGTACAATCGTCTGTTAAAAGCAAATTAAACCAGCGTGGTATCTATACCGGCCTCCATTGATTCAACTACTTTTAAACTGTTGAACAGTAAAATCACTTTATCTTTTTTAAGCTTCATGCTTTTTTATGCATGGTGCCAATGTGTTTTAAAGGTAAAATTACCACTTACATCATCAGCAGCAAGACACTTAAAATCACCACACTTGAATCAGGTCATGAGTACGAGCCAAAATGTCCCCACTTATGAAAATTTCTCATCTTTCTAATCTTGTTAGGACATTTGGTGCTCACTGGATAGAATTATAACAGTACACACATTTACTGAGTGCACATGAGGAGCGAGATTCACAAATGCGATTTGGACCAAATTAAAATGCCAGCACTGCCTGAGCATCTCAGTGCGTAGTACACAGTATGTATTTCAGAGAATGAGATAGGCAAACGATAAAAAAAAAAACGACTTTGAGAGAGGAGTAAAGAGAGCGTAGGAGTTTGTGTGAAGGAGAGAGCTTCATCTGTGCTGTGAAAACATGGCACAGAGAAAAGGAACAGCAAAAAAGAAAACAAGAGCGCGGAGGAAGAGAAGAAGGGGGGACAGGGCGGAGGACGAAGGGCGTACTGGGATATGCGAGTGAATGCCAACCGGACAGTTTTCGTTATTATACTCTACTAGCAGAGGCTGCCAAAACACCACCTACACACACACACACACACTCACACAGATAGGTTCGCATACACATGAGGCACAAACAGTCTCGTACTTTGAGCATGTGTGTGTGAGTGTGCGAAGAGGAGAATTTGAAAGAGCGAGAAGTAGCTTGGGAGAAAAGGGGGAGGGATGAAGACGCCGAGGCCAGATTGCAGGAGCAGCTTTCCGAGCATATCTCAATTCGCTGGCTATATTGACGGCAGTGCACGCCACCGCACACTCCGTCTCTGTCACATTCTCCCTGCCTCTGTTCATCTCTCCCTCTGTCTCCATCTCACACGCACTCACATGCAAAAGATGGACCTCCGGCAATGTGCTGGGAAATGAAAAAGGCGGGAAAAGTGTGACCTTCGGTGGTCATTATTGAGCAACACAAATCTCAGTATAAGGGAAAATCATCTTATTGGATGTTTTTAGTCCTTACTTTGAAATGAAGCTGCTCTACAAGCGGACATAAGCTCATTGGCTAAGTTAAAGCTTGACGCAGAGTCAGAGATGTACAGTAGATTGGGCAGAGTTTATAAGTATGTATGTTTTCCGCTTTTAAGTTGAAATAAAAGGCAATTTTGCTTAGCATATGTGAAAGTACAGTGAAGGATGGCTAGACTCAGTAGGAATCAAACAACTTAAATAAATGGACACATCAAATGTGCCTTCTGAATTAGCTTATGGAAGCCTCTGCTGAATAACAAATCCCTCTCCACTCCTACTCAAACCAAGCAGGTCTGAGCATCACTGCTTTAATTTTAGCTAGGCTAGTGAGCAGGTAGCTTTTAGTATGTATTAGCTGGTGTGTTTACTATTAACTTGGGAAACCAGCTTTTTTTTGATGTGTGATTGTCTTTTTCATGTTTCAGGTTTATTTTATAACTGGTCACAGCTGCTGTTTGCCCTGAAGAAAGGAATCTTTTACCAGGCATCTTTCAAACCTACAGGTGGTGAGTGATACTTTTAAAACCTACCTAATTAAATGTCATTCTAGCCTTATCCGAGTTTCTGTTTATTTGAGACACTATCTCTGTGAATCCTCATAAATACAAAATTACTTGCACTCAGACAAGCACAAGCACGCCAAGGACATGTTGTCCAGTTGTCAGGAAGAAGCTACAATTTGTCACATAGGGAACAGAGAATAGGACCTGGGAGAGATGGACATCTGGAATGAAAACAGAGAGATGGAGGGGGAACAAAAGAGGGAAGGCAAATAGCGAGAAAGAGCGTGACAGGAAATGAAGACCTAGCTATAACACAGGCCCAGAGGGCATATAGCATTTAGCCATTTGTAATGTAAGCACAGAGACTCTCACTATCTGTGCAATGCAACAAGCTTGGCTGCATTCATTATTACAAAAAACAAGGTGGTTTAGAGTATGACCAAGACTGCTGGAGGGAGATTTTCACCTGCAATGAGCTAGTGTCGCAAGAAGCAGTGCAGCTGGGAATGTGCTTTATTCATGTGAACGAGGGGCAGTGATAGCAAAACATTATTAGTCCATACCAAATAAAGACAAGAAGCCTAAGTTACATCATTCTTTATACAGTAGCACACATTACTGAATTGTACACTTGCAATTTTAAGTTTAGTTTAACACTAGGTGGCAAAAAATTGCTGTTTTTTGGTTAAAATCCAAACATAAAAATCAACTTTGTAGCATTTAGAAAACATAAATATGCAAATTACCTACCAACTTGCACATTACACACAAAGGATTGTCATGCAGCTTGTTCTGTCGAAGGCATCTTCCTGTTTAAAGGGAGTTCTTCCTCCTCACTTTTGCCAAATGTTTGCTGGTAGGGAATACTTGGGATCTTTCTCTGGGTTGAGATATACACGTAAGATTTAATTGATGTATATTAAACATATAGTAAAACGTTTAAATGTATAATGCTATAGAAGAAACATTATCAACATTTAATCTTTACAGTAAGGAAAAACAGAAAAAGTGGGCTGTCGAAAAGAAATATAGACAGCCTTAGCTTGGATCATAAAATGTCTAAGAGAATATGCTTATTTTGAGATGTATACAGTCTTGTGCAAAAGTCTCAAGTCTTTTTTTTTACCAACAGCCTGTTCCAAAAAACACATAATTTGTTCAAAATTCTTTCGCAACTCTCAGAAAAATGCCAGGGATGACACAGTTTGACAGACATAAAATAGCATTTCTGCACCAACATGATGATTCCCAAACAGCTATTAGTCGAAAACTTGGCATATCTCAGCATGGTGTGTAATGTGTGCTTAAAAAATTTGACAAATGGACAAGCAGAGGACAAAATAAGTGGCAGGCCTGAAAAGCTCCTTACAGCAGATGAACAGCATCTGAAAGTCGTGTCCTCGAAACAAAAAAATGCTCAAAGTAGACCGGAGTGACGCAGATGGTCCTTTACAGCATCGGTCTCCAACCTTTTTTGAGCCACGGACCGGTTTATGCCCGACAATATTTTCACGGACCGGCCTTTAATGTGTCGCGGATAAATACAACAAAATAAAACTGGTACCGGTACAGAAAAAAAGAAGATTTATTTATAACACATGTGAAAAGACCGAGTTAACGATCAAAACGATAACATAATAACGCTGAAAACCGATAAAAACCCTGAAAACCAAACATTTGACACCTGAGCCTCAACTCTCGCGGCCCGGTACCAAACGATTCACGGACCGGTACCGGTCCGAGGGCCAGGATTTGGGGACCGCTGCTTTAGCTAATCGAGCTACTGTTAACCAGAAATAATTGTTAGACTTGCATGACTCTGCTTGCATGCTTGTGCATGTTTCAGTAAATGTCCATCCATTTCCCACTTTCCTAGTCATATAATTAAAAAACAAAAACAAAAAAAATCAAAAGACTTTTGCACAGATAGGCACAGATAGGTCAAACACACACCTATACAGATAGGTCAAAGACAAGTGTAAATTGGCTAAGTGGTGAATGCAATGGGAGCTTACAGCAACTTTGCAGAATAAAATTTTTAAAAATGGTTGCTGCCAGTGCTACCCCTCAGCCTGCTGGCTATAGAGTCTGTAGATCTTAATGGAGTGCACATGAGCCTTAGTGACTTTATTCACCATATCATTTCAAAAATAAATGGCTAAGTAAGAACAAGCAATAAGACATGCTAAAAATCATAAGTAAGATAAACTACTGAGAATACTTTTATGTTTTATGTTTGTTATTATTATGGTAAGAATTACAGTTAGACATTCCTTCATGATCATAGGGTTTTTCGACTAACAGTCTACTCAACTAGAAATCATGTTAGCTTTTATAAGTTACATCAGTGGTCCCCAACCCTGGGGGCATTGACCTGTCTGTGAGTCGTTTAGCACCAGGCCGTGAGAGTTGAGGCTCGGGTGTAAAATTCATGGTTTTCAGGGTTTTTATTGGTTTTTAGCGTCATTTTTTAAATCGTTGTTATCGATAACTCGGTTTCCCTGGGTCTTTTCCTGTGTGTTACGAATAAATCTTCTTTTTTTTGTACTGGTACTGGTTTTATTTTGTTTTTTTTTATCTGCGACACCTTGTTTATGTCCAACGAAAATATTGTTGGACGTAAACAGGTCCGTGACGCAAAAGGACTGCTGTGTTACAGGAAAAAACATTCAAAGGTGAGTCATGACTGTGACTAATTAGATGAGCTATTATATGTATATTCATCACTTCTTAGACCCATTTTACCTATCCCAAAAAAGGCCTGAAGGTTCGTACGTGAAACACCTTTTTAATGTTATTTTTGCTGTGTGGTCATAAAAGGAAAAGACATATTACTGGTATATTAGCCGTGTGTCATTTTACTTTAAACAACAGTTCTCGAGTTCTTGTATTCACAAATTTGGATTTCCACGCTGCCCACTGAGCAGGATGACAGCAATACCTCAAGTCTGTCAGGATGAGGAGTAAAAAGTATTTATTCTCAGTTGTATTTATTAATTCTGACTAGTATCAGCACAACACAGTGCTTCAGTAGATTAGTTGATGGAACCTTGACTCAAAGGTCTGGGCACTGACAAAATAGCTAGCTATCATTTTTCTGTATAATGAGTATCGATGTCTAATTTAGCAATTTTTAATCTATTGGCCTAAGTCCAAACAGAAACTCAACCAAATTCCAGGGCTCAGTGTTCACTTAATTTTCTTTGTTTCACCCCGAGGCAAGATCTGAAGTTAAAAAAAAAAAAAAACTAGGATAGAAAACGGTGTAATAAAAAAGCATACTTGGAGGCAGTCCAATCAAAATGGATGACTAATTGCATTAATCAGCCTGTTAACAGAAAATGACCGAATGCAATGGTTTTAGCTGAATGTAATTGTTATAGACAGTGTTGTTGTTAATGTATGTTTGGGGGCGTTGAACCCCGGAACCTTCAGAGGTTTTTCAGGGTTCTCCCTGCCGGAATGTTATGTGTGGAACAGTTTCCTGTATGTGTGCGACTAGCTGTGGTTGTTTCTAAAAGTGGTCAGTAAACGTCCTAAAACTGGCACTTGAGTTTCCGAGCATTTTTATCCTGAGGTTATAACAGTAATAATGAAACCCTTTAAATGTGCATACAGTAGCTCCACTGATTCAACCAGCAGAACAGTTAATCTGCTGCAGCACAGTTACTGTATGGCCTAGTTAGATAATATTTCAACCCATGTCAGGATCCACAGAGTGTTAAAATGTCCCGAACGTCTGTGTTAATATTTACAAAATGAAACTGTGTCACTGCTAAAAGGCATGTAATCTACTGCTTTTGCAGAATACTTCAAGCTGAACCATGACAAAGCTTGAGGGGGCATGAGTGTTTGAAACCTTAACTTGTTCAGAAGTGTAAATCAACTTCTTTTTTTTGTATGACTTTGCTTAAATTCATTTCTCATATGGCACGAGGACTCGAATTATGAAGCTGAACTGTTATTACTCTTGCATAAGAAGAAAGGACCAGAGGCAAAGTACAATGTAGATGAAATAAATTTAATTTAATTAAACTGTGGCCCGGTACAGAAACTGTACTCTAGAGCTTACACAAAGTACAACTCTGAGGAAACTTGGTTCAGAAAAAGGTCCACTGTGTGTTTGAGTCACATTTGTAAAAACTGAAAAAAATAAAAATAACCTTTTACCCAACTATAGTAGCGGGCATTTGGCTGGCATGGTTTGGCTTCCCTACTCATGCGTTACTACTCCCCAGTCACATTTATATGGGTTATATGATTTTGTGGCCTACCACTTGATGTCTGAGTCTCATTTAGTAGTGAGTAAATTTCTCAGCTGAACTTGTTGCACAGGTGGCATCTTATCACGGTGTCACGCTGGAATTCACTGAGGTGCAGAGAGCGACCTGTTCTTTCACAAATGTTTGCAGAAGCAGTCTGCATACCGAGTGCTTGGTTTTATACACCTGTGGCCATGTAAGTGCCTACTGTATTATACTGTACTCAAATGTAACACTGGACCAGTACTAGAGATCCATATATGCCGGCTTTTAGACCCATCTTACAGGCGTATAGTTAACTCGAGGTGAAAATAATCAAGTTGATTAAACCAACTCTGATTAGCTTTTCTAGAACTCAAAACTCAGATTTTCTCATCTCAGAATTTACAGCTATACTAACCGTTTGTTAAGCCTACTAACCAGAACTCTATTTTTCTAGTTGTCCACGAATTTGCAGTATGTAAAAAACATGGATGCAGCTTCTGTATCAGAAAGATGAAGCAGATGTGGAATTGCCTTTCATCCTTCCCTCTTAAAGATGAGATTTGATGACCTCCCTGTACCCCTTGATGACGACTTCTGACACCTCAGTATCTCTTTATTTTCAGTATTCTTCCAAGGCTAGCCCTTGAAAGCTTAACCCCAATTCCTTTTCCTTTTGTCATATACAAAACTGTGAGACCAGCGACTTCATGTGTAAGAAAATGAGTAAATGTAGCGTGTTTTACTTTAAATTTAGCATGAATGCTAAAAAGACAAGAAAACTACCTTGTGATCAGGTCTACCATAAAAAATAGGTAACGTGCCCTTTTGACTATGCTTTGCACATCAAGATGATACAAATAGCTACCTTCATGTCAGAAACCTGCCCACACTCTCTTCAAACCACTATTTTTGTTTTTCAGTGGAGAAGGAAACGTGCATCAGAAAGGCTCGGCAGTCTATTTGGCTTTCCTTTGGTGTCAACACAACATGCTGCTCCTGTGCTAGATAAATGTACAGAGTTGTGGCAGGCTGCAGATTTGGCAGAGAATATCTCATGGCTTTAGATAAAAATAAATAACAGTAGAAATACAGGGTGCATTTACTGCTGCTCTGAGTCTAAAGATGCTAGGGACACAAAAAAAGAGAAAGAGTGAAAATATGGCCCCGGGGAGAGGAAAGTGAGCAATATACGGGAGCTCAGTGGAGCCTGCTGTTAGAGCCACAACCTTTACACCGTCCTCCCCTGGGACTGGTCAGGTGATGCCTGGTATCAATATTTAACACGCTACATCCTGACTGGACTTATGGCCGCATCAGAGGGAGACAAATGCACAAAGGCACAAAGACACACAGGTAATGGCACACATGAAAGTGCATTACAAAAGGTTTGCATGTACGCATACACATAAAAGGTCACAGTGAGGCTCCACATTTATCCTTTTGAACCAAGTTAACCGAGTCGCCACTGTAATGGGAAAACAGACATATTAATGCAACAATTTACTAAAAAAATAAAAAAGAATAAAATAAGATCAACATGAGTATGTGAAATCTTTTATGCAGCTGGAGGAATGATTTGTGATTTTTCTTTTTCATTTTTCACCACATAACAGTTGAACTGTTTTTTAAAAAAAACCCCGTCTATTAAAACAATTGTTTTTATTTTAATTTGGTAATTTCTATCAAGTCTTACCCAAAGGTCCATTCGGTGGCTATTTATGGTCATTTTACATGACTGTTCACTGATCCCAAAGGTTCAGAAGTGAACTGGAACATCTCTGTGCTCATGTAGTGAGGAATGTGGTCTTTTTTAAATTTATTTGTTTTTTAAACGTTATTTCTGTCTGATCATAGCAACAAGGGCAGTATTTAGATAAAAAGGTAGAATAAGTTACCAACTAATACTAGCTTGATGTAAGTTGCATCATAAATGGTAGAGGTACAATGCACGGACATATATCAGGTAATTAGATTATCCATAAAGGCCAAAAACATTCTTTTTTTAACAGACTACAAATATGCCTGTAATGCTGTAACACTGGCCATTTTAACATGAGACTCTACAGAGTTGACTCAGTATTTGAAGAAGCCTCAAGTGGCTAATAGAAGAACTGCAGGTTTTCCTCACTTAAACATGAAGCTCATTTTTCATCTCTGGAGGCTGCTGCTTAGCTAAACATTTTCCCCCCTGTTCTGCATTCCCATTCCACAGTGTCTGCTCCCACCCCCACAACCTCACCTGCAGTCAGCCTGGAATCCAGAGCCACACCACTGTGCCAGCCTCTCTCTTCACATGTTGCCTCCTGTGAGATTCCTGACACCCCTCCCCCACCCATCACCTTCACTCAATACCAGGTTGAGATGCAAATGAGGAGACTTCACTCAGGCAAGTCTGCTGGACCAGACGGAGTGAGTCCCCTTGTCCTCAAGACCTGTGCCCCCCAGCTGTGTGGAGTCTTTCATAAACTGTTTATGCTGAGTCTGAGTCTGCAGAGGGTCCCGGTGATGTGGAAGACATCATGCCTCGTCCCTGTACCAAAGACGCCTCGTCCCAGTGGCCCCCAGGATTACAGGCCCGTGGCACTGACCTCCCACATCATGAAGACCCTGGAAAGGCTCATCCTGGACCAGCTGCGACCCATAGTAAGACCACATCTGGATCCCCTTCAGTTCGCTTATCAGCCTCGTCTCGGAACAGAGGACGCCATCATCTACCTGCTCAATCGTGTCTACACCCATCTGGACCAGCCGGCGAGCACTGTGAGGGTCATGTTTTTTGACTTTTCCAGTGCTTTCAACACCATCAGGCCGACCCTCCTGGGTGATAAGTTAGCAGCGATGCAGGTGGATGCTTCTCTGGTGTCCTGGATTGTTGATTACCTGACAGGAAGACCACAATATGTACGTCTCCCACAGTGTGTGTCTGACAAGGTGATTAGCAACACAGGGGCACCACAGGGGACTGTCCTCTCCCCCTTCCTCTTCACCCTCTACACCACAGACTTCAGCCACTGCACAGAGACCTGCCATCTTCAGAAGTTTTCTGATGACTCTGCGGTGGTTGGATGCATCAGCAGGGATGATGAGACAGAGTACCGGGCTGTGGTCGACTCCTTTGTCACGTGGTGTGAGCAGAATCATCTGCAGCTCAACGTGGCAAAGACCAAGGAACTGATCGTGGACTTCAGGAAGACCAGGAAATACTTGACCCCTGTTTCAATCCAGGGGGTCAGTGTTGACATTGTGGAGGACTATAAATACCTTGGAGTACACATTGACAATAAACTGGACTGGGCTAAAAACACCACAGCACTTTACAGGAAGGGCCAGAGTCGTCTCTATTTTTTGAGGCGACTGAGGTCCTTCAACATCTGCCAGAAAATGCTGAGGATTTTCTATGAGTCTGTTGTGGCCAGTGCGATCCTCTATGCTGTTGCATGCTGGGGGAGCAGGCTGAGGGTCGCAGATGCCAACAGACTTAATAAACTGATCCGTAAGGCCAGCAATGTTGTGGGGATGGAGCTGGACTCCCTCAAGGTGGTGTCGGAGAGGCGGATGCTGTCCAAGATAAAGACAATGTTGGATAACACCTCCCACCCACTCCATGACATGTTGGTCAGTCACAGGAGCTCGTTCAGTGAGAGACTGAGATTACCGAAAAGCACCACTGAACGACACAGGAAATCATTCCTGCCTGTGGCCATCTCCCTGTACAACGCATCCACTTAACACACTGTTTGCTGCTACAACTACACATGTTTCTTTTCCAGCTATTTATTTATAAGTGACTTATGTATGTATGTATGTATATATATGTATATATTGTACTAGTCTTAGTTAGCGTATTGTCTGTCTTGTCTTAATGTTGGTTTAAAATGGAGCACTGTAACAAAAAATAATTTCCCCCAGGGATCAATAAAGTATTCTGATTCTGATTCTGATTCTGATTATTCACAATCATGCCCTTGATTTGTCTTTATATTAGTCAACACTGCTCTCACTGTGAGTTCAGACCAGGTCTCCCTATTGTGCTACATACCCTGTCTAAAGTTGAGTAATGAGTAATCCTGTTAAATAACAGTGATCTCAATGCTGATTAAAATAATCGTGATATTCATGATTATGACTTTTGCCATAACAGAGCTGCCCTATTTTAATGCAAAAAAAGGATAAAATCCCAATTAAGTGTTAAACTTTAGCAGAGATTGTGAATTAGAATAAGGACAAATCGTTTCTTTGCTGATAAAGATCAGATAATAAGACAGGAATCTTGAGAAGTGCTTTTAAAAGGAAAAACAAGCAGACTGACATCATCGTTCTGGCCCCTAGACATACGCAAACTGCTGAATTTTTTCATTATAAAAATGGGTAGAAGTGACAGTGGAAATGATCATTAGTTGTAGTCATGCTTATGATTTGTCATTCTGATTTTCATGCTGGTTATTACATAATTAATCTCGTTGTTTAACTAAATGAGTCAGTGATGTGGAAAAATATTTAGTTTTATAGCCTCTAGCAAAAGTAAAAAGTCCAGTTAAGTGCTGTCACCCAGTTCTTTGTGATCCTGAATTTCTCCGACTCCCATCCTTTCTGTAATTTGTGCAATCAGCCATGCCTGTCCCATCAAAACGGCATCACACTCAGCTGCGCATTACTGTCCTGTTGGACTGTTTGCTCAGTCAAAGCAGGACTTTGAAGGCTTCCTCCTAAGTTAATGGCCCAGTTAAGGAAGCGACGCCTGCTGTTTTTAGATGCTGTCCAGAAAACGATGCTGACAGGAGCCTTGTTTTACCTCATTTCATCTCATTTGAAGCTCATGTCCTCATTATGTCAGCGCTGCGATGGAGCTGTAAATAAAGGTGGAGGAACAGACAACAAGAGACAGAGGTAAAAGAAGAGACTTTGTGTCCTGTGGCTTTCAAAATACAAAGGCTTCAATCAGGATATGAGCTCTAATTTGCCAGGACCTGTCAAGCTGGTGCAATCGCTCACACTCTGAAATGCACACTCAAACACACACACACGCCATCTATAAAAACACAAGGATGCACAAAGACGGAGCCAAGAATGCAAGTACCCCAGGGCACTGCTGTACATTTATATATATATATATATATATATATATATATATATATATATATATATATATATATATAAGTATATATAAAAGTGTGAGGGTTTTGTTATGTTCCAGTGCCTTGTTCCCGTGCCATGGCTTCGTTGTTTTAAATCTCTCAGTGTGTTAGCCCGTGTGTCTTCTAACCATTCTGATTTCCAGTGTTTTCATTGCCTCACTAAGCTCCAGCAGATGTTTCTCTGCTTTTCTAAAGACCTTCTCAGCAGCCTGGGCGGAATATCAGAATACCTCTTCCTAATCCACTTTACCCACTAATCCCTGCTCCGTAGACCTGTTGGCTTGCTTTTTATACAACACTAGTTCTCTCTCGCTCTCTCCACCATTCACCGGGGGTCTTAGTGAGATCACTATCGAGGAAACCGGCAGAATTAGTTTGCGTCAACGGGCCAGGGGAAGGATCTTGCTGAAGCTTGATTTACTGATATTCAGAGGAAGTGGAATTGATCGGAGGCTGAGGGGCCCGGTCCACTGTCTGCTGGGGCTTTACAGGAGTGAGTTAACGTTTCCCATTCCACTGTTGGCCCACCGAAGGGATGGGGACTGGATTTAGCTGCCTGACAAAAGCTTGAGAGGGCTGTGATATGTCATCTGCTGCTGTGGGATACAAGGGGATATTCACAGACACAGTGTAAATAAATGCAAAAGGAACAGCTAGTACTGGAGACGCAGCACAGACAACCCACATCCCACAAGCCTGAATGAATGAATGACTGGAGGGTGAGATTTGATTCAGGTGACTGGCAGTGGGACATCTGCAGGAGGAGAGGGACAGAATTAAGCTAACTGGTGCATTTCAGTGCTTGTATTCTCCGAGCACATGTAGTCAGGGGGGCAGAATCTATGGACTGAATCACTCAGTAGAGGTTGACAAATGGCCAACCTAATTTTTCTGGTCAACTGTCCTAACTGCTGCAGCCTGAGGAGGACTTGGCTGGACTCCACCCAAAAGTGTTTGTAGCACTCATTTAAACACCATTATTTCCTGTAGTGCAGCGGTAGCAGACTCATTTTAGTTCATGGGCTCAGTTTGTCTCAAGTAAGCCAAACCAGAAAAAACATCACCAAGAAACGCTGCTTTCATGTTTCCTAAAATCGGACCTTTTATGCCTGTCTGGATTTTCTATTTCTGTCACTTTGTCTGCTAGGTTTCCTACATTTTCTACTTTCGCTAACAAATGTCAGTGATGCTGGTTATGAACAATAAAAATGAAACGCTAGACCAGAAAACAGGACCCAGGCAAGTTTTCCAGATTTAATATGATTCAGTTTTATTCATACAGTTCCAAATCACAGCAGCGATCACCTCAAGGTGGTTAATGTTTTAAGGTAAAGACAAAAATGCAGATAATTCCACATGAGCCCAGTGTCAGGATGATATGGTGGCCCTGAGAGGCCAAACGGACTGCAACTTAAGAAAACACCAGCAATAAGAAAAACACTGCAAAAGCACACAAACACAACGGAAATAGGAAAAACGACAATGGAAATAGGAAAAAAGAAAACAGAAATAGGAAAAAACAGATTTCCAAAAGCACAAGGGAAGTGTTTCTGGGGGAACAATAACCCGACGGACCAGTTGCAGGAACCCAAAACATAGAAGGTGTGTTTCTATCATGATTCATATAATACTGATGACGGATTTTTGGGCTAATAGGCTAACACACTTACCTCTCATCTTTTCTTTCCTCACAAAGATAGATCCTCCACTTCTTTTAAGTGTCTCCCGGTGCAATTCTTCGCATAATTTGATTCCTGCAACTTGTGCGTCGGGTTATTGTCTCCCCAGAAACACTTCCCTTGTGCTTTTGGAAATCATTTTTTTCCTATTTCTGTTTTCTTTTTTTCTGCTCAGCTCTCACACAGTGGCTCAGCTATGCTCCAATCCCTCCATATTGTGGCCAATCACATGCAATATCATTATGTGAAAACAGAGAGGGTGAGAGATGCGACAGTCAAGTGGAGTGTGTGTCTGTCCTCTCATTAAGTGAGTGAGACAGTAGACAGCGGTGAGGAGGGCTGTGCGAGTGCATCGCAAAAACACATAAACATGCCTGACACTGGTCTCGATACCCTCTGGTCTTGGTATTGTCTAGGTCTTGGTTTAGACAGTCTTGACTACAAGTCTAGCAGGTGGGTCAGCCAGGTATCACACTCCAGAGAACTACTGGCTGCGTCCATTCGTACATGGGGCCTTTTTAAAACAGGAATTTTCTGCTTTGGTTTTGAGGAATAGTTCTCATGAAAATGCAAAGAAAAATCTCAACAAAGCCTGGCTCAGACTGGTGACTGCTTCTTCATGCCGTAACTAAATGGACTGGTTCTTATGTAGAGCTGTTCTACTCTAGTTGAGAAATCAAACCACTTTATTCAACATGCCTCATTTACCCAAGCACTTTTTTCTATATCTAAATGCTTTCTAACATTCACACTCCAATGATGGGAGCAACTCAGGACACAGTATCTTGTTCATGGAAACTCTGGCATGCAGACTGGAGCAGCCAGTCTGACCTCCTGAGCCACAGCTTCCCCACTGTAGTGGGGACATGCACCGTCAGGTTTTTTTTTTTAATTCTCATGTTTAGTTGTGAGCAATAATGATCATTTGTTGTCTCACAACCATTTGAATGTAATTTATGTGAAACCTGGAACAAAAGAGCTGCTGAACCGGGAGCAAAAAACTGAATTTCTGTTACATTTGTGCCCCAAGCAATTTGGCGTCCTTCTTTGCATGCTTTAAACATCACATGGGTTTGCTCATTGAGCCATACTGTGTTATCATGAGGTTAAATCCTGAGCTGGCTCTGCCATACTTGTTATGGTTGACTGCAACATAGGAATATGTTGTTGTTGTTGTTTTTAACAATCAAACTTTATATCCAATGATGACACATTACACATTACATTTTTACCTGTTTTTTGTCCTCAACTTACAAACTGATCACAACTGAGATGTAGACGGTTTTTTGGTTTAACAGGTGGCCTCCATCTATTACATACTAAAACTAGTGATAAGGACTACTTTGAGAGAATTTGAGGTTTGGGACACCCTCAGCTCACACAAGGAAACTATGAGGTTTAGAAAATAAATGGAAAAAACAAGTTAATAATTCAAGGCCAACAAGCACAAAGTTAAATTCAAGTACTAAATTTTGTATTGCATGTTCTAGTCAAGTCATTTATTAACTGGCTGCCCTGCCAAAGACATTTATACTATAGCTTTACCTAATAGTTTTGGATCTAGTTGAGATTGGGGAGGATAGAAACATGTTACCAGTAAAAAGTCCAGGCAAAACCTTGTGACAGATTCATGGTTGGGCCCCACTTGTCCTGAGAGAGAAATCAATCAGAAGGTCAAGTCAGTAATAAATTGTTATGAATAATAAGCTGAATCCTGTGAGGGAGCATTTCTGTCCTGTAGAGCTGTCTTTCAGGACGTGACCCGAGGACACAAGGGCTCACTAAATGGTTTGCTAAGTATGAAAACCATCTGAATTATATTCCACGGTCTTCACAATCAATAGAGTATCAACCAAAACTGAACTACCTGCTGCTCTACACAACCGTCTTTCTGGGAATACTTTTTGAAATAGTAGCACTCATTCCTCCAGTGGAGTTACACAAACTCGGCAAATGAATTACAAAGCACTTTAAAGCTCGTCTCATGGCACAAGGTGGACTAACGATTTACCAACACACTTTACACTGGTTTTCCTTTTATTGACTCACCACTCTGTAGATTTAAGTTAGTGTTGACTTGTTACCTTTTTTGTTTTGTTGTTGACCCTTGAGTTCTTGCTTCTGATGACACAGCTTTCAGAAACATTAGCTGAGTACTTGAGGTTTCTATATTTGCTTGTCTTTTACTGATTGCCTGAAAATAGCTGCTTTTCATAGTTACCTTTTGTGACATGTGGCAAATAAGTGATTTATAGTAACACAGCCTAGCAACAGCAATGGGGGCAAAAGCGAGGGCAGTTGCCACCTAAATTTTCATCTTCTGCCTGTTTCCTCAGGTCCATTGCATTCAGATGCTTCCAAACTTTCCCTGCAGAATAAATGCAACGCAATCAAATGTAAATGTTAACATCTCATAGCAATTAGCCAGAGTATATTTCTGCTCAAATTTGAGCAATGAAAGATGAATGTTTCAGCTAAATTTATCCCATCTTTTGTCGAAATTAAGCAGAATGAGATATCAAAACAGCCGATAGCTGGAACTTAAGGGTTTAAATGCCAGCATGTTCTGCATATCAGAGTAATCTGTAGGTTTTCTGTTTGTACCATGCTATTTTCTCACTTTGTCTCTTAGCAACGGGCACTTTGTCAGCCGTGTCAAAGCAGTCAGTATGAGGTGTTACGACAAGGTGTGGGCAGCCGACATGTCTTTAACGGAGGAAGTTTGATTCTCTGAGGTTTTAATCCTCATTAGAGATCAAAAACAAGCAAGACAACACTCCCAGTTAACTTCATCACCAGCTGACACGGGCTTCTTTCCAGCAGAGTTGCTTATGAGTCACAGAAGTCCATTTTTGATTTAAGGTTCTGAGGAAGTTAGCGTGGTTCAAACCAACATCATTATGCTCATTTCTAGATGTATTACTCATAAATTACGGGATAGTGTGCAACTTAGTAATTTATGGTAGCATAGATTCATAGTGTACCTGTCACAATCTCCCATGACTGAATAATAATTATTCATTTTTTGCTGTATAAAACAAAGCAATGAATCACATTTATCTCAGTCTCAGTCAACAAAAGATGGTAACAATTATACCTACATACATTTTGGGGGAAATTCACAGTTATTAATAACTACATCAATAGCTACATCAATGTTTTCAAGAACTAAAATGTACAAATTGCACTTTAAGGTTGTTCAAGTTTTCCAGGCAGCCACATTCAGTCCACAAACTGGCCCGTATAACGCTGACCCTCATACAGATGTTTATGCATGACCCCTGATTCGTCAAGAACTACCATCAAATGGCTAATCTAACACCAATGATGGACTAGGCCAACCCCAAATTACTGATATACTTGTCCAATTGCCCAGTATTTCACCTCCTAGTGCTGTCTCTCTTCTAAAGTCAGAGAACCACCTGAGAGTAGTGTTGAAGCAATCAGGCTTTCACGGAAACACGTATAGGCGGTTTTTGATATACCAATTTCCAAAGGCTCATAAATTCAAAGTGTCCATTGTACCCCTCCATCCTGACAGTAAGGAAAGTGACTGAATAAAACTGGAAACTTCCTTCAATCCTAAAGTACTCCTTGAAATCACTTTACTACAATATTCTGAAAAATACCACCCATTTTGTTCTCAAACACAAGCCGAATGGCAGTCTAACTTTAAGAAAAAAAAATGTGTGCAAAGAAAGTTATGTAAGTCAGCGGACATTTAAATTGTTAAGTGTAGAAATGTTGTCGAACAATGCAAAAGAAAGGAATCTGATAACCTTCCTTGCAGTTCTATACATAACATTTTCATGTGGATCCTTTTTTACTCTGAAAAAAAGCTTACTTCAAGCCAACCATTGCAAGGACACCTTTTTCATATTTCAGTCTTTCCATTCATTTGAAGCTCACTCAAAATTTCATTTGACAGTTGGACCGAGGCAGAACTGGTGAGAGGGAGAGAGACTGGCATCTGACAGGCGGTGATGGACCAAGATCCCAGAGAGAGGCAGAGGGTGAGAAGCAAAAGAAGGGTGGAGGGATGACGAAGCTGAGAGGCAGATGGAGACTCTCTCCCTGCGCTCTCTCCCTGGGGAGACAAACAGCCGATCTGAACTACAGAGAGAAAGTGATGGAAATAAAACAGAGGGAGAGGGAATATAAAGAAATGCCAAGTGATTTTTTTCTCTTTGTTTTTGAGTCCCCGGTATCTTATACTAAACATTTATACTAAACATTTCAGCAAACTACAATAGTTTTCTACCTGTAAAATAGTCACTCAGAAGATAAAAAGTGAAAGAAAGATCCAAAGATTAGTTGTGCTGTTTTTAATAAAATATGGTGCTATGGCTCTCAGGCATCTCCGAAAGCGTTAGAGCACTTATGCAAATATGTGATGTCTTGATGAATCAAGCAGATATTTGAAGTTTACACAGCACCATTCTCGCATGAAAATATCTTAAAAGTTTATTTTGTGATCCAGAAAGAGTAATATTTCAAACTCCGCCACTCTGTGTTCCTCCGCCACTGCCTCATTTGAGTTTTGGACGAAATGGATACTGGGATATTGCATTTCGTCATTTCGAGCTGATTGGAGACCAGAACAGCCAATCAGATTTTTTTGTATCCAAGTCTGTGATTGGCTGGTTTTGTGGCACAAATATAACGGTCTAGAGAAAGACTTGAGTGTGCATGGTCAGAAAGGTTGAGAGCGTGAGCAACACATTGCGAGCAAGCGCAAATGAAAAAACTGAGTGAGAGGGGCTGCTATTGTGCGTGTGTGTGGATAATAGCAAACACTGAAATACATTTTTTGAACGCAGGAATGAATTTTGTTCACTCAAATTCAGCTTTTCTTTGCTCAAAATAAATTTCTCCTCAAAATACAACACTTGCACCTGCAAACTTTTTTTTACGTGCGCTCAATTTTTTTTACGTGCGCTCAGAATAGTGCCACAAAAATAACGCCATAGTTGGGGAATACACATCTTTCCTGGAGACTTATTGAAGGTTGCCAACCGGGCTCTAGAGCCCATGCGACTGAGGCATTATAGGGATTCCTGTAAAATGTGTAAAAATAACAATTTGTTTGACCTCACAGCAACACGGCGAATCTTCACAGAGCTGCTAACATGGCATAACTCTTAGTCTTGTTCTGTTGTTTGACTAAATTTGCCCCTTTAAGGTATTTTTGGGGCTTCTGTAAGAGTGGAAGTTGAGAGAGGACACACATGTGGAAAATAATGAAAAGCAATGATGTGTTTTACAACTGCAAGCAAAGGGAGAAAAGATGAAAAAAAATATGAGGACAGAAACTGACAATATAAAGGAAAAGAGAACTAAAAGAAGACACAAAGGAAAAACAAAGCAAAGGCAAAGAAAGAGGAGGGTTGAGCACAGGCTTCCACTGAATGGTAATTAAAGGGGAAAATGTCATTAATTAGCAAACAGGCCAGCTGTGGCGCTCTTTAAAGCTCTGCTTCCTAACATTAAATATAGATTACAGGACATGCAGAACACACACACACATACGTAGAGACAAAATAACAGTGATGCACAGATCTAATTAGTGGGATTGATTTTCTCTAACCCCAGTGGAGAGACAGCAATAGGAGAGTGAGATTCTCCAAATGCCACTCCTCTGCAGGAATCCTCTCGCTCTGGGGGTATGAAATGAAAGACAAACTGACAGAAAAAAAGAAAGAAATGGGAGAATGGTGAGAAGGAAAAGGGGAAGGGGAAGATAGGCAGGCAGCTGTCGGTAGACAGAAAAAGCAGTAAGGAAATAAATAAAACCAAGAGGGAAGAAAGTTGGGAGGGAAGGGCAGGAGGAAGACTCAGAGTGGCCTTTAGATTACATGAGTGCGGGGAATAGACCTCACAGCCATGACAATATCAGTGATTTGGCCAAAAGTTTTATATGGTACTCCAAATTATTATTTCTCAGTCATCAAGGTAAGGTTTTAATCAACAGTAAGTTATATTCTTATCCCTAAAAGCCAAGTCTTTACCCTCCAGCTGTCTGTTAAAATTATATCGTCATAACCATCAGACGTCCTCAGAGTGATGCTTGTCAAACTAGGATAGTAAAATACTCCCCCTCACACACAAACATATCATCACAATGAAAGGAATGGTGGCTGGTAAACACAAAATTTGGAGTTCTGCAGCACTTTCTGAATTTTTTTTTTTTTTTTACAAAACTCTAACAGCCACTAAAGATAATTTGACCTTTTAGGCTTACTAAGGTGAATACTAAAGTGAATACTTACTAAAGTGTGTTAAATGAGATGCAGAAAATCTACAAGAACAAAGACATCTTTTTTCTTTTACCAACTTTCTGTATATTATTTGCACAAACAGCAACAAAAGTGTTTACAATGAGAACTTTTTCCTCTGAGTCATCCCAGGCCGCTCCCTTCTTGTTGTCTGTCAATGCGATGGGATGCTAAACAACCTCCCCTTTCCCCTCTGCAGCATAACAATCTGCTGAAAATAGCCTCCTATTTACAAGGGTATTAATAGTATTTCCACTGCTCTCATACAGTTGAAGGGCATTTGTTTGTGTTATTAATAGTTAGGCCTTTGCTGGTTCTGCTTAGATGCTTGGTAAATAAACCCAATCTCTGTGTTAACTGCTGTGAGACTTTGTATGTTCAAACAAATACACACTGTGCCCAATTTTTTGCACTGTGTGCTCAAAATCCAGCAGCCAATTGTGTGTGTGTTATCAACACAGCATTTCAGTCCATTCAGGGACTTTCGAATGACACCAAAAACTATCGCTGAAGACATTTATCAGTCATTAAATGAATAGTGACATGAAGTATGTGGAAAACAAAAAACAGACATAGACACATTATAAATGGCAGCTTTTGTAGATGTAGATGAAAACCTGTGACACTGGGTTTTACCTTGAGATACTAAAACGTACATAAAAAGGGAATGAAGACAGAACACGTTTTTTCTTGGTTTGCTATAAAAAATAATGGTGAAAATGGCAGGAATGGCATCATTTGGCAAAAGAGATGTACTAGAAATGATCTTGAGCACAAAGAAACTCTTTCTGTTTTACTGTTTGCCCAACACATGGTAGATAAATATAGATATAGAATGGTACAGGAACATAGCAGCAGTTCAGTGTTGCTGTATTTTCACATAGCTGAGCTCAAGATCAGATAAATGACTAACATGCAGATGTTTAGCAGGTATAATATTAAAATTAAGCATGTTAGCACGCTAATATTTGGTAATTAGCATAAGTGATGCGTTTGCTAAACAGCTGAGGCACATTGGAATGTCATAAATCTTGCAGGTATTTTCACAAACAATAGTATCACATACACATTCAAATTTTGACTAATGGGTTGATCCGGAGTTACAAGATTAAACCAGTGTAAAAAATTACCCTTAAGAAAAATCAAATAAAAACAAAGCTACGTATATAAAAGACAGGCATAGGGTCTGTGTTTGCAGCCAGTGCATATATTTACCTGCAAAATACCCAGACTATGGCCTCACTGAGCTACAGTCATAATTGCTAATTTTAACTTTTATTTAATGCAGCATAGACTTTTTTGTTTTGTTTTTTCAAATAGTCTAATTGAAAATAAAATACATAATACGGTAGGTTAGAATTAAGGCTTGACCATCATGCATTTGTCAAGTCATCATCATATGCATGCATGCATTGTCTTTACTTATGAAGTGTGGGCACCTATGTAGTTCAGTCATGTGACTATTTCAACATTTAGTTATGGTTTTCACTTCCTGCTTTATATTATGATAGTTTGTTGTCTCGTGTTTATTTTCCCCCCTCTGTTTTATTTTCTTTGATTATCTTTACCTATCCAGCGCCCGGGGAGCAGTGTGTAGGGACAGTATTGCTCAGAGGTACCTCAGAGCACCCGTTCAGTGGATTCGATAATAGTTACCAGAAGTTACAAGTTACACTCCTATCAGTGGTTGCTTTTGATATGCTTAGTGTTTTCACAAATCCTGAGAAAACCGTTTTCCTACAATGCACCCTGAATGTGTAATAATTTGCAGTAAGGCCTAAACTGAAACATACCTATATCTCTTGGTGAATTTACAACCATCATAAGCAATGTGGTGAAGGACACATTCTTGAAAAGCCACTAGAGTATTATGTTGTGAGTATTTGTATGTATTTTATACATTTTATGTTATATTGAGGACATTTTTGAGATTTGTTTCTGGTTGTTAGCTTGGTCAGGTTTCTTTTATAAAAGAAATGGGGCTTCTTGCTTAAAAAAATGGACAAATAATGAAATAAAGACAAGTTGCAAACATACACATGGTTCATCTCTACAAACACCTGAAAAAAAAAACCAAAACTTCAGCGTGGGCATTAAGGTGAAGCATCAAGTAAGTTTTGCATGTGCTGTAGGACATAAGGAATAAAGATAAATCCCTCATACGTGGAGATCTTAGGCACTACAGAATAAAATTACTCCTCCCTCAGTTAAAGTATGTTTTCACTCCCAGAAACATTATTGACATTTCCTGGGTACAAGATAATTCTTTCTTTAATATGCTACTCAAACCAGGTGATTGCATGCAAGTGTTTCTGTATGTGTGAGAGTGTGAGAGAGTGTTGGTGGTAGCGCAGTAGCTCCCAGGCTAACAGACTCTACTGCACTGTGGGAAAACAGGAGGCTTTTGTCTTCTTTCATGGTTTACAGCACTCTTTCGCTGCTCTATCGATCCTTCCCTCCATCTCTCCCACACACTTGGCCCCATCCCCATACCACGGTGATGTGTGTGAGTGTGTGGGAGAGGTACAACTCGGTTTTTTCCATCTCTTGCATGCTCACTGCTATTTACCTCTCAGAAATAGTTTCCCATTGAACAAGATAGCACTCAGTAATGTGCAGGCTTAAACAAAAAATAAAGCTTTGCTCATTAATCTTTAATATCACAGTTTATATGTGTGTTATTACAAGGAAGCTGGCGCTAGGGTAATGATCACAAGGTTCACAAAGTCAGTATGGTGTTTTATTTTTCTTTTATTACCACATTACCAATATCTCTGGTGTTAGAGTCTGATAGGTCACCAAAATGATTGTGCTTTTAGCACCTTGAAGCATGACTGTGCACAAAATATTCTAAACCAATCCATTTATCCATTTAGGAGAAAATGTGTTAAACAATTGAACAGAGAGACAAATAGAAGAGGAAACATTATGTCCTCTACGGGATTAAGATTGCGAAATTATTATGTAGTTTTAGTTTGCATTATTCTCCTGAATTAGAAGAAGGTGATAACTATTACATTTGTTAAACTGATTTGTATTAAATTCGACTGCTGATTTATTGTGAGTGGATGATATTGTTTTATGATGCATTATACTGCTGAGTTATAAGAAATACTGTTTTCAGATAGTCATCGCCTTATTTGTCTGATTAGAAAAGAACACAACATACTGCACAGGAAGCCAAGGTCATAACTTAGGCTCACTGAGAGAGAGAGAGGAAGAATGTGGATGTTTGGGTTTTTACAATTAGGTGGGGGCCACTAGAGGCTATAAGAGTCTGAGTAACCCTCCACCATTTGGAGATTTGCTGTGACCCTCTGCATGCATGTCTC
This sequence comes from Copadichromis virginalis, assembly GCF_057382275.1. Classification (NCBI taxonomy): domain Eukaryota; kingdom Metazoa; phylum Chordata; class Actinopteri; order Cichliformes; family Cichlidae; genus Copadichromis; species Copadichromis virginalis. The sequence continues at coordinate 22,127,753 of NC_140634.1, forward strand.
CCCATCCGGATGGTTTATGCTCATAAAGTGTTGAATTGTATGGAATAAAGGATTGTTGATTGAGCATTTATACACCGAGTATTGCCCTTCCTTCAGCCCAAAGATCAAAAGAATTGGGAGGATTTAACAATGCTTATATTGAACATCCGTTGCTTATGAAAAGCATAATCTTAGCGAAAGGCAGAGTTATGTAAGTTCAATATTTAACCTGTTACTCTCCACCGAGAAGTATTTTGGGGGTTATAAGATTCACTTTAGTATTTATGCACTGAAAAAAATATGTTGTTGGATTTACTTAATTCAATGGTGGACATTTGTTGCACACAGATGTTTTGCTTTGGCAGCAACTTAAACAATTGAATTAAATTAACACAATTTATTCATGTTCAATAAACTTGTGCAATTTGTGTTGATAAAATGTGACTTAAACATGTTTTGATGAAGTAATTTGAGCTCTTGGAATATTTTAATCCTTCACAATTTTCTCACGTTATCCCAACACGATTCAATAACTTTTACCCAATACTACTTGGTCACTTAAATACTACATGTTATCTTCAAATTACATTTTGCTATTATATTCTAGTATCAAATACACAATTTTCAAATGGAGGCCTTATAACAGATTGTATTGTTCTCTTCCAAGATGGTTGCTGGCATCCACCAGTAACCTTTCAAAACAACATGTCTAATTTCACTGCAGTAGGTAAAGAATTAAACTGACATTACTCCTCTACTGAATCTATATAAATCAACAGTTAAATAATGTCAGTTCTTCCGTGTTCTCTGGAATCAATCACAGCAAAGAAATTGGACTGTTTCTTTTGAAAAATGTTGGGAAAGAACAATACAAAACATTCTATTTAAGGCCTCTAACGTCAAGATTCAGTTAAACAACAATTATGACTAAACAATTTGAGGTAATGTTAGTTTCCATTAACATTAAATTAGGTTACTGAATTGGCAAACACCTTCCTATTAACACTACCCATTTTACCCCAATAACTAAAGAAATTAGCACTTGCAGGTCAAAACCTTTATTCAAGAGACGCAAAAATAACATTGATACAGTGACTGTCAAAAATTACAGCACTGATCATACTGTGACATCTTGGTTCAAAACAGCACACTTAGAAATATTCAACGTTCTTTACTTCAACTGAATGAAACTGAAAATACCATTTCACACGACCCATATGGGATATTTAGACTGTATAACTGTTCACGCTACATCTCTTCACTAGTAAAAGAAAGAAAAAATACAAAGAGAAATTTAAAAATGCTGCCAAACAGACAAACAGAACTTGTACAGAGCAAAAGGAAAAACAAACAACAACAAAAAACGGCTCGTCCTCATGGCAGTTGCAGAGTATATAAAAATGAACCCTGCGATCCGTTCCTGGAATTGAGCTTCAAAAATGCAGCAGAACAAGTGTGAGATTTAAATGTCCTCTCACCTAGAGCTGGTCACCTCACATGCATAACAGTGAGCTTCGTTGCAGGAGCAGTTTTGTCTTAGTTGTGAGCTTTTCTTGAGAGCTGAGTTGCATCCAACTCCATTACCACCCATTGAATCACCTCAAAAGTGTAGCAGAGTTGTGATGGGTAACTCATGTTGAAGGAATAAAAAAGGTCCAAACAGCATGGCTACTGCAAAGGTCACGTTATCCAGATCTTGAAGAACAACATCAGAAAAGTCATTGCCTGCCGCATCCTCTGGAGACAGATGTTCATTGTGGTTTTCTCAATCTGTGCAGTGGCCTCAGTCAAGTCCTGGTTAAACACAAAACATTTCTTTAAGATTCCTTTTTAAACTCATCTCTTTTTAATCTACCAGTTCTAATGTTAGAGTAATTTAAACCAATGCAAGCAACATAGTAAATAGCTATAGCCAAAGAGTGGCCTGCCATGCTGCCATTCATGGTCTAACAGAGTTTCTAAGAGAGGGTGAAAAACATAATAATTTCAAATGCTTTACATTAGTTTTTGTTAGAAAGACACCGGCCCATCAGAAATCCAGGCTATGTCACTCAGAAGATGTTAGAATTTAGACTTTCAGCCCCACAATTTGGTTAGCTGTTGGTCAGTTGGTCACTTTTTCAAACAAAAGCTAATATAAATATTGGTGGGATTTTCCTTTGTTCATTAGAATGACAAATTTAAAGTTTTTTCACACTGATGTGACCCCTAATACAGGGGTGGGGATGGGGCCTCAAGGGCCGGCGGCCGAGTTCACTACCAGGCCTCATGTGAACTTCAAATTATTAAAGAGGACTACTGGTCCTAACCAGTCCAATGAGGATCAAGTGGATAACTAAATGCATTTTTAAATGTTGCAAATCCACAATCTACTCATAAAACACTCACCATGAACTCCTGCACCAAGATGTTGCAATTGTCTTTCACACAGATGCGGAGCACTTTGATGAGGGACTCCGAGCATTAATGTCATCCTTGACTATTATAACAAAGAAAACAGAGATTTGTGAACTTTTCAGTAGCACAGAAGAAAATGATCCCAGACAAAAACTCTTGACTTTTTAAACCAGTCAACATGCAACACCAGCATCTACAAAGCAATATCAAAAGTTCCTGTTTGACATCAACTTTATGGATATATAGTTTCCAGAACATTTATTTTTAAAAAAAGAATTTTTTCTCAGTGGGCCAGTAAATGCATGACGAAAATTATGGCATCCTTTTAGTGGAATCATTACTCACAGGTAATAGTTGACTGTTTCAATGGATGTAGCATAAAAATCTTTTACTGACCTAATGCAATACATATACACTTTGTAGTTAAAGAATTTTAAAGTTCTTACTGTCATTATGGCAGCTACATCCTTTAGCTTTGTGCCCTGTTCCCCTGATCACTTTGCAAACACTTTCAGCAGACTGTCAGAGAAAAACTCAGCTCCGTCAGAAACCTTGACTGTAAAGGCATGGTTGGGATGCACTGGAATGCTGCATTTTATCTGAAATGACATAAAATTATTTTGAAATAACAGCAGGCACTGTGCTTGGTTAATCAGTAATGTTTTGTTGAATAAAAACTGTGTTTCCAGATCTTATGGGATTAAAAAAAATCCAAAGATGTTTGTTTCTGATTTGCAACCCAACAACCCACAAGTTACAACCTCATTTCAGTTCAAGTGTGCATTAATGCGAGTCCAGTAATCACCTTTCTGGCAATACATACAGGTATAAGTTAAACCTATGGCAGATTTTGGATCTCTCAGTTGTATTAATAGGGTGAGTATGCATGCACCTAATAATTATAAAAAACCTATTATAATTAAGTTACAGAAACGAAAATAGAATATACTTTCTTACCATAACACCTTGAACCCACAATCCATCAGCTGACTCCTGGTGAAATGCAGAATAGAGGTCATCTCTCAATGTGCAGCAAAAAAAACAAAAACAAAAGGACAGCAGGTGAGGGCAGGAGGGGTAGGGATGTAAGCTAGCATAATGCCGCTGATGATATTAGCTAAAGCTGTTCAATGTCCAAAATCTCACTAACACCACGGTGCAGTAAATACACAATGTAACTGAAGAGTCAGTTGACAAATCTATTCACACAGAAAACCAAATTATGTTATGAGTGCCTCGTAATTAGGTTTAATGTGATATTACGGCTCTTGTGCCAAAGACAAATTCAAATGAAAAAGCGCCAATTCTTTGACAACAGATAAAACAGCAAATAAGCTAACGGCTCTTTTTTAGCATGTTACATGGCGACACTCTAGACGTTTAACTACATTTGGCTGAAATATGGTAAATATTAATTCAAAAAATCAAGACATACCAAAAACGTAGAGTTGGCTGCTCGACTTGACTGAGATGGATGCCTTTTTTAAACCACGATCCAAAGCCCGCGAGATGAAATCACGCGTGGTTTCACGAGATTTAACGTTGCTATCTTATTGACTTACTTCACCTGAACATGATATGAACAATTTAATACACCCTTTCTGCATATCATGTAGTTTTTACACTATATAGTTACATTTAACTTTAAAACATGAGGCAATTGTGTTAAATGCATGCAAGATGCTTACATAAATCCAAGAGATGGCCAGTCCCTTTTTTTCAGTGTGTACCCAAATTAGTCCCTCAGTTTCAACAAATGTATTTTTTTTAAAAAGAAATGCACATGAAACTGATTTTTTATTGAATTTCCTCTTTCAACGTGTGTGCGTCAATTGCTGTAAAAAGTGTGTATATTTCTATGCATAGAAAACCACATACATTGAAGGTCATGAAGGAAGAAAATACTTCCACTACTTTCAAATGCAAAATACTAACCACAGTACTTCCACAACTGCAGTGAACTCTGTCCAATAAAATCTTTATAGAATTCCAACATTTTCTATATGAATCGTTAACAAAAAGGGAGTTTGTCCTATAAATACTGGTACTGTGTTTTCATCAGCTACTTCATTAAATAGGACTGGCTTATAATGTCATTTCCTTGGCCTCAAAATATGAAACATTTTAAATAAAAACAGAAACTTATCGCTAACTAGCCAACTCCATCTAAAAACTAAACGGAAACAAAATGAAAGTGAAATCATAATTAGAAATAAAAGTGACCGTGAACGACCATGAAGTTTGCGAAATGTTTGCATAATAATTGTGGTTCACATGAGGAGAAGGAAAGAGAATTTTAGCGATTTAGCAAAAGACCATCTTCAATATTTAAGTTCTTGCACACACACATGCATCCGCACAAACATGGCAAACCCTGATCTTCTTGTGCTTGATGTAGGAATTGACGTTTTTCCCTAAGACCCTCTCTCTAATCTGGCTGATTTGATAAGGAATCTCATTCTCCTTTGCGAAGCCACGCTGAGGGACCATCCGACAGATCTGACTCCACTGCATACTGCCCTGTCAATGCTATCTCCCATTGCTCATGGCAACCAGACAGGAAATAGAGCCGGACACTGGGGGAGGGAGCGGTGCTGTTGTAGCCATTGCTGCTGCAACACTGGCCCCTCCGGGACCCTCTCTGGGAAGGGGTCTGTGAGACCGAAGACGATCGATTCTTATCGACAAAGGTGGTAATTACATTTCATTAGCTTTCAGCGCTAATCCACATGGCCCTGCTGGGGATGAAGCGAGAGACAAAGAGAAAGAGAGAAAGAAAAGAATAATGAAAGGTAAAAAAATAGGAGCAAGACAATGATGTCATAAGGTTTAATCACCGGTTGTTTCAAAATGTGTTAAGATGTTCATGCAATTAAAAGTCGTACAATCCAAATTTACTAGTTTTGAGGATTAGTTCTCCAGGTTTCTGGAAGGACATTCAAAGCTCTTCTTTGGATGTTGGCTTCTCTATTACTCTGTTCTCTGTCAAGATGATTTGCTTCAATAATCTTAAATGGTAAATGGCCTGTATTTATACCCTCTGACCACCACCAGTAGACAACGGGTGAAGTGTCTTGCCCAAGGACACAACAACGAGACTGTCCAAGCTGGGGCTCGAACCGGAAACCTTCCGATTACAAGGCGAACTCCCAACTCTTGAGCCACGATCGAACCTGGGGAGGATTGGCCTCCCCAGGTTCAGCTCTGGGGAGGCCAATCCATGGCTGATACTGTTCAACTGTGTTTATCCTTAAGAATGGCTTCCTGACAGCCACCATTCCAATGAGACCATCTAAAGAGGCTTCGGTGAACAGCAGATGGAAAGCCAAGAGCTGGGGGAGTGACACTCTAGGCAACTCTCAACCACAAAACACAAGTGTAGGCCAATCTTTTGGACTTTCATCACTTTCATCTCTGGTTATTTTTGTTTTCATTTTCCGTATGATTGGGTGTAGGAACCAAAACTACTAAAGATCATGGTTTTACCAAATGCACTCTGTCGCAACATTTGCTTTGAGGGGTTTATGTGCACCTTTTACAACAGCTAGATGCCTTCCACTTAATCTGTAATTGCACTCTACTTATCCTTGAATGGTTAACAAAAGCCCACCAAGATTGCTAGAAGGTAAAAGAGATTGCGAACTGATAACATGTATTTGACTGATAACAAGTGATAGTGGCCTTTCACTGGGCAGATAATAGAAACGCGTGCTCTAGTTGAGTCGCCAAGTGGATTGGCATGCAAGTTATGCAGGTATTTAGTAGAAGGACAAGGGATCTTGTCGGGGCCCACATGGATTGAGGTCAGCTCTTCCAGGACTTGACTTATTAAAACCTTTAAAAACAGAAATATAATGAAGGGAAACCTTCTCAGTCATTTTAATGTACTGAATTATGCAGCTCTGTGGAGTATTAATTTCCAAAGTCTGCATATTAACTTCAAGCTTCTTAAATTTAGCTGTTGCAGGCTTGACTGACAAAATTTTGACATTTGAGAATGCACTTTAAAAAAAAAAAAGTCGATCTGAACCAATTAAATTTGAAATCTGCTCTCAGAGGTTGGTGGTCATGTCTCCTGTCATCTTGGCTTGCTGTGTCTGCTTTTTTGTTTTATTTGTGTTTTTTTAAGACTTCTCAACCTGTAGGAGTACAGAAGATGGTTAGCTCCACTGCACTTAACCCTTGGACTAAATATTCTACCATACAGAATTAAATACTAATTCATCTTCTTTTTCCTATCTCCTGTACATCCTCCCTCCCTCCTCTTCTTTTCTCTTATCCCCTCTTCACTTTTTCTCAACCCCTGAGGAGCATGTCAAAATGTTAATTTCCCTTAAATTACTAGCCATTACAGCGCAGATATGGGCAGTGAGGAAGAAAAAGAGTTATTTCTCTGTAAAGGTGAAGTAGTGAAAGAGCTGTAAGTGATTTTTCTTTTCCTCCAGTGTCCTCTTAGATAAAGCTTGTTTTTTCTGCTGCATTCATTTTTTAAAAATTTCGCTCATTAGCAGGAAGCTAGGTAATAAGTTCAAGAGCATCGGCAAGCTTTTAATTAACATGCCTGCCCGTGCAGGATGAGCTGTGGAAATAAATTCATTCATCAGCCCAACAAAGAATTTGTGATCTCTCAATCACTACAAACATGGCTCACTCACTCAAGGTTGTGGCTTTTCTTTGGTGAGCACTTTCAAAGCAATTAGTGTTGCTTTTTCAGAAGGATAACTGATGACATTTTCTCTTGGTCAAAGTTGAACTGCTCAGCTTGTTGACAGATGCATATATTAGACTTAAAGATATTCAGAGAATGCTCGGACTAAAGTGTTTTTGATTCTTTTAAATTGAAGATTTAAAACAATTACATTATTAAAACTCTAGATTGCATAGTTTGAATTCCTGGACCAATTTTCTCATTTCATTTTGCAATTTTATGGTCGCAGTACTTAAAGGACAACATTATGTCAAATCAAGCTATTCCCAGTACAGTTTTAAATGAACCATAGCCAACATCATGATTTGGTATCAGAGAAAAACAAACTAAAATATTTCTTTTATTCAAAAGCTAGAAACCTTCAGTGATATATCATCCATCTGAGTTCACCTCCAAATGTTTTCGGCAGATTTTATGCCTTAGCTGAAAGAGTTTGAACTTGACCTCATTTTTTCCCCCATACAGGACCTTTTGAGGGTTTGCAGCAGTTTCTCTTTTTCTTACAGTGGCTAGTAATCACGCAATACCACACATGCTCGGTGTACAACGGTGAGGGCCAAACTGCTTCTAAGCACATTACCACCACCATCTGGGAGTAGTAATGTCCATCCATCTTATCCAGTTCAGGGTTGCACGAGCACTGGAGCCTGTCCCAGTTGTCATAGCATGAAATCCGGAGTACACTCTGGACAGGGCGCCAGTCTGTCGCAGGGAGAGAGACAGACATTCCTACCTATGGGAAATTTTGGATTACCACTTAATCTAATCCACGCATGTGTTTAGACTGTGGGAGGCAGCGGGAGTACCAGGACTTCACACTGAAAGGCCTCCTCTGGCTAGTGCATCTGAACCCAGGACCTTCTTGCTGTGAGAAATTTGCAGTGCTAACCATTGCCTAGTAATACTGTAATTTCTTTTTCCTTCTTTTTTGCCAATTTATTGAAATATTCTAAAATCATGACTATCCCTATATGCGTTGCTTGGGTCTAGTGGCCTAATACAGACAGTACCCATATGTGACTATGGTCACACTGCAGACCAAAGTGGCTCTGGCCTGAGTTTATTTTTTTCTCCACAAGAGCACAAATCAAAAGAAAGCTGATCATATATGATCTTTTGTATATAATGACATTTCTTTGATAATATCAGCGATTCCTCAAACATTTCGATTCAACTGCTCCTACATCCAGCTCTGTATCAGCAGACTGTAAACATGCACACAGAACTGGATGTCATTGCTCTGCAAAGGGAAGAAGAAAAAAAAACAAACATTATCGATAGACTGTCTTATTATTGTTATCTAGTAAAAATGTTACTAACATCTACTGCAGATCTCAGAAATTAAACTGCTTATGACTTCAGTGGCCTCTGTGTTTACAGTACTACAGCATGCTACGTGGAACATATTCTTCTTTTGCATACAAGTGTTAGTTCAGAACTGGACTAGATTACAGTGAAATCTGATACTGGCAACAGTTAAAGAAAAATCTGAAAAGCCTAAACCAAAAAACATGACAGTATTTTACCACCCCATCAGCATCTGATTAGTTACAAGCTGTTATTATTTAAACTGAAACTAGCATCTGGATTTCTATCTAGCAATAGAAACTGTAGGAAAAAAAAATCTCAATCACTCCTCCTGATGTCAGGAAGTCCACCAGTGCTCACGTTTAGGAATGCATAGAAATATGGAGCATACGCTTAAACAGGAAGGAATTCTAAATGTAAACTGGATTTGCAAACAAAGAAAGTAAACTACTCAGCATGCGTTAGGGGAGGAGTGATAAGGATTACTCACCTGGATCACTGCAGCCTGTGCTTGGGATCTTTAGTTGCTTACGTTATGTGTGGCTGTGCGTCACCTGCCAGCTCACCTAAACTGCATTTCAATGGGAGACATGGTTCAAACAGGATCCCGGGTAGGAGGTGTTTGCTGGAGCATTTGGCAGAAAGCAGGGGGGGACTGGATGTTGATGGCTTTGGGGAAGAGGTGGTGGTGGTGGTGGTGGGGGCTGGGGGGGGGGTCACAGGAAAATGACAGATCTGGTGTAGGTGGTGGCTAGCACATCAGAACGCAAACTGCCATCCAATCAGCTTCAAGAGACAGGAGTGTGGGAGGATAATTACAAGTATTTCTGTCAGAGGCATCACGTTGCCATTGATGCACTGGGGTGAAACCAAGAGCGATGTAAGAAGGCGAGTGGGCGAGTTATAAAGACAGGAGAGACATGAGAGGTTGGATTACTAAGAGCAATTAATTAAAGTGTGTTTTTGTCCTTTTATGTTCTTTATTTGCTCAGTGCCGGCATTATATACTCAGAAACAAATAGCATCATTTTTATCTGACTTTTCTCCAATATGTGATGGAAACAGAGGATGAAATAAAAATTTGTACTTTGATGTTAAAAAAACAAACAAAAAACAAAAACAAAACAAGGCAAAAGAGAAGGAATTGGTGTGCTGCTAACATTTTTTGTTTCGCCTGAACAAAGAACGGCAGAACTTACAGACTAAATTGCAGAAAAGCTTCCGTATGCATCTGTGTATTAATGGAGTTGAATACAGCATGTGAGTGCTGGCACTCATGTGTGTGGGTGCTGATGATGTAGCATGGAAAAGCCCTGAAATAGCCACCCCAAGCTAACAGTGTCACTCTCCCACACAGACGAACCACTAGACTCCATCAGTGTTACTACTCATCGTGATTAAACTAACACATGCCATTACTGGACAGACAGGTTTTTATTTTTGTCAAGAGTTTCAAAAAGGCACCGCACATCGTCAGCGGCATAAATAATTTGATAGCACAAAAAATGGAGACCTTCCATTGACAAAATGGTCCCAACCTCAACCCCCCCAATGCTGATTCATATGAGGCCCAAGTTGTTAGTGGTGTTTAAACATAATCCTGACCTTACTCTGTCAGAATGTAGACATTTTTTATTTGGTCTTGCAAATCTTAGCGAAAAACATATTAAAACAGAAATGCACCAGAAAGTGCTTTTGCTTGTCTCCAACATATGGGGTCATGATTGGTGTCTGGGGCAACAAGTCAGGGTCACCACCAGTCGTACTTGCCAAACTTGAGACCTCAGAATGAGGGAGACATTCAAAGGGGGGGGGGGTAGGTATACATATACATATACATATAAACACATATACAAAAAACTTGAACATTACACAGTTTATTTATTTAAAATGATTTATTTAAAATAAGTTAAATGTCACCGTTATTACTGTCCCCCAGCCGGGGCTGTCCAAATTCAGAGGCTGCATCAACCCAAGGACCCGGCCTTCGTGGTCTAAGTGGGCCGGATCCTCCGACAGCCGGGTAGGCCAGAAGTGAGCGACTGTGATGGCCTTCAGAATTACGTCACAAGCTCTCTCGGTGGAGTGAAACTCTGCCATCTGCTCCTTGCTATCTAATCCCGAGGGATTAATAAAGTTTTAATTAATCTAATCTAATCTAATAACTTTAATCTCAGCCAAACCGATTTACTCAGGAACAAATAAAACACTGAAAAAAGTCAAACAATAACAAAGAAAACTGGGGTTGCAATACACAAACTAGCAACAAGTAACAAATGATATGCCATCAACTCACAGGATGGACAAGTCAAATCGACTGTACACATCAAAAAGACACTGACAAGCATCCATCATATGAATGTTTTTAAGCAAGTGATTTCTAAAAATCCAGACATTTCCTTCAGAAGTCAGAATAGTTAAAAACCATAGCTAAAAGATTTAATGTTACAATTTACACTCGTGTTCCTATTAATATTGTTACTGTTGCAGGTTGTGATCAGTGGAATCAGATCATGGATCCAAGCAGCAGAAACCTGCCTCCAAAACTTGTCTGCCCTCAAGCTGACAGAAAGAGGAGTGCCGTCATCTGAGATTGGTTCAGATTGACGGGTCCTCTACATCAAGAGGAACATGGTGAGGTGGTTCAGGCATCTGACTAGGATGCCTCCTGGGCACCTCCTGATGAGGTGTTTTGGGTACGTCCACTAGGGAGGAGACCCTCTGGTCTGACCCAGGACACCCTGGAGAGATTATGTTTCTTGGCTGCTTCTTCAGGAATGCCTTGTATATCCCCTGGAGACATGAGCTGGGGAGAGGGGGGATCTGGCAATTTCTGCTTACAAATGCTACACGAACACACACAGACCCAGATAAGCAGCAGGAGATGGATGGGCACTTAAGGTTGCTTTAACAGCAATGCATTTCCTTGATTAAAAAGTCCAATATTTTAATCACAGAACATTTTCTATACTCTTTATAAAACACTTTGGCGATAACTGAAAGGTGAAAAGTACATGTAAGCCCAAAAAATAAAACACGAATCCTCTTACTGTCTGTTACACCCCTGAAAGCAAAGTGGTGGATGAATCATGGGCCATAGGAGAAATTTTGATTTAACCTATTATGAGGTAAATGTTTACTGCACATTGCAATCGCTATGGAGTAATGACAACATCAGCGTTTAGATTGGCTGTCTATAACCCTCAATATAACTATATTGTATGTCAATCATCCATCCCCTGGGAAAAATCAAGGCTTGAATGTGCTACCAACACACAAAGAAAAAAAAAGATGGCTTTTGTTTTCCCAGTAGTAATAGTTAGCTTTCTTCTGGAAGCTGATGAAGTGGATGCCAAAACATCTTTAGTAAAAAGAGTTTCCTTGTAAGAGGAGGCAAACAAGGACAGTGAAGTAGCCTAAAAGAAAGAAAAAAGACCTTGGATAAACAGACATTGATGGAAGTATCTCTGGGATGTGATAAGATACAAAAAACACCATTCATTTGGTATCATTTCTACTAGATAAGTAAGGAAACAAAATCCTACCAACTTATCAGACTAATATGCACCATTGTACCATTTAAACTGAGATGAACATATCTTCTCCTTTGTGCTGCTTCTTTTAGCAGATGATCTGCCTCCTCACCCCACCGTTAGCATCCTCCTCTGTTGCACCAACTCTGTGCAGATCCTCCTTCACTACATTCATAAAGGTGCCTTCCTCTTTTCCTCCCGCCTGGCACCTCCATATTCAACATCCTTTGTCCAATATATCCACTATCCCTCCTCTGCACATGCCCAAACATCGCCTCTCTAACCTCATCTCCAAACCTGAGCTGTCCCTCTGATGTATTCATTTCTAATCTTGTCCATTCTGGTCCGTCACAATGGAAATCTTAACGTCTTCATTTCTGCGTCCTGTTTTATGTTAGTGATTTTGTCCCCAAACCATCCATCATAGCAGGTCTTACTACCGTCTTGTAGACCTTCCCTTTCAAATCACGACTGACACTTGTCTCCGCCCACTCCACCCTCCCTGCGCTCTCCTCTTCATGTCTCGTGTGTGCTGTCAGTTGCTTTGGATGGCTGACCCCAGATATTTAAGCTCATCTACCTTCAACACCCCCCCGCCACCCCCACACACATGCATTCTGTCTCGTCTCTCCAGAGCATGTCTCCACTTCTTAGGTTCTCCTCCACCTGCTCCCTTTTCTCACTGCAGATCAACATGTCATTTGTGAACATCATAGTCCATGGAGACTCGTGCATGACCTCATCAAGCTGACGATACATGGTCATGTTTTTACAGGTGAAGATTGTTGATAGATTTTCTTTCTCAGTTGAGACATGTGGGGTTTATTAATGCTGATTATTTTCGTCCAGAAACCGTTGCTTTCTGACATTTTTTAAAGGTATTTCACATTTAACAAACTGAATATGGGATGTTGGAGAAAAATATTTGTTTTCCTTAAAAGACCTTTCAGTAAATATTAGGTGCATCATGAGTTAGAATTATTTTATAGTTTCTTGTTTTTATTTTTGTTGATTATGTGCACCTCCAGCTCTTTTTATTTCACAGCTCTTGCTGAAATTATTCAAATTTAGTGTTAAACCTCAGTTCCATTTGTCTTTTCTGTTCAAAGCAAAGTGTTGCTGAAGGATTTTTTTTTCCTATGTTGTTTCAGGAACACAAAAGAATTTGTCTTCTCTGTTTTATTACTTTAATTTTGCCCTGATTTCTAGGATTTAAACTCTATTTAGCTTTGGTGCTGTGGTGAATCTTACATGCTGTCCAGAGTCTTTGCTACAACATTAAGCCACCTGCCCAAGACTGTGAAGGACCAGTGATACTGCTAAAAAAAAAAAAAAATCTTTTACCTGATTGGTATGGGAACTGGACCTCTGGGATTGTCCTGTATTGTCTTGAACCAAAATGCTGACAGTGGATCCTTTGAGTCCAGTTTGCAGAATGAGGCATCCCTGTGACACATCTATCATAAACAAATGTACACATGGGTGGCGGACTCCAAAAAGCAAGAAAAAACAAGAATCACAGACACTTTAACAAAGAATAGAAGAGCAGGGCTATAACGACACACAAGCTAATCATGGGAAGAGAACACGACTGGGGAAATGAGACACAGGTTAACAGAATCTAGATAATTAGAGAAAGGGGAAGTAAATGCAGTACAAGACACAAGACAGAAGAGACAAACGACTACCAACGTAAACAGAAATGAACTTAAACAGAATTCCAAGTGAAGTGGGGGTTTTTGTGCCCAATTAGAAATAAGAACAGTCAGGAAAAAGATTTTCACTGAGGTTCTCATAACTCATGCATGAAAGGGTTACATAGGTTTATTTCGTTTTACAGACATATTCAACGTTACTGAGATTTGACCTCGTCCGAGATTTTTTTTGTAGATGCACCTATGGTATAAGTTTCAAAATCCAGTCTTTTATGGCTGAGGGGTAAACATTTGAAAACTATAAAGGAAGAACTAAGAACAGCCAAAATCATGACCAAAACAGAAAATCCTTCATAATAACCAAAAAATCAAAGCACAAAATCCAAAACTCAGTTATCTGATCTTTATTAGGCCTTAAAAATATTGAAATACAACCTCAGATACACAGCAGCACACAACAGGGACATCATATTATACCATGTCATCAGTTCTTTAACAAATACTAAGTCAAAACAGAAAAGTCTATAAAAAAATTAAGTACACTTCAAAAATTACAGAATTATTATTATTTTTGTTACTAAGGCCTGCCAGGAGAAAGTCTCTAAAAAGGACATGGCAACATGGTTTCGGTTGGCAACTGGTAAAATCAACAGTGGATTATATATCGAGTGCGGGAGAGAGTATGAGCGTGCACCGTTTAAAGCGTGGAAGTACTGACCTTACTTTGAGTTTGATTCCATAAAAAGTGACAAAAACATTAGTGTTGGAAGAAAACTTCTTTTTACAGCGAAAACCTCCCCTAAACTTCCAAGCAAGCACCGAGTGCGCTACGACATAATGGGAAACTCACAGAGAAACTCGCGGATTCTTCCACTGACCGCTGCACACATGCACCAGGGTAAACCTCCGCCTACCGCAGTCCTGCTTTACAGGTGAAAATAGAGCAACAGGACCGTTAGTCTTTGATGTTATTTATTTTCTGCTGTGTTTTACTTGCATCTATTTAAAAGAGTGAGTGTAAACACACACACACAAAATATTTTATGTGCTGGAATGTGCAGAAAATAAGTTTAAATGTTAAACAAATTTCTTCCAGTCAGAGAATGTTGCATATAATTTAATTTTTGCTTGATGCATAAAGTTAAGAGATTAACATTAATAAAACAAGTTTTAAAAAGAGACTTTTCCATTTGATTACATTTTGTATGATGGATTATGTAGAAAAAGTAGAATTGGGCTGAAAGATCTATCGTTTTATCACCTATTCAGGTTGTAAATCGTGTTTTTAAAAAGTAACTAATTAATTACTTTTGAAAATAGGTAATCAGTAAAGTAACGGGATTACTTTTTTCGGGAAGTAATCAGTAATTAGTTACTGATTACTTTTTTCAAGTAACTTGACCAACACTGGTTGAAAGGGCTGATGGTTTTGACTTGTTTTGAAGCCACACAACCTGGGCACCTTGAACTCCTCTGTGTACCACAGATTTTTACCACAGTTTTTTCTGAAATAAAATTTGATCTGTCAAACGGTAAAAGCTTAGCCCAATTGGATCATGCAAAAGGATGATGATCCCAAGAACAAGATTAAAACAGAATGGCTGAAAAAGACAATAATCAAGGTGCTAAGTCCAGATTTGTCACGATCCTAGGTCATTTGACCCAGTGTTTTGAGTTTTAATATATTTTGATGTTTATGGTTTAAGTTCATTAGGTTAACTAAGTTAATTCTATTTTGCCTATGTTGCTGTTTCAATTTAATGTTTCTTAGATCACCTTGTGTCATCACCACCTGTGCTTAAGTCTCCCTTGTCGGTTCATCATGTGTGCGTCCCATTATGTTTCGTTGTTTGTTTTGAAGAGGTCTGGTGTCCCATGTTCACTGTGTTTAGTTTCACTTCCCCCTGTGGTGTCATCATGTTCATTCTAATCAGCTGTTTCCCCATGTGTTTCCACTTCCCCTGATCACCTCCTGTGTGCATTTAGTCTGCATGGTTTTATTCACTCCTTGTCCGATCATCTGCTATGTTCATGTCATGTTTCTAGGTTTTCATGTATCCAAGCCAGGTCTTCATGTTCACCTTCAGGATTTTTTCATGTAGGTTATTGTTTAGTTTCACCTTTGCTCTTTATTTTGTACTGTTTAACCAGCCTTATATAAATGTCTCGTCCTTAGTAAAATCAAAGTTTTGTTTTTCGTGTCTGTACTTGTGTCCTCCTCCGCAGTCCGCACAGTCAGCTTCTCCGCTAACTGCAACAAGATTTTAGAACCTGGTAAAGACCAGATGATTTTTGTGTATTATGTAAAACCTTGAAACAAGTGAAAGAGGTTGTGCTTTCTTTTTCACATGGCTGGCAGTCAACACCTGGTCAGTTTATGAACTGCACTCCTGGGGAAGCTGCAGCAGTCAGGGAGTGCCATTAGTCTGCAAAGGTGTAGTTGACCTGACAAATGTTTGTGGATATAATGGTGTGGTTGTCTGTCATACATGTGAGTGCATGTTGCCGCAGTTAATGTGAATGCTGTCAACAAGGAACTCGTCTCTCGGGAAAACACGGCCAAAAAACATCAGCAGTCAAAATATGTCCAAATATAAAAATCCACATCACATTGTATCTAAATAGAGTTTAATAGCATTCACAATAATAACAGCATGCAGTTAAAATGGCAAGGCCAGAATCCCAAACTGCTGATGTCAGCAGTATCACAGATAGCCTGCTGTAGCACCATTTACCTCACACACAATTTAATAAGAGCGAGGTACATGCCGTCGCTCAATACAGCTTTATTCTGTCATGGATAATGATCGCGAGAGGTGTGAATGGGAAGAACTCTGAGGCACAGTGTTGTCTGAGATAGATGAATTGTAAATAAACCTCAAACATCAATATGAACCATGCTGGATGGCCTGATTTCATACACTGGCACACGTGGAATGAAAAACACTTCAAAGGCAGTCCTTTAAAAATACCAGGACCCCCAAGGTGGTTCATTTCACTGTACTTTGAAATAGAAGTAACATTTACATCTCTATAAGTGTAGAAAAATGGGTACGACTCATGATATTATCTAAAATTTACAAAACAAAATGCAGCATGTATTTCACAAATAAGAGAATGTTAGCAAAATGCACATTTCCAGAAAATTATTTACATCAGTAAAACAATTTAGTTTAATACATTTTTCAAAAAAATTCTATGAAGCTCGTTTGAATATCTTATAATAAAAGTCTGCAAAAAATAAAATGAAAATAAACTTATTGCAACTCCTGGAAGGTTTTTAGCCTTTTTAAGTCTCAATTCAGTAGATTTTTAATGCTTTTAACTGTATCTTAAACAACATTCAATGACCTATAAAAGTAGTTATGCTATATTTCATATTACACTGCTTAATTCTGATTCTCTAGTTTTTTTCGAATGAAGGCAAAATTGCAATTAAATAGGGACACAAACTAATTAAGAAAATAAAAACATACCATCCTCTGGAGAAACATTTCTTGGTTTCCTTCATTTTTGTCATTCATTCTCAATTAAGCATCTTTGGGCATTGGACTAGTTCCAGGATAAATCAAAAGCAGATCTGCTATAGTATAAGAAGTAAAGAAGTAACAGAATTATGAAGCCAAGAGACATTATAAATCATGCAGACCGAAGATGAGATTGACCCCTGTGACTAGATTTAATCAGGAAATAATAAGCTGTGGCTTTTCATTAAGGCTATGCTGACAAAGACAGAGAGAAGTTACAGGAGGCCTTCTGAGACTTTGTCAGGTGATGTCGGGGCCTCGTTTATACAAACATATACAATATTTTCTTCTCAAACTGACTCGACTAACCCTACAGCTACATTTTAGCCCCCTGGGACACACAAGTCGAGGCTGAAATTCCACTCTGGTCTTATCGATAGGTAGCCATCTAATCAGCAGGCGCTTCAATTTAGCCCAATACACCTCTGGCCAGTCACCGCGGCAAACAGCTTAGCACTGAGCATCGAGCCACAAAAATGGCCCACACCCATCGCCTCGCAATGAGCCCAGCCAGACACCGGCCAGAGCATAGTTTGTGTGTGTGTCTGTGTATTAAAAGAGGTGAGAGGCCAAGAGAGTGATAGCACATTCCTGAACTGTATGTCTGTTCAAATGTATCAAAAATCACTGCACGGATGGGTATGACTTGCCTTGTATTCGTTGACTCTGGGCAATATCACAGCTAAGTGGTGCAGCAGGGTTGTGGGTGATCGGAGGAGGGGGGCTGAGGTGGAGGGATGGAGGATATCTAAGACGAATTAGAGAGACATGATGAATGACGCAATATTTTCATGCCAGAGGGAAACTATTGCACTTCAAATTAGAGGGGGTGACAGAGAGAGGGAAGGAGGCAGAGGAGGAATGAAATAAATCCGCAGGAATAAAGGGCTAATGAGAGGGGAGAGCATTTTTACTGCTGGTGGGGGAAATAAAAGGGGTTGGGAAATCAGAGTAATAGCAGTTTACTAATACAAATATTGGCCTTTTACTGAAATGTAACGTTTTTTGTGAATATTTTCAGTTTCATTGTCTCTAATATGACAGACAAGACATAGCTTGACTGACAGGAGAGGTATTAGACTTATTTGAGGGCTGGACAGTTGGACAGGTAGAGTAGTGATTGGCCAAAGCCATTTTCCATCTTGGATGAAAAAAAAAACAGTATCTGGGGCCACTTATTATTTTTGTTATGTGTGCAAGTACAGGGTTAGACGTGCACTTATCATTAATAATAAGAGACCTGACCTTGTATGGTCGATGTTAAGAATTGTAGGAAGCACCAATATGGAAGTCTCTAATCCCCTTGACAGCAGATTTCTGAGCTAACAATCTATCCTGGTGTCATTGTCTTCCTTGTCCTCCAGGTGCCTCTTGTTCCTCTCTGTCTTTTTCCTCTATCAGTGTATATGAAGGCATGAGCGGCATTAACCAGTCCAGCCATTCTCAAAGTCAAAAGTACTGCAGCTCACTTAAAAACCAAACAATCCCGTGGGGCTCACCCGATCTTAAATCTTCAATCTAACCCAAACACAAGAGTAAGTGATGTGTTTCCTTAAAAATTGCATTCAAAAAACATCAACAACACAGGTTGTTGGCTATAAATTGTTAATGCTACTACTTATATGCAAAGTGTTCAAGGTAAGTGTGTGATCAACCTTAAACTGGGACACAAAGATCAATACAAAAACAGGAAATTTAAGACAGGATAATGATTAATAGTAAGTAACTAATCAAGCCACCTTTAATATAAATAAAGAAACCTACAGTACTTTCACAGCCCGCCAGGGGGCCTGGCCCACACTTTGGGAGTCAATTGACCAGTCTGTTGCAGTGGTGGACATGGCCTTGGGGAATTTTCAGAAGGCACACCTTCTCTGTCTTTGGTCAGTGCAGTACTCAAATCTGACTTCCACCATCAAATTCTTTGTAGGTTTTACATGTCGCCTGTTTGCGGACTCAGTTAATCCTTCCTAATCTCTAAGTACGTGCATATTTATCATGCTTTCTCCATTTAGATCAAACAATGTTTATATTGAACAAATATAGGTTAAGTAAATATGCAAGTTTTTAAATTGATGTATTTATGACGTATTTATGCGAACTTGTCTGGCCTGTGTGAAAGAGTGTAAAACTAACACAGCGTTTCTTAAAAAGGACATCATAGTCAAACATGGTGGTGGTGGTGGTGTGATGGCCCGGGCTGCTTCACTGTTTCAGGGACCCGATAACTGTAACTGATGGAACCATGAATTTTGCTCTCTACCAGAAAATCCTGAAGGTTTGTGTTCTGAAGCTCAAGAGTAATTGGGGTATGCAGCAGGAAAACGATTTGAAGCAAACCTCTAAATGGCTCAAAATAAGAAAATGTAGTTTTTGCAGTGGTCTTTCAAAAATCAGATTGAGAATTAGATCGAGATGCTTTACCATGGCCTCAAACAGACCGTTCATACTTGAAAATCCTCAGATGTTGCTGAATCAAAACAATTCTGCAAAGAAGAGTGTAACAAAATTCCTCGACATTGATGTGAAAAACTCGTTATCACAAATACTTGATTGCAGTTGTTGCTGCCAAGGTTGACACAACAAGTTATTAGGTTTAGAGGGCAATTACTTTTTCACACAGAGCAGGTAGGTTTGAAAATGAAATCATTTAAGTGATACTTTTTGCATTTACTCGGGTTGTCTTTGTCTGATGCAAACATTTGTTTGTCTGAAACATGTCAATGTGACAAATTAGCAAAAAAACCTAAGAAATCAAGTTTTTATGGCACTGTACCTGAGCATCGCTCTAGCCTATGATCGTGCCTTAGATAGTTGCCTGAAAATACTACCCGATCTCAGCTCCTGCAGAAATATTTACTATGATGGAATTAGGTATTTTCTGTTCTGCAGTTTGCCCTCTAGTGGTTGTTTTGTGTATTTTACTCTGCAAGATCTAGCCTGGGGCAGTTTCACCTGTGTTAATCTGTTGCCGTCCATGCCTTCACAAGTTGATAAACAGCATCATCTCATAATACTGTTTGTTATCATTGAAACGACTTGTGTACATTATTATTTGTTAGTTTATATATAGTTTGTAGTTTGAGTCTAATTTGAATGGGTGTTAGCTCATATGCCATGTGGTTTCTTTAAAATTTTGATCATAAGCATGATTTCATTTGATGTTTTATTCTGGGACTCGCTAAGCAAATAAATATTGTGCTCATATTTTTGAACATGTGACTTACTGCTGTGTTTGTTTAATTGTATATTAATGCAACATTTTTATTGGTTTATTTCTGGTTTTGTCAACAGTTTTACACTATTTCCTTATTAAATCATCCGACTCAACACATCGGCCTGTTCCTTGGATTTTGATTAGGAGAGTATTTAGCTGTCTGTATAGCTGAGTCTACTTTCATGAGGACAACACTTAGTGAGGACAGAACATTTACTGTGACATACATTGTTGTTCATCCTGAAAATCCTTTTCAACTTTGTCCTTCATTTTGAGTCCCTCAGGTTAACCTTGCCACAAAATATCGTCCAATGTATTGAATTCAAATTGATTTATATAGTGCCAAATTGTTACATCAAGGTGCTTTATACTGTAAAGGTAAACCTGTCAATAATAAAAGTAAATCCCCAGCAGTCAGAAATGTCCGTCTGCCAAATCCAAAATGGGAGCTGATACCACAGCAAAGAAGCCTGAAAGCTGGAGGTTCCACCTCCCACTTTTATGCTTTACTTCCCCATATGGAAAAGATATATATAAATCTTATAAAGTTTGTATCTGTCTTGTGTGAAACTTGTATGAAAAGCATATAAGAGTGAAAACAGATATAAGGTCCCTTGAAAAATTATATAATGAAACTTGTATGTTTTGGATACTTCCCAAAACAATATATGAAAGTAATGAGAAAGTGGCCACTTTCATGAGTAAATCTTGGGTCAATAAATACTAAACATACATGTGTGGTGTGTTTATAGCCTTTCAACTTGAAAAACAAAATAGAGGTGTATTTTGGAAGGAGCTATTTCTCAGGACAAACAGTTCCTTAAGCAATACTTCTTGTTCCCAACCAGCAGTGTAGATCCACAGTTAAGGCCAGCGGTTCTTAAACAAAAATAAACTAGAGTTTGCTGAAGCTATCGTGCTTTGATAAATATCCATTTTGGTCGTTTTTCTTGTTAATGATAAGAATTGTGACGTGGGAACCTTGATCTCCTTGGAGTGGAATGTGTTAGAAAACAATTGAGACCTAGTTTAAGCTTAAATCACCATGAAATTCCAAACCGAATCATCAGTCCAAAAGATTAACAGCTGTGTTATAAAATGTCCAGTTCTTTAAAAGGTATAAGTCTCTGCAAAAAGAAAAAATGGGCCATTAGCAACAACCAAAGCTGAAAGTCATGCTGCTGAGCATTCTGACAGTTCAATCTGTAACACAAACCAGCAACTGGTAATTGTGTTTTGTGATTGTCCAATGTAGCACCTATAGAATAATATGATTTCCAGCACACCACCTGCAGTTTCATCAGTTTGTCTTCAGCTAATGCTGCTCTCAGGAAATACCTGGAAAGTTTGGGCATTTTTATGAGATATTATTCCATTTGACAAAATGCAGTTGGATCATTTTTCAATAAAACCTCCTACCGTCTTTTATGTATTTTTTTATTTTTCCAGCCTGTACTACTTCTTGTAACTTTTATGAAACTCTGAACAAGCCCCCCCAAAAATAAAAACCCTTTTCTACCTTAAAACAATTCCAACTAAGATTCATCTCCAGTCTGGCAAAGATGACCTTTTTTCACCAATGGTCCTTCACACCAGCAATTTTCATCCAAATCAAACAGAAACAAACAGACAACTATATACTGTAACACAGGTGGAGAGGTGTGACGGGTAAAAAGCAACTGAAGAAGATGGGCATGCGAACGAAGATGAAGAGAAAGCTGTCAGACATAAGCACACACACAGACACACAGAGGTCTCGCTTACACATGCTAAGATTAAAGTACTCCTCAAGATGAGCTGTGCTGTGGATTATTCAAGCTTCCGGACCGCTGATCAGCCAGTCCAGGGGTCCAATCAGACTGACAGCCAACAGTCCATTTCTCCCTTGCTCTCCCCCTTCTCACTTCACTGGTTTGATTGCACACACATGGATATAGACAGATGGATGAGTAATAAATTAAAGGGATTTAATAAAGGGAAGGGACACTATTCTTTCAAAAGACGGTTTTTCAAGATGCTGGTAGAGCGCCCTGTCTAATATGCAATCTCTCACAGATAAAACACATCAAAACATTTTCATAGTCATTAAACCATTCAGTGCCCACCTCTGTTCACTTAAGCCAGACTGAGGTCATGATACACAGACCCAGTTGTTCCAGCAGTGCTCCAAAATTGGATCTGGGCCCAGTGGATACTTATGTAAATAACCCTAGTGTAAAAATGGGCTGTGACTTAAATATGGACAAGCAGATTAATTCTGTTGTGAAGTCAGGTTTTTACCAAACAAGGCTTCTTTCTAAGGTCAAGCCCTCCTTATCTTTTAATAATTTTGATAGAGTTATGCATACTTTTATTTCAACCTGACTTGACTCTTATAATGCCCTTTACGTTGGTATAAATCAGGCCTGTTCTAAAATCCTGCAGCTCGCCTTCATAGCAAAATCCATTTGTAAAAGATGTAAAGGAAATAGAAATTGAATGAAAATATGAACTGATATGTTTTGATAATAATGACCAGCTAGAAATAGGAACTGAATCTCTGATTTCAATGAAAAGAGACTAATTGCAGACTAGTAATCAAAAACTAAAGAAGAGTAGACGCAGTTAAAAGAATGAATCATCCCTTGAAAGTTTTATAAAGTGACCTGATTTGGGAGAAAAAGAGAATTGGGTAGGAAAAGATTTTGTCGGCTTGTTAAAATGTGGCACCTTGTCAAAAATTACCCTTAAGTGAGAAGAAGAGGAAGTCAAGACCTGACGAACACGTTTCTTCCCCAAACTGTCTCTGTCTTTCTTATCAGTGCTTCACCTTCCATTTCACCTACCTGACTGACATCACAAACCAAGACAAGGCTCCAATTGATGTTTGAACCCAATGTACCACGTTTCACTTCCCCATCCATTTCACTTGTAAGATGGATGGTAAAGCTGAGGCCCATTACCTCCAAAACTGTCCCCCAGGACAAGCCTGAATGGTCCGTGGAGATCAAGTTTTTACTTAGGTGACCAAAACATCTATTTTCTGTTGGGTTAAAGAGCATGATTCTTTTTTTACATTTTGTAAAGAAACTATGAATAGAAATCACTGAAGCAAATACACACTCATGATGAGTCCTGAACAAATGTGGCATGACCTGCAAACTGCAGTTGGTGGATTGGGGTTTCTGTTCCCTCCCAAGACAATTCTTGTTTGTCTGCACAAGTCTTTTCCTTCCGTTTTACCTGCAAGAGCCAGGTCAGCATCTGTTTTCCCATGGTGAACGTCTTGTTTCCAGTGTGGTGGGAAAGAGAGAGGAGAGGGAGAGTTTTTGATGCAAGACAGAAATGGGAACAAAATGTAAACACGGCAAACGCCCATTTCCCCCTGGGAAATCAGGCCTTGTGAAGACGGGGTGTCAGAACATATTCAAACGTGGTGTATTGCTTGCCTTGGTGTGCCTGCTTTAACTTGTAAAACATAACAGCAGGAAGAAGGGGAAAAAGAAAAGAAATTGGAGATATACTCAAGAAATAGAGGAGGAAGACTCAGTTGTACAAAACAAACAGATGGAGAGCCAAACAAAAGCAAAAACCTCATCAAGTTTTAAAGTGAATGTCAGTAGCAAGGCGCAGGCATTTAGTGCTTGTGACAGCACCTTGAGGTTTTATTTTCTCACCAAATGCTGTTGTGCACGTTGAAGAACTTTTGCTGTTGCTTTAATACCAGCCATGTGCACATTTTCCTTCTCACACTGTAGCAGCGCTTACAAGAAAGAATTTACAGCTATCAGCGTATTTTTAAAAGCCAAAATCTGCAGGCGTTTTATTAAAAAATTAGCATGTTATTATTATTTCAATTTGTAATGTGCAACAGTAATGGTGCTTTAGTTTAGAGCAGGGCTATCAAACATAAGGCCCAGGGACCAGAATCGGCCTGGTAAAGACTCTAATCTGACCCACTGGAAAATGTATAGGAGGGCACAGACTAGGACTGGGCGATATATCGCGCCGCAAGTTTGACTCTTTTTCGTCCACTTTTGTCGTCACTACGCAACGTTACTCTGTCTCGCCTCTCCTTCACTAAACATCAACTCCCCCTCCCCCATAGCTTCACCTGCAGGCAATGACAAGATGGACACGGCAAATCTCCGTTAACGAGTTACCGCGGATCGCCCCGTGCGTGAGGCTGGACGGCATCAACGTGTTAGTGAGCTAACCGCGCTAACGAGCTGACCGCGCTAACGACATGACGTTCCTTTCATTTTCTCAAAAATCGACAGTGTGCCTTATGTATGAATTCTGGTTGTGCTTAATGACCGCGAACCGATTTTATGTGGTACACAGCGCTCAGAAATCTGTCAATAAATATTTTAGTATGACTTTGGTAAGCTACGGAGCTGCACCGCTTGATGGATTGTCGGAGCATTAAGGCTACCGTAGTCAGGAGCCTTGCGGAGTAATACGCACTGTGCTTCAACGTAATATTACCGTATTGTGTGTGTATAAGGACCATAAATGGCACCTGTTAAGAGACATGGTTACGAAGCGGATTTCAAACTCCAGGCTGTCAGTCACACAGTAGAACTTGGGAACAGAGCAGCTGCAAAATCTGTCTGTCTTTGTTATTATGCTCGCCGTCTTTTAGTTTACATTTTGACTGCACAATTGTGAGCTTTTTGTTATGCACAAAAACAACATTGTTTTCTTTTATTTATGGAGCATTATTATTTAATAAATGCTGATAATTTATTTTTGAGTAATTTCTTCATGCACATCTACGCTGTATGTTAATAAAAGTGCCTGTGTGACATCTGGGATACAGCTTTGACTAAAAACTCTCTTTTTGCTCTTACTTTATGGCTTTAAAAAATATATCGAGATATATATCGTATATCGCCATCCAGCTAAAAAACATCGAGATATGAATTTTGGGTCATATCGCCCAGTCCTAGCACAGACTTGTTAACAGGAGAATGAAGCTTGATGTTTTACAGTTTTTCCTATATGGAACCTCCCCTATTGTCATTCACACCAAAGTAATTAATTAAAAGGTAAACAATAACAACTGAAAAAACTGTTTTTTTCCCCACTATCTAATGCAGATATCGATATTTCTTACAATAGGCCCATATTTCATGGATCTGTAATTTTAGACATGCTGAGAAATGTCTTCCATTTACTACAGCAGCATTTCTTTATCATTTAGAAAAACTGAATAGGATTAAAGGTGTAGTTAAACGTCTTTACTCTGACAGAATGAGTTTTGGCCCACTTTAGATAAAAGTGTGGGCTGTCATCAAAAGAGAATCTTTATATACACAGTAATACTATTGTTGAGCAGTGTTTGTCCCATGATCATGTTTGTGTGCGCTCATGCCGAACCATATATCCAGTATATGTTACGTTTCTCTCCATAATTATCTCAGCGTAAATGAAAGCCACCTGCAAAGCTGAATCAAATAAATTACAGTGTACCCAATTTTTTGATAAAGCAGATGTTTGTAACAGTTGGATCACTTATTCATGATACCACTTTTGCTCTGTCATGTAACATTTCTGCTCATTTTCCTTTAAACTTAATATATTTCATAAAAGTGTTACACTTTCTGCTTAAATTGATCCCGTAGTGTAGTGACGGAGAGGCAAAGGTGACTTTGCCTGAAAGTCAAATCAAATAACCTGGAAGAAACCGTGTGAAAGGAATGGAGGATAGAAGGAGGATTTCAGTAGGTGCGAATGGCAAGGTTTACAAGATGGTAGTGTGACTATGATGTTGTGATGTATGGCTTGGGCATGGTGGGACTCACAAAGGCAGAGCTGAAGATGAAGATTTTCATTGGGAGTGAGCAGGATGGACAACATTAGATATAAGTATATCAGAGGGACAGCTCAAGCTGAGCGCTTTGGAGACATAGCCAGAGAAGGACACTGGATATGTAGGCCAAAGGATGCTAAAGATGGACACATCTACTCAGGATTTATTGTAATCAACAGTTTGTTAGATTCTGCTACTCTCTCTCAGTTTTGGCTTATCCACCGTTAGCTACAGTTAAAGAAGCATTTTGAGTTTATAGTGCAGGGAAAGTGGTTACAATGACCAAAATTGTCTATATATATTATTATAGATAAGGTAAACCTTTTAGAATTCAAGTTTAAAAGTCTAAAATTACTCCGATTTTTTAAAATAACTTGGTAACAACGGTGTAAGGTTTTAGCAGTGCAGATAATACTTTTGGTTTCGCTCACATCTTGTGGCTGGACCCATTACACTCCTCACTAGTTATCCACTTCTTCCCCTCCAAAAGGTAATTTATTTTTCGCTTGGGATTTAAAGCGGGTTATCTACTTTTTAGAAGGTTGGTGGTTGGATTACTTGCTCCTCAACTCCATATGTTAAAGTGTTCTTGGGAAAGATACCCACCTACCCCAGATTCATCCATGTGGGTATGCCTCTGTGCATTGAAAGTGTATCTGTGGATGCCACTTGCAGTTTAAAAAGTGCTTTGAGTGTGAGGTGAGAGTTAAAAAGTGATATATAAATAACAGTCCATTTAACATCGACTAAACTTGGAGAGGGTAGCACCCAGACAATAAACAAAGGGAAATAAATTCTCAAAGAAGATTAAACACAGGTGATCACTGCTGTGAAACTCAGCTTGAGGCTTATTGATGGAGTATTTAGATCAGTTACATGATTAAGCCAATAAAACAAATAAATGGGCAGCACAGGCTGGTGCAATGATCGCCTTGTAGAAAGCAGGCTCTAGGTTTGAACCTACACAAACAACTGCTGGTCAGGTTAATAGGTCAGTGTAAAGTGGGTGTTTATGTTATGGTCTGGGGTGTACTCCATATCTCCCATGAATTGGATGAGAACTGGCAGCTAAGAGAGCTGAGCCAAGGTTACAGGAGCCTTCATTTATGAAATACTTGAAATTTGTGAAGATGGACCTGAATAAATTGTCCCTGTAAGAATGTCTGAACAAGCGCTATTAAAGGGGTCAAAGGGTAATCTCTTACAGACCACTCTACTACTGGACTGGACTACTGGAGGAACATGTGACATATGTCATTGCAATTATCCTAAAGATGCTCAAAAGAAGTTTAAGTTATAAGTGTAACTTAGTTATACTTTAAAAAACTATTTAAAAAGTAAAATCTCTATAATTTATTCAGTGGTTTAAATTATGCAATAAAACAGCTGTTTCCTGAGATGGAAATGATGGCCATATTGAAAAACTTTGAGAACTCGGGGAAACTCAAAATAATGGCTCCAGAGGGACAAACATACATTTTTTTATACTTATATCCACTTTGGAAAGATTGCTTCAGTTCAGTTATGCCAATCTTGCAAGGATGTATTTGGGTCCAAAACCTGTGTTTCAAGACACGGATGAAAGGACCCCACAGAAAACATGAAAGACTTCTGAGGTGTGGTGTTTTTATTAGGTGTAGAGTCAATACTGTACTGATTGAACATGGTTATTTAATACTTTAAATCCATCCATCTTTAAATCCATGTGACCAAAGCTATTAGGTCGGTCACCTAAAAGCCATTGCCGGCTTATTTTTAACCAACTTGCCAAATTAATTTAATTGGAACCAAACCAAACACCCCTTCACCTGGGTTGGATTTAGGGCAGCAGAACCACTGCCAAACGTACATTTTGATTTATTTGCTAACAGAAAACGTATAAAATAATCATGGTTGTTCTTTAAAATATATTATATTCTGTATTTTACAATGATCTAAATTAAAAACTGAAGTAGCAAAGTATGAAACCCAAAATTTGTGTACTGCCAAAACATTTAAGCACATCTACAGCCTGGCCAAAAAGACTGAGCATTTGACATCTGCCTCTGATATTCTTCTCTGTTACTGCTTTAAATGCACTGTAACCATTGCATTCATATAAAAAACTATTTCAATCTGAAGTTTTTTGCTGACTTTTGTGTTGTATTAAACAGATTGGACAAAGAGTCTGGACTGATAATAACCAGATCTTTTTTAGATTTGAGGGTACTTGATTATGATTCAGCACTACAAAACACATCTTCGGCACCTCACCTTTCATAACTTTAAACATGCGCCAAACCTGAATGTGTGCCAGCTGGGTCGTGATTTCTTTGAGACACTGAAGGACACCAAATATACTCTGACAAGTTACAGTGGGGCAAAAAAGTATTTAGTCAGCCACCGATTGTGCAAGTTCCCCCACTTAAAATGATGACAGAGGTCAGTAATTTGCACCAGAGGTACACTTCAACTGTGAGAGACAGAATGTGAAAAAAAAATCCATGAATTCACATGGTAGGATTTGTAAAGAATTTATTCGTAAATTAGGGTGGAAAATAAGTATTTGGTCACCTCAAACAAGGAAAATCTCTGGCTCTCACAGACCTGTAACGTCTTCTGTAAGACGCTTTTCTGTCCCCCACTCGTTACCTGTATGAATGGCACCTGTTTGAACTCATCATCTGTATAAAAGACACCTGTCCACAGCCTCAAACAGTCAGACTCCAAACTCCGCCATGGCCAAGACCAAAGAGCTTTCGAAGGACACCAGGAAAAGTATTGTAGACCTGCACCAGACTGGGAAGAGTGAATCTACAATAGGCAAGCAGCTTGGTGTGAAAAAATCAACTGTGGGAGCAATCATCAGAAAATGGAAGACATACAAGACCACTGATAATCTCCCTCGATCTGGGGCTCCACACAAGATCTCATCCCGTGGGGTCAAAATGATCATGAGAACGGTGAGCAAAGATCCCAGAACCACACGGGGGGACCTGGTGAATGACCTGCAGAGAGCTGGGACCAAAGTAACAAAGGTCACCATCAGTAACACACTACAACGGCAGGGAATCAAATCCCGCAGTGCCAGACGTGTTCCGCTGCTGAAGCCAGTGCATGTCCAGGCCCGTCTGAAGTTTGCCAGAGAGCACATGGATGATACAGCAGAGGATTGGGAGAATGTCATGTGGTCAGATGAAACCAAAGTAGAACTTTTTGGTATAAACTCAACTCGTCGTGTTTGGAGGAAGAAGAATACTGAGTTGCATCCCAAGAACACCATACCTACTGTGAAGCATGGGGGTGGAAACATCATGCTATGGGGCTGTTTTTCTGCCAAGGGGACAGGACGACTGATCCGTCTTAAGGACAGAATGAATGGGGCCATGTATCGTGAGATTTTGAGCCAAAACCTCCTTCCATTAGTGAGAACTTTGAAGATGAAACGAGGCTGGGTCTTCCAACATGACAATGATCCAAAACACACCGCCCGGGCAACAAAGGAGTGGCTCCGTAAGAAGCATTTGAAAGTCCTGGAGTGGCCTAGCCAGTCTCCAGACCTCAACCCCATAGAAAATCTGTGGTGGGAGTTGAAAGTCCGTGTTGCTCGGCGACAGCCCCAAAACATCACTGCTCTCGAGAAGATCTGCATGGAGGAATGGGCCAAAATACCAGCTACAGTGTGTGCAAACCTGGTAAAGACCTATAGTAAACGTTTGACCTCTGTTATTGCCAACAAAGGTTATATTACAAAGTATTGAGTTGTATTTTTGTTATTGACCAAATACTTATTTTCCACCCTGATTTACGAATAAATTCTTTACAAATCCGAATTTTTTTTTTTTTTTTCACATTCTGTCTCTCACAGTTGAAGTGTACTTCTGGTGCAAATTACTGACCTCTGTCATCATTTTAGGTGGGGGAACTTGCACAATCGGTGGCTGATTAAATACTTTTTTGCCCCACTGTATATGATTACTCTGCACACTCTGCCTTCTTTAGCGCTTCTTTGTGGCTTTGTGTTGGAGGCAGTCAGGCCCAAAGAGGAGGCAGGCCAGTCACCACTCGACTAATTGCTTACAAAGCGCCCACTTAGCTCTCTTCTCCCCGGCCGGTGTGGCATGTTTAGGTTTGTTTCTGGGTTTAATTTCCTTTTGTTAAAAGATTTAGTCAGTGTATATTTTCAGTTTAATTAAACTAACTACCCGTGCGGTATGTCATAGAACACCACTGGTCTATGTGTTTCTGCTAAGGGTTTAGCAGATTTTCACAAGGGGATGCGTGGAGCGAGGCATATATTGATAGTATTAGTAACAACGCTGGTATTGGAGTGATACTAGCATGATGGGATCTATACTTTGGATTATCGTATGTTTCTCCTGCTCATGAGCAATTAGACATGTCTGCGTAAACACTGCTCATCTCATCCAGGCATACTTTAGATGTCTTGAAGTGACATAACTCAGTGCAGAGCAGAGCATCGGGTGGAGGTACTGTGAAGCTGTAATTGAAAACACTGCAAACAGAGATCCTTCTTGGCAAAAATGTTGGTAAAAACTTTACCCCGGAACGAGCGGCAAGAGAAATGAAGAGGGGAGGAAGGGAATCCCTGAGATGGAACCAGGCCACAAATGTTTCAGAAAATGTGGTGTTTTGTTTGTTTTTTAAAATTTCAGATATTGTATAACAAGACAAAACTGAGAACGTGAATGCATTCCCCCCCCCCCTCACTCTTAACTGAAGCCTTTCATTGAACTACAAATTGGTACTTTCTTTCTGGTCAGACATGCGGCAGCACTTCTGCTATCATTTTGTTTGTATTTTTAAAAAATAAAAATGCAGACATAAGTGTACACATTAGTTTTTGACTGCTAGTGAAAACTGTTTTCTTTACAAATAACTCTCACTGAACTACCAACGCCAGTCCCTCAACATGTTTGTACTCTCTGCTCATATTTCCTTCACATTAAATTGTCAGGGCTCTGTGTGCGGGCAGGCGGAGAGGAGGATCCAAGCGCAGGACTCGAACACAGAATTGTGAATCAGAACCTCAGCTTTATTGTTGACATGAAAACCAAAAATTGAAGTGACCACTGAAACCGGAGACCAGGAACACACAGGCATAATCTGAGGGTACGACGCGACACCGAGCATGGGAAAACACAGGGCTTAAATACACAGGGTAGTAATGAGGGAATGGGCCACAGAAGGGAGATCAGGGCTAACGAGACGGGGGAAACAAAGCTGCACACACTAACATAAGACAGACTTTCACAATAAAACAGGAAACATGAATCACAACTCAGAGACACGGACTCAACACAGAGAGACAGAAAATGACACATGGAACTGAACTATACATGAACCCACAATTCCTAAAATATGGATAACAGAAACATGAAACTCTAATAATAATAATAATAATAATAATAATCACCACAACCAAAAGAGAACAAGAAAACAATCCATGATGCAAAATTACACCAAAACATAATAAACTCAAAATACTGGGTCCAACGGACCCAGAACCGTGACATAAATAACTTTTTGCTTTTTAAAGAACTTATTTGAACATTGCTCTCAACAACAAAAAATCCTCCCTAACCAAAAAGTTACTTAAAAATACACAAAAAACAACAAAGTTTTTTGTTGTTGTGGAAAGTAAAAATCACACATATGTAGTGGTCATTAACCCTTTAAGACCTACCATAGAACCAAGTCCGCCAGAGCTTATATTATATTTTTACATGGTGTGGTGCCATTTTTGGGAGCATTTCAAGTTGCTATACATCAATACAACAATTATAGCCCAGATTTTAATAATATGTATTCATTAAGTGCATAGTAATTACATAAATTGCAAAAAAGTGCAATAAACTACAAAAAAATCATTTTTGCTTTTTTAACATATATTTCTAGTGAGAGAAATTTAAGAGGCTTATCCCTCAAAACTGTAAATACAAAAAAGTTGCACAAAATAGTTTCCTACCACAGGAAATTTATTTTGAGTGTCTTCATAGTTTTATTTTTGAAATACAAAATTTTTATATACTGCAGGAAAAACGAAAATAAATATTATACTGCAAATTTGCAAAAAAGCAGCATATGCATCAAAATAAACTATTTCCAGCAGTGCAATATGAGTCCTAAGCACCACAGAAACGACACAGAAAGTCAAAAAGTCAAACATAACTTTTAAAAATAGCAGTATAGGCCCTGAGGCCCTGATGGTAAAAAAAAAACTACATTTCCGCGAAAATGACGTCACTTCCGGTTTCGGGCAGGTAATGGCGGACATGCAAAAGTTCGCGCTGACGTTTATTCCAACATAGGAAGTGTTATGAACAGCTGATCGGATCGGCAAAGCGTGTTTCTGGAATATTATGTTTTTGTTGCTGCAAGTGCTTTTTATGCAGTTTTTGCAAAGCTATATGTGGAAGGAAAACGTGACCGAGGACAAGCTGATGGCATAACATGTAAGTACAACTCCTCTGGTTTCATATGCAAAAAAATTATTGCGCTAGCTTACGTGGTTGCAGAGCTACCGGGATTTAAAAATAGTTACGCAAAACAGAGCGTGCCCACTCTGACCAGCTCTAAAGGGTTAAATTACTCAGATTTGGGAAATTGATAAGTCATCTGATAATGACACACTCCTCTCTCCTACATTAGCTGCTCCTCATGTTCCACTGTCATACAGCTCCTTTCCTCATGGTGATACAGACCGGTGGACTCTCACAGCCCCTCTTGCATACTGGTTCATCATCATCTCTCGCCTCTTTGTGGAAAATGCTTTTTGAAAGTTTGTAAACTTTCACCTGGACTAACTCTCACCTCTCCCCGTTTAGCCTGGTCCTCTCCTTGATCTTTGCATTACTCAGATCCCGCACGCTTCCCCACTGCACCACAAATCCTCTAAGTGTGAAAATAAAGACTTTTGAAACATCGCCATTCTCTGTCGCTCTGGTTTGGTTTCTGCACTTGAATTCACTTGTCACCAATTTTGCTGGTTTGTGTGATGGTCTCCCAATTTTGTCTGACCTTTAAGCCCGTTCATGACAAAACACCCTTTTTCTCAGACTTTTTCTCAGCTGATGGAGCACAAAACAATGAACTATTGAGTCAGCTGTTTAACTGTAAGATTGCCTTGACAACTGATTAAAATTGCATTTTCTTTTCAAATACACAAAAATCATTACCTGGAGCAACATATCATTAACAGTTCAAGTCCCCTTGGCAGTGGTCAATAATGTACCTACCCAGCAAGAAGACAACATGGAACACAGCCGGCACCAGTTCAGGGCGTTATTCTAAACAAACTGCTCATGATTAATGCAATGGATCACCACAAGAATGGGAATTATCATTCTGCAGAGCTGGGCAGCTGATTGGAGTAATGATTAGTGTCACGGTCCTGGGTCGGGTCGACCCAGCATTTTGAGTTTCTTATGTTTTGGTTTATTTTTGCATTATGGATTGGTTATTCTCTGGTGATACTGTTTTGATTACAATTATATTCTGATTCTTTAGTTATCTGATGATGATGTTGATGACGATGATGATTATGTCTGGTTTAGGTTTTGTTATCTTGCCCTTATGTTTGGTTTAGGTTGCCTGTGCTTGGTCTTCTCTGCCCGTATGTCCCTCTGTTTGTCCATAACGTCATTATGCCTGTTTACGAGTCTGTCTCTGTCTGGCGTGTGCTTCCTGTCTTATTTTGTAGGTCTGTGTCCTTTGTCAGTGCGTTCAGCTTTGTGCTCTCCCTGTCTCGTCAGTGTAATCAACGTCAGGTGTTTAGGATTTCCAGTCCTCCTGCATCTCTGTTTAGAGTTTTGTTTGCTTTTGTGAGTTTTATTTTATCTTGATGTTCTGCTCCAGCAATAAAGCTGCATTTTCTGTCTAAACCTCGTGTCCTGAGAATCCTGCATTTTGGGTCCACCACTCCTGCCTGCCTGCCACACAGCCGACCATGACAATTAGGGTGGAGAGACAGAAGGGGGTATGTGCGGGTGGGATTGGAGGTGAGGGGGGACACGCCAACGCCATGGTCCTGATTTCTTTCTAGCAGGGGGCCACTGCTCCAGTAGCGTGGCACTGAGCCAAACACACTGGATTTAGTTTGTTATTGAGGGAAGGCAAAGCAATCAATCTGGAGGCTGGAAGGAAAGGAGAGTGAAGAATTATTTTTGATAAGTCGTCTGAGGAAAACATAATCACGGCTGTGCGGTGTGAGCTTGTGATGGGCATTAAAAAAAAGAAAAATGATTTTTGTTCCCTCCATAGCTTTTCAGTTCTTTATTTTTTTCTTTCTTTTAGTACGGTGTGTGCTGAAATTTTCTGCACTTGTGTGAAAGCCTGAAAGGTGTTCCTTCCTCAGCTAGTGACAGATGTGTCAAAGCATGAGACAACATGAAGATCTCGAGGGACTTCTTTAAGTGTCACTGAGTAGCTTTACCGCACAGACACACACACTCACACTCACACACACATATATATATATATATACACACACACAACATTTTTTTCATCAGAAGTGCTGAATAATAGTGCTGTACTAAGCAGACTGGGCCAATTAGGCCCGCTGGGACTGGGAACAGGCACCAGCCTATTCGTATGTATGTGTAAGTGTTGCATGTGCGCACGTGGACTTTCCTTGAGTCGTACGCAGACAGCAGGAGTGGATGTTAGAATATTGTCATCTGCCTGCTACTACACACACACATGCACACATATACCTACATATCACAACAGCAGGGGAGGAAGACTGAAAAAGAATGGCAGGAGCACTGGAACAAATGAATGTTTAGACATGCTGCTGTGTAGACAAGCTTGTGAGGATGTGACCCAGCAGTAGAGTCAGCACGCTGTTGCATATGTTTTCTAACTTCCCACACATGGTCTAACAAGGAGCTGTGAGTGATTTGTATAAAATCTGAGACTGTATAGAAAATATGTTTTATTATAGACAATATAATAGCTTAAAGGAAAACCTGAACACCGAGAGTGAGAGGATCCAAGGGCTCGTCATGCTGGTATGGGTTCCCTTAGAGGAAAAGGGTCATTGATGAAATGCCAACGGCACCAGTATATATCAAGTGCTGAAAGTGCTTTTTACACTACATACAGCTTTACTTTAAGTGCTTATCTATCATGCACATACACGGATGGATAAATCAGCCACAATTTGGAGTTCGGTATATTGCCCTTGGTTGCTTTGACACACAGACTGAAGGAACAGGGTAATGAAATCACTGAACGTTTGATTAGCAGGCAACCCGCTCAGTCTCCTGAGCAATGATGGGAGTGGTCTCCTCACGCCCCTGGAGTATGTCCCGAGGGTTTGCTGAATAGTTTGATGAAGATGAAAATGATATGAATCATGTGCTATCACAGTCAGCAGATCTCAACCCAGAGCGTTCTCACTCCCGAGGCGTAACATGTCGACGTTTTGTCACGTCCCGCGGCGTTCCTGAGGAACGCGAAAGGAGACCTTCGGCGTTCTTATGGTACGCGGCGGGTTATGGCTGGAATCCAGTGCAATGACGCTCCCGCGGTAATAGACGTTCCAGCCCTGTATTCCAGCCCTAAACCTAACCTTATCCCTAGCCCTGACCATAACCTTATTCCTGACCTTAACCAGGACTTTAATGATGTTAAATAGCGTGTTTCTAAGCGATTTGAAGAAAAAGAGCGAACATGTGTAGGTTCAGTCCAGACGGTTCTCATATTTCCTCTTTTTCCGAGGTCGTCATTTAGGAACGTGGTGGGTAGCCGAAAACGTAATATGGTGACGATTTGTCACCTAGCGTAAAATGTTACGCTTTGGGAGTGAGAACGGGTTGCTCAACCCAACCTGTTGGATGTTTTGGACCTGCACAACATCAAAACACCAAATGAGGGAAAAGCTTCAACGCAGCAAAATCTCCAGTGTTAAATTAACACTAGAGAGTGTCTATATGGGTCCACACCTCTGAGTGTTAAATACAACACTGTTGAGTGTTAAATTAACACTTTTGACAGTGTTATATGTTTAAAAGTAACCTAGTCAGTTTTGAAGATTAACAATGGCTAACACTGAGCAGTGCTGATTTTCTAACACTGGAATATTTATATAACATTTTGAGTTATTTTCCAGTTTCCATTTCTAGATTAATTTTTATATTTCTTGGAGTGATTGGTGGCTCTTGTCAGATTTAAATGTATGCCACGACTCCCAAGCCTGGAGAACCAATGTCTAGATGTGGCCTTGGTTAATTGTTATTTTAAATATTTGTTAATTTTTTTTTTGAATTGGAGCTTTTTACTACATATTGCATACTTCTAATCAAAATGACATGGCTGCAGGTTTTAGATCCCTGTGTTCATGTGCCTGTCTGATTCATATTGGACTTCCTGCAGTGTGTCATAATAGTCTTTTATGCTGATTGTCAGGACACAAATAAAGTCACATGGATGCAAATCTGGTGAATAGCAGGTGGAAAGAACAAATGTGTCAGTGCGGGCACTTGGATTTTCAAAGTGATCTCCGGTAGAGCACAATGGCAGTAAAGCACATACATCATTGTTCTGTGGGGAAATCTCTTTTCTTGCAGTAGAAGTTTGCATTGAAAGCCTCACCCGCAGGATGAACCCTTGGTGCACAACACTCTGAATCTTGCTGGTTTGGTGTCTGCCATGATGCCATCACTGCTTTCAGGTTTGTAAAATATAAATGCTTGATTTGTAAACTGTTTGCTTGGTTGTAGCAGAAATCCAGCCACCACCATTACTGATTCTCTACATGA
The DNA here is from genome assembly GCF_057382275.1 of Copadichromis virginalis. Lineage (NCBI taxonomy): Eukaryota > Metazoa > Chordata > Actinopteri > Cichliformes > Cichlidae > Copadichromis > Copadichromis virginalis. The sequence goes on from NC_140634.1 coordinate 22,164,634, forward strand.
AATTCATGTCACTTTGAAAGAGAGAAGTTGGTGTGTGCAAATTTGAAGTGAGTGGTGATATTGCTCATACCTGATGCAAGAAAATCAGCAGGAGTGACGTGGGGCTAGAAGGAGAGAGAGCGGAGGATAAGAAATGAATGACGAGAATCTGTCAATGAAGTAAAATGGAAGGTAAACGTAGAAAGAAGTATCTAAAAAGTGGGACAAACATGGGAAAGGTTTGTCCAGAATGATTAGTGTTAGTGGACTGTTACGACAGTCCAGTCATATACAACATTTATGTTTCTGTTTATTATGCTGCACTGAGCTGTGCTCACCACCAGCCACTCGCCTCCAGAATCCCGTACCTGTAAGGGCTTACATTTCTTTAGTTTCACACTGTCTCCTTGCTGAAAACTGGTTGCTTTTTAATAAAAAGCCAAAGCCAAAGTGTCCTGAGTCTGAATCTAGAGTCCAACTTTGACATTAATATGACTGTATTGGCTCAGTGATGACTTCTGTCATTTCCTGCTCTGTGTTATGTGCTGCATGGATTGTGGGTGCCAGCTAGAAACACCAGGACCCTGTGCTCACAGTCTTTAACACTTAAACTATTGCTGGTACTCTTTCTCTCACTGTCCTGCCCAGGAACCAACTGTAGTTACACCTTAGTTATTTCTATGCTTTGATTTTATTGCCTTGCTTCTCATGCACATCCTACAGTGTTGATTCTACTGATCGTCACGCTCCATTTGCTTTGTCCTTTAAATAATCTCTGTATGTTTTATGAATTATTTTTGCTTGACTGTTGAAAATGGCTTCTCTTCCCCAGATTTATAAGCTTCTTGTAAGGAATTCACATTTTCTGTTTTTTTAAATAAGCGTCACATACAGAAAAGAGGGATTTAAAAAATCAAGGGTAAGATTAAACAAAAAAAAAAAAGTAGATAGCATTGACTGGCTAGAACGAAGGAGATTAAGGATAAAATATATGGAGAGCTGCTACAAGCAAACCAACAGGAGGAATGGAAGGATAGAAGGAAAGAGAATTATTGGAAGTGGGGGGAGGAAAAAATAAATGACGAGAATCTGGCAATGAACTAAAATGGAAGGTAAAAGTAGAAAGAAACAGAAGTATCTAAAAAGTTGGGGACACATGGGAAATCATGGCTCTCATGGAAGGTTTACCCAAAATGATTAGTGTTTATTAATAAGCTCTGGAAGGCGCAGTTGCCTGTTGCTACAGTCCAGTCATATATGAGGTTTTCCTCCAACACTCCAGAAGGTTCCACCTACACAACACACACCGCCTCACACATCTACGAAGGCCCGTCTGTGAGGATGCACACGAGCATGCAATACGCTCACAGACACACATATATTGGACAGGCTTCTCTGCAAATCCATTCAAAATAGACTTCAGGGGGAAAACAGTGTGTTCTTTCACACATTGCAACTCATTCTGAAGTACACCTGTCTGCTCTGTCGCTGAAGGACGGCAACTTGTCTATGATCACAACATCCTGATATTTACAGTCTATGGCCAATAACAGTTTTTCACAATTCTTAAGCTACATTTCCCGAAGCCTTCTCTCTTTTTCCCTCAAAGCTGTAAACACCAACCCCAATGGATAAAAGTACATTCGCCAAACCTCTGACTCTTCTGGTTTTAGCTCTGCTCAGAACCAAACTGTTTTTCAAATCAAATTTAGTATAGGATATTTTATACCCTCCATCCCAGAATTTCCATGTTCATTCAGACATACCATAACATGAAGACCTCTGTCCGGGTAGTATTTCATTCATTCATTTCAAATTCATTTTGTTTTCTTTGCTCTTTTTAAATGTGCTTTAAGAATTTTTTTGGTTCAGTCAAAACAAGCGCAGAGTGAAGACTTTTGTTATTTTCCCTGTTCTGACCCTGTTCTGAATGTACTTGACATGATTTTGAGGACAATTATTGTTTTTTGGGGGTTTTTTCATGTGCCTGTGGTACATGTGTACCATTTATTTCACTGAATAGTGAAATTCTTTTAAATGTTAGTAATGAAAGTGAAAAAAAGTTTTGGATTACAATGTTAGTTGTTATTTTTTTAAATGAAATAAAATAATTATTCAACATATTTTACATAATGGGTATCAAACTCTTCCGTATTTAAACAGTTATAAGCTGTTACTGTTATGTACATGACAACTCATAATAAAATGATAATAAAATTTTATTTTTACATTTTATTTTGTAATAATATTTAGAATCCCATATATTATTACCTAGCTTTATATTCTGTTGTTCTCATTTTGACCATCAGCTCAATCTATCAAACTTAAAGGAGAGGTCAGAGGTCAAATGTGACATGATATTTGGTATTTTTCTACACACAGCATCCTACCAAACACTACCAAAAACATACCCTACTTGGTGTAGGCAAATATAACTGATGGTGTAAATGTTAAATATGACTTAATACAATGTTTTGAATTTTTATCAGCAGCCTATGTTGACACTACAGCTGAACGTTGAAAACTCTGCCGCTGTAATAACGTCTGCTTCCTTTCAAGTTTTTGCCTTATGTGAAGAACATAGATGTAGCTCCCTCTACGTCAGCATGCAGCAGTTATATATAATGTTGCACTGCCAGCATTTAGGATTATGATTATATTATTTTTTGCATCAGGCCAGATGGGCTCCATGTTTCCTCCCAACCATCTGTGTGAGCACCACCCTGGATGGATGGAGGGAATTTTAATTCGGGCATAGAAAGCCGTAACAGATAAGAGGAAATGAGTCACTTTGGCTCATCTCTCCAGCATAAGGAATGAGAAAACAAGATTTGTTTTGCTTTGTAGCTTGTATGCTCATTTTTCTTTAAAATTCCAAACGTAATAGTAAAATGAAGTTTTTTATAAAACGTGCTTATGATTCATAAGACCTACATGAACCAACCTGGTAAGAAGACAGCAGACCGAAGTAAGATGTGAATTTTGTCGTCTGTGATCTGGACATTGTAGCTTCAATATCGCAGAAATCCGCCATCAAATTTTATTAAGGATCCTAAAAAAGTCCTTATGAATGGTCCTTGACACCTTTCCAAAACTGTTAATACACATGTGTGATTGGACACAAGTGAAAACAGATACACGCTGCTGAGAAAGTATTGAGTGTGGAGCAGACAATCACAGAAAAGGAAAAACAAAGGAAGCGAAGCAACCAGAGATGCATGAAGATAGCAGTTACTGAAATAAAAATAAGAAATTTGTAACAGAGAAACAAAGTAAACAGATAAAGATGAGGAAATAGAAGAAGCGTGAGGAAAAGACAAACACTAAGAATGTCAGGTTCGACGGTGCCCCGACCGGCGACCTGTGTGTGTGTTTGTTCTCCCGCTCTGTTTTTGTCTCCGTTGTAGTTGTTACGCGGTTGCGTAGCAACGGGAGATGTCCGACCCGGAAGTTCCGCCACTCTGAGTGGTCCCACCTGCAACTGATTCCTCGCCAGCTGCTGCCAATCATCCACCATTGTGACAGAACTATTTAATGATGTGGCTGAGTGACAGACAGCGCTGGAGTATTCCACCAAGCCGGGTAGTGACTCGAATTCAGCGAGTGTTAGACAAACGTTTGATAGCGGAGGGAGGCTAACCGCATCTGTTTGCCTTTTTTCCAGGCTACGAGTGAGACGGAGATACGAGAGGAGAGACGTCACTGTTTACGAAAGTTGTATGGACACACGAGGGGAGCACGGAAGGGACTTAGCACTATGGATTACTTTGGATTTGCTTCACTGTAAATAAAGACACTGTTCAATCTTAACGAGCGATCCGCGTCTGGGTTCTCTTACTCATCACTCCCGTAACAAAGAAATGCAAGAAAGGATACTTAATGAAGACAAAAGCCAAAGCTCAAACTTCGCACTAAACCTGATACAAGGAAAAATGATGAAAACATGTTTTATATGCCTTTTGCAACTTATGCCTCAGTTGTGAGCAAATGAGCCATAAGTGGTACAAGTTTCATATATTTCTTTCGCAACTTAATTATACGACTTAATTATAATTAAATTATTTATTTTCTATACTCAAAATGGTCAGTTTCTGCAGTAAATCTCATCAGATAATGTCAAAAGACAAATGCAAATGAAATGAAGATATTTATCAATGGAAATGTCAGTAAATTGCTATTTTTCTCGAACTCTTTTCCACATACTGTCGGTTTTCATATCGTGAGAAAGAACATAGCCTATCACAGGTGATTAAATTTCAGTAAAAGAGATCTTCCAATAAGCTTTGGTTCATAGGATTTTCTGTTTTAGTGTATTAGATAAGCTCCAACAAGAGCCTGTATAGAAGGCTCTTCACAAGAGAGATTCTTCCTCTTGACCCATGTTCAATAAAATTATATGTCTTTATGACAATCAGGAATGTGTCAAGAGGACTGAACTGGATTTGTTCTTCACTAGTCTTTCACATGTGTGGTCTGACCTCTGTATAATAGAAATCAGGCAAGTGTGGGGCACAATTTAAGAAAAGAGGACCTTTAAAACCATTTAAATAATAAAGGCCTCCATTAGCAAGTCTTAATTGGTTTTGGTTCATCTCTGGTTCCAGAAAACAACACAAAGTACCACCTTTTAAAAACACTTTCTTGCCTTTTCCCTCCAATCTCTCTCTTTATGCCTCTTCCTCTCCTTTTCTTCTCTCCATCTCCATTCTCAGTCAGCCAGCTTCCCTATGAGATTGTTAATCTAATGCCACTAGCACAGGAGTTGATGCTGCTCATCTGATACCACAAAGTCTCGGATGACACACTCGCACTCAGGTACAATCAGACGGAGACAGGCCCAGGAGCCCTGCAGCTTCACTAACGTTTTTTAGCACTTTCAGAAGCCTTGGTCCCAGAGTGGATCATTAAACTGGAGAATACCAGTTGCAGATGAACCAAAGGCGCAAGAGCTTGTTGGATCATTCCCAAAACCGAGTTGGAGAAGAAAAGGAAGCAAAGAATGGGATGAGAAGAAAGTTCTCCCTTCGTCTAAACACCGCTCATTAGCAGAAACAGGTATGTCGCCGAATGAATGATAGTGTGAATGGTTTAAAGAAAAAAAAATGTCATGGGAAGTTGGAAGAAAGACGCAGGGGTGCTGACAATGAGGAAATGACAGTTTCATGCTGAATAGGCAGGAGTGTCTAATCTATTGTTAGACATCCGCATCAAAAAATGTCTCTACTCCAACAACTGTTCCGCTTCCTGTCAATTAGGCGCCAGGAAATTGCACGCACATTTGTCCAAGCGGCAAAACACACACACACACACACACACACGCGTACCCACTGCATAGTCGAAAGCATATGCACACACACCCCTGCATGCAACACACCCCTCATCAAGCTGCAACGAGCGCGCCGTGATTAGTCTATCCGGGGCCCAGCATGCAGCGCGTGTGGCTATGCATTTGCTTGACAGAATGTGTGCGTGACACAACTATTCTCTATAATTTGTTTGACAAATAGAAAGCGAAGGCACGGAAACCATAATTACACTTCTCGAGGTCGGAGTGAATTTTGAAAAAGTAAAAGGAAATAAAGGTTAGGAAGCAGCAAAAGTGAGGCCTTTAGACGGGGACGCGGAGGACCAATGTTACCAGAATATTGATGACAAGCTGAAATTATCAGGCATACAGAGTCGAACCAAGTGGAGAACTGCCATGAGCTGGCAATTAGTACCCACCATTCAACAACACATGCTGCTAGCCTACTTTCATGCCGTTCTTGTCCCCCAAAAAAATTGGCCATGACATGTGAGATTCTGCTGCTGGTGTCATTTTCCGAATTAAACCTCATTAAGTTAATTCTGGCAGAGGCAGACTTCAGGTACATTGCACGTATTTTGATGGCAATTATATCAGTGTGTGCTGGAGTTTGTCGCTGCCCTTTGCTACCTCCTCAGCCCTAAACACCAATCTGCCATGTTGTACTTAGCCATAACAAGCTCACTGAGAAATGCTGCAACTTTTCTGCCACTTACCTCTCTCCTGCGACATTTTTTTAATGAGGTAAAGGGTCAGTGTCCGATTTTTACCTCAGGATGTTTGTATACCACAGAAATGATATTTGTATAGGAATGCTGTAGCACAAGGAGCCAGAGAGGCAGACGTGATGGAGAATGATGTCAGAGGCAGGCGGGGGGAGGATTTGCAGACTTTTTTCTGCATGAGCTGACTGGTTGCGGCAGTAGAAGGGTAGACGCTGTTTATTTCATTGGGCGCATGTTAAGCGCAATGTGTTGGATAGTCTGTTCTCACCGCCTGGCTGCTCTGATCTCATCCCCTCACAGAGGGGTTTTATATAAGCCTCAACATCAACATAGCTCTCAGTGATGATTACTTCAATGAAGAGAGGAGCAGGAGGAGAGGAGCAAGAAAAAAGCGTGACTTGTGTAAGAGAAGAGGGGCAGTGATGACAGGAGGCGAAGGGGTAAATGGAAAAATATAGGGGCAGAGAAGAAAGGTGGAGAAGGGAGGTAGGATGAAAAATAAGAGGAAAGAAGAGAGGGGAAATACGCAAGGAGTGGAGCAAAGAGAGTGAAAAGGAAGGAAATGAGCATGATAAAGAAAGAGCAGTGAGTGAGGTGAGGAAGTAAAGAAACTTTACTAAATTAGGGGAGAAATGCGAGTGAAGATTAGACCAACAAGAAGTTGAAGAGTGTTATGGCCCGTCTAGAGGTGGCCAGACCATAACATAAGGGTGATCCATCCCAGTCCGACCCCAGGCAGCACATCACACAACTAATCCGGTTTTATGGTAGTTTATTTACAAAGAACAAATGTAAAATAAAGGAAGGGAGGAAATTAAAACTTCGGGGTGGACCAAAGGCCAAAGTAACAAACAAAGGGAGCCTATGTCAAAGATAAATCGAACTTTCCTATTCAAAAGAATTAAAAATGACAATGACTTACCTCCCTAACTAACAAAAACAGGAGAAAACTGTAATCAACAAAAAGGCGGTCCACCCCTACATGCTCCAGTAGCAACAAGCATTAGGGAACACACACAGTCTGCCGGCTGGGATGGGCCGAGGATGAATGCCGTCCATAGCGGTGTCTTCTTATATGCTGCCTCCTGGTCATTAGCCAATCGGTACGATCCGTCCCCCTAGATGCACCAATCATGGAGAGGCACCTGCACACTCAGATTTACATATTAAATAAAATTACGACAACAGTCGTGACAAAGAAACATTGAGAAAAGATCCTAAAGAGAAACAGAAAGAAGACAGGAAGGAGGAAAGAATGAGGAGAGGAGCAATAGAAGGATAGGAAATAAGAAGATAGAGTAACATGAAACAGCCAAGAGAGAAAAAGTGGAAGAGAGAGGATGAGGGGGGGAAAGGCTGCAAGTATAAAAAATAAAATCAGGAGAAAAAGCAGTAGGGAAAAAATAGGCGAGGGGAGAAGGAACGAGTGAAGCAGAGGAAGAGAGCTAAAGATGCAGGAGGAAGAAAAATGTAAAAGTAAACGGAAGGAAAGGAGAGGAAGAGATGAGCAAAGGGAAGAGGGAGGAGAGGAAACTGAGGATAGCAGGATGAAGAAGACAGACAAAAGAAAAGGAAAGAAATGGTTCCTTTAGCAGAGGGAGGAAAGAAGAGGAAGGGCTGGATCTGGAAACACACACACATACTGTACTCTGCCTAAAATGTCAGTCAATCATCGGGAATACTCGGTGTTCTCTGTGTTCCTCTTATCTCCCCTGACAGAGTCGACAGTTTGTGTTTGCTCAAACAGCAGATCAGGAGGTCGTCATTAAGAGACTATTGACTCCCTCCAAGTGCTTAAATAAACACATATCTGCATGCCTGCCAGCCATCCAGAGTCTGGAGGATGTGCCGTAAGAACGATCAGAGACCAAGGTGTTTGAGTCAGGAGGTTGTGCACACTTTCAACCAACATGTTTTTGAAAGGAAATACTTTGCTTTTGGTATAACGCTGATTTTTGCACTGATAACTTTAAAGGTGAGACTTAATGCGGTGGGACTATGGAACATGATTTGTATTACAGCAGTGCTTTTATGCAGGGTTAAAGTAGGCTTTAGCAGGTGGGGGAAACTGGGCGTAGCAGTGTAGCACGGGGGAAAGAATTGAAATCGAATTGAAAAAAAGTCCCATAATAATTTGTTTTGTGAGCTTGAGTAGATTTTTCTTTGTGTACAAACTGTGATCATCTGACCTGTGTTGCTACTCCAATATTCACTGCTCTTGTAGCAGACGCTACACAGGCTATCTGCTGTGTGACGGCTGTGTGCGGACAGGAATAGGACCCAAGGTGCAGACTCCAGAGACAAACTTAAACCAAAACAGCTTTAATGCTGAACTCAAACATAACATAACTGGAAAAAATCAAATAAACTAACACCGGTGGACTGACAAAACACACAGCAAAATAAACGGTAGATCACGACACTGACAGACTGAAACACGGGGCTTAAATACATAGAGGGAGCAATCAGGGAATGGGCAACAGGAGGGAGACACAGCTGGGGCAAATCAGGCCTAACGAGACAAAGGAGAAGCAAAACCAAACACATTAACATGAGACATGGGTCGTGTCCAAATTCATGGGCTGCATCCTCCTGAGGACCCGGCCTTCGCGGTCTACGTGGGCCGGGTCCTCAGAAGGTCGGGTAGGCCGGAAGTAAACGGCCGTGAAATTGGACGGTCTAGCCTTCTGATTAGTGTCACCGCTGTCTCGGTGAAGTTTAATAAACTCAGCCGTCTGCTCCTTGCTATCTAAAATATAACGGGACACTGGCGTAAATTCTCGACTGTCTCATACTTCTGTTTAATCAGTTTTCTGTTTGACGTTTAGTCAGCTGTGTAAAAACCAAGGAGGAACCCACCCGGGGGATTAATAAAGTTTTATTTTATCTAAACTAATCTAATAACTTTAATCTCAGCCAAACCGATTTACTCACGAACAAACAAAACACTGAAAAAAGCCCAACAATAACATTTTTAGGTTGTCTAAGTGACATATCTTACGTTTAACCTGAGCAGCGAAAGTCCGCGGTGATCTGAAAATGATGTGCCGGGAGTTGTGCCGTTCTCGGCCGCATCAGTAACCCTCGAGCTCCCGGCTAGCTATCGAGCTGGTGGGTAGCAGACGCCTCTGAAAACGTCGAAGCACTTTTGCAAATATGGGATATCTTGATAAACCGAGCAGATATTTGATGTTTACACAACTACTTTCTCGCCTGAAAATATGTTAAAAGTTTATTTTGTGACCCAGAAAGATTAGTAAGAGTAATTTTAAAACTTAGTAGCGGCCGCCATTGTTGGAAACTGGAGTTTGGCTGGGCCGCGCTATGAATTCTGGGATATGGTAGGCCACGAAGGACACATCCGACCCATCCTTCAAATTCGGGGAAAAGGAGGACGCATTTGTAGGCTACATTCGGAGGAGTCTACGAATTTGGACAGCCTTCGGCGCGTCGCTGTGACGTAATTGGTCTACAAATGCGGCCTCAGGAGGATGCAGCCCATGAATTTGGACACGACCATGGACTTTCAAAGTAAAACAGGAAACCCATAACACAGACTGAACACAGACTCACATGCAAGCACTACAACAGAGGGAACAGAGACGTGGGACCAGGGCAGACACAGACACTGACTGGACACGGGGATATAGCAACTAAGGATACACAGAGACGCGAACTAGACAAGGGGATACAGCTGACAGGGGAGACAGAGACATAAACCATAAAACAGAACTCAAAGAAACCAGAGACTAGAAATAATAAATAATATAATATACTCAAAAACCCTGGGTCAACGACCCAGGCATCCTAACACTATCTGGCTGATTTTTAACCCCTAGACAAGAAAAATTTAGTATAAGAGATATAATTCAGTGAGTGAATCACTTAACAGCATAAGCACTTAAATATAAATTGGTTTCGGCTACCCTTGATGTAACCTAGCAGCAGTATCCTGGATCTAACCAATCAAAATAGATTAATCTGCACTAAACTGCCTTGTATTTTAATGCAACATTTAAATAACACATTAGTCTTCTTCCGTTTGTTTTGCTTAAAGATTCACAAAAACAGTCCAACAAAACATCATGTATAGAGCCAATATGTTATTTAAAACCTCTAAAATAAATTAGAACAGTGTATAAAAAATTACAGTATATAAAATTTCACTTGCTGAGCAGTGCTTACCTTTAAAAATAATCTCTCATCTTCCTCTCTATTCCTCTATTGGGTTGCACATTAATGTTTTTTTTTCATCTCCATGGGAAACACAACATTAGCTAGCGGACACATTTTGTGACGCATTGTGCAGAAACAGTTTTTGTGTTTGGTGACATTTGTTGAGGCGTTGAAAAAAGTTGCATTTGAAATCACTTGGCACTTTTAAAAAAAGCCATTATTCTTTTTATGCTCAATGTTTACGTAGTGTGACTGCAACTGTACGTCTGAACTCATCACAGGGATGAGAACGCGTTGAAGAAATAAGGGTCCATAGGATGTCATTATTTTCTTATTACTGAGCAAGTATCTCCATGCTGTCACTGGAAGCAATGCCAGGCTGCAGCACACAGACAATTAAACAAATTCAATGATAATATGCATTTATCTGTCTATTAGATTTAATTACTCATTAACTGAAAGTGCCAGAACACTGTTGTGGATAGTTCTGGCCCACTTTACTGCCTATTTCTACAGGTGTTTTACTGAATAATCGCAAGTGCAGAATGTATTTCGATAGTGAACACTGTTGATTTTCCTGCTCTTTCAATAGTTTAAAGAAAAGCCTAATTTGAAAATAAACCACACAAGTTGGGGAACCCACAGGTAAGACTCAGCAGATGCCATGACAAAGACTAAAGGGAACGATTTGAATATTTATACACATATGAGGCGATCTGGGTCAGTAGAGACACAGCTAAAGACAATTAAGACAATGAGACCAGAGGATTAAAAACTGAAAAACTAAACACAGGTGACAAAACTGCCACAGGAAGTCAGAAATGATAACTAAACACAGGAAATTAAGACACATGAACAAACTTCACAGCTAAAGAATCAATATACCAAGAAACCATGAAAATGTAAAACAGATAATAAGCAAACTAAAAATTGAACAGGGAATATTTAAAAGTCCAAAAACTCAACGTACTGAGTCTGAGACTCAGCAATATTACAATACCAGTAAATGAGCAGACAAGAAAGGAGAAGAACTACTGTAGGCGAACAAATGGAAATTAAAGTTAAATGCTTGTTTCAAGCTGGCATCATTTGTAATATATATGTATATTATATGTAAGAGAGATGAATTTACCATTTAAAAGTTTCAGGTCATCTACAAAAGGCTTTTTTTTTCATAAAAACCTTTCCTTTTGGTTTTTTCAGTAAAGATAAGAATATAGCGATAACACTGAAAAGGAAAGCAATAATATAGCATCTCCTTTTAGACTTTTGTGTCAAACAGCAGAATACCTTTGGAAGTATTTGTCAGTTAGTAAATATCTATTGTTTGAGGGAACTGTGATTACTTACAAGGTCGACTGGAATTCACGTTTAACCTATACAAGCTTGTTCTCGTTCCTGGAGGTTTCAAATAAAGGCATTCTGTTAAAGATGATGGCATCTGAGGAACATTCAAAAGCTGTCTTTGGTGTTGGTGCTGTGATGCATCGTGCTGTGATGTCGTTGTGAGACGAGTCTCGTATGTGAACAATTGTAGTTGAGGCTTGTTCATAACCCTCTGGTGTAATACTTAAACTTAACGTGCATGTTTACTGAAGGAGAATATTTTAAACTATAATATTAACTAAATCTAAACACACTCTACTTCACCATCCTGAAGAATATGAAGGAGAACATTGATCCCCAATGACCTGAACTTTAGAGCATGTCAGCATCCGCTAGCAAAGACCAGGAGTCTTTTGGCCACACAGACAGAATCATTGCTCACCATCCGCATCACCAGATCTGATGCCCTGTGGCTTCTCTTCTCCAAAATGAAAGCAGATAAAGGACATTTAATTTTGAAACGATGGTACAAATCCAACGCACAATGCATAGAGACATGTGTAAATCATTGGAACAGGAAACCCAATGACAGACCCAAACGATCAATGACAGGAGAAAATAGCAAACCTGATTGTATTTACCAATTAATTTCCAATCAGTTTGGATGGTATTTGAAAATAGAACAAATGTGTCCTGTCAAAAACCATTTCTTTCAGGATCTGCCTAAATAGATTTATTTCTTCACCATTTAGTGCAAGGCAAGTAAGAGTGTTCCTCATGCATGTGTGCATTCACTCCCCAAGACTGTAAAGTAGCTATAGCCATTATCTCAATTTAAATGGGGACATAAGGTGAATATTGAATATGGAAACACACAAATTGTTCTAATATTGTTCTAAAAGCTAGTGAGAGAATTCACATAGAAATTTAGTTTCATATTTTGGGTCCCTTGTGGATAGTATAGGGTTCATCATGTAGAGCTGAATAATGCAAACTCCATAGATGTGAGATTTATAAGGAAAATATTTTAAAGGATGTAGGAACTAAAGACACATCAAATGTGTACATGAATAAACCACACACACACTCACTTGGGTAGTTAATAGTTATCAAGCCACTGTGATCTTGCAATTGATCAGTGTGTAGATCAAAGCAAGGAGCATGGCTGCAGAAGCGTGTTGGCTAATTACCGGGGCCTGTAAAGGATTTCAGTCTTTAAGCATGGCCTCTGGGCCTCACTCCCATAGCAGGGATCCTGTGATCAGGGCCACGGAAGACCTGACAGCCACGGAGATGAAGCCCACGATTGTAAACACTCAGCTGGCATATGTTCACCATGACTGATTGGCCTCAGCCCTGTTAGACTTCAGTGCTTCCCTGCAGAGGAAGCATCTGCGAGCTGCAGACTGATGTTTCATGCAGTTCACCTCTAAAGCGTACATCTCTTTTTGATTCATGCCTTTTTTTTAATAGTGGAAATGATCACAAATGATGGCATTAGTGGATCAAGGGTAATGACTCTAGACTGTATATACTGTAAATGAACTGAGTAGTCTCCAGGTGGGAAAGGTAGGGGGAGACATTCTAATTGGCCGAAAAGGGCTACTCCTTTAATTGCAATTTTATTTACATTTTATGATATTGATGAGAAGAAGAGTGTAGCAAATTAGGGCCTCTAAGTCCGCTTCTAAAAGTTACAACTCTAATAGTCCCATTTTTAATTATAAATTTAATTGCTGTGGGAATTATGTTTGACATATTCTGCCAGTCTAGGATATTTGTGTTCAACATGAGAGCAGTTGTAAGATCAATGAGCTTTCGAAGCATGGTTCACCTTCTGAGTCCCTGTGAGTTTAGATTTAGGCACCCTAATAAAGACAGTGGCTCTATTAAGCAGTGGAAAACTTGTAAAAGTGGAAGTGGAAAATATAAATCTGAGCTCTGAGTTAAATTTTATAGTTCAAGTGTAACAAAATCCTATTATGATTTCAGAATGTGTTTTTGGAAATTCTGATCGTGGCTTAAATCCTATTTGAGATCTCATTTAACTCACGTGAGAAAACCTGGTGATATGTCAGCTTAAAAACTACTATTTGCATGCTCAAACATGTTAACGGGATCCTCGAAAAGCCCGTTTGAAAACAGCAGCTTTGAGCTTTGACCTGATAGTTCTGGATTCAGCCCAAGTTTAAACTGTCAAAAGATTCAGGTTAAAACTGTCAACTTCTAGTCGCTTTCTGGGCTTCGGGCCTGAATCAACTAGGTCAGTTTGGATTTGGGTTGAAGTTTCAGCCCCCGTGCAGTTTTCGTGCAGCTTAAAAATTCCAGTCCAGCTGTGGTTTTCTGCTCCGTACCGACGCAGAGGCTGAAAGGATCCAGGCCACACTCCACATTGAAGGTCTTTTACTTGGTCGACCTTATCACAGTGCATAAACCTAACACAGAAAATGTTTCCCCAACAACCTGTCACACATAAGCACTTGCCACAAGTCACGGAGAGCTAGCCTGTGAGTTGTGTATGTGTTTGTGGATGTTTCTGTGTGTGTGCTGCCTGGCAGAGCACCAAGTGCACCCCTACCTCTGCTGTCAATCTTGCTCTCACACTGGAACAAACCGGGGCATGTGGCCTCTCCTCTCTCCAACAGTACACCTAACACACAAACACATAGCACTCTGCCACCCACTGCGCCACAGCCACTGATGGACACAGAGGCTTGCCGCCGCAGCACGCTCCTATTTCAATTACTCTGGCCCTCTCTTTCCCTCTCTTCTGCCCCCCCCCCATCTTCCTTGGCGACACAAAATGCACACCTTACTTCCAGCAAAGGTTTATTTTCAACTTTTGCTGTAATCTTCCACACCGCCCATTTTTTCCCCTTTCCTTCAGTCAAAGGAGGATTTTCTCTTTCATCCACGGACCGCCGCCGCCGCTGTACTAAAACTGATGGGCTGGGGGTAATAAAACGGAACAAAATGAAAACCCTACATCTACTACCACCAACAGCAAAAAAAAAAAAAAAGAAAAGGACGAAGAATAGAGAAGTGACAGAGGCTCTGATAGCCACTCATCCGTATAATCACATCCCGCTATTAGAATACTGCAGCTATCTGATGCCATTTGTTCTATCAGTGGATAAGCATTAGCGCTCATTAGTCACATGCATTAGCTCCTGAATTGGGCCTGACAGAGGAGTTGGTGCGGGATTAATACAGCAAAACAGGCGACGGCGTGGAAGAATGATATGTAGACAAAAGGATGGGTTGATGGATGGATGGGCAGTCAGAAGTATTGACTGGTGGGATGACTGACAGATTGTTAAGAGAATGGACATGTATGTGCACAGACAGAACACAAATTGATGGATAGACTGGATGGATGGGATGATTTGTTAGTGGATACACGGACATGTGCTCTGCGATTGACAAAAAGTTGCAGCCTGAAGCCAAATGCTAATACGTTTGACTTGAGACCTCGGATAATTATCAGTAAATCAGTAGCTTTCATCAAAAAGTGTGGAAAAAACACTCATGCTGAAGCTATCATTTAACAACCTTTAAGAGTGAATAATGTTAACCATGCTACCATGTTTCCTAACTATGTGAGATGTTGTCAAAATAGCCTCTCTGTACATAAGAAAAGCTTATATATTCAGCTGCTTCCCCCCTCGACGTTGGGTTCTCACATATTTGAGCACTGCTATGTTTGGATTGCTCCTTTGAAGTCTAATTCTTAAGACATTTCCCAAACTTTGACGCCCAAAACAGGAGTTTTGGGGTGTTTATGTGCAATATTCCAAACCTAAATAAAGGGGTGTTAGCTCAAATGTTGAACCATTATTTTCACCACTTGGGTTTTGCACAATGAATTCGCCCCCTAGGGTCAGACTGTTCCACAAGTGCTTACATTGAAGTGGACAGAGATCAGATTTATCCAAATGTTTTTAGTTTTTTGGAGTAGCTGTTGTCCATGTTATATACTGTAATGGTATCACCAGTGTTGGGAAGGTTACTTTTAAAATGTATTCCACTACAGATTACAGAATACATGCCCCAAAATGTAATTTGTAACGTATTCCATTACGTTACTCAATGAGAGTAACGTATTCTGAATACTTTGGATTACTTAATATATTATCATGCTTTTTACAACTACATGAATGTACTATTGCTGTGATTTATTACTGTTACTGAAGGTCCGCGGCTCCGAACCCGTAGTAAAGGGACCTCTGACTAATACGGCGGGTTCCGTGTCGAGCTCGTAGCTGAAAAATAGCTTTACTTTGTTGTCTGGGTCAAGTTTGCTAGCGAGAGACAGAGAGAGGCGTTGAAAGGCTGCTCCAACTTATTGTTTCGGAGGAAAACACGAACACGGTGTACAGTCGAGTCTTAATAGCTTACTTACAATTGGGCTTGTCAGGCACTCTTCTTGGCTGCAGTGGTTATTATTATATTTACATGCTTCCAGCTCCCGTTTCTGCTCGATGATAACTCGTGGTTTTCCACTCTCCTTTTTCTCCCTCCTCGCGCTCACAGACACGTAACGGGTATGGCAGTCCATTCTCCCTGCAGCACGGACTACACTGCCCATGAGGCTACATTCTTTAGGGCTATGCCTGTAGCATTCTGCCTATTAGCTTAGCACAAAAACAACAACAAAAAGGCGTTCTCTCACCCAGGAAACACACAGTCGCAGAGAGAGCGAGCGTCACCCTGTAACCATGGCAACCATAACGCTGCCGCCTGGAACAACAGAACATAGCTGTCAAACAAAACCCAAACAGTCCTGACCCACGACAATATGAAACAGGAAAATACCGCAGTGTAATCCATTTATTTCAACAAAGTAACTGTATTCTAAATACCACCATACAGTTACTCATATCTTGTATTTTAAATGCGTAACAGCGGTACATGTATTCCGTTACTCCCCAACACTGGGTATCACTGATCCACCATGTAACTACATCTGCTACAGTTTTCCTGAATGGTATTACCTTGGTCTCCAGTGACACTCGGAGGAATCTCAGAGTCATTTTTGACCAGGATATGTCTTCCACTGCTCATATTCAACAAATATGCAGAACTGCTTTCTTGCAATTGCACAGTATGTATTAAATTAGAAACCTCCTGTCTCAGAGTGATGCTGAAAAACTAGTTCATGCATTTATTACTTTTAGGCTGAGCTATTATAATTCATTGTTAGCAGGCTGTCCTAAAAACTCCCTGTAAAGCCTTCAGTTGATCCAACATGCTGCGAGAGTATTGACATGGAACAGAAAGAAAGAGCAGATTTCTCTCCATAGTGGCTTCTTTTCACTGACTCCCCGATTAATCCAGAATTGAATTTAAAATCCTTCTCCTCACACACAAGGTCTTGGATAATCAGGTCCAATCTTATCTTAAAGACCTCATAATACCATATCACCAAAATAGCGCACCTTGCTCTGAGACTGCAGGCATATTTGTGGTTCCTATGGTATTTAAAGTTGAATAAAATATCCTCTTTTGTGGAACCAGCTCCCATTTTGGATTTGGGAGACGGACACCCTTTTCGAATTTTAAGATTAGGCTTAAAACTTTCCTTTTTGATAAAGCATATAGTTAGGGCTGGATCTGGGGGCTTCCCATGATGCACATGATGAGTTTTTCTTCACTTGCCTCTTTTTACCTTACCCATAAGGAAAAGATATATATATAAATCTTATAAAGTTTGTATCTGTCTTGTGTGAAACTTGTATGAAAAGCATATAAGTGTGAAAACAGATATAAGATCCCTTGAAAAATTATATAATGAAACTTGTATGTTTTGGAAACTTACTAAAACAATGTATGAAAGTAATGAGAAAGTGGCCACTTTCATGAGTAATCACATATAAGTTTTTACTATTTCTTTTCCATATGGGTATGCTTATACACAACTCTCCATTTAACCATTAGTTATTATTAATCTCTGAGTCTGTCTTGCCATATCTACCTCCCCTCATTCCCAACCAGTAACAATATGTCTAACATTTTTTCCTGTTAAAAGGGAGTTTTTCCTTCCCACTGTCACCAAGTGCTTGAGGGGAGGGGCATCTGAGTGATGGTGTTTTCTCTGTATTATTTCTTTACTTTAGAGCTTTACTTACAATATATATTTGGCTGTATATAACTAAAACTCAACTAAATTGACATTTTGTCTATGATAGACACACTACAGGAATCAACTCATGTTGATTCCTGTAGTGTGTCTCTTTGTCTTTGAGCCGCGGCCTTTTGGACATAAAAATAAGCAATTAATGTTTCAACTTCCAAGTTTGTACTTCCATGTACTTCCAGTTCCAAATCACAAATTTAAACAAAAGCTGTCCGATTAATCAGTAATACATAGCAGACTCACTTGAAAATGTCTGCTTTACATCTCTGCCTGTGTCTTGGTGTATTTGTTTGTTCTGTTCCTTTTAAATTGCATTCTGTGTCACTCTTTTTTCAAATAACAACAGTCCAGTTACCCATGGGTATCATTAAAGTTTAATCAAATCTGAATTAATCGTGCATGCTTGTGTAGAAGCCGATCAAAATGTCTCATTAGAATCAATCATTCGGGTTAAGGACTTGCCATTAAAATAAAACAGCAGTGCAGATGAGTTCTAAAACAAATACGTCATCAAACAAACACGCTGTCACATCGGGAGAGGCTGATGGTGCACTGGGCGATATCCAGCGATTTTACTGAAGCTTGACTTTCCTGTTAAGACCTGCAGACAGATGACAGATGTAATTCTTGACAAAATGACAAATGGTCTCCCTACATGTCTGTCTGTCCTGTCAGCAGGGGGGTAAATGTTAATCAATAGCACATCCCTATTAGAGGCAAGCAGATGCCACCTCCACCTCTGTGGCGCTTTGTGTCTGGTCTAAATGAAAGCCTGGGTCAGGACCACAGCTGTGGCAACCACACACACACACACACACACACACACACACACACACACACACACACAGAGTGAATATTGGATGAAAGCATAGACAGAAGAAAGGTTAGGTTGACTGCGGGAGTAAAAGAAGTATGTTAGTTGAAGGTGGCCAACACGAATCAGTGCAGAGTGGGAGCCACGGTGCTGCTGAACTGGCTAAAGTAATGAGGCCGGCATAGCGGGGAATATGGCTAATATGGAGAGATCAAACCACTGGTACACCTCTAGGAACAAGCTCCCTGGGATCCCTGCACTTAGATGTGACACCCCGCAGGCCCAGACACAGGCCCACCCACACACAGACTGTGTGTGTATTAGCTAGCCTTCCTGTTAAGAACATTTTATGAGTCATGATGTATTGACTTATGAGGGATGTGTCGAAATGGCAGAATACCAGGTAAATTCATAAATACTGGAATGTGTTCTTACTTTTCTTTCAAGACAAAAATATCTTGCTTATAAAGATGGAAATATAGCAGATAAATAGAAGAGAACAGAGCATCATGTGAACAAATTTTCACATCAGTTCACAGGTGGCACTTCTGAGAGTTGTTCGATAGTTTCTAACTTAGCTTTCAAGTTTTGAGGTCTTATATTTTGTGTTTAATTAGCTGATGAAATTTTAAAACTCTGTTTTTAGTAATGGTTTGCACAAAGAAAGCCAGGTGCTTTACTTGATAACACTTTTTGTCTTTTTGTTTAAGATTTTCAAAAGTTTCTTACACTTTTGAAAATAGTGTAAAATATACACTTTTGTGAACCTTAAAGAAATCTTGGTAACAGCAGGGGGAGGCTCTTTAAGCTAACGAAAGGATTAGAGGCATAACCTTAATTCATGATATGAAATATATAACAAAAAACGGATTTTTTATTTTAGCTAAAGCGAGTTTGATGTTACATGGTGGGGAAATGCTACCAAAGCTAACCCACTATGGAGGTGAAGTTAGAACACTCAGATCTCATTAGAGTTAAAAAAAAAAAAAGAAAAGAAACTTCAATGAGGCATTTTAATGTAACAAATTACCTTTTAAAGGTACTATTACCCATCAAAGTTTGTTTGACAATGCTTTGCAGATAAAGTGTTAAAAGTTGCAAAAGTATACCAACATTCTCATATTATTCTGGGACTTAAGCACATGACCGGATCCATGTAAGCAAACTTGGAAAATTGTTTGAATGTTTTGCAAATTAGCCAGGCACAAACTGGCAGTCACAAAGAAGAAAGCATAGAGTTGTAAACTACAGCCCCGACTGCTGTGAAGGACTGGGTGCTAACCTGTTTAAAGGAGGACTCCAACTTTTAAGCAAGTGATAGTGGTGGAGCAGAATGGGTGCAGAGTTAAGTTGGTTAGCGCCATTGATGTCATGTGGCGGAAAATATGGATTATGGGTATAACATTTTTCTAACTGACATATTTTAAACTATTTGTCTGTCCTTGAGCCAACCAAGGAATACGGTCCTTGTTGCAAATTTTGACGAAGGGTAAAAATAGACAACTCAACACCCTGCTTCCTAATAGCCATTGATAATAGCCACCTTAATGGTAAATGGCCTGTATTTGTATAGCGCTTTACTAGTCCCTAAGGACCCCTAAGCGCTTTACATATCCAGTCATCCACCCATTCACACACTGGTGATGGCAAGCTACATTGTAGCCACAGCCACCCTGGGGCGCACTGACAGAGGCGAGGCTGCCGGACACTGGCGCCACCGGGCCCTCTGACCACCACCAGTAGGCAACGGGTGAAGTGTCTTGCCCAAGGACACAACGACCGAGACTGTCCAAGCTGGGGCTCGAACCGGCAACCTTCTGATTACAAGGCGAACTCCCAACTCTTGAGCCACCTAAATGGCTCGAATAATGACCTTTCTCCAAAAGTCATGGGGGGAAAGCCATAGGTTTTGTAAGAACATTTTTCATTGAGATTTAAAGCATGTTCAATTCCTTAAGATGTTTCTCTTGTGCTACATGTACAGAGTGCAACAGAGAAGCAAAAATGTACTATGTGAAAATAGAGATTATAATGTGTCCAAACCTCTGTGGCAGAGAAGGACGGGCATATGCAGGGTGTACTCTTTGGTGGTGGACCCATACCAAGCTTGCGTCCAGGGCCTGTGGCCATGATAATTTACTCAGATTCATTTCAAACAAGTGTAATTTGGGGATTTCAAGCAACATTGTCAAATATGTCCCACCTTTAAAGGTACAGTCAGTAATTTTTTGAAGTTATTTTATAGAAAAAGTGCACTGTACTCATAAAAATGAATAGATTCGTGTGTAATTATTTCCCTTCCAACTAATCCTGTTTTATGTATGTGACCAGAGACCAGCCACAAAACACTAAAGATGGAAGAAAAGAAGGAGAACAAAGAGAAACATTTATTATCAGTAGATTAGACATACCACCCTCCCGTCTCCGGGCAGCCGACGACAGCCAGTTCAACAATTTATTTCATTTATTCATTTATTTTATTTTATTTAGAAAGAGGGGCAATACATATTAATGCACATTTTAACAAATGTAAATATGCCAGATTATAGCCTGGGCTAATTTCCATCTGCAGACCCTCTGGTAGGTTGGTGTTAAACACAAGTTAGTAAAAACATACAGAGACACTATTTACAGGTCATGTGACAAGGACAAAACAGTGATCACATTATACTAGAACAAACAATGACAAGGAGAGTGGACACAGAGTAAATAACGGAAACACATCAATCATATTGCACAAACCCCAGTATTGCACATGCCCTGACTGTCCTGATATTGCACTGACCCATTACACTAATAGTTGTTTCCCTTTTTGTAATACACTAGCTTTTTTTCACGTCCAATATAAAGCATGATTATTAAACATGATCACATGTTTGTGTGTCCCTCAGCCACCCTTTTAAGTGACTCTTAAAGATGGGTAGACTTGTACTTTCCCTCACTGACAGTGGAAGACTATTCCAGAAGCTCACTCCCTGATATGACAGAGCATTCTGTGAAAAGGTGGTGCGTCTAAATGTCAATTCACAATCACCTCTAACAGTTGCTCGAGTCAGTCGAGACCCGACAACACTGCTAGATATTTGCTTAATAAAATCACTCATTGGTGGAGGCGCCAGACCATGTATAACTTTGTATATTAGACAGGCAAATTTAAATAATTTGAAATTAGTAAAATTTAGAAACTTGTATTTATCTAAAATTTGACAATGGTGATATGAAATAGGTTTTTTATCTAATATTTTCAATGCTCTTTTGTAGCATACTTCGATTTGCCCAATAGCAGCAAAGCTTGTATAGGACCAACTTGTAGTACAGTATTCAACATGAGCCGGTATCATAGAGTGCAGGAATGTAATCGCTGCTGTGTCTGTTAATGATGTGCGGATATGTCTAAAGCTCTATATATTAACATTTACAGTTTTCACTACTTTTTTAACCTGTTTTTTAAAGGATAATTTTGAGTCTAGTAGCACTCCCAAACACTTAAATTCCTCAACATTAATTAGTTCTTGTGCACCCAAGCAAACTTTTACTGCAGCCACGGTTGTTTTAGATGTACTAAAAAACATTGATACAGTCTTTTTAACATTAAGGCACAGGCATGAGTCATTCAGCCATTTTTGTAAATCATGTAATGCCAATGAAAGCTGATGGGCTGCATCATCAGCAGTTTTGGCTTGTGTAAAAATTACTGTATCATCAACATACATAATCGTGTCCACATTTTTGCATACATTGGGCAAGTCATTTACATAAAGTGAAAATAAAAGGGGGCCTAGAATTGAACCCTGAGGGACACCTTGCGTACAGTAAAGATAGGGTGACTTGCTATTCTTTATTTGCACGCATTGTTTTCTATCTGATAGATAAGACTGTATCCATTTAACAGTGTGATTACTAAAGTTAGATGTTGACAGTCTAGACAAGAGCTTAAGATGATTCACAGTGTCAAATGCACGCTTGAAATCAAGAAAAACAGCCGCAACATAACTGCTCTGGTCTAAGTAAGATTTCACTCTCTCAACAAAAACACAGACAGCCGTTTCAGTTGAATGAAGAGTGCGAAATCCGAATTGCATAGGGTGCAAACCCGAATTGGAGTCATTAAGATGTTCGATGATTGAAATAACAGCTGGTTTTAGGCTAACATTATGCCCGCTAATGTTTCACTAACAGCAACACCCACTAACAGTAGCAAGAACCTCAGAATGGCTGTCAAAAGTGAGCTTCACTGACCTGCATTGTATCCTTTCACAAAGTTTTACGTATGTGGGGCAACATACTTGTCCTACAGCAGCCACTGTAGCTGGGATTGTTCCCTTGAATTGGAAGGAGTGAGAAAACAGAACTCAACTGACTGCAATTTGAAATCTACTGACACTTAACGGTGAAAAATTTACACGCTGTAACTTTAAAAACACATACGAGCACAAGGCCCAGTTTAGGAACAGGAATGTGTAACACCAACACCTGTGTCAGCGGCAGTGGCAGCAGCCATATAGCAGTTCCTCCTCCTTCCCAGAATCCTCCTGGCCTTCACACCTGTCATTACAAACAAAATGAGTGTGAAATTATGCCAAACATTAGTCTGTACTGTTTATCTGGCTTTGTGGGTTTGTCAGTGTAAAAAAGCCACAAAAAAAAGCAAGATTGAGCGCGACGTCGGAAATAAAACAAAACTGCTTTTTTTCCCCCGGTGAAGGACGCACACAAAGAACACGCTGAGAATACAAAGTAAGTGCTGTAACGGCACCCGAGGGAGGCCTTGTCAAACAAACAATGAGACACGATTAAATGGCATTATTATATGAAACTAGCTCAAGTCATCAGGGAGAGAAAGAGAAACAGATTCACATTTGCATCCTTCATTAAGTAATGGAGTTGTTTGAATGCTGACGCGCAATGTCAAGACATGCTGATGCCACGGCAGACATTTATGTTTCCCATGTACAGCATCCCTCTCACTGAAACTCTACAGGCCTGTCAGGGCTGCCGGAGCGAAGCAATCACTCACTCTCTCACACGCATACGGTACACACACAGACACACACTCGTACAAAAAGAGGCTGTATGCATTCAAGCATTCTCTAAACTAATAAACCTGCCTATGGACTTAGCCAGTCTTAGTCTGAAGTGTCATTAGAAGTGGCAGGCAGCTGTGGCAGCCTGTGAGGGGCTAAGAGGCTTGAGCTCCCACCGTCTGTAATCCCTGCAAACAAAGTACACGCCATGGTGGAAAATAAATATATAAGCGAGTGAGACATGCAAACACGATGCCACACACACACACACACACACACACACACACACACACACACACACACACACACACACAGTTTTACAGTAGGTGATGCAAACATACGCTCTCGAAAACTTCAAAGCAGCGGTGAAAATGCAAAGTCATGTGTACGGCAATCCGACTTAAAAAAGTTATCCGACACCCTGATGGAAACGTGAAGAAGCACGTGTGAGGTGCACGGCTCCACCTACACCACCCCTCAACACACACACTCTTGAAAACACAATTGGCTGGAAGACACACATGTGCATAGAGATTGCTAAGTGGTAATAAAGGCCAAGGCTTATTAATGGGACAATCTGACAAGCAAAAGTGCTGTGCTGAGGATTCTCTCTCTGCCTCTCTCTCTCTCAAACACACACACACACACACACACACACACACACACACACACACACACACACACACACAGGCTCATTCCCGATAACTGTAAGTTATTGGAGAGGAGGTAATGTTGCTGGGTAGCATCTCCCTGTAGTCACATTTCCACTTGGAGATGAAACAGCTAATTGGAGATGGGACCCTCTCAGCTCTGCAGACTCCAGTAATGGATTTGGATGTGGAGAGCCCCCCACCCCCCATTCACCCGAGCTATACTTCACTTTTTATAATCCTCTGTTTTAACTGCTCCTTTGCCTGACCAAACCCTCGCAAACCGGTTTATTCTCCATTTTAACTTGTGGTACAACTTACCCATGTGTTCCAGGCTAATGTCAGGTTAAATGGAAATAGAGGATATATTTCATAAGAGTTTTGCATAATGATCATCAACAAACTGAGGTCAGCGTAATAAAAAACGGTGGGTCACTTTTTCTTAATCACTGCACAAAGACAAAACAAGTTTTTCTTCCCCTCAAAAAAAAAATCCGCTGGTCTACTCACCTTTCTCTTTTCAATTCTAGCTTGCTGTGAAGCTATTGAGGCGTTTGAGATATTCTTTCAAAACACTCACTGCTATTACATCTTCCAATGTGTAAGTGTTTATCTCCATCTCCGTCTCACTTTTTCTTCTCCCCGTGTCTCTTTCTCTCTGCTGCTCCTGGTGTGAGTTTCTCTTTGAAATGCTTTCTAATTAGCACGTACAACACACAGCCAGGGTTAAATTAAATTGCTAAGATACAAGGAGGTGGAGGTCAACGGCTCTGCAACGACTGTCAGCACAGATAATTGGGAGATATACTTTTCTTTTTCCTCCTTCTACTTTTGCTAAATATCCATGATCAAAATGACAGCGGATGGCGTACAGACAGTTTGGTAGGGTGGCAGTGCGCTGAGGCGAAGACGCTTTATGAAATATGAATTTATTTTTAGAGATAGAGGAAGACAAGTAATTAGGAGTGCAGAGAGAAAATCACTTTCATGTCTACTCTCACTCTGTCTCTGCCCCAACGTTCTTGCACCTGGGAAACAACTTCTGTGAAGCCAATATATAAGGGCCAGAATTGGCTTTATGAAATATATGACAATGCAATTCTTTAGCTGCATAATAACGGCGATAAACTCCACACTGGCTGAGTAAAGGAAGCATTAGAAGATGACTACTGTCTACTCTGATTTAAGTATAAAGCTTTATATTGGTTTTCAATCATTAGTGCATTACAATAAGCAACTCAGAGATGAACCTGGTTCATTGTTTAAATTGTTGATCGTGTCGTGTTTATGAAGGCAAATAGTTGCCTGTAAAATCTCCAATGGTTTTGTCGCTAGAGCCAGATCTGCATCTCAACTGACCCGTCACAAAAACATTGGTGTCGCACAAATGCTGTTAATATGAAATTAATGCAAAAGAAACAAAGGAAAAGGAAACACTCCTTTGTGGACCAATGTACAAACAAAATGTTTGGTTTAAGTCACTCAGGTCAAACCTCTGTGGAAGCCGTCTTGTCTTGCAGATAAAGTGGAAGCCTGCCACAAATGCAGGGTTTTTTTGATAGGATGTGAGCTGGTAAGAGTAGGAATTTGATTGGTTGACCATTTGTAGAAATTCTAAATAATTAGGGGAAGTGTGAAATGACTTATACATTTTGCGTGTATACATGACATGTTTGCTTTATATTCCATTACTGAAAAATGATTGATTATGTTGTGGTTATTTGTGAAAATTAATGTTGTTATTCTTTTCCGTATCTACAAAGATTATAGATAGACCAGTTTGAACTGAGAAGGTGGGGTTTGAAAGTATATATAGGAGGACTGCTGGATGTGACGGGGCGATGGATGGGTGGCCATGTTGGTATTCGCCATTAGTGTAACTATTAGAAGGCTATAAACTGATGTTGTTTGATGTTCAGTCAAGTCAGACTACTACTACACCTTTCTGTGCAACATTTGTTTTTTTAAACCAGGCTCAGTTTTTCCAAACTGAAATAAAAAAAAGATGGATACAAAATGTTGCGTTTTTAAGAGGACGTGAACCTTAAAGTATGCGTTTACTGAAGTCAGAGGTGCTTTGTTTGCAGAGAAGATAGTACTGCGTTAAAGGATTACAGTTTGAATCAACATTACAAGACTAAGGATACAGAGAAGTCCAAGTCTTGCATAGTGGGAATGGACATCTGCAACTTTGCTTGCAAAGCTATAAAAGCAACAAGGACTTTTTA
Source organism: Copadichromis virginalis (assembly GCF_057382275.1). Lineage (NCBI taxonomy): Eukaryota > Metazoa > Chordata > Actinopteri > Cichliformes > Cichlidae > Copadichromis > Copadichromis virginalis. The sequence goes on from NC_140634.1 coordinate 22,190,997, forward strand.
CCAAGCTTGTTTACACATCCAGGGATGGAGCAGTCGAGACCAGGGGCCCGTTCTTCGTACCTCGCTAAGTAAGTTAGCCGGATTTGACTGTTGACGATTTCGCGTGATCCTGGATCGTTCGGTTCTTCGAAGCCCATCCGGGACTTGCTGTCATAGCAACAGAGCCGTAAGCGTAAACCTGCTCGGGAGCAGGTTTACTTTATGTAAACAGGATTAGATCGCGGCCACGCAGGTATGTCCGCTTCATGTATACGAAAGCAACAGCGATATTTTACCACTGTTGTACCATAAATAAATAACATCAATGTAACTAAAGATAATGCAGCACTTGATCCTTTTATTGATGTCACACAGATACATACAGGTCATTTCCTAAAAAAGGGAAATGTACTATTAACATTCTATTACATGTATGTGATTATTACAGATGTAATTCAGATTTCAGAGTAGTAATTGCAATTTACTTCGTGTAATCAAGATGGGAGACCACGGCTATAAAAGCGAAGGTGGATTTGGGAAGCCTGTTGCAGCCATATCCTGTCCGTTTACGCGAGCCACCCATTGCGGAAGGTGCACGATTGATAAGGAGAGTCCTCAGAATCCAGCGTATATTGCGGGACAGACAGGATCCTTTAGCTCAGCGCGACAGTGTGCTCATAGAGAGATATCGATTTTCCCGTGAGGGTATTATTCACTTAACCAACTTGTTGACGAGGGGGTGCAGGACCACCACCTGTCTTTTTTTGCGCTGCCCCTTTTCTTGGTTGCTGTTATAAACAAACAAACAGATTATTTCAGGGTCTCTGTCCAAGAGACGAAAAGCAATATAAGTGATAAATATTACCATTCTGTAGAATATTCTTATATTTCACTTTTACTTGTTCCCATGTTCTAGTGGGTCCTGTTGTGGCTCTAATGTGAAAGGGGATATAATATAACATAATGTAATATAATATAATGTAATATAATATTGGATAATATGGTGTGATATGATAAATCTACCCTACCACCTACTGGTGTTGGCCAGAGGGGCCGATGGCGCAATATGGCAGCCTGGCTTCTGTCAGTCTGTCCCAGGGCAGCTGTGACAGCTACCAGTGTGTGAATGTGAGAGTGACTGAATAGTGGCATTGTAAAACGCTTTGGGTGCCTTGAAGAGCGCTATATAGATCCACTCCATTATTATTGTTATTATTAAATTACTTACGAGTTTAATTTGTCAGCAACTTTCTGCCAGCCCTCTCTCCTTGCTTTTGCAGCCTTTGCAGTGTTCCCTTGCGTTTTAATTAGACTCTGAAACTCCTAAAATCCCTCACTCAAGAGTTCTTGCTCTGCTGCCGAAGAATACCGAGCGCGCTCCTTCGACATTTTCGCCGACCAATCAAAGGGTTGCCGATCAATGTTTCTACTATCGATGCGTAGCCCCTGTTGGGCCACCCAGTGATCTCACATTACTTCATCCAGCTATACTAATCGTCAACAACAGGTGTGTTCGGGGAACCGGAATAGCGAGCTCAGAGTTAGTGCGATGATTTGATCTTGGATGTGTCATTTGATCTTGGATGTAGTAAGCGACGTACGAAGAACGGGCCCCAGCTTTGGGAATTTCTACCAAATTGCAAAGGACAGTAAGCCATTCTCTGATGAGGAGTTAGCTCAAGGATTGTTTGGTGGACTCTCTCACGCTAGTATGCTATGAGAACAAAGAAGCACTTGAGAATGTGTCCTTCTCCAGGCAAATGGCAAAAAGATGGGAAACTTAAGCTTCAGTTGAAAAGCAAAGCTGACAATTTTGCCTTTTTCTCATTGGCTCTGTGATGTCCGTGACACAGGTAACTGCAAGCTTTGAAAGCAGATCCAAGATAATATAAGTGAAATGAACTCAGAACCGAAATTGGTATTTTTTTGCATTGTGCTACACATCAGGAGGTGTTGAGTAAGTCAGTGCTCAAAAAAACAACTTAATTCCATCAGGGTGAGAGCACTGATTCACAGAGTCTGTTACCCCTTTGATGCACCACTGGCAGAACACTTCACTGTTGGAGTTTGATTCTTCTCTCAAAAATGAGAACTTTCTACACATAAGAAGTCATACTCAAAGGGCATTGGTTGTCTTTGGATCTACCTTTATACATGAACAAATATTCTGAGTGAAATTTAACAAATTCAGATACAGGCTGTCTCTCTGTGACAACACTGAGCCTGACTTTAATCCACTCGTTCAATCCCCAAAAAGAAAAAAGACCTGAAAACTGTAGATGAAGTCATTAAACTACAAGCAGAACAGCAATAGCATTCTGTATAAAAGTAAAAGACTTTGAAATTTTGCAGAAATTTGAATAGTTCTTGGAGGCGGGCATTGACTAATTAGCTGCCATTTTTACTATGCCTATTTCACACTTTCATTGCCTAATTGGAACATCTACTCTTACCAGTAGCAGTTTACAAAGACATAAAATGAATATTGAGCAGAAATGGGCTTATTGGTGCAGTCCCATTTTCTCAAGTGATCCCTTTGGAAAATTAATTGCCATCTCTGCTTTGAATGTTTTAAATTACTTTGCCTCCAAATTTATTTATCTAAATTTATTTTTTCTTTTACTTTGCAAGATCCAAATCACCACTGGCTAAAATGCCTACCCATGACAGAGCCTCTGCCATGTTTTACAGATGACTGTAATAAAGATACCTCTTTACCTACTCCCCATTTCATGTAGGAACTGTAGTTTTTCCAGGCCTGCCACTTCTTTTGTCCTCCACTTGTCCAGTTTCCTCAGATTTCTTTTTATGGAAACACTGCACACCATGCAGTGATACGCCAAGTTTTAAGATCTTTTCAGACAATTACCTCGTTGGTGAAAAAGTACTACTGTTTGTGGAACTGTGTTTTATTTCTCATTGTTTGTAGATTCAGCTAAAGAAATGGGCACAAATCATATTGTTTGTGACTGGCTTTTTTATGCATCAATGACTCATAGGTCAGTTCGAAGTCACTTAACAAAAACAAAACAAAAGAAATTCCTTGAAAGTGGTCTGGACTTAAAATGAGTGAAAAAGTTGCAAAAGACCTGCAGAAATGGTTAAGACTTTTGCATAGCAGCATGTGATATGATATGCTATAGTATTATATACTAATAAAGATACTGATACTTGGTTGACTGCTTGTCTAATTGCTCGGCACAGCTGAATCAGTGCACAATTTTTTATTGTTGGCTCTTCAGAAACACTTCTATGGAATCAAGAAAAAAAGGGGAAAACATGTTAACAGAAACCACTGTTAAGTAGGAAATGTGATATGTTATGTGTATTAGATATGTATAAATGCATAACACATTTACATTCACTTAAAGGGAATCAAAGTGTGTTTTGGAACATACATAAGAAGCTTGAGTGATTTATTAAGAACGCAACCCCTGAAAAATAAAACAAAAATCAAATGTGAACACACACGTGCCAAACCCAAGTCTGAAATGAAGTAAATAACGGAGAAAACAAAAGATGTATGAAACATGGGGAGAGTGGGGAAAGGGAGGGGGTGCTCTGGGAAAATGAGAGAGCAATATGTCAGCATGGTAACACCTCTAAAAGTCACCGAAATGCCAGGTCAGCCTGCTTGACGGGAAGAATCAAACCACGCTGCGAGTGTGTGAGAGCACCTTGCATCACACGTTGAGCTTACAGCATCTCTCTAATACGCACACTCTGAAAAACAGAGCACCGGCTGATCGCCACTGTTGCTGTCAACAACTCTGTCATCTACTGCATGTGATTGCTTTGTTAGAACTGTGCGACAGTACTTTTTGCGTCGACTCTGTGATGATTATGGCTTTAGCGACGCGTTTAATGCGGAAGGATGATGCGCTTGCCAAATATGGGTGGGTCACAGTGACTGTGTATGTGCCTGTGCCTGTCTTTGTGCTGTATTGTGAGTCGCTGGCACATTGTCTCACACAGAGGTAGGTGGGAGGATGATGAAGAGAATGCACGTTAAAATTTTATTTCGTCTTCATTAATATTTCACGCAGATGGGTGCGATATACAAACCGATGACGACACCTTGCTCCGGAAAAAGCCTCCCACAACATCTATTGGCACGACCCGCTGAGCTTTGTTTTGCTGCAGAGTAAACAATGTCTCCTCTTACCACGGTTTCCAAGTGTAACTGTTTGACTTTGGCTCTGACACAAACTTGAACTGGGTTCAATTCCCACTCTTCTCTCTCTCCCCGCCTCGTCTTGCTCTCACCGCCATCATATCGTAGCGATCACTGAACCTTGAAAAATCTCAAAAGTAGAAAATTCTTGGTAGGTGAAATATGAGACGTTTGCAGGGATGTAATGCTGGAGCTCACCCACTGACTACCCGAATCAGACAGATATTGTGTATTAGGAACCTGCTGGTTTCTCCAAAAAAGTAATTCACAAGAAATCTTAACAAAGATGAAAGAAAAATATCAGCGCTTGTAAGAACAATACCTTCTTTCAAATGATTTCCTTGAGCTCAGAGGCTGGAGCGTGCAGTGTGGTGCACTTTGAAAGTTTACCAAGGCAGCCGGTGAGTCTTTGCTGGTGTAATCTCTCTGCAAGGAATAATCCCCACGATTGAATGACTAGGATACTGATTACAGACATGTACCTCCTGCGTCCTGCATTATTAAATACACAAACAAAAAGGGCTTGTTTATTTGTGCATGTTTCATTTGGGGTGGGGGGCTGAATAGAATAAATGTTGCTCTAAGGCGCTATAAGCTAAAAGAAAGTTTTCAAAAAAAATTTGGGAGTTTGAATTATGTTCTCATTACAAGAGAAAATGATAGTGTTCCATGTTTCACTTGCTTGTAATACATTCTGTAACAAAACTCCTTTGTTTTGTTCCATGAGTGGAAATTCATGAACATAGATGGGATGTTTTCCTATGGGGTCTACCAAATCAAAGACCAAACATCATACACAGCTTGGGATTAATACTTGTCTATTACATAAAGTATCTGATAGATATTATTAAAAATTAAATTTAATTGTCACCATCAATTACAAACACTGTATATCTCATGCATGAGGGCTGTGCTTTCACAAGATTCTCCTGTGAAAAACTAAGTGCACCCTCACTGCTTCCATAGGTAATAAAAGGATAAATAGCAGCCAGGTGCTGCTAATCAAATGTACCTTATTAAGAGACCATTAGCAAGTATGATCATATCTATAAGTCACAGTTTGCAGGTCTGGTGAATTGAGGTATGTGTTAACACAATTTAACATTCTTTTCAGGACTGAACATACCACTAACTTTATCCCAAGGTTAGCCATGCAGTACTCAGAGAAACTACCATACCCCAAGTGCTCCATCATAACGCATAACTCAGTGTGCTGACTTAATGACTGTCAGGGTCAGTGCAGGACGACCCACTATCACAGCAAAATGTTTTGTACAAATGCCAGCCCACCACGTCCATTTCATGCTTTGCCTCTCCAAAACGTGAAATGGACATGCATGCAGAAGTTTGGTTATTGCATCTTACTGCAACTTACTGCACTTTGGAGAGGCACAGTGTGAAAAATAAAACGGTGGATGGCGTGTCTATTAAGTGCTTTGCCATGATTTTGACTTGAGCAGTAATTAGGATAACTGTAGAACTCAGAAGCACAAAACAAAAATCTAAACTTATATTGAGGTCAAATCAAGAAACGATCATAAAGCCCCAAAGCAAGTACACACAAGGCTGGGGCAAATCAACAATCTGACAAAGGGACACTGCAGCTAAACAGCATACAAAGTAAGGACATTTGTACTGGGTGGTTGATTTCTTTGTTTTAACAATCCTTGTACCTTTGGAAACTCTTTTTATTTCCCTTTGTAGGTTCAGCAGCAGAGTTCAGTATGTGGGTTATGGCCACAAAAACCTGCCAGATGTTCTCTGCCAGTGCCAAAAAGCTTGCTTTGCTATTTACTCTTGTCTAGTGTTGTTTATTGGATTGGATGATTAAAGTCTGAATAAACAAGATACATTGTTAAATGAATAAATTGCTAAACAGGGGTCTCAGTAGCATTTGGAAGAACCATACACAGCCACAGTAGCCTGGCACCACCTCCTCATGCTAGTCACCACTCAGTCATGCACTCCGCAGGGATGGTATCCCATTCTTCAGTCAGCATTTGTCACCAGTCAGCCACTGTGGTTGTGCTGGTCACTCTGGCACAAACACCACGCCCAAACTGATCCTGCAAATGTTCAGTGGGGTTGAGGTCAGGACTTACAGGCGGGACATTCCATACTCATCACTCCCAAATTCTGGAAGTAATCTTTGAAGACAACACACTCTGGCGGGGTGAGTGTTATGATCTTGGAGGATAGAGTTTGGTCCCAGACCAGACTGGGCAGGTTTTCTAACAAAGAGATAATCAACCAAACACAAATGTCCTTACTTTTTGTGCTAAGACTATAAATACACAGAAGGGTAATTAGGGGAGAGTGGAGACACCTGGGAAAGTAGGCACAGCTGAACTAGATGACACCTGGGGAAATAACACTAAACACAAGACCCTAGAGACATAACCTAATGAAGTAAAAGAGGAAATGATTAACTAGACACACCCAGAAACACAAGGAAAAGATAGAGGGTGACTAAAGGAAGCATAGAGGAAAAATAGTAATGGCATTAACATATAATTAGAACTGAAGACTCAACACAGTATGAAAAATGTAGAACCAAAAGTCATATATAAGAACAGAAGGCTCCTATTAACATCTATAAACATTTAAAAAGCATCCAAAACATTCAAAAAATAAAACAGTAAGGTAAGTACAGCTTGTGTTAGAAGAGTTGCCACAAGAAAGACGAACACGGCTTCTTGTCAGGTGCCCGAACCACCTCAACTGGCTCCTTTCGATGTGGAGGAGCAGCGGCTCTACTCTGAGCCCCTCCCGGATGACTGAACTTCTCACCCTATCTCTAAGGGAGAGGCCAGCCACCCTTTGGAGGAAGCTCATTTCCGCCACTTGTATCTGCGATCTCGTTCTTTCGGTCACTACCCACAGCTCGTGGCCATAGGTGAGGGTAGGGACGTGGATCAACTGGTAAATTGAGAGCTTCGCTTTTACGTTCAGCTCTCTCTTCACCACGACAGACCAATCTGTCTGTCGATCTCCGGCTCCCTTTTCCCATCACTTGCGAACAAGACCCCGAAATACTTGAACTCCTCCACTTGGGGCAGGAACTCATCCCCGACCCGGAGTGGGCACTCCACCCTTTTCCGGCTGAGAACCATGGCCTCAGATTTGGAGGTGCTGATCGTCATTCCTGCTGCTTCATGGCTGCGAACCATTCCAATGCAAGCTGGAGGCCATCACCCGATGAAGCCAACAGAACCACATCATCCACGAAAAGCAGAGATGAGATTCTGAGGCCACCTAAGTGAAAGCCCTCTGCCACTTGGCTGCGCCTAGAAATCCTTATGAACAGAATCTGTGACAAAGGGCAGCACGTTTTAGAAAAACCAAAAACGGAATATCAGCACAAAGTCCTCAGACCAACTATAAAGCATGGTGGTGGAGGAGAGATGATAAGAGAGATGTTTTGGAGCCCCAGTAACCTGAACACCTTACACTACTGAACTGACCATGAAGTCCTTTATTTACCAAATTAGCTAATCTGCAAGAGAACGGGTGGAGAAGAAAAGAATCAAGGTGTTGAACTGGTCCAGTCAAGGTCCAGACCTCAGCCCAACTGAAATACAGTGGTGAGACCTCAAGTCAGCTGTGCATGAACAAATACACCCAAACCACAATATGTAAAGAAGAGTGGGCCAACTTGCTCAGCAAATAATAATGTCAGAGACTTATAAGTCACACAGAAAACAATTTGTTCAAGTTATTCCTGACAAAAGTGTTTCTATAAGCTACCCAATCACAGGGTATATTCAATTTCACAGAGGACACCACAGAGTCCTATAAAAACATCATCAGTTTTTCTGACTCAGATCTGTGTCTGCTGCACAATATGACAAAACAGACAAGTAAATCAAAACCTTTTATATCTAATTTAGCCCATTTTAATGCCGGCTTTCTTCATTATTACTTCACTAATCAATGACTCTTTCATCTGAATATTTAAAGAGCTGATGATGAAACAATCGAAAAATAAATCAATTCTTAATCAACAGACTCTCAAAATCAGCTAATTACTGAAGTCATTCATCAAGCAAACAGGACAACATTCACTGGTTCCATCTTGTTACATGAAGTTCATGTTGCTTCTCAGTAGTTGCCATAAACAAAATCCTACCATATGATGTCAACCAAATTCTTTATTATGATGTGTTACTTGTTTTAATTTACTTACAACAAAACTTCTGACATTCTAATTTTACAAATTGTTCATCAATTAAAACATATTTATTAATTAATTAACAACAATAAGATTGAATTGTCGCCTCAAACACATTTCGCAAACAGAAAATATGTCGTATACGCTTGAAGATTTTCTTTCCTTTGTGCTCACACACATGAATTTACATATACAGAGCAACTTACAAAAGCCCCCAAAGACATAAAACCTCAAAGATTATTTACTCTGCGTGTGGCTCTGATGTGCTGGAGTGGGAGAGAGTTCAACGGTAGACGGTGGTGGAGTTACCAGGAGTAGAAAAAGCATAGCTCTCAGTGGAATCAACCTTCCTCATTACAGCAGCTGAAGAAGAAACTTTGAACAACAAATGTGTTTGGAGAGAGAAACCGCAGTATGGAGTTGTCATATTTAATTAAATGACATCAGTGACACGGGGAGGAGAAGGCGGGGGGGGGGTGCAAAGGAAGGGCTCGCCGGAGTGGCAGGGAGGTGTGTCACAATCATACCAGTATGTATATTTAACCAAGCAGTGAAAGGAATGTGTTACATTCACTGTGTCCATCAAACGTGTCATTAAACACCTTCAGAAAATCTCCACTCTAACCAAAGCTATAGCTTTTCTATTCAGCATCTTTACAAATAGTGATGAGATGACTGAGCATTAACAAAAAGTGATATAGTTATAGGAACTTCCGAACATTTAACAGTTACTGTAGCCAGCGCAACAGGACACAGCTCTGCATTAATGCTATTATATTCATATGTATGGCTGCATATGGCTACTGTTAGAAAAAACACCGAAACAACCTCACGTCGTGTAGGTGTCCTTTGTGCCACCATAAATGTGGACACAAGGCACTGGTGGAGTCCTGTGATGTCTGGCACTGGGACACCTGATCAACAGTGAACCACCTGCAATGTCCTTTGAGCCATTTCTGAGCAGTTTTTGTGATTTGGTGAGGCGTATTGTCCTGCATGGGGAGACCACTGCCAAAGGGGAGTGTCATTATAATGGAAAGCATAAAGAACATATTCTCTGAACCAAACTAAACACCAGATTACAGGCATTAAACTTGAACTTAATGCCTAGCACTTTGTTGTGGCTTCATAAGACATGCTGTAAAATGGCATCGGTCATATAAAAATAAACAGTTGCTAATTTGACTGAAGATACGTCCTGTTCTTACTCTCAGGGCATCACATATGGATCTCACAGATACAAACAAGGTGTAGCTTTACCTCTGTATCACTGTATCACCTCTGTATTGCTTTATCACTTCATGATAACTTTACTTTATGGCAACTCATCAAAAAAAAGGCATCAAATGTAAATGCAATGGGTATAATCTTTCAACGTGCACAATCAGTATGTATCTGAATGGCTTGATCTTTGGCGCATTAACATAACTAAGTAGTGAGTGGAAAAGTACGAACCAAAAAGCTTCCTTCTTAGCTGAAAAAAAACAATCCAATACTGTGACTTCTACACCCAATCACAACCCCAAACTCCAAATGTGGGCTTTATTGCTATTTAAAACAGGACTGTTATATTCTCGCAGAAGTGCCTACGCCAGTGAACACCTCGTGCACATCTCTGTGACATCTGACAGGAAAAAAACAGTATTTAACACCACAGGGTGAAAAAGCTCTGAAGTTATTAAAAGCGGTATTTTTAACCAAGAAGTTCCATTTCCTCCCTCCTTTGTGCTTTGGTATAAATGATAACTATTCTAATCGAATCTGTTGAGATCTAGGCCGATTTAAAATGCCAAACAAGCGTAAGGACCAAAACTGTTTCTTCTTAAAAATGGTTCTAATAAGACATTTTGATGCCACAAAATGTCATCTTCAAGAGACAAATTTAACAAGATATTCTCCATCTTTAGCCTCCTCCAAATTAGTGATTGGATGACTCACATTTGGGAATTATGGGAACGTTTTTTTGGACTGGTATGAATATAATGGAGTTTCTGCAAAATGTGAACTGTCAGCACAAATGACAGGCTGCTGGAAGTTGTAATGGTAAAAAGTGGCAAATGTTGCACAGCAGCTGAAACACGCCTTACACATACATGCACGGATATTTATGATTGTGTATGTTTTTCATGTTCCCGTGCAGACAAAGGGTGCAACAGGCTGCTTGGCCGCAGCTCCATTCTCCTCACTAACTTGGCCTTTGAGACTGGGAGAATTCTAATGAGTTTCCCCCTCTAACTCTCTCACTTGCAGTTTCTACACACACACACACACACATGCACACAAATACACACACAGTTTAATGAGTGTGCCTTGCGCTTTCCTCATTAGCCACACAGAGTCTTATCGCAGGCATCAAACGCAATGCACCGCCACCCCTGACAGGAAGAGAGAAAGGAGGAAAGAGATCTTCCTTCTCCTCTCCTCTCCTCTCCTTTCTATTTTCCCCTATTTTCTTTTCTATCTTGCTCTGAGGTTAAAACATTTCCTTATGTAGCCACATCTGTACTTTGACTGATGGCAGAGAGAAAGACAGACCCCAAATGCACTTATATATCCCACTCTCTTTCTCTCTCTCGCTGTGTCTCTAAGATGTTGACTAACTTAGATCAGAGCCAAGATCTTCCCTTCTCTTCTTTCTGTGGGCTGAGGGAGGCTATTGTTGCTATGGAAGTGATGCATATCTTGCCATGTAGAAATGGAAAGGTGGTAGGAGTGAGTTGACAGAGAATAAGAGCGCGTGGCCACCTGCTCTACCTCTCACAGTCAGACTAAACTCAATATAGCCTCCTGGTGCAGTGCAGAATCTGTGAAGCAAGAACCAAAAAGAGCACCTATATGAGAGCTCCGGGTAGGATGAGCTTCTCAAAGAGTTTCAAGTGTCAGACATGAATGCCACAATAGTTTGAGTCACATGGTTGTTTTATGACAGGAACGTCAACATGACAGCAGCCTGTGATGCACAAAGTCTGTCATTGTGATGCGGTGGCGGCGGTGAGGGGAGGCACTGGCAGGAAGAAAATGAATGAGACCAAGGCAATCTTTTCATTTTGTTTTTCACAGGACGAGTTTGTCAAAAAAAATTCCTGATAGACTTAAAAAGACTATAGAGAGGGCGGAATAACGTGCGGGAGTGACTGAAGGGTCTGAAGAAAAGAGGGTTCGTTTTTCAGTGCAAGACGCCTAGAGCCACTGCAGAGTCATTAGAGAAGATTTGTCACATTAACAAAGGAGAAGGAATCGGCCCTTTTTAAAGGGGGAAGATAAAGAAAGACACAGACGTGGAAACACAAAGAGCCAGGGTGGGGAAAAAAGGGATTTCAAGACAGGAGGGAGGAGAACAGGAGGCAGGGAGTTAGATTGATGGAAGGGGGAGAAAATCTGAATGCATGTATGGATGGAGCAGAAGTTTTTTTCTTGAGGAAAATCGCTTCATCCCTGGATTTCAAGGAAAACATCCACTTAGAGTGTTGAGTGTTGTACTTGGACACCTGGGCTTTTTCAGGGAAGTTATTTTGTCATTGATTATAACTTCATCTACCTGTCAAAGTACCATGATCGTGGCAATTTATAATTACCTGTGCACTCCTGAGGGAAGGACGGGATTAGAATAATGGGTTAGTGAGGTCTGTTAAACCTAAAGCCAAAATGTTTCAAGGTTACAAAGGTGGCTCTTATAACAACATGCTAACTGATGCTGGACATGTGACCTGTTCCAGAGGTTCTGTGAAAAGGTTCTGATGGATTTTAAATAATCTCGATTTAATTGTGTTCCTGTGAATAATTACAAAAGAGTAGGTACCTACAGACATTCATTTGGTGATTTACTGCATCCATGAATCTTCTCTCTGCTCTTCCTCTTTTCCTCCTGGCCGGCAGCTCTAGTTTCAACATGCTTTCATTCCTCTTCTTTCCAGAGCATACTTCCATGTCTCCAGGCTCTCTTCCACCTCCTCCCTCCTGTCTCTACAGATGACAATGTCATCTTTGAACATCAAAGCATGTTGTCTCTTTGCTGTCCTGGGTTTTCTCCAGGTGCTCCAGCTTCCTCCCACAGTCCAAAGACAGGTGTTCATTCAGTTTGTGATTCTAAATTGACCCTAGGTGTATTTGCGTGCACCCTTGTCTCTCGCCCAATGGGACAGAGACCAGCAAAACGGATAGTGGTGAAAGCAAAAGAGAGATTTCTTTTCGCTGAAGACAGTTTAAAACTTACTGTCTGAGTTTTTTTTTCTCCTGTATTACCACATTCTAGTGCTGCTGCACCACAAAGGTGTTGGCGTCTCATGTTATCTTGATCCTAAAATAGTTCCAGAAATGCACACCGCCTCATTGTGGCAAAGCATTTCTCCTTACACTGTTTTCCCTCAGAAATTCTCTTTGACTAAGTGAGAATATTCATGGGTATTTTACAGACTGCTGACAAGGGTGGCCTGTGCAGAAATTTGTACTTTTCTCATAATGCCCATAGTCACTTGCGACAAACAAAAGAGAGTCTGCCATTCACATATTACTTTTGGTTTACATGGGCAAAACTTTGGGGACTTACGTATCAAACATCAATCCAACGAGATTTACTGATAAAGACAACCTGTTGGCACTGACAGGAGAGACAGAGGAGGGGTAGGGGAGACTGTCTGTATTCTTAACAATGGCCCTCTTTCTGTCACTTTACAATAAAAATGTAGAAAGTAATTCAATGACTCAAATTATAAATAAATAAAAAATTACAAAAACTAAAATAAATGCAGATATTGTGGAATAAGGTGGTAAATATTACATAGGAGGTGTTACATAACAGTAAAACAGATCAACGAGGTTCTCCTCCTCATACTGCCCATCCTATTCTTCATGATTCCAGGCCAGATATCTTTTTCTCTACCTGTTAAGATGTTAAACAGTCCTGGGGTTGCTTCTCCATCACCGCTTTGATCCTTTAATGACCTGGTCATGCAAAAAAAATAAAATAAAATAAAGAAGAAAAATGCAAAGAGGTGGACTTGAAAAGAGAGGATGAGGAGTATGTCTCAAATAATACAGCGCAGCAGATGGATTTGATAGAGTCTCCGAGATTTTTTCCCCTTCTGTGCAACCCTTTGCTCTCCTTAGAGTTGCATTTGTAAAATGAATCTTGTGGCAGAGGAGGTAGAAGGGTGAAACACATTTCAGATTCTGAGGGCTTATCGTGCTGGCGCCTGATTACAGCGGAGGCTGTTGTTTCCCCTGGCTATATTAGGATTGCAGGGTTTCACTTACGGCTAAAATCATGGAGTATTTCTGCCCTTTAGGCAGATTTAGATGAAAACCTAAAGCTAACACCCTATATCATACTGTGAGTTTCAAACGTTCTATGCCTGCTGCGCCTCAGCCGAGGATTTGTGAAAGAAAATACCTTGAGCCCCCCGTGTCTCTTCCCCACACACATAGAAACAGCTGATAATGATGACATAGCTTGTCAAAATCTGGCACCTTTAACCTCGGTTATCAGCGTTATTGCTTTCTGGTGTTAACTTCAGCTGCAGATACAGTATGTGGTTAAGTTGCCATCATGAGCTAAGAAGCAGCTAGAATCTGGGATAAAGCAGCAACAGTATCTTTGGCATCTCTGACGAGTTGTGTGCGCGTGCACACGAGCGTCCACGTGAAGCCAACTTTCCTTAAGAGCAGATGTATCATCTTGTGGAGCCTCACCAGGCAGCTGCAGACACACTAACTTTCCGCTGATGGAGGGCCCCCTACCCTCCTAATAGATTCATTTATTCCCACTAATAAAACCCAAATCATCATATAAATGACACTAAATAGGGAAATTGCGATTTAATACATTAAAAAAAATAGATTTCAACCACAAAAAGTCGTTAAAATAATTTGATGTGGCAGGGCAAAGTCAAAATAATTCAGGCACTTGAGTTAATGTTTTTTCTAAACGTCTCCTCTTCTGTTAGCAATTAAATTGGCAATTATGACTGTTTATATGATTGATTCCAGAATAATACCAATTCATTTCATCTCAGCTTCCTCTCATCATCATAACAACAACAGAAAAAAAAATCTCATATGCTGGCTTGCCTATCCATGGGTGAGACAACAAACTTGGAGCAGGAGGTTAAAATGTTTGCCCGACCTTTCATTATGCTGTGTCACGTTGCCCCTTTTTGTCCTCAGTTTGAAACTAGTGTACGAAATACACACAAACTCACACACGCACAAAATACAATCTGGTTCTTGCAACTCATAATCACGTTAAAGCCCAGTGGACCCGATGGACTTGGTTTCTCGGTTTCCTCAGGTTTTTTTTGGCTATCACCACTTCAATTATGAATGAAGACGTTTGATTACACGAGGAAGAATAGAGCAGAGATTAGAGGGATCTGCTATATTGTGAGTGTGTGCGCACGTCTGTATAATCAGTACCTTGATGGTGCAGGTTAAAATGTTGCCGATTACACTGGATGAGAGAGGATATGGATAGAATACAAAGAGAAAAACACTTGTTAGCCATTTTTAAATGGATATAGATTAAAACTATAAAGCGGTGCAGCCATTTGTGGAGATGGAGATGAAATGTGAATATTGTATCACATGCAGAAACCTGTGAAAACCAATAATAGCCATTCAGCGATGCCAAATTATTCTCCCAATATGACTTGGACAACCTAAAATTTCCTTCCTGAATAGCGCTGTATTCGAGGAAATCAGGAAGCCTAATGACACATCAAAGGATGTGTACACTCTATGTTCCTGTGACCCAGATTCGAGCGATGTAGGCTCAATTATTATGCTGTCAAAGGTGTGTGTGTGCATACATTTCTGCTCATGTGTGTTTTTTGCGTAGGTGTGCAGATATGAGCTCTCCTTTGTGTGTCCCGCTGAAGTCACTGCTTTAATTAAAGCATGAAGAGATGTAAAACGCATGGCCCCCAGGTTCACTGTGCCTTTTCTTTCATTATTAAACCATCTAAAGCCAATGACAAATGGTAAACAAAAACAATCCGTCTTTGGGCTCATTATTTTTCATTTTTCCTCTGCCGCAGATAAACTTATGAAGAGACAACTTTGTGCAGAAACTTGACATTCTGAAGAAAAGCCTTTTTAGACTTGAAGACTCGGTCACACTCGAGTCTTCACACACCATGATGGCACCGGTTCTGACATAAACGGTTCTGACCGGTTCTGACATAAACGGTAGTAACCAGGCCGAAAAGCAGCATACATTTCTGTGCTTTTTTTTTCCTGAGATGTGATACACTTTAGATTCTAGCCAATCATTTTACGTTTCCGAGGATAGTAGGTGGGCCCATCTTGTAGAGCAGAGCTACAGATTAAAAATGCCCAAGGTGAAGCAGTCAAAAGTCTGGCTGTACTTCACAGCAAAAGACTCCGCAGCCTGCAACAAGTGGTTTAAGGTGATACTGTGATACTGTGCAAAGGAGGTAACACCTCAAATCCGATGAAACACCTGGCGACGCATAGCGTTTTTTTAAAAGCCGAGGAATGCGCCGTATTTGATAGCTTGCTGCGAGACCTCACACCGGGCACATCTACTGCGGGTGTAGTGCCTGTTATCGGACCCGGAGTTAGCAACATCCCCCAAAAACCCGAAGAGTAGAGTCCTGGCCCCTAGCCCTGCCAGTGTAGCAGAAATGATGACGGATGATGATGCAGCAGCAGCCGTTCTTCTCTGCGTGAGTCGCTTAATGTTGTTCGTGTGTAATTTACGTTGAGTAGGCTAACCACGTTATTACATTAATGCACGTAAGGTGAACTAGCAAACACCGTCGTAGTTACATGTGGCTGTCTTCTTGTTTGATGGCAGATACTCCCTTCACCCTGGCCAAAAAGGCTAAAATGACCAAAGAAAAAGTGGGAAACAGATAAACATGAGAGGTTTTTGGACAAAGTTTGTGTTTTTTCCATTGTTTAAGCACTGCTGATGTCACGGGGCGGAAAGGGACAAGTTATCTAAGTATTTTTACTGTGCATGTTTTTGTTGTGTTTTATCTTTTTAATGTTTTAATATTGTACATTGGGTTATTTTTATGAGTTTTACTGCATGTTTTAATGGTATTTATTTGGTGACTTGTCCTGGGAAGACTCCGCCCCTACCTGATAATAAACTGATCACACCTGCGAAAGATCCCAGAGAGGCCAATAAGAGGGCCTGACAGACCACAGGAAGCGGTCGACCGAGAGGCAAGAGAGGACCGAAGCATGAAGGCACCGATGAGTGTCACGGGAACCCACGAGAGTCTGGAGTGACACGGAGGCTTAAGAGATGAGGCCTGAGAGGCCTGACGTGAGGCTTCAGGGTGAAGTCACAGAGGCGTGACACATGGCGTGGGACATGAGGCCTGACATGAGGTTTGAGAGCGACACGAAAAGAGTGACACATAAGACTGTTGGAGCTTGGCGTTCCAGAGTGCACGATACAGCACCAGCGACTAGGGACGCGGAGCGAACAGTCGGACGGCAGTAGCAACAAGAGCCCAGCTTGTGCACTGCGGGAGAGCAGAGGCGGCGAGACAGCTGGTGCCGATTTGCAGTTTTAAAGAAGCGGCGGGCGGAGTTGAGAGCTCTGCCCACCCGGGGTAAGTCTTCGACTTATCCCCTTTTACGAATGAAAACTGCCTGAAAAGAATAGCGACTGCCGCTCCCTCCCTTTCTTCAGCGTACCGGGACGCGGAATGCGGGGAGGAAGGCGAGGACTCCGCTGGGTTTCCCTTTTACACCACTTCGCTGGATTTCTTAGTTCTGTAAATTAATGTAACCCTTGGCCAGGGTTGTTTTAATTCATTTTACATTTTTAACTATCCATCCATCCATCCATCTTCATCCGCTTTGTCCGGGGCCGGGTCGCGGGGGCAGCAGCCTAAGCAAAGAGGCCCAGACCTCCCTCTCCCCAGCCACCTCCTCCAGCTTATCCGGGGGAATACCAAGGCGTTCCCAGGCCAGCCGAGAGATATAATCTCTCCAGCGTGTCCTGGGTCTGCCCCGGGGCCTCCTCCCGGTGGGACATGCCTGGAACACCTCACCCAAGAGGCGCCCAGGGGGCATCCTTGTCAGATGCCCGAACCACCTCAGCTGGCTCCTTTCAATGTGGAGCAGCAGCTGCTCTACTCTGAGCCCCTCCCGGATGGCCGAACTTCTCACCCTATCTCTAAGGGAGAGGCCAGCCACCCTTTGGAGGAAGCTCATTTCTGCCGCTTGTATCCGCGATCTCGTTATAATAAATTATATTTTAATTATACAGTTTTTTAATCGTGTGCTTTCCCTTGGCGGCTCCACTGCTCTGTCCGTTTGGAGGAAGGTTTCCTTCCTTTAGAAAAAACACTGTGGAAATAGAATCAACTTCCCTCCGTTACACTTCCAGCCAAGAGTGATACCATATATGCCCTATAGCTGCAGAAAAGGCTAACATTGTTATCTTTTTACAAAAAAAACAGCTGAACATGAGAGGTTTTTGGACCAATTTTGTGTTCTCTATTCTTGAAGTACCGGTTTGAGCACTGTTTAAGCACCGGCACCGTTTCAAAAGTACCGGTTTTGTACTGGTATCAGATAAAACCTAAACGATACCCATCCTTAATGGTGACTACTGATTCCAGTAAAAACTGTTTTTACTGTTTTTACAGTGGCGGGTCATCAAATACACATTAAGCTATCTTTACTGGGGTTTGTTTCACAAATATTGAACCTTCATGATTTGAAATCTGTATTCTATTAATGCATTTGTTATGAAACGGCCTCTGCCAAATTTATGACTTTAAATTTAACTTCAGACCCTAACTCATGACCAGCCTACAGAACAGGAAGTCTTGGTCCTGGCATCCATTATAACTGCAAGAGGCAAACTCATTAGATGCTAGTGTCTGCCACCTCTAAGGCAGGATCTGAGACAGACTGGTTATTTGACACAAAGTGGTTTTGAGCAAAGATTCAATGCAAACTGTTTATGGTCTAAGAAACTAAGTCAGCCAGGAGGGTTGGTAAGTTACTAGATTTCTATGTAGGTTACTGTGGAACGATGGTACTGAATTGATTCAGAGAACAGTCTGAATTGGAAGAGTTGAAGGTGGAGCAGGTCATACCAGTGAGGGCCACTTGTTTGGTCCTTGAAGCCAGGGAATGATGGATGGTTGACAGATAGATGTGGACAAGATCCTGGGATCTTAAATGATCCAGGGATCACAACTTGACCGGGCCAGGAGAATAAGTCTGGTTGCAAGGTTGGCCTTCAGCTACACAGAAAAGTCTGGGAGATAGGAGAAAGCATACTTAAGCACTCAGAAAACATTAAAAAAAACAAAATAGCATCTCTTCACCATGATTACCACATTGAGGAGGGTGAAAATCTGGAAAGAAATGGGGGCTTGAGTTGGTCCATATATATGAGGCTAAAGGGAAACAGGTGTGGTGGCTGAAAAGCAGGAAACCTAAATCTCCATCCAAGACTGGAGACAGGGCCAGCCAACCCAGCCTGGAACTCAAACAACAAACCAGTGCAGGGCTATGATCGTTGCCCAATGGACTACCAGAACTAGTCACATCTGCAGCCTAGAAATATTCAAAATGTGCTCATGAAGAGGAACAAAGGACACACTGGCGGCAGCAGTGTCACGCTACATACTGTGTTACAAAGATGCAGATAACGTGCAGTGATTCAGCAGACAAAATGCAAACCTAAGTCTCCTGTCAACTGATATTTCTGCATTAATGTGTTTGCACCATGAGTTTTAGTAAACAGCATGCTGAAAGCATATTTACTAAAGGCCAGTATTAATACTTTATATTTTGCAGGGAAAGTAGCAGCCTCCCTATGAAGCTAGATTGCAGTTGGGTTAATAGATGGTCCTGCAGTGCAATATGTTCCAAGTGCTCAAATTACTGCATCAAAAGTGAACTTTCTCATGTTGATTAAATGTCTAAGAATGAAGGGCAATGAGGGAAAAAAAGATTATACCAGTCAGCTAATATTAAAACCTTGGGCAGGTGAACACAACTGGTTTCTGACTAAGATGCAAAGGTCTGCACGAATACCTCATGCCCTGGTATTTATGTGAATGTTACTTTGACACAAACCAACAGCCTAAACACCGTCTCAGACCAAACATCCCCCCACCCTCCCCTCTTCTAGTGGCGCTCCCAGATGGCTTCAGTGTACCTGAGCACATCAATACTTGTGGAATACACAAAGAATCCAAGGTGCTAACTCAAATCAACAGATTTAGATAAGTGCCATTTAGTCATCTTTTTTTCTTCTTTTATGACTTTATGCAAATTCTACAATGCACCCATCCTGCATCTACTGCACTAAATCCCTGTGGCACGAACTACAGGACACTGTCATACGCCTATGGATCAGAGCTATTTTAGTATGTGCAAGAGGGAGAAACACAGTGTTATGCAGTTGGTTATAATGCTATGGCTGATCAGAGTAAGTTACTGACCTTTTTTGTGATAAAACCTGCAAAATGTAATGTGGACAAAGTTACCACCGGTCATGTAATTTCTGGAACATTATGAAGTTCTTGGCTGCAAAACTCAAGGAGCCTGGGAAATTTGATTTGTCGTATTCTCTAGAGAAGTTAGTGAATATAATCAAATAAGACACATTACCGAACCAAGTATATTTTTAACTCCTTCTTGGAGGTCATGTTCAGCTGGATTTTACCGCAGCAAGTGTGGCCGCTGCAAAAACAAAACGGTTTACAAAAAAGGAAGGGAACGATGCATTTGAGTTACGTTCAGAGTAATTTTATATTACAGTAAAGACGGAGCTGTATGTTCTGTTAATGGCATCTCTGGAAGAAAGACAAGCAATGGTTGACACCTGTCACAGAGGGAAAAGAAGAGATAAAGATGTGAAGGGGAGGTGTATAAAAAACAGAAGTATTGTCAGCAGGACGGCATGATGAAAATATCTGCTTTTGGAGTAAAACACTGTGAGAATGAAGTCTGTAAAGAATAAACAGTGAGAATGAAAAAGAAGCTGGGAGTGGGGAGGGTAATTTTCAAGAGGAGCATGTTATGATATCATGTAGTTTTATCCCAGTTGTTTTTATTTGCCTCTGGGGTTTATTATTATATCCTCTGCAAAGCAGCACTGGCACATATGGAGGCTGCCACTCAGTGCTGCAGCCAGTAGTGCTCTGCTTGTAGCTATGAATTCATTCCCTTCCACAAGTAGCTATTCATATTAAAACAAGCAAAGATATGAGAGGGAGAGGACATATTAAAGCCCGACGATGTCTCGCACCCCCGCCCACATACCCGTCCATCCATCCAACCATTCATCCATCCTGTGGTTCTCCTCTCTAGCCATGTGTAGCTTTGGTCTTATTAAACAGGGAGCAGAGCCAAGCTCCAGTCAAATTTGGACGGAGACAGAGAACATCCCTGTGTGCACGGAGGCAACGAAGATGAAGTGAGAGAGGAAAAAGAAAGATATCTGTGGACGGTCCAGATGGAGACTCACTAGCCTTCTCACCTCGCGCTGGGTGTGATGCCTGTGCGTGCGTGTGTGAGCGCGTGCGTCGTCTGAGATCCATCACCCAATCTGCCAGCAGAGGCCGAGCTCAGCTTTATCTCATACTAAAAACTGGCTCCGAGCTCCTCTAATTGGCTTGAACGTTGCCGCCATCCGTCCATATAGTTCTGTCAGCGAGGGAGCTAGTCAAGCATGATCCATTGGCCTGCCGTCTGCACTCAAACCTATGTGAACCTCTTCACATTATGTCGGTGCGATTGGTCCCTCTGGGGGCAATCTTTGAGGCGCCTATAGGGAGAATTAAATCTGAGTTACCCTAAAGTCCTCAAGACTTCACTCTACATTTTCTCCTGCCATTCCTGGGTGCTATCTAGGTTTAGCAGGCCTCTTCCGGCGCCGTCGTCGCTTCCTCTGTTGCTCCGTCGCCTCCTCCTCCCCTCTTTTGCTTCCACGAATCTTCAATCACTCATTCTTCTTCCTCCACACATCTTTCTTCCCCCCCCCCCCTTGATGTATGCAATCCCTTAATCCTCTTCATCTCACATGCGTTTGGGTTCCTTTCTTTCTTCCTCCGCTATCATTGCCTCCTTCTCACACCTTTCCCGACTCTTGCTTTTTTTTGCCTCTGTTCTCTCTTGCAACCTAGCATCCATCCCTTCTTCTGTCCAATCACTGTTATCCACCATAGTCTGTCATCATCCAGTCATTATTACCCTGCCCCCCCCCACCCCGTGTCTTTCTCATCCGCCTGTGACCTTTCTTCCCCTCTTCAGCTGTTCTCATCACGGCTGCTCTCCCCCTCCTTTTATCTGTCTGTCAAACATAATCTGTCTTCTCATTCCTTCATCGTCGCTATTCTCCGCTCTTCGCCTGATCTTTCTGTACTTGTTCATATGCCATCTGAGAGCGACATAACGTGGCTTGATGTTTACCGTCTTTCAACAGGAATCACTGCTTTATTAATGTTTTTATTGGGTGTCATAAACGCCAGTGTTCCAGGATCTCTGGGACAATATTTGCTTAATTATTCGGGCTCAGATATTGGCATTTAATGAAATTTGAAACATAATAAAGAAATCACATTATGGAGGCAAGCAGATAACTGATTATATACTGTAAAGCCTCTCTTCTCCTGTTTGTGGAGAC
Source organism: Copadichromis virginalis (assembly GCF_057382275.1). Lineage (NCBI taxonomy): Eukaryota > Metazoa > Chordata > Actinopteri > Cichliformes > Cichlidae > Copadichromis > Copadichromis virginalis. The sequence continues at coordinate 22,212,951 of NC_140634.1, forward strand.
ATCACGGAGTTTAAGAACAGTCTATTAAATGCCACTTAATTATATGATAAGACGAGTAAAGAGCACAGACACATACACACAGAGGGTGATGAAGATAGTTATGATAGACACAAATGCATTAATGAGAACGCACACACACAAATACATGCATAAATCATCATACACACTCACACAGAGAGCTTAGTGAAGTCCCTCTGGAATCACTTTCTAAAGAGAGGCCTTCTGTGTCATATTAAAAGGAATTACAAGTAATAATAAGTTATTATAGCAGCACGACTCTGAGAATGGCAATGAACAACACTAAATGAAACCATAATAACTGTAAATATGGACATTTTAATGAATTTAAAATGGATTAAATGGCAGTTATAATCAAATGTGTACCATAGAGATGAAGTCGCTGTAGCTGTACAAGTTAGCACTGCAGGTGAACATTTTAACTAACATCCTTAATTAGTAATTAAATTATTAAAAGTTTAATAAAGCAGTATACACTGGAATATGTGTAAAAATACCATATAAAATTTTTGATTCGATCTGTTAGCTTCGTAGATTGAAATGTTTTTGTTGAGCTGAGTTTGGATTTCTTTTTTGATAGGGCTATAAACATAAAAAAATAATGTTGGCAATCAGAAAAAGTCCAGTTAAGGTGTTTTTTTAGGAGCTAAATGTTCTGAATATAGTCAGGAAATTAACAAGTTAGATGGAAGCGCTATGAATGTATTAAAGTGGAGATTTCCACCTCAGAGTATGAGGACAAAACAAAAAGTTGTTTTGAGAAGATGGTGTCCACGTACACTGACTCTTCCTGTAGCTTCTCCATCAGAAGCAGCGGCTGGATCCTGTTTAAAGCACATGAGAAAAAGAAGGTGATCCAATCAGCTGTTATTAACGGCAGCATACAGATACCATACAGTATCATCCACTCCCAGATTTGGTCAATATGCAACCTGTTGAAGGGACTGTTTCACTTATTGGATCTCTCCACACTGCTCACCGGTTGCCTGTCTGTCTCCTTAAACACATCGATGTTCTTCACAGTAGCAGTGGGACGATCAATCCAAATATCGATAGCATTGATACCAACACTGGTATTGGTATTGGATTGGTACTGGCACTCTAGGATTGGCACTTTGCTTCTAACCTCCTCTAAATTCAGTATGTAGCCTGCTTAAGTGTTTTAAATTATTTATCTTATTTTGGAAATTAAAACACGTACGTCACTCACGCAGTATGCCAAATGTCTGAACCTTTTCGTATCACATTAAAACAACAGAAACAGACTCAGTGTGCTTCACAGACACATTTACACTCACAAACCCAGTTTCAAAATGCATGAAAAGTAGAAAGGTGCTTTTTGTTGTGTTAACTATTGTGAAAAATAAAACTCATAGTTGATTTAATTCAGAATTTGTTATTAAAATGTGTTCAGAATTTGCAAATTGGTGATAATTCCTCTGCTAAATCAGTGGTTCCCAAACTTTTTTTGTTAGGCTGCCCTTTGTTTTACAAGAAAAATCTTCGTGCCCTCCCACCACCTAAACACACACACCCATATTTTGTTTTCAAACTGCATTGCGGTTTATGCCACACCTCAAACATTTAGTAAACAATTAAGCAAATACAAGGAAACTGCAATAAATTACAGGTAATAATGAAATACACTACTAACTCTTTTATGCTACCTACACGGGTATTTTTGAAAACGCAGCTGTTTCGTCCACACGTAAAAGGCATTTCGAATCACCGAAAATGGAGATGTTTTAAAACTCAGTTTTTGCGTTTACCTGTGGACGAGGAATACAGAGTTCGTCACGCAACGTCAAAGGTATGTGCCTTTTTCACGTCACGCTGTGCACCACATTATTGTTTACACTACATGATTTTCTACAATGGCGGATAGAGAAAAAATACTGTTACTGTTAATCTGACTATCTGCAGTTTTTACATGCTTACATATACACACGCAGTTAATGTCCCTCTATTTACAAAGGCAGAGGCGTCACGGTGTGATTATTTTACATGTAGTTGTTTTTTTCTTGTGTAATAATATTCAACATTGCTATCAATATCTTTTTCAAAAAATGCCTCTCTGTGCAAAATGGGTTCAAAAGCATAAACAGCTGTGGGATACTGTTGGTCCGTGATTTGAACCGGGGGAACAAATCGTGGCAGAATCATCCTGATATTATTTGGAACCTCTGTCCTAAATCATTGACACACTGCTCTTCCCTATATAAGCTACCTTTATAAGTTAAAACTGTTGGTATCAGCAATAATAACCCTGTATTTACTTGGTATCGGATCAATCACGCACACTACAGTTCCACACGTCTGTCATGCTGTTCTGCTCATGCTTGGCTGCCAGCTTCCTCCTGTTGGAGTCCTTGCATTTGAGCTTCACCCTCGGGTCACACCGCACTCCTCCCTGACTCCAGACCTGAAAGCTTACTTCTTTTTATTAAGCAGTTCTGTCAGGTCACTAATGATCCAGGGTTTGTTTTAAATGTGCTCTCCGTGTGTTTCACAAAGTTTTCTCCAGCCTGCAGACTTAAATCACCCATGCACTGCCTCCATAGCTTCATTTGTCAGTGAGATGTGATTAAAATCAATTTTAATTACTCTAAAATCACTAGAATGCTATGCTGGGTTGCCAGGTGTGCGACAGTGGAGTGAGTGACATTTCATGCATCAGTTAAGAGACCAGCGCTTGCTTTAGTTTAAGGAAAAATCAGAGCACCTTAGTATTCATTTTTCCATGAATAGTGGGTGGTTGTTTTTTTGCTAGATCATAATATGTGAGGACAGTAAAGTATTAGTTGAAGTATTACTTAATGTTCATGTGTACCATGTAATATTACTCTGTTACAATAATTATTAAAATTATGTTATTAACATTTTCCTTATGTACTTTGTACAGAAATCATTAAAAGTATGCAGATGATTGATACTTGGGACAGTGATTTCTGGGGAAGGTGACTCCATGAAACACTAAGAAAATAAAAAGCTGTTCCTTCATGTAGTTTATAGTCATAGAACAACAGTTTATTCTGGTTTGTTTAAATCATATTGTCCAAACATCTTCTCAACGCCATGTCCTTTTATATTGCAGCTGAGAACGTTCCCACCAACGATAATATAGTTGCACTTACCTCATAAATGGTCTCTTCTCAGATATAGCACCTTTAAAGGTAAAATCTCTATTAATTGGAGCACACTCAGAAGCCTAAGCAGACAATGGTGTAATCAACAGTGAACCAGTGGGGCACCGAAACCTTTCCTGTGAGCACAGACAGGGAGAGAGCCTGGAGGAGGCGGGGGGAATGAAGGATGTTACCTGGGTGCTTGTCTGACAGTTCTTCCTCTCTGTGTCTTCACCCCTGCTGGCAGCACTCATCAACAATATTAATCAAAGTCTGATGCCTGCTCAATTAGACTGAGGCTCTGCTCAACAACAACTAAACAACACAGTGCCTCAGGTGCACACGTATGCACACATACATAAAATTACATGTATAAAGCAAATGTGCACACTCAGTAGTCACAAGGTAGAACCACTTATTACCTCTCAGGCTTCATACATAGATTGTGTTTTGTTATTGTTGTTCAATTGTCAGCAGCTTGAGTGGCAATAACATTCAACTTTTAAAAATTCAAAGACAGCCCAAAATCATGTAACTGCCGGTGGCACAGCGAGAAGAGAGGAACATAGATGCCAATCACAATGCAATGGAGGTAGATCACACAGGGGAGAGACTGGAGGAATCATTAAGGTTTACCTTAACTGGTAGTCAGGGTGAACTAGGAATAGTGGGTTGAAGTCCCTAACCGTATTGTTGTTAGCTCCTATATGTGACCACCAACCACAAACCAAAACCCTACTTTTAGATGGTCTTTTCAATCCTCGGAAAGGTTCTGGACATAGAATCAGAGTGGGCTACATTCAAAGCTTCCACTGTAGAAATGCTGTTGGATTTTCTATTTTTCCTGTTAAGGCAAAATTCAATAACAGACATGAAGGAGGCTGTCAGCTGAAGAAGGTCCTGGGATCTCATGAAGTAGCAGACAAATAGAGGGAGGCCAGTAGGTCTGTAGCTTTATTGTTGTGGAAGAAAGCCCCGTTAAAGTTTGCTGGAGAAGGACTGAGGAAAATGCCTGATCTGTCAGGAGGTGAAAGGAAGACTTGGCTGTGTTTAGTCAGAGAGCCGCTGACTTTGACTGGGTGCTCCAAATTTAAGTCCACTGTTAAAAGATTTTGTTAGTTGTTGTCGCAAGTGAAGGACTTGAAGTGTCTTGGCTTCTTGTTGACGTCATGAGCATTTTACCACACCGCTTTAACAAAAATGGTGCTGAACTAGAAAGTAAAGGTTTCAGTTTAAAAGCTGACCTCCATACTCCAAAACTCAGTTCAGTAATATCAAACTTAGAGCCAAGGTGGGCCACTAAGTCCATTTTAAACCCGGCAATACTTAATAGTCTTATGTAAAATAATAAACATAACATTGTTTTTAGATTAGAATTTGGTGAAGCCTTGATTGAACCTTGGGTTTCAGGATAAGGCATTTCTATGACAAATTCCAATTTTAATCAAACCTACCTTAAAGTCCACCTAGCACTAAAAAAACTAGAATTATGAAAGGATTGTGGGAAAATAATATTTAGCTTGTCCTACTGCTGCATCCCTAATGATCCCTACTCCCTAATTTCCCTCGGGATTAATAAAGTATTCTGATTCTGATTCATCATAATCAATCACATCTCAAATGTCATTCTTTCTTGCAATACTCTTAGAATGCGCAGCATTTTGCATTTTTGTCTAACCCTAAAGATCCCAGACAGATCAAAGACCAAATGTCAATTCAGAATGTAATCTAGAGAGAAAAAAATAAGCAGCAACAATGATGCTGCCCTGAGTCACGAGACACTATATTGGTAAGTCCACTTAAAGCCCCGAGACTGGCACAAAAGAGGCAGGATGTTCTGTATGCTGACGTTATTTATCCACCCTTCATCCTTCTTCCCTCTCTGCACACCCCTCTGTTCTGGCATGTTATTAAAAACAAACAGCTCTATACTCTTAGGATTACCGATGTCCTTGCTGTAGCTCACCCACAGCTGTCAGCCTGTGTGTCACACATCTGCAGACTGAGACGCTAAATCTAATCTGGGGACAATATGAGGCTACTTAACAAGTGATAACTTTGCAGCAATTTTAATCTTTAACAATAAAACCACCTGACCCAAACTTTTAAGACAATGTGCCTGTACAACTACTTCCCTTGAGTCAAGATAAAATGATCTTCAAATGTATTCACAATGTCATCTGATTCTGTCATAACCAGTGTTGGTAAGTTACTTTAAATTAGTAACTTAGTTACATTACTAGTTACTTTTATCAAAAGTAACTCAGTTACTTCAAGTTACTCGTTACTTTCAAAGTAACTAGTTACTAGGGTTTTACTCAGAATTCTCTTGTTAATGTGTTGCTTCCGTAACTGGATACCCAGCAAGAGTGCCAGTCTTCTAGCTTGCTTACTTGCCACAAGTGCACTGTGCCACCTACCAATAGAAAGGAAAAGATAATGTGCATATTTCTACGAGAGAAATCCCACGCCTGGACCGTCGTTGACTGCCGCCATGATTCTAGCCTACGTCACAGCGTTATGTGTGCTTTTTACATCCAACACAAAAACTGCAGTCGTGGTGCTTTCGATTGTACTCAGAACTCGGAAATTCTGCCTTCTGAATAGGAAGATGTAGGTAACACCAGACTGCAGATGAGCTGCATACAGAGCTGGACTGGGACAAAAAATCGGCCCGGGCATTTTGACTAGAGACCGGCCCACCATTATAGGAAAAATCATAAAGCCTTTGAATGAAAACAAACACTGTTGTGACAGTGATGTACACTGTCTTGATGGTATATATGCATCAATCTATCAATCGTTTGTTGTAAGACTCAGATAATTGTTTTTTAAAAGCTAGACATTTTAAATGAGAATAAGAAAGTATTTCCTTGTGCCCCCCTCTCCCTGTTAATGCCCTACCTGGTCCCCCTGGCAACACTTTGCTAGACCCGCCCCTGCACAGTTACCAGCTGTCAGCTACGTAAAAAAAGGATCCTGGTGTTATTTGTCTCTCAGAAACAGTTCATAACTTCCCTTCAACTCCTTCATGTCACCTAAAAGGTAAACCTGTTTCTCCATCACCTGTTCAGCTCTGCTGATTCATTTCCTGGTTTCATCTTCATGTTTCCCTCTCACCACATATTCAAACCGATATCATGACCAGCACTTTTTTACAGCTGTGGCTCCAGCAAACATCAGCTGATACTATAAATTAATATTAAATAAATTCTAACAACAGCTGATCAAGCTTAAACGTGCTGCTGTTGTTTAGTGCGACATCCGCTGGTTTCCTCTTTCTGGCGCGAAGTGGGCGATAAACAAACAAGAGAGAAAAGCCGATCAGCTGATCATTGATCAGTTTCATGATTGAAGTAGAAACAGGAGAGGGAGGGAGAGAGAATGAGAGAAGAAGAGGCAGCTGTGCAGCTCCAGATTTGTGTCTTTTTCATTCTAGCTGAAGTATGGGACAAATCGCATTCCTTTTCACCTCAATATGAAACGTGTAATATTTTCTTTAAATACGGGACGATTCCGTTTTTTAGGGGACGGTTGGCAACTCGCATAATTAACCTTATGAACAAAATAAAGTTCAACATCAGTAACATCATAGCACCCACCCAGCTGTGTAGAAACTCCATCATGCTAGCTAGTACGCAGTACGAAAAAATCAGCATAACGAAAATAAACTCCACCTAAACTTGGTTTATATCTGACACAGAAAGACTGCAGGTCATAACCACAGCAATCAGGGAATACTGTTTCCATGAAGAGATGTGAATGATCTGCAACAATGCTTTGATAGTTCGTATGTGTCAAACTAATATCCACATGGTAGGACCCAAGATTTCCCAGGACATTACCCAAAGCATATCTTGGTGCCTGGCACCTCTGGTAAGTGACACACACAGACCAGGCCATACATGTGATGTAAAAGAAAACGTGATTCATCAGACCAGGTCACCTTTTTTCATTGTTCTGTGGTCCATGTTAGCATGTCTCATGATGGAGAGTGGTTAACATGGGTACCCTCACTGGTCTGTTGCTGTGTAGCCCCATGCACGATAAACTTTGATGCACTATATGCATGTTTCTATCTGAACCACCATTAACTTTTTGGGCAATTTGAGCCACGGCAGCTCGTCAGTGAGATCAGTCCATGCCAGCTTTTGCTTCCCACATGCAATCGTGAGTCTTGGTCACCCATGACTCGGTCGCTGATTCATTACTGTTCCTTCCTCAGACCACTTTGGATAGATATTGATCACTGCACACTGAGAACCCCCCAATAAAGCTGCAGTTTTGGAAACCCAGTCATCTAGCCGTCACAATTTGGCTCATGTCAAACTCGTTCAAATCCTTGCTCATTTTTCTGGCTTCTAACACATCAACTTTGAGAACAAAATGTTCACTTGCTCTCTAATATGACCCACCCACTAACAGGTGCCATAATGACGAGAAAATCAGTGTTATTCACTTCACCTGTCATTGATACCTGATGAGTGCATATATATAATCACTATAACAGTCTTATATTAGAGTAAGGGCACTACTGGTTTGGGTGGAACGTTAAAATATTCCAACTGGCCAGTGTTAGTCCAAAAATTTGCATGTGCCATTATAGTCAAGCGGAGGTGTGTGTGTGTTCAGCCCTCTTTTCCCACCACACCAAATGCAAAAGACTACACAATAACCTATTTGGGATTAATTTGGCTTTAAGCTGGGCTAAACAGCCAAACCAAAGGACCTTAATGAGGCAATCAGATCAATTGTAACCTCTAAATGAATAAAATATGTGATATGATACATTAACGATCAGTCTACACAGTGTAGTGTCAGACAAGAACTAGTAAAATGTAGTGTAGACTCTGGGACAGCTTGTTAGTTTTGAAATTTGTCAGACACTGAAAATTTCAGTGTCTGACAAATTTCAAAAGATTCCACATGGATGCTCAATTATCAAGCAAACAATGCCAGGTCCTCATGTCCTTGCATTTGCTAGTCACACATGACAAGAACCTCCATCAGTGTCTCTGTAAAACTACCAACCCTAGTTCAAAACAACAAAAAGGCACCATCCTATTCTGCACGTAATTGGAGATAAAATATCTGAATTTCAGGAGCAGTATCACACCTCCAAACACACTCCTTCCAGTTCTTATCTATATACAGAGATGGGCAGTAACGCGTTACTGTAATCTGATTACTTTTTTTCAAGTAACGAGTAAAGTAAGGGATTACTATTGCAAAAACGGTAATTAGATTACCGTTACTTTCCTGTAGGAACGCTGCGTTACTAAAACCGTGATTTTTTTGCGAGAATGTCTCATGACAGTGACGTAAGCGAGTGCGACGTTCGTGACAACAGCTGTGTGCAGATCAACAATGGATCAGTATGAGCGTGCAGCGTTTAAAGCGTGGAAGTACTGACCTTACTTTGAGTTTGATTCCATAAAAAGTGACAAAAACATTAGTGTCCGTTGTGCGTGGGAAGAAAACTTCTTTTTACACCGAAAAAAAACCCCTAAACAAGCTCCGAGTGCGCAACGACGTAATGGGAAATTCACAGAGAAACTTGCGGATTCTTCCACTGACCGCTGCGGCACACCTGCACCAGGATAAACCTACGCCTACGCCACTCCTGCTTTACAGGTGAAAATAAGAGCAAAAGGACCGCTAGTCTTTGATGTTATTTATTTTCTGCTCTGTTTTACTTGCATCTATTTGAAAGACTGAGTGTAAACACAAAAAAATATTTTATTTTATGTGCTGGAATGTGCAGAAAATAGGTTTAAATGTTAAACTAATTTCTTCAAGTCAGAGAATGTTGCATATAATTTCATTTTTGCTTGATGCATAAAGTTAAAAGATTAAAACTGATAAAACAAGTTAAAAAAAAGAGACTTTTCCATTTGATTACATTTTTATATGATGGATTATGCAGAAAAAGTAGAACCTATTCAGGTTGTAAATCGTGTTTTTAAAAAGTAACTAAGTAACTAAGTAATTAATTACTTTTGAAAATAAGTAATCAGTAATTAGTTACTGATTACTTTCTGGGGGAAGTAATCAGTAATTAGTTACTGATTACTTTTTTCAAGTAACTTGACCAACACTGTCTATATATGATCCCCCAGTTCTACAAGCTGTTCGTTCTTGTTTACGTGCCCCACCCTCCCTCCCCTTTTCAATTCTTTAACTTCTTCACTTCTATTTAGTACATGGGGATCTGTCAGGCCTGGGTGCTGCCGCCAGTCCCTTTCGAGGCCTTTCCCAAACTGCAGCTCAATTCATGACCAAGCCATTCACCTTTATCTACTAAAATGCTGTCAAACCTAAAATGAGGACATGGGCCCATCGAGTGAATTGTCTTTTACGTACATTAAATTCTCAAGAAGGCAGACAAGTGTTAATTAGAACAACTAACTATTGTAAAAAAACAAACAAAAACAAATTCCTAAAAATATGTGATGGACTGTGCCTATGGCTGACAGCTGATATATTCTTAGTCACCCAACCCTAATAGCCACAGAGATTGACGTTACCATCAAATGCACTCATCCATTCACTTTGATCATCAGTATGTAGATTTTGTTAAGCCACCGATTAAGTATGATCATAGGCATGCAGGTTTTGCTGCTTCAAGTCACCCACTAAACGTGACCACTGACATGCAAAATTCAGTCTAACAATATGCAAATTGGGGTTGCTAAACTATTTTAAAGTATGACCACTTGATGCAGTTTTTTTTTTCTTCTTCTTTTCTGACATGCACATACAACACCTTTAAAGTGTGACTGATTGGCTAATGGAAGAAGTGCCTGTGATTCTCTGGCCCCCACTTTGGGCCCTCGCTGCCTGTTCTTTATGCATAAGACCAGAGCACTCAGGATAGCTAATGCTAATTCTCTCCCTGAAGAAAGCAATTAGACCACAGCACTCATCTAATGCTCGGTGGAGAAAGTGGGAGGGAGAGCGTTAGTGGGTGGCTGAGAGACAGGGAGCGAGAGGGAGGGTAGCAGAAACTGAGCGAGGGATATGGAGGAGAGAAGGCAGCAAGCGATGCTTTTTTGGCCAACGCACTTCCAAGACCCATTCATTCCTCATCCAATTATGAGTGGTAATAATAATTTCATCAAGGTTTGCTCCTTAAAAAACTGTTGGTCCTGCATAATGAGAGTGGAATTATTTGGCTGGGAGCACAGGGGATTGAGTGTAACTGGGAACAACAGAGGGACAGTGTGTGCATGTGTGTATAAACACAGGTGAGCAACTGCACCGAGGCACCGCTAATGTAATTGAGTTTGAGGATATATTATCAGCACTTCGAGCCAAAGCCAGGTCCACATGACATATCTTTAACTTCCATTTTGAACATCATACCTGTACTCTAGGGTAACTGATAATCTGACTCCAACACTGTGGACATCAAGTGCCAGTTTGCATGTTACAGGCCATTTTCACAGCACACATTTCGACCTGCCAGTGTGGTATGGAAAGCACAGGCAGAATTAGTGATTTGCCACAAAAGTATACGAGCGTGAACAAACTCAGGAAATTAAGACACCTCCGCTTCTTTGACTCTGAAAAGTCAAAATGTCAACTGTGATAAAGGACACGGGGACATTAGTGAGGTCAAACACCGATCTTAAAAGGTACAGCTTGACAAAGATTCAGTATTTTTTCATTGCAAAGGCGATGAATGGATCAGACACGTTATTTATACCAGTAGGTGAATTTGCTTTACAGAAAAATTACAGCATTTGGCATCCCTTCACAAAACACACACACACCAATTTAAACCTGACACACTATTTGGTCATTAGACAAGATGAATCAAACTGAAAACAGTCTTTATTAGGTTTAGTGACAGCAGCAGGAGCTGTTTTTATAATGCTTTGTCCTGCTTTGTCTTAGGACATACGCAGGAATAAAATTAACTATAAACTGTATTTAATCATTTCGTGTCATTTTAATCTGTCCCGTGGAACCTATTATTGTGGTAAAGATGCTGTGACACCAATACTTTTATATGAACTTACTTTTGCTCAGTGTATTCTTAAAGTGAATTAGCATGGCATTTGCTCAAGTACTCTGGTCAGAGGCATAAACTTTGATCATATCGGCATTGTGGACTAAGCCAGTAATTAATGAATCGTTTTGTCAAACCTCCCTGTTGATCTCCTCTCTGTCTTTGCCTCAAAAGACATCATGTGCACATTTTCAGTTTTGTTAGCTAACCTGTTGATCTGATTTTGCTGTGCTCCGTCCTACTTTACATTCCTCTAAAACCGGTGGGGAAAAAAATTAATAAATAAAAAATAAGAAGAGAATAACATTTAAACCTTATTTTAAATGCTAAAATCACTGAAATGTAAAAGCATTTTTTTCAACTTTCTATACCTGCGATGTTTATATCCAAGTGAATCTAGAGAAAATGCAAGCCTCTTTCCCTGTTCCTTTATATAGGGGCTTGGTTTAATAGCCTAAAGGCATTAGCAATATGGTCGCTGAGTGGCATCACATGCTTCTAAAAGAAATTTCATTAAGGTCAGTGATCTCCGGTGTAGGCCAGGCAGGTATTCCACATCAAACTGGGAAAAACCATTTATTTTTGGATCTGGTTTTGTGCCTAGGGGCATTGTCATGTTGGGAAGAAAATAGACCCTTCCCTAAACACTGGACATGAAATTGGAGGCACACAGTTGTCTTAAACTCCTTCATTTAGATTTTCTATAAATAGATTTGAGGGAAATTAGATTAAGTTTAAGTTTAAACTAAAGGTTTTGCTTAGTGTTTTTCACTTATTTATTTATTCCTGGTCACTGAGTATATTCTGGGTTTTTTTATGTAAGATATTGCACAATTTACACCACACAAGCTGTAGAATGAAGAATGCTGGAACATTGGTTTACAATTTAACTAAGATAAATGAAATTCACTGAGATTTTTCACCCAAACACACCGCATATCAAACCATTTACTTAAAAATGTAAGTTCTCATGTGGCCAAAAAACTGTAGCAATACAGAAAAAATAAAACAGCATTTCAATCTGCAGCGAAACCTCACAGAAAATAATGAGAGCTCCCAGCACACCAGTTTTCAACTGTTCTGTTGACATCCAAATAATACCATAGCAAGGAAACAATCGACCCATTAAAGCCTTGAGTGTCAAAGCCCACAAAAGATGCTTTTTTGTTTAAATAGTCAGAAATGTGTGATTTGCTTAATGAATTCAAACTTGCTACTTTAAAACTAATAATGAGCTTAAAACTTCTTTTAAGGTGATGTTTCTCCTTGTGTACTTCCATTTAAATTAAACATTTTTTGAGTAACAGATGAACAAATGAGATTGCTAATGCAATACATTAAATCCAGCCCCAGAAAAAGTTTCCTCTGTGTAAATTCAGAATTTGAGGTAAATAATAGCACAGTCCTGGAGCTGGAAGGCACACAGTGACTAGTTTCTTGACAGTTTTGACAGGGTGCATGATGTGTCACAGCTGAGTTACCGAATATAAATGTTCACCCTCTTTAGACTGGGCATAGCGCACTTAGTTGCAAAAAAAAATTGAGTCATTTGGATAAGACAATGATAACATCCTGTGAGTATGAAGCAGGGTTGAGCCCGACTTGCAGTTTTATTTTCTCATATCACATCTGTCAGCGTCAAACACAAAAACACCAAGAAGGAATTCTTTTGTGTGTAAACTCGCTCGGCAGTAGTGCTGATTCTGAGTCAAAGTAAATTACTGTCAGTGTCCACTCGGTGTCGGTGTGATGGACAAGTTGCTGCTTGATTATGAACATAAAACATATATAATCTTTTATACCACACCCCCCTCTCCACTCGGAGGCAACGAGCTGAATAAAGATAGCGGAGCAAGAGATGGCGAAGAGCATGCAGGATCTTTTCCTAGAAAGCTGTGCAGTGTGCTGCAGGCCATGAAGTGCGGCGACAGAAAGTCACAGCCGTGATGTTTGTTTTGAGGGTTTGTGGTGATGGTGGTGGTGAGGGATTTTTCAGTGTTGACGCCAAACCTTGATCACTGCAGGACCTGTCATTTTATTGCTTTCTGTTTACTGATGGATTGGGAGTGATGGGATACAATGGGAATGTGTGTGTGTGTGTGTGTGCATGTGTATGTGTGTGTTCGACTTGTGCTGTCCCCTTTGGTTTTCCCTGTGTATAACTGGGGTTTTGCTGGGTTGTGGTTGTCATCTCATGTCATCTCTAGACTGACATGGCATTAGTACTGCAGGCAGTACAGAACACAAAAACAAAGAAAAGATGATGAGAGTGAGAGCTGAGTTTATATGGAGGATACAGAAAACTGCTGTTGATAAAAGTCTATATATAGTTTATCAGTAAACATTTGACAATAATCCTTTTGCCCCTTTGTGTAGTGTTTGTATATGAAACACTGACATCACCCAGTCGTTATGGACACCAAAATCTGAAGCAGGGATTTTGCTGTGTCCGTGTAAGATTTTTGGTAGTGATGTGCGGATCGATCCTGAAATATCGATTCCTCTGATACCAATAATTTATGTTCTAGAATCGATTCTCACATTAAAATATTGATATTTTAGTAATTTAGGGTGAATTTAGGTGCGCACTCACAACAATGGCTGAGCGTAATTGTGCGGATGTATTTTACCTCCACAAACAGCTGAGACGTGGTTTGCGATACATGTGGCAAAAAAGTGAGATGTTGTGGCCATACTTGCCAACCTTGAGACCTCCGAATTATGGAGCTCCACAAGCTCCCTCTGTCATGGTCCGGGTGAGTACGGGGTTTTTCCACTCCGCTGGGCTCCACCTTCAGGCAGAGACTCCAATCAGCTTCCACACCTGGTTCCAATCAAGTCACCAGCAGAGGTGGAAAGAGTACTCAAAATTTGTACTCAAGTACAAGTACTGTTACACTGGTTAAATTGTACTCAATTACAAGTAAAAGTACTGGTGTTAAAAAAATACTTGAGTAAAAGTACAAAGTACTGTTCTCAAAAACTACTCAGAGTATTAATTACTTTTTAACAGACTGATGTTTTATTCTGTTGTCAATAGCAGGCATTCAACTCGATTCACCAGTATAAATATTTATGTTCAAAGCACATTTTTCAGATGAACAAGGTATAGAAAGGTAACTTGTTTTGTAAATAAATGTAGATATAAAAGAAGGAATTTTGTTTGTTAAAACAATGACAAAAATGTTTCTGAACATGCGTAGAACCATTTAAACTTTTCCCCATACACTGAACAACAGGCAGGTAAGTGTCTTAAACTCTTAGCATTTCTGTCACACTTTACTTTCTGAACCTTTTGTTCAGTTTCAGCAAGAGCTGGTTTTCTAAATTAACAGAGGCAATCCGACTTCGTTTGGCAGTGAAGAGTAGACCAGCACAGCTAAAAAGTCGTTCACACGCAGCAGAAGCAGGCAGAGCTGTGTTCAGTTTAAGAGAGAGGTTTTTGATGGCTGAGAAGGAGTGCAGCAGCTCCATGGTGTCTTTGGCACAAGCAAGATAACCATCAAGCTCAACTGCACTTTGCAGCCTTCTGGAGACTGGTCTGGAGAAGAATTCATCTTCATCAGATGACTCTCTTTGCTGATCCTCACTCTCATGCTCTGTCGTTTCAAGATGTTGTTTGATGTATGTCAAGGCTGTAATTGCAAGTAGATAACACAATTTTGTTATTTAAATTTCAGTGATTATTCCTGAACACAAATTTAAAATCGGCAAATTCTCAAAAAGGATTGTTTAGTATTCAGGACAGACCATCAATAACTTACAATCTATTAGGTGAAATACTCACTTAAGCATGTGTTCAAATGTAAAAATACACAAAAATGGGATCACATGAATCCTTACCAGCCTCTGTTACATCTGCTCTGTCAGTCCAGGAAGTCTTGAACTTGGGTAAGAGGACTGCAGCTGCAGCCAACTCTGGATCCTCCATCATCGCTCCAAAACGCTTTTGAAGGCCATTTTGCAGGGCTCTGATGAGTGGCACGCATGTCTTGCTTGATGTCTCCAGCCTGCTAAGTTTGGACAGTAGTTGTTGGATTACTGGCAGGAGCCATCCCATAAAGGAAGTGGACTCAGACTGAAGGATGTTTGAAGCTTTCACCAGTGGCTTCATGGTGGTACAGTACTCCCTTAGGAATGCAACTTCTGCAGGACTCAACCTGTAAGACACAACAACAAAACCCACCATGACTATAATAGGGATCTTCTGATTTAATATTAAGAGTCTGCTCACGTTTTTAACCATCCATTAAGGAAAATTCACAAAATTTGAAACCATATTGGTAGGTGTCCAATTTTACTCACATTTTCACCTTGAACTCCTCACAAATGCTCCCGATGGCATCTTCCCCCTTCTCATCAATGATGCGTATTATCCTTTCAATGGCAAGGTAGGTTGAATTCCATCGTGTTGCATTGGGACGAATGATCTGTAGCTCACACTTGTCCTCTACCACTTCATTAGCCAAATGAGACCGGCCAGTTTTGTTCCAAATGGCCTGGCATTTTGCAAAGGTTGCACGGGAGAGCCTCTTGTAGGTTTCATTCATGCTCTCTGCTAGGGCAGCATCAGTTGTTGCCACAAGGTTTAGCAGGTGACATGCACATCGCTGATGAGGCGGAAGTTGATACTCCAAACCAGAGTCTTCATCAAGAATTGCACTTGCCTCATGGTAGTCCCTATGGTCAGTCAGGTCAATAGTTTCTGGGTCTGCTTCATCTTCAGCTTCATCTGCATCATTTTGTGCCCCAAACATGTGGAAGGCCTTGACAAAGTTGGATCCACTATCAGTTGTGGTTCTTACAACTTTGCCTCTAATCTTGTATTGGCAATGGATATCATCAAGCGCACCAGCAAGCATGTCAAATGTGTGAGACCCTCTCAATCTTTTGCATGCTAGTGCTGCAGATCTTCTTTCCAATGCCTCTATCCAATGGCATGTGACTCCAAGGTAACTTTTCTGATGAGCTGACCAACAATCAGTAGTGGTAGCAACAAATTTGACTTTATCCAATGCTTAACCAAAGTCATCTTCATGTGATCAGCAGCTTCACAGATTCTGGCACGGACAGTGGGTCTGGAGATGACTTTGGCTTGAGGTTGTAATGTGGTAACCAATTCTTTGAAAGATGGCTGTTCTACCACTGCAAATGGCTGTAGACCCTCACATATGAAACTGATGACAAGCTTGTCAACAGTTGCTTGTGGAACATGTTTGTTTGCAGCTCTCAACATCAGGTCTGGTAACTTGGCTTGTGTATTTGCTGAGAGCTTGTTTGGTGTGGCTGTGGTCTTTCGCTGTCGAGATGTTGATGCCACAGTGATATTGTACTGCTCAGTCTTCGATGGATGTTTCCTCTGTAGAGATAAATATTATCATACGTCAGGTTCATACATTACTTCATAACATCACTGTGATTAACACTAAAAGAAAACACATTTTTAAAACATTATTCAACTAGACTTGAGCTAATCTTTGATTGTTGAGCATAGTATAAAAGAGTGGTGAATTGGTCAAATTTTGCAGATATATTGCTGTATTTATTCACAAGTGTAAACCAATTTTGAACGATCATTGCAAAAAACATGAATTTCTGTATACATTCTAAGTCCTGTAATCTGTATACTATCTGTAAAAAGAGTATCGACCAATGTATCAGTATCTAAATTTTTAACTCCTTTTTATCAGTATCACCCTAAAGTTTTCAGTATTAGTCAGGTCCTAAAAATACTAAGAGAGCAAAATATGTGTATATAGCAAATCTAATTTAAGAAAAGGGATCACATACACAAAAATGCTGCCCATACAGCTAACAAAGACAGGCCACAGTACGTCAGGCTGAAGGACATCACGTCTGACACAGTGGTCAGCAGCACAGGAGCACCACAGGGAACTGTGCTGTCCCCTCTTCTCTTCACCCTGTACACCTCTGACTTCTGCTACAACTCTGAATTATGCCACATTCAGAAGTTTGCAGATGACACGGCCATCATGGGGTGTATCTGGGATGATCAGGAAGAGGAGTACAGAAGTCTGGTGAGGAACTTTGTCGCATGGAGTCACACAAACCACCTGCAACTCAACACCTCAAAGACTAAGGAACTGGTTGTGGACTTCGGGAGGTCCAGAGAAGGTCCACTGCCGGTTCAGATAGAGGGGGAGGAGGTGGAGGTGGTCAACAAGTACAAGTACCTCGGGCTGTGGGTGGACAATAAACTGGACTGGTCATGCAACACAGAGCACCTGTATAAAAAAGCCCAAAGCCGACTGTACTTCCTCAGGAGGCTGAGGTCTTTTAACATCTGCAGGAAGCTCCTGAGGATGTTTTACCAGTCGGTGGTTGCTGGAGTACTTTTCTATGCTGTGGTGTGCTGGGGGAGCAGCACAGCAAAGAGGGACTCATCCAGGCTGGAGAAACTGATCAGGAGGGCTAGCTCTGTGGTCGGCATGAAGCTGGACACTCTGGTGACAGTGGCAGAGAAAAGGACACTAAAGAAACTGCTGGACATTATGAACAATGCTGGGCATCCTCTGCACACGGCCATAAACAATCAGAAGAGTCTGTTCAGTGACAGGTTGCTTCTCCCCAAGACAAGAACTAACAGACTTAAAAACTCCTTTGTCCCACACGCCATCAGACTGTTTAACTCCTCTCTGGAGGGGAGAGGGAGGGGAGACAGGGGGACAAAGGAGGGGGGAACAACTAAGCTGCCTCTTCACCTCACTGTACAATACCTTGTGCAATACTTTTTGTAAATAGTCAACAGTGCAATAGACTCAATACTTGAAATGTGCAATTCACTTGTATTTTTATTTTTTATTCCTATTTATTCTATTTATCCCCTTTGTATATTTTATTTATATTTGTCTCTGTATTTATATATGTGTGTGTGTGTGTGTGTGTGTGTGTGTGTGTATATATATATATATATATAACAGTTCTGTAACTGTAACTTCGGTCGTTGCTGTGCTTTTTTTGGAAGTCGAATTTCCCAGAGGAACCCACCCGAGGGATTAATAAAGTTCTATCTTATCTTATCTTATCTTATCTTATCTTAAATAAAACCAATCCACATTATGTTCTTTAAAAAAAGATATCATATTGGGAAACATAACCCTACTGATTAAGAGCCATGTCACTATGATAGACCTATATCAGGCCAATGATACTGATCAACTGATCCATCAATCGGGCTCTGGTACGTGTCAGCTGAGAGCTGGAAGATTAATTTGAGATGCAGCTCAGCACTGTGTCCAAGTTTGTTTGTTTTTTTGTTTGTTTGTTTTTTTAAATAGGCCAGCTGATTGTAGGCCTGTGAGTTTTAAATGACTACAAGTTTAATTTATTGTAATGACGGTGGTTATCCAAATAATAAGCTAAAACATTCCTACGAATTGTAGCTCAATTATGCATGCACACACAAGCACATTAGCTAGCTCCGTCTTATTTTAATATCAGGCTAACCAATGGCGGTGACAATATCTTAGCCAAACTAGTAACCTTAACACACATGAAAAATAAGAAAGCAATATCATACACGTATAGTTGTAAAACCTCTTACCTCAATGTGTTTTTTTAGATTAGATGCTGAAGTCTTGTAAGCTGAAATGACTGTAGAGGTCAAACAAAGTTTGCACTGCATCTGGACGCTGTCTCCTTTTCTTCCTCTGTACACGAAAAATCCCTCCAGGTATGGCCACGGGCACACGTCCTCCGTCTTTTCTACGTCGTTTTCATGGTTGACAGTGTTGTCCTCTGTCTCCATTTTGGCTTCTTTGTCTCCAAATCTTCCGTCTATAAAGTAGTTTATACTCCACCATTTAGCACCTCCAGACACCTGTGCCTGCTGCTGCAGCGGAGTTTATTCTTTGCTTACGTCTTAAATTGGCGCGGTTGCGATTGCACGGCCTTATGGGCTGCAAAAATGCAGACGAAAGGTTTGAATATTAATTCAAATTGTGGGCGTACTCAGTAGTGACTTTTGATTTTATAAGTAGCGAAGTAGATTACATGGTGTAAGTTGTACTCAAGTATGAGTAAAATTACACACTTGAAAAATTACTCGTAAAAGTACAAGTACCCAAAAAATGTACTTAATTACAGTAACGTGAGTATTTGTAATTCGTTACTTCCACCCCTGGTCACCAGCATATAAGACCAGCATTCACAACAGACCTCTGCCAGATCTTCTGCGAACTCATGTTAGTGCTAGGCCGCCAAGCCCTTGTGAGAACCCTTAACTACTGCTTTTCTCCTCACCGTGTTTTCTTTGTCATAGGACCCACCTGGCCGTCGCGATTCCCAACCCAGACTACTCACATCTCCGCCTGGATGCTGGTTCCATCATCTGGTTGCTCCCTTTCCATCGTCGGACTACACCTGCCTGCCTCTCTGCCAAGCCCCTCACTCCAAGCATATTCTGGATCCTCTCTGGACACTCCTCACCCGGAACCCCCTGGACACCCCCTCCTCGCATGACACTTTAAACCTGCAACGCGTAAGCCCTAACCACCATAGTCTAATCCTCCAGCTGTGATTCACTAAGACTACCACTGACTACTTTTCTCCTCTCATCATAGTGACTGCACACCTCCATCCAAGCCGCTGCCCCCTTTTTCCATTCCCTGGATCCATCCGTGAAATCTAGCACTCAGAGTTTCATGTTCACAGTTTTGCCTCACAGTTCTCAGTTCATAGCTTCCACAGTTCATAGCTTCCACAGTTCATAGCATTCATAGTTCATAGCATTCATAGTTTTCTGCTCTGTAACTTCACTAGGCTCTGTAAATAAAGCACTGTGTTCTCCACCCTCGGTGGAGTGAAACAGCCGTCTGCTCCTTGCCATCTAAAATATAACCGGGCGCTGACTTAAACTCTCGACCGTCTCACACTTCTGTTTAATCATTTTCGGTTTGACGTTTATTCAGCTTTGTGAAAACCCCGGAGGAACCCTCCCGAGGGATTAATAAAGTAAAATTTAATTATTCTAATCTAATACATTTAATCTCAGCCAAACCAATTTACTCACAAACAAATAAAACACTGAAAAAGCGAAACAACATTTTTAAGTTATCAAAGTGACTTATATATCATGTTTAACCCGAGTAGTGAAAGACCGCGGGGGTTTGAAAATGACGTGTTGGTCGTCTCAGATATTTGAAGTTTACACAGCTACATTCTCACCTGAAAATATGTTAAAAGTTTTTTTGCGACCCGGAAAGAGAAATAAGAGTAATATTAAAACTAAGCAGCTGCCGCCATTGTTGGAAACTGGAATAGGCGCTATGAATTCTGCGATATGGTTTTTTCAATTTTGTTGTTCGGGTGGAAAATCGGGAGAAATTCGGGAGAATGGTGGCTCCGGGAGATTTTCGGGACGGGCACTGAAATTCGGGATTCTCCCGGAAAAATTGGGAGGGTTGGCATGTATGGTTGTAGCAACATCACTAACCTTGTCAAACACCTCAGAGTAAATCATATCACAGAATATGACGAGCGTATATTGAGACGAACTGAAGAGGAGGAGAACGACAGGTGCTGCTAGTCCTTTAGTGCTGCAGGCAGGCAAGGTGTTCAAATAGCGCACAACATCAGGTTTTTTATTTCTGTATGATGAACTCTGCATTATTAAGTGATAAGAACAAGTAAGATGAGATAAGATAAGATAAAACTTTATTAATCCCTCGGGTGGGTTCCTCTGGGAAATTCGGTAATCTGATGTAAGACATCAGTAAGTAATCTGATGTCCTGTAATCATTATGATGCTATAATTTGAGATACAATAAATAAAATGTTTTTGTACAAAGTATCGGTATCGGATCAGAATCGTCGATACCACCCTGAATATTACTTGGTATCGGATCGGAAAGGAAATCAGTGGTATCGCACATCACTAATTTTTGGAGTTGAAAGTGTCTGAACTAAAAAGTTAGTAGCTATGTCTAGCAAGCTTGGTTTGTAAGCTGCATTGAGAAACTACTCTTACATCCTTTGAAAATAATTTTATAGTGGTGCAGTGGTTCAAATCAAATGACCGGCTGGCTCCTTTCAGTGTGGATGTTCTCATGTTCACAGGCAGATGTATCTGCGTATCTATATCTTTTTCTTTTCTTTTTGCTCTAATGGGGGCCATAGTTTATATAGAATTTAAGACTGTTTTGCATTAAGACTTGAAACTAATTATTTAAACCAGAAACACAGCTGTCATGACTGCTGTTATGGAGCTAGTGAAAAAAGTCTGTTTTTTTCCTATCATCCTACAGTTTTGGTCAGTTGACATACACTCATCATGGACATGAGTGTCATGGTAATTCTGGGCTTTTAATGATTTTAGTTTGTTTTTTTTCAGGCTGGGATGATTGTACAGCAGTACAGCTGTCACGGTCAACTGTGCTACTGAGTGTTGATGGAGGATCCAAATAATCTTCCTGGGATCACCTTACCTGCACTATTAAGCTTTAGATGAAAACTGCTGGAACATCTGCGTCACTGTCCACAGTGAAGAAAGCCTTAGCCATGCACTGAGAGGGTGTATGGCTAAGGCAAGAAAGAAACTAAACTTTCCTTCAAGCTAAACTGGAAACAGCAGTTGTCCACGTAGCCAAATGCTCTTTTAAGAAAACGTTTGCGATCAGACAAGAAGACAGGAAGTATGTTTGGAGAAGTAAAGGTTAGGCTTTCAAAATTAAGAAAATTAACACTGCACCACATGTCAAGCATGGTGATGTTAGCATCATGCTCTGGGGCTGTTTTGCTGCCAGTGATAATGGCACATGCAAAAAGTATGGATTAATGAAGAAGGAGGACTACCTTAAAATTCTTCAACTTCACCTAAAATTAGCAGCTTAATGGTTGAAACTCAGACACAACTGGTTGTTCCAACTGGTTGATGATCCCAAGCACGTATCAAAATTCGCGCTGGAATGACTAAAGCCGGCTAGCATGTTTTTTCAAAACCCTGATCTTCCTCAGTGGACTAATTCTTGCTTGTTTTGTTTTTTTTAATTAATTAAAGATGTATGTTGTACAATCCATCCACCGAGGAAAAAGTTACCATGACACACAGCTGTATATAATCAAACACAAATGTGTCTTTTAGCCATTCAGAGCAAAGCTGAAACTAAACCTGCCTCCATTTTTTAAAAAACTGTGCGGATCCACCAAAATAGGAGCGTGAAAAAGTCACACTTAGCCTTAAATATCGTAACTTTAGGAATGTTTCAATATATCATCTTAATAATGATATTTAATGTTTCTGAAAACAGTAAAATGATTTCATGTATAAAGTTTTCATTAAATTAAACAGAAATCACCATGTTTTCCCAATTTTAAAGCATTATTTCAAATTTATTGTAAAATCTCTCATTAAAGTACCGACTGAATTAAAGTTTTTTTTTTAAAAAAATTGTAATTTTGAGCCACAAGGCAACCAGGAATTTTTCCCTCTGTAATCATCTCACGTTAGTATCATATCAATAACACCATCAAATCGCCATTTTTCATGACATACTACAGGATCATAAAGTGCTACAAATTGTCTCATCAGTCAGCTCAAACCTACTGGGTCACTGAGTTGATTGAGTTGTTTCGCTTTCCATTTTGCATTTCATTCTCCCTTTTCAGAACAGCTGTTATTAATAATGTTACTAAATGTGTTTCTACATTTCATAGTCACCACATGCTGAGGGTGAATGATGCAGAGTTCAGTTGGTTGGATAAGGAGTGGGAGGCCCGTGAAATATGAGTTTGGGGATGCTGCTAGTGAATAATCTCGATTTACAATGCTTTGATATGCCAACATAAATGGAAACAAGCGTTGTAAACAACTACAGAGGTTGGACCAAATAGCAGACACAAACAGGCATTATGCCTGTTCAGCTATGAAGAAAGGCTCTTTGAACGATGTAGTAATGGCCTTCTTAAAAAAGTTTACAGCAATGTTTAAATTTGCTGTTCAGGGACATGAAACAACTTTGACTTTTCCATGGTTTTCTTATGAAGTTACCAGTATTTGGGTATAATAATATCTTCAAATATAGCTGGGTGGTAATGATATTTTACCCTGGGGTTCTTCTCGTTCAACCTGACCTGATATTTCTTGTCTATTCCTGGACTGTGAAGAGAAATCATGATCCACTGACTGCCAGCAGATGACTGTCATACACACTTATTTTAGTAGCTGTCTGTTCCTGTTAGTGAGATTTGCTTTATGAAATTTATATTCTTCTTGGTAAACTTTTTTACCATCACTGAATTTGACTCAGTTGCTTAGAGTCGGTAAAGAAAGATTGTGGAAGTTATATTCAGCAGCTGGCGCTGTAGTTTAACTGTCTGCTACTGAACTGTTGCTGCCTTTTGTACATGTGTATAGACAAATATGCATATATTCTTATTTTTCTGTGGACAACTATTTAAATGCCAGTCCATTTCTATTATACATAGAGGCTGGTAAGCTAATTCTAAACAACCAAAGGCTCTCTACCAAGGGACTGCAACCCTGTATGGAACTAGAAAATTAATATACATCAAGACATAACTGTGGCAATTTCTGGAGGAAGGTTAACAAAATGACTGCTTTACAGAACCATTGAGAAATGAAAATGGGACAGTAAAGCCTCATTAAGACGAGTCAATTTTTATTTTCCAGTAGTTGGTCACGTTGGTCAGTTGATGACATATTTCCTTGGCAACCTTAAAGCAGGAGAAAGCTATGACAAGCCATACAAAGTTGCAAATCTCCTCCACTGCAACACAATGTCTCATCTAAACTGCATTAGAGAAAAATGTCTATAACGCGTCACCTCTCAGAATTTTTTTAGCTCATGCAGAAAAGGTTTCCAGTTACCATGGGGTCGATGACTGGTCTAAGTCTGCATGAATGGGGCTTTAGCACCAGCTACTACCTCCAGCTACCACTTATAACTGGTTGTTGATTCATCTCTAGGCCTGTTTGACTGAAGTGTAAGTCGCAGTCTTCCCATCTGGCATGTCAGTTCAGTTTCTATACTCTGTGTTGGTGCTTCCTGTTTCGACCTCCCACACCACACCGGCTTTCATCTGTAGGCTCCAGGGGGGAAGTTTATTCAGAATGCGGGTAAAATATTTGTGGGACCATAGAAAACACACTTTTGTTCCCATAATAAGTGACTCATTTCAGATGCGTTTTGTCTGACCGGACAGTCACAATGTCTGTAATTGCCGGTCCTTGCCTGTGTCTACTCAGATGTCAGTCTTACTTGTAAGATGCAGATGTAAATTGAACTGCTGTTTCTACTTCATACAGACAAAAACAAGCTTACACAGGCAAAGTGGGTGGCTTTTATTATAAAGACAGCACTCCATTACTCACATCATTCATTTCAAATGTTTTATGCAGTTCACAGTTAATCAAAATATATCGAATGGCCTGTTACTAACAAAGCTCTATTTCTATTTTATGCCGTTGACAGCCAGTCAGGAGCACTGGGACATTCTCTGTGTTCTTAGGGTGGTTTGGGTCTTCAAAACTTAACTTAAACAGAGTTTAGGAAGCCACAGACCCAACAGGATGTTTCACAACAAATCTCATGCCAGTCAAAGTCAGTAAAACGCAACCATACAGACACATATCTCACTTACATTATTAAAGCCTTTGTTGATTTTCAGCCTATTCCGGTGAGGTGACTGCCTATTCTTAATTTGATCATAGTGACCAAATTGATAACTACTCTCAGACTGCAGGCATACTTGTGGCTCCTTGAGTTTCCAAAAATAGATTAAGGAATGCCTGTGGAACCAGCTAGACTGACATTAAACTTCCCTTTCTTTCTCCTGAAGTAATGGAGGGATCAGGTGACCCTGAAGTACCCCTTAGTTATGCTGCTATAAGCTGCTACAGACTCAAACTGCTCCGGGACTTCCGGTGCTTGTGATACACTGAGTGTTTCTTCCCCACTCCCTTCTTTTCACTCCCCAGGTGGTTATATACCACTGTGGCATGTCATTAAAATGCATCGTCTTTCTCCCATAGCGTGAATTCTCCCTATGGTCTTGTTTCTCTTTTCGGCTTCCCCTCTCCCCCCAACTGGTTGCAGCAGATGGCTGCCCCTCTCTGAGGCTGGTTTGCCTCATGTTAAAAGTGAGTTTTTCCTTCCCACCATCACCTTCTGATTGCTGTTTGGGAATCATGTGATTGTTGGGGTTTTCCTCTAATATTTCAGGGTCTTTACCCTGCAGAATGAAGCACCGTGAGGTGACTGTTGTTTTGATTTGAAACTATAAAAAATGAACTTAAATTGAACTGAAAATTGATTTGATTATGTCAGCAGTAAGTACAAAAAATTCAAATAGGATTAGCCCATAAAAATAAGGATTCTGGTGGGTTTCCCTCAACTGGATTACACACTGAAAGGAAAACTCTGGTTTGAATTGGCCTCAGTACAGATACCTGTGACTATTTACCAGTTGTGACTGAGACTTTACACTAACCCAAGCCTGTTTTAAAGGTCAGATGCCCCTCCACCAGGGTGTATGCTGTGGAAAACATTGCATAAGACAAGTTCTGCAGCTACATTTCTATCAAATTAATCAAAAAATGAAACAGAAACATCAGGCAGGTGGGAAATGCAAAGAAAGAGATCTCTCCTCTTCTCTGTCACTGAGCGAAACAGAACGGTAATTTGTTTGCGCAGCAGAGCCTTCATGCTGCCATCAGAACCGACTGGCCTTGACTCAAACCAAACACATCAGCCCCCCCTTCTCCTCCCTCGCCGTCTCCCTCGCCCTGTCTGCCGAACAAAACAAAATGCTCTTATTGAGCAGAGAGGAGGAGGCAGATATTAGCGCTCTCTGATGAATCTGCTGGCCTCGGCCTGGGCTTGCATTTTCCCCTGGCTGATTCAATTACAACATTGAAGCACTGTGCATCGCTACAGGTGTCGTATGGAAATTCAAAAGCAGTTATATTATTTGCTTGAGGCGATCACCGCATATAGGAGATGGCACACGCAAACAAACACACACACGCGCGGACACACACATTGTGTCATGTATGACAGCAGCGGTTGTGTAATTAGACACCAAGTGAATTCTAGAGCAGTAACAAACAGACAGAGAAAGGAGAGGGTCACCTACCTGTGAGGCAGGTCAAACACTACTGCAGCACTGTACATTAATGCCGCCCTCTACATCTCTTGCTCCGTCTTGCTAAAACATTCATTGCTAGTGTTCAGCTCTATAAATAACACAGTGCTGTCAAAGTGTCAGGTGGATTAGGGCACGCTGAGTGTATGAGATGGCCTTAGGGCAGCCCAAGGGACCAGGAGACACAAGACCTGGAGCAATGAGCTATGGATTACATTCAAATCAATTTTGCTAAAGACTTCATTTAGGTGTTGTTTTAAAAACACACACACCTGAATACCTGTTAACTGGAAGAATTGTAATTTCACAATCAGGAGAATTTGTCTTCTCAAAAGAAAGATGTGACTGTCAGTTTCCAAACAACAAGAAAATATAAAAGAAAGCGTCTTCAAGCTGTGTATTAGAAGTGAGAAACTGTCAGAGTGAAAAGGCATATTATCAAAAAGACCTTAGAAGCATCAATTTTGCGAGTCTCAACACAGAGATCTTTGGCAGCAAGACAGTGACGATTATGTCAACTGAAACGTGTCAGTCTCGCTCTCCTTTTTTTTTTTTGCAACTATTTTATTTCTGGCACAAGTGTTACAGTCATTTCCTCACTTCAAAAATATCTAATTTATCTCTTTGTGAAATTGTGTGTGTATGTCCCTGTTTTTCTTCACAACCAACTTTTATATCCTTTTTTTCCTTAACAGCAATCATCCTCGCTCACTCTGCATATTAATGGTGGAAGCTGATCAAGCTGAGGCTTATAGCCAAATTCCTTCGAAGAAATGCTTTCAATTCCGAATCATCGAGCTTCTGAGGGAAGATTACGAGCGGCGTCCTGTGCGCACGGATACAGAGTGAAACACGAGAACCCACTCGGATGTAGACAGCAAGCACACACTTGTGCAGTGCTTGGACTTGAGATTGGGAATCGATGCAGTCTGATCAATACTCTAGGATTCTCTGACTTCACACATGCTAGCTGCTGTTAAGACAATGCCACTGGCTCTCACGTTGGAAGTTTTTCTTTTTTTGTGTGTGAATTTGGAAAGCTCTCAAAAATTTTTCGAGTTTGAAAGAGGAGTGTAGGCGAGTCCATATTTGAGTCCTACCTGAGCACTCACCAGAGTTTCTTGTTACTCATGTTTTCCCCGCAGAGGTTTCCTTTTATTCTTTGTTCTGTGTTGTGCTGCCTCTTTTCTTCTTCATGCTTTCCGTCACTGTGTAAGCTTTTCATAGTGACTGCCCCAGGCTGCATTTATCAAAGCAGTCAAGGCACCACAGCCAATTGATTCCCTAATCGAATATCATTATTACCAGCAATTAGCTTGCACTATGACTTCAGTTAAATTTGCTAATTAACAAATGCGGGCTTCTGTGAGTGCCGGGAAAACAAAAGATGTCTTGGTGAAATGTGCAGAGTCGGAGCCCCGCACCAGTGCGTAGCATCCCGTGTCTTTGCACGGCGAGATATTTAGGAGCTCCCATTAATCACTTCGCTGTTGTTGTGTTCAACGATCACCGTGGCAACAGGGGCCCACCTGTTTGTATTTGACACTCGCTCAGCAGATGGCCCACCCAAGGCGTGGCGCGGGCTAATTACTGTTGATTCATACACAAAATTCAACATGCTTTTTTTTTTTTAAACATACACATGCTGTCTTTATTGGTGAAAGACAAGGCGGGAGTCACCTGCACCATTTCAAAGGCTCTTGTGCTAATTACTACAATCTGTCATTTATTTCAAAAATGTTATGTAACTCGATGCTACGTTTATGTTACGTGACAAAATTTATCACCTAACACCAGATTTTTCTGTTACAAGTCTTTTTATGTCAGGAAAAAAGTGGCTCGCTTTTGTATTTTATGTGTAAGTTCATCTCTATACTGTAATAAAAATCATGCTTCGCCGTAGTTTAAGCCAGTCCTACCATTTCATGTGATCTCAAAGTCACACCACATCACATGACACTTCAGCTGATAGCGCTTTTAAGCATCTAGTTTACAAATGTTACACAGTGTATGCTATTTAACCCCTTAACCCTTTACAGCCGATCGGAGCGGGCACGCTCCATTTTGCGTAACTATTTTTAAATCCCGGTAGCTCTGCAACCACGTAAGCTAGCGCAATAATTTTTTTTGCATATGAAACCGGAGGAGTTGTACTTACATCTTATGCCATCAGCTTGTCCTAGGTCACAGTTTCCTTCCACATATAGCTTTGCAAAAACTGCATAAAAATCACTTGCAGCAACAAAAACATGATATTCCAGAAACACGCTTCGCCGATCCGATCAGCTGTTTGTAACACTTCCTACGTCCATCAGCGCGAACTATCACATGACCGCATGACCTGCCCGAAACCGGAAGTGACGTCATTTTGCGGAAATGTAGTTTTTTTACGATCGGGGCCTTATGAGCCTATACTTGTGTTTTAAAAAGTTATGTTTGAGTTTATGACTTTCTGTGTCATTTCTGGGATGCTTAGGACTCATATTGCACTGCTGGAAATAGTTTATTTTGATGCATATGCTGTTATTTTGCAAATTTGCACTATAATATTTATTTTCGTTTTTCCTGCAGTGTATAAAAATTGGTGTATTTCAAAAATAAAACTATGAAGACACTCAAAATAAATTTCCTGTGGTGGGAAACTAGTTTGTGCAACTTTTTTGTATTTACAGTTTTGAGGGATGAGCCTCTTAAATTTCTCTAACTAGAAATATATGTTAAAAAAACAAAAACGATTTTCAATTTTTTTGTAGTTTATTGCACTTTTTTGCAATTTATGTAATTACTATGCACCTAATGCAGACATATTATTAAAGTTTGGGCTATAATGGTTGTATTGATGTATAGCAACTTGAAATGCTCCCAAAAATGGCTCCACAGCATGTAAAAATATAATATAAGCTCTGGCGGACTTGGTTCTATGGTAGGTCTTAAAGGGTTAAACACTGGCATGCATAATAATTACTAGAAAATTCCAATTTTTAAAAAATGTAAAGTTTATTGAACCATCTGGCAAATTTGTTCAGAAAAATGTTTTATATTAATTAACCATATATGAGTTTCAATTTGTTAGGTATTTGTGACAACTGGCATTTTTTAAATGGTTAAAAATGTATTGTGCAATTTATTTAGGTTTCAGAGGGGAAAAAAATCACACTGATACATACAGTTTTTGAGACTTCGATATCATCAAATATGATGCACTAGGCCAGTGGTTCCCAAACTTTTTTCGCCAGGCTCCCCTTTGTTTTACAAGAAAAATGTTTGGGCCCCCCCCGCGTGTGCACATGCACGCGCAAACACATCCTTTAACCACACACACCCATATTTTGCTCCATTGCGGTTTATTTCACACCTCAAACATTTAGTAACCAATTAACTAAATACAAGTAATCTGCAATAAATTACAGGTAGTAAGAAAATAAACTACTAACTCTTTTACACTACGTCCACACCTACACGGGTATTTTTGAAAACGCAGCTGTTTCTATGTGTTTGAACCTTTCGTCCACATGTAAACGGCGTTTCGAATCACCGAAAACAGAGATTTTTTAAAACTCCTTTTTTGCGTTTATGTGTGGACAAGGAATACAGAGTTGATCACGCAACGTGAAAGGTATGTGCCTTTTTTCACGTTACGCTGTGCGCCACATTATTGTTTACATGAGATGAATTGCAGAATGGCAGATATTCAGATTAATGGTATTTTGTCTCTATCTGCAGGTTTACACACTTACATACACACGCCGTTACTGTCCCTCCATTTACAAAGGCAGAGGCGTCACAGTGTAATTATTTTACATGTAGTTGTTTTTTTCCTGTGTAATAATATTCAACATTGCTATCAATACATTTTTCAAAAAATGCCTCTCTGTGCAAAATGGGTTTAAAAACATAAACAGCTGTGGGATACTGTTTGTCCGGGATTTGAACCGGGGGAACAAATCGTGGCAGGATCAGCCTGATATTATTTGTATCCCACTGTAACTTCACTGTATAAAGAGCTAATATCTCCAAAATGTCATGAGTAGTTAGTCATTACAACAAGTGTTTGTGAACTAAAAATCAAGAATGTGGGATACTGTTTGTCCCTGATTTGAACAACCCAGCGCTGCTCCCGACGAAGGGAAAACCAATTCTGCAGTGAGACCTACCTTGGCACTTGTGCAGGTGAAACCAAAGGGCAGACATGCTTCACCATATTTTCTAGTCTTTGGCTTAGAATGAAGTTGGTTTGGAAACATATTCATCGATGCTTCATCTCCTGCTCTGCGCCCCCCCCCCCCCCTGCAATGGCTCTGAACCCCCCCTAGGGGGCGGGCCCCACACTTTGGGAAGGTCTGCACTAGGCGTTTTTTAGTCGACACCTACCTCCACCCGAAGCTCCTCTTTTCATGCTATATCAGGTATTTCATGTCATTCATGACTGAAGCTCATGACTACCCCACCCCCAAATTTCACTCTATGTGCAGATATGTGAAAATATTTTTTGGTTTTGAAGAACTCTATGCAGTTGTTTGAAAACTAGACCCACCCTTACTCCTTTCACAGGTATCAAGAGGGTATCCTTATTTGTCAGGTGCTGCTAATCAGATGTACTTCATTCACTATCACTAGCAAATGTGACCATCTCCATAAAAGCAGAAGCAGTTGGCAGTTTGCTGGTCTGCAACATAAAGCTATTGTTAACATTTATGACAGTAGAATTAGAAAAAGACTGTGATTTGTTTGGAAGGGTTGCCAGAATAAAGCCTCTTCTCTCCAACAAAAACATGGCAGCGGTTTACAAAGTGACACTTTAGGAAACTTAAAAAATAATGAACTTCTGTAAAAATGTCCTTTGGACAGATGAACCTAAAGTGCAGGTGTTTGGCCATAATGCACAGCACCACGTTTAGTCTAAAGCACCTCGTACCAGTCCCAGGGGTGATTGTTTGGGGATCTTTTGCAGCTACAGGACCTGCTCACCTTGCACTCATTGCATTGGACACAAACTCGTCTGTATACCAAAGTCCTCATGAGTCTAATGTAAAGCTAATTGTTCAACAGCTTAAACTAGGTTGAAATACCATCATGCAATGATCCCAAGGAAAGAGGCTATTGGTAAATGATCTAGTTCTTATGTAGCACTTCATACAACATGCTTCATTCAGCCATTTATACAAGCAAAGAGCAGATTGGGGTTCTGTATCTTGCACAAGAAAACTT
Organism: Copadichromis virginalis; assembly: GCF_057382275.1. Taxonomy (NCBI): domain Eukaryota; kingdom Metazoa; phylum Chordata; class Actinopteri; order Cichliformes; family Cichlidae; genus Copadichromis; species Copadichromis virginalis. The sequence continues at coordinate 22,244,439 of NC_140634.1, forward strand.
GGGCACCACCAATTTCCTGAGTAGTAAATGACCTGCTCTACTTCCTGCTCTAAAGCTACTAACAGCATGTTGTTGCAATGGTCCAATCGAAGCTCTCAACCTGACTGAAATCCTGTGGAAGGACCTAAAGGCAGATTAAGCAAATGCATAAATTTAGGGTGCATAAACAAATGCCACCAAAGTTCACTAAACGTGTAGACCAAAATTGCTCCACATCAATGTCAGAGACTGACAAAGTCACACAGAGAATTGTATACCTCAAGATAATACTAATTTTCTTTTGCACATGACTGGATATGTGGGGATAGCAAGAGCCCACACCATGATCCCAAATACAAACGGAAATGAGGATGACCTCACTATGGAGTAAAGGAAGCAACTCTTTCCATTAGTGACGATCCTCTGATCGATCGATTTGATACAGATGGTTGGTCTCTGCAAACGAGTTGCAAACTGTAGAAATAATAGATTGTTTATTAGGTATTGAGGTCATAGAGAATGTAGTTTATTAGTGGGTGTCATAGTAGGATTTTGTTGTGGATAGAATGTAGGGATACACAATAAAAAATACCGTATTTTCACGACCATAAGGCGCACTTAAAAGTCTTAGATTTTCTTCAAAAAGTACGGCGCGCCCTATAGCGCAGTGCGCCCTGTGTGTTGTAAGGAGGATGTAGTAGAGAACACCATGAGAACGCTAAAGGGTGATGTGTGCGCAACCCTGAAAATGGCAAAGAGACACGCTTATGAAGCACAGTTTAAACTGAAGGCCATCAGCTACGCGGAGGAACATGGAAATCGAGCAGCGACGAGAGAATTTAAGATTAACGAATCGATGGTTCGCAAATGGAGGAAGCTAGAAAACAAGCTCCGGCAGGTCAAGAAAACGCAGCTGAGTTTCCGCGGACATAAGGCGAGGTGGCCTGAGTTGGAGGAAAGACTCGAGCGGTGGATCATCTTGCAAAGAACGAGCGGGAGAAGCTTTTCGATGGTCACCATTCGGCTAAAAGCAGTTTCACTTTCACTTTTTATGAAACGGTGCCATTTTTCCATCCGGACCAGGACTACGGTAGCGCAGCAACTTCCAGCGGATTATAAGGAAAAGCTGGCCATCTTCCGCTGCTACTGCAGCAAACACATAGGCGACAAAAACATCCAGCCCAGCCACATCACAAACATGGACGAGGTCCCGCTCACTTTTGACATCCCGGTGAGTCACACTGTGGAGAAGAAGGGGACCAGCACGCTAGCGATACGCACAACGGGGCACGAAAAGTCTTCTTTTACTGTTGTGCTTGGCTGCCATGCTAATGGACAGAAACTGCCGCCTATGGTGATTTTTAAGAGAAAGACTTTGCCTAAAGAGAAGTTTCCAGCAGGAATCATCATTAAGGCAAATGAAAAGGGCTGGATAGATGAGGAAATGATGAAAGAGTGGCTGAGGGAGGTGTATGTAAGGAGACCAGGTGGTTTTTTCCACGCATCACCATCGCTCTTAATCTGTGACTCTATGCGTGCCCATCTCACAGCCGATGTGAAAAAACTAGTGAAACAAAGGAACTGTGAGCTTGCTGTCATTCCGGGAGGCACTGACAAAGGAACTCCAACCGCTGGACATCGGTGTGAACCGCCCGTTCAAAGTAAGGCTGCGAGCGGCCTGGGAGCGATGGATGACCGATGGAGACCAGTTTCACCAAGAGTGGAAGGCAGCGCCGGGCGAGTTACGCCACAATTTGCGAATGGATTGTAGATGCTTGGGCTAACATGTCTGCTGGCACTGTTGTTCGAGCTTTCGCAAAAGCCGGCATCATTTCCGAGGAGCCGCACGGCACGGAAAGTGACTCTGACAGTGAAGAAAGTGAACCTGGCATGTTTGATGGAGATTTAGCGCAGCTGTTCAATTCAGACACAGAGGATGAGGACTTCGATGGGTTTGATTGATGATAAAAATGTGAGTACCAAACTTCGTTTTGCTCCTGCTTTATTTTTAAATACGCACACTTGTATGCTTGTGTGTTGTTGATGATGACGATTACTGGTAATAAAAATGTAAGGTACCGAACTCAGGTTTGCTCCCGCTTTATTTTTAAATACGCATACGGTACTTGTATGCGCCCTATGATCCAGTGCGCCTTATGTGTGTGTTAAATACAGTAATGGCACACATAACTGAGACTGCGCCTTTTAGTACAGTGCGTCTTATGGTCGTGAAAATACGGTAATCCTGGAAGGGGGGAACAAAGAACTGGAGTGCAGGGCAGTGGGACATCTAACCCCCACCCCCAGGACAGTAGCAAGAGTTACTGAGGGTGAGGGGCAGACAATGGTGAATGGACATTTCCTTAAAATGAGATGGGGGTCAGGGTGTCAGCATACCTGGCCACTGTACCAGTGTTTTTCCACTGTGGGGGGTTTACTGTAGGAGGAGGAGACCAGAGACTATAACTGTAGCTGCTACATCAACTTTAGAATAGGACTGCACAGGATGTAGTGTTGATATCCAAATGTGCATTTGTATTGGGATTGGGAAATAAAGTGGTACCTTGATACTTGGAAACATCTCAGCGTGATCTCTACCAGGACCAAAAGAATCGCAGAGACCGGCGTTGTCTCAACAAAACCCAGACATGTTCTCTACTAAGGTTAAAAGATAATCGGTTAGCTCCATAATTTGATATGTATCCTATAAATCTGGGCAATACCCTCTTCATTAAAAGAGCCTATTACATATAACACCTTAATAGCAAAATACTGCATTTACATAGATGAATCATTGGGTCGCTGGGTTAATGAAACACAAAATGAAGCTCATCCTCTTGTGATCACCTTTGATTTGGATGTAATTTGTAAGATTTGTCTTACTGCATCATCTGTAGTAGCCATAGATGTAGTACTGGTGAATTTTCACAGATTTTTTTGGTCTAAATTGCAGCCTAATTGCTTTCTTTGACCCTTGTGCTGAATACTCCAAATACGCTGAGCTTAATATTGATTTTCTTTTTAGGATGTCACACCCACTGCACCCTAACAGGCCCAGCCTTGAACAGATGCACACAAAACAGCCAAGAACAAGTGAACACGCACACACACGAACACACACTAAAAGAATAGAAGGATAGCAGTGACCTCAGTAATTCGTGTCAAGTCAAATGTCAGCAGAGGGGGGCCAGGGTGTGGGAGTTGGCGGGGGCTTTTAGCTCCACGACGGAGGTCTGGGATGGAGGTTGGAGAGCAGTCACGGTCAGCGGGTGTCTGCTGAGGTCTTTGTTAAAGCCCATTCTCTCTGACTGCAGGGGGAAGCGGAGAAAGTTGGAGCCGGTCGGGGAGACGGAGAGGAAATCAATGGAGCTGCTGGAGACCATCCTCTCGCTCACACTCACGCAGCTCGCATGGCTTTCTCCTGCTCTCTATACCTCAGCTTGACCCCCTCTTTCCCTTTTATTTCCCCTCTCTTTCTGACATTCTTCCTCATTTTTTTGTGGTCCTGAGCCAATGTCTGGCCTCCCTCCATCTTCTTCCCTTCCACAGTTAGTATTGCAAGCAATAATGCAAAACTGAATTGGATGATTTCCTGCTCTATCCTGAAATCTGGAGCTCAACTTAAATGTACAGTTTATAAAGAAGCTCCATATCATGAGTAACTGCAGAGCTCCGTGCTGCAGTAATGCACACACACAGGCTCACACAGTGCCTGTTCTTGCATTGTGTGCTTCCACAATAGCCCACAGCTATCCTCCATTGTTTTAGACATTTAATTGGAAACACAAAAGCAGCCCACACTCTTGTTAATAGACACAGTGCTTCCAGCCCCCAGAGATCTCACCAAGATACATTTACAGAATCCCCCGCAGGGAAATGCAAGAAACAGGGCCATTCAGCCTCCATCTGTTTCCCTTGTAAGGCCTATGAGCTCGGGGACATAACACTTTTCTCCCCGATAAACAAGGTGTGGACCACTAAGCACTGCTCCCTACTAAAGACTTCTGAATGCAACTGACCACAGCTTATCTGACTGAATATCAATAACAACACTACATGCTCTGCTTCCTCTAATTTCACCCTATAAACCTGCCTGGACTGCTGAGGTTAAAGTGGGAAAACAAAAGAGAAGAAAAGAAAAACGCTTCAAGGTTTGATACAATATCTTCGCCCCTTTTGTATCATAACTTGTCGAGAATAATGCATGAAGGTGCAAAGTGCACTCAATATCAGTGTCTCGGGCAGAGCAAACCTCTCTATCTCCACTTGATGTAATAACTGTTCACGGTGTCAGAAAAAGCAGGGGGAACCTGGAATCAATGTGTTATTTAAAGCAATAGAAGCCAGATCATTTGCTGTAATGTTTCACACGTTTCTGCAAGCTGAGTAGCAGCTTTGCAGTTCCACTAAACTACAGATCCATACATTAAAATTATATGTCCTAGAATTGTATTTTTTTTAATCAGTCACTGATTTAAATCCATTCTTGTTCTCATTATCTCACATTAATAATGCAATCCATAGTTTGCACTTGGGTCCATGAATTTTCAATTTATCTTTAAGAAGACTTTTCATTTTTGAATCTTTTTTATGCATTTGGATTAGTGCAGCAACAAATTCTTATAAATTCTTATAATAAATTATAAATTCTTTTAATTGTCAGTTAGGGCTGGCCTTGGATCTTGAGCCCACATTTTGTGCTGGTGTAAGTTATGATAAGATAAACTAGTCAAAGTAGACAATGGCAGTGTCAGAAGTCAATTTCAGAAGTTAAGACCAGTGTTGGGACTAACGCGTTATTAAGTAACGCGTTACAGTAACTACGTTATTATTGTGGTAACGAGCACGGTAACTAGTTATTATGCCAAAATCAGGAACGCGTTAGTCGTTACTGGGATTTAGATAGGGTCGTTACTCGTTACTTCGTGTGGTGGCTATCGCGGAGGTTCCACAGATTCAGTAACATTAGCAAGTGGTGGAGGCCAGCAGGTGGATGAAGGAAAGGGGACGCAGAAGGAAAAGAGACCCGAGGCAGCCGCCGGTCCAAGTGTGAACTGAACTTCAGGTAAGAAGTTATGACCTGCAGTCTCTCTGGGTCAGATATGAACCAAGTTTAGGTGGAGTTTATTTTCGTTATTCTGACTTTTTCCGTACTGCGTGCTAGCTAGCATGACGGAGTTTCTATACAGCTGGGTGGTGCTATGAAGTTAATGATGTTGAACTTTATTTTGTTCATAAGTTATTAGAGTTGCCAACCGTCCCGTCTGGTATTCAGAGAAAATATTACGCGTTTCTTATTGAGGTGAAAAGGAACAGTTTGTCCCGTAATTCAGCTACAATGAAAAAGGCACAAAGCTGGAGTTATTCTGTGTCTTTGCTGCACAACTGCCTCTTCTTCTTTCATTCTCCCCCTCCCTCTCCCGTTTCTACTTCAATCATGAAAACTGATCAATGATCAGCTGATTGGCTTTTCTCTCTTGTTTGTTTATCGCTCACTTTACGCCGAAAGAGGAAACCAGCGGATGTCGCGCTAGGGCTGCTCAATTAATCGAATTTTAATCACGATTACGATCTGGGCTTTCAACGATCATTAAAAATGACTGAGCCGATTATTAGCCCCTCCCTCATTTATCCGAGACACCTTAAAGGTCGGTCCGTGAAAATGTTGCCGGGCATAAACCGGTCTGTGGCGCAAAAAAGGTTGGAGACCGCTGATTAAGAGGACCCGAGGGAAGCTCGCAAAGCTAAGCAGAAGTTATTTGGAAAAGAGAGGTAAAAAAAACTTCAGTGGTGTTGCACACTATTTAATATTATTTTTTAAAGTCATTGTTAACCCTTTAAAGCCGGTCAGAGCAGCACGCTCTGTTTTGTGTAACTATTTTTAAATCCCTGTAGAACCGGAACTGTGTAAGCTAGGTCACGGTTTCCTTCCACATAAAGCTTTGCAAAAACTGCATAAAAAGCGCTTGCAGCAACAAAAACACAATATTCCAGAAACACGCTTTGCCGATCCGATCAGCTGTTCGTAACACTTCCCACAGTTAAACAGATGTCAGCGGGAACTGTCACATGTCCGCCATTTCCTGCCCGAAACCGGAAGTGACGTCATTTTCGCGGAAATTGTAGGTTTTTTTTACTCGTAGGCCTTAAAAACCTATCCGGTTGTTCAGTGATGACGCGACGAATCTTACTTCCGGGTCTAAAGTAGTCTGCATTTAATATGGCTTTTGTGTTGTTAACATGTTTAATGTTATGTATTTTCTTCTATTTGATCTCAAAAAGCTCCTAAAACAGTCAGTGATCACTGTTGACCTCCCTCGGCTTTTATTACCGCTAATCATTTATTTAAGCTCAGTTTTTAAAACCTTAGGATGTAACTACAGCCCAGCTCATGCAGCAGTATATGAATGACTAACCTCGTATTGTGGATGGATTATCTCAGTTGTTCTCCTGGCTGAAGTTTGGTCCTTTTACAGCATCCTGCCATGCGATTACATTTGTTCCTGACCACCGAGAACACTCACGGTAACTTTTATCGAGTGGAAAAAAAGTTAGCTTGTTTATATCATGCTAACATAGCTGTGTCGCTAGCGGTCACGTAGCACATCATTATATACCAGCTAGCCCAACTTCAGTAACCCTACAAACGTCACTGCTGTTTAGTTTTCTGTCTTCATTCATGCTGGAAGTGATAACAGAGCTGTACGTTTTAATTTGTTTCCAAAACCCCGCATTCAGGACATGCTATATTGTATTTAGATAGAAGCTAGCGAGCTAACTCCCTGCTAACTTCTAACTCCGTTAAATGTCATAAATTCCGTTTTCATGGATGCCTGGATGTTAAACTCAATTGTTACACCTGGTAGAGCAGAACGCTGATCATTTTATTAAAGATGAAAGACTTTAGACAGTTTTTCAACTCTCAGTAATGCCATAGTGATCGTTTGATATATGGACCTGCAGCGGAGTTTAGACCCAGACACGGCTAGTGACGTCAGACTGAACAACCGGATACTGGTTATGTTTGACTTTTCTGAATAGTTTCTGGGATGCTTAGAACTCGAATTGCACTGCTGGAAATAGTTTATTTTGATGCACCTGCTGTTTTCTTTGCAAATTTGCATTATAGGATTGTTTTTTCGTTTTTCCTGCAGTATATAAAAATTGATGTATCTCCAAAATAAAACTATGAAGACACTCAAAATAAATTTCCTGTTGTTGTAAACTATTTTTTGCAACTTTTTTGTATTTAAAGTTGAGGGATAAACCTCTTAAATTTCTCTAAGTAGAAATATATGTAAAAAAACCCAAAACGATTTTCAATTTTTTTTTGTAGTTTATTGCACTTTTTTGCAATTAATGTAGTTACTATGGACTTAATGCATACATATTATTAAAATATGAGCTATAACAGTTGTATAGCAACTTGAAATGCTCCCACAAATGGCACTACAACATGTAAAAAATATAATATAAGCTCTGGCAGACTTGGTTCTATAGTAGGTCTTAAGGGTTAAATAAATATCGTCAAATAATCGAGATCTCAATTTCAGTGAAAATAATCGTGATTATCATTTTTGCCATAATCGAGCAGCCCTATGTCGCGCTAAACAACAGCATAAACTACCATAAGCTTGATCAGCTGTTGTTAGAATTTATTTAATATTAATTTCTAGTATCAGCTGACGTTTGTTGGAGCAACAGCTGCAAAAAAGCTGCTGGTCATGATATGGTTTGGTTATCTGGTGAGAGGGAAACATGAAGATGAAACCAGGAGATGTCCTTACTGGATCATCAGAGCTGAACAGGTGATGGAGAAACAGGTTTACCTTTTAGGTGACATGAATGAGTTGAAGGGACGTTATGAACTGTTTCTGAGAGACAAATAACCCCAGGATCCTTTTTTAGGTAGCTGACAGCTGGTAACTGTGCAGGTGCGGATCTAGCAAAGTGTGGCCAGGGGGGCATGTAGGGCATTAACAGGGAATGGGGGGCACAAAGAAATACTTTTCTTTCTTATTCTCATTTAAAATGTCTAGCTTTTAAAAAATAATTATCTGAATCTTACAACAAACGATTGATAGATTGATGCATATATACCATCAAAACAGTGTACATCACTGTCACAACAGCGTTTGTTTTCATTCAAAGGCTTTATGATTTTTCCTATAATGGTGGGCCGGTCTCTAGTCAAAATGCCCGGGCCAATTTTCTGTCCCAGTCCAGCCCTGTAAGCAGCTCGTCTGCAGTCTGGTGTTGCCTACATCTTCCTATTCAGAAGGCAGAATTTCTGAGTTCTGAGTACAATCGAAAGCACCACGACTGCAGTTTTTGTGTTGGATGTAAAAGGCGCACATGACTCTGTGACGTAGGCTAGAATCATGGCAGCAGTCAACGACGGTCCAGGCGTGGGATTTCTCTCGTGGAAATATGCACATTATCTTTTCCTTTCTATTGGTAGGTGGCACAGTGCACTTGTGGCAAGTAAGCAAGCTAGAAGACTGGAAAAGTTATGGAAGCAACACATTAACAAGAGAATTCTGAGTAAAACCAAAGTTACTTTCCCTAGTAACTAGTTACTTTGAAAGTAACGAGTAACTTGAAGTAACTGAGTTACTTTTGAGAGAAGTAACTAGTAATGTAACTAAGTTACTATTTTAAAGTAACTTACCCAACACTGGTTAAGACAAATAGAAAAAAATAAAATTTTGCATTGAACTTTGCCTACATTATTACTCACCATACCAAGGGTATTATAGCTAGCTAAAACTAAACTAAAAAATAAAAGTAGATGTGAAAAAAAATTTAGTTCACAGAAATGAAAATGGAAAAGTGGAAAATTAACAAATAAAATCATAGAGGTAATATGCTTAGTGTTAGTATCTGTTAAAATGTTGAAGGGCCTTAATTTCTATAGCGCTTTACTTGCTCCCTATGGACCCCTAAGCGCTTCACACTAGATTCAGTCATTCACACACACATTCACACACTGGTGATGGCAGCTAGATTGTAGCCACAGCTGCCCTGGGGCGCACTGACAGAGGCGAGGCTGCCGGACACTGGCGCCACCGGGCCCTCTGACCACCACCAGTAGGCAATGGGTGAAAAATCTTGCCCAAGGACACAACGACCGAGACTGTCAGAGCCGGGACTCAAACCGGCAACTTTCCAATTACATGACGAACTGCCAACTCTTGAGCCACGATCGCCCCTATTGTGGCGAACTAATGTTTAGTTTGGTAAACATTTAATAATAACTTGCTTAAAGAGGGACTGATTAAATGTCCCTCTTTAGGCAACTGACCCGATGTGGACATCGGGTCAGTTGGAGGCGCAGTCGAAAGATTGCAGCGCTCCCAGATCAGATGTACACACTGGAACTCTTTCCCATGTTGCTGTCTGTGTTTATTGTGCTATGGTGTGTTGATATCTGTGCATTCCTGTATTATCCTTCTGTGTTACACATTTCGATGTTTCGATGTGTTTTCCTCGCTACCTAGCCTGACCTGTCTCCCCAATGTGATGTTTGTGTATTGTATGTACGGTCGGCAAGGTCTGTCATCTCGGTTGTGGGCAAAAGACCTGCAAATGACAAATAAAGGCTATCTCATTTCATCAAATGTCTGCTAAATCTAACCTCTGACATATCCCCTCAATGCAAAAATAATTAAAAAGACTAAAACTAAACACCAAAACTGATGAAAGACTTCTTGTCCTTTAGCAGGCGACCAGCGGCGGTGGTCGGCCGCGCAACCAGTACGCTGCCGTAGGTGCCGAAGAAGAACTGAAGAAGCTTCTCGGATGAGAGGTGAAACGTCTTCAAGCAACTCAAAGAAGTCCAGACGCTTTTCTTTCCAAGCTCCTTAGACTACGATGACCTGGATGACTGAGAACCTTCACAGACTGATGACAGACAATGTAAATCTAAACATTTTCCCAAAGAAAACTGTGGGAAACTGACTGACAGTTATTCAGTTCAAAAAGTAAAAACTAATTAGAAAATATAAAAACTATACTAACTGGTTCAAACTAAGACTGTTTCCAGTAGATTAGGAGTTCCAGCACAGTTACAGTAACAGTGTGTGTGTTACAAATAGTGATCAAATTAACAGGCCTTTAGAATCAATTTTACACTAAAGTACACACTCAGAGTCCCATGTAAACAACACGTCAAACACACGTAATGATACAGAACGTGCAGCAAAAACCAGGAAGGTGTCTTACTTAAGATGGAGTACACTACATGAAAAAAAATCTCTATTAGTCACCATGATGACTGAAGCCATGAAAAACACAGATTTGTGCTATTTTATGAGTCTGTGACATAGCATTTATATGTAGTCTTGAATTACATGAAGATCAGACCAAAATTTATGGTAATCAATGCAGAAATCGTGATACTAGTCTTTGAAGTTTTTCCTGAATTGTAAGTACATAAAACAGTATATGCTTACAGTTGTACTTGCATGCAACCGTAAGTACATACAGCCATATAAAGACAGCTATGAAAAGCTATTTCTTTAGAGAAATGATGCATTCCCTGATGGTGAGGCGATCACAGTGGTGTGCTGATAAAGAACACAACTGCTTTAAGTGGAGTTATAGGGATTAGCTCATTAGGCTAAATCAGCTAATTACATGGAGATTTTGTTACCGTTCCTCCAGCTAATTAATTGGAATGACTACCACCACTGTGTTCAGGAAATGAGTCTACTCAGAGCAGATGAGGCAAAATAGAAAACACTACATCAGGCACTTTTGGATGCACCTGAGAGGTAGAAGCAACTAAGTGCGAGTTTGTATCCACTTTCTCTTTCCATTATAGCACCGTAGGCAAGAAAAAGACCAACCTCCTAATTTTCACTTGCAGAGAAAAGCATGACAAAGAAGAGAGTTTGGGAACGTAACATTTTTATTCTCCGGTGTTTAATTTAGCAATACACTGTACAGTAACAAGTGAGAAAGTAAGAAAGACTCCAAATCTCATCAACTGCATTGTATATTTACAGTAGCATTCGTTGTTTTAAATAACCTTAGATGGATGGTAATTGCAAAAATGCTTGTGGTTCACAATAGAAAATAAGTAAAAGTAATTAAAAAATAAATAATAAATAATTATCAGTTGTGTCACAAATTGCAGTTCGCCTGGACTGTGAGCGGAAGAGAACCCAAAGTGGAGGATGCCAGAGGCACAGTTTACAGCAACACATTTCAATAGCTTTCAGTGCTGACAATCATTACAAAGGGCCAGACACAAAGGGAAGCCAGGAAGATCACAGAGCGAGACAGGCAGACAAATCAGAAGATACGACAGAGACAAAGAGAGTGACAGGACTATTTAGATTAGATTAGATTAGATAGATTAGATAGAACTTTATTAATCCCTCGGGTGGGTTCCTCTGGGAAATTCGATTTCCAAAAAAGCACAGCACCGACAGAAGTTACAGAGTTACAGAATATTATATATACACAAAGACGGGATGGGATTCGGGACTGGAAATAGGAGCATAACAAGACAGAGTTACAGTTATTATGAATAAAGTTAGTAAAAAAAAAAACCTAGAGAAAGTATTTTTTTACCCTGCTCATGACATTGTTTTTGTTGTAACGTGCTGAAATGCACTGTCATATAAATACCAGCTAGCAATAGAAATCATAGGCTGCAGTCCCAGACTCTGACAGAAATCCCCACCCTCCTGAGGACACGTGCAAAGGTCTTTTAGCGTTTAACCACAAACACAAAGCCACCAACACAAAGCAAAGTTTGACAACCTGCACAAAGTGACTCCAAAGCACTCGACACTGATTCTACAGTAGAAACATTTGCAAGTAGACATGGAGGGTACAATACTGTAATCATGACTCCTAATACTGTACATGCCTCTGTTACCTGTAGAAAATTAGGGTCTGACTGGTCAGCTTTAACTCTGCTTCATCACTCGAGGTTCTTCTTCAGCTCTGTGTTAGCATGCTGGCCGCGCAGATGTTTGCAAGGAGCTGATCGTGTGTAGCAGTACAAAGACAGTTATTTCTGCCACTTGGCTCTTTAACAAAGTGGGAAACGACACAAACTTTTTGTCCTTTTGTTCACTAAAAATAAAGGAAATGTCCTCCACCCTGCACACAAACTGAAATCAGTTGCAAGGGCGCTGAATTAAAAAGGCATGTTTGATGTTTTTCTTTATTCTTTCTATATGCCCATCTTGCAGAAAGTTGAAGAAACTTTGTAACACAAACAATGGCATAACTGCAACTGTATGTGATGACTAAATTTAGTAGAGCTGTGTGATAACTCCCTTTCTAAAAATCCAGTCATTTTGGACAGATCCCCATGTGGAGCACTGGAAAGTTTATTTTTAAATTGCTAAATGATTAACAGGTTATCACAGGAGGAATGGCACTGCGGGCGCACACATACTGACGGTCACTTTGGCTTACTGGTCTTTGGGTTCGCAAAGAGACCTGCAGAGAAAGACTGATTAGTCCAGGGGAACATGTTACCTGGCTTAAATAGTCTGCTTCTAAAGGCACTGATGAGTTGCATGTGAGCTGATTAACTGAATTCAGGTGAGTAACTGGCGGTTTTGCAGGGAAACCAGAATGGAGCCACCTGGGAAAAATGGTAAACAACAAACGCTCACAAAACCAGATACATACACACTGCCTGAGAGAGAGAACCAAACCAAGAGCACAGGGGAGAAGATGCAGTACAGTAACATTTTAAACTCAGTACTTTTGAAGGCAGTCTAAACCAGGGATGTTGGTTAATTGGCTTTTCTTAAGGTGAACTCTATTTTTTCGCATTTGACTACATCTTTGTAGTAGAGAGTTAAAAAACAGGAACTTTCTGTCATTAATTGCTTATGTGTTGCTTTTACTTTGGTGTAGTATGAATGGTCATAAAAATGTTTAAAAAGCTGTAAAACTTATGGAAATCAAGTAAAAAGTCTAAAATGTTTGCCCTCTTCCACAATGTCCATAGCTGTGCAGTGGGCCAGATTGAAATCTTTGGTGGGCACATTCAGGCCCCCCAGGCCTTATGGTTGCTTTTGACACACCTGGTTGGGGGAAGTGAAACAAAAAACAAGACACAAGAACCAAATAAGTATCAAAATACAACAGGAAATGAACAAAATGCATGAAACAAAACAGCAGAAAACATGAAGAACAAAACTCATCCTCAGACGAACAGACTCTGTAATATAACAAGGAAACAAAGTAACAATGAAATAGTAAAGAAACAATAACAGTAATGCAAAACTTCACTGGAACGGAAATGAATCTAAACGTAACAAAAACCAGCATTAAATCTGGAGACCTTTACCTTTTCAAATCTGAAGCATATCTTTGCATTGTTTAACTTTAAACTGAATTTTTTTTTTTACATTAAACAAATCTTCATCAACCTACTCAGTGTTTATTTTCATCAGTCATCTTCACTCTGTTCAGTATCCTCTCACCCTAACCAAATGATGACTGCTTCCCCCCACAGTTTCCTTTCTGTTAAATATTTTACTAACACCAAGCTGAAAGAAGATTCTTGTTTTTCACTCCATAATACTGCAAGTACTTGGCTTTATAATGTAAAGGTATATTATGTTGTGATTGTGAGTTTATATCCTGCAGCCATTAAAACCCAAATAAATTGAATTAACAGACAGAGAAGTAACAAAGCAAATATCACCTCTTGAAACGTGCGAACCAGGTAATGTTTTGTAATTTTGCTTAAAAAATGCCTTCAGTGGTTGTTCAAGTAGCACCATTTAATAAATGTTTTAGTCATATTTAATAACTCTGGGTCTCCTTTCTGTTATAGATACCAGATATAGATAGATAAACCTCAAGTGGCAGCGAATGATAACGAGCTGAATTTTTAAAAGCTTGAAGGACTTCATTAAATCACCGAGTGACATTAAAGTTTCTACTTTGACAAAGTGCTTATTTGCTGCTGCTTTGGAGGTCACTTTAACTTTTTGCTCTAATGTTTCACTGTGTCGCCTTCTTCCCCCCAGAGACCATTTCCAATGAATGATGAGCGACCGACTACTGCAAATGAATTTTGGCACACTGAGCTAACCGACATCATCTCGCGTAGAGGATGCACCTGCGCTTAAGCCAATTATGCTCATTCACTTCAAAAACAAATGACTCATTATGGGAACACTGCATCCAGTAAGGCCAGGAAAAACAATAAATGAAAAGTGTTTACTGTTTATCTGGGTGTGCAGCTGAAAACAGGCAGGACAAAAAGTGTAGTTTATAAAAACCATTTAGGAAAGATTTTAGACTCGAAACGAGAAAAACAACAGCGAGAGAAAGAGCGCGGCTGCATTTCTTTGATGCTGTGTTCATTACAGCCTCTTCCTGACCTGTTGAATAGGTGCCTCTGTGACCCAGGTGTAACCACACAGCTCCCACTCTCACAGCATGGAAAGCGTCTAACCTTGAAGGCACTCAAGCTGTAAATTGACAGTCAAAACACTGCTGGCTTTTAAGCAGGATCTCGCCGACTCTAGTCTGGTCATTCGTTTAAACTTCTGTGAGACCAAAAAAACATAAAGAAAAAGAAAATGAGGAAGTAGCGAGTGAACTCAAAAACTAGCCCACAACAACTTAATGAAAGAAGTTGAAAGCTTAACCAGGAGCAGTGAGGCAAAGGGAGCGCTGGACAACACAAAGAAACACAAGTTAAACCAGTAAGACACAGATAGGATGAGGAAGATTGGAACAGACTGTGCACTAAGTAGTAACACAATGTTCAGATGTTTAGACTGGCATGGGAATTATTTTATAGCTTCCAACAAAGTCAAGCCAATGAGGAAATCTATTCCGTCAACCTGCATTATTTCTAATGGCCAGCAGGGGGCGAGTTCTGCAGTTGTGTAAAGACTCAGCGATATATGCGAAACAGCCCTTAGATCCCTTCCCCCCAGTAAATGTTCTCCAGTTGAGTCAATGGGCTCAATCGCTGGTTTAAAGTCTTACTGAATGTAGCGTGATGTTTATTTTTGATAAATTATTGTCCTCTTCAGTGTCAAGAGGGAAGATAATGGGTAGGCCTGCCTTGTGATTACCAGTCTGCAGGGTCCTTCGATTTCACATTTTGATCCACATGACTCTCAGGGCGTCTCAATTCTAAAAGATAAAATTTGTAAACCAGAGTATGTCTGTCATTGTCAGACATGCCAGCCAGTGCAACAACCTGGGGACCAATCAACATCTTCTTTACATTACACTCAGTGTTTCAATTAACAATATTTTAGTAATGTAGAGTAGACACATTATAAGAGCTCCGATAAATCTTCACATCCTGGTTCTATCCTCTGAACCAAAGCCTAACTTTCTTTCTTTCTTTTTGTTTATGCAGTTGCTGTGGTGATGTCTACATTTTCTTTATTAACTGAATTTTAGCCAACAATTTGTGTTCCACTGATGAAAATAGAAACCTTTTCTGAAAAACCTTTGGTGGGTATTGGGCATGTGGGGATATATATTACTGGTGCTTTCTGACCTTCCTGTCAGTTGTGAAAAATGCCTGCAAACTTCATGATGTCAACTATGCAACACTTAGGGTAGTTAGCCAGCACAGCTGCACTTTCAGTTATGTTTTGCAACGAAAGCAAAAACAATTCTATATGTTGGTAATATGCACTCATACTTTTGTATATGTGTTTTTGTGCATCTAGAAGCTGACCCATCGGAAATGGGAATTCTATGAATGAATGTATTTGTCTGGCAGGGTGACCCCATCCAGTCGGTCCGTGAGGACCTGTGGACTCTTGTTCGCTCCATGCTTATAGACATTACAACTGTCTTCATGTCTAAATCTCTTTTGGGCTTGTGGTAGCCTAGTGGAAGAAGTCACTGAGTCAAGAGCTTAAGCGTAGATAAATATGTCCGTCCCTCAACCTCTGACTGTGTTGTTGACCAGGGTGATACTACTGATATCACTGATTACTATTATATGTTATTATTTTTGCACTTACAGTCTGTGCATGTGTCTATGAGAGACGGGGAGCGTTGAGAAGTTGCGTTTGCTCTAGTACAAAGCGACGGGTATCCTGGGGCCTGTCACAGAGTGGTTACACCTGTGATCACAGTGGCTACTGTATGTCACTATTTCATACATGCCAAGACCTTTGAACATGGATGCAGGGATACCTAAAGGTGTACTGGTTTGTGAATACAGTTTGTGATTGAACTCTCACTATTTTAGGAAAGATTATTAGGCCCAGCTCAGCCTTTTTGACGCATGTTGACCTCTCCATCTTTTTTTGTTTTGCCATCTTGTGTTCTGCCTTTGTGTGTTCCTCAAGGATGGCTTGGCTGCTGCTTGTCGAGAGTGCAGAAGTGCAGTGTGTTCCTTTATCTGAGGAGAGTTACAAAGAAAAACCTCTGTGGAATAATAAACGTATGACCTGAGTGATCATATCACATATTTTGTCCATAAATAAAAGAAATAGAAGATTATTTCTGCACCAGGCTGCATTTCACCCACATTTCTGTAGTGCTAGTCAACCACAAAAATGTTTGTGAATTTGACTCACGATGGATGTTCCACTACATAGACCAGAGGCTCCAAGGGGTCAGGTGCAAACACAGCAAACATTTCTTTACTTGTGTGATCTTGTGCATGTTAACATGATCATCAAAATGCCATCAGTTAGGTCAAAATATGAGTGGACAGACAGATGCTGTAGATAGACAGCGTGATTCATACAGCACACAGGCAGAGCGAAAGGGTTAACTCCAACTCTCACAGACCCAATCGCAGGTGCGGGTGGGTGGATGAAGAGCAAAGAATGAGGGAGAGTAGGGAAGGGAGAAAAAATTTTCAAATGTCTGGGTTTTCACACCGTTAATTTAGCCGTGCAGAGCCACATCGCACCATTCTCTCACTCTTCCTCGCTCCTGTCGGAAACATGCTAATTAAGGAAGCCGACTGACGTGAGCGAGGTTTAAAGGGTAATTAGCATAAAAATCCTACATGCTGTATTTTTACTTTCTCTAATCAACACCCTCACACGTACACGTTTTTCAGATGTGAGAAAGAGTGGTTTGACGCAATTAAAATGAAAATTAGCATCCATAAGGAGGGAGGAAGAGGGAGACGAGAAAAAAAATGTTCTTCCCTTGCATTATGTTGTTTGTCTCGCCGCTGCACTTTCTTAAGACTCACAAGAAAGAGAAACAGCAAATAATGTAATTGCTTTTACAAACGACAGACATGTTCGTCCGCAGGAATGCGGCGTTCGCCGTGTGAGCTGCTGTCTCAGCCGTCGACTGACAGTCGTATCTTTGCATCTCATCGATTCGCAGCACTCGTCACGGTGAAAAATACTCTCGCTCCTAATGCAGTCTCTTGTGTGGTTTAAACAAAACACAATCTTCTCCAGCTAGATTGTACAAACACTGGCTAACACTTTATTTAAAGTGGTGCTTAGAAGGCACTGAAACACTGCAAGTGCATTATAAACACATTGTAAGTGCTTGATAATTATTATGGTCTGTGTTAACAACACATGTAAAAACACCACGGGTCTGGAAAGTATCTACATAATGGCACGGTATTAAAGTGAATGCAGTTCTCTGATATTTTGAAACCATTATGTTGGTCTTTGGTTTTAGGGCATCTAATCTCCTTGCATTTCTTCACACTGAAGCTCATATTCAGCACAACGCAGGTCTGAAAGAGAAGGCTTAGTCATTTCCCCTGTTTTCCTGCTTGGATTCGTTCCGCGTTGACCTATGCAATTCAGTTAAAAGGTATTACTGCTTTTACCCCCAGTTTGCTTTGGAAAAAAAAGCTATAAGCTCTGCTGAAAAGTCCAAAAAGGTCTCTGCAGGGTCAAGAAAAGACAAGCTGTGTTGAGGGTGAAAACAGTTATTCTGCACCATTCCTGCAACTCCCGGCTCATGGTGTAGTGTGCAGAATGTAATTTTTATCAGAGCTGTTGCTTTGGCTGCTGCTCTTCTTCGGGTCAGAACAATATCTTGCACTTCAGCTTCTGAGAAGCATGAGCAACAACACGTGAGGCACACATGTATTCAGAGACGAATGTTATTGCTTCAAAGTAAAAAGAAATATAGTTTGATCCCACACACATTCCAGCATTGCTTTAGTTATTTTTTGTTACATAATGCTTAAAAAAATGAATCCCCAGCATATACTTTAGATGTTTAATAACAAATAATAATAATAATCAAGTAAGAATATTGACTGCATTTAACTGAATGCATGAAATTAATAAAGAAGGTTTTATTACTTCTAAGTCCATATATTTTAAAAAGCAAAGTAAAATTAATGTCAGCTTCGGGAAGCTATCAAGTAATTTTAGAAAGTTAATTTTCTCTATTAAGAATTCTAAATGATTGTAATATCTTAACTATGCTTTGTTTCTCCTCACAGAATAACATTTTTGTTTCTCTTTGCATTCCAATCATCCTACAAAGAACAAAGCAGAGGAGCATTTTAATCTTGGAGTGCCTTCTTTGAGCACCATATTGCCCCACACCTGGATGGCCCAAGGGGGAAAGGAGAACCCGTCAGCTCATCGAGAAAAAGGACGGGCATGGATGAGGGTTAAGGAGGAGGTGGAGGATCGAGGGGATGTCCTGTGAAGCCCTGAGGGATCCATATGCTCTGATGGCTCAAGCTAGTGACACCAATTGTTGCATTTGGCTAAGAAGTAGACTAAACTGGGTCAGTTTGCTATAGTCAAGAACTCAGAAGTTTCTGCAAGACTTCTGGTCTCAAGATGAAAAGGCCTTTAAAATCTCATGATTCCTGTTTACTTGCCATTGGAACCAGTTCTACAGCAAATATATAATCATGATTGCACATATGATATGACTAGCTGATGATATCCATTGGATCATGTTTAGCAAAGAGCTGTATAGTTTATACAGCTGCCTGAGCATATATTCAATATATCAGTGTAGAAGTTAAGAAAGTTCAATAGCAAAAAGTCTGTCAGCTGTTTGTTTCCTTAAAAATTTCCCACTCTATATAATCTCTCCATCTCATCTCTCCACAGTATTGAACCAAAAAAAAGGCACTTTCTGCCATTTAGGTGGAAGCAGAGCCTGTTAGTGGACATGTCCTCCATCTCAAGCATTGGTCCAGACCTCTGAATCACCACCCACGCAGGCTTGATCAGTGATGACCCTTTGGTCCTCTGTTGCTGGTTGTCTTTCTCCAAAGATGCCAACAACAAGAAACAACAACCTTTTCTTTTTTTAAAGAAAAAAGTTAAAATGGTCTAAAAACTAATTCCGCAGATAATTTAAACTGGAAACTAGAACAAACAGAAATATATCAAATACTGACGAAGAGCTTTTGTTTGGTTTTATATTTTGAGAAATGCATTTCTCTAGGAGAAAAACAAATGGCAAACGTAGATGGAACAGAGGTGTAAAGCTTTACTTTATCTTGCAAGAGGAGTAACAGCATGCACAGAGTCTATGAAGAAACCCGAATTGTGGAAATCTGCCCGTCACTTTTTATACACTTAGTCCCAGCAAAATGATTCACAGACCACGCTCCCTTCTAGATTTTTTCATATCATAGTTCATTTTTTGACACTGTAGCTCCTAGACTACGTTCTACTTCATAGTTCATAGTTGATTGTGGGGCAATCGTGGCTCAAGAGTTAGGAGTTCGCCTTGTAATCGAAAGGTTGCCGGTTCGAGCCCCGGCTTAGACAGTCTCGGTCGTTGTGTCCGTGGGTAAGGCACTTCACCCGTTGCCTACTGGTGGTGGTCAGAGGGCCCCGTGGCGCCAGTGTCCGGCAGCCTCGCCTCTGTCAGTGCACCCCATGGTGGCTGTGGCTACAATGTAGCTTGCCATCACCAGTGTGTGAATGGGTGGATAAACTGGATATGTAAAGCGCTTTGGGGTCCTTAGGGACTAGTAAAGCGCTATATAAATACAGGCCATTTACCATAGTTTGACTTTTGATCCTGTTATTCATGTTTGCAACACATCGGTTCACTGTTAATAAAGATTTGCTCTTTGTTAATAAAGTTTTGTCTTCACGTTCAAACCTCACCTCCGTGTCTGGTTCTGGCTAACCCTGCCATAACAGTACTATGTTTAGCTGGTTCATTATCTATGGCAGGGGTCGGCAACCTGCGGCTCCGGAGCCGCATGCGGCTCTGTAGTCCATATAGTGCGGCTCTTCGTGGTTTGGGAAATTATTTTATTTTAATGTATTTTATTTATGTTAGTTTTTTTTTAAACTTGTAGTTCTAAATTGAAAGACTATTGTGATATTGAAATATAAAAATACAATTATATTTTATCATTTTTTCATCGCTCAAAATAACACTCGCGGAAGCCAGTGTACCCGGCGAAACGCAGTGCATTTATCAAGACTTTCAACCCCAGGTAGGCCAATTATGGATCTTCAGACCCACATTATGTCGGCAGCTGTTCTCCATTGTGAACTATGTTAAAAACAAACACCGCTCACGCCTCACAGATGACAGCTTACAGTCCTGCGTAAAGGGGATAGGTAGAGCAGGTTATTCACTAACTGGAAGGTTGGTGGTTCGATCCCTTCCTGCTTCGGTCTGCATGCATAAGTATCCTTGAACTTCACCTCAGTCTGTCTTACACAAGCCAGGGCTCAGAGAAAGTTCCAGCACATATGGAACTTTCTAAAATGTAAACTTTTACCCTCATGGGCGCACCAACAATATTTGGTGCCAAGGTAACAGTCCTGCTATTGCGTCTACATTAGAAAACTTTTAATTACTGCTGTGATTATGCTGTACAAGCTACATTTGCATGCATTGCATTCAGTGTGTGTTTTAAGTTTGCATAAACATACAAAAAGTTAATCAAGCAAGTTACTCACCATATCAAATGTTAATACACTTGTAAATGGGCTTTCTTGGCTTCATTTGCTGGAACTCTAAAACTAATATTTTTTTGAAGTTTTCTGCCTCTATTCTGAAATAAATGAGAAAGTAAGGCCTGTGATACCAAGCAAAAATCTATCAGTTCCAACAAATGCAATGTTTTGTTACCATTTGATTCACTACAGCCACCACGAGGGGCTGACTGCACTCGTCTGACTATGAATCACTGAAGAGCACAGATGGGCCCAGGCTCCAACAATGTGAGATGTGTAATTCTTTCAGAGTGACTTCATTGTTACGAACAAAAATATAATTTTCATTGACTTTCAATGCTGGTTTGCTTTGGTGGATCCTGTCCCTGTTTTGGAGTTGTCTCCACCAGATAGAAGCAACACCGCCTCTTGTATAGCTGCTACGTAGGCTGCTGGTCGTTGTCTAGGAAGTAAAGTGGTGATGATGTTGATGATGACACGACAACCCGAAGCACAGTGGGAGCAGTTGCCAAGACAATTATCACTTTCTGTGTCGGCGTCGGAGGTGTTAGACCCACCCAGCCCATCCCCATGCTGATGTCACTGTTACCACGGAGACTCCATACAACCCCGACAGGGGAGTGTGTGGGCTACTCGTAGTGTTACCATCCCCCTTATCCCCCATGTTCCTTTTCCAAATGCCACCACCCTCTCCCCCACTGTCCTCAGCCCATCTTATCACCCTGTGCCATCTCCCTCAGAGCTGACTGCCATCTGTGCTCTGAGAAACACTCCCCATTTGTTTAGTTTCTTTTCCTTCTATATTTCTCCATCTTCTGACCTCCAGGATGTTGCCGTAGGGGTTCTCAAGCTCTTTCATGACACCCTCAAATAAGCCTGCATTAGTCCACAGATCCCCCTACTTTTGATGAGATTTCATCCAAAGCAGCCATATGGGAGGATATTTGTTGATTTAGTATTAGGTTTCAAACTACACTGCACTGTATACCGAGGGATGAAAACTGTGATTTCTCACTCATATGCATTCTTTAACTGGGGTCAGTTCCACTCAATTAAATTATAGTGAATATTGTTTCTTTAGGGCCTCCCAGGAACCATTTCAAGTACCCTGGGGATCCCAAAATGCCACTTAGAAACCAACTGCAGCTGTGTACCGAGAGCAAGAGACAAGAGAGTTGCAACCTAAAACTAATGTTCTTTTCCTCCAAAGGGCTAAATGTAATAATAAGTCCTCCGGCACTTCTCTGCAGCTGTCAGAAAGATCAAGTTACAGCCCCATATGAGCAGGCACAGTACTTAGTGTGTGTTTTTGTGGAGGAGTTTGTTTCTCTCTGCATTTCTGCAAAGTATACTTAACTTGCTGAACTGCCATCTGCATATGTCTCTATATTAAATTTGGCAGCTTCAATGAGCCAAGTGTATGAGTTAAAATAATATTCGGTTACATATAATCTGTTTTTTTTTCTTACCTTATTATTACTGTTACCTTTATCACATTTTATTTTATCTCTAACCAATGTTTATCCTAGCTCCTTATCATCTTTTCTTTGTAAACTTATCTTTATCTTATTTCATCTTTATAGTTACATCTTTATTCACACACTATATTATGGAATGGTACCATGGGACAAAAAAGTGTTTCAGTAACAAGAGATCTGTGATTTTAAACAATCTACTTTCAGTAAAACCTAATTGTACATAATTAAACAAGAGTCTTAGCTTTACCAACAGTTTTGTGAGGCTGCACTTAAGCATATCAGGGTATAGCACTAGCCAGAGGTGGGACCAAGTCATTGTTTTGCAAGTCTCAAGTAAGTCTCAAGTCTTTATCCTCAAGTCTCAAGTCAAGTCTCAAGTAATGTCAGGCAAGTCAGAGTCGAGTCTCAAGTCACTGGTGTAAAAGTACGAGTCAAGTCACAAGTCTGAAACTTTGAATTTCAAGTCCTTTCGAGTCTTTAAAAAAAACAAAACGAAAAAATAATGTTGCAGTTATATGCTAAATGTAAATATTAGACCATGTAATTTTAAAATCTGTGTTTTTCTCAACACATGACAAAATAGTGAACTTAGAAAATATACACAAATTGTGAAATTGCACCTCTTTAAAATGCAGCTCAATTAAACCTAGCTCCAAGAATAATTTTCACCGACAGTTCTGAGATAAGCTGCATGTTATTCTTGGATGTGGTTGTAGGACCGGCTTTAAAATCGCATGACAAAAATATCATACACATTAAAAAAAACTGTATCACCAACGTAGCCTGGACAACATTTTCTAGTTAGATGAAGTCAGCTATCTCATCGTAGCATATTTATATGCATATTTATAATTATACGGTTCTTGGAGTGAGTGCATACACTCATGAAGTTTAGTAACTTCAGGTCACTGCAACAAGCCCAGGTACAGTTTACCGACGGATGGGTGCAGGACCTTGAAATGCACCGTGTAGAACGAAAGACCATCGTACGTATCATAAGTTTACCAGTCTCACAAATTGTCGTCATAAATACACATTCCTTAACCGTTTATTAATAGGACCTTTGAGCTCAACGATAATTAATTAGCAGTGGAAATAATTTCTGGTACCCATCACAGAAATGTAGCAGTGACAATAATACTGTATGCTGTAATCGTACTGGGCAATTAGTGATACAAAAAACCTGTTTTATCCTGTGAATAAAAGTATATGTTTTTGTCAATGTACCATAATAACAGAAGCGAAACGCAATATTGTGTCAGGACAATTCACTATTTATGCACAATAAATAAAGGAGCATAGCGCGACCATTTCTGTTCAGCGCCAGACTTGCTTGTAACCTATATCACCAATTATGTTATGAAAATGACGTAATAACTACAACAGCAGACTGACCTTTGTGGGAATGCTTGGAGCAGACTAACATGTGAGCTGGAGTGTTCTGGGACGTTATATTTGATCTTTGAATGGCTGCAATCCAGGCCATCCGTCGAGTCTTTGTTACTTCGGAAACATGGCTCGAACAATTTCTCTTCAACGACGTAATCCGATAACAACCGATCTCTTTACCCGTCGGCTTCCCGTGGCTGTCATGCGACCGGCTATTGCAGTTAACGGCTTCTTGACATTTTTGTGTTTCTTTTTATCGCTGTATAACTGATTTTAATTGAAAGCCTGCGTGCGCTAGTACCGCTTGCCACGAGTTCCCAGAATCCTTTGCAGTTCTACCCGTGAATGACGTCACATTTTCAATCTCTATATAATATGCATGTTAAATTTTATATTTGGGGTAAAATATCAAGTCTTTTCAAGTAAACCGGTTCAAGTCCAATTCAAGTCCCAAGTCATTGGTGTCAAATTCCAAGTCAAGTCACAAGTCTTAGAACATTTTTTCAAGTCAAGTCTAAAGTCATAAAATTAATGACTCGAGTCTGACTCGAGTCCAAGTCATGTGACTCGAGTCCACACCTCTGGCACTAGCTACAGCTTGATGTTAATTGGGAGCTTTTCAACCATTCTCCGGTGACTGTAGTAGGGCGTGTTCCCTACATTTATGCTGTTTGCAGGCATATAGTTAATAGTTTTAAAGGATGTAGCGTTTCAGCTTGGGCAAATGAAACCAATGATGAAATGGCCAGCTGGAAACAGAATTAATCCAAAGTCGAGCACATTCTAGTTGGACAGTTGGAAAATCAAAGAAAAACTGGATTTGTTTTGCTACTTAGGTATAGCCATTCATGCATAACTAGCAATAGAGTGGCAACAAAAACATCTTTAGAGCATGATGGTACCACCACCGTGTTTGACAGTTGGTACAGTGTTCTTATCATTGTGGTGATTTCTCTCGTCTGACCTCAAAACCTTTCCCCAGAAGGCATTTGGCTTATGCACATGGACAGCTTCAAACTTCAGTTCAGCTTGAGGGTGCTGATTTTGGAGCAAGCGCTTCTCCTTTCGATCAACACCCTCTGAGTCCACGGTGATGTAAAACTTTCTTCACTGTGGACAGTGACATCAGTGTTCTAGCAATTCAGTTTTATTCATGTAGCACCAAATCACAACAAGAGTTGCCTCAATATTATAAGATAAAGAACCTACAGTAATACACTCAGCAGTTTACAGTTCTTGTTTGTTCCTGAACATCCTAACCAATTTTCTCTCATCCATGGGTGACAGTTTGGGTCAAATTGGCGACCTATTGGAATAACTTGTACTCTACTTATATACAATTGTTTGACATTTTCAGGGCCACTTAGGCTGATTGAACTAAAAAGCAAGACTCAGGACTCAGGATAAGACTAAAAGTTTAAAAGATTTAGTGTAAGCACAAAAAGGAAACGATGGGTCAGGCAAAAATATTTTTGTTATTGAAGTCCCATGTTCTAGACAAACAGGCAGTTCCACAGTGGGAACCCAAGAGGAGTCCTTTCCCTGAAAGACACGGATGGATTTAATTCACACACAAACACAAACAGACAGAGGAGAGGAAAGATAGAGAAAGACAATGGCGAGCCACCACAGGAGGACTGAAGGACCATGAACAAACTAATCTTGAACTTGATCTTGGAATCAGCAGTTGTTTCGAGATGGCTACAAGAGAGCTTTCCAACTTGTGTAACTATAAAATCGTCTTTCTTAGAAGTCAGTTCCTTACACGTTCCCATTTTTCTGAGTGTTGGCCAACCCAATTCTTGCTGTCAAACAAGTCATTTTTATGCTGGCAAAGAGAAACTACCAGTTGTAGTCAGTCACAATCACTAATGAGGAGTTAATAGGCCTTGGCCTTGTCAGGTTAAAAGACAATGTAGAAATTTTAGCACCACTTATTAAAAGGTTTTAGTGAGTTTATCGATATTTTTCAATCTGTATATATATTTTTAACCAAATTAGAGAAAATCCAGAATAAGTTCAAACTTGCGTTCCCAGTTCTTGTTTTGCTGGTGTTGTTATTGTTTTTCTGTTTGAGCTAGGCCCTTCGAAATTTTTAGGGTGAACTGTAGCTCCATGAATGTAGACTCTGTGGAGTGTAGCAAAGTTCACATAGAATAATGGATGCTTGAGTTTCCAAACAATTGGTCCTAAAAAAATGCATTTTCACCTTTTTCAAGGTATTTCTAAGATATAAATTTCATTCAATAATCATCTCAGTGATGTTCAGTCACGTCATTCAGCTGATATAACAGCATTTATTTGAAGAAATCACAGCACAGTACAAAAGCAAGTCAGTGCATGAGTTCGATTACCTAGATAGCTTCTGTCAAAGTTAATAAAACATGTTCTGCTGACTCATTTCTTTAATAGGAGAGTGTGATTAAAAGTCACTTGAATTCCTCATCCACCTTGACGACACATCTACATCCAGTGTTGATATCAGGAACTTCAATCTTTTCAGTTATTTGTTGTAATCATATCCAGCACATATCCTCTCCTGAGGGTGCATAAATTGAATTAAAAATGTCTTGCTCTGCTTCTGAAACAATCTTTGGGTACCGTAGATAAATATGAGTATTTCAAAAAAAAATCATATTGGGAAAATGAGAGAACATCATCACAAACTCTGAGTATAATATTAGCAGAAGCTCGTTCTTTCTAAAAAAAAAAAAAAAAAAAAAAAAACGAAATAAAAGAGGCAGTGTGGATTTGGTACATGGTGTCATACCTGGGGAATATCCCACTGAAGCTGAATGAAAATGTATGTCATTCAAACTTTACCATCTGTGAAACCATTCACCTGATTTGGACTGTTTCAAAATATCTGATGTTTCTTTGCATATCAGAGAATCCAACTGCAAAACTGTGGTTTCAAAAGGCCTCCAAAATCGGCTGGAGGAGATCACACATTCACATTTTTTTAGGGAACTCAAACATCCATCATTCTATGTTAACTTCAGTTACACTCCCGAGAGTGGAACTTATCTCTCATCTTGTGCCTACAGTATGTGTATATGCACACTAGCACATTCCAAGACCACAAAATAGTTGCACTGCAAAGGTTGCACACTAAATATTACAGGATGTACCAGGCCAAGCATACATCAGGATCACTTCCTCTTAGTGCCACTCTGTTCCTTAAGGACAGGCAGCCTCATTCAAGTGCTGTCACTTCTATTCCATCTATTCCTCTGATCCTTTCTGTAACGGCTAGTTAAATAGCCAGTAATGCCTTTTAGCCCGTTAGATGTTAGTGAGCCCAGACAGACTGGGATGGACATATGGAGGGAGTCTGGCAACCGACTCGCAGCCCTGATGCCAACTCTTCAAAAACATTCATACACTCTCATGAGCACACACACACACACACACACACACACACACACACACACACACACACACACACACACACACACACACACCTACACAAATACACAAATCGTGTCTCTTTCGTATCTGTTGTCCAGAGCACTGAACCGGCCCCAACTTCCCGCTGTCCGATTATCTCAGAACCTGCTCCACATGAGCATTGTGCAAATTCTGGAACCTCCTCCATTTCCCATCATTCCTCTCCACCAAAGGCAGGCATCCAGGACGAAGGCTGGACAGCACATGCCCACTCAAAGAGAAGGAGGATTGGGACACTAGATGAAGGCAGAAGCGCTGAGCACGAAGCTTTGTTCAAAAAACAGTCCACTGTGGTTACCCCCCCTCCTCCCCACCCATGTCCGTCTCTATGTCTTCTGCCTTGCATGGGTGAGTGTCAGTTCATTGTGTGTGAATGTGTGTGCGTGATGTCTGGTGCCTGTGCTGACAGCTGGCCTAAAATCATTTCCAAGAGTCACAGGTTGAAGTCTGTGTGAAACAGAGAAGCATTGTTGAAGGCCAGACTGACAGTGAAACCACTCACTGTCTCTTTTCTCCAAGCATACCAATACAAAACAAATCCAGATTTCCCATATTGTTGTTACAACAATGACACCATCATACCGTGATAGTGTCGTTATTAAAAGGTGGTGTTGTTAAAGCTTTTTCTCTGAATGGCTTGTCCTGAAATCCGGTAAACTCTCACTACAGCTCCATCAAAGATTTTAGGCTGAAGCATTTCAACAATAGTAATTCCTGACCTTGCAAATATTCAGAAATATCTCCATTTACCTTTAGAAAAATCTTACACGTCGAACGCTGCCAGCCTCAACTCAACAGCATACCTCTCAATGAATATGACAGGATCTAATATAGACAAAAAATAGATTCCTGTACAGTTCCTGTTCTTTTTTGTTTAATAGTGAAGCTAAAGCTATTCTGCAAATGGTGGAATTATTGGCGCTAGATACGCTGGTGGAAATGCAAATCATTTGTACCATGTTTGTCTTCTGCAGTAAAGCTTTATCTGCAACCAATGAGGCAACAGAATTTATGGGGAAGGCAATGTGAAAAGCTACCACACTGAGGCTGTGTTGAAATATGGTGCACCTACGCAATCTTTGAGCAATATATCACATAAATCATATCATTGTGTTAGTTAAGCTTGCAAGTTCCAACTTGTGCAGACAGAAATGTTTTAATATAATTTAAAAATGAGTAGGGTTGGATTAATAGGACAAAATAACCAGTTCAAAGGGCTTTTACAAATTTTTCAAGCTTTAAGGGTCACATATAAAATCATTTTGTAAATCCAATCACCAAGAGAAAATCTGCTTCGGTGTTCCTGACCTTCAGACATTCAGAATTTATAAAATAAATTGCACTCAGAAAGTCGCCATAATAATGATCGTCGGTTAACTTAATGCTGTTTAAGTGGACCGATTAGAGTTTTGTTTGGGCACTTGCACTAACTGGTCCAGCTTTTTAACTAATCGTCAATATAAATATCTAATCAGCCAATCAAAGAGCAGCAACTAAATGTTTTTAGGCAAGTAGACGTAATCAAGAAAACCTGCTGTATTTTAAACCAAGCATCAGGATTGAGAAAGGTTGTTGGTGACAACTAGGTTAGTTAAAGTATTCCAGAAACTACTGGGATTTTCTGCCACAACCATCTCTAGGGTTTAAAAAGTAAAGACATCCATGGAGTATCAGTTCTCTGAATCCTGTTGGGGAGGATGGGAAGACTCAGTTTTTTTCCCCTGAAATCAGAAGAAAACGCCCCATCACCACCAAGGCACTGCTGGGATTTGAACCCAGTATCTCCTGTTTACTAGACAGGCGCTTTAACCAGCTAAGCCACCGCGCCCTTTGTTTTGTGTGATGTCAGTGATATTCCAGATTCAGTCATTTCACAGTTACAGCTGTGACCAGCAGGTTTTCAAGGCCGTGCCCCGCAGTACCTCTCTGAGCTTCTTCACCCCTACAAACCTTGTTGGTCTCTCAGGTCAGCTGACCACCTGCTCATGGAAGAACTGAGATCCAGGAGGAAGCTCAGATCGGACAGGGCCTTCTCTGTCATTGCTCCTAAATTATGGAATAATTGCCCTTGCACGTTTGAAAGTACCCTTCACTGTCCACTTTTAAAACATATCTTCAAATCCATTTGTATTCCCAGTGAGACTTTGTTTTTCTTTTGGTTCTTCTTTTAGTTATTTGACCTTTTTAATCTATTTTATTTATATTGTACATATTTTTATTATTTAGCTCCAATGCACAGCACTTTATGTCAGCTGTGGTTGTCTTAAAGTGCTTCATAAATAAAGATGGAGCTGCTGTGATGCCATACCATCCACCTGCTGTTCAAAGAATAAGGTTGGCTTAAAGAAAGACAGAGCCTCCATCTAAATAAATGGCAAAAGAGTCAAATCTGCAATTTCAACTGCAGGTTTGTAACACTTATTTACATTTTTACTACAGTAATAGATATGCATGGCAAACGATAGTTGAATTTGTCCTACACCTCATCTGAGCACTCAGTTTAGCAGACAATTGGCTCTTTCTGGGATGACATCTATCTATTACACCTCTTGTAGATTTCAATGGATAGAAAAGATTCTATATTATTGTTATACAGTAATAGATAAGCAGAAATCCAAAGATTTATGAAATAAATTAGATGAAAACCTGAATTTATCTGTCAAAAAACAAACTCCTGCCAGTAATCATATATAACTTGTGTTTGCAAACCTGAATATTAAATGGTTTGGTTCCTTAGCTGTACATAATTGTAAACCTTCTTTCTGCACTTAATCTGGACTGTTGAAAATATATGACGTCACAGCTTCTTTTTTTTTTTTGTTAATCCTTCTTCACCCTCAGAATTTGTGCGCATACCTTTACCTGTTAACAACCGTTTTAAAGAGACAGCAGGTGTACTAAAGCATTCCAAGGCAGTACTCCATCTTGAATGGACTCTAATCTCTTCATTGTGTCCCATCGCCAGCCTGTCCAACTGTTGTCTAATCCTTCTCTCTCCTGGAGAACAGCAGCAGATGGGTCTGTTCCTTTGTGAATAATGAATGGTCCGGGATATTGCGCGAAGCTGGAAAAACATGTTTTATACACTTATTTTCCCTAGTAATTTTATGTAACTTCACCTGCGGCTAACCTGTCATCCACCTGTCATGGTGAGCAAATGAAAACCACGTTGGTCGTATTATGTGAGTGAGAGGTGGGAGGCAAAGAGGAGTGGACATTCTGACCTCTCCTAGGGCTCCGTGAAGGTTAGAGAACAGCAGGGGACTGCACAACGGCACACATAAACATGAGTTCACAGAAAAAATGCGTGTATGCACTCACACAGAATCATATTAAGCATTCATTGGCTTGGCCTGGACATTTTTCTAGGTATTTCACTTCTCATGAAATCACAACATTAAAATAAAATCCACTGAGTTCAGATTATGTCCTATAATAGCTTGGCTGAAATGATGAAAGAGAGGATTTATTTACAGTGGGAATATCATCACTATGCATAAGTCATCAAGATCAAGGCAGACCATAGTGTGAGCACACTGAATATCCGTTTAAAGCCATATAAGGCAGCTCTGTTGGGCCCCGGCAGCAATGTGATGTAATACTTTTCATTTTTCAAAGCCTGTGGACTTCACTGCCCAGAAATTATGCAACATGACACTGAGCTGTTGGCTGACGGAGCTCCTTCTCTCCAATCTTAAGGTGATGGAGATGTTGGATTGTGAATACTCAAGATGTAAAAAAGCAGCCAATAATATCATATTTTCTATCAAAATGAAAAAAACAACTATTTTTCAGTGATAAATAATAATACTAGTGTATGTATCTACAGTAGAGTTATACAGTTGTGACTTCTGAGTACCTTATTTGTTAATTAAAAAAAAAATCATGTCTT
Organism: Copadichromis virginalis; assembly: GCF_057382275.1. NCBI lineage: Eukaryota > Metazoa > Chordata > Actinopteri > Cichliformes > Cichlidae > Copadichromis > Copadichromis virginalis. The sequence goes on from NC_140634.1 coordinate 22,275,485, forward strand.
GGCTGGAGTACCTTCATATTAAGAGCTTTCAGTTCTGGTGCATCCATCTATGCAAACCACCCTCTCACTACAGTTTTGTACGAAGTGGAGAACCTGCAACAACATACCCAGTGCTCTGTAATTCTGAAGCACCCGCTTCAAGTCTAGAAAACACACGTAATGTTTGGGGAAACTACCAGAAGCCCTCGAGTGGATAAAGAGCTGGTCCAGTGTTCCAAGACCAGGTCAAAAACTGCACTGTTTTTCCTCAAATTGAGGATCCACTAAGAGGTGGACTCTCCTCTTCATCATTTTAGCATAGACTAATGTTCCCTCTAAGCTGTTGCGCACTGCTGGCACGGTCTCTGCGCACAGAAAATCTGCATTGCGCACAGAAAAAAAATCTAACCTGAATTGAAATTAAAACTTTAACAATTCTGCTTTGCAGTGTGAGTCAGTAAGTGACTGGCTGCTCCCGTATGGGATTAGAACGATGCCACCTTATCCCATAGCCCAGCCAGTAATGCGATTCACATTCATATATACGCAGCTAATCAACGTCGTTGACAGGCAATGACAGCGTCCTTATGTGCCGACACCGGTGTTTTAGCTAGCAAAGCAGCATGGCTGATGTGGAGTGAAGCCACGTAATGACAACGTGTACAACCATTGGAGATGTGAGCAGAACAGAGGAACAATTGACGGAAAAGTGTGGACTTTATACCAGTTTTTTGTGTTGATAGGCCACGTAAAACCAGAGTTCTGATAAAAATATTTGCAATGTTTGGTTTTCTTCCTGAATACTATCGTTGTTTATATTTACTGCGGGAAGAAATGGTAAAAATGGCGTTTTATAAGGAAAACGCTCGAAAGCACACTCCACCTGTGAGCAAAAACAAAACAAAAAAACCCCCACCCTTTCCTATTGGTGGAAAAATGTACCATGTCGACCAATCAAAAAATGATATGGCAACATGGCATTTAGATGTTTAGGAGGGGGGATGTTTTAGGAGTGACGGCGGTGTTTTGAGATGTGAGACATTTGCGACGTTTAGCGCAAATCTTGTGTAGTTAGTGTGTAGTGTGTCAATAGTTTTGTTGTGTGTGTCAGAACAATGAGGCGACTACTGAATGTTACAGTTGTTACAGGAGTGATACATCTCCTGTTGTCACACCTGCAGGTATCAGACTGTTCTCCTTTATCTCATAGTGGAGAGAAATTATTTTTGGAGTGGCACAAATAATTTGTGTGGCATCAAATTTGATGCAGAACAGCTGATTGTTCTGTAAATAGTTTGAAATGTTTGTTTAAAAAAACGCCTTGGCTGCATTTCTAGGTAAACAGCTGCAAAAAACTTTGTTGTTTGCATAACTCAGTTACTTTTTTGAAGAAGTAACTATATAATTAATTGCCCAACATTGGTCATTATTTACTGTATTTTGCAGACAGAGAGTTACAGGACTCTCTCCCAGACCACAGACTCATACTCATAATACGAGGCAGAGCTTTATATATATAAAAAAAGTAAACAAAGATAGTTGTGTTTTCAAAATTGGAGTTCAAGTTATTTTTACTTCCAATAGTGTTAACATACTGCACAGGTCATGAACAAGATTTTTTTTTAAATTTTCATTGTAAGTGGGCTAAAGTTAATTAAAAGTAGTCTAACATAAATGTAAACGCTGTAATTTGATTATTTTAATAAACCATGCACCGACTACACACCCATCTGGTCTCCAGCTATCTCTGTCCGTGGGCTCCTTGCCTCTGATTCGTGTGCATGCACGGGAACCCAAAGTCATGGCACTAAACAACAATTACTGCAGATGGAAATAACAAGATTCTTCTGAACACAGCAGTCGTGACTGAAAGCCAGTTGATGACAGTACAGCGTAGAACACAGTCGCCAGAATTTATCAGTTGTTTATCCTGTAAGTCAGTAAAGCATTTTCACAGCATCTGGCTCGTGTCAGACACTGCTGCATCGTACACAGTAACAAGAGGCATTTAGGCTTGTTAGTGTACCAAACATCTAAAAGCAAGTTAACAAGTTGCATTTCGGCTCTGTCAAAGATATTTTCCTACCGGTGACCATAAATGACATCTACAATATAAACAAACACGCTCAGATGTGATGCACTTTTATGTAGAAGTTTCAAACCAAAAGGTTTGGTCCGATATGATCACATATTTCCTCCCTGTTAGAATCCTTCCTCAGTGCAGCTTTCATGTAAAGCTTGTTAGCCTGCGGTGTTGGTTTTTACTCATCCTTTCCTCTCAGCTCACTCAGTAGTCTTGCGCGGAAGAGTGTTGTAATTCTAATGAGATTACAGCTTTATCGAAGCACACATAAGGTGACAGACTCTTTATTATCCACTCAGAATAGACCTAATTTAATGACATTGATTTGGAGTCTGTTAGAAGCTCAGAGCCTAGCAACTAGGCACAGCAAACGTGGGCGGGTGATCTGTGTGTAGGTGGATATGTGATGCTGACAAGTGTCTACTATACTGAATATTTTATTATTAAAAGATTAATTAGTTATGCTAGTGGACAGCGCTTCTGAATTTTTGCACGACAAAAAGTTTGAGAGCACACGCAGATGTTCTTTGTTGTTAATGAAGTTAAGATTGTGATTGACCATATCAAGGGTTAAATGTATCATATTAATAGCAGAGCTAGTCTTTTAATTGAATTTGTTTTAATGTTGTTCATTATAAGGAAAATAATTTTTTTACTGTGCGTTAAATAATAAATTAAAAAGGAACAAAGGCAAAAAAAACCTTTGTTAATCTGAATTATTGACGTGTTTACTCGCAGTTGTACTGATTTGTGTTGATGTTTACATTTACAAGCATTAGTCCGTGTGGTTTTTCTTATGTTGTAAAATATGTTCTGGCCATGTTGGGCAGGTAGGCGTGTTATCACCCTTTCAAGGCTCGGTCGGGGGGACAGATATATCTGGGCTCAATTAGTTGCACTGTCACGGCAGGTTGGTGTGCTGGTAGCTTGATGGTCCTGGCTACGGGCAGCTCAGCTGTAAATCAGAGTGTTTGTAATAGGCACTGCAGTAGTCTCCAGGGCCAAGTGTGTGTTTGTGTCTGCAAATGTTCCCGTGTGTGAGTGTGTGTGTGTGTTTGTGTGTGCGTGCAACCGCACACAAGGCATGCCAGAGCACACGACAGTGGCTTTCCAGCATTTTATCAGCCGTTTGGTAATGATGGCGCGCGATGGAATCGACGCAAGCCTTTAATGGCGGCTGGTAATTTGTGTTAATGCTTTCAGCCCGGGCCCTCTGAGACTTTCAACAAGGAATTTTATGCCTCCAAATGTGGGAAAGGTCACCGCCTGCTTTATTCCATCGACCAGACGGGATCAATGCAGCTAATGTTCTCGCAGTAACTTTGTTGTTTTGCCTGGTTAGAAAATCAAGACCATATTTATGATGGTCATTTTTTCCTTTCCTCTTGGCTGGCCAGCGGTCGACATGAGGTGCTTAGATGAAAGCTGCAAACATAACAATCTTTATTCATGTTCCATCATTTAAAACCCCAGCTTTGTCCCTTTGTGACAATTTCAAAGCCCTAGCCCCTAAAATATTTAGGTACAGGCTAACCAAAGAGCAACAATTTGGTTCAACTCAGGGGTATTATCTCCAGCAAGCAGCTGGTAATCAAAGAGATGCCTTCTGCAAACGAGACAAGCGCGAGAGACACAGAGCAGGGAAATAATTAGATGACTGAGATCCACAAACACATCAATAAAATGAAAGGCATATTGTATACACCAACTGGGAAGAGCACATTCAAGAAAACAGGAAAAGACCTACTCATTTAGGAAAGCTCAGGCATCCAATCAAAGCAGAGCACTATTAGGTGAACTGTAATTGGCTTCAGATCAAAAACTGCAGACGGCAAAAGAAACTGGTTTGAAAGTTATCCAGGCTACTGAGGCCATTTTTTTTTTTTTTGTATTTATTCAGCCAGAAAAAATGACTTTTGTGTATTCGTGTCACACCTTCAGTGCATGATGGCATATAAGATGTTCCTTTTCTTCCAGCAGCCGTCGTGTGGAGCCCTTGGATTTCTGGCCCATGCATTGATGTATGGCTGTATCTGTGTACTCACAATTATGTGCGCTGGTGAGGCTGACAGTATGCCCAGGCAGTAGGGTGTGATGGATGGAGGTTGAGGGAGAAATCTCCAGGGTGCACAGCTGATATAAAAATCAGCACAATGGCGGTGGTGTAAAGGGGTGACTGACCCTGTCACCTCCTAGACTTCCCCCCTCCTTCATGTATACCTTACTCTCTTTGTCTCATCCCCTCTAAATCTTGCTTCCATTATTCATTTGCTATTTGTCAACACATCTCAAGCCACCTTCACCTGCACGTGCACATTCAAGCTGATATAGGGTTTTAAATGCTCTCTAAAAAAAAACAAAACAGCCCTAAACTCAAAATATATTCAGTTTTTCTATGACTCATTCCAGAATTAGAGGAAAAATTATGCTTCAAACATTGTGAAAATGGACCATTTAGTTTTCTGTTATTTTCCGTTATATGTTTTAAAAAAAAAAAAAGAAATAATAAACCATCAAAAGATTACATTTGTGGAGCTCAGGCATCAAAGGCACACTTTTTACAAGATATTTTAATCGCCGTGTGCTGCAAATCGCACAGCCTTGCTATCAATACTCTGGAACCTTTAAAGGAATATTTTTAAAATACTGTTTCACTAATTCTCAGCCATTTAGTAAAAGATAGTCTCCTTCATACTCAATACTCATTCAGTTTCAGATTACCATTAGCTTATATACTTATATATATATATAAGACTCACTTATTCTCAGCTGCATTTAAATAAAGCACCAAATCCGCACCTAAGCTTAAATTTCAAAACTTACATTTTAACTACTGATTTTATCTACAGTTCTGATTTTATCGGTCTTGATTTTTGATTTTATATACTGTTTTGTTTGTTTGTTTGCTTGTTTTAATCCATTTTAAATCATGCTTTTTTATTTGTTTTTGTTTCTAATCTCTCTGTAAAGCACTTTGAATCACCTTGTTGTTGAATTGTGCTATACAAATAAACTTGCCTTGCCTTGCCTATATTAATTTAAACAATGTTAGAAATCTTTTTCCGTTTCAGCAGTTATTTTTAAACCTTTGCTCAAATATGCTATTCATATAATAATTCAAACTATTTGAAAGGCAATAGATGAAACTCTTTGATGGCAAGAAAAATATTGATGTTTATTTTATTTAAAATAATATGGTAACAGGGTTGCAAGTAATTGTGTATACCAGTGCTAGCATTAATCTTGTCTCAGGAACAGATTCTTGTGGAATGTAATAAACTGTGAAAGTCAAGAATAAATGTAGTAACATGAGGACTTAAACTTTGAAATTACTTTGTCTTATTTTGGTAATATGAGCAACAGGGATGCATTGGTTAGAATGGCACACTTAATCAAGTTCACATATTTTGTTTGTTAAAATATGATGATGTTAAATAAGCGGGTTTAACGATTAAAAAAGGTATGTATCAACAAAGTCAGAATAAAAGAGCTATTTTTCAAATTAAATAATATTTTGGATTTACTCTTTCATCAACCAGATTCACATTTTGTAAAATTTACACAGCAAGCGTTTGTTTGAAATCCATGGATGGAGCTAAAATGGTCCAGACTATGAGCAAAACAAATGAAATCATTTAAAATCATGTTGAGTTTTCATTAGAAAACAATAACAATTGGAATAAAACAAGGTTTTTTTCTTTTCTCTTTGCATCCCCTTGGTAACTACTGATTTAGGCAATTTGTTTGTTACCAAGCTGTATAAGTGATCCAGAAGAATTTCTTTGACACTAATCAACTGTAATAAACTAAACACCTTTCAAAAGTCCAGTCGAACAGCAAAGACGCAGAATTACAGAAAATAAAACTAAATGAACTTTGATTTTCATGAAATAATGTCATGGTTTTGATGAGGAACATGACATGGAAGACTAGATAAACAGCACATGCAGTCCAGGTTTACATAAACAGCGTAACTCTGAGAAAGGTCCAACCTTTTACCAAGACACCTTTCAGCAAAGAAAATACCCAGTAGTTGACATGGTTACCATTTTTGTGCTTTTAGCATCTTCACTTCATTTCATTGCACTCATTATATTCCCATGTGTTAAATGAGTCCTTGAATATGTATAAAAATGCCTACCAGTATCTCAAGAAACCACTCTGACACAGAGCCACTTAGCTTGAAAGAAGAACAAATGACATGTGACACACAGCGAACCGCGCCAGTAAATATATTTGATGCCACAGGCTGGATCTTGCTTTCCCCTGTTTGGCTAACAAACCGAGTCAAACGCCACCACAGGCTAATTTCTTTGTGATATCTGATTTGAAAAGGTGTTTTACAAAAATATAAGCCATATGTGTTGAAAGCAGAAAGTTAGTATATACCGAAGAGAATTCAACGTAAAGACAGAACCGAAAGAAGGATCCTGAACACGACACCTTCAAGTCACTACGTCCCCGCAGCTCTCAAAACCAAACAGCAGCCTCAGAGAAAATACATCATTTCTTCCTTGTTGGAAAAAAAAAATCACATTACAATTCAAATGTGTTCATTTAAAGAGGCCTTTTTAAAAACATCTCCAAGGCATAGCGCGCCACGCAGTTCTTCGCTGTGGCAGGAAATGATAAATTATAAAAGGGGCCTTACTTCATTAGAGGGTGACATTATTTTGAGAACAGATATTGCGCTATGAGACAGAGTGTACAATAACACAATAACAACCATCAGCCTCCGCCGCCACCACTGCTGCCACCGCCGCCTCCCACCTCAGCCTCTTGCTGTTGACAACCCAGGATTGAATATCTTGTGGAGTGCACCGGAGTGAGCACTGTACACAATACTGTATTGCATTTGCAATAACACAAAAAGATATTTCCCAATGTAGGCCATAATTATTTCTCCCTGCGTAATTTAATCCACCGAGTGCATATTCAATTCCGATCCGGGTTTCTTGGTGTGCTGTGAGGTGTTCAGCGCGATTGTCTCTGAAATTGGATTATGATAACCTGTCACCGCTTTAATTCCATAAGATATTAGAGGTAGTGGTGGTGGAGCTGGGGAGTGGAGTGTATCAAAAAGGATGGCGACAACGATTGTGCTGGGGGCTGCGGTGTTGAGAGAGATGTGTTTAATGCATGTTTCATTCTGTGTTTCCTCAGGGGGGGTGAGGGGAATAATGTGTGTCTAGTCTGACCTCTCGACACACTTTATTTCCTGATCTCTGCCACAGCCTTTAAATATCCATTAACAGACACAGTGAAGGGAGTCCAGGAGGGTGGAGGTGGGGTAGCGGTGGGGCAGGGAGGGTGGAGGGCTCTAGAATACTCATTTCTGCTTGTTATGGACTGCCAACAGGTCTTCCTGCATTTCTCCTTGCTGTCTTGCTAATGGATGGGGTCAAATGGGTTTCTTCTTCTGTCTCCTGCTACAGTTTTAATCATCTTCAGCAGACTTGGAAAGCGTTTTTGATCCAAATTCAAATTCAAATTTTATTTGTCACGTACACAGTCATACACAGTACGATATGTAGTGAAATGCTTGGACAGCTGCTCGTGACCTAAAGAAAACAAAAAAGGAAAAGGCTATGAATAAGATAGGAAATAAATATGAAAAATTAAAAAGGGTAAATTTAACTAGGAAGGAATAGAATATAAATTAAGGTTAAAAATGAAATAACTGTACAACACAAATTAGAATGAAGGGTAAATTTAACTGGGAAGAATAAGATAAAGATAAATATATAAATTAAAGTTGAAAATAAAATAACTGTACAACAAAATACACAATACACAATATAGAACTATACAAGAATGTATGAAGAAATCTAAATATAAATAAATATATACACAATAACAGCAGCTGTACAAGTATTAACCGGAAATGAAGAATATAGTGACCAGTGTTGTGCAAAACCAAAGTCCAGAAAGTCCAGTGTGTGTGTAAGAACTGTATGTGTGGGTCAGTACTGTGTGGTGGTGTGATTGAGAGACCGTATCGCCTGCGGGAAGAAGCTCCTCCTCAGTCTCTCTGTGTTGGTCTTCAGGGAGCGGAATCGCTTTTCTGACCTCAGCAGAGAGAACAGTCTGTTGTTGGGATGGCTGAGGTCCTTCACGATCTTCCTGGCCTTGGTCCAGCACCGCCTGCTGTAGATTGAGTGCAGGTCAGGGAGCTCGGAGCGGATGGTGCGCTCAGCTGACCGCACAACCCTCTGTAGAGCTCGTCTGTCCTGCATGGTGCTGTTCCCGAACCAGGTTAAGATGTTTCCCGCCAGGATGCTCTCTAAGTTCCTGAGCACCTTGGAGGGCAGTTGGAAGTCTCTCAAGCGTCTGAGGTGGTAGAGACGCTGTCGGGCCTTTTTCACCACGGTGTTGATGTGACAGGACCATGACAGGTCCTGCGTGATGTGAACTCCGAGGTATTTGAAGCTGTCCACTCTCTCCACTGGGCACTCGTTGATGACGGGGGTCTGGTAGTTCCTCTCCTGCTTAGTGCTGAAGTCCACTATCAGCTCCTTTGTCTTACTGACGTTTAGAAGGAGGTTGTTCCTCTGGCACCAGTTCTCCAGATTCCTAATCTCCTTCAGGTAGGCCGTCTCGTTGTTATCAGAGATCAGGCCACGTTATTTGGAGAAGAGTTGAAAGGTCAGTTTACCTGAATTGAAAAAGGGACATGGTCAGGGCAACTGGTGTCAAGCTATGCACACAGTTTTTGAACAATGTGTCAAGACACTGAAATATGAGCTTTGAATCAATGAGAGAAGCTACTGAACAGCAAATCTCAAATCACTCTTTTGAAATTAACTTTATCTATTTTTTTTTCTTAAAAAAATGAGAAGAAAATGCACTCAGAGAGTGAAGTTCTTCTACAAGGCCAAAGTCTGCCTCTCAATTTTGAACAAAGTGGTCTGGACTTCCATTCATCAAATGGAAAGAACTGAATAAAAATTTTCCACTTCAGGAGAAATTCAACAGCAACATCTCTTTCATCACAGGATGACAGTTTTCATGCAAGCTATGTTTTGAGTCAGAACCTTTGATGGCATCTGTGCTATTCTTCTCTTAGACTGATTGTCTAAAAATGATGTCAAAGCAACTGAACCAAATTTGATTTAGAGGCAGAGAACAGTAAACGGATAAATCTTTTGTATTCTGGTATGGGTATGGATCTGTTCTTTAAAAGTGCAAAATACATTACTATCCGAGTGTCCTCCTAGTTTACCAAACAAAAACTCATCTATGGAACTGATCTGAGAAGTTTCTGTCATATTTCAGGCCTGCATATAGGACAAAATACCATCCAAAGTTAGTAAAGGGGAACCCTGCCTATGCATTTACCCTTGGAAAACTCACGTCTTTATATATCTATCTGAGGTGTCGTCGTTGTAGGTTCGGTAGATGTGGTCAAATGTCGTCTTTTTGGGGAAAAGAGTTAACTCGTGTTTCAGCAGATTGGATCTTAGGAGGTTAAAGGCTAGATCAGTGCCTTATAGTCTCTTTCTGCGTTACTCTTGCCAGTCCTATCTTGCTTTCGTCCAGCTGAAGAATACTGCTGTTGTTGGGGGTTGTGTGGTCTGTAGCACTGTTTGAGTTGTGGGTACTGGGTTAAGAAAATAAATTCCCAAGAACACCAGGACAGATGAACATTGATTGTAACCAGATGGTCAATGTTCTCACTTCACCTCTCAAAGGTTTTAATGATGTGACTATCTTTGCCTTCAACCAACTGATTATGTGATGCAGCGGTTACCAAAGCATGAGTTTTAGGATAGAGACAGAAAGAAATAACATCATCTTCTTATCTGACTCCAGAAAACCACTAGAAGGAGCTATAGACTGATCATGGTAAGTTACTTTGATCCACTGTGGCTGGAAAGACATATCTCTCTTTGGTCATTGTGCCTGCTGTGCCTTCTCAACTGGACATAAACATAAGTCTGACTTGTATGTTCCTCATCAGACTGCTAAACCAGCGGGCACTTGTGTCTTGTCCTCACCAACATTTTGTAAGATGCAGGGATGCATGGTAGAAAGTCAGACTTGAATTATGAATATTAGTGAGCAAAGCCCCAGGTCAACAACCTTGGATCTTTTTTCTTACACTCATCTCAAAAAAGCAAAAGACAACCGTTCAATCCTCAAATGGACTTCCTACAAAGATTTTAAAGGCACTTCTCAGTCATATCCACTGATTTTTGCTTTTATGTTTGTTTTTTGCAAAGGGATGCATGTAAAGACTGTTTTAATGAATGCAAGTTACAGTGCATTACTACAGGTACTCATATTTATTGTGAGAATCTGGCTGCACTGCTGCTTTTAACAGTAGAGAGCAGGTCAGTGACAAAATAGGCCAAGTAGACCTTGACGGTTTCACCAGAGGTACATTTAGTGCTCTTGAAGATCATGAATTCAGACAGGTGTTACATAAGACACTTATGTGACAACCTACCCATAGCCATAGCCAGTCTAACTTGATAGCAGCCACCACAGCTGCTAGTGAATTAAAACCCACATAAGGAACTGCACAAGAACCATGACTGGTGGAAACATTGCTACTCCCATTCATTCTCTCAAGGGCAAACTGCCTCTGGGGAAAGCACTGATGTGGAAACAGAAGTCACTGCTGCACTAAATATCACTGTTGTCACTGGCTCACCTGTCCACACTTTTTGACAATCACAGTTTCATTGCATTAGTCATTTTAACCATCCTATGAAACACTTTAAAAATTAGGAGTTTCACTGAAAAGAACAACTTAAAGCAACAAGCAGGAAGATTTTACTACTGTAATGAAATGATTATCTGTTATATTTTTTAAGTTCAAAATATGGTATCGGGTTATCACATAGAATGGGAAACACATGGGTATTTTATATGTTGGATTGCGCTCCCATCAGTCGTGTTCATCGCTTGTTTTGGAAACATGGAGATTGGCAAACTGAATTATGGGACCACATTTTCTTCTTTAGTTAAATTCCAAAAAATGTCCATTAAACATGTCGCTTTCCCACAGTTTTGAATTAGGAGCAGAGGGACAAATGCATGGAAGTTAATTTAAATAATAATATTGTTGATGGCTTTCTCCTGTGGAAATTTTAATAGTCACTACCTTGTGACTCATAAGTAATATATAGTCAATTGCCTCCTGTAAATCTTTCATTCAGACTTGACTATCTTGGACTGACAGTAGCATCAGCATATCTCCAGCACAGAAAAAAAAGACTGCTGCTGTTGGCTACAGACAACATTGAATTTGGAGTCCTCCAGCTGACTGCAGGACAAGATGTTCCTCCAAAAAAGCAGCTGAATGACATCAAGGACTGCTGCAAAACCAACAAGGCCAGCAAGCCAACTTTAACCAAAAAAAGAAAAGGAACAAAACGAGCTGTTCATAGACTTTTTGAAATAAGAGCAAGGGGGCTGTCTGCTAACTAAAAATGTCTGCGACTTATAAATGTTCAAGAAAGTCCCCTAATATATAAATTATACGTTTTGGAACAGAAAAATGACTAAAAAAGGAACAACAGTTGTAGGCTTATCATTGGTAAATTTCTGTGGGGCAAAGCTGGAGTGTTCTGTTCAGGGCATGTGCCAGGGCGAGCTCTACCCCAGGGTAACAGAAGTGCTTCATTCATACACCCAGTGGATTGAAAGGAATAGTGAGGGCCAGTTTGGCACCAGCTGGGCAGGTTCAGGTTTTTCTTACCTTTTTTTCTCTCTTATTCTCCTCCGTTGTCTCTCAGTCTCAGGTAAAGTTGTGGGCTGGAGCTTTCTTGGGTCGACTTCCTTTTGAGGGCTTTCTCTCCTGCACCAGTTGTTGTGATCTAATTATGACACTGAAGACTTAGTAGAGCTAAAACTCTTATGTTGGATTGTTGTCATTAATTTGATGGTAATTAGGCCATATTTATTGTCAGCCTGCTTTCATAGGTTTGGTCTAGTAATTGTATTCTCTCATTTTCTCTATTACCTGAAGTCTGTGTGATCATTCCTAGATCCATGACCCAAGTTATCTCAAAGAGTTAAAGGACACTGCCTGTAAACCTTACCTGAGTCAAACAGCCACATTAACTACAGCAAACTAAAGGACTTATCTGCAACTTTCAGTACCTGCCTGCACACTTTCCTTAGATTCTCTCTGTGCTCCACTGGAAACTCACCTGCCCACCAACAGCTCGTCTTGCAACTAAGACCTCAATCTCCTACTGTGAAATTTGCTAAATCTTTTCAGACTCATCATTTCCTGTCGTTTCCAAGGGGGACTCCAACTGTCAGTAGTGACAATACTTTCCCAAGCCACTTACCTGTTCTCCACAATTACACTCAACCTTTTCAATAAACCCTTTAACAGTTGTGTGAGTCTGCTCCTTGGATCCAATTTGTAGTTAAACATGACACCAGGAGTGTTGCAGGAGTTACTGGAACAGTGCTGAGAACAGCAGTGGACTGCCTTTGGGACTATAGTTCCACATTCTGAATCCCAAAACCTTTCATGTGATTAAATATGCTGGAAGGCAGCAGGGGTTCTGTATCAGGGTTTTCTAGGCTCTACCTAGATTAACTGCCTTCCCAGTATAATAAGACCCATCTGCCTTGTGGAGAAACATCCTATGTTAAAACAGATAAGGAAAAGACGCAGTTTAAGGTTCTGGTCATTTCACTCAATTAGGGAGCCTTCCTAAGAAAAAATAATTATTAAAGCAAAATCCTGGCCTTTTTAAAATCAGAAGAATGATGTCATCAGCGAAAATCAATGTATTCACATAATCTCAAAGACTGTACTCAAATGACAAAATAAATCAGTTCTTCTCTTGACTTCTCCATCCATTGTTTGCAGCAGAGTGGCAAAATATGCAAAGTCTTTGCAACAGCATACTGTGGTGTTTACGTTAAAACGTCTTTAATTTTTGTCATACAGCAGGAAGCAAACCTATGTACTACAGGAGATCCCTAAATGTATACCTAGAATATATTCTTGCATGAAGAATGAGTAGGCATCTCCTCAGACTCACCCTAAGCTATGCAACAGCATGCAATTCACATCAAAAGGTGCCAGTGGATGTCACTGGCTATTTTATTTTATTTTTTTGCCTTCAAACAAAACGGAGCTACTGTCTTGCTCCCAATGGTGTAGTTTAGAAGAGGAGGCCCCATGCGTGGAGGAGAGTGTCTCAGTGCAAGTCTGCTTCACTTGCCTGACTCTTTATACTGAGAGAAGAGAGACGGATCATGACAGACACTATGATCCACGTCAGTTAGCATCCGACTGAGCCGGTACAAAGAAACGTGTGCTAGATGTCTCATGTTTGGTTCCGGATTGTCACAGAGATGTGAGGATTCCATTGACAAGCCTCTATCTGAAGGCCAGTTTTTTATAGTTCTTTGAACAGTAGGTCACAGATGACAATGACCACAAATACAGCACAGTTGTCGAATTTTGCATAATTATTTTGTAAAAGCCTGCAGCTCTGCCTTATCTGCATATAACTCCTCTGCTTCTGATATGATCTAATCTAGTCATCAGTTTAAGTGCCAGATTTGAATCAAACCCATTAATTTAGGCACTGTTTGATTTGACCAACTGCTTCTTTAAATCTGCATCAGCGCTAATGATACATTTGTGCTCAATTTGTTAGGCGACTATGTTGAGTTGTGTTAAGAGGCCTGTAGGTCTAATGGTCTGTGCTTACCTATGCTTTAATGTGTTCTGAGTAATCCCACTTCCATCACAGCCCTCTAATCAAAGACAGAGTTAAATGGATGGATGATAAATAGACTTTTTACTTCTCTCATTACACGCTGACTAAAGTGGACCTAATGGCTAATCGCTGTAAAAACAGCCATATTTCCATCTAAAATCAACATTTTTAAAGCTCTTATTCCACTTGATCCTTTTTCTTTAGGTTGTGGCTGTCATTCTTTTCTTCAAAAGCAAAAACAGGCTTGTTTCAAATTATTGCAAAGCCATAGAGAGATCGAAAAGCCACAGGCCTTTATAATGCCAACAGTCAGAGAAGATTAAAAACCCTCTCTGTGGCTTCCCTTTTTTCATCATGGCAGATACATCACAAAGGTGGGGGTGGGGGCAAGGAAATGGCGCTTGTTTCTTTTTCTTCAGAGAGCCGATTTAGCAGTTGGCACCACTTTCACTCTGCTGAGTCCTCCTCCTCACAAGGCATTTTCTCTCTATTTGATGTCTGTGTCAGTTTCTTTCTGTCTCTCTGTCTTTCTCTAATTTAATAATCTGCTTTGAACTTTATCGTGCAAAGGCCTCACTTTGCTGGCCGAGCAGGCAGGCAAAGCAACACGCAGCGAGTAGGGTTGTCTTCTGGGGTGAGGGGGGGGGTGACAAACGCATCTCGCCTTGTCCTTTATTTGCTGTGAAAAAGGCAAGTATGTGTGTGTGTGTGTGGAGACGTGAAGCTCAGGCTCATGTGGTTTAAACCATCTGTAGCTGGTGCCAAGCATAAAGCACCAGCGGTCTTAAGATTGATCATGTTGTCCTTGCTCTATGTTACATATCAACTGAGCAGAACTCAAATTAATTCAAAACAGGAGGCTTTTCAGACGCTTTTTCTCAAAACTTCAGAGTAAGTACTAGTATTTATCTTTTTTTTTTCAATTTTTTCTTCATAAATTATACAATCTTTAGATGTCAGTAAATTTGGATGTTGATTGCAGACAGTGTTTTGGATCTGGTTGCTAGATTAACCATACAAAAACAAAAATGTGGATTCTTTGAACAGTGTTTGGTGAGTTGCTGCAATGTATAATAGTTTATTTCTTTATAAATGTGTACTTTCAGAGTCTATTGTCACCTTTGTGCTTGCATTTCATGACAGGTTCTTATAAATATTTGCTTAAAGAGATGCATTATTGTTTACCCTAATGAATAGTGTATTAACAGTGGGTTAGATCGCATTGCAACAAGGGTCAGGTCAATGGTAAGGGGTTAAAGGTAGAGTCAGGGTTAGGGTTAGGTTCACATTCAATCCTTTATGTGGAATTTTAACCTATTTTGGATACAAATGTTTGATATCACCTGCAAAATATGCAAAGTGTATCTATACATGCAAACTAACTGTTCTAAGAATTATGTCTACAGTCTCACATTGTTTCTCACATTGTTGTGAAGGAATTTTGGCTCACTCTCTTTTACATTGTTGCCTCAGTTTACTGAGGCTTTACAGGACTTCATGGGTGACAATGACTGCAAGGTACCCAGGTCGTGGGGCTGCAAAGGAGCCCAAATCATCAACTCTCTACCACTGTGCTTGATCATTGGTAGGAGGTGTTTGTGCTCATATGCTGTGTTTGATTTTACCCAAACATGTCACACTGCATTATGGCCAAACACACTTTGGTCTCCTCTCATCAGGACTGGTGCAGGGGTCATGTTACACATTCCTTGTTACTTATTCTTAAAAGTAATGCAGTATGTTACTTAATTATTCACCAGGGAAAGTCTTTTGTTACATTATTTGTTACATTATTTTCTAAAATTGTCTCAAAATTACAAATTGATTGTTTGATTGTTTGATTGATTGATTGATTGAAGCCTTTATTTGTCACTTGCAGTTGCCTGCAGCACAATTGGACCTTTTTCGACCATACATACAATACACAAACATCACAATGAGGAGACAGGCAGCATAAAGAAAACAATGAAATGAATAACACGCAGGGGCAGTCGAGGAGGAAAAAGAAACTCTGCCATTAAACGAACATATAAATGTTAGGCTACAGTCCCACATACCAACACATATCCTAATAAGGACACGTGTACACTCTTTCTTTCAGTATTTGCAAGTGAACACAAAACTGACAGCACAAAGCAAAGTTGAAAACAAGCCAAAGACACTTGAAAGTGTTCGTTTAGAAACATGAACAGGTAGAAAAATGGAGCCTTCAGCCTGACTGCTTATCACTACTTTTGCCATCTGTTGAAGTTCAGGCTCTAGTTGTTGGGCTAGGGTCAGTCAAGGTTCTTAGCTAGCTTTGTGTTAGCATGCTGTTTGTGTAGATTCTTGCAAAGAGCTGAAGCTGTGTTAGCAGCATAATGCAGCTGTTTCTGTCTTTGACTCTGTTTGCATTTCACCATCACTCTCTTTTCCATTGTGCAGATAAGAGCCTTTGTAATACAGGTAAGGACATAAATGTAATTGGAATGATATTCCTGAATTTAGTACAGTAATGTCTTATAGGATAATGTAATGTTACTCAAACACTGGTCACGACATTGTTCCAATGCTGTGCTGTTCTTTTTCAGAGAGAAAAGGCTTTCAACTTGCAACACGTCCATGCAAGCCATATTTGTTTACTCTTTTTAAATTGTGCTGTCACAAACTTTAACATTTAGCATGCTTCCTGAAGCCCGTAGAGTCTGAGATGTAGCTCTTGGGTTTTTTACAATTTTTTCGAGCATTGCACAGTCTGACCTCAAGGTGCACTTAGTTGCTGCTTACCCTTTTAACTCCTTCGAAAGCAGTAAGGGTGTATTTCATTTTTCACACATTTTTCCATAGGACTGCATTGAGTCCTGTGAAAAGTTCTTTTTTTTTGTATATTCAATTTTATTTTCTTTCTTATGAGTACATGTTTTAGCTTCTACAAGGGAAAAGTACCAGTAGAGTTGGACACAAATGTTCTATTATTCATTTTTTGGGTAGGCATTAGTTTTTACTCGTTTTTATTGATAGGATTTGGATATGTTTCTTTAAAATGTCGGTACACTTATTTAACAGATTCAGCTGTTTTGATATGCACAGTGTCGTTCCTTCATCTGTTACCCAGACAGAGTATGTGTGATGTGTGAGACCAAATTATAAAGATATTCTGTCAACTTTAATTTTCTGTCTGAGTGATCATTACATGTAAATACATCCCAATCACAGCACATCCATTGTCTTTAATTTGTGGTTTATGGTATATGACAGAGATAAAATTAGGGCCCTTAGAATAAACTGAGTAAAAATAAAAGACGGTTCCATTCAGGGTCCTAATTAATTCACATTACCCTGATTTTTTCATGTATTTTCTGTTACTTACTTCTGATACTGCAGTTTTAATAACTCCCCCCTCCCCCCCAATAAATAAATAAATGAATGAATGATAGGCAGTCCCACAGGCAGAGTTTAGATAGAGCCCAAACTGCTAACACTAGCAGCATTAGCATCCAGGCTTCCGTAAAGGCCTCTTAAGGTAATATAGCTCAACAGTCACCCTGCTTGACTTTTCAGTAGCTTATCACTCGGAAATTACAGTGCAACACACTTGATAATATACTAGTATTATCATCACTGTTATTATAGAACAAAATAGTATATCATCTTTTGTCACATAAGAGTAAATATGACTGCCAGTAACAGTGCGTGTTAGCCTTCAAGTGTAGGAGAATCTGATTTTTTTTAAGCTTTTACGAGTTGTTAAATTTAAAGTATCAGTGCAGCTGTCTTGTTGAAGTGGATAATATTTGGTTCAAGAATGAATAGTTTTGAAATGTAACTAGCTTTCATTTGAATTGATTTTAATCCTAGACTGAATATAGCAGAACATAACATACAAGTATTTACACTTAATATTCACTGGGGAGCTTTCTTGTAAACAAATAGGCACACATATGGTGTTTCCCATCATAATATACCATTTTCATGATGATATGTTGCACCTCTCTTCAATAACATGTAATTTGTATTACAATATGCCATATGGATGAAAATTAGAGCATATATTTTTACGTCTTACATGTTCTTTTCAAGAAAAAAAGGCAATAGTGGTGCCAGTTTTGAGTTTTTCTAAAGATAGAAACGTTCTATTCTTAGGAAATTATTCAACCGCAAAGCTGAATTCAAAAAAGGTTTGGCTTTGGTAACTGGATTTCATTAGATGCTGCTAAACGCTTGTAGACTGTCAGTGGTATGTCAGTAAAAAAGTGTTTGGCATGTTTTAAACAGCAGTCTGATAAAAATTTCCTGGGCACAGGGGAGCCTTTTATGAATACAGTCAATCAGCCAATCTGTGCTGAGGTGTGTGATCGCTTTGGCCCTATCATGACCTTTTCTGAAAACAGCATGTGTATACATGCAAACGCTGCATCTACCACTGAGAGTGGAGTTTGCCGAAAGGGGCAAAGATGAAAAGAGCTTGATCACAGGGAAGAGGTTTGAAAGGCGAATGAAGAAAGTTTGAGTGAGGCAAAACACAGACTTCCCTTTATGAAGCGTTATGAAGAGTAAAAGGCAGAGTGACAAGGGAGCAGGTGTGCAATAAAAGAAGCTGGGAGGATGTTACGTCCCGATCTAGGCTAGGCTACCTGCCTAACTACAAGAAAACCGCCAACCAAAGGCTGTAGACTACCTACAAAATACAAAAGACCAAAAAAAGAAACAGATAAAAAAAACGGATGAGCCCCCCCTTTATCTTACAGCATGGCTCAAAAGACACAAGATAAATATGGAGACTAACACCAGACTTTCAAAACGAAGAGGTTTTATTTTACATTTCATAACAAATTAGCTAAAACAGTTGGTACCGCTAAGGCGCATTAAGACAAAAACTGGTGTGCCCCTCGAAAGTCAACCTCAAGCATGCGTTTATCCACACCTCACCAAGTGGGGTCAATTCAGCCCAGGTAACACCTCCAGGCTCCTGTACCGCCACTGCAAAGCGAATAGGGGTTGCAGAGGGGTGTATCAGCAGACACAAAAGTCTCAGACATAAGGTTCAGTGAGTAAACAGTTCTGAAAGTAGTAACAGATTCAAATGGATCACTGCAAAATTACCATCTTACAACAATTCACTTGACTGCATGCTACCTGCATATTTGATCATGAATTTTCTTCAGGGCTTTTGCTGTGTAACTAATTTTTAAAAAGGATCTCTGTGGGATATTTTGCTTATTGACTTTTTGTAATACAGATTTTAAATTGAGCATGGTTCTGCAGGAGGTTTTTCCTTCCTACTGTCGCCAATTTCTTGCTCAAATGGGGTTCTTTGGTTGCTGGGATTTTCATTTATCCCAATTCACAATTAAGCACTCTTTTGGTACTTTACAGTATATACTTTTTCCAAACATAGCTCACATATTCTCAATACCTGTTCCATTATCAGATAGACAAAGTGAATCAACATATTCCACTGTCATAGACATGGACATTTTTCTTATAAAACTCGCTTCAAAATAAATGCTTAAAAGATAAAGCCATAAACCAATCAGCACTATCTTGATATGTGCACTGAACTGAGGGAAAACACTTTATGGCAGCAAACAAGCAAATAAAACAATACACGATAAAGGTGGTGCCAATCAGTAACATTACAACATTAACTAACATGTTACCCATAGCATGCTGCTAAAGCCGTAAACAAATATTTACAAAAATCAAATTCATTAGACTACCATTGCTTGTGTTCTTTTACTTTCCGACCTTAGTAACTAATCTAAGCAATATATCAGTTGTGACAGCTTTTATTTGCTATTTCTGGCAGAATACTAACCTGCAAGTAGGAAAGAAGGGAGGCAGGGAGACGTGGGTTGTCATTGCAGAATACTCTGCCATCACGAGAAAACAGCACCTAGCATGCTTCAAACTACTAACAATAGGCCAAAGCATGGTCTCACACTGCCACCTACTGGTAGCTGATGGAGCATCAGCTACAAATATCCTGGACTAGTTACCAGGTCTATAGTTAAAACTAGTTAATTTAGGGCATTTTCAAAGGAAAATCTGACTTACATTTAAAGTAAAATAGCTTAAATATAAATTAATTTACATACGTATGGTCGCACATTAGTGGGTGTCACACATAGTTAACTATAACTACAATGAAATGTGCTGGGGACAGTAGGCACCTTGAAGACAAATGTTCTGCGTTTACAGTTTATGTCATACTTTTTTATTGTTTCATTACAGCTCAGAGAGTAAATGTTGAGTGTTTGCTGTCGGCATCGTCCATGCACACAACGGGTGACCACATCAATCTGCTAGCAACCAAAGCAATGGTATTTTTCATAGAGGCAAGGCAAGGCAAGGCAAATTTATTTGTATAGCACAATTCAACAACAAGGTGATTCAAAGTGCTTTACAGAGACATTAGAAACAAAAACAAATAAAAAGTATGATTTAAAATTGATTAAAACAAGCAAACAAACTAACTAACTAAACACACACATTTCACACCTGTTCGCGCGATCTGAACCCTTATCGTAAGGGGAGCTACCAGTCCTTCTGTGGACGAGCTACTTTCTATTTTAAATTCCCTGAATTTAAAATACTCTCTAGACCCAGTCTAGACCCAGTTGGGGAGCTACCCAGAGCTCTAATCCCACACCTGTTCGCGCGATCTGAACCCTTATCGTAAGGGGAGCTACCAGTCCTTCTGTGGACGAGCTACTTTCTATTTTAAATTCCCTGAATTTAAAATACTCTCTAGACCCAGTCTAGACCCAGTTGGGGAGCTACCCAGAGCTCTAAACCCACTTAACAAACAAACAAACAAACAAACAAAACAGTATATAAAATCAAAACAGATAAAATCAGAACAGTAGATAAAATCAGTAGTTAATGTAAGTTTTGAAATTTAAGCTTAACAAACAAACAAAACAGTATATAAAATCAAAACAGATAAAATCAGAAATAGATAAGATCAGTAGTTAGTGAAATTTAAGCTTAAAAGTGTGGATTTGGTGCTTTATTCAAATGCAGCTGGGAATAGGTGAGTCTTCAACCTGGATTTAAATAAACTGAGTGTTTCAGCTGATCTGAGGCTTTCTGGGAGTTTGTTCCAGATATAAGGAGCATAAAAGCTGAATGCAGCTTCTCCGTGTCTGGTTCTGACTCTGGGAACTGATAAAAGACCGGATCCAGATGACCTGAGGGATCTGGAAGGTTCATACTGGGTCAGGAGGTCACTGATGTATTTTGGACCTAAACCATTCAGAGCTTTATAGGCCAGCATCAGAACTTTAAAGTCTATCCTCTGACGGACAGGCAGCCAGTGTAAAGACCTCAGAGCTGGACTGATGTGGTCCACTTTTTTGGTCTTAGTGAGGACTCGAGCAGCAGAGTTCTGAATGAGCTGTAGTTGTCTGACTGATTTTTTAGGTAGACCTGTAAAGATGCTGTTACAGTAATCAAGCCTACTAAAAATGAATGCATGGACTAGTTTTTCCAGGTCCTGTTGAGACATCAGATCTTTTATCCTTGAAATATTCTTGAGGTGATAGTAAGCTGATTTTGTTATTGTCTTAATGTGTTTTTCTAAGTTTAGGTCTGCATCCATCACTACACCCAAATTTCTCGCCTGGTTTGTGGTTTTTAGATGTATAGATTGAAGTTCTCTGGTGACCTGTAATCGTTTTTCTTTGGCGCCAAAGACTATTACTTCAGTTTTGTTTTTGTTTAGTTGGAGAAAATTGTGGCACAACCAGTCATTGATTTCCTCAATGCATTTACCAAGAGCCTGTACAGGGCCTCGGTCTCCTGGTGACATTGTGATATATATTTGTGTGTCATCTGCATAGCTGTGGTAGTTTATTTTGTTTTTCTTTATAATCTGTGCCAGTGGGAGCATGTAAATGTTAAACAGAGGGGGTCCCAAGATGGAACCTTGGGGAACTCCACATGTGATACTTGTCTGCTCGGATGTGAAGTTACCTATTGATACAAAGTATTTCCTGTTTTCTAAGTATGTTTTGAACCAGTTTAGTACAGTTCCTGAAAGACCTGCCCAGTTCTCCAGTCGTTTGAGTAATATGTTGTGGTCAACTGTATCAAATGCTGCACTGAGATCCAGTAAAACTAAGATTGACATTTTTCCACTGTCTGTGTTCAGACATATGTCATTAAACACTTTTGTCAGAGCACCCTCTTTCTAACTGATGTCACCTAGTGATGGACAGCACCCTCCAGTAACCACTCACCAATTGGTCAGAGATACATAGTAACCAGTGGTTACTGGATGGGGGGTTGCTGAACAGTCTCAAGGTCTGTCTGAATGGGGCTTTAGCAAATCGATTTCACAGTGACTTCCAGCAACTGCTGACAGTATTTGTTAAGGTTGGGTTCTAAATTCTAAAATCAAGAAATGACTTCTTCACGGATCAAGTGTCCTAATCATGTTGACTCATTATTTTTTCCCAATGTATTTTGTCAGTGGACTCACAGCCATATATCGGCTATTCCTGTGATGGTGCTGCAATGTGGTGGGAAGACTAAAAATATATTAAAAATATGAAACTCTTTTCTGGAACAAATGTCAAGCATTTGAAATACTTTCTTCGGTAATAAATACAATATAATAAATATATCATCAAGTTAGGTTTGCTGTTAGCCAAGTGTAGTGGTTTGCTAGTTATAGTTTTTAAAAGCATTAACTAATGATCAGACAATGTCACTGGTCAGTTGCAATGCTGATCTTGCACCAACAATATTCTGATGATGCAGGAACAACAGGAGCAACACACAGATGTCACAAGAAAAGTGATTTGATTCAGGAAAATACTAATTCAATCTAAGAGACATCCAGGAAACATTTTGGTTGGTTGCTTAAATCATCTGAACTGGTGATTCAGTATGGAGGAACATTTAGATACATTGGAGTCATAATTACATGAATCTTACCAGTCACTGTATAAATGTTTCTGATGAGATGTATCTACCTCTAAAAAAATCAGTGTAATGCACATGTCTAACCCAAAGATACAAGTGATTGATTCACTGCTGGCATCAGCTGGCTAGCTCTGAATCTGTAGCAAAATACAGCATCTCCTCCCTTTTACAGATTGCAGTGTTGTAACCAGGGGCAAGTTCATAGAAAGTACAGTGACAAGTTTTTTGATCTGAGCTCAGAAAATGTGCCGCTTTTGCATTTTCAATTGGCCTCTGATGTTTCTTCATTTGCTCTGTTAAACTCTTCTAAAGTATCTGCATAGTGTGATGACCTTGCTTTACCTTCTGGTGGGCTCACCGAGCCATGATTAAACTATGGCTTTACCAACAAGAAAAGATAGTTAGATATTAGACATACCTCAAGAAAAACCTTAAGATAAACCTTAATTTAGATATATTAACTCAAAAGCAAAATTGTGAATGACTTTTTTCAAAGATTAGCATGCAAATAGTTGAAATGTTTCCTCTGGTAAATAAACAAAAATTATAACTGTATTTTTATTCAACTTTCTTGTGACACAAACTTGATGTCTGCATAAGTGCACAATTCTTAATGTACTATTTGTTAAACTCAATAGGACCTGGAGAAGCAGCCTTTCTGCCATTTTACTTTAGTGGTCAGTTGTGTGGAAAGCTTGTTTCTCAACAACAATGGTAAATAACAGCGTGCAATAATTAGCAATAGGAATACAAAAGCTAAGTGTAGATCGGAACAGCGTTAAAGTGTGAAAGCAGATCAGCAGGATTAGGGGCAGGGGAGCTAATCAAAATGCAACTCGGTTAAGTAAGGTTCACACTTTTTAAAAACAACAGCTATGTACACACAAGCAGTGTCTCTTTGTGCATTCATCCCTCCTGTTCATATTGGCCATTAAAAGATCCCTGTAGACCGAGGATTGTTATTGTGGAAGATTTGTCTAACTCAGACTACTGCGGCCTCCTATCATCTTCAGATAATTATGGGACTGTATTTTTAAACCAAATAAGGACAGAGGATTTTACTCACTCACAGAAAAATATTTTTGCGGTGGCCAGTATGAGCAGGAGGCATGACTAAAGCAAGCATATGGACGTAGTCTTAAAAAAAATGACAAGATATCGTTACACCACTGAACAAGATGTAAAACAGCCTAATTCCACATATGCTCCACTACATATGGGCTCCCAAACTTATACTTTACAATATACATATTTACAAAAATATATTTAATGCAAGTTAATCAGAAATCAAAGTTTCGATGCAAAACGTAGCACACTGGATACACCAGTGGCTTGAAGAGTTTGCAGCACACTTTACACCCAGCAGTCATCTAGTAAGCAGAACTGATCTGAGCAGGCACAGCGATTCAACACCCAGGGAGAGTGATGCCTTGAGGTAAATGAAAGGTGATGTGAGTGTGTATAGATTGTTTTGTCAGAGCGAGATTCTGCAGATTCTCTGTAACGGGTGCCACGTTCGCTCTCCTTACCCATTCAGGATGATATGTCGGAGACCTGACTGTGAAATAAATTCAACAGCAAGATTAACAGAGATATAACGGCAGGTGGGGAAGAAGACACAAATACAAGGAGGAGGAAAAAGTGGGTGGGTGAACACCTGAGCAAGCTGCCAACAGTGACAGTGTGAGAGATTTGATTCCTACTGTAGCAAATCTTTTATACTGTAAGGAATTTTGAACTGAAAGAAATGAAGGGGGGGAAATGTGGAAGTAAAATAGGTGGAATCTAATGCCAAAGCTGAGCACATCTACAACTGAAAGCAGTCTCTTAATACTGAAAACTAAAAGCAAGACGAAGCGCAGGAGTAGCACAGTCAACAACCTTTTTCACTGATTACTGCTTACTGAAAACTGCCAGTGCAGATTTTGCAGGATACAAATGAATCTAAAATTCCCAAATTGACAACCCAACACATAACAGAGCAATTTACAACATCTGAACAATTCAAACTTCTTGGTTAACAATTAATATTAATAATTACATGATCCACCCTTTTCTTAAAAGGGTTGGCGTATGCTTCAGCCAATACTTTTTGATTAGCCTTGTCTCGTGCTTTCTTGTTTTGTGGTCATCTTTATCCTGTATTCACTGAGATATTTGAATACTAATCATGTGGCACTGCTTTCAACAGCAGATGAAAGACAATAGTTTTCAATGAAATCACACAGGCATCATATCAAAGAACCATTTCATGTAAAATCAGTCAAGCTTTTAAAAACACACCATTTCTCTATGGTATTTCAAGAGTTACTTTCAAGTGCGTTTTAGTCAGATTTTACTTCTTTTTTTGTGTTTATTGATAATATTATTGTCACTTTTATTTATTTTGGTATTTGTTTTTAATTTTCTTTTAAATGAATATGCATTTCTGTATTTCTTTTAAGTCCAAACTTTGATTTATTAACTCAAGATTTTACGTTCTCAAAAGTCAGAATCAGGAGGTTTCTATTTCCCCCTTGTCTTCCATGACCTCCCGGCAGTGGCTTAGTGTCCCGCCAGAGGGGCCCGCCCCATAGTTTGAGAACTACTTTGTTACAGCAACATGGTTACGTAGCTGATTGGACCAAATCAAGGAAAGAAAACACATTTTTAGAGAAGCAAAGCATTTTAGCTAGGATAGTCAGACGCTGGCACATGATAAGAAAATTGTGACAAAGAGCAGTCGGACACACAACATCAGTGATTGGGATATTGTTTGATTTCTAAAGCTGGATAGACAACAGAGTGATTGCAGCTGCAAGATATGCAGAGGGGACCTGTACAGATGAAGACAGGAATATAATAACCCTTTCAGCCATGTGAAAAGTAAACATTTGCAGTCTTGGAAAGCCAAAACAGACAAAATGAACTTTTCTAGCATCCGAAAACGTATAAATGTAGGGGAAAAGTTAGAACTTTTATTGTGATGATTTCCAAACTATTCAAATTTAGGATAAGAACCACTGCTACAGTATTTTGAAAATCTGCATTTTAGCCTTTTGGATTTTAAGAAAGCGTGACAGACAGGTCTCTGCTATGTGTGGTTGTAGTTCATTCACTTTCTCTGTCCAAAGCAGATAAGTAGGAATGTAACTTTTACTCGCTTCAATGACATTGTCTAGCTTTTTCCCTAACACGACGATTTCTCTTAAAGATGCGAAAGTCGACACTGCCAACCACCGGTTTGATTCAGTTTATTCATAACATCGCTTTGGGTAATTCAGTCACATGATGGGGGAAGAACAGTGCAGCAAATTGTGGGACTGTGATGACCATGGCACAGACTCGGTGGGTTATTTCAAGCTCTGCCTTTAACCTTTCCATGCAGGTGCTGAGATTTCTGACCTTTACACCGTGCAGTTCCCTGCTGCCTTTGAGTGCTTTTGATAGTTATGGAGTGGAGCTCTCAGCATGTGTATGTTCAATCTGTATGCACTTTTATTGTGTATAAGTGTGTGCTTGTATGTTTCAAGTGTATGACCTTGTGTGTGTGTGTGTTGATTCTGTGGGTCCTACAAAGCCATCCGGGCTTTGTGCAGGAAACTCGATTTGACACGAGCATAGTGAAGATTACCTGTGTCCAGACAGTTACTGCCTTACAGACAATAAGAACCGCCATCACTCACTTTTTAAGGTCAATGTGCTGAAACAAGGGGCTTCACTAGGCCGGAAATAACCTTACAAATGACCCACCGGGTAGAAAAAGGAAGAGAAAAGGGAGATAAAGGTAAGGAGAGACACAGACGAAGAAATAGTGGGTGGCAAAGCCCAACACAGCAGGTGTCTGTCAACATACCAACCAGCTTTACCTCCACCAGCTTCAGCCAACGTGTTCGTCTTTTAGTGCATATCACAGTCATAGCTTTGGTTTAAAATAATCTGTCCTGATTATTTTCCATTAACTTAACAATTACCACTGATCAGCTACAACCTCAGACTCATTTAAAGACTAAGTAGATCAAATATCAGCTACTTCTGATTGCCTCGTCTCTCCTTTATCATTATTTTTATTATTACTTAGTGGTCTGCTTCAGTGATAGCTCAAGTGAGTAAACTCTTTCTTCTCAGTTATGTGTGGCCTAAGCTGTTCCTCTATCTGTTCTGGGTTTGTGTGTGTGTGTGTTGAGCTAGACTGATGAGTTATACACAAAGAATCTCATCAGTGTGACGAATGTGCACACTTATAATTTCATCGCATATTTTATCCCTGTTATGTAGAGGCTGCAAGGCCTTTTTCATCTGATTGCTTCATTTAGTTGCTTTTGTCCCATCTGAAACAAAACTAAACCCAAATATGTGGTGTTGTCTTCTTTCTCAAACCAAACAAGTGTCGTGGGCAGGTGGGGTATTGTGAGAACCGTGATCTCTATCTGAGAGAGATCTCTGTTGGTTGTTAGAGATGAGAGAAGGTTCCTACTTATAGTTTTATAGGGATTAAGAAGGGGCTGCTGGTGGGCAGGCAGAATGTCTCAGGGGTGCGAGAGGGTTGGTGGAGAATGTGTGGACAGGTGAAAAAGGTGAATCTGTGTTCTGCTGTCTTCAACAGGTTAGTCAAACTATAAAGTTCAGGGATGTTTCACAGGCGGTCTCTTTAGAACTCCTCAATGAAACATGAGTCAGGAAACAGCAACAAAGTCTCAACCTTCAAACACGTTTCTGGAGGACAGATGAAAGTACAGTTACTGCAAGCACTAGTGAGTTATACCAACCAGGCAGACTTAGTTAGCACTACAGTGCTGATGACAACCTGGCAGACATGGCACCAGCTGATCCTTCCAATCCAATCCAATCCAATTTTATTTATAAAGCACTTTAAAATACCCAGCACAGGAACAAAGTGCTGTACAGAAAATAAGTTAAAACAATAGAATAACAGAAAACAGCAAAAATAAATAAATAAAACACATAATACATAAAATTAAAACCTATATTAAAACAAAAACAAGATAAAACAGCATCGAATCACCTAAAAACAACTGAAATAAAAATAAAAACCAACATCATTTCAAGAGTGACTTAAAAACAGATAAAGAACTGGCCTGTCTAATCTCTAAAGGAAGCTCGTTCCACAGTTTTGGAGCTACTGCAGCAAAAGCACAATCTCCTCTAAGTTTACGCCCAGTCCTGGGTACATTCACGAGCAGCTGATCAGCTGACCTGAGGGGGGGACTCAAATACTGGCCTAGTACTTAGTATTAAACTGTATGGCACTCAAGGGGGAAAAATAGCTGCCACATGACCAACTAACACAAAACAATTAAACAAACTCTAAACACCCCCCAGGTAATGAAGCATGTCACACCTTTTGCCAACCAGGAAGGAGAACCCAAATCCCCAGGTAACTCAACACAGATGTATTAATACCATATAAAACAGAACTTTGACCTTGCAGTGTCAATATGTGTGCAAATACAAGTAAATGGCCTGTATTTGTATAGCGCTTTACTTAGTCCCTATGGACCCCAAAGCGCTTTACACTACATTCAGTTATCCACCCATTCACACACACATCCACACACTATTAGACAATAAGTAAAATATATTTAAAGTAGTGACTGCACAGTAAACTAAAGTGAAGCAACTAGTGGTGAGGTGTGGATCTTACCACGTGTGGCTTGCCATCACACTGGTCCACAAACTACCTGAGAGTTAAGTGGACAGAAGGAGGCAAAGCAGAGAGATAGACATGGGGAAAGAACAGAAGAAAAAATCCCACACTTGCACAGCCATAACAGCTGGCTCCTGAGACATAGATGTTCAAAACGGAACAAAACAGAAGTTCAAGTCTGGTTTAAAAAAATGCTTTGATTATGTAATCAGTGTTTTTTAAATAACAACTTGGCTAACAGACAAATCTGATACCATTTTTTATGTTTTTTGTGGTTATTAATTCTCACATTTTTTCAAGGAAAATGACAAAATCTTTCTTATAACTTATGACTATTTTATTTTAAACTCTTTACAGATCTTTATCACACTGTTTGTGCCTTTAGGCAGCACAAAACACATATGACATAGTAGTCAATAAGGCCGATATGAACTGATGTTCAGATGAAATATTTGCGCATACTCTTCTATACATAAAACAGAAAATACTGGGTTTATTTTTCATCTGTAAAATAAGATAACGTCTTGGTCACAAATTAAATTGAATATCAGTCAAATACCTGATCAGATTAATATGAACACTACTCTAAAAAAAAGAACATTTTGAAATAATTGTATTCTTATTTAGCCAGCAACAAAATAACTAACAAGAAGTCATCCTTAATGCACAACTTTGCTACAACTGGGACAAAACTGCAGCTTGTTTTGGAAACTCAAAGCAGCTAGGCTTGCTCATTAACCAGAACTTCTGGGTGTTATATGTTTGTGTCAGCCAACTACACATTTGCTGCGCTGTGCAATAGAAATACAAGTTCCAGTGGTTTAATGAACCATATGGTATTTATGAAGCATGTTGTGTTTCTGACAGATAGCATACCTGGAGCACAATTACTTGGAATACACAGAGGATGCGAAATGTATCTGGTTTTAAATGGCCAGTATCAATCCTTTAAACATAAACCTGCAAATCAGCTTAGGACATCACTATTTTTCTTCATGTGTGCAAAAAGCTCTGTATGCAAGCAAAGGAATTTCTGAATCCCACCCCCCACCCTCAAAAGCTAGCATCCAAGGAAAATTAAGTGTGGTCAAAACAACACAGCAGGTATCTACTGAGCCTTTGACCTGTCTTTACCTATGCCTGTTTCAGCCAAGATACTCTCTTTTAGTACAAAGCACGGTCAAGTCAAAGAGCAAGAATGATTTCTTAGTCATCTTCCTTTAAAAATAAACTAACTAATACATTTGTAAAGGGTTTTAACATTTTGAACTAGACGCGAGAGTTGCCCACAGATACTGACAGAGAACCTCCTCTGTATGGATAGCAAATCATTTAATCACAGAGTAGACATGGGCAAAATATGATATCCTTTGATATCCTAAAAGGGAAACAATAAAAAATTTTTGACCCTAGAACACTATCGCTGGGTGATTTACACCCGAGAAAATACATTTACATGATTTCTCACTCCTGCAGCTGTTTGCGTGTCGAGGAGCCTGTGCCATCACCAGGGAAGTCTCAAATGTCCCAGGAATGGGTGGACCAAAGACCAGCTTTCCAGAGTCATTATTTTGTTTTAGGAGTTTTATTTTTCATTTTGTTAGACATGGCACAGTTGAAAGTAAAAGAAGACCACTCTAATTTGTCATGTGTTGTCATATTTTGATATATTTGATTACTGTTCATTGGTTATATTATACCGGGTATAAATCACCCGGCATTAGTGATCGTGTTACTATTTATAGCGATAGTGTTCTAGGGTTAAATGGGTTAAAGGTATCAACGTGTGTTATTGTGATGAACTACAAGGCTGCGCATATTACAGCTGACACATAAACATGTTCAATGTTGTGGTGCTTAGAAAGAGCTTAAAGGCAGAGAATACAATTTTATAAATGAATGAGTGAATGTGGCTTGTGCTATATAAATAACTCACACTACGATGGACGTCTCAGCAGAATTTTGGAGCTGAGTCTCTTGCACAAGGATGCTTCGATATGTGCACAGGAGAAGCTGGGGACGACTGACTTTCTGACTGGTAGACAATCTGCTCTACCTCCTGTGCCACACCCACTCATCTGTCCTCCGTGCTGCTTGTTTCAACATTGCCTCATCCCAACCCTAGCACGATCCTCTGTTACACCACCCTTTTGCAAGTCCTCCTCTGTGCTCATTCTCGCGTCTTGCAGCTCCATCTTCAACATCCTGTGTCCACCATCCTCCCTCTGCACGGGTCCAAACCATTTTCACCTGTCTAATTCTGTCTACAAACTCCTCAACCTTTTCCTCTCATGTAGTCATTTCTAATCTTGTCCATCCTGCTCGCTGCCAATGAAAATCGTAGCATCCTCGACCCATCCACCTCCAGCTCCGCCCCCTTGCTTTTTGTCAGTACCAGTGTCTCCAAACCATACACGATAGCAGTTCTAATCTTGTAAACCTTTTCATTTCACTTTTGCTGTTATCCTTCTGTCATTTATATTCATGAAAATGACAACCATAATTATTAGACTTGCGAATAAAAATGACAGCTTGACTCTTCTTCTAATGTATTCACAAAGCAATCAAGCTACTGTTGAACAAGCAGAACATAAACTTAAATATGACATCGCTGACTTCCAGCAGTCACCTTCTTGCTGATCCACAGCTGCTACATGAGGGCTGGTGCTGAATGAGCCTGATAAACAGAATTGTTTTGACTAGACGTGAATGCTCGGCTGTGCAGCTAGCACTAATGGGATCTCAGTTTTATCGCGAAGAGTCACGCTGTACCTGACTCTCCCAGTGATTTTAATGGCAGCATTTAATCTCAGTCTTACATTAAGAGTCAGGTTGCCCTGTTCTTCGTGTTGTTTAGCAGTCTCTTCCTCCAGCATCTCCAGGTAGCTGGCAGATTTTTTTTAAACTTTTCTAATGATACCATGCAAGTTACATTACTTGAACAACTTTTTAATGAGTGCAATACTGTTGAAATAAATATTTATTTTGGGAGATTTTTCTTTTTATTTCTACCATTTGTAGCCCAATGGTCACTGCACTGTATCAAAAGGACCTTTATTCAATTAATGTAGTCTTGGAGAGTCTTTGGACTCCTTCTATATGTCTTGTATATTCTTACAGTCCTACCAGGAGGAGGCCTGGACATCTCTTCTTAGACCACGGACCTGGCCAGCTAAACCCAGAGAAGCAGCAGAAAATGGATGGACGGATAAATATTCTACCAATTTTGGTACCACGTCTCCATACAGCAGAGCTCAATCTCGGTTTGTACCAAAATACACTTATTCTGCCACTCCCAACACCCACCCATATACATGCACATGCACACACAGACATACACGCAGCAATACTAAATCAATACGTCTTACAGCGGGCTGCTGTTGTGGCTTGAATATGAATAAACAGTCATACATTTTAGCTGAGGATCGATTGGGGTAGACAGATGAATGGCATACAAAGACACCTCTGAACAGGACAGAAAGACCTCTGTGTATGTGTGTGTGTGTGCGCGTGCTAAAGTGTGCGACTTTTCCCAGCTTCTTTCTCTTACTGTTACACAGTGTCTCTCACCCTCATGTCTCCAAGTGCTCTTTCAGTCTCAGAGGATCAATAGGTGTGATGGATTGTTGACAGGTACCACACACTGGAGACACACGCTATCAAACAACAACACTTCCTATTCAGACCCATTTCAATCACTCTCTGCCAGTCATAACTTGTTTTCTCACACTGTTAGGGCCAATACTACCCTGCTTCTTACTCTGTGATCGGCTGCTTGATTTTTCCCTCAGACGCAAACATTTTAAGGCACACAAACACACACTCGCGCCTCTCATTCACACAGAGGTTGAACCCCTGACATTTGAGTGTGTTTTTGTGAAGTTCTTCGCTCTGTGTGTCTGTCTTTCAGACGGCGGCGGTGACTCTTCAGACAATGGCCTGCCGACGCTAATCGATTATATCTGGGGCGTTGGGTGACGGCGGCACAAAGGTCTGGGGTATACAGCTGTGGACTCCTGACAGTCTTCCCCACAAAACACATACATACACACAAACAAACGCACACACATAATCACAAGACGGGCATTTTGTATGCAGAGATGAAAAGATACCTCAGCTCACGCTCATTTCTGACAGCTGATACCAGGTGACATTATTTAGAAATGTTACAACAGATTTTTAATTTAACGACTAAAGTTAAAGATTAAGAAAATAGTCTGGCTTTGCTTACTGGTAAGGTGTTGTATAGGAACATGACTAGCAGCCTCATATCTTATTGATATCGCATTGCTGATGTCACAGTATTCAAGGATGTTTAACGCTTTTCAATATAAATGTATTATCATCTTTGGTTAACCCTGCTGATACACATTTTTACCAATTCCGATAAGATCTACAACTGAACACATATACAGACAAAAATCTTATTTTTTAAAACAAACAAAACAACTTACAGTTACCATGTAACCGGGGTGGCTGTAGCTCAGGTGGTAATCCCAGTCTGCTCCAGTCTGCATGTCAAATATCCTTGGGCAAGATACTAACCCCAGGTTGCTCTCTGATGCATCCATCGGAGTGTGTATGTGTAAGTATGAATGTTAGCTAGATAGCACTAAAAACTTAGAAACGTGCTGGTGTGATTGGGTGAATGAACGAGTTGTAGAAAAGCGCTATATAAGACCCAGTCCATTTAAGAGCTGCTTAAGAACATGTTTATTTCTGCCCTGAAGCTGAATGGCCGCAGCATCACGTGACCATCAGAGGACTTGTGGTTTTTTTGTCATTTAAAAGTGCAAGTTTACAGACTTGTGAGTGTCTTTTTGTAATTGAGCTTTGTTAAAACAACACTACTTAATCATAAATGATTTGCCATCAAACAAATGAATCGACCAACTATATGCTGTCTCTAACTTTTTCCCTCATTTTATTCTCTTTACTGCTCCTCTGTTTAAGTGCACGAAGTAAACACATCAATGTGTCAGTACACATAATGGTATCACATTATAATAATGTCAGTTTGGCTAAATCAATCTAGTGCATGTATTTATTTATCCATGCCCAAACGAAGAGAAATACACCGAGATAACAACATTCATATGGCCCGCACCAGGTGCTGCTGTCGCTATGCCCTAATGGTTGAAGAACACAAAGGCCTGTTTGAGGCTGTTACTTTGATCCTGGCAGCTTGGAGCTCCTGTGGCTCTGCTGCACTAAAACCTTTATTAGCCATATGCTGGGGACATCAGAAACAAGTCAATCAGAATTTGCATCAGCACAGAAAGGGAATCAAATTGCAGCAGAATCCAACACAATGATGAACACGTGTGCGGCCTGACCTATATTCACTAGCATAACAGTCCAGGGGTGATTTTTCCTCTCCGAAACTTTCCAGAAGTCATTCAAAGGCAAAGTCCACCCTGAAGGGAGAATTACATATTCTAATTTAATTGCTCAAAACTTGAGTATGAGGAGAAACATAGCTGGTAGATACTGAAGAATCTCACATACGCTACCAATTCCTATAGGACAGGGGGACCTTCTTGCATATTAAATAAGTTCTGAGAGTCAAGACAAAATATTAACAAACAACTATGAGGTGACACTTTATTCCCAAAAGCAGGCGGCAACAGCAGCAGCAGCAGCAGCAGCACAAAACCAGCACACCCCAAGGAAGGCTCTGGGAAATGTCAGCTGTGGTTTGGCTCTAAATAGATTTTAAAATCAACCCGAGTATCGTTTTTGTCACTGTATTTACTTACTTGGTTGAGTTTCTCACACTAGGCTTCATTTTAAATATCCCCAAGATCAACATAATTCAGAATCAGCAAGAAATTGGTGAGGGAATTTCCTCAGGCCCAGATGAATATGTCCAATCAGCCAGCTCCAACCGAAAAATGTAACCGAGCTTCCTCCCAAATAGACACCTAGCTGTCCCCACAAGGATAAAATGTTGTACAAAGAACTCCAGATTGCATGATTATTGGCTTATTATGATAGACACTGGATTATGAAGGGAAACACACATTTCACAGGCCTCTCAAACAGACACCTACGTAGTGAGGTTGCACTGAACGACAGAAAAACGCCAAACAGAGAAAGGAAAGAAAAAAGAGACATGGAAGAACAAAGGCACGATAATAGAAGTCCCTTGATATCTCTAATGGGCAGCTGATTAGGAAGCAGAAGCACCAAAACAGGTAATTCTTCTTCTTACCGTCAGTACCAATAGTCAGGCTCACACTTATCTCCATAATAACTCCAACTATAATTAATGAGCCTTTGGAGAGTACAGTGACAGAAATGGCACACAAACAGGTACACACACACACACACACACACACACACACACACACACACACACACACACACACACACACACACACACACACACAGATTAAACTCCATATATTCACACGGGGCTTTGGGAACGATAGCAGACTGATGGAACTTCTCTACTGCCCCATTCTATTTTATTTATTTTTTCCCTTTCCTCTTTCAGTCACTTGAAGGAAATCTGTCCAAGGACAAGCAGCAGCTTGGACAGAACTGGTCTCTGATTTCTGATCAGACAACAGATGGAAGGAGCACATTAAGTCATCTCAGACGTCAGGGAGTATTAATGCAGCGCAAGGTTTTCAGCAGCGGCGAGCCCCAACAATGCCACCATGTTGTGTGAGAAAGGGTGAGAGGCTTTCCAGGCGTCTTTTGAATTTCCTACGTGGTGGATATCAAAGGGCAGAAGCATCAAGCATCTTACAATGTGATGACAGGTTTTCTAATGAAAGCTCTAATGAAAGCTCTAATGAAAGCGAAAGGAGGAGGAGAGGAGCAGGAGTGAAACAGAAAAAGCTGAGTTCAAGAGTGCTGGACATACGCAAAGGGCTCATGTGATGACACCTAATGATTTATGTGAACGATATGCCTTGATCTCGTGTGAATAACACATGCTTCTTACCTCATCCTCACTTAGCGGGGAAAGGAAATAAATTGTCTTGAAAAACCAATTAAATCAAGAGGAAACTGATAGGAGACTGTGCCTTTTCAGATGTGGTGAAAAAATCTGTATCAACAGGAACAAGAAATATGGTATCAACACTGCGACTATCACAAAAATGATGCTTTGGTACCTTAGCATATGATTGTACCTGTTTTTCTATCTTACCAGAAGTACAGAAGGTATTGTAGTTTCTATAGCAACTCACCATACTGGACAATAAGAACATGATTGGCATATAGAGATGTTTTACAACATCCTAACATGCAAGCATTGTCAAAGAGCTTTTAGAACAAAAAGAGCTTATCTAAGAACCTCACCAACAATTATCCAAGATCTGTATACAGAAATGAGCAACTTTCACATCAAAAATTCTTTAAAAGTTACCTGTAAAATTAATGAATTGGAACAATCGGATCTGTTACCAAAACATAGCCTTCACGAAGTTTATGCTAATCCAAGGACAGATTATAGCATGAAAGCAGAGTCACCGATACATCATTCACTGATTTGTGACTGGCTTTTGATGTCTTTTATCCCACTGCCGTATTTCGTTTTTTTTTTTTGTTTTGTTTTTTTGAGGCAGTGGCTGCTCCATTTGGATGCTCAGCTACCCGCTAATGCTAGCAAGCTTGGTTAGTAATCCAAAGCAGTGATACATCCAAAGCCCCACTCAAAGCAGCCACGCCCTCAACTCCATTATCCAGTTGAATATAAAAATATTATTATAAAAATATTAACCCACCTAGAGATGTTAAAAGCTATTCAAGCTGTAAACTTGCTTTTTAATGTTGTAAAGGTGAGCATTTTAACACTGGAGTGTATGCAGTTGACTCAGTTTTGGAGCTAAATGGTCATAGAGGAATCCTGGAGGTTTTGGCACTTCCATATTGGCTTCATTTGAGATTTTGCCACTTGAGCATGACCAAAATTACTTCTTAACGTTAGCAAGCTTCTCTTATTACACATCAGGTTTAAAAACAAATAAGTAGAGGCACCTGCTGTAGTAGATGCTGGACATCCTTCCTGATGCAAAGGATTTGAGTTGGGTAGTGTCTGTTTTTTTAAAAGGGTATATACATTCATTTGATTATAAAAGCCTTTTGCAACAAAGTTACTATTGGGAATCTCTCAATTTCAGAAGTATCAGTTCTGACCACCAGATTAAAAGTGTCCCTGTTCAGTGCAACAACAAATGCATGTCAAAAGAAAATAATGTAAGAAAAATGTGAAATGAATCCAGATGTTTTGGTAAGGTCTCTCACACCACAAATTACAATAATAGCTTCAGTGTTCCTTGCCGTACATTTTCGTAGCCCTTTTTTACTTTTTCAGATTTAATGATGTCAGAGTGCAACACACACTGGCAGGCAAATGTCATTAGAGTTAGTTGACACATGGAATGCATTAAGGCCGAGCAATTTACTGAATTTATTATGCTATTTATATTATTTTGAGTCACTGTTTTTGCCCAGTGTGGGAAAAAAAACCTCGGTATGTTCTCGTCTGCTGTCTCTCGAAAAACAGCAGCACTAACAGCAACTAATAAATCGATGGAATCACTGAACTAATGTGAGCAATATCCTTAGAGATTCCTACACTGGAAAAAAATTGAACCAGTGGCCTTGAATACTGAGCAACACAGCCACAAACAGTTTGCAGAGATAGTACAACACCATTAATGCATTAATTGTTACTGTTTCAAGGATACGCTCGATGTTTTCCTTTGCGGTGTGTACAGAATGGCCCATTTTGAAAGAGAATAGCATCGCCTGCTACAAAACTGTTTAAAAGTGCCCTTCAAACGTAGGCCACGTTTATGTGTTTCTCCAAGCATCACTCAGACGCACGCCACGAACGGAGAGAACCGTTTTACTTGTGAAAATGAGCATTGTCAGCATCCACTCTAGCGAAGTGCAGTCGCACTGTTGAATGTTTAGTGCTCTGTGGTGCTGTCATGAAGTGCAATATCTATACATCTGTATGTGCGTTGCCTGCCACTGCCCCTCCAAAAGAAGGATCTCTCCTGGAGTAGAGTCAGTGAAAAGGAAACATGGCTGAGATCACATAGTCAGCCATGGTTCCTTTTCACTTTTCACAAAATAAGAAAGGGAGCTGGTGAGTTAAAATGTCTTTATGTACATGTAGGTGTTGCTAGGGAAGTTCTAAAAAAAAAGGGAATTACAAAGATGGACATAAGTAGTGTTAATTCTGCTTGCAATTTAAATTTTTCTAGTCTGATCTAGTAAGAATAACAACTTTGACAGAGATATTCAGAATATATGACCAGCACATTCAGATCCAGCGCATGTCTGAAAGGAGCTTATATACAAAGGAAAAGAGCCTTGTAAGTATTGCTTTACTTTTATTCCTCTGGCATGTTCTGTTTGTTACAATGGAAAATTGTGAAGTTTTGATTAAAACTTCATGTAGAAAAGATTATTTTTTTTGTCCTCTCACTGAAAATAAAGAAATTCAAAAATTAAACATTCCACAACACATGGCCATGTCTAGTCTAAAGCCCCTAAGGTTCAGGAGTCTAAAATAAGGGCATCACAACTCATCGTAAGTCTTTGAATTGGACTCAACAATAAGTCAAGCATAACAGTCATTCTCAGTCAAAATGATTTTGCTGTAAAAGGAATGTAGTCTTGTAGCTGTGATTGCTAGAAAACCTGTAGCTTAGCATGGCGTGGTTATATTGTTGCCTCAGGTTCTTGGGCTAAACCGCAGCTGGGGCCTTTCTGTGTGGAGGTTGCATGTCCTCCCTTTTTCTTCCTCCCACAGTCCAAAGACATGCATGTCAGGCTAATATGTCTGTAAATTGTGTGATGCCATCAAAAAGTGTAGTATAGAATATTGTGTGAATGTATGGTTAAAATGTGATTTGTAGTCTAAAGTGCTTTGACTGGTCAGTAAGACTGGAAATCCAGGAATATTACAAATCTGAAGTCATTGAGAAGTCATTCATTCAATAGATAGATATTAACCTATTTTACACTCAGACAAAGTGTTCAATTAGCTAAAGTTGCTCAACCCTTCACACATCACTTCATGCCTGCCTGAATTCTTTTTGCATCCATGTATCCAGTTGACTGAATCACATCTTCTCACAGCTTATGAGGTCTTACATGTGCGTGCCTCCCAAGAGGAAGCAACCCACCAGCTTCACTTGTAGCAACAAGATGTGTTCAATATTCAACTGAACCCACTAAATTTAAATAGTATTTTGGAAAAAAAAATCTTGCATATGTCTGGAGGTTACCAAAGCAATGCATTGCTTCATCTTCAGAAATTGCTCCATACGACAAGGTTTCATAACAACATGTCCCCCACAGCTCCTCGTATATTTTGTCCTAGCAGAGCTAATGTAGCATCCCTTCAAATCGAGGGACTCCACGGGTGAGTTGATGAGTAAACCTGCGCGACGATAGGTCCACTGCTGTGTGTGAGATTGGAAAGGATGGGGAGGACAGAGTTCTTGTTGAAACATGAAGACACATACTGTTACACTTTGTCACACACACTACAGCCGACCTGTGGCTTTGACATTTGGCTTTGTGTTTATAGCCGATAACCCACAGTTACTCAGTACCCAGTTAAGGGAAGTTTGCACAAGAATGGCAGGCATGTAGGAGGTGATCAACTCTGCTTTCTGACTCAAAGTAAAAAGCCTTGTGGAGCTCTTTCCCTCTGCAGGTGTAATTGACTGGCAGCGTTTGTGTGTGCCTGTGAGTGTGTGTTGTAACCTATGAAAGATGATGTAGATGGAGTAAAAAAAACAAATTCCTTCATAAACTTGGTACAGTTTTCTTTGCATCTGGAACAAGGTGGTTTGACATTAAGAGAGTGTTACTTTCTTATCAAAAAGGATGCCCAATCCTTGGACATCATGCACTTCCCAGCTGCTATTCAGCGGCTCAGAGGAAACAAGAACATTTTGTTACTGTACTCTGAGAGAAAGTGCTCTACAAAACCTTTATATCAAGAGAACAAAGTTTCTGTTTCAATGGAATTTAAAAATTTTTACTACCTGTGGCACTAAAGCTT
Organism: Copadichromis virginalis; assembly: GCF_057382275.1. NCBI lineage: Eukaryota > Metazoa > Chordata > Actinopteri > Cichliformes > Cichlidae > Copadichromis > Copadichromis virginalis. Next base: position 22,314,847 of record NC_140634.1, read on the forward strand.
GTTACATTGGACTGCAATGTTTAGAATGTGATCTGACACTTTCCTATTCAGTACAGATATATGGAAAAAAAAATTCTGTAAAATAGTTGAATACTTTCTGAAATAACTACAGAAGGAAAGTTCACCGCAACTGTTGTTGAAGTTGAAGGCTTTTGCTATGTAGAGATGTCAAAGTTGAAAAGGTAGTTTAGATTTAAAAAAGAAGAAACACTTATGCAATGTTTGAGAATGATTCAAAAACTTCCTAGATCCAAGTTCAGGATATGGATCTGAACCTGGATCCAGATTCAAAAGAGTCCAGTAAAAAGTATCCAGCAGAAATTAATCACTTTTAAGTTGGCCCAAGTCCTCCGTTTGGTAAAATATTTCATGCAAAACCACATTTCTCAGTTTAGATTATATATATTATACAGCATTAGTGAAAATTTTGATAGCACAATAAAAAAAATAGAAAATATGAGATGCCCCAAATGTTCATTCTGTTCATCTGGACATAGTGTTTTCAGTGGGAGAAAAGTTTCCCATGTATGATCAGTGCTCTTTAATCCTTGAGCTTTGATCAGTGGTTGTTGATCAACTGTCATGAGAATTTGCATATTAATGATCAAGCAACTGACCTCCCAGCCCATTGTTCCTTCAGTGGTGCTAGTTTCATTCATTGTGCAAATGTACTGTTTATAAAATTGGGGAAACCTGCAGTCAGCTGGGGTGAGTGATGAAACATTTCTCCCACTGAAAACGTTACATCCAGATGAACAGATTCAACTTTTGGGGATTTACTTACCTGGATGATCGAGCATGCGTCAAGAAAAAAAATATGAGATGCTATTCATTGTAGAGTTGTTTTATTTCTAGTCACGTTTGGGTTTCTATGTTTATATATTGGTAGAGTTTTGTTATCTTTTATGTAAAATATAACAAAATTTCTTAATAATTATATCTCACTTTTTGTTATCGCTACTTTCGGAATCCAGTTTTGGTTTATGGTTAGTATTTCAGTTTTTTAATCCCTTGAGTTTCAGTTTATCTTGCCTCTCCTGTGTTTCCCTGTCATATTACTTCCGGTTTTATTTTGGTAGTCATTTTCTTTCATATTGTCTCACTCTTACTTGTGTGTCATTACCGTAATTAGTTTCAGCTGTGTGTAGTTCACAAGGCGTCTCCATTCGTTACCTCTTGTGTATTTAAAACCTCAGTTGGTTTGTGTTCTTTGACAGTGTCTGTTTAGCCCAACCTAGCCCAACGTATTTTCTCACGTGCTTTTGGATTTTGATATTCTCTGCTTTTAACATCAATAAAGGTCAATCTTCTGAGTGAGTTTTGCATTTGGGTCCATCAGTTCTCAGCTACAATAGGACTAAATCATCTGTTGGGCTAACCCCCCCCCCCCCCCCCCAAAAAAAAAGAAAACATCAGCAACTGTCTGACATTGAATGTATATACATACATATATGTACATTGAAAATCCATAGCCATCGTGTGTCCTCACCCACAGCACGGAGGGCAGCTTGGCTGCAGGTTGCTGTTTGAGTTAGTAGTAGCTCAGGTGTGCAAAGTTGGAACAGATACTTCCACTTTAATTACCTCACAAAGAGCTAACTTTCCTGTGATGGAGGAGACGCCAACACAGCTGGGTCCTGATGGATGCCAGGACACAAATAACGCTGGTCCACAGACACACACACAAACAATCACATTCCACATGTGCAGAACCAGATATATTCAAATATGCATTCAAATCTATTCATGGTTAGATTTGTCAAATGTCAAGTGAACTAATCTGAGAGATGGAATTTCTGGCACTTGTGATGAAGAAAAAGAATCCGGAACATAAAGAAAATAATATACGGGAGTGTTGTTTTAAGCAGAGGGCGAATGTGAGGGCTGGAAAAGGCAACTGCTGACTGTCAGCCAATCCCAGAGCCAGAGAAAAGTTGTCAAAGTCGAAGCTGAATGATAAAATGAGGGCAGTATTCAGCATGACTTTTTTCATTTCATTTTTTTAACAACTGTATTTACTAATGTGATACCTAAGTACATAAGAAAAAAACTGTAAATTCTCACATAAATGATTAGAACAAACAAACGACTGGGTTGTATGGCTTAATTCAGGTCTCTCAAATGGCAATCAAAATGTTGATTAATCTTCTGTCTACTTATACAGCATATCTTATGATCAATTGTTATTGTAATCTATCTTATCCAATTTAGCGCACTTCCACCACGCTCAGCTATTCTCCTTTCTGAGCCTATATTAAGTGAATTAACGCTCATTTTCATTAATTTTTTTCTGTAATTAAAAAAACTGGATCAGTTGTTACATCACAACATATTATACCATAGTGTTTTAAATAAGCAAACTAGCTTACTGCTCCTTGACTGCCAGTGCTTTAAAATACCTGTCTGGTCTGCCTTTCTACCAAACAAACAAGGTCATTTACTCTGTTCATTCGTGCATACCAACATTTGCAGTGAAATTGTATTTGCTGCACTGATAGAGGAATTATGTGTTCTGACTTGTGTCCTTATCTTGCTACCTGTGCATATATACTCTTTGTACACTGGCATTTACAGCATCATACTATAGTTACAACTAATTCATATCATTATGCTTATGCTGTTGATTTTGGTTGCCACTTACAATGACTTCAGAATGAAAAGCCATGCAGATTACAAGCTTAAACACAATGCAGCCGCACTTCCTTTCCTGTTTTTGGCTTCACTAGATAATGCTCAGATGATACTGGCTTGTTCTCTGAAATGAATTTTAGTGACATAAATGGCATAGCACAACTCAGCAGAAGACAGATGTTGTTCATAAACAGAAGACGGGATGTAGGAACTGCATATCTTACGCAGTAAACAACAGATTTTTTGCGCTCACCTCATTAACCATTCAACCAAGTGAAGTTGGTGCATATACAGCAACAAGCTACAATATTAAAATGGGTGATTAGCAGTGATTATATTGTCCTAATGCAATGTTTTGCTGGGAAACATTCAATTCTGGCATTTATGTGGATGTCAGTTTGATAAATACAATCCACTGAAACTTTGCTGCAAACCGAGCAACCTGCTGATGGCAGCAGCCTCCCTCAGCAGGAGAATGCACTGTGCCACACTGAAAACTGCTTAAGAACAACCCAGGGAATACTGCAAAAAGTATTTTTCTCTTGAGGCATTTTATATTGCAATGGAAGCTAAAGATCTGACATGAAAACTCAGTCAATACCCTTTGAACACTTGGCAAAGGTAGGGAGGGAGAACTCCCTCTTTACAGGAGGAGATTTTGGACATGCTCAGGGAAAGAATGTGGGAAAAAGAAAGAAGAAGCACAGAAAAGCGGACCAAAGGGAGAGCAAGAGTTCATGTCTCCAGCTCAATGTTCAACACAATCTTACAAACATTACGCCTAAGCTAAGCTGCCAATTAGAGCTACCTGTGTCAACGCACAAAACCAAAGCAGCCTCTAACCATGAGTCTTAACAAAATCCCAACACTTGAACCATGTGAATAATCTATTTTTTTTTTCAAATTCCCAAACTTTAAATCTGTTATAAAGATGGAAATTATTTATTAAATTGAATTGAATTGTGTATTTTATTGCTCAAGATTGACATTCTAACATTGAAGTCTGTGTGGACTGACCTGTCTTTGGAGACCAAAGTGGTCATTGGTGTAACGGTAGTTTTTGACACTTGAGCATTGTCTGTATTTGTCATCCTCAGAGGTTTCCACTGATATGCTGACAGTTGTAACAGTGCTGTATGCATAACTGAGAAATTCATAGAGAGGCACTGAAAATGAATTCTGTAACATATTAAAAGAATTATAGTTCCCTCAAAATGTAAGAAATGTAAGTGTAGAAGATGTAATTTGAAACCAAGACATGGATACCTGAGGACATGGATAATGGTATAGGACAATTGTGTTGGTTTTTTTTAGAGATGTTTCCCATCATTACCAGTCTACACACACTGACTTCTAGCTCACCTCATCGCCTAACAATGCTGTGACACAATCAGAAATAAACTTTGTCAGTCTCTGTCAAATGCATCATTATCTCAAATACAATAGGTCCAGCAAACAATGCTTGTCTTGTTTTAGTGTCTAACAATGCCTCTTCTTTTTCAATATGGAGCCTTCCAAAACTCCCCCTGCAGATTTGTTGTTTGAGGCCATGGTTGAGCAAGACAGCCCTGGACTGAATGTTTACATAAATGAGCCAATTTAGCTGCATTTCAGAGAACTGGACTGGCTGGCAGACTGGCTGGCTGCTTTAACCACACAGACGTGGATGGACGCTGACAGAAATTCACAATAAATCCCATAACAAAGTACAGAATCTAACAGTCCAGTGGGCCATGTTAGCAAATTACCAAGTGGCAAAGATGCAAAACAAGATATCTTTATTTACAACACAGGGGTCGTGGTATTCCCAGATATTTCACATCCAAACAAGGCAAATCAAGATGCTGAGAAACAGACAGACAGAATGATGAGCACTGTGAAAAACAGAAGCTATGCTAGGGTTGAGAAATTCTGATGTTTCTGGTTGTTAGTGTCACTGTCAGCTTGGCCTAGCATGAAAGAAGAGCAAGGGGGCAGTGCATCGGCGAGCCAAGCCAGGCTATGACAGACCAATGGCCAAGGTAGAGAAAAGGCAAGCAATATGACAGAAAGCAGGCATAAAGTGAAATGAGCACAAACACTCAGCACACACAAACGCACTGATTGTGCCAATCCGGTGCCAGTAAATTGCTCTGTGCTGGAGAGCTTAGGGAGGCATCAGAGAGTCTGGGCACCATCCTGCTCTGAGCTGCAGATCCCTAGCTGACTGAATGTGGATGCTTGGACCAGTCGGCTGGATCAGCTGCTAATACACAGCCCGGGACCAGGAAATTACTGAGTAAGCAGTGAGCCCGTGCAACTTGTTGCAACATGCAACCTCAACCACGGACACACACATGAAGTGGGACATGCTTGCAAAGAAGCATGGCATGCATGCAGACTATGTCATGATAACATAACACTGTATGTGAACACAAGGACTGAGCAATATGTCTGAAAACAGTTAATGCCACTTAACTGCTTTTCTTTTCCTCAGTGTCAGTTACCACACTGTAATATATGTAGAATAAAACTAACAGAACATCCATCTTCAGTCTTGTGAATTGTCCTCCACTACAAGATATAGTATGAGCAATGATATCCATGTGCAAAGCAAGAATTCACTATTCTGCACAATAAAACTGCACCAGTACGAGTTTTTCAGTGTCCTTACTAGGCATCACTCCAAGAATGTGAATATATAGATGATGAGAGCCAAAATAACCACAACGTCAAAATAAATCTTACTCATTACAGCTCAAAAGTAAGGGTGGGAATCACAGACATCTGTTTAGCTGTATAATTTGTGGTATCAGTGTATGTAAATTACAGTTATTTGGTGAATCTGTGAAGTTCACTGAACCAGTGCACAAATAATTATATCACAAGGGGAATCAAAATGATCAGTTTCCATATAGGCTATATTGGCAAAAGTATTCACTAACCAATACAAATCATCACATTCAGGTTTTAGCTGTGCAACAAGGCCAGTTGTGAAATTTCTTTGCTACTAAATATTCCACAGTCAACTGCTAGTGGTGTTATAACAAAGGGGAAGTGATTGGGAATGACAGCAATTCAGCCATGAAGTGGTAAGCCATGTAAAATCACAGAGTGGGGCCAGCAGATGCTGAGGTGCCAACTTTCTATAGAGTCAGTCGCTACAGACCTCCAAATTTCATGTGGCCTTCAGATTAGCTGAAGATCAGAGAGCTTCATGGAATGGGTTCCCAAGGCCGAGCAGCTGCATACAAGCCTTACACCACCAAGCACAATACAGAGCATCAGATGCAGTGGTGTAAAACACGGCTCCACTGGATTCTAGAACAATGGAGACGAGTTCTCTGAAGTGACCAGTCACACTTGGGTTTGCTGGTTGCCAGGACAACAGCACTTGTCGACTGCATTGTGCCAAGTGTAAAGTTTGTTGGAGGGGGATTTTTGCTGTGGGGTCGGACCCTTAATTCCAGTGAAAGAAACTCTTAATGCTTCAGTATACCAAGGCATTTTGGACAATTTCATGCTTGTGGGAACAGTTTCAGGATGGCCCCATCTTGTCCCAGCATGACTGCAACAGTGCAAAAAGCAAGGTCCAAAGACATGGATGAGTACGTTTTGGTGCAGGAGAACTTAACAGCCCTGCAAGAAGTCCTGACCTCAACCTGATAGAACACCTTTGGGATTAGGATGGAGATTGTGAGCCAGGCCTTTTCGTGTGTCTGACCTCAAAACTGTGCATGTGGAAGAATGCTCAAAATTCCCATAAACACTCCTAACCTTGGGTTGAGTTTGGAGTTGAAGCTGTTCATATTAAACATCATATTAAACCCTGGGGATTAAAAATGGCATTCAATTTAATTCAATTCAGTTCAATTAAATTTTATTTAAACAGCACCAAATCACAAGAACAGTCGCCTCAAGGTGCTTTATATTGTAAGGTAGACCCTACAATAATACATACAGAGAAAAACCCAACAATCATATAACCCCCAATGAGCAAGCACTTTGGTGAGAGTGGGAAGGAAAAACTCCCTTTTAACAGGAAGAAACCTCCGGCAGAACCAGGCTCAGGGAGCGGCAGGGCCATCTGCCAGGACCGGTTGGTATAAGAGAAGGAAAACAGGATAAAAGACATGCTATGGAATAGAGCCAGAGATTAATAACAATAATAATTAATAACAATAGCATGTCACTCAAATTCACGCATGTGAAGGCAGACACGTTTTAATTTGAAGAGAACTCCGAAATGTCAGCTTTTTACTCTTAGATCAGTTGAACACAGATAAGAGTGCACTCTCAAAAAGGTCCTTGTCTTACTCAGTGACTCAAGAAAAATAAAATCACTTTAGAGAAGACATTTAAAAAGCAACTTTTTAACAAATCTTAACAACAAATCTTATTTTTTCAAACTTTCACAGGAGCATTTCCCATCTCACTGCAGTGATTCTGAAGGATACTGCAGGCTGTAAAGATCATCAGTGTTTATTGTGATTTTTGGTATAACAGACTGAAAGGTTCGTCCCAGAGCAGCAGCTAAACCATGCATTTAAGCATTCATTCAATTTATTTTTACTTTTGGTCAAACTGAGCTTCTGTATCTCATAACATCTGTTGAGAAATGTTTGGGAACATTGTATTGTCACAGTTTACTCATGTTCACTCTCTAAAGTGCGTGGGCTGACTGTACCTGTCACTTTTTATCAGATCTGAACAACTGAGTTCCACTCAAGTAGAACAGTTAGTCCTCTGTAGTTGATGGCCCTCAATAAACACCGTTTGAAAACTTCTTATGGTACAATAACTTGCCTGAAAACAACCCGCTCTCCCACCAGGATACACTGGCCTACTTCTCAAAGTACTCACATCTGGCAGAGACATAAACCCCCTGTAAGGTTCTTTTGAGAAACCCTGGCATTATATTCAAAGCTCTTATTCCCTCGACCTTTTGTTGCAGTTCCTTCTTTGCTCCGACGCTTTCTGCTTCCATGTGTCCATGTGATATAGTTTATGTGCACATGCTTGTTGATTGTGCACTCTCTTTCCATGGTTTCCGGCCTCAAAGGAGCACATAGATCGATAGGATGTTTAACATACTCCCTCCGCCTTTTAAAGCCTGTGGCGAACAAGCCCTTCACCACCGACCCTTAACCTCACCCGCTAGCGCAGATCGAAGGCGCCCCTGTCACGTGATCGCCTTACACAACACTCACAGGAGGTCCTCTTCTCACCAGGCCGCCTCCCACTTCCTGCTCAGCTGCTGGTTACTGAGGTGAACCATCGCCATGGGCAACGGACCAAAAGAGAAGGAGGAGGACCGGGAGGAGGGAGGTGAGTCGGAGAGGAGATGTGAATAGATGTGAGAAGAGGGCATGAAATCGATGAGGCCATGCAACAGCTTTGCGGATCATGTGCCCACTCACCGAGATAGAGATGCAGACGGGAACACACACACACACACACACACACACACACACACACAGTAAAGTAGAGAGCGAGATGACCTGGCATTCACGATTGCCAACAATCCCGTCCATATTACAGGAACGAGTGAGAATGATACACACATTCCTCCCTCACAAGTTAAATGTTTCATCCATTTTTAGACTGCACAAATTAATCTTCTCCACCTCCACTGACATGAATATGAGTTTTAACTTTAACTCTCCTATAATTAAAGCAGAGCTTTAGCATTTCAAGCAGGAGATTTCAAGAGTTTCATTTTTCAAAGAGCCTATGTTGCAAAAGGTCTTGTGTTTCTTTTAAATGTCACTCTGCTAAAAACCGGGTTGCATTTAAGAAGCAGTAGGACTAGTGATATTTAACAGGGAGAGAAATCAGAGTGGCTGCAAGAACACACTGCTTGTCAACCTCGCAGCCGAGGATATATTTATAAAGATATGTCTATGGCAACAGCTAATACCTGACTGAATTAAATATGTCTCAGAGATAGAAAGTTGCTAAACAGGTCCGCGAGAAATAACTTAATTAAAAAGTTTCAACTTGGAACATTGAGTCAAGAATCATTCTGTACTCAAGATAAAATGAAAACATCAAGAGCCTTATTAAAAGATCCAGCCATTGTTCTGTTCTTTTTCTTGCTCAGTAATACAAAAGTACTGGCAGCCATTCTCAAATTGTTTGACACTTGTAGTTCAGTAGAAAATGTGCCTATTCGAGATATAGCATGTTACAGTGGACTAAAAGGTTGCGTACACTCAGTTGCCATTAACTCAACAGCAGCCAGCTACTATGGTGCAAAGGTCAGACCAATAAAAATAGAGCGATTACTTCCAGGTCAAAGTAATGGGTTGTTTGGGGATGTTTTTTTTTTTTTTTTTTTTTTTTTAGAAAGGCAGTTACTCTTTAACTTTTTTGCACTTTATTTGTATTTGTGTGTCTCTTTTGTCCTTTCTCTCTTTGCTCTATTCTTTTTCCCCTCACTACCACCCCAAATCTGCCCTTCTTCTCTGAGGTTTCTTCCTGTTAAAGGGGAGTTTTTCCTTCCCGCTACCCAGATTTTTCAAGATGCTCCATCCATCCATCCATCCATCCATTCATCCATTTTCTGGAGCTTATCCAGTTTCACGTTTTATGGGCAGCAGTTTAAGCACAGAATCCTAATTGCCTTGTAGCTCATTCAAGGGGCCATTGAGTTGGTTCCAAGTGAGTTGAAGTTGAAAGACATAATCTGTCCTGCGAGTCTTGTGTCTGTCCTGAACCGTCCTCCTCCAGTAGCCAATGCCAAAAACACCTTGGCTAGGAAGCGTCCAGTAGGGATGGGTATCGTTTAGGTTTTATCCGATACCAGTACCAAACCGGTACTTTTGAAACGGTGCCGGTGCTTAAACGGTGCTCGAACCGGTGCTTAAAGAATGGAGAACACAAAATTGGTCCAAAAACCTCTCATGTTCAGCTGTTTTTTTGTAAAAACATAACAATGTTAGCCTTTTCTGCAGCTATAGGGCATATATGGTATCACTCTTGGCTGGAAGCAGTGTTTAATCAGTGGGAAAAAAACACAAACTTTGTCCAAAAACCTCTCATGTTTAACTGTTTTCCACTTTCTCTTTGGTCATTTTAGCTTTTTTGGCCAGTGTGAAGGGAGTATCTGCCATCAAACAAGAAGACAGCTGCATGTAACTACGACAGTGTTTGCTAGCTCACCTTACATACATTAATGTAATAACGTGGTTAGCCTACTCAACGTAAATTACACACGAACAACATTAAGCTACTCACGCAGAGAAGAACGGCTGCAGCTGCCATCATCATCCGTCATCATTTCTGCTACACTGGCAGGGCTAGGGGCCAGGACTCTACTCCTCAGGTTTTTGGGGGATGTTGCTAACTCCGCGTCCGATAACAGGCACCACACCCGCAGTAGATGTGCACGGTGTGAGGTCTCGCAGCAAGCTATCAAATACGGTGCATTTCTCAGGGGTTTTTTTTTTTTGCATCTTTTTGCACCATATTGCGTGATTTATCAATGCTTGCCATGACCAGAGTGTGAATATGTGTGTGAATGGGTGCATGACTGGTTGTGTAAAGCGCTTTGTGGTCCTTAGGGACTAGTAGTTTGTGGGGCGACCCTGGCTGTGGGGCGACCATGGCTCAGGGGGTTGGGAAGCGCGACTGTAACCGGAAGGTCGCCGGTTCGATCCCCGGCCTCTCTGTCCTGGTCGTTGTGTCCTTGGGCAAGACACTTTACCCTACCGCCTACTGGTGTTGGCCAGAGGGGCCGATGGCGCGATATGGCAGCCTCGCTTCTGTCAGTCTGCCCCAGGGCAGCTGTGGCTACAACTGTAGGTTGCGTGTGAATGTGAGAGTGAATGAATAGTGAATGAATAGTGGCATTGTAAAGTGCTTTGGGTGCCTTGAAAAGCGCTATATAAATCTAATCCATTATTATTAGTAAAAGCGCTATACAAATACAGGCCATTTACCATCTTTTGCTGTGAAGTACAGCCAGACTTTTGACCGCTTCGCCTTGGGCATTTTTAATCTGTAGCTCTGCTCTAAAAGAACGTACAGACCTGGGCCCAGGGCTGGACTGGGACAAAAAATCGGCCCGGGCATTTTGACTAGAGACCGGCCCACCAGGATAAAGATTGAAAATGTGACGCCATTCAGGGGTAAAACCGCAAAGGATTCTGGGAACTTGTGGCAAGAGGTACTAGCGATAAAAAGAAACCCAAAAAATGCCAAGAAGCTGTTGTATTATTAACTGCAATAGCTGGTCGCATGACAGCCATGGAAAGCCGACGGGTAAAGAGATCGTTTTTTTTTTTTATCGGATTACGTAGTTGAAGAGAAATTTTTTAAGCCATGTTTCCGAAGTAAGAGCCGACGGATGGCCTGGATATACCAAATATAATGTCCCAGAACACTCCAGCTCACATGTTAGTCTGCTCCAAGCATTCCCACAAAGATCAGAGTTTTGTAGTAGTTAATACGTCCTTTTTCTTAACATAATTGGTGATATAGGTTACAAGTCTGGCGCTGAACAGAAATTGTCGCGCTATGCTCCTTTATTTATTGTGCATAAATAGTAAATTGTCCTGACACAATATTGCGTTTCGCTTCTGTTATTATGGTACATTGACAAAAACATATACTTTTATTCACAGGATAAAACTGTTGTTTTGTATCACTAATTGTCCAGTGCGATTACAGCATACAATATTATTGTCACTGCTACATTTCTGTAATGCTGCCAGAAATTATTTCCACTACTAATTAATTACCGTTGAGCTCAAAGGTCCTATTAATAAACGGTTAACGAATGTGTATTTATGACGACAATTTGTGAGACTGGTAAACTTACCTTTGTTCGTACGATGGTCTTTCGTTCTACACGGTGCATTTCAAGGTCCTGTACCCATCCGTCGGTAAACTGTACCTGGGCTTGTTGCAGTGACCTGAAGTTACTAAACTTCATGAGTGTATGCACTCACTCCAAGAACCGTATAATTATAAATATGAGCGTGGTGAAAGTTGGGCAGCACGCTAACGTCTTTTGTCCCTCTGTGTGCTCGTAAGGGTCTGACCCTTTCACTCCTTTGATTTTTCCTCGTATCTTTTCTTTGTCTTTTCGTCGAGTCTGTCTTTGTACGGACCGGCATTGTTCTCCTTTTGTTCTGTACATTCCTTTTTTGTGCGGCAAAGAAAAAACAAGAAGGTATTGGAACCGGAGAATGAACGTTTTGCGGTGCTGCAAACGCTTGCATTTGATGCGGTACTTGGATTGTTTTGCCACGAGTTCCCGGCATGCAATGCGCGAAAATCACGTGATTGCTAAACAGGGGGGAGGGTGCATCCGGCCTCCTCGGCTGTAATTGGTCCAGCCCAGAGTCGATCATGACCAATTGGCCAATCCAACACCTTTCATTATATATACCCTTCCTAAAAATAAATAAATAAAAAATCCATCGGCCCATAAAAACAAAAAATCGCCAGCGGCCCACCGGGCAAATGCCCGGTATGCCCGATGGCCAGTCCAGCTATGCCTGGGCCCGCCTACTATCCTTGGAAACATAAAATGATTGGCTAGAATCTAAAGTGTATCACATCTCAGGAAAAAAAAAAGCACCGAAATAAAGCACCGAAATGAGCGCTGCTTTTCGGTCTGGTTACTACTTTAAGTCAGAACCGGTGCCATTATGGCACCGGATACCGGTACCCATCCCTAGCGTCCAGGAGCCATCATCATCAGATACCCAAACAAACTCAACTGACTCCTTTCCATGTGGAGTAGCAGCAGCTCCACTTAAAGTCCCTCTCAAATGACTAAACTAGTCATTGTATCTCTGTGGGACAGCTCAGCCACCGTTTGAATTTGTGAAGCTAGGAATGTGGACTGAGGAATCAGCAGCTTTGTTTTCGTACGACAAAGCTGCTGATTCTCTCTATACTGCAAAAGATCGGTACAGCAAGACCAGTGTCTGCTCCTTGTATCCACACTGGAGCAATTCTCGTCCCAGTGTTAAGCGACAGAATTGAAATTAACACCTCCAACTCCAAGACCATGGTCTTCAAGTGAAAAAGGGACAAGTTACTACCCCAAGTGGATGAGTTTAAATATTTTGGGGTCTTGTTCACAAGTGAAGAGAAAGTGACGTATGAGACTGACAGATGGTTTGACGCGGCTTCTGCAATGATGTTATGTGTTGAAGTAACAGGTGTGCAGAAAAGTGAGGCTGTCATTTTACATGCCAGTCTACATTACTGCCCTGCATAGTTTGGATTTTTTTTTCTTTTTAAACAGATTAAAACACCAGATTAGTTTAGTAATATGTCACATAATATTCCACATGCTCTGTTCCACAACTGAATGACAGACTTTTAATCTCATGTTTGATATGCTGATATGTTATAGGTGCAATATAAAAGGGCATTCATATGTGAGGTTTAAGCTGTACAATACTGCAGATGTTCAGGGATGCCAGAACTTCTAATTAGACATCTATAAGTGTGCAGATATAAAATCAAATAACTATGCCACAATTAAACCAATAATAACTAAGGAACTAGAAAATTCAGTATGCAAAAGTAAAATGTTACCTTTTACCACTGAAGTGTCATAATATTCTGTCTAGGAGGTGATCATTGGATATATGTATGATCATAATACATAATTTTTACAAAGGTCATTACCATCCACTATGCTTCCGAAACAAGTGATTATAAAGGCTACATTTGGCATTTCTTGCTCGTATTCACAGCTAAAGAGCAACGCAATGGAGTTAGTGTGAAGGCACAAGTGGAGGAGCACCAGCAAATCTGTTTATGTTTAAAGGCCAAAATCGAGAAAACGTAAACTTATACACAATCAAATATTGCTGTAACGACCCACCTCCGCACACCTCACTGGTGTGAGAGACAGACCATTGTGAAAGCCCTCTGCTCTGTGACCATCCTGCCAGCACAATAGCCACACCGTGTTTGGAGCACCTCAGCGGCCACTCGGCGGGGGTCAGCTCTCCAGCCGCGCAGTTTCAACTCAAGCCTCTGCTGTGCGGAGGGGAGACGAGCGCAACTGCACAAGAGCCTCCATTACGGCTCCAGCACAAGAGCCCTGCTCCATTATGGCTTTCACATAAGGGCCTTCATTCAGGCTCTTAGTCATTCTAATTAGTTGTGCTTTGCAGCTCAGCAGAGCCTCTGACTCGGTCTGTGCAGGGGCCCCGCGTAACAGCTCCCACGCGACTCCAGGCAGCCCCGATTCCAGAAGAGCGCTCAATGAGGATTGCGATTTTTTATTTTTTTATTTTTGTAATTGTGAAGCTTCAGTGAGCTCTTAGGCAGAGATTTAATGGCGTCTAATGGAATCTCATCACAGAACAAGAGAGGAAAGAGGACAAAGAGAGGGAACACTGACTAATGTCTCTGCATACTTTTGCTTTGCAGTTCACCCTTAATTCTGTAAATGCATTGTCTTTTTGTGAACGGCCCTTTATATACAATATTTTCACACATATATTTTTTATGTGCATGTGTTTATTTACCCTAACTACGCTGCAATTAATATGGGAATAGAGGGCTTGCAATAATCACCAACTGGGAGTAATGACTTACCCACGTCCCAATTTACTCACTATCATGAAAAATAATCTGTATGCATTCCTTTTTATTCTCTCTTCAGCTTTTATTGCCTCTGGTTTTTGACTTTTATCTTCCTCGTTCCACTCTTTCTTTTGTCATTTCCACCTAAAGCAACAAATAACAGCATCCCTAACTCGTTCACTCTAAAATCCCTTTATCCCCTTTGCAGTCGTCTCATATTTTGCTTTGCTCTTGACCACGCAAAACTGTCTCCCTCCTTTTTGTCTCCCAGCTGGTTCAGGTTAAAGCCTCCCACTCACATCTTAAAATTTGCCTCTGCAGCACAGTTAAAAATGACAAGTTATTGCCGTGTCAGCGGTCATGGTTAAATGCCATTCTGCTTTTCTTTAGAGCAAATGCACACACAGGAGACCACGGATCCAGACAGTTGTTGCTCACCAGATAGATCTCTAAGTGACCTGTCTTAGGAAGAGGCTTCGGCACAGAAAGCAACATCATCATCTGCAGGTACAGAGAGAGAGAGTACATAAGCTATGTATAGCAACGGGTAGTCACCTGCTATATAAGCCTTTTAGATAAGGTTACAAAGCTTCAATAAATTCAGTCTGCTGCAAGGAAAATGTCTCTGTCAGTAGTTGGAATGAAAGGCTATGAAAGAAATCTTCATTCTATTGAATTTGAAAGTATTCGTACATGAATGACATGTCATATCGATTCTGAGGATGAAGAGGTTGCTCACATACTTCAGTTGTTGTATGCATAGAAAACACATTTTAATAAATTTAACCAAAAACTAGACCAAGTTTCTTCCTGTTTTGTCTGTGTTTTCACACTGTGGGACAGATTTACTAATGATTTGAACCAACACAAACCCCCCCTGAATGCTACAATCACACTACAGATAACAGTGGTTGGAGACCACAACACTATCAGAATTATTGCCATCATGTGCGTTGAATTTTTGATCCTGTGGCCTTTGAAGTGGTTGGACCAGGTTTGCGACCGTCAGTTGCCATCTGCAAAGCAACTTTTGTGTCTCAAGACAATCAGTCAATTTCCTATGACTTGGCTGTCGGTATATGATTGAATGAGGTCAAGCTGGCAATTACACGGACTCTGTTTTTCATGATCTCGTGATCGGCTGTGATAAATCAGTGAAAATTGAAGCTCTGTTGATGTCTACACACATAGAAATTCATATTAAACAAAAGTTCACATTTACTGCTTTACTTTCAGAGCTGGAACCTCAAAGATCTGAAATGAAAGAGCAGAAATACTTCCTTAAATAGTGATGTACCTCTGTGATGTAACTGTAAAATGACATAGGCACTCAAAAAACTTGCATTTTTATACGAATTCTTTCCAGTATTGATAAAAACACGTGTCACAGACTGGTTGCACACTGGTTGCATACCATGATTGCTTGCAATATACTTTTCTGCCTGCATTAATAAATTTGATGGCGATTATTTACAAAGCTTCGCCAGTGTGCTGCAGACTCAACCTCTGGACAACCACTTGGTTGCAGGTCTTGCAATGCAACCTCGAATTTTTCCAACTGAGAAAGTTGGCTTGCTACTTTTACTCTAGTAAGATTGAGTCATTAGGCAACTGGCTTATCTGATCTGTTACATACCACACTGTGTTATATTAATGTTTGAATCTTATGGTTGGTAAAACTGACTGGAGAACCTATACCTTCTCATGGTACACCTACATTCACACGTGTGTTACAGTTACAGTATCTTCACTAATATATGGATTGGTCTTAGCAAAAAAAATACATTGTGTTCTTCTATACATCCTACAAATTAACTCTTATACAGGTCTATGTGGGGGGAAATTTTTTAATTAAGAAATGGAATGAATCCGATTTATCTAGAGAACAGCCGGCCCAAACACCAAGACTGCACACAGTCTCCAGCCATCCTTAACAGAAGAATTTGTCTTTATATCAAAAACATATTTATTCTCCTTCAGCCGCCTCTCGTCGAGCTTAATTGCTGGGCTATTTCCAAAGAGAAACACACGAAAAACTTACAGTTACGCTTCATCTTTTTTGTTAGCTCATTCCTTGCTTTCTCATCAGGCCTGCTCATCTCTGACCCCGCTACAGTAATTTGCGCTGCTCTCAGTGGATTGCTTTTGTCATTACTAAAATGAAATACTGTGTTTTTGCTTAAAAATGTGTGTCATGCAAGTAGATCAGTCCCAGAACTTGCCACTCCCATTGGTGCATTTGTCCCACTTCATCAATTCACATTTTACTTTGAAAAAAAGCTGAACTATTTCATGAGTCAAAATGTTCGAATTAAAAATCCAGTGAAAGTACTCCACATCCTTACATGACAGCTTAAAATACAACAGTAACTGGCACATTTTTTTCATTGTCACACTAAATTAATTCTGCCTCAATTTCCTGTCGTTCTCTTGAAGACTTTGAATACTTACCCCAAAAAACACAGTTCTTACTGTCATTATTCCAGGAAACAGTCTGTCAGCTTCAGCTTCAGTGTCTGTACCCAACTGGTTACATCCTGTACTTGCCTGTACAGCTCCAGACAAATCTAATCATAGAACTGTAAAAGCAATGGTACTTATGTGGAGGTAGGACCAACAAGGAGATTAACATGAATGTGAAAGGAATGTATTACAATGATGTCACGAATGGCTGTGGAGGTGGATGGAAGAGGGACCATAAATAACTTTCCATCATCTGTAATGTCTAATGGAATGGCAGAGCACTCATGGTCTTGACTTCTATTTTCTGAAAAACAAGCTGATCAAATATGTGATTACGTTTCTTTATCATAGTCTGACCATAATCTAGACGATGTTACATGGATATCGATTCCCTTACAACCAAATACCAGTGGTTACAGGATATCTGTGCTTAAGGAGCAAAACCAGATCATGATCTGCTAAGCTCTCGTGTCCATGTTTCTCTCAGTTTGTCTAAATTTTGCATGGCTCCAAAGGTTACTGGAGCTCGGGCTAGCAACTGTTAATACAAAAGACACAAAATCAATGTCATCAGTAGAAAACACAACAATACTGTTGCGGCAACTTAGTGTGCTTTAACATGTTAGTTTACTCAGACCCTTCTTTCTGCAAACTTTAGGATCACGCAAACAGCGAAAAAAAGGGCAGTGCCCGATTCACACTTTTGAAGGAAGATATCCTGGATCTGCAACAAAATTGAATGAATTTCATCCTTTGACCCCGCTACATTTCTCCACTAACATCAATTAACATCAACTAGGTCAGTACTTCTCAAACTTTTGGTAGCTGAGAGCCAAATTCTTGAGCCAGCATATGGTTGGGGGCTTCACAGGAAATATGCAGTTTCTATGTTTCTAAGGGGTTTAAAGTTAGTTCTAAAGTTAACATTCAGTAAATGTTAGATTATGTTGAAAATTTTGACTTTTCTTCTGCTTATTTTTCTTCCCTGACACAAGCTGTATTTGTGCTTCATCGCAGGATGATACAAACTTTGGATGAATTTACTTGTCACATTTATGAGATCATTAACATGTTGCTGTTACTGTTCAACCTGAGCAATATTTAGGCTTTAACTTTAACCTTCAGAAATACAGCTCAGTGTTGCTGTACCTTTACAGTTTTTGCAAGAATCTGTTGCAATACATATCATGTTGCAGGGGTTATGATTTAGTACATTGCATACATTGCACATTTTTAAATAAGTTGCCAAAGTTAAATGCTTTGTTTACTTTTCATTTCATTCAATTTTTAACCATTCCCACTTACCCATGTAGCCATCCACACCATCTGTACAGTGGAAGTAGGACCGATGAACTCTCACATGACCAATAGGTTTGGCAGCATTTTGAGATAACATTGATTGCATAAATGCATTGCCAGAATAATCTGCTATGTCAATGATAAACAGGAGCAACAAGCATCCTGCAATAAAATAAGGATGACAATGCTAGCACTGGTAATATTAGCCACCTTTATAATTTTTTTTTTTCCACTTGCAATACAACCAGAAACAGGTGAATAATAATATATAATGATATATTTTTAGCACGTCAATAATTTGTGCATTGTTATTTGAGACGTTACTTACTTTTAGAGCAGTCATTATTGAGGTTTTTTAGAATAGAATAGAATAGAATAGAATTCAACTTTATTGTCATTGCACATGCACAGGTACAGGGCAACGAAATGCAGTTTGCATCCATCCAGAAGTGCTTTAGTGATATAGGTATATTACAATATATATTAGCAATAGTATAGATATGTAAGTATATTACAGAAATGGGTCTATTATGGTATGTTATAATGTACACGGTATGAAGTATGTTGTGAATATTCTATAACTAAGTATGTACAGGCTGTAGTGAGTACAAGCTATGAACAGGATATAAATATGAAAAACTATACAGAATATGAAATAAATAACTTTACAGAAATCTGAGATATACAGCTATACAGAAATGGGAACTATGCAAGTTGTAAACAGTTGTAGGATTAAAGATTATTGAATGTACAGAATGATTATTTACACAGAGCTATACAGTAGTGCAGTTAAGATAAGTGAGGGTGTAGATAGTTTCTACAGAGGCTATATAAAGTGCTAGTGGTTGTGAGTGGTGGTTCACTCCATGTTATTATTGTGTGTTTGAGGGTACAGTTGTCCATTGTGTGTGTGTATGTTCAGTCCATGAGTTTAACGTGGGTCAGATGTCAGGAGGCAGAGTTCAGGAGTCTGACAGCTGTGGGGAAGAAGCTGTTCCGGTACCTGGTGGTCTGTCCGGAGGCTCCTGTGGCGCCTCCCAGAGGGCAGGAGGGTGAAGAGTCCATGTGATGGGTGACTGGGGTCTTTGATGATTTTCCCAGCCCTTTTCAGACACCGCTTCCTGTAGATGTCTTTTATGGCAGGAAGTGGTGCTCCGGCGATGCGCTGGGCAGTTTTCACGACCCTCTGCAACGCCTTCCGGTCCGAGGCAGAGCAGTTCCCGTACCAGACTGTTATACAGTTGGTCAGGATGCTCTCGATGGTGCAGCGATAGAAGTTCACCAGGATGTCTGAGGACAGATGGTTCTTCCTCAGAGTCCTCAAGAAGAAGAGGCGCTGGTGAGCCTTCTTGACCAGCTTGGAGCAGTTGGTCGTCCAGGTGAGATCCTCGGAGATGTGGACTCCCAGGAACTTGAAGCTGCTCACACGCTCACACGCTCCACAGCCGTCCCCTTAAATCAATAATATCCCTAATTAGAATTTTTCAATAAAGCTAATATATATATATATATATATATATATATATATATATATATATATATATATATATATATATATATATATATATATAAATTTTCTAGACCTGAACACAAACTTTACTGAAGACATCTGCCACACATTCTTGCTAACACATACAAGCTATGAATCCACAGAAGTACCAGAGGCTGTAGTTAATTATCATTTTACATTTGTTTACAGCAATATTTTTTTAATTAATCTGTCAACTTTATATAAACTCACTAATTGCTTGAAACTACATTTAGTAATAATCAGATCTAATACTGTTCTAATTTGATTTTTGCTTTAAAAAAATGATAAATGATAATGATCCATTTCTTTAGTAATAAACAAAAAACAAAGTATCACTAAAGAACTGAGAGGATCATTAGGAGGTTGCACTTTTTATTATAGCTTGGTAGAAATGTGGTGATAACTGGTTGGAATCACAGACCCAGACAGCATGATATTATCTTAATATTTCACCCACGTTACAATACTGTTGTGATTTTTAACATTTTCCTCTAAACTGAGTATTGGAATAACAAAAACTGCAATTTATTTATTTATTTATTTTGTCTCAAAATGAGACGGTCATGCAAACAACGCTGTCACCAAAAATGTTGCTGTGAGACAGAATCAGTCGGCTATCAGCCTGACATCAGTCTGTGAATGAATGAGATCAGGTTGGCAGTAAGTTGGCAGTTATGCACTCTGTGTCCTGTGTTGGATAGTTATTATTAACTTGTTCGGCTGGTGTTATGGTGCAGGGCTCATCTCTTGTTAGTAGAGTAGTATTTTCTTTTTTTTATTATTTATTTATTTTCATTCATTAAATAAAATATCCATATTTGGTGTCTCTGTATATATGCAGAATTTCATCACACAAAACATTGCAAAACTGTGCCTCATCCCTAGGAAATAGCAATGTAATATAAGTAATAACCAAATTATACTTTCTATCAACAGTTTTAACAGCTGAGTTATACTGCATTGAAATGTATGTAACTGGGTAACAAGAGAGCAGAAACTGGGGGATAATAATGTGGAAACAAAACCAGTTAGCAAGAGTATTAGCTGTTACGACACTAGCAGGGCCTGCTGTAGTAATAATCCAAAACACTGAAGATATTTACACTGTTACCTTCAAACAACGAAGTGGGGACATAATGTAAGGTTAATTACATATAAGGTAATACTTTCCTAATATGAATGAACCAATATTAGCTTATTATGATGAGGTTACTACCATTTTAAAGTTAGCATATAAAAATTCAAATTCACACATTTTATTTAATAAGTTATCATCTTGTCATCAGTACTTTACTCTTTACTATACTATTACTAGTTGGTTTTCCATCCGTTTGCTAACACTTTATTACCTCCAGTTTGTTATTATTACATTATTGCCCAATTACATACGTTTGGTGTAGTCTAACTCGCCTATAGTCAGTGACTATTCTTGGATACGATGACTGATTATTTGATAATTAGGTAGTAATAGTGTGCTATTTCCATATTATTTCTGTCTTGTTTCCACCTAGTTGCCACATTATTACTGAGCTGTTATAAAAATACATATAAAACATTTAAACCTTTATTTGTTTATGGAGTCTCATCAGATTAAAATCACTGATTCAAAAGGCCATGCATAATATTACACAGGGTAACCCACAGGTGGCTAATACCACCAACCTGATTATTAGAAGATGAGAGAGCCGGCAGCATCGTACAGCTGCTATCCTCAGCACCTAAGTGCTCCACAAACTTAGGGCTAAAACCTGAACTGAACTCTATAACTGAAACGCATGCTTTAATATTTGTTTATTTATCACAAGTCATATTGTCAGCAGACTATTGAACAATGTTATCGCACATCACAGATTTTCCTCATATCCTGCAGGCCTTGTAAAAATGTAATTATTTTCCACGCAACCATATGGAAAACACCATTAGTGTAATATTAGTGACTGTAAAACATGTGCAACAGTGTTTTACATTGGAGTATTTTCTACAAAGAGACGCACACGCAAGAAAATCTAAATGAGGTGTGCATTTTCTGCCATGCGTGGAAGGATGCAGCTTGTGACAGACAGGAAAAAGTGAGGAGTTGAATATCTTGAGAGAAAGAAGACATTGGGCGAGATCAAAGGTTGACACTCTGACAGCTGTCTTTGATTCACCTGTAAGCCCTTATGAGCATGCACTCAGCAATGCATGCATTCAACATGCAACTCGCAACTGGGGTGACAGCACCGAGCACTGAATTTACATTAATAAGACTTCTTGTTATTCCCTCGCTTAGACAAGAGATATTTGGAGCATTTATTAAATTATTAATCTATTTATTTATTAATTTCTTCAGTCAGTCAGATTTTTTTTTCATGGCCGAGAAGCTCAGCGTAATTTCATTGAGCTACCAGATGGTTGAGGGTTTAATTAACAACTTCAAAAGCAATAACTGGAGAGCCGGCCAAATACACAGCCACACGCACACACATGCACACATTATTAGCTGCCTATATGCAAAAGTCTTGCACAACCACAAATGCATATCACCCACAGCCGCTTATTAATTCATACAGCATGAAATTCAAAAAGAAAAGTGGCCATTGTACTCCCAGTGTGTTTATGTACAGTATCTTTCTCCTTGTTATGAAGGCTGCTCCCCGAGCTCCCCAGACTGTCTGTGAAGGCGATAGTTGGAGTTGAGGGGAGGTGCTGTGGATAGGCTTGAGGCTCCTAGACTGTAAGTCACACCCCGCTGATTGGATCTTACTGTCCTCTCGGGGACAATAAAAACACCCTGTCTTCTCTTCATCTCTCCCCCCTCTCTCTGGCATTACTGGCAAGCACAGCCATTATTCCACTATAATGACATTATTTTGATTGGCGAAGCAACAGCGGGGCTCCATCTGCTCGCATTAGGCATGGTAACCAGACAGCGCTGGGATATATTAATATGAGTGGCACAGGGCAAGGAGCCTTTAACCCGGCCTGGGGGTCAGACAGCCTCTGCAGGTTCTGGCTCTTTTCTTCAGACACAACACAGACAGTCCACAGATAGCTGCGGTATGTTGTCATTGTTCCACAAAAACGCTTGTTCACTACTGTTATTGGCCAGAAATATTTAAATTCAAAATCCCACAACTGTCACTCTAGATTTCTCAACATAGCAATTTATTAGTGGGGCATTAGTGGGTATTTTATTTTATTCTATTCTACTGTGTACAGTTGTGTACAGTATCTTATTCTGATCTTATTTCAGTGTTTTTCAAATTTTTCTATGTAACATTGCACTGTCCACTTTCTGCTTTAACAAAACAAATTTCCCACGTGTGGGACTAATAAATGTTATCTTATCTTATCTTAATTGTAAGATGGCAAAACTACCATGGTTTGATCCTACCTTAAAAAGTAAAGCTCTAATCAGCGTCTTTTCAAAGATAAGTCAATTTTCTATTGCACTTACACTTTTACCTGCACTTCATTACTTTGCTCTGCTGTGTGTGTGTGAAGTGGAGAGCAGAGGAGAAAAACTACAGGGACCGTAAACGATAGCTGAAACGAAACAAGTACACAAGGGATGGACATGGTCAGCAACAGCACTCAGGCAGGCTATAGGGTTTAAATGATGCTCAGCTGATAGTAAGGGGCCCGGAGTGTGCCAGGAAAATATCTCCAATCCCATAGGATGGATCCATGATTTCTCGTTCTTTATGCCAAATTCTGACTCTACTATTTGAATGTCAAAGCATAAATTGAGACTAGGCAATGTTTTTCTAGTCTTCTGTTGTCCAATCAAAGCTTACGTTTTGTGTTTTTGCTGTTCTTAACTGACCCAAATGTCTCCCGATGTTGTCATTTTTGGTAGTCCCTGGTCTACCAGGTTTGACATGTTGTCTGTTGAGAGATGCTCTTCTGCATACCTTGGTTTGTCACACTATTTGAGTTAGTGTTCCCTTCCTATCAGCTCAAAGCAGACTGGCAATTGTCCTCTGATCTCATCAAGGCCTTTTTGTGCATACAGCTACCACTCACTTGATAATTTCTCTTTTTTTGGAGAAAAATCTGAAGATCCTGGAGATCAGTGTTTGAAAAAAATCCCTGTAGATCATCAGTTTCTGAAATATTCAGACCAGCCTGTCTAGCAACAACAACTATGCAACTTAAATCACCTTTCTTTCTCATTCTGATGCTCAATTTGAAATTCAGTGGATTGCCGTGACCATGCCTACATACACTATACAATACACGGTTTACTGTTTTATTGTATAGTGGTTTACTGTTGCATTGTGATTGGCTCACACCTGGTGGCCAACTTTCTGTTTTTGAGTAGAAAACACTCAAGTGTGAGTGTTGCAGTTAAACTTGCAGAGAAGGTACGTCGCCTCTTTAGTTTGTAAAAAAAAAAACCCTGCACAAAAGCGCCTTTTTGGTTGAATTTTTTTCTTTTTGAGGTTACTGTATATCTGATAGCTACACAGACAGTGGTATGAACCTACTTTTTACACTGAAAGATGCTAACGTATGAATTGTGACTGAATTTTCCAACATACTCCTCGGGTTTTGCAGTACTCATTGGGTGCACGTTTTTTTTACTTGAAACCACACCTAATCATTATGTGGATTGTGTTGTGCTGTGTACAACTTCCCTTACTGATGTCTGCATTAGTACAAGAAGAGTGCATTAATGATAATGTTGGCAGAAAAGGCTGAACTATCTTATCAACTTGCCAAAACCAAGGGACATCTAAAAAGTTTATTGGCAACAGCCTCCAATCAGCATTTGTTAGCAATGCTAGATCAAGTCAATGGGGAATTGAGACAGTTGGCTCATTTAAATTTTCCCAAAAAAGTTCTATTTCTGTTTTTTTCACTCTTACTGCAGGTCAGTAAACCAAATGGCTTGAATGTGTTTGATTTCCAAAAGAAAACAGTTTAGGTCCCTTCTGACTCTAGTCCGATGCCAACAAAGTATCTTCATGTGCCAGTCAATTTTTTTTAAAATAAAACACATAAAAAAAGAGGGAAAAATCTTTTTAGATGTTATGAAAGAGTCCCTGATTAATAACAAATATGGTAGCTTATGAAATTCTGATCTTGCCCTTTGGATTACAGAGTATGTGTATTTGTGTGTGCGTTCATACAGCCACTGTGCGTAAATTGTGTGGATAGAATACATATTTCCTCACTGTCATCCATTTTTTGCAGGGTAAACAGGACAATGAGGATCTTCAGAAGGCCTCCAGATCAATGTCCTTCCTGTTGGAAATGTCAGTCTAGTCTGTTCATTAATCTTTTGCCACCAAACAAAAAAAGAGCTTTGTTAGATATTGGACCATCCGCCATCGCTTTGATGAATAATCCCTTCACTCACAACAAAGGGAAATAGCTTACCGTACAATTTTGCCACCTAAATCAGATCCCCTTGCATCTACCTTTACTTAAACATTAATAGGTATGTGGAACAAGTCATGCAAGAGGTTACCAGGGTTTATTTGTGTGGTGGCCATATAGAAGGTCCACGGATTTTCACAGCATCTGAAATTTGTCACATAAATCACTTTAAATTAGTTCCCTTGTCACCACAGTAGTATTCTCTAACTCCTTTTTCTTGCAGTTTAGCAATCAAATACTTTTTCTATTTGTCTGCAGGGAATCATATGGTAATCTTAATTAAAACCTAAACATAGCTGGTTAAAAAGAAAAGCAAAAGCGTTAGCAACAGAAACTTTGACTAAGGTTGCTTCTGTGTCCCACATACGCAAAATGCCAGGGGATCTTAACCTTTCCTTAAGGTTATCTCTCTGTATATATTGCTGTCAATTGTTTCTTATTTATTTTCTGATATGCTATATGCTTAGACACAGACTGCGCAGAAGAAGGTTCTCCAGCAGATCTTTATAAGCTCTTTATGAGGTCAGCCGTACGGTTGCTGTGAAAAGGAGCCCATCTACCTTCCGTGAGGCTCTGCTGAATGTCACATGTGCCAATGTTAAAGAAAGCAATTAGCCACTGTTGGCATGTCCGGGTGTGTGGATGAGTAATGGCTGGTGGGGCGGGAGTGTCTAGCTCTGATAAATTCTACTGTTCCCGTGCCTTATTAGTACAATGCCTAACTGGAAAGTGGGGGCTGGGAGCTAAGGTGATAGACCATAGGGGGTGTCAAAGATAAACCCAGACTGACAGCAGAGCGTGGTGGCTAAATGCTAATGCACCGAGTGACATTTCCGATGCTGGCCTGGGTTAGCTTAGATGCTGCTGGTGTGCTGACAGAACATCCCCCAGAAACGGGGGGGGAAACCCAAAATACCAGTGCACCGACTCTTTCTTCCTCATTCCATCTTCACTCTTCAAAATGAAAAGATGAGGAGGAGGCTTGTGATGTTGCCACAAGACTTTTATCACAAGTTAGCAGGCTAAGCTAATAGCAGATGCTTCAGTTACTGATAAAGAGAGTGACAGATAAAGATGGCACCATAATGAGACAAAAGGGAGACAAAAGCAGAGAGGAGGAGAAGACAACTCTGATATTTAGCCAAAGAAAAGCCCGTGCTTTGCTTCCCCATCAGCCACTGGGGAGTTTAGCCTGAGTTCAATTCTTTGTCCAGTAAATCCCCAAGCGCTGCTTTTGTTGATAAACCCTCTGCTTCCTCTCCCTCGCCCTCTGTGAGGATGATCTCTATCTCTACCCTCAATTTCCAGGAGTTGCCAGACCATTACAGAGAGGGAAAAAAACTTATGTGACTTTTTTGACTGGTGGTTGGAAGTCAAACACCTGTCGAGGCAGGGTAAAGTCTCATCTTTCTGGGTGGTCGGATGTGATGGAGTGTCAAAGCTGTGTCTAATTGGAGGTATTTTTAACACTGAGCGGTGTGTCAACTAAAGAAATCTCCAGAGTTATGAACGCCACCTTTAATAGAGTCTAATTAGTGGAAGGGTGTGCTAACAGGAAGTCAGTGAGCAGAACAAACACTTGTGTATGTGTGCGCTCCTTATCTAACTGTTCACTGAACACTTCCTATACCTAATGCATTGTGACAGAAGAAATGTGTGTGCATGCATGCATGTCTGCAAGAACAAGCATCACAGAACAGAATTTTCCCAAAGGCTTCTGAGCCAAAGAAGATATAGTATAATATATATTACAAGAAATTTCCTCTTAACTAGAAAACAAATGTTTCAGCCTTTTTGAAAATACTTTAAACAAATGGATAATCCAAAATACACACAAAGAAATCTCTTTGCAGTCGAAACACTGAGAGAAGACTCGTATTTGCATGTTCATAGATATTTCATAGCAGATCTACTTCTAGATCAGCTCTAACTGAACTACTGTGCTCAACAATACATGCTTTAGAGTCATGTCAGATCTTTGCAGGTACTTCTGTGGATATTTATAATGTGCTAGACTGATGAATTTGTCCAAAAGTTGGGGAAAACAGCAAACAAAACAAAGAGCTTTGGTGGATATTGGACCATGGGCTAATGCATTGATGAATAATCCCTTCACTCATAAAAAAAGGAAATAGCTTACTGTACAATTTGCCACCAAAATCAGATCCCCTTGTGTCTGCCTTTACTTACACTTTAATGGGTATATAGAAAAAGCCATGCAAGTGGTTTCAAACGCCTAATTACCGGTATGTGGTGGCCATAATGGCAGGCCACAGTTTTTTATAATATTTGCAATTTGCCACATAAATCACTTTAATTTTGCTAACTGGTCATTTCCGTAGGATCCTGTAGCTCATTTTTGTTGCATTTTTGTTGTCATATAAAAGAAACAAATGCTCGCTAAGCTTAT
Organism: Copadichromis virginalis; assembly: GCF_057382275.1. Taxonomy (NCBI): domain Eukaryota; kingdom Metazoa; phylum Chordata; class Actinopteri; order Cichliformes; family Cichlidae; genus Copadichromis; species Copadichromis virginalis. The sequence goes on from NC_140634.1 coordinate 22,342,089, forward strand.
CTACAGGGAAATGAAGGATTTGGGACAGGATTTTTGCTAAGTCTGTTGCTATAACACAGACAATTGTTAAAATCCCCCCAGACATAATGTCAGAATACAGATTAAACACTCTTCTTGAAATTATTTGTTTTTAACATGAATTTACCACATTGAAAATTCGTAACAATATATAAAATCTTACCTATTACTTTTCTTCATTTGAAAAAAAAAGAGCCTCAATGTAAATTCCAAAAACTATGAACATATACACTTTGTCTCCTACTTGAGTAAAAATATCACCCTCAACTTATATAAACTCAAGCCCTTCAGTTTCCACATTACTCTACTTTATGTTGCATAATGGACAGTAATTCACTTCAAAAGTAGTTTTGGTGTCACCAAGTCATCTTTTATACATAAGTATTGAAGATCAACAGAGAGATGTCAAACTCATAAGTAAAATTACAACAAGCTACATATTTCAAGTTTTTGAGGGTCTTCAAGTGATCCTTTTTTTATTATTATTGGAAAATAGTTGTTGGGGTAAAAATACTTTTTACTGTAGGCATGTAGTAAAAGTGTATTTCCAAGTTCATTCTTTACCTTAATGATCTTTTAATATGTGAGCTTCTTCATGCTAACATGCCTTGGCTTGGCAATGACCACCAGATCTCCACATGGCTAACTAAAATAAACAATATGTGCATAGAGGCTAAGTCTATATTAAGTCTATATTACTAGAACTACTACAGTTTTCATTCTAAGAAACTGAAAGTTGCATTTCTAACCAGTGCTGGGCAACCAGTCAAACCAAACACTCAGTGTTACAAAATAATAACTAAGTCTCGTACATTTTGGCATTACCATTTTTTCTGTTAAAAGGTTGGTGAGCATTTCATAAAAAGTGGTGGATGTTTAAAAAGCCAGAAACCTGCATCTGTCCCTATAAGTTCACATGATCTGGTTAATATTAAAATATAACAGGTGTAGTGCACCCATTTCCTTTGTGTATACATTCTATTTAAAAAAGCCATAGTTCACATATTTTCAACTCAGAAAGATTTGTGATGGTGCTTCAGTAAGATACTTAGTAAGGTATTATGTACAGGTTGACTGCATCTTGCGGACATCAGCACCACTCAATGCACTGGGGAGGAAAAATCAAACAGTATCGGACTCCAGACTGTCAGTCCAGTGAACCACCAGTGCACCTGACACCAGCAGCCTCTCCTCCACAGTCCTCAATTATAAACTACTCTACAAACTCTATGGCAAACAAGTGGGTTTTCCCATTTCCATGCAGCTAGCTAGCAATGAAAAACCACTTTCTACTAAAGAGACAGAAAGTGAATGTGGACAGCATATTCTAGTTGTTTTTTTAAGATAAACCTATTTGCTTTAGCTAGGGGAAATACAAAAATTACTCTATTAGGCTGCTTTTTAGTTTTAGCTTTGTTTTTATTTCTTAGTTATCAGTTCTGTCACTAGCTAGCTAACATAAACTAGCATAAGTCTATTAGCAGTGTGTGTGAACTTTATTCACAGTATAGTCATATATACACACACACACACACACACACACACACACACACACAGCTTACAGTATTGTTTTTGGGTAAACCAGTAAGGCCTGATCTACATCAGTGGCCAAGATTTTCCACTTCTTTGTATTGCTGTGTGATGCTAAAAGTTTTGGTATTGCTGATACCAATACTGACACCAATAAAGGCAGCTTATGTAGAGGAAGCAGTGCGTCTTGAGTTATGAGATCAATTGTCATCAATTTGAACACTTTTTTATGACCACCAAATCACTGTGATGTTGTCTTCTATATTAGTTAACACAACAAAAGACACCTTTCAGCTTTTTATGTATGTTGCCTAAGTATTGATCTGAAACCAATACCAGCGTTGGCATCGATACTATCGATTTTTAAGATCGATCGCCCCACTCTACTTCTTTTTGATATTTTTTCGCATCCATTCGAATAGTTTCGATAGTATCCATCCAGGACATTCCTGGGATTTGTGAGTCCTTATATAGATGCTATGATTATTATCCCATATATTGAGCGGATGATTGTTATTCTCTGATAAATTCAGACCAAAATCCAGACAGAAATGTATCGAAGGAATCAATTGTATTGAACAGGCTGATTATGGGGAGTACTGACCCAAAGTATAGTTACATGTCAGGTTATACTGTAGGGTTTCAGACGGGTTTGCAGTTATGATGTAGCTATAGCATCAATTTCCCACTAAAGAATAAATACCCAGCAGGAGCTGAAGCCAGCTTCAGCACTCTTCTTGAAGCTTTTTTTCTTTTTCTGGTGAAACTGCTGCCACCATCTAAAAATCTGTGAGTGATTTGTCCTAGTCACCTTTTATTTTTCCTGTTTTTTCTTTAGCGTCCTTCATTGGTTTGCTCTCCAAACACTTCAGCTATGCATTATGTTCATTTCTCTTTTACCTCTTTCTTAGTGTACTATTTTAATAACATTGAGCTAACTATGGTGTTGGTCTTCAGACTTCAAGACTGTACCTGCTGACCCAAAAGCCAGGTGCCAGACACATCCCCAAGGTACCCCAATTGGACCGAACCATGTTTGGCCATGTGCAGGACACCTATGTAGTTTTAAGCAGGTGATATTATTGTTGTGGCTGACTGGTGTGTGTGCACACAGAAACACACACACAGCTTACAGTATTGTTTTTGGAATTAGAGGAAGACAGATTCAAGAGAGATTAGTCTTCTCAGGCGACATAATCAGATTTAGTTTTTGGCCCCGAGCATCCTCTGGAGCAGTGCTGATCTGATCCCATCACTGAGCAAATAGCAACAGCAAAAACTCAGATTTAACCCTACCCTCCTCTCGCCTTCCTTCCAATCTTCCATCTTTACAGTCTGCTTCTTTACCTTTTAACTTTATTAAAGTATTTTTGTTGATTTTTATGCACTGTAGACTTTGCTTCCTACACCCGCATCTTTTATTTTTCTTTCCTCTATATCATGAAGTTATTTTTTGCTCATTACTGCCTGCTGGAAGCATCAAACGGTCTAAAGCAAACAATAAAGACCATGGTGTTTATTTGTCTATTCACAGCGTTAAAAATGCCAGCTAGTGGGCCATTAATGTGTGTTTTCACGATGAGCCTTCCCACGGACAGAAGATCAGAGCCAACAGATCAGTGAAGAAAGAGAAAGAAAAGGATGGATGAAAACACACACAGTTACACACAGTGATATGTGTAATGGGTCTTGCTTTTATGATGAGCAGCGGTAATTAAAAATGCCACTCTGTGTGACGGGGCAGTGTGGAAAGAGAGGAAGCGGGAGGGGAAAGGAGAGATGGGAGATGGACGAGATAGGGAGGAGGGAGTGAAGGGAGTCTGGTCTGGTCCTCTCTTTAATGAGGATCCTAATCAACCCAGCAGAGGCTGCCCTGAGACCCCCAGGTTCATTAGACCAGAAAAACCAGACTGCCGGGAAAGAAGGAGAAGGACAGAGGGGTGGGACCAGGCCATAGAAAGAAAGAACGAAATACCTTAAAATGCGCATTTATTCATATCACAGTTCAAGAAAAAAAACAGTTACTCACATGTCAAAAAGTTTGCAAATACTAAAAACACACGCACACACTTAAATTCATGTGCACTTGTAAAAATATACCAAGAGTAGTAATATAATCCTAAAACTGCAAAAACCTATCCTTTCTAACTTCAACCAGTGAACATAAAACATTTCTAATACACCACAAGTCTGTAAACATCTTTTAATTACAACTAAGATCATAAAAAGCATGCTCCACTTTCAGTTTGATTCGACCAAGTGTAGCACTTACGTGGAGTTATATATCTAATCACAAATAAATAAGTATATTACCCCTTTTAAGAAATGGAATAATATGCAAATGCTTATCAGAAATTGAACAAAGTGCAAATAATCAATTTCAATAACACGTAAACACAAGGACTCAGTCCACAAATAGGAGTATTAAAATAGACGTGCTTAATCCCGCTTGTACCGCTTGTACCATAGGCCTACCAGTACAAGTGGAAATACACTAAAAATTACCTCCAAGTGTTCAATACTGAGTATTGTAAAACAACCGATTGACATCAAAATTTAAACAGGAAGCAGGATAAAGTCTGCTTCCAATTATCTCTCATAAAGTTATTTTTAGCTGCTTTAACCATTTACAGCTTTTCACATGTTAATGACTTAGTTAATGCTCTAACTAGCATAACAACAGTGCGTTTCAGAGACATCGAACAACTGTACCCACACTCCGCACATCACGTGTCTGATTAGCCACATTTAGCTTACCGCCGTCGAGTGGATGCTCAGCATTTACGTGGAGCCACAGCTCAGTAAACCCTCCGGTTTCGCTCTGCCCTTGACAACAAAAAGTGCAAATACATAATTTGTGAAAAATATCAGTTTAGATGGTATTTTTTTAACTCGTTAGAGGTTAATTTCTCCAGCTTACCGATAACAAAAGTTTTAGTCCGTCTGCTCTGTTCGGCTGTAGAAGCAAGAGACTGAAAACTTGGGAGCTGGTACTAAGGAGGGACAAGAGCTGCCTAGAGCTTCACCGATTGGCTGACATGTGAGGAGTGGAGTAAAACAATAGGCTCTCATCAGAGCTCATCAACCCTCTGAGAAACTTAACCCTTGTTTGACCTGTTTGTAGCTATCGATCCATTGAGGCTGTGGACAGCTACAGGTACCTTGGTGTTCATCTGAACAACAGACTGGACTGGACTCATAACTCAGACGCCCTCTACAGGAAAGGGCAGAGCAGGTTGTACCTGCTGCGGAGACTCAGGTCGTTTGGGGTGGAGGGCCCACTCCTGAAGACCTTCTATGACCTTCTATGACTCTGTGGTGGCTTCTGCTATCTTTTATGGTGTGGTCTGCTGGGGCGGCAGCATCTCTGCTGGGGACAGGAAGAGACTGAACAGGGTGATCCGAAGGGCCAGCTCTGTTCTAGGATGCCCTCTGGACCCAGTGGAGGTGGTGAGTGACAGGAGAATGGCGGCTAAGCTGTCATCCGTGTTGGACAACGTCTCCCACCCCATGCAGCAGACTGTGACAGCACTGAGCAGCTCCTTCAGTGGGAGACTGCGGCACCCACGGTGTGGGACGGAGAGATTTCGCAGGTCTTTCCTCCCCACTGCTGTCAGACTCCACAACAAAGACTTTAACTGAACAAACACACACATCCACACATGTGCAATAACACTAAGTGCAATAATCCTTTCTGGCATCGTTGTATTTTTACTCAGTTGTATATAGCATTCGTATTCTATTTTTATCTTATTGTATATTTTTATTCTATTTTATTCTACTGTATATAGTATATTATTTTATTCTATTCTGTACAGCTGTGTACTGTATTTATTCTTATTGTATTCTAATTTTTGCGTCATAACTTTTGCACTGTCCACTTCCTGCTGTGACAAAACAAATTTCCCACGTGTGGGACTAATAAAGGTTATCTTATCTTATCTTATCTTATCTTACCAGAGCATATCATATATAATCTGCATCCCTTCTATGTTTAAATAATTATTTTGATCTCATTTCACTTTCATTAACCGGGACAGTAAGAACAGAACAATGAACATTAAATGTTTTAATTTTTCTTCTCTTTCTGTTTGAGATGATTTTAGGAACTGGGTTACACAAGCCCTTAAAATTTAGCACCACATTGGTCCAACCCTTACCAAACATTTTGTTTCTCCTTATTTTCCAAATTCCTAACTTTGCCACACCAAGAAGAAAATTAATTAGGATAACAGTCTTACTTTTTATAGCGCTGTACTTGAGACCAAAAACCTGCAAAAACCTAAACAGGCTTTTTAACTTTGAACAAGACTCAAACAAATGTTCTAATGAATCTTGATGTTCACAAAAAGGACATCCCTCTCTAGCACTTAGGTCAAAGTGAACTCTGTGTCTGTTTGTAGCTATCGATCCATTTTATAATCCTCTGCTGGAGGTCACCAACCATTTTTACAACAGATAGCTAATACAGGACCCTTTATCTACCTTCAGGGGTAAGGTCTGTACCAAAAACCTGTGTCCAACTCAACTCTGACACCAGCCAGAGTGTAGCACCTTGACACAACTTTGGTGCTTCTTCCCATATGAACTGAGAACACCTAACACAGGGTTTCTCAGAGAAAGAAGTGGTCAACTCTCATTCATGCCAACTATCAGAAGCTGGGGTGACTGAATTTACTGGAAATACATACTCATATTCATCATTCCACTGGTCAGCTAGAGCATGGTTTTCAGCAAATACTCTCAGTGGCACGGGTAGGGACTGCCTGACCTCTTCCAGAATCCTTTTTAACCCTTTAAGACCTACCATAGAACCAAGTCCGCCAGAGCTTATATTATATTTTTACATGGTGTGGTGCCATTTTTGGGAGCATTTCAAGTTGCTATACATCAATACAACAATTATAGCCCAGATTTTAATAATATGTATTCATTAAGTGCATAGTAATTACATAAATTGCAAAATAGTGCAATAAACTACAAAAAAATTGAAAATCGTTTTTGCTTTTTTAACATATATTTCTAGTTAGAGAAATTTAAGAGGCTTATCCCTCAAAACTATAAATACAAAAAAGTTGCACAAAATAGTTTCCTACCACAGGAAATTTATTTTGAGTGTCTTCATAGTTTTATTTTTGAAATACACCAATTTTTATACACTGCAGGAAAAACGAAAATAAATATTATACTGCAAATTTGCAAAAACGCAGCATATGCATCAAAATAAACTATTTCCAGCAGTGCAATATGAGTCCTAAGCATCCCAGAAACGACACAGAAAGTCATAAAGTCAAAGATAACTTTTAAAAACACCAGTAGAGGCCCTGTGGCCCTGATGGTAAAAAAAAACTACATTTCCGCAAAAATGACGTCACTTCCGGTTTCAGGTAATGGCGGACATGCAAAAGTTTGTGCTGACGTCTATTCCAACGTAGGAAGTGTTATGAACAGCTGATCGGATCGGCAAAGCGTGTTTCTGGAATATTATGTTTTTGTTGCTGCAAGCGCTTTTTATGCAGTTTTTGCAAAGCTTTATGTGGAAGGAAACTGTGACCTAGGACAAGCTGATGGCATAAGATGTAAGTACAACTCCTCTGGTTTCATATGCAAAAAAAATTATTGCGCTAGCTTACGTGGTTGGAGAGCTACCGGGATTTAAAAATAGTTACGCAAAACAGAGCGTGCCCGCTCTGACCGGCTCTAAAGGGTTAAGACTCTAATGGACTTGAAGTGGTAACGTTGCACATCCTAGCGTCAGAATTATGGAAAATATTCAATGTTTTTCAAGCATTCAACACTGAGTGATAGAATGGTCAGATAAGTCCTTTCCCCTCCTCTGACACAGGAATAAAGAGGGCAGATTTATTTAGCTAGTGTTGCCCAGACCAGAAGAAATTCACAATAAGACACTGACCATCTTTAATGAGCCCAGCAGGTGGAGCCATCTTGAAAAGCCTGTGCCACAGGGATGAGGCGACCAGATTGTTGCCAATTAGAGCTCTCTCCATGTAGGACAGCTGGGGTAGCAGCCATTTCCATTTAGACAACTTGGAGTCAAAGTTTTCCTGTACTCCCTTCCAGTTCTGTTTTTGAGAATGTTAATTACCTATAAATACTCCCGATGTTTTAATACAATTCCTTCCCCAGCATAAATTTCCTGGCAGGGTTGGAATGCCAACTATATACCATTTACCCACCAATAAAGCCTCACGTTTGTCCTGGTTAACTTTAGCTGAAGAAGCCTTTTCATAGGAAGATAAGCTCTCCCTCAGTTCATGCACATCATGTCGATTGCTAATAAAAACTTTAATATCGTCAGCATTAAATGAAACAACTACGCAAGGGCTGACCCAAAACCGGTAAAGTAAAACACTTTACTCTAGCTCTCAATCTAAATAAAAGAGGATCAATTGCTTAGCTATATAACTAACCCGAGATAGGACATCCCTGGCTAATACCTCTATTGACTATACAAGGCTGCTCAACCCACCCCCAACCTTCACAACACAACTAGCATTAGTGTAGAGTAATCTTACCCAAGAAAGAAAAACATTTCGCACACCAAATGCTTTGAAAGTTGAAAACAGAAAGTATGATCTACACCAGGGGTGTCAAACACAAATATGCAGTGGGCCAAAATTCAAAATTGGAACAAAGTCGCGGGCTAACATTAGTATTTATTGAAAAAAAAAATCTTCCTCCAGATATAAGAATGAATCTTTTCTTATGGACTCAAACAAGTTTTGCTGAAAAACTGAATATGGAACAAGCAAAGCTTAATACTAAACGATATATATATTAGCTGTATAATACCAGTAGCCCAGCTCTAATAGTAATTTGGTATGGCTTCGCGGGCCAAATGTAATTAGGCTGCAGGCCAAAGTTGGCCCGCAGGCCAGAGTTTGACACCTATGATCTACACGATCAAATTCCTTCTTTTGATCAATAGAGACGATCCCCACATTTAGGTGATATGTCTTGCATACATCGAATACATCTTTCACAACAAATGCATTATCTAACATAGAGCTGTCTGGGAGACAATACGACTGGTCGACTTGAACTAAAAGGTCAATAAAATTTTTAAATCTGCTAGGTAACACCTTTGAAAGAATTTTATAATTGGTACATAAAAGAGTCAATGGTCTCCAGTTCTTTAAAAGGGCAAAATCCCAATTTTGTATTGTTTTTACAGACTTTATAAACTTCTTAACATCAGGAAAATAGTCTGTTACAAAAACTGATCTCCCATAATGATCGTCCAAAAAAAAGTTAATTTCATCTGTCGAATACAATTTTGGGAAATACTTTCAGCAACATATAAACAATCTGAATCTGATTCATAGTCACACTCCATATCTGCCACACTTTCACCTTGGCAACCAACCTGTTCAGCTTCTTGACACGTCTCGCCAATGTCCAAACTGAAGCTCGCCAATTATCTTTTGAATATTCCTGAATTATTTGAGATCCTATTCTAGCTACCAAACCATGTCCAGTCTTTGTGTCTGAACTGCAACTGGGCTGTGGAAAAACTTCCAACTCAGAGCTGCAACCACAAGCTGACACGCCGTCTGTGTCAACATTGGCAGCTGCAGAGCCTCTGACAGCACTCCTAGCCTTCACTCTCTCCACAACACACTCATCAATTAACATTATCTCCAACATCCTCAGGACTTTCACTGTTGCCCTCACCTGGAAAGCTGACCGAAACCATCAACTCCACTGTGTAGGGACAGCGGTCCCAGCCAGTGATCCTCTTGTGCCTCACATCTACACACTCAAAGTATTTCATCACACCGGAATTTGCAAAGACCATGTAATATCCCTCCTCTCTAATGACTGGGTTGGTGAGTCCAGGTACATAAACTTAAGTCTCAAGTCCCTCACCCTAAACTCACAGTTTTGAATCCGGTGGCCATTCTTCAGAATCATTTAAGCACCTGTGCCAGCGCTTTGTTAGATACAAAGGGCAGAACTCCGGACAATGTAATTCGGGTGGACAGTACAGCCAAGGGGAAAACTTAAACTCATCATTTATTGAAATCCCACTTTCAGTTAGTAGAATAATCACCTCAGGTTACTTTACAAAAACAACTCCTTTAATCATACAGGAATATTTCCATGCCCCGCTTTGACTCCAACTGCTAACAGCACCTTCTCCACAGAGGTGAGAGGACACCATCCCTGCAGAGGAGTCATAACCAAAAACACTAACAAAAAGAAGAAAATTACAGTTAAAAAATATAACCAGTAAGTCATAAACGAAAATCGAAATATGACAAAAAGTTTGAAAAAAACAGCTCTCAGCCTCTAAGTCCACTCATCACACGCTCCATGACCAAACTCACAGCATGCAGAGCGAAAGAAAGAAAGAAAGAATGCAAGAAGAAGAGAAAGAAATAAAGAAAGTTTTTTACCAATTGATGAAGCAAAGAAATGTTAGAGAGGAGGCAGGGAAAGGCAAGAAAAGCTACAGCAAAGTGCACAGAGAGGCTGAAGGGAGGGGAGGTTTGGCCTGTGGAGATAACAGTGTGGGTCATTGGGCGAGTCACGGCTGCCATCGATCCCCTGATTGGCTGTCTGACGGTTTCAACACGGCTGCCAAACCCTTTAATACAGGGTGTCTCCAACTGTGTGTGGGTGTGTGCGCTTGTGTTCTTTTTGTGTGTCTAAATGACTGCTATCTGTGCCGTATGTAGTCCATGTCTTTGCCACCAGAAGTGATATCTGTCCAACTTCCTCAGGAGGCTGATAAGAGCACCTTACAGCTGCACTGATAACACACGCATTATCCATTTCCCAGCCGGTGAGACAAAACCTGCACATTTGTGTGTGCAAGTACGTGTACGTTGAGAGTAACGTTTAGTGACGTGTGCACACTGTGAAGTGAGGGTGTTACAAATTGTTGTGCTGGCCCTCAGCCCTTCCTTTCCTGTCCTCTCACATTGATTGGACAGCAGGACGGGGACACACATTGCTTCTAGCAGCCCACACAACTCCTCGTTTCCCTCTAAATGCCAAACACGGCATGTGAGTGTCAGGATTAATTATGTTTAGAAAAATTCTTACAAATACTCATCAAAACCAATCATGTGTATTGCTCAGCATCTCCCTACACATTAACTTTACTTGGGTAGCAACTTATATATTAGGACAACCAACCCAAGTATATGTTTTATAAGCAAAATTACATGTTCTGAATTTCACCATCTGCAAATCATTTAGTTTCATAATCCACGCGCTCTTATTTTGAAAGTCCAGGGATTAAGCAGCTAGCCCTGGCCCTTCCCATCTCATGGTTTTGCTACCAGCTGCCTCACTTTCCATGTTGCTGTTATGCTATGATTCAGCTTCTTCTACAGAGAAGATCTGGCAACAGTAGTTCTTCTTCTGCTCTTGAGATCTGTTCTGAGCTGGGGGGTCACTCTAACCAGAACCTACAGCAGGTGGAGAACTGGTTTATGTCACTGTACAGAGCTCATAGAGGCATCTAAGGAAAACAAGGTCTACTTTTGCCAGCTGCAGTCCAAGACGGTGGAATTGGAGTTAATCCACAAGATAAGATACTCACTGTTATGTGTCACAAAGTACTTGGCAAATAAAATATTAGCAGAGGAGGAAATTATCAACACCCAAGGCTTCATTGTGCTTGTGTAGCGTAAACATACAGGAATTTCACTCTTTAACAATTACTGCCTTTGTACAAGCAGGAGACTGTTTATTACTGCAATTTGACACATAAAATCATGAATTGCAAGAATTTTTTTAAAAATCTCAAACATTCATTTAATGCCCAACACACCCGACTGGTCTTGATTATCAAAATAAACCATATTGGGCCACAAATGGAACAGATTAGCTTGAAATCACATACACAATAATCTCTCCCAATTTGACATTAGAAATATAGGAACTGGAATCTATCTCTCCTTCTGATATCTGCTGTTTTGGCCCCTCAGCCACGTGTGCAGAGAGCAATAAGCTCAAAGACTATATTCTAACTCAAACTCTACTATTTTAAAAAAACATCAGAAATATGTTATCCAAGCTGTGCTCTATTAGGATATCAAGTAAATGTAGAGAACACATCAGAAACATATCCTGCAGTGTTATCTTATATAAATATCATTTTATCAGAAAAGATGTGAGGCTCTTTCGATTTCAGGGTGAATAGAATAAGAGAGAAAATATACAGTCAGTTCTGTCAACTGCAGATGTGTACCCATGCACTCAGCGTGATAGAAACTAGCAACTGCCAAAAATGAAATGAAAGCAACCGAAAAAGTACGCTGTCTTCCTGGTGCGGGTACAAAATACAATCTGTTTTAAAAGCTTGTCTGCATATTTAGCTCATTAGATCACAAAAGGCACCTGTAACTGAGTTCATACAGGCCAAGAGTCTTTGGATTTGGACCCCTGGGCGCTCGCTTCCAGCCAGTCTGGGAGCAATTATATCACATTGGGGTGCTTCTTGGCCTCATATTCCTTGGCTCACAGTAAATGCAGCCTTTACACAACAGATCTTTCACTATGTATAACAGCTGGCTGTTGCTTAGAAGAATAATTTGTCTTCTCTAACCATGAACCAGTTAACCAATTATTTTGTCTTTTTCTGAGGCCCCCAGCTTCCGTGGCTCTTGCATCAGGTTACACAACTTTTACTTTTTTTTTCTCTTTTTTGGATGGTTATGGTTTATGAATTTAAATGGCAGCCACAGATAAGATCATTGACACAAAACATACAATTTTTATTGAAACTGTTTCAGTGGGTTTTATTCAATTTGTGGTATTTTTAAGCCTATAATTTGGGGATTTTTTTTGTTCTATTATGGTTTGCCTGCATCAACTTTTTTTCCCCTTTTCTCTTGCCAGCTCACATTATATTATTTTGCCAGTGTGGGCTTGTGCTTCAAAAAATGTGAGGCGCAATGCTTTTGCCCTTCGGAATATCTCATCATGATGAATTCAGCATCTTGTTGGCATAGGAACCATGACTCACCTGTTTTCCCTAATGATAACTTCATTTATTTTCCTTAATTAGTTTGGACCACAATTCTGTTTGGACTGGTTATAAAAGCATAGCCAAAGTGAAGAAGGTCTCCATTAGGGGAACTTTAAAACTTTGCGATGATGATGCTGGTGATAATGAAGGCACTTGAAGGTTTACAACCTGAATGGGAATCAACACGCCTTGGTTCATTGCTTGAAAAAGGTGGATTGGTACTGCTGGGTTGGGGGACAGAGACTAAACCCAAGGTGGAAATGTGTCGCATGAGATGAATATGCAGACTGCTGTGGCAACAACACCAGGGGGGAAACTTCTCAGGTAACCAGTGGATATACTGTATGTTCTTACCCTCACCTACAGTGCTGTGAAAAAGTATTTGTCCCTTCCTGATTTCTTAGTTTTTTCATATTTGTGACAGGTGTTACAAAAAGCAAGTGAGCGCCATTATCCACAAATGGAGAAAACTTTCTACTTTCTAGGAATCGCTGGCCTACAAAAACTACTCCAAGAACACAACAATGACTCATCTAGGAGATCACGAAAGAATCCAGTTAAGGTCAAAGTTCATGATTCAACATAAAGAAAGAGACTGAGCAAAAACGGCTTCAATGGGAGAGTTCCCAAGAAGAACACAAAGGCTTTTCTCAAATTTGCCAAAATATATCTTGACGATCACCAAGACTTTAGGGAAAATGTTCTGTGGACTGACGAGATGAAAAGAGACCTTTTTAAAAGGTCTGAGTTCTGTTACATCTGGCATCAAACTAACACAAAAGAACATCACAGCAACAGTCAAACATAGTGGTGGTAGTGTGATGGTCTGGGGCTGTACTGATGCTTCAGGACAACTCGCGGTAATTGATGGAACCATGAATTCTCTACCAGAAAATCCTGAAGGAGAATGTCTGACTGTCTAAACTGAAGCTCAAGCAGCAGGACAATAATCCAAAACACACCAACACACCAAGAAAGTGGTTTTGGAGTGCCCTACCCAACTTCTGGACTCAAAACAGACTGAGATGCTTAGGAATGACCTTAAACAAAAATCGTCCACTATGGCTAAATTAAGACAATTCAACAAGTAAGAGTGGGCCAAACTTCCTCTGCAGCAATGTGAAAGACTCATTACCAGTTACTGCAAATGTCTGATTGTAGTTCCTGCTGCCAAGAGTGCAATAAGCAGTTAATAGACTTAAGGTGGTAACTATTTTTTTTGGACAATGTTTTTCCTTCAACAAATGTGATCAACATTTAAAAACCACATTTTGCATGTAATCTTGTCATCATTGTCTAATATTACAGATTTGTTGATGATCTGAATCATGAAAATATGACAAATATAGAAAAAATAGGACATCAGGAAGGAGGCAAATACTTTTTTTTATAATGCTGCATAGTCATGAACTTTAGGTGATGACCAAAGAGACACGCAGCCAAACTGAGACACTGTTAAAATATAAAAATTTTAAAAATTAAATCTTTTTGCATTTTATAATTTAAAATGTGTATTACCGATATAAACATGTAAGAAAAAGCAAAAAAACAGAAGAATGCATTTCTAAAAATTAATGAAGGATGATTTACTAAAGTTCACTGCATTGTCAAGGATAAAAGCAAAGTCAAACACTGAGCACCGGTGTGTCCTGTAGACAGCCACCGAGCACAAGCCTTCCACCTGTCCTGCCCACAGCAACGATACTGTGACTACTCCACAAAGATTTCCACGCCAGACAACAAACATTCATTATGCCAGAGACAAACAATCCAAATTCTCCTCATCTAAATAGGCATTACAGCTTAGAGGAGTAAACAGGATTCACAGAGGAGCTTAAGTCTTTAGGATGCTGTTGTGCTTTTCTTGGCTTTGAGGATACCAAGGCACCTCTCTGAGCAAAAATGGCTCCCTGGGTCGTATGCATCGCTCTGTATTAGAATAATCACCTGTTTTGTTTAACTAAATTATGGAAAGCAGGACTGTATTATGATTGAGTAAACAACTATTTTTAATCCCGTATGTGTAACTCGATTAAACGCAATTTAATGGCACTTTTCCTGATGGTGTGGGCGCAGCTAAAGCGATACGTACTTTACACAAAAGTTTGCTGCTTAATAAAATTTGTGCATTTAATAAGCAAATTATTCTAATCATAAACCTCTTGCCAAAGCAATTAGTGATAAATTATAATCTTATGATAAATTATCTTGTGTTGACAGCCTGGGGGAAAACTGCAATCAAACATTAATTATTCATTGGGTAATTAAGTTCATAGGTGTTTCTCCCTCCCTTTATTTCCTGCTCTCTCTCTTCATTTTCTGTTGGGAAGGTATAGGTCTAGTGACCAGAGCTGAGTTATTTAAACTTTTCCAAGCACACAGCACCGAGCTCTCGTACTGGTTCTCTTACGCTCGCCGATCTGTGACTGTCAAGCTTCATTCGAATATGCAACTTGTTACAAAAATTCAAGGAAAAACAAGAAAGACAAAAGTATTGAATCGGAGCAACGCATAAAAGCGACGAGCAGAAATATTCAGCAGTTTTTTCTGTTCCTCAGTCACAACATTAATGTGCGACCGAGCTAAAATTACTCTACCAGACTTACCTTCCTGGCAGGGAAACAAAATCTAGCCAACCAATAGGGCACAAAGTGGAAAGACTATAACTGATAAGGTAGATGAATTAGTGCTGGGGAGTTGACACTACGGATGATTTTCATAGCAATTAATCTCTCTGAGAAATGCTTTTTTTCCCTTCCTTAAGGTGAAAATGCAACCGCAATTTCACAGATCACACAGCGACATTTTCAGATTGCTTTTTTGCTGACCCATAAAACCCTAAGATGTTGCAATCTTCATCTTTTTCATTAAAAAAACAAATTAACAAAAAAACAAATCAGTGCCATGTCTGCTCCAAAAAGAAAAAGAATAAATGCTGAATTGCTTTTTGACTAAACAGTTTGACATGGAGAAAACATATGAAACAAGCATAGGCATTTGGTATTTATACACTCTTTTTAGAGCAGATAGCTGCATCTTCTTGTCAAAATCTGACCCAGATTTTGGAAAACATTTTAACCCTGCTTCAGGGTCAAATCTGGAAATGCTAAGATAACACTGGAAGTCGTTTATCTGATAAAATATCGTCATCTAATTTAGGCAGTGCAGACATGTCAAAATATGCAAAATCTTTCATAAAAAAATAAAAGTTTCTCATATAACTGACAATTCAAACCTTAGCTATTCGTCAGACAGGCAGGTACAGAACTGTGTTCTGAAAATAACCGGCCAACCCAGATATGTCAGATGGGGTTGAAAGGACAAAGCATGTTCGCAGGAAAACAACGCCAGCATTCATCAAGTTCAATTACATGGAAGAGACATCAAACTTAGACAACAAGACGAGCAAAGCAGTGCTAGTTTGGGGATTTTTTTTCTTATTAAAGGCTTTTTCTATCTCACTGGAAAAGACAGCCTATTACCAATAACAAAGATTTGGATGAAGACATGAGGAAGACTAAAGAATCAAAGAAATAATGAGCTCTAACTGTCCCTTTTTGTTTTTTCGCTCCTAGCTTTGGTCCAAACATCCATCAGATTCTGCTGCTCTTTGGCTCGGCCTGTGCGATGGAGCAGCATGCTGCTGCCATCTAAAGGCAGAAGATGACGCTACTGAAGCACTGCTCGCTGCTGTGTGTGTGCCACAATTACAAAACACT
Organism: Copadichromis virginalis; assembly: GCF_057382275.1. Taxonomy (NCBI): domain Eukaryota; kingdom Metazoa; phylum Chordata; class Actinopteri; order Cichliformes; family Cichlidae; genus Copadichromis; species Copadichromis virginalis. The sequence continues at coordinate 22,358,361 of NC_140634.1, forward strand.
TCATTATAGGTTTATCCAATAAATCGCTCCTCAATCTAAATGAAATACTTATCCTGTGTGAAATATAAAGAATCAGCTAATGCCTTCGAAGTGTCACTTGTCACTAAGAATGTATTGCTGTGTTGCTTTGGGAAGGCTGAGAGAGAGAAAATGTGACTGATTTACAGCCCCAGTTCCAAACAGGTTGGGACGTAGTGCAAAATGCGAATAAATATAAAATGCAAGGATTTGCAAATCTCTTAAACCCATATTTTATTTACAATAACACAGAAAACATTTTGATTTTTTTTAATGATATATTTTACTATTTCATGAAAAGTATCAGATCATTTTAAATTTGATGGCAGCAACATATCTCAAAAATGTCAGAATGGGGGCAACAAAAGTCTGGAAAGTACCAGGTAGTAAAAGGAAACAGCTGGAGGAACATTTCACAGCTAATTAGCTAATTGGCAAAAGGTCAATAACTTGATTCAGGAAAATCTGCAAAAAAAACCTGTCTAGTTCTGGAGTGATTTTGGAACAATGGGACAATGTTCGTCAGCGTAAATGGGCAAAGACTTTGAATATTTCATCATCTACAGGAGATAATATCATCAGAAGAGTCAGAGAATCGGGGGAAATCTGTGTGTGCAAGAGACAAGGGCAAAAATCCAAATTCAATGTCCATGATGTTCAGGCCCTAAGGCAGCTCTATATTAAAAACAGACATAATTCTGTCACGGAAATCACTGCATGGGCTCAGGAACACTTCCAGGAGTCACCGTTTTGTGAACACAGTTCCATCCACAAATGCAGATTAAAGCTCTTTGATGCAAAGAAGCTATATGTGAACATCCAGAAATACTGCCACTGGCACTGGGATGGCTTGATCAGTGCCGAAAGGTACATACGGGTTTTGCAGAAACATGTGTTCCCATCCAAATGATGCTTTGATGATGTCACATTTCAGGAAGGCAATGCTAAACCCGTCATGGTAGATGAATTTAGGTGCTGAACTGGCCCTCCTGCAGTCCAGACCTTCTACCGATTGAAAATAGTTTGTGCATCATGAAAAAGGATATATATATATATATATATAGAAGAAAACCCAGGGCTGTTGAGCAGCTAGAATCTTCTATCAGACAAAAATGGGACAACATTTTTCTCCCAAAAGTCCAGCAGGTGGTCTCCTTAGTTCCCAGATGGACTGTTGTCTAAAGAAAAAGGGAAGCTAACTGTGCTAAACATGGGCCTGTCACCAATTTTTTTGAAATGCATTCCTGACATCAAATTCAACTGCTGGACAACCATATGTTAAGGAGTGTAATTAAACCTGTGTCCTAATATTATTTTACACACGTAACATGGAAGTTAGGCATATGGCCCCTGATATAAGAACACAAGAGTCAATGCTACACTTTCGATATATGAATACAAACCTTTTTTACTTTATCTTCTTTTGTTCGGGGATGATCATCTACATGACAGGACTTTCTGAACACCATTAAATGTATTATATAACAAGTAACTCAATCATTTGAATAAAACACTTTTTCAGATGATCGTGAGCCTCTGAATAAGTGCCGTGGTGCACAGTAGTTATTCTAAAGTGTCTTGCTTCCTATTATCACACAGATGAGTTTCATTTTACTCTTTATGATATACATTCCACAAATACCACTGGCAAGAATAAACATTTCTCTGTCACTGGGAGGGGAGTATCTGTTCAATATTTAAGAAGTGTTCACAAAGTATATTTACCATTAACTCAGGGTATGATTTCCATTAAGAAAACAGCATAATTTTGATGCTACAGACTCAGCTGCCTGGAAGATTTTCTTGCTTATTTGAGCTGTAATTGGAAAGTAAATATTCTAACCTTATGCTTTGTACTAAACCACAATGAAGTTTAGATGAAGCACATTTATGTTTTAAGCTTCACGGTGCTTATGTTTGTGTAGAGTGACCAGATGTTCCGCTTTATGTGGGACTGGACAGCATTTTTATCCCTTGTGCCCCTCTTCCACATTTTAATACAATATATCTAACATTTTGATTTGATTTAATCTTTAAATTCCCCACCAAAGTCGAAGAAAGCAGGAGAGGCTATCATCTTGGGTCAAGTCAAGGTGAACATGTCATCCTCTTCTGCAGTCCTTAAACTCAGTTAAAATGATGGCAAGAACCACAAAGAAAAGGAAATGCAGCAACAACAAAGACCAGAAATATTCTTACCACTGGGTAAATCTATATAACATAATTCTCTGAGTTACTGTTTAGCTTTCTTTCATGCTTATTGTATATAGCTAGAGATGGATTTGGGAGCAATTGCACTGAAATAAAATACCTTAGTACCTGGGTTGAAAGGGTTACTGGAGAGATAGATGAGAACCACCCCAGCCTGCTGATAGGACAGGTTAGCAATAATGGAACCTTTACTCAAAGTATTAGAAATACTGATCAATAAAAAGAAAAGAAAATCTTACGCTTGATGGGCCATCAACATACCTATGTTGCTCACCTGAGTCAATGTTTTCTGTGGAAAAACCCTCATGTATTTTATGCTATATCCTTGTAATGCCATCAGCCAAGCAACAGTTGTACGTATTTACTGTATTCTGTAGTCACTAAGACAGTTCCATTTAAAAGGAGAAGAAAAAGTCTAAATTTTGAGTTATTATTGCAAGTGAAATTTTAACTCAAAATTTTGACATAGTTAGCTGAAATTTTGAGTTACAAGCAGACATCTTGTTTGTTTTGGAAAAACAAGCTTCCATAGTTTGAAATAAAATTCTTCAAGATATTTTGGTAGTACCAAAAACATCTTTTAAATTATTTTACCTTCCTTGCCAAAAACAGATGACGAATCTGACTGCAGGCACCTTCACAAAGCTTTGGCATCAACAGCGTACAACAAAATGCAGGTAAGTCCATTATTTATGTAATGGAGGGGACAACTAACCGCCTTTTGGCAACAGGCTGGTTAAAACAGAGAAAAGACAAATTCTTCTAAAAGGTGTCAAAGTCTCAGGTACATGTCAGGGAACATACAAATGTATATCCATCTAGTAAGTTTTCAGAGAACACACATGCACACACACACCCTCATCATGGTTTAATCAGTGTGGATGTACTGTGGAGGCCCTTTCCCCCTTCCGTGCCAGGCACTATTGTGGTGATGACTGCACTGGCATATTGATGTCAACTCTTTATTGTGTGGGTTTACGGTGGAGAGGGAGTGTTGATTATCTTGTAACCTCTTCACCCCTCTCTCCACACCTCGTTCCCTCTTAGCTAACAACGCTGATGTGTGTGTGTACGCGTGCCTGTTTGTGTGTTTAGTCTAATGAAAGCTACAGACCCGCAGCGTCCTTTCACATGCTCGTGCCAAAGCCTCAATCAGTCTCTCTCATGGCTGCGTCTATGTGCTGGCTTTCTCTTATCCCTTGCTTACATAAAAAAGAGCTTTGAAGGGTGTTTGTGTTGCTCCCACATGTCTGACTGTCACTGAGCTGCTGCCTCTGTCCTTGTTCTAAGCCCAGATATTAAAGTTACACAGCAGCAAAGATGCAGCAAGAGAAAAGAGGAGAGATGATAGAAGATCTATACACAACGGAGAAAAAAAAATAAAGAAGGGTGTAGGAGAGTAAAAGCAATAGTTTCTGAAAGTCAGACATCCAAACAGGCAAACAGATCACAAAGACAGAGTCATGGTTAGATCTGCAGACAGCTTCCACAACCAGAAAAAGATTGTAATAGAAAAAGAGCGAATGTAATGTAAAGGATTACGGGCATTTTGCTCTTCTATCACAGTGTATAAATGCCAGAGCCCCAACTTTCTGCTGTTGTGTGTGCATGTATGGGGGTTGGACATAATGAAAACAACCTACATGCATTCCAGCAACACAAATACTACCTATGCAAAGGCTGTTATAGTATAGTGTAAATTCAACTCATTTTTAAAGCTTCAGATTTTGGATTACATTCTATCCGGTCATTAAGTCTGACGTCACTAGCCGTGTCTGGGTCTACACTCTGCTGCAGGTCCATATATCAAACGATCACTATGGCATTACTGAGAGTTGAAAAACTGTCTAAAGTCTTTCATCTTTAATAAAATGATCAGCGTTCTGCTCTACCAGGTGCAACAACTGAGTTTAACATTCAGGCATCCACGAAAATGGAATTTATGACATTTAACAGAGTTAGAAGTTAGCAGGGAGTTAGCTCGCTAGCTTCTATCTAAATACAATATAGCATGTCCTGACTGCGGGGTTTTGGAAACAAATTAAAACATACAGCTCTGTTATCACTTCCAACATAATTGAAGACAGAAAACTAAACAGCAGTGACGTTTGTAGGGTTACTGAAGTTTGGCTAGCTGGTATATAATGATGTGCTACGTGACCGCTAGCGACACAGCTATGTTAGCATAATATAAACAAGCTAACTTTTTTTCCACTCGATAAAAGTTAACGTGAGTGTTCTCGGTGGTCAGGAACAAATGTAATCGCATGGCAGGATGCTGTAAAAGGACCAAACTTCAGCCAGGAGAACAACTGAGATAATCCATCCACAATACGAGGTTAGTCATTCATATACTGCTGCATGGGCTGGGCTGTAGTTACATCCTAAGGTTTTAAAAACTAAGCTTAAATAAATGATTAGCGGTAATAAAAGCCGAGGAAGGCCAACAGTGATCACTGACTGTTTTAGGAGCTTTTTGAGATTAAATAGAAGAAAATACAAAACATGGGCAAGACACTTCACCCGTTGCCTACTGGTGGTGGTCAGAGGGCCCGGCGGCGTGTCCGGCAGCCTCGTCTCTGTCAGTGCGTTCCAGGGTGGCTGTGGCTACAATGTAGCTTGCCATCACCAGTGTGGGAATGTGTGTGAATGGGTGGATGCCTGGTTGTGTAAAGTGCCTTGGGGTCCTTAGAAAAGTGCTATACAAATACAGGCCATTTACCATTTGCCTACTACCCAACCTGTACACAGATGAAGGAATACTGTAATCATGCATTCTTTGTAATAATGATGCAACACAACAATACTGCAAAAGCAACAATAAGACAGGCCACAAAGTCATGATCTGCCAGTGCAGGAAGATCAGCTGATACCTTTTATCAGGCTTTAGGCTAATGCATTAGGCTTTAGGCTAATGCTGCTAGCTAGCATTAGCCTGCAGCCTACAGATACTGCATAGCTGCAAGCCTCTTTGCAACACAGTCTTCTTGCTGCTGTTTAACAGTTACATTTTTGCAGACAGAAATATTCAGATTTCGACTACAGTTTTTCTTTTTTATTATTTTGTTTGTGTTCTTGTCACTAATCCATTCCTTCCAAAAAATAATGTTAACAGCTGCCTATGCAACATTCACAATTACATCAACTTCAATCACCGAGCATAATGAGGAGTTTAGCTGAAGAAACGAAGTCCAGAACACATTTGCCCTAAGATTAGCCTGTCAGGTATCAGCATCTACAAAAGCCACAATCTCCAATTTAATTGATACACTCCTGGAAACAAATATGGCCCTTTAGCCTTCTATTAAAAACTTTAAATTGTCTGAGAGAAAGAGATGCCTGGGGCAAAGGCAAAATTTTCCTCTATTTAACCCACCACTCACATATAGTAAATATTATTGTGTGAATACACTGTGTATTGATTTGCCATAGAGACATTGACCCCATAACTTCGCTTCAGTCCATATCAAGCCCAACACACCAGAGACTGAGGAGTGACAAAATAAACGTCCTTCACTGAAGTACAGAGATATCTGTTATAAATCCACTGCTTTAGATTCTGCACAACTGCAATGTTTTGTCTAGGCAGGACAAAATGCGTGGAGTATTTGTATCATTATTATTATTGTTATTATTAAAATAGCAAAAACATATAGCTTATTATGTACTGAAGCATGTGGTTAGTAAGTAGCAGCACAGGTAAATGTGGAAATAGTTCTTATTTTTATGTGACTATAACCTTCAGGTTTCCAACACAGATGGTATTCAGGGCATAAAATAAACTGTCTCTGCACAAATCAATATAAGAAAAAACCAAAGAGCATTAGGCCAAATGCCAACATGTAATAATAGAAAACTATCTCACTTTATCTACAAGCATGAGTACTTATATTGTACCACAAACTAAACTATGTGCTGTTACAAATCTTGTTAATATTTCCTCACAAAGCAAGACAACTGTTAGCAAGTCGATCAAAAGTAATAACATTTTTTCTGTTGTATATATTTAATAAGACTATATTAAAGTGTTCACCTGGGTACTTTGTGAGATTTGAACTGAACATCCAACATGTAATAATAATGACAGAGAATGAAAAAAGAAAAGAGGCCCGTTTTAATGAATACGTTTATCGTTTATAAATGATTGCACAGATGCTCTTCAATTAACATGGGCATCAATTGAAAAATGCATGGTTGTAAATTTAAAGAGCTGTCTTTGCTAAAAAATAAATAAATAAATAAATAAATGAACAGACAAGGGGTACCAGTATTAGGGATGTTGAAAACGCACGCCACAGCTGGACTTGCAAACGTCCATCACAGTGGGATTGCTCCCCGTCTCACCTCCTCCATGCTTTATGTAGACAGAGCACATTTGGCCAAACCAAACTAAGTGACTTATCCTGTCATGTGTAATGTGTAACAATGGTCAGTTGTGGACGACATCCTAAACTGGTTCTCCGAGCATGTCCTAGTTCATGTGTGAAAGTGGTATCAATGACAAATTGTGCTCCACAGCCTAAACTTTACACTAATTTCTTAAGGTCAGTCTGTTAATGTTTAGCATTGCAATACAGATCACAGTTCACTCAGTATGCAGATGTCATTTGATTTTAGGGACTTTTTTTTTAAAATTTTAATGGTTTTTGTATTGCTTCTTGAATTCTGGCTAATAGAGATACATTGATAGAAAAATTAGATAGGTACTAAATTGAACCACAAAGAAAAGTGTTGTGTTACAGGGTAAAACAGACAGAAGGTAAAACAGACAGAAGAATAAAAATAGTGAAAATGCCACATGTGCAGACTGAGGGCCTTATACTGTGTGATGTATATACAACCTGCTCAAAAGCATGTTATGTTCCAGATTAGCAATAAACATGTATGAGGTCACAACCCTCTGACCAATCAGAAAATAGTGTCCCCATTCCTGGAAGATCCCCCAGTCATCTACACACTGACAAAGGATTATAGAGAGCTGAGGTTTTCCAATGGGAAACAACTGGGATCAAAACCAGGGAACATGAAAACCTTAAATAATATTCTTTTTCTGTCATCTACGTAGATAAACACATAGCAGGTTCACACTGACCTTTTGAGGATGCATGGACATTTTCTAATGGAGATAAAAACTTATTTGTGGTAACAAAGCTGTAGAGATGTTTCTGTGGATCACAGAGGACTTGAAAGTATTTTTGTCTTGTAGACCATAGCACGCTCCTGGGAACTGAGTGTGTGAGAAACAAATGGAGGTTCATTTCATCTCATGGTGCATCATCAAAGGGAAGTCAGAAACAGTTTGAAGCACATGCCAGCTTGAAGCACGCGTCAGGAACTGATGGAGAATTTTCTTGTTTGAGTTTGAACGTCAAGATGATTGATTTGTTCTTGTTTGAAGTCAGAGACACTCTTGACATTTCACGCAAGCTTTAGTAAACATGTACAGTGAAATCTTTGGGGGTCAATGCATGGCAGGTGCTGGAACCCTATCAGATTTGTAAAGTTTATAGAAGAAAGACTGTTTTGTATTGACAGAATAAAATTATTTGGAAACATGAGCCTACGTACTATGGTTTGGGTATTTTCTTTTTTTTCTAGGTGTGTTTGGACCCCTACAATTAATGCCTGCAGCTACACAGAATTGAAATTCTTAATATACAACTAGAGAAACAATTCATGTAGTATGGAACAACTGAAAAGTCAATAAATTATTGTTATCAAGTCTTGGCCATTTTCTAATAGAATTGACTGAAGTGGATACAGTATGTTTATTCTATTCATTTACTAGAACTAACATTGTGTTCATCTCTATGTTCAACGTAGATCGGCAGATAATCTAGTATGCATGTGTGGACTATATGGACTTGGGAGGAAGCTGGAATTCCTGGAGGCTCAACCTTATGCTAACCATGCAGCTGCCCTGCTGTGTGTTTGCCCTACCCAGTTTAGACTAGGATCAGGGACATCAGTCAATGTAGATTCAGTAACTGATTTTGCAGCAGTTGACTTGGAGGCAGTACGAGTGTAGGCCAAAGCAAAGAAAAAAAATATTACCATTGGCTAACCAAGTTTGAAATCGGTTGACCCAAGACCGAAAGGCTCAATAAGCAGAGCAGGAGAAGCATTGTTCTCCTGATCCAGAGGCACATGAGCCCCCCTGGCATCAGGAGCAGGAAGGGTAGTGACCAATTCAAAAACTGACTCGGATCTTTTTTAAAGCTGGAAGTGGGAGGAGGCTAGCCAACTTAGGAGTCTACCAGACTGAAGGTTAGCTATTTAACTGGAATGGAGGTAGTAGAACTGTTGGCTGAAATGGGAAAAAGCTTTGCTTCAGGTAACTTGAGAAGACTAGACTGGACAAGACCAGACTTGGTGTTACTAAACCCAGAGCAGAAGACTCACAAAGTAGTATGCTAGAGAGACACATGAGTTACACATTAGCAACAGATCCGTCATCCTGCTGCCTCAGGGGCACAGGATCAGTAGGGTAACTCAGAAACTGACTTGGTGTTGACTGACTCACTGCCATAGTTTCAACTTGAGAGGACCCAAGTGACATTTGATGACTTACAAAATGTACTACTAAAATTTAAAAACATTTTAAAAAGAAAGAAAAAGAACACATGGTATGGCAAAGCAAATCATATCTACTACCTCGCACATAGGGAATCTACAACAAAGGTTATTAAACTGAGCACATTAAAATCAAATAAAGTAAATAAAAACCTTCATTATTTAATTCCAGGATAATTCCACAGCTGATTTGCAAGCAGAGTATATCAGTTTATAATGTGCAATAATAATTGCAGCCCATATTTGTTTCAACTGCATTTTCTTGGCTTTGTAGCTTTTCATTTCAGTTTTGGGGTCCTATATAGCTGCTGTAATTGCCACTAGAGCAATTGCTCCTCATTACATGCTATGGAAGCTGTAATTGGCCATCCCAGGCACAGCGATCAATGCCATCGTTATTACAGGATTTCAGGCACCTAGGCCCCAGACAGCAGGCCTAAGCAAGGCCAAGGAGGAACTGAAGGGGGAAAGTGGTGAGGCTTCACAGCTTGTTATGAGTGTACAGAGACTAGAAAACTGCTTGTCTGGGTATCTATTGACAGCTCTGTGTCCAACATGCATCTGCTCTCTCCATCCAGCTCATTGACACTTTTCCTTTCACAGAATCTGCCAGCCTCATACCATTTCTCACCCTGTCTCATTAATGGGGTTCCTTTTGCTCTGTTTTTCAAAGGGTCATATTGTATCCAGTCGAGTAGAAATCCCAGTATCAAAGCTACTACTGTGAGTTCATCTGTTTCTAAACATTAATACATGGGTATTTATTTATAATTTTCTAGTATTAGAGACACTTTTACAATGCTTGATTCAAGACTGTTATAAAATCAAGATGTTTTAGTCAGATACTTTTACTTAGATAATTTTCTTCAGTAAGGTCAACAAACAAAAAAGTTAAAGATTTAATTAGGTCAGGCGAGATACATAGATTTTCTGATTGAGTCAATTTTGTACAATGGACCCAATAAAACCCCAGAGAACCTAGAAGAGTTGTACACCATCTAGTTTCTGAAACTGAAAAACATGAAACTAAGACTGAACGGAATGTAAACTATTAACTAAGGCACAAAGATACAGGAATCACTAGGGACTGTAAAAGGCTAGGGTGAGGGGGGAGAAAGACGCACTGGCAAAGATTAATGGGAAGACAGCAAGTATAAATACACGCTAGGGTGGTGGGCAAAGAGGAGAGACAAAGCTGAACCAAATCAGAATAACAAGACATGAGGGATGTAAAACAAAACATGAACAGGAAGTAAAGAGATGACAGACTAACATACAAACTTGACATTGGAATACAAGGAAAACAGGGAAGGTAACTAAACCAAAGATCAATGAATAAAACCTCAACTATAACACAAGCAGAATCCAAAGCTATACTAAAAATGGAGAGGACCTGACAATATAAACTTAATTAAGGCAACCTGGAATATGAACTACAAGTAATGGAATGCAAAACTCAAAATATCACAACACAAGAATACAAAATGCTAAACTCAGGCCCAAATGGCCAAGGTTCATGAGACCGTGTGATAGAAGCTAGAACAGAGTCTCTAACCACCTTTGATCACCTCACATTTCAGCATATCCAGTCACTCCTCTACAGTCATAGGGAGTATCAGTGACTACAGTAATCTCTCTTTATGTCATAAACTTTAGATAATTCTGATGTCACAGAGGTCTCCACTCATCTCATGCAGCATATAATGGAGATATTACCTTGGAAAAAATGTTTTTATCAACTTTTGAACCTCAGTAATTCATTACCATTTCATTATGGACCTCTGGAAGTCATGAATTAGGTTTATTATGCAAATGTATGTTCAAGACAACCTTTTGGCAGTTTTTCTTCAATGAACTCAGTGAGACTAAAACCAAACTTTGAAGAATTTTATAAATAACGTCCCTGATAATCTTTCTCAGAAAGATGAAGCCTTTGGAGGAGGCGCGGGGGGGTGGGGGGTGGTCAGAGTCACAGAGAGCCACATTATCACTTCCTTTTACCTATTACCAGAGATATATAAAAGCCTCAGACAGCCTCCAGGCAGAACTACTGTTGCATGTGTTGGCTCACTTACCTCTTTAACCTGTCTGCTTAGGTGAATTATTTATCACACGACTAGCCGAGAACAGGGTGCAGCACAGTTTTGTGCTTTAATGTGGAGAAGCTTTACAAAGTGAGCATCGTTTATACACAGAGGCCACATGATGGAGGTGTTGAGTAAGTGCAATGCTCTACAGTTTCCTTTAGAAGCACAGTTGAGTTAGGTGAATATATCACTTAAATGCAAATATATTCTGTTATTTTTCATTGCATCTATGCAGTGCTGTTTTTTTATTTTATTTTTTTAAATGACTTTAAATGGCATTCGAGTTTGTATTGTGACATCACAGGCTAAAAAAAGTGAAAAGGGCTTATAAAGGACTCCCTAGTCACCACTTTCATGCAGTAAAGGTTCGTTTATCTGTCGTCTTTTCATTTGGCTTTAATACACAGCAATTCAGTTCAGTTCAGTTTTATTTATATAGCACAAAATCACAACAGCAGTTGCCTTGAGGTCTTTTATATTGTAAGATAAAGACCCTACAATAACACAGAGAATACCAGAATGATGAATTTAGATGCTTGAGCCAGGCTACCATTTTCTCACCTATACATCCTCCTGGAACATCAGTCCAATTTTACCAAAGATTATTGAATTATTTTTTCATTACAAAACTATTTTCCCATAAGCATTACATACACATTGCAATTGCATAATGTATCTTTTTCACCTATGACATGCTGGTGGCTGACTGGCTTCAATGTTCTTTTGAAATCCATCAATGGATCATTAGTGTCACCAATTTCAATATACTTGTAAGCACTGCAAATTATATTTGTACAGTTTTTCAATGCAGCTACAATAACCGTGTGAACTTTGAGTTTCTAATTTCAGTTTTTGCTTCACAAAGCCAAAATCTGAAAAATGTCTTCTCTTTCTTAAAAAGTACTCCTCAAATAAGAGATGCAAAATGAATTCTGAAGGCGATACAAAGCTTCATCATTACACTGATTTTAATGGCACACATTTAGTTCAGTGATAAGCCCCTAATAGCGAGACAGCTCTGCAGCATTTTCTGTAATTAACTGTCTCACTACAAGGCAGGATGGCTTATGATCAATGCGCATGGAAGCTGTAATCACCAGCATTACTGTAACAGCCGAGCTGATGAACTCCAGCAAAGGAAAATTACACATGATCGTTATTAACGCAGATACGGTAGGTACATTACTTTTTTGTTAAAGAGAACTTACACATTGAGTTAAAAAAAATCATTATTGTTGAATCAATTTTACACTTTTCTTTGTTTAGAGCGAAATCTGTAGAGAACAGAAAACTCATTGAATCAAATTGTTAGTAATATAGCCCATATAGTCTAGTAGGCTTAACCCAATGTCCTTTAAATCACAAAGTTACAATTGCTGTTCAGTTTTTTTGACGGCTGATCCTCTTTCCGCACTGACTTTCACTCAATATCTATATGCAAAACATGCACAACGCCGTTGCAGAATCTTTGGTTGCCATCTTGTTGAGATTTGGCACACTGGATACTAAATTGCCTAATTTTTTTTTTAAAGTCTTAAAATAAAATGCACTTACAGGAGAAATTAAAAGTGGATTCGTTTAAGTATCTTGAAGTAAATCAAAACAAGATGATAGGTCAGTCATATGACACACAAAGCAGTGGTAAACAGGTAAGTTGTAGAAAAGGTAACCCTGATATAGTTTTCATGAAAGAGTAAATTACCTATAGAGGAAAAAAAAAACTTTTTGCATTAGGTAGTAAACATGCTTACTTCTACTAGTTTACTTCTAAAGTTTGGCTTTTTAGCCACTTCAGTGGTTATCCTAATCCCTAACTCTAACTTTACTTTATCAGGATGTGTAATTTTTGAGCTTTTTTAAAATGTTCTCCCAAGTCTTGGCACTGATGGGACAAAGAAAATAATATACTGGCAGTCATAAAAATCTACTTCCATTTGACTGATCTCCTAAAAACAGGGTTAAGCACAAGTCTGGTCTAAGGGCCAGGGCTCAGTGACTCAGTTAACATGTATGTCTATAGGGACTGGAAAAAGGTGGAGCCAGCCTGGAGTGGCCACTTAAGAGGCCAGTACCATTACCAATACAGATAATCTTAACCTATGAAGTCTTATGTAGGGGAGAGCAGTGTTTTACAGTTTAATGACCAACTATGGGATCTATGGGATTTTTACTAATTTCTAATCATTAGTTTACATGTTTGATGTAATTTTTTTCATTTCCAAAGAAATACTTTATTTAACAGAGGTTAGTGGGAAAAGTATCAATCCCATTGCGCTAGTATCCAAAACCAGCCTTAGTATCTATACTGTCGATATCTGGATCGATCGCCTCTTTCTACTTAAAGGTTTACTTAATTTCTCAGATCTTCAGCTCTCAGCATGATTTCAGTCTCAAGGTGAAAAACAGAAGAGAGTTTACACAGCTTAGTTAGGTTTGTCATAAATGATAAACCTAGAGAAAATGGACTGATAGTAACACCCAACAGAAAATAGAGATTTCATCTTTTCTTTGACTGATTTCATTTTTGTGTTCTTGTACGTTATAGTATGATGCCTGTTGTCTGTGTTGATTTACTTACAGACCCAAACACAGTAACCTCAAAGTAAATGGACTGATTCTCATATAGCGCTTTTCTACTCTCCCAGAGTACTCTATACAACATGCCACATTCACTACACTGAGTGCTTTCTAACTACATTCACATTCCGATGGATGTACTGGGGTTAGTATCGTGCCAAAGGATACTTGATATGCAGACAGGAGGAGCCGGGGATCGAACCACCAACCTTCCGATCAGTAGGTGACGTGCTCTACCTCGTGATCTACAGCCACCCCTACCTACATGGTGTTGTTAAATGACTTAGCAATTTTTAAATAGAGCCCAGAGTGTATGATTTCTGTTTTCTCTTGAACAAACTGAAGACAAAATCTAATCTTACCATGTAATAATGTACATATGCTGGACATTGTACAATAAGAAAAGTGAATGATGGGATCTGTATTTTTTGTGTCACACTGCCCTCTTAAGGATGTTTGTTGGAAGAACAGAAATAGGAACATCACTGATGTATCCACAGAGGGGCAGCATCTACTTATAAATGTTATCTGAGTGTATCTCAGTCAGTTAGTGTGATGCATTTGCCATAAAATAAATTTTGTAGGTGAAATCTTGTCTGAATTAAAAGTCAAAATTACTTAATCAATGACAGTTAAACTCGGAGGATGAAAGTGATTAGTAGAATTATGAGACAAGCCTCTCTGTTCAGATCCATGATGGATTAATAATTTAGTGACTGAAACCGTATTGACCAGGTGCCCACATAATTAGAAAGCTTTTTTTCCCCTCTTTTTTTTTTTTTTTTTTTTTTTTTTTGTTGAAAAAAATTAAATTAAGCCATTGTTATTAATGAGACCCTTCGGCTGTAATTTGTTGCAGCCCTTCATACAAAATACAGATACTTCAGAATCACTCATTAATCTATGTAGTGTCTGTTCACAGTGTCCGTTAGTTAGTCAGGGGTCATACAAAAGTAAAGCAAAAGTAATACAGTAAAACAATAAAAGCAACGAGCTAAAATGCTAACATTACAATGAAATAAAAGAAACAGGTGTAAAGGAGAATTGCTACTAGAAAACTGAAACAGGTCCAAAAAGCCAAATTTGTGTATCATGCTACATGTGACATTAGTAGCTTGATCACCTATGTTATCAGTGTGGTATGATAAACTGTTATCAGTCCTACCTGACTGATTATCTAATGTACTAAAAGCATCTTTATATTAATTTTTTAAAGAGATTTGTTTTCCGTTTGTAAGTATGATAGTGCTTAACAAAGTTATTGGACCACCACCCAAGTAAAACTTTCGTCACATCATTGCATTCTTTTGTTTAATGTGTCTGTAATGGTTAACCCACAAGTATGCCTAAGTCTTTAACTGAAATCAAATTCATGTTTAAACACTAAAACAATAACTTAAATATCATTATTGTTGCTATTGATTTTCGTGTCTATTTAATTTTGATTAAGATGCATACTTACAGTTATTAACCTACATTCCTGTACACAGAGAAAAATACGGTAGTTTTATTGGCTTAATGTTATGTTTATCCAAAAAAGTGGATTCTGTTCATCTGGGCGTGGCGTTTTCTCCCCATTGAAAATGCCTCATCCAGATGAACAGAAACAACTTTTTGGGATTTCCTTACGTGAATGATTGATAAGTTGTCAGGGAGGTCCAGGGTGCTGGCTCAAATTTGAACATAAAAGCATGATTTCAGTTTAAAATTCTTCACTCCTGCTCAAAATGGGAAAACCTTGAGAACTCACTGAAACACACTTTGTGATCCTGGATGGTATTTGGTGACAAACAGGGTAAGACATAAAGTGTTATCACTGTGTGGTCAAGAGTGTTTTGGAGTCAACTGACCAGACCAATACTTCAAAAATGTGCCAAGAGGAATAAAAAGAAATAGAAAGAAAAGCTGACTGAAGCAGATAACAGATAACTCAAGATTCTAAGTAGGAGCAACAGAAGGAAAAAACACTGCAGATCTTCAGGCAGAGATAAATGTTTTTAGATCAGAGTCTGAGAAAGTCTCCAGAATGACTATAAGCAAAACAAACTGAATGAACAAGATTTAAAGGGAGGAATGGCTGCTAAGAAGCCATTATTGAGAATGTCAAACATCTGGAAACACCTCAGATTTTCCAAAAACACCAGGCTGTAGATGAGTGGAAGAAGATAATCCTAATGGACAAATTCAGTTTTGAACTCTTCAGTCAGCACTGCCATCCACAGAAAAACTGAAGAACGTGTTAATGCTATACCAACAACGATGACCCAATCATGCTTCAAAGCTGTGCAAACACTGTTCGATCAGGAGCATGAATCTGGTTAACTGGAGCTGATCAACTGGCCAAGTAAGGTCCAAATTTGAAACATATTGAAAATATTTATTAAAATATTTTGAATATGAAAATATTAAATATTTAGTGGATTCAAACATACATCGCACACAAATTTCATTCAAAGCAAGTCTTTGGGAACAGCTAGAAACTATATGGAACAAAAGATAATGTCATACAGAACGTAAAAACAAGGAGAACAAGAAGTCAAGCTATTAAGGCCAAAGGGCACTACGCAAAATGTTGTCTTTTAGTGATGTATGAATTTTGTTGCTTCATTTGCTTTATTAAAAAAGAAAAAACATAATTTTGCAGATTTATATAACTAATATCATCATTATATTTACACAGTTCTTTCCTTAATCGCGTCATTTTTGTGTTTAATTGGCGATTACTAAATGATACTTTAGGGTTTTTATAAACCAAAGGCATTACATTCTATGTGCAAACTGATGCTGAGCTGCAACAAACAATTGCCTGTGCAGGAAACAAGTGTAAATAATCAAAACATATTTACTAGCAGTTTGTGATATAAAATTGAATTTAAAATGAAAATGCAAAAAAATGAAACCAAGAGAAAAATAAAGAATTTTCTTTACAAAAACCAAGTAATTTAACAGTGGATAATGTATTTTAAAATGAAACAGCAAAACTGTTTGGTAGTTCTTTAACACACGTTCATATGTTTAAATGAGTGACTTACTGGTAAAATCCTTATACTTTAATATCCACAATATTTACATAATCTGGCATTGCACACTCATTAATGCACTCATACTAAAGATTCTCTGACAGTTAACTGGTGCGTCCTCCTGCAGGACTTTTTTCCACCACATGATGCCAGTGCTGCACTGTTGAAAAGTTTGTGCTCTTCAGCTTTCTGCTTCTTTTCAACTTACCTACAAATACACTGAAAAATGAAATCAGAGAGGATGAAGTGAGTGAAGTAAGGTTAAATTGGTAACATCAGCAACAGAAAATGCATCACGGTATAGCAGTGATTAGCATTTTCCTCATAGCACGAAGGTCCTGTCTGGAGTTTGCACGTTGTCCCTGTTTCCTTCTATTTTCTCTCCAGGGACTTGGGTCTCCTCCCACAGCCCAAAGATACACACAGGGTTAGGTTTAATGGCAATTCTAAATGAATTGTTGGTGAGTGGGAATGCCTCTATGTGGTAGATCGATGATCTGTCCAGGGTGTATTCTGAATTTTGCTTCACGATAGCCGGGATAGGCTCCAGTCTCCCGCAACCCTCAACTGGACAAGTGTTTATATGTCTTTAGAATTATACCTTATTTAAGTTACCTTTATTTGTTAAACACACACGACATTGTGCATTTTCCTTTAGGTGTATTCATGCAATTATAGATGACTTTTTAGAACTAAATCAATGTTAGAGAGGACATGCAGTGTCCTGAGGTTTTTAGCCAAGCTTTTAGCTAACAGTAGTTTAAATGTTCCATACGTCCAGACATATTTTATATACTGTTCTCTGTTTGTTCCACTACATCTACAATTAAACTGTCATGTTTTATTTACCATCATGCTAGATTACTGAAACTGTGACACGATGATTTAGGTGTTATAGATAGATAGATAGATAGATAGATAGATAGATAGATAGATAGATAGATAGATAGATAGATAGATAGATAGATAGATAGATAGATAGATAGATAGATAGATAGATAGATAGATAGATAGATAGATAGATAGATAGATAGATAGATAGATAGATAGATAGATAGATAGATGACATCAGGGAATCCTACTAGCTCTAATCATGGCAACACAACAACACTACATCCATTGGAGTCTATCTGCCACATTATGGAAGGATGTAAGATGCTAGTTGGGGCCCTGCAGGATAGTGTACAGTAACATCTGTGCTACATATGGACTACAAATCTCCAAGTCCTAATGAGAGACATCACCAAAGGTGTTTGAGAACAACAGGGATAATGTCCCGTGGGACTTCGACTTCCAGACAGACAAGCAGCTGTTGGCCAACCGACCAGATGTAGCGGTGGTTAACAAGGAGCAGAAGACTGGAGCTGTGATAGATGTGGCAGTCCCACATATGGAAGAAGATGTGGAGCAGATGTAGAAGGTAAAGTCCAAAGAGGTCCCAGTGGTAACCTCGAAACTGGAAGAGCGGCTCCAACAGAGTCCAAGCACCACAAACCAGGGTTAGGTTCTACACATTTGAGCAAACAGGAAATTTATATTACTGTAACTATATACATATATATTCAATTTCAAATTTGAAATAGATATAGATATAGATATAGACATAACTCCCTGATACTGGTGAACAGCATTTGGACAGAAATACTTGTTGAAGTTCATACACAACAAAAATTGTTTCATTCAGTTTCATTCAGCATTATCATCATCATCACCAAGGTCATCTTGGGGATGAATGACTTATCTTTATAAATAAGCCATCTATTTATGCTGGACACAGAAGCATGTCCATTTCCACTGTGCTGGTACATGTCACTATGGTCACATTATGGACTAGAGCCTGCTGAACCCCTCCATCTCTTGGCCCATCAGCCCATCTTCCCCATTCTGATACATTATTGGTTCACTCTGTAGAGCCCAGGAAGCATTGGGAGATAAGGAAAAGGGGCGAAGGGCCAGGCTCAGCGATCCCTCAGATAGCACCTAATCACATTCATTACATCAATTAAGGCAGGCCAACACAACACCGGGCTGGGAGTCAGACCTCCATCTCCTGCTGATCGATGCTAAACACTGAGCACATCGTCTGGTCTTCAACCTCAACCCTGTAGACCACAATACTGTATTATCTCTCATTTGCCAAACTAGTCATCTGTGGAAATTTCAGGAATTAAACTCATCTAAAGGCAAAAATTATGTAACATTTGAAACCACAAAGAGTAAAAATGTCCTTTTTGGTGATTTGCAGGCCAAAAAATGTACAATGTGAACATTAACATGAGGTTAATTTTGACTTAGATTTTACTATACCGTTACTGTTTTTAATTATCAATTATTTTAAATCTTCACAACCATTACACTGAAACTGCTGTTTGTACAAAAACAATCAAAACGCAGCAGTTCAATATATAACAATGAGTATAAAATCCTGAAGATTATATGAACATTAACACCAACATCCTGTGGCACCAAGCTATTAAGCCAGTAGACCTGTGGCACACTTTAAGTGGTATGGATATTAAATCGTTTAAAGCAGGAACTAAATGGACATCATAAAATCCTCTGAATATAATTCACCAAAGTAGAATCTCTAAGAAAGCCAAATTTAGTATAATATAATTTTTAGGTTCTCACTGCAGTTAAGCCCTGAACAATAGTTGCTGAAATTATAATCTGATCTGTCTGGTCATTAAATGTCATTTCAGGAGTATCTTTAGTACTACAACAAAGCTCAGAGGTATTTATTCTTCCTGCTTGTAAAGCTATGTGAGTTATTCACGCTAAATGGGCAACAGCTTTAGTTTCAGGTAGAAAATCATGGGGGGGCTAGTTCCCTGCATCTGTCAGCTTTATTGGTTCAGTAATCTTCACAGTGGAATCCTCTTTAGCAGAACCAACCCGAATCCAAATCATGATAATGTATTCATTTACTCTTGGTACTTTAAATTAATGTTTTCCTATTACCGTAGTCTGGATTTTTATAAATGGGATCAGTTTAACCCACTAGGGGGCTCCAGACCAAAACTGAGATTCCTGTTCAACTTTTTCTAACCTCTTGTGAAAGTTTAAAATTTTATCACATGAAAAGAAATTTCAGGATACAAAAAACTGAGACTTCATTCAGAGGCCAGTTTCAAGACTCTCATTTTACTATATGGAGCCAAGTAATGGACAATGCACAAAAACTTGACTGACTTGTATTTTGAGCTTCTGGTACCAAACATCTTGCCTCAAGATATGACATATTTAATCACATTATTTGCTATTTTTTTTAGAGAATTTGCTTTTCTCTACATCATATTTTTTTAAATATTCCTTCCTTTGGAACAAGAGCTTAAATTCTTGCCTGGGCTTCTCTAATATGTAGACTTTTGGGGTATTTTTATAAATCAACTGTGGACTTGAATGAATTTAATTGCGAGCAGTTATTTTTTGTAATATGCTAGTAATTTGTATCCGCAGTGTGTGAAAGGTTATTTAAGGATTATTGTGTGAAAAAGTAGGTAAAAAAACATTAAATGTTAATGTGCGCCATAAGCAGACACTCAGCGGTTGAGCTGATGACATACAGGTAAGATGACACATCGTTAAAACCATAGTGTCACATTGTTACAATGTGTTGTGCACAAGCATATGACACACTTAGATATGGGTGTCATTTGTGGAATTCATTTTGCATGTATAGCATTGATCAGATGTCTGGGGTGGATCACCTGCCTGACAGACAGGTATGCATAATATTCATATGTTTTTAAGACTAAATGACTCGTGACCATCAGCCGCTCCCTATGGTACAGTTTTGTGTCATCACTGACCTCCTGGCAGACTTAGCTTCCTCCTGAAACCTTTTGCCTTCTTCCCCCGGCGACAGAAAACCTGGTGACACCAGGATGAGCGACAGGCAAAGAAGAGAAGAAATGGCGGCGAAAACTGCAGGGAGATAAAACGGATAGATAAGGTCGGGGCATCACAGAAAAAAATGGGAGAGGAGATAGATTGTGACAGAAGAGAGAGAGAAGGGGGTAGGAAGAGTGATGCCATTGATACACTGAAGCTGCAAAGAGAGGACAGGAAGATGCTTTTTGCCCCCTCAAAGTGCTATCGGAAGACATACATTACAATGACAGCACTGTGACCACACCAACCACATAAAAAACACACAGGCTTATTTCATCTCCCACAGATAGTTATTAATAAAAACCAGGACAAGGACAAACACACACACACACTCACAGAAAGGAGAAATAGATGAGAAAGAGCAATGGAGAGTCAAAAAGGAGTGCCGAAAGAGGAACATCACGTTGTGAGGAGGCTTGCTCGCATGGCAACGTGAAGTCGAGAGCAATGGATCTCACACCTCGATTTGTCAGTGTGATGAAATAAGCTACTGGACACAATCCCATACTCCACACTGTCTACTGATGTGACATCTAAAGCATCTCCTTTTCCTCTCACTTCTCTCTTCTCCCTTCCAAGTATTCATTTATGCCCTTATTTCTTGTCTTACTTCCCTCACAGAGTCTCTCCACCTTTCTCTCTCAGAGTCTCGGTGTTATCAGTATCTGACACACAGTGAATCAGGGAGTATCTAGCGGCCCGCTATCAGACCTCTCTTCATCTCCCACTGCCCCTCTGTGCTCAGGCCTATCAATCAGAGAGCTACTGCCAGGACAGATGCCACCGTTGCAACTGCAGCCACTGACACAACTCGTATCTGCCACAACACAGTGATTAAATGGAACTAATGCAATTAACAGAAGACATTCAGTCACTTAAAGTCCAGTAGAGATGAATGAGCATTAAATGTCGCCTAAAAGAGATCAATTCATAGTATTATTGCATATTAAATGTTAGGTTGGACTTTATTTAGCCAAAGATGAGCAGAAAAACTGAGAAGACAAGATAGTGCAGTGTGTTACAGATAATATTAACACCTTTAATGTGCCTTTTAAGGCAGCTGTAAGGTTGGAGTCAGGTAAAAACAAATTGTCCAAGAGTTTTTACATTTCAGATGTCAACAGGAGGCCTGGACATAGAAGTTTCTCTACCCCAATATCGTCTGCTGGAGATGGGAATTCGGGGATGGGGATTATTTGGGATCTGTGTAGGTGGATGAAAGTAGGGGTGATATGCTACCAAGAGTTTTGGACATGTTGCAGCCTATCCAGGACTTTGCTGGAGACTCCGGATAGAACATTATAATAGCTGAGATAAGAGACAAAGTCCACCAGATCAAGTGCCAAACAAGGCGGTTTAATGCATCTAAATGAACAAGCCAAGTAGTGTTTAGCACTGTCAGATCACTTGCTTAGTTTTATCTGAGTAACTCCCACAGTCCAAAGATAGCCTGTGCATTAAGTTAATCTATGAGTCTAAAGTGGCTGTTGGCGCAGATGTATGAGAGATAAAGCAGTAAAAGCATTGCATAGAGTAAAGTGCTGTATGAATGTGGCTTGTTGTGTAAAGTGCACTAAGTTGTCAGAAAGACTAGGAAAGCAGTACATAAATAAATGTCTATTTGCATATAAAACCACAAGGTTAACCCAAAATGCAAATCCTGTGTGCACTCTTAGGCATGATGGCATGGCATGAGTCACATGATAAACTATGCTGGTTGCAAAATACATCAAATGCACCCACAGAACAACCCGCAGGTACCCAGAGGTAGGCGGGTTGTTTAAGTCAATGCCCTGCCCTTTGTTTTGACAGACCGGGCTGCAGCCAAGCTAACCTTTACATGTACTCACTATGCTAAGCTAATGGTTGTCTTTGTTTTTGCTGGAAACAAAGTATTTGTAGGGCCCAGCACTGCATCCACTGGCAAAGCCAAGTGCACTGCTGAGGATCATTTACACTGCTGCTTGGTAATGACTTTTAGAGGTTGTATAGCTTCAGATTAATGGGTGTTTGCTAATTTCTGCTTTTACAATACTGTCATCTCGCTTTGTTCAACCATTCCTTTGCAGTCCATTGTGAATTAATGTCCGAGCTTATGATGATGCCAGGCTGCTGGTGTTGCCTGTATGCTGTCAACTCATCATTGAGCTGAAATGGGTTTGAAGTACTTTGATGTGGGCTGTCGTATGCTCCTTTTGACTGCTATCCTGCCCATACATTCAATCATTCTCCTGTAATACCAACTTTATGGGAAACTCAATATTGCATTTGTCACACATCACTTATCATGTTAACATTTCTTTCACGCATGCTACATTTAGCTGAGCAGTCGCACTCATTGGGTGCCAGAAGCTTATATCCATGTCCCGATGGCCATCTTCTGCTTAGCAATGCTACAAAAAATGTCAGCTTAAAATGTGCACTTCACGCTGGAGGCCTGTTTGCTGCCTAGATGCTTCAATGCATTACTTCAGCAAGGTAAGGCCTTCCTTTTTCTCCACGTATGTTAATGCATGTCATGTGATGCTCTCTGATATTTCTGTTTCTTGTAATCCACCTGCTGTTAATTTTATGTATTGACAATTGGCTGTTGATTTATTCAAGCTTTATCATGATACTTTTAATTAAAAAATTTTTTGATTTACCTGCTGTTGGTGCCTGAATCTTCATGTCTGACTGGCAGATAGTTGCAGTGTAGATGGTGGGATCTAGGAGTTAAACATTTCCAGTGTTCCATGTCACTGTTTTAAGCTTAAACGCTCATAGTGCGGACTTCCAGAATTCAAAGATATGAATAAGCATGTCAGTGTGGCAAACAAAAGGCCATTTCAAGAAGATGTTCACTAATCAGCAGTGCAATCTGGGGTCAGTGTTCATCACCCATTTTTGTCATGATTGCTATCAGTGGTTATACTACTTTTAAGTTACCATCAATGATTTCCTGAAAGGATTTTCAATGCTATGCTAAACATTTAATAAAAACAAGTGACTATTTTATATAACTGTAGAAGCCATAATGATTAAAAACAAAATCAGGCCTTATAATAATTGGTCAGTCTTATTTTGACACCACAGGATTAACTTACAGCAAATTCTTAAAGAGCCACTGCTTCGCTTAATTTTGTATTTCACACGTGACAGGTTAATACAAAAATCAAAATAATTGAGATTTATAATTAATCTTTTTTTTTTTAAGACATATAGATGTTTAAAAAATATCTGTATGTTTGACAAAGATTTGGCAAAGTTTTGCTGCAATTGGCCCACCCGTTAAGGAGGATGCAGAGGTGTTGCTGGCACCCGACCCCTCATCACATGACATTAATTTGTCGGCCATTTTGGTCGCGTAATAACCCTGACACCTACCTACTGAAAATTGTGTTGATGACATAAACTATGGCGACTAGGAGTAAAAAAAACAAAGTTTATTTACTCTCTCAGAGGAAGTGAAACGCGTCCATGACAAGTTTGCTCGTTATGGGGAGAAACTGTGTAGAGAAAACGAGGGTTGAAGAATATCACTGCATATGTTGACCGATGCTGTGAAGTGCAACCCTGCCACTCTCCCATCACATAATCATGTTATTAACACACCGTCAAATTATACGGGACGAGATCTGAAGCCCTCCTTCAAATACTGATAAGTTTGGATGATTATCAGTATTTTGTGTCAAGATGGGTAACAAACCGCACCGGACTTTGCCTGGAGGTCACCCCTCAGGTATTTGCCAATTTCTTTTTAAATTTCTTTTTGATATTGGCATGTCTTGTCGTAGCATCCGTTACATTGTCAACAAGTCACCGTAGCTCATGTGTGATTCATGATAGTGATGTTGATGAAGAAATCGTTAATTTTCCATCAGTAAGCGCTGTTGTTGTTGCTTCTGTTACCTGGCGCTAGCTCCTGTTCGCTGCTGTTACTGAAACCTTTTTAGGTGGCTCTAACTTGGGTAGACTAACACTTAGCAAATGAACTGCTCTGTGATGTGAGAATGTAAGCAAACTGTTGATCACAGGAAAAATATAGTTTTAGTCAGCGGTCCGGTTACGGGAGGGTCACCTGTCTGAGCTGCTGACGATAACTAAGTGTGACAATATCAAGAATAAATAAACATGTTCATGTAGGATTTCTTATGTTATGAGAAAGGAAAAAAACTAGAAAGAAATAATGAAAATATCAATTTAAATATTTTTAATAGTCAAATATTGTTTGAAACCGATGCTGGCGCTTTTAAAAATTCAAGTAACTTATGAATGATACTACCAATGGTCTTGTCCAATAAGGCGGACAGCTCTTGAGCGATGTACGCATGACGTCACTTGTGGTGTACCTATACCACAAAATACCTTAAACTGGCCGTGGTTATATTTGTATTGGTTATCACGTGTTCAGAAGGATTGGGTGTATGGGGGACTACCCCCTCACACCTACCTACACACATCTTTGTAAATCCAAATTGACAATAGGGAAACCAACAATACTGCACTGTGTTGTGCTTTTGTGATGTTGATTTGCAGACTGGTCATAGTGATGTAGTACTTGCTCAAGTGATAGAAATGTATCTCATGTGGTTGTTTGGATGCCACTAGCTCTTCAGTCACATCTAGCTTATTCTGCTGGTTGGTTCTTATCATGCATGATTAATTAATATAATAAATCTGTTCTCTGTGAAACCTATATTAAGAAGTCATTTTATTCCAACTTTTGCACTCCATTAATGACACTGCACAACTGAGGGAGGCTGTGCAGTGAACTCAGTTACAATACTTTATTAGGTTTATCTGCTAATCCCAACAGTGTAAGCTTTAATTACACCAACAAAGTATACTGATCCCTTTTAAAACTAAGGGACCATTATAAACTAAAAGTATGTCAACTAGGGCTAGCCATTTGCCAGCAAATATTATAATGTGTCTGCACTGATTGTATTAATACCACAAGCTTGACTTTATATTTCTCAGTTTTACTGAAAGGGTTCTTGAAAAAAAATGTTATGTGTAGTTTGTTAATCACAGTTTTTGAAATCACACAGCCTCATCATCAACCATTTTATTACTCATCTCTCATTGGGTTATCTAGATATTGTTGACTGCAAAAAAGAGTGATGATTTTTTTAAGAGCATAAATCACTTCAGCTGCAATATCTGCCATAAAGCTTGAGGCGATCAGGTCCTTGAATCTTGAATGAAGTACAATCTAATGCACAAACGTGACGAAAAAGAGGGGATAAAAGTATGTTTGAGACGCTCATCAATTATTGAAGAGGCCACTAGATCCAGATCACATCAGGCCTGGGACAGTAGATAGTGTTTCATGGTGGCTTTGTCTTTAAATATTCCCCTAGATTGAAAGCTTCAAAGTAAACTTCAATTACTGCAGTGATTAGATCTGGCCTGCTCCATTAGAGGACATTCAAGCTTGGGTGGGGGGGTGGGGGAAGACAGAGAGAAAAGGGTGAGTACTCTTAGACCCCCAGCCAAGGAATTACTAACTATTGATCTTGCTGCCACAAGCCAGCTGACAATGACATTATAGTTGTGTTGCTTCAGATGAAGCAGTATAGTTCAGCACCAGGGATGTTGTTGTCCCTGCAAAGCACTTAGACATTGGGATGAAATCCTATTTAATTTGGGATGGGATAGAGAGCAAATGGTTTCTGCTGGCTTTGGGTTAAAGTTCTGATTTGATTCAGTTTTTTTATCATTTGTTTTGAGCTCATTGTAAGAATTCTAGCTTTCTCGGTTTTTGACAATGTGACTTCGATATCAGTCACTAAAGAACCACTGTGTTCATATGATTTTCGGCCAAACAAGTGACAAACAGTTGCCTTGCAGCTTAGCAAGCTATTGTAACAAATGTCATATGCTTTTGGTTAGAACTAGCTAAATATAATGCCTCAGTGTATGTGCCCACATACACATACATGGCTGCAACATGTAGATTGGATGTTCATTGCTGTTTTGGGCTGTGATGCACTTACAACCACCGTACAGTTTATACCTCACTGCTTAAACAGTCTCTGGGTTCCCAAAACTCCCAAAAGGATAACAGGTTTGAAACTACATTAAAAAATGTTGGTGTGTTTGGAACAGGGAATCACTTGTGACTACAGAAAGTAAGCGATATGTTAACGGTAGTTGATTTGAAACAGATGGAGCGTTTTAAAAGAATAAATATGAAAACTAAATGAAAAAGCAAAGAGTAGTAGCCCACCACATATGAAATCAGCTCATAATAGCAATTATATTATAATTAGAGGAATATTTGTAATGTCAGTTAGTATAACAATTGCATTGAATGTTCTCTCCCTCTCTCTAAGTTTGTAAATATTAGGGGTGCAACGATACACAAAATTGACGGTTTGGTTCGGTTCGATACTTTGGTGTCACGGTTCGCTATTTTTTCGATACAAAAAAATGTTCATGCCTTTTTAATTTCTCATTTATTAAAATTATAAATATAAAATTTAACTTAAAAGTACAGTTTTTAAATTTAATGTTGCTGAAAACAAAATAATAAAAAAGAGGAATCACTCATCTTTGGAAAAGAGAGTTTATTACAGAGAAATGGCTCTTTCCAAAATAAAAGCTATACTATACGCTTCTTCTGAGCTATATTCTCAGCAGCATATTAAACATATCAGGTCCCCATAAGGAGAATCATGTGCTAAACGGCTGTCTAAATGACTCGGGTAAAGTTTGTAGCATGCATGCTTGTTGTTTTTGTCTGCTTCCACTTGTCTTTGAACTAGGATGATGTCGGCGTAAATGTGCAGTCGTATTCGTTGTGTTCCCACTAGTGCTGTCAGCGTTAATCTCATTAAAATGACATTAACGCCATAACTCGGCAAATCTCTGTTAACGAGTTACCGCGGATCGCCCCGTGCGTGGGGCTGGACGGCGTCAACACGTTAACAAGCTAACTGCGCTAATGCACTAGTTCCCACCAATTGAGCATTGCGTGGCACATAGGGTTGCCAACTCCCTGAAAAATAAATAAGGGACACCTCGTGGCCAGGGCCGGGCAACCCAGTTCACCCTTCCCAGTGTGGTGAATTTTGTAGCTCTTTTTTTTTGTGTGTGAAATTATTTTTTAACCATTTAACTTGAATTTGATTTAAGCAGATGCATATTCTTTGTGATATGACCATATGGGAAACAAATGATCATTTAGCCATTTATTTTTAGCTCAAAATGACAATATTAACACAGTAAAACAGGTCTCTTTCTTAAACAGAAGCCTGTCATGCTTAACTTTTGAGAATATAAGTAAATCTTTCTTTAAAAGAACTCTGTCCTGCTTAACTTAAAATTAAAAAATAAATAAATAAATAAATAAAATAAAAAAAAATATATATATAGGGCAGCACGGTGGCACGGTGGTCAGTTCAATTCCACCATCAGGCCGGGGTCTTTCTGTGTGGAGTTTGCATGTTCTCCCTGTGTTTGCGTGGGTTCTCTCCGGGTACTCCGGCTTCCTCCCACCGTCCAAAGACATGCAGCTTGTGGGGATAGGTTAATTGGATAATACAAATTACCACTAGGTGTGAATGTGCGAGTGAATGTGAGTGTGAATGGTTGTCTGTCCTTGTGTGTTGGCCCTGCGACAGACTGGCGACCTGTCCAGGGTGTACCCCGCCTCTCGCCCTATGACAGCTGGGACAGGCTCCAGCGCCCCCCGCAACCCTGAAAAGGATAAGCGGAAGCGAATGGATGGATGGATATATATATCCATCCATCCACCTCCTCTATCTGCCGGTGGTACATACCGTGAAGGGGCCTGTCCTTCTTTTTTCTGCTGCCTGAGGTATTCACTGAGCACTCGGTCAGTTGGGGCCATCCTCCCAATGTATTCTTGGATGTTCGCTGTCTCATCCTGGACTGTGGTGCTGACACTCATATATATATATATATATATATATATATATATATATATATATATATATATATATATATATATATATATATATATATATATATGTATATCACAACAGAAGTCACCCCAAGGTCATTATATTGTCAGGTAAAGAGCCTACAATAATACAGAGAAAGCCCTAACATTGAGATGACACCCATTATAAACAAGCACTTGGCAAGAGCAGGAAGAAAAAACATAATTCTAACAGGTATAATCCACCTGGTATGACCGGTTGGGGATGGGGGGAGACCAGAAAAAGGACATACTGTTAAAATAAAAAAGCCAGGAATTAATAATAAGTGATGTTAAATCCAGAGTAGCGTACAAACACAGAGAGAGTGAAAAAGGAACACTTGGTGCATCATGGCCCCCAGCAACTGAGGCCTATTGCAGCATAACCAAGGAAGGGTTTAGTGTCACAT
This sequence comes from Copadichromis virginalis, assembly GCF_057382275.1. Lineage (NCBI taxonomy): Eukaryota > Metazoa > Chordata > Actinopteri > Cichliformes > Cichlidae > Copadichromis > Copadichromis virginalis. Next base: position 22,387,081 of record NC_140634.1, read on the forward strand.
GGTCCAGTGCTAAGTATATGCTTTTTCAAAAAGGAAATTTTTAAGACTAATCTTAAAAGTAGAGTCACTCTGACACCCTGTCTGTTTCCAACATCCAATCTGGGATCTGGTTCTACAAGAGGAGGGGTCTGAAAGCTCCTATTTTACCTTTTTAAATATCCTAGAAACCATGTGGGTGAAACCCTGCAGTCCAAAGTTCTCTTTTGGGGTGATATGGTACTATTAGGTCTTTAAGATGGTGCCTGATTAGTCAGGACCTTGAATGTGCGGAGAAAGAGTTTAAATTTGATGCTCGATTAGAAAAGAAGCCAATATGGCAGACTTGTGCTCTCTTTCAAGTCCCTTTAGAATTGTGGTTATGGCTGTCATAGTATTGTGGCCAAAGAGATTGATGATATTGATGATACTATAGAAATGTATACATTTTTATAATATACGGCCCTCTTGTTAGGTATACCTCTTCAACTGTTTTTGTATTAGTTTCAAATATCTAAGCAGCCAATCACAGGCAAGTAGGCAAGTTATGTATACATAGCCAAGAAAACCTGCTGAAGGTTAAAGTAAGAATGAAAATGTGCAAAAAGGTGGTTTAAGTGACTTTGGACGCTTAGGTAAATTAGTGCCACCTACTGTGCTGGAGTTGCAGTTTGGGGTGGGTAGTACATTAATTATATCACAATAATTTAAGGAAATTGTCTATAATGGCATTCATGATAATATAGGAAAAAGTTACTTGACCTTTTTAATGCCTGGAGCTTGCAGGCAGAAACATGTGTAAGTGTGAGTAAATTGGAATTTTCCATTCTTTTCCATGAAGAATGTCAGTAGAGACTAAAGTACTGTAACCATTTAACACTTCAGAAGCCTAAACAATACTGTCACATAATAAAACTGAAAAATACTTTCTGTTTGACATGTTGTATCTTGGGTCAGGGTTTCTAACCAGCTGCTCAAAACTTTGCTTTTCCACCATGTGTCTATGTAGTTATTGTCATTATTAACATATTACAGCAGCTGTAATTGCACGCTGCTGCTAGACTCTTCCTATAAGAAAATAGGGGATTTGTTCCAGAAAGTTTGGTAAAGGAGGACATTTTTCTTAACATATGTAATTTTATTTTGAAATAACAAAATAAATCTTATTTATGAAAATATTACATGATTGTATCCAGCCAAATCAGATATTGTTCCAATACCATTAATCACAAGTTATACTCATTTTCTAATTTTCATGCTTTACTTCTCAATTCTGGATTTGACTTCTTTTTTTAAATCTTATTTGCATTTTGAAGACAAAGGTTAATTATTCATGTGATTTCACTCTGTAATTTAGGGACAAGAATAAATCCAGAATTTTATTCTACTATCCCTGGCAAACTTTTAAAAATGATCTTCATGTATTTATATCAGAGTCAAAACCAATCCAAAGTCCTGTTTAAATGATGCTGAACTGCCTTTTGTTTCTGCAGTTTGGGCACTATTCCCTTTGAAACCAGCAGCCTGAGTAAAAATAACTGGAAATTATATGACCTTCCTAATGATGATAATGATCCTGATGGTTTTCCTCGTCACAATGCCAATACTGTTAATAATGACAGTGATGATGATGGACACAGTGATGATGACGATGATAATGGCAGTTCTTCCACTGATGGTGCTGGCACTGTTGATGCTGCTGATATTTGTGGAAATGAGCATGTTGATAAGGCCGAAACATTTTCTTTGAGCATGCATGGCTCCTGATAACGACACTGTAAGTCTACACTGACCTCCTTATCTGTTGCATCTCACTTTCAGACATCTACTTCCCTTTCCTCTCTGTTTGCAGGCCCCCGAAAACCATTATAACAATCTGATCAGCTTTACACACAAACCACGAAACAAACAAAAGTGGGTAAATTATGGAAAGAGAGGAGGGCTGGGTTATAGTTTTAAATAAAAGCAGAGCAAAAGGTCTTTGGTGGGGGAGAAAGTGAAGTGAAGTAGAACACGGTGACTCAAGTAGCAGTGGAGAAGATGGAGACAGAGAGGAAGAGCGGGGAAAGAAAGGGAGAGCGAAAAGGCTGGGCGAAGATAGATCATGGTCCTGAGCGATTGTGACAAGCATAGACCCTATCAGCCGCTGTTTGTTTGCACACTCCCCTCTCTGCATTAAAGGAGCCGTCCAGGCCGCTGGCAGGCCGCGAGCACTCCATCTCATCACCTGACATGCCAACAGATGTTATGGGCTGATAAGAACCCCGCGGCCCCCTTCCCTTTGCATCTACGATTACCTTCGCACAAAGAAGAAGGGGCGGTGGAGAAGATGGTGGTGTTGTGGGGTGTGTGTGTGTGTGTGCGTATGGGGGGGTGGAATGAGAGAGGGAAGGAGGCAGAGGAAGAAGGAGAGGAAATCAAATACTTCATGATGGGCTGGTGTAAAAAAAAAAAGTTAAAAAAGAAGAAAGAAATGAAGTAGATGGAAGTGGTGTGTGTGTGGGTGAAGGGGGGTGAGAGAATGAGAGAACGAAAGATGGTAGGAAAACACTCATTTATCCTGTATGAAGTGGTAAATGGCCTTGCAGTGCTTCCTGGCCCCATGCTGTTTGTCTCTGTCCTAATCGGCTTATTCCATAAGCACTGCTGCACCATCGTCATTAGGCAATGATAATGATATTATTTAACAGGGGATGAGAGAATTAAGGAGGCGCACTATCTGATGGTTAGTTTTGTTCACCGCCTCATTTCCTCATCCTCGGAAAATGTAGCGTTTCCCAGTCGATAAGGATTGTTTTGCAATTGAAAAGATGCTTTAATGACAGCCACATCCATTGGCTTTATTGCTTAAAAACATCATTACTCTAACTTTTATTGTGTATTACATGGCTGGTTTGTTCTCCAAATAAAACTAACTAAATTGGGATGTCAAGAAAAAAATGCTCTGTGGAACATTGGTCTTGTTATGGCGAATGTAACCCAATCAGTGCAGTAAATACATACATATCTCCGACTCTCCCTCCCTCCGCCGCTTCCTCCTGATCAGTAATTTATGATATAATTTAACAACGTTGCTATATTTGTTCCGCTAAACACTTTGCGTGGCATCAAATTACGGCTCACAAAAGATCATAGAAACCCAATATCATGCATCCTATTCTCAGCCAATCTGAATGGAGAGATTGTGTTTCTTTTCTTTTTCCACTGCTTGGCTCCAAGTCCAGAGGGGGATAGATGACATTACTAAACACAAATCAGCCAATAGAATAAACAAACTCAGGGGATAAACAACAATGCAATCTCCATCTACGCGTAAACAATATGGAGCGCGTGTGGCTCCTCTTGATTAAACTGAATATGTGTAGATGATAAGCCAACCAAGGTAATCAATGGAGTAATGATGAGGATGGGGGGGCGGGGGGTACGATTGCAAAGGGTGAAGGGGGAGCGTTGCGGTGGGGGGGCACCAGGTCCTATCGCAGGCAGTCATCAATGGAATTTCTAAAGCGCCTTGCCTGCCCTGTGTGTGTGTGCGTGTGTGTGTGTGTGTGTGTGGAGCAAAAGCGTGACAAACGCGTCATCTCGTGTGCGAGAGAGATAAGCTCTAAATAATTGTGGTCTGACAGGCCTGAATAATGGCCAAATTAGACAGAAGGTGCACATTATTACGAGCGGCAAACATTCAAGGCTGGTTTGAGATGTAACTAGGCTTGATTAAGGCTGCGATGATGATGATGACGATGACGATGAAGATGGCAATGATTGTGTTGTTAAACTCCCCCACACCCAGCCTAATCCCATTTCTCTCTTCTACTTTTCCCCTCTTTCTTCTTCTTTTTCCGTGGATTAGCATTTCGGTCTGCCTCACTCTGTTACCTGTGGACGACCTCCTGTTGAGCAGCAGCCCACACACTGAGTAAAAGAGCGATGAGCAAAGAGAAAGAAGATGAGGGGGGGGTAAAACAGCCACGTCCGTTGATAATCAGTGGATAAAAAAAAAAAGGAGCAATACAAGGTCAAGGAAAGGACGGGGGGAACAGTTGGGTGAAGCTGTGGACGGGGTGTGAAGGGAGTGATGGCGAAGAACAGAGAGGAGATAGAGCAGTGGTAGCTTTGATGTCGATCAGCTTTGGATTTGGTGTTTTGTCTGTGCTGCGGTTATGCCACGCTCAGGTAGAAAGATGAGAAAGGCCTTTTTTTGGAAGCTTTTGCTCAGTTGATGCTTACCTGAGGCCCAAACCAAAACAAGGAGCCTGTATCCACAGTACAGATCAGAGCCGTGGTGCAGCATGACCCAGCGAGAGAAAGACGAGTTGAAAAATGACGGAACCGAGCATGTGGGGGAGAAAAACAGAGCTCAAATCAATTTCTCCACCTGACACAAACTTTTATGGTAAAAATCACAGCATATAGCAAGAAAAATTATATAAAACTGATGTAATTTTGCACCAGCCTTTTAAAGTAAAAGCAACAGTTCATGCTTTGTTAAAGCAAATGACAGATTTTTCATCCATTTGATGGTTAAATGTCAATCTTTAACTTAAACTCAAGGCACTTTTTTTTTTTTTTTTTTTTTTTTTTTTCTTTTCCGGGATGGGCGTGAGGTTCTGGGGGCGCTCCGTCTCTGGGCTGGGGCCCAGGCCGGGCCTCGGGGGCTTGGATCCTGGTTGGTGTGTTGCCGGGGTTGTGGGCGGGTGGGTGCATGGGGGCCCGGCCCTGGAGCGGGGTGCCGCCGGTGCGTCGAACCACCTGGGGGCCTCTTCAACTGGTGGGGGAGATGGTCACATCTTGCAGGAGCTTTCCTCTCTTCAGGAACTCTCTCTGCAGGAGGGGGAGATACAGGAGAGGTGGAGGAAGATCTCAGCCTGGGCGTTTACTGTCTTATGTAGTCTGGAAGATGAGTGGATGGTGGGGTGGGTGCAGTTTTCTCTGTGGTGGGGTTGGGTGGACTGTCCCGGGCTCTGTGGGGCCGGAAGGCGCTGCTGCACTGGGCCCCGGTCTGGATGGGCCTGGGCCCCCTTTCCCTGGCGGGTCGCGGAGTGTGGGAGTGCCTACTGGGGTCAGCGGGGGAGCTGGCCCCAGGGAGGGGTTACCTGCCCCTCCCTTCCTTCCCTCCCCATCTCCAGCTGCCTCTCTCTTCCCGCTCCACCACAACCACCCACACATGCAGGGCCTTGGAGTAGGGGTATGTCACCAGGGTGCAGAGGAGGCTACCCCCCCCCCCCCCCCCCCCCTCTGTCCCCTTCTGGCTGCCTCTGCCTCAATTTTATCCCACAACTTAGACATTCACATTATTCACACTCTCATTACACATACATATAGGATCTTGGGGGTGGGCACAATCACGGAGTCCAAATTACCATCAGGGTGTACACCCCACCCCTGGCGTCGTTGCCCACCTCTCAATTTTAAATACACGTAGACATTGAGGGCTATCAGGAGGGACTATGCGCTTACCTGCTGCTCCTTGGCAGGTAGCTCCATGCCCTCCTGGGTTTTAATTACACCTTAGAACACACATGCATCAACACTACAATGAGCGGGTGGAGGGAGGTTTGGAGTCTTCTCCCACCCCCATTCTCTGCGGCCTGCTGGAGCGGGAGGGCTAGGTGGAGTTGGCCGTCCGACTGCGGTCTGGAGTGTGGGGCCTCCCTGCTGCTACGGAGTCGGGGTGGTCTGCCTCTCCCCACCGCAGGGAAAAGGGTAACACCACCTGGGTCTGGGTGCAGTTCCCCCCTCCAGGAGCAAGGGTACCTAGACCCGGTTTGTAGAGTACGCTTGGGGAGTGTGATCGTGTGTACAGCGTCTCTTTATGTCTGTCTCCACGTTGGTTGAGTGTGGAGTAAGTGCATATGAGAGCATGAGGGGGGGAATGGATGTTTGTGTCTGTGTGTGCCTGTATGTCTGTGTCTATATGTCAGGTTGGGTATCAGACGCCACCTCTCTGGGGACACCTCAGGCCCTCCAAGGTTTGGAGGCCTATCTCCACCTACCACCACTTCCCCTGCCGGTGGCGGACTCCCTCAGGTGTCGGTGCGTTGGTGGTTCTTTGTGTCTGGGGGTGGGCGTCCAGGTACACACCGGCTCACTCCTTGGCGGCCGCTTATCGGGGCCTGGAGCCTGGGGCTCGCTCGGGCCCCTTCGGGGGTGGGGTGCTCCCGGCCTCTCGGCCTAGGGCTCGGTCACTCAGGCACAGCTGGCGGCCGGCGGAGCTCACGGGCGCGTCACTGAAACTCCCCCTGGCTTCTGCTCCGCGGCTGCTGAGTGAACCCTCATCTGGGACTCTCCTCAGCTCTTACTGGAACAGTGGCGCGGCTGCCCCTCTGTTGGTCTTCCATGGTTTCTTGTGTTCTGGGGGCCTCTGGATGTCTGGAGTTTTGATCTCCTCCATACCTGCTTCACACCCTGGAGAACGGGGCTGTGGCCCCCCCACACTCCCTAGCAGATCGTTACATGGAGAAACCTTTGGAATACAAGCGCGCTGATCCACACAGGTATGCACACGGGTGTTCACTGCTCGTAGACCCAAATTACACCTTTCTTGGCTGCTACTTCGAAGCACATCTGTCCTGCGTGCTGCACAACAACATTGAATATTTAGTATTTACTGCTGTTTACACTTAGCTAGATTAATGCGATGGTGTTGTGTTTAGTATGTTGCTTTGTTTTTTGTTTTTTTTTGTCTTTTTTTGCTTGTTTTCTATTCTTCTCTCAACAGGTGATCCAGGAGATTTTTATTTTTTTTCTCCCCCCCTTTCTCACTGTCCCTCTCCCCTTCTGTTTTTCCTTTCCTTCCTCTTTCTTTCTCCCTTTCCTATCTCTCACTCATGTCTGTCCCGTCTGTAACATCTGAAAATAAAATATAATAAATAATAAAAACAAAGATCGACCAAATGGACCAATACGGCAATGCCACGATGATCCATTTGGCAAAGTAAATCCATTGGGTATCCTTGTTGGTCTTCAGACAACAATTCTGATGGCTAAAGAACCAAATGGGACAGGCGAAAAGAAAAAAAAAAAAAAAAAGAAACTCAAGGCACTTTTAATGTGGATTCCAATAGAGGGTGGTCACCTTTGACATGAAGGACAAGTATATGACAAGGCTACAAGGTGCAGAGAAACATGTGGCATGTAGGGAGGCTGCTTGTCGACTCAGTAGTTAGTGGCTAATATTCGCACAAGACATTTCAAGAAGATTTCAAGAAGATTCCTGCAGGTGCTCTGGTTCAGTATAAGAGACTCAGAGTTGTGCAAGTGACCTGAAAAACTAATCTTCAGTTCTGTTAATTGTCTTCATATTTATATTTATATTTTTCTTCCCATGTTATGTCTGGTCTGGTGTGTGTTATCTGGAAATGGTAAGCAGAGAGATGTGATGTGCAGCATTGACCTGCTGTAGTGTAAGTGTAGTGATGAAGCAATAAACTGTATACGGGAGATAGACTTACCACTAGGACATCACTCACAACTTTATGGGGTCCTGTTTTCAAGCTTTAACTGGAAGATTTTTGTCGGTTCCATCTGCGAAACCAAAGACGCTGGAAAGTCATACAGTACTCAGACTGCAGGCGCAATTGGTCCTGATATGGGACTTTTGGAACGCACGGCTTAGTTATGAGGATTCGCTTCAATTCAGTTTTATTTACATTGTGACAAATCACAATCGCAGTTTATATTTAGGTAAGGTAAAGACCCTAGAATATTACAGAAAACCACAGAAACCCCAACAATCAGTTGCCCCCCTATTAACAAGCATTTTGGTGACAGTGGGAAGGGAAAACGTCCTTTTAACAGGAGGAAACTGCAGCAAAACTTGGTGAGGGGAGGGAGGCAGGACAAAAGACATGCTGTGGAAGAGACAGAAATGAATAACAACTAATGATTAAATGGTGAGTTCGCTGTAGAACGTTGAGACAGTTGCAGCCACCTGGAGGCCAACTGTAGCATGAAAAATATAAAGGTAGGCCATCTTGTCAGTAACAATGTAGCCATGCCCTAAACCAAGGGTGGGCAACTCCAGGCTTCAAGGGTCAGCGTCCTGCAGGTTTTAGATCTCACCCTGGGTCAACACACCTGAATCAAATGATTAGTTCATAACCAGGCCTCTAAAGAACTTCCAGTCATGCTGAGGAGGTAATTTAATCATTTAAATCAGCTGTGTTGAACCAAGGACACATCTAAAACCTGCAGGACCGGCTCTTGAGGCCTGGAGTTGCCCAACCCCTGCCCTAAACCATACTCTGCTTTATTGTTTACTCTGAATAGGACTGTAATTTACAAAATAAAATTCATTCTATATTAAATAAGATAAGATAAGATAAGATAAGATAGAACTTTATTAATCCCTCGGGTGGGTTCCTCTGGGAAATTCGATTTCCAAAAAAGCACAGCACCGACAGAAGTTACAGAGTTATACACACACACATATATATAAATACAGAGACAATATAAATAAAATATACGAAGGGGATAAATAGAATAAATAGGAATAAAAATAAAAATACAAGTGAATTGCACATTTCAAGTATTGAGTCTATTGCACCGTTGACTATTTACAAAAGTATTGCACAAAAGGTATTGCACAGTGAGGTGAAGAGGCACTACAGCTTAGTTGTTCCCTCCTTTGTCCTCCTGTTTCCCCTCCCTCTCCCCTCCAGAGAGGAGTTAAACAGTCTGATGGCGTGTGGGACAAAGGAGTTTTTAAGTCTGTTAGTTCTTGTCTTGGGGAGAAGCAACCTGTCACTGAACAGACTCTTCTGGTTGTTAATGGCCGTGTGCAGAGGATGCCCAGCATTGTCCATAATGTCCATCAGTTTCTTTAATGTCCTTTTCTCTGCCACTGTCACCAGAGTGTCCAGAGCTAGCCCTCCTGATCAGTTTCTCCAGCCTGGATGAGTCCTTCTTTGCTGTGCTGCTCCCCCAGCACACCACAGCATAGAAAAGTACTCCAGCAACCACTGACTGGTAAAACATCCTCAGGAGCTTCCTGCCGATGTTAAAAGACCTCAGCCTCCTGAGGAAGTACAGTCGGCTTTGGGCTTTTTTATACAGGTGCTCTGTGTTGCATGACCAGTCCAGTTTATTGTCCACCCACAGCCCGAGGTACTTGTACTTGTTGACCACCTCCACCTCCTCCCCCTCTATCTGAACCGGCAGTGGACCTGCTCTAGACCTCCCGAAGTCCACAACCAGTTCCTTAGTCAGTAATACTGAGACCATAAACCTGTCATGCAAGTGTTTTATGACATCATAAATTAATTGAGAAGCAGGTTAATTTCCTCAGACTGTATACTGTTTCTTGCAGCAAGATTAGTCACCAATTCTAGATGTTTAGAAAGTGCGTGGTTTTAAGCCACTTCTGAATCAACTTTAATTATCAGGCCCATTTTTTTTTTATAAAGTCTGTAGATGGAAGGTACCACAAATAAGTTTACAAACTGAGTTAAAACACTCAGTACTGGGAAAGAAATATGTTTTGCTGGTCAAAGAACACTTTTATCGAGCTTCAAAATCAGCCAGCAAAGTGCTTGAAAGTTTTTATATCAGAAAAGTAGTGAATGAAATGCTGAGCAAGACTGGTTCAACTGTAACTGTGGTTCTAACCTTGTGATAGACCTGTCCCAACCTGAAATGTAAACTCCAGGCAGTAAAATAAGTCTTAAGCAAACTTTAAGTAATTCAGTCTTTGTTGGTAAGCCTTCTATGGATGACGTGCTGGCTTATGTTTTAGCAAACAGATCTCAACTACTTCTGAGATTCATTTCTAAGTCCTTGCTTTTTGTAGGGGAAGCATCCAAGCAATTAACATAAGTTGTATTGGAATTGTTGCAGTTAGTTTCAATAGGACATTATTGTCAGACTTTTCTCAGTTTTTTTTCTTTCTCACAAGCTGCATAATTTCAGTTTTGGAGCAGAACTTCACAAATCTATTTCAAACACCCATCTGATATTGTATCACCAGGAGTGATCAGATCCAGATCACATCTATAATCTCCATGCTGATCACTGCCCAAGCAGACGGTTATCTGTGAGCGATAGTGATTTGGAGATTAGTGTTTTTAAATGCTTATCCGTGTAGACCTCCCCGAGGTAGCAGGGCTCTACAGTCGCTGTTGAATCATGGATTCAGATCAGAGGCGCACACACGCATGCAACATGTTGGGTTTTTGGGGGAGAAGAGAGATGATAGTTTCAGTGGATCATCTACATAATCACTTGTTTATCGTTGCAGCATCTTTGCAAATCACCAAAACACTGTCCTAATCACAACAACCAGAGCAGCAACTATATTAAGTGTGCAACTTAAACTTGTATAGGTCAACTTAAGGTTAAAAACAGGGATTTGAATGGCAATGACAATAGTCAATCATTTTTTTGTTAGTATCATGTATTTTAACCTTGTCTAAAGAATGCTCTGACAGGCGTTAATTAATTCAGTTTGTCTTAAACTTAGCCAAACGCCTGCACTACATGTTATCATCCAATCTGATGGCGTTTAACTTTAACTTGTAACATATGGCTGCTCGTAAAAGTTCCCTTGGCATCAAATTTAAATGTACTGAACAAATGTGTCTGTGCACATTTAATATTGCAAAGGTGCATATATTAACCCAAATCACATAGTTTGCTGAACTATGCCAAGTAGTTTTTAGAGGCTAATTTTAGAGCCTTATATCCCAGTATCCAATATTACAGACAGACGAGTAGCAAATGATGCCCTGCAGTGCATTGAAAAGTTCTGAGATGGTGTTCTTTACTTCGCTACATCCTGATTGAGCCTAAAGCTAACCAGAGCACAAGAAAAAGAAAAACAAACAGCAAATGAAAATTAAAGATGGCCCTTTGAAGCTGTGGATTATAAATCACAAGTTCAAGTGTTCGACTGGCCTAACATGCTAACAAGAAACACAGACATTTTCAGTTGATCATTCTTAAATGTTTTTAGTATTCAGTGTTCAAAGCAAGATAGTGGCTTGAAGAAGGAAATGAAATACCACTATTTATTGATTATTTTACCAATAAATAGTGGTGTTGTGTTTTGGCAGGCAATGCAAGGACTGCTTACTGTGTGAAATATAATAATAGATGTCAGTTAAAGCATACCAAAGTGAAAGTGAGGGCTTTCCTTACATTTCCATTTTTTTCTACAGTGTATCTGCGATTGCGTGTTTGCATTAATTACTAGGACGCTATCATCCTAGACAAGCTCCCTGCTCTAAGATCAGTCTCTGTATAGTTTCTGTTTGGAAACAGAGGTAGCATTGACAAGTAAACAAGAATATTAGTTTGTGGTCTTCTTAACAGGTAGTTTTTCTCTCGCTAATCACTTTGGCCAACATTTGTGACGTAGAGTGTAGCTTAAAGAAGCTTTGAATAACTCTTGATGTTGGACATTAATTGCATGTATGAGGCTGTGTTGTCTCCTCTTGCTTTTCTGCGAAAGTCACCGTGCAGTACTGCCATGAAATTTGAAATATTACACTCTAAAACAGCACTTACTCCTGTGTTAAATGACAATTACTAGTAATGCTACTAATAATGACGTGTGAGCAACCTATTGTAAAATTTGTTTTTCACATTTGTAAAGAATCAGCTCTGGCTACAGTTTCTGAGATAAAATTATTGACATATAAATGTGTTCTATGAACAGAGTGCTAACAAACTGCTCACACCTCACCTTACCTGACTGTTGGCCAGAGGTACTGTGTGTCAGATTGGTGTGTGTCTGTCTGAGTAAGAGTGTATGTCTCTGTGTTTGGGATCAGGATGAGATCAAATCTTCCATACACAAAAAGATTCCTGCTATGTATCTGCTGTTCTCATCTACCTTAGCCTGGTAGGAGATATTCTACTGCCAGTAGGCTGGAGGGGAAACTCCAAACACTAAATACGCCTTATCTGCTCCCAGTGCTCTGCTGAGATTAGGAGAGGAGTCAAGGATGCCAGCAGAAAGGAAAGGAACCAGTTAGGGATAGAAGAAGGGACTGAAAAGAACCAAGCCAAAAGAAGAACTGGGCAGAAAGGAAAGTGAAGAAAATAAGCAAAAATAAAGAGGTTGAGGAATTTTTTGTAAAGGAAAAAGGCAAAGGAAAGAAAATAAGGAGGTAAAATAAGAGGTGTGAATAGAAAGAGTGAAGTAAGGAGAAGCCCAGATGTGGGTGCTGGGTGATGGGTGTAGTGGCTTTTTCAACCAGTTCTCAAATGCTCCACGCTTTATAACTGTCCTCTAAAGAGCGGCACAGTCAACCCAGCCTCCTCTTGGAAATGAGTGCCTATCTTTGGAGTCAAGCGCTTGTTTTTGATTCCATTACTCAAGCGAGGTGTGGGGTGAGAGGGTGGCAAATAGGGGAATTTGTGAGCGCTTGACGAGCGGGTGCATGGGGAGAAAAGCCAGTTTGGGAAGCAGTGCTGGAACCACAATCTCTGGAGTCCATTCTGTCCCTGCCGCCCTGTGATCCCCACAGCAATTAAAGGAAAGGAGAGCGAGGCCACAGGGAAGTCCAACAAATCACGCCTACGTGTAGATGCACTCAAGCTCGCTAACAAATGTATTACATTCTGTACATGTGGAAAGGCACCACGGAAAAGACAGCGAGGCTCTTTAGAGTGAGCTTTATTTACAGAATAACATGAAATAGGGGATCAGAGGGGATTTTTTTAAGGTTTGCAACAAAGAGGATAACTATTTAATTTCTTTCACTATACATGAAAACTACCTCCAAGTTACTGCTTGCCATTTCTGTTCGAGCTTTAAATAGACTGTTGGCATGGTACATGATACAAGAAATCAGATTTTATTTTACTCAATTTAAATTTAAATTAAAACAAAAAGCAATGACGACATAGAAAATGCAATCTTATGAAGCTGTGATATGTATTGTAGCAATTGCACACTCAAATGAACTACTTGCATTTATTTAAGTCTTTGAAGCTGGGTTTACTTCATTCAATGCCATGGCTAGAGTATCAACTTTGACATGGTGGTGGGAGGTCTTTATTGGAGGGTGTATGGACTGCCAGGGCCCTTGTTTTCTCTCTCTCTCTCCAACACTGTTTAAAATAAAATTAAGAAAAAACCAAAGTGATCAGGAAAGAAATAAACTAGCAGTCTTTCAGGCTGTGATGTTCAGCAAAGTCTTCTTGATTTATTATTCATTATTTTCTCTCAACTGATGCTCTTTTTGGACGTTTCAGATTGGGATGCCAAAAAGACTGATATGTCATGGCCAGCCGTCCTTTCACTAATGATGATACTGTGAATGAAACTTGACTGTAATGAAACCACTTGGATTCAATCATATTGTTCTTTAGTTCTCTATCATATGCAAGCACATTTTTACAGTATACTATATAAGTGTGCAATAAATGAAAGATACTGCTGTCAACAGAAATTTCACAATGAGACCAACATAAATGAATGACGCTTGGACTTAAGATTGACTTTCTTTAAATGTATCTTACATGTTTTTAAATACAATCCAGTTTTAAAACATTATTGTTCTTGGTCACTGTGGGAACTCATGGCTGACTGAAAACCAGTCAGCCATGAGTGGGGGGAATGGGGGGGAAAACGACTTTAAACGACGAAATTAAGTGGCTTTTTTTTTTTTGCCTGTCCCGTTTGGCTCTTTTGCCATCAGAATTATTGTCTAAAGGCGAAGAAGGATGCCCAACGGATTTACTTTACCAAATGGACCATCCCAGCCTTGCCGTAATGGTCTATTTGATTCACCTTTTTATTTTATTTTCACTTGCTAAACATGGGACAGATTTGACAGGAGAAAAGAAAAGGGGAGAAAGAAAGAGGGAAAGAAAAACAGCGGGGAAGAGGGACGGGGATAAAGGGCAAAAAACAAAAACCAACAAAATAAGCAGACAAAAAATACATATATCAATCACCTGGATCACCTGTTGAGAAAGATAAAAGAGAAAACAAGCAGAAGAAAAAAAAAGAGCAACATAATAAACAACATCACAATGATATATGGGAATATAACAGTAAATACTAAATATTAAACATTATTGTGCAGCACGTAAGATCGACAGAACACAGTGTGCTTTGAGGTAGGAGCCAAAAAGGGTGTAGTTTGTGGGTGTGAGCACCCGTGTGAACACCTGTGAACATGAGCGCGCTTGTATTAAAAGGTTCCTTCATGTAATGATCTGCTAGAGGGTGTGGGGAGCCACAGCCCCGTCCTCCAGGGCATGAAGCAGGTATGGAGGAGATCAAAACTCCAGACATCCAGAGGCCCTCAGAACACAAGAGACCAAGGAAGACCAACAGAGGGGCAGCCGCGCCACTGTCCCAGAAAGAGCTGAGGAGAGTCCCAGATGAGGGGTCACTCAGCAGCCGCAGAGGATGCCCACCCCCGGACACAAAGAACCACCAATGCACCGATGTCTGAGGGCGTCTGCCACTGGCAGGGGAAGTGGTGGGGGAGATAGGCCTCCAAACCTTGGAGGGCCTGAGATGTCCCCAGAGAGGTGGCGTCTGATACCCAACCTGACATATAGACACAGACATACAGGCACACACAGATACAGACATCCATTCCCACCTTCATGATCTCATATGCAATTACTCAACACTCACCCAACGTGGAGACAGACACAAAGAGACACTGTACACACAATCACACTCCCCAAGCGTACTCTACAAACCAGGTCTAGGTACCCTTGCCCCTGGAGGGAGAAACTGCACCCAGACCCAGGTGGTGTAACCCTTTTCCCTGGGGTGGAGAGATGCAGACTGCCCCGACTCGGCAGCAGCAGGGAGGCCCCACATCCCAGACCCCAATCGGACGGCCAACTCCTCCTCCCAGACCCCCCGATCCAGCAGGCTGCAGAGAACGGGGGTGTGTGAAGACTCCAAACCTCCATCCGCCCACTTATATGTAGTGTTGATGCATGTGTGTTCTAAGGTGCATTTAAAACCCAGTAGGGCATGGAGCTACCTGCCAGAGAGCAGCAGGTAAGCGCATAGCCCCTCCTGATAGCCCTCAATTTCTACATGTATTTAAAATTTAGAGGTGGGCAACGACGCCAGGGGTGAGGTGTACACCCTGATGGTCTTTTGGATTCCGTGTAGCGTGCCCACCTCCAAGGTCCTATGTGTTATGAGAGTGTGAGTAATGTAAATGTCTAAGTTGTGGGATAAAATTGAGGCACAGACAGCCAGAAGGGGACAGAGGGGGGTGGGGGGGATGCCTCCCCTGCACCCTGGTGACACACCTTTTGTCATGGTCCTGGGTCGTGCGACCCAGTGTTTTGTGTTTTAGCCTATTTTGATGTTTATTCTTTGTTTAGGGTCACTAAGGCAGTCCAGCCATTTGTACATACTACCCATGTATTAAGTCTCCCTTGCCCTTCGTGTGGTTATGTCATCTCCCCTGTACTACGTCTCCCCGGTTCATGTGTCTTGTCTAATCTCCATGTTTCCTGTTTTACTTTGAAAGTCTGTATTCACGGTCAGTGTATTCAGTTTCACTCCTTCTGTCCTGTCGTTAAGTTCATGTGTGTCAGCTGTGTTCCCATGTGTGGCCACTTCCCCTGATCATCCCTCATGTGTATTTAGTCTCTGTGTTTCATACAGTCTGTCTCGCGTCGTCTGTGTTATCTCCCCTACCCCTTGTCATAGTATCCCAGCCATAGTTTGTATTTTGCAGTCTAAATCTCATTAGAGTCATAGTTTCCCAGTCTATGTTCAGGTTTTCCCTCAGTTACTTTGTTGTTCTTTTCCATGAGTTTTTCAGCCACAATAAAAGGCTCGTTTTGGTTGGAATCCACTCCCGCATCCTCGTTTGTGTTCGCACCTGGGTCCACCACACACCTTTTTTTTTTTTTTTTTTTTTTTTTTTTTCACTTTAATTCAGTTTTATTTACATAGCACCAAATTACAACAACAGTCGCTTCAAGACAATATGACAATCTGAATCAGTGTGTATAGTTGTAGACATTTTTAAAGAGTTTTAACTAATTGAACTACTTTCGTCTTTAATTTGATATGTTTTAACTACACCTTTATATACATAAATTGGGACATGACATCAATTACTTGGCTGTTCTTTTGGACTGAAATATCTTGTTCAGTGGGTGTAGGTTCAAGGTCCCTTTATTTGTCATTGTACAATATAAAATAGAATTACTCTGCAGCACTGCTTAAAAATGTATCTCTTTATAAAGTATAAAAATAGTAAAAGTAATAATAGCAGAAGAGAATAAGTAAATAAAATTCACTCAGGCAGAGTCATTTCAATGTGCCAATATATGCTACAAACATAAATGTCATTCCCAAATCATTGTTTGGGTGACTTCATAGTAGCATTTAGGGGAGCGGTGACATTTGTGTAAAAAGTGTTCAAAACTGGAGTCATGTGTGTTTGTGATGTCCTGTCTGCCTGAGGGCAGAAGTTCAAAGAGATGGTGGGCACAGTGTGATGAGTCCTTTATGATGGTTGTTGCTTTCTGAAGGCAGCAGGATGTGAAGATATTGTTCAGGGCAGGTAGGTGTGTGTTTGTTATTTTCTCTGTAGTTCTGATAACTCTCAGCAGGGCCTTTTTGTCCTCCACAGAGCGGCTGCTGTACCACACTAAGATGCCATAGGTCAGGGCACTCTCAATGGAGCGGTGATAGAAAGACACCAGCAGACGTGGCAGGTTGATCTTCCTGAGAGTCCTCGGGAAGTGTACTTGCTGCTGTGCCTTTCCTTTTTTTTTTTTTTTTTTTTTTGGCCTGTCCCGTTTGGCTCTTTTGCCATCAGAATTGTTGTCTAAAAGGCAAAGAAAGATGCCCAACGGATTTACTTTACCAAATTGACCATCCCAGCCTTGCCGTAATGGTCCATTTGATTCACCTTTTATTGTTTATTTTATTTTCACTTACTGAATACGGGACAGACTTGACTGGGGGAAAGAAGGGGAGAAAGAAAGAGGGAAAGAGAAACAGCTGAGAAGAGGGACGGGGGAGAAGGGCAAAAGACAAAAACCAACAGAACGGGCAGAGAAAAAAAAATGCATATATCAATCACCTGGATCACCTGCTGAGAAAGAAAAAAGAAAGCAAGCAGAAGAGAACAAGAGTAATAGAATAAACAACATCACAATGATATATGGGAATATGACAGTAAATACTAAATGTTAAACATTATTGTGCAGCACATAAGATCAACAGAACACAGTGTGCTTTGAGGTAGGAGCCAAAAAGGGTGTAGTTTGTGGGTGTGATCACCCGTGTGTACACCTGTGAGCATGGACGCGCTTGTTTTTTGTTTTTTTAAAAGGTTCCTTCATGTAATAATCTGCTAGAGGGTGTGGGGGGGGGGGCACAGCCCCGTCCTCCAGGGCGTGAAGCAGGTGTGGAGGAGATCAAAACTCCAGACATCCAGAGGCCCCCAGAACACAAGAGACCAAGGAAGACCAACAGAGGGGCAGCTGCGCCACTGTCCCGGAAAGAGCTGAGGAGAGTCCCAGATGAGGGCTCACTCAGCAGCCGCGGAGCAGAAGCCAGGGGGAGTTGCAGTGACGCGCCCGTGAGCTCCGCCGGCAGCCAGCTGCGCCTGAGTGACCGAGCCCCAGGCCGAGAGGCCGGGGGCACCCCACCTCCAAAGTGGCCCGAGCGAGCCCCAGGCTCCAGGCCCCGATAAGCGGCCGCCAAGGAGTGAGCCGGTGTGTACCTGGACGCCCATCCCCGGACACAAAGAACCACCAACGCACCGATGTCTGAGGGGGTCCGCCACTGGCAGGGGAAGTGGTGGTAGGGGGAGATAGGCCTCCAAACCTTGGAGGGCCTGAGATGTCCCCAGAGAGGTGGCGCCTGACACCCAACCTGACATATAGACACAGACATACAGGCACACACAGATACAAACATCCATTCCCACCCTCATGCTCTCATATGCACTTACTCCACACTCAACCAACGTGGAGACATACATAAAGAGACGTTGTACACACGATCACACTCCCCAAGCGTACTCTACAAACCGGGTCTAGGTGCCTCGCGTCGTCTGTGTTATCTCCCCTACCCCTTGTCATAGTATCCCAGCCATAGTTTGTATTTTGCAGTCTAAATCTCATTAGAGTCATAGTTTCCCAGTCTATGTTCAGGTTTTCCCTCAGTTACTTTGTTGTTCTTTTCCATGAGTTTTTCAGCCATAATAAAAGGCTCGTTTTGGTTGGAATCCACTCCCGCATCCTCGTTTGTGTTCGCACCTGGGTCCACCACACACCTTTCCGCACGGTCTGCCTCCGCAGACCTTGACAGTACGACGCGAGCATGCCGGACCCAGCGACACAAAGACTGGAGATTGTCCGGACAGTGGAGTCGCTATGCGACAAGTGGCTGCACTGTTCCAGTGAGGAGGAACGGGAGGAGTTCGCCCGCCAGGTAGGGGTGTGCGTGTCTGTGTTCCCCTGGTTATGGGAGACGCTGCACCCCCTCGTCAGCGACCTTCTCGTCTCCGCTCTCCGACTCCGTCCGCAGCAGCAGCGGCCCGGTGGGCGTGCACCTTCACCAGAGCCGTGCCATCGCGCCGTTGCCCCGCCGCCTCATGAGCCAGTGGCGGTCAGAGTCGGAACGGTGAGGCTCACCACGGACACACCATTGGCTCACACTTCATCAGCTTCCGCATCTTCGCCACCGCCTGCCTGCACGGAGATGCCCGAGGCTGTTGACTTCGGTGAGGAGGAGCGGCAGCAGGTGTTGCGAGCGTATCGGGAGGATGAGCTACGCTGGAAGCCCTGGCTTATCTCCGAGGAGGAGCTTCCGCCAGCCGCCCCGCCTCGGACCGGCCGCCCGTCCTCGCTGCCTCGATCGGACTACTCTTCTCCCGCTTCCTTTCTGGCGCGGATGTGGTCGGAAGACGAGGAGCCAGTCACCACAGAAAACCAAGTTCCATCCGCGTCCACTTCAAGACGGAAGCGGCGTTCACGTCGCCGTCGCTCATCGCTACGGCATGTCTCGCCCTCCACTGAACGACACGAGGAGGCTGTGGAGGTAATGGATTTCGACCTCGAGGAGCGGCAGAGCGCCGCATGCGCGCAACTGGAGGAGGAGCAACGGGGGAAGCCAGGGCTCGCTCCTCACTACGGTGAGATTTTCCACGGGACACGCCTGGCCTTTGGGGGCCCCCGGAGTTGCCAGGAGCTCCCGCCTGACGCTCCGCCAACACTCGCCTCCTCAGCCTCTGCGTCACCGCAGGAGGCTCCACTTTCCACGTTAACGGGGCCCACGGCCAAGAAAAAACGGCGTTCGCGTCGTCACCGCATCACCCGATGCTCGGAGGTGAGTGAACCTGTTCTGTCAAGCCAAGTTTCCTCTGAGCGGGCGGCATGTGAAGTAACTACAGACTTAGCCGGTGATATGGCTAGCAATGAGCTATTCACCAAGCCACAGGCTAGGGACAGTCCTTCTCAGCCGATCATGACTGCTTCACTCAATCCTGCAGGGACCACAAAATCTACACATAGACTGAAAGAGACTTCCACTGATTCTCAGGGTAATAGTGTGAGTAGTGGGGTGAAGGTGTTTCCTTTTGTGTCTTTTACCATGTCTGAGGTTCCATCCAAGTCTGAGCTATCTGTTTCTGAGCCTGACCTCAAGAACTGTGTTTTCTCAACTCCGGGGCCCTCTGAAGCCACAGTAAGCAAGGATATTGCAGAGTTGGCAAATCATGGATTAAAGTGTAACATGACTAGTGATCCTGTTTTCCCTGCTACTCTTGTGTTTAATGAACTGAAAACGGTGAACGCCGATCATGAACTCACTCTAACCTGTCAAGATGAAAACATAAATGCTGATCATGGTAACCTGGACTGTGTAACGTCACAATATGAATTCTGTCTTCCTGAAGGTCATACACAGGGTGATTCTGAACTGTTTTGCTCCAGCACTCGTCGTCACCTGGTCCTGCTTCAGCCTGTGCTTCGTCTGGTCCAGCTTCATCCGAGTCTTCGTCCTCGCCTGGTCCAGCCTCCGCCGGTGCTTCTGCTACGCCTGGTCCAGCCTCCGCCTGTGCTTCTGCTACGCCTGGTCCAGCCTGTGCTTCTGCTACGCCTGGTCCAGCCTGTGCTTCTGCTACGCCTGGTCCAGCCGGTGCTTCTGCTACGCCTGGTCCAGCCTGTGCTTCTGCTACGCCTGGTCCAGCCTCCGCTTCAGCGTCGCCTGGGCCAGCCTCTGCTTCAGCGTCGCCTGGGCCAGCCTCCGCTTCAGCGTCGCCTGGTCCTGTGCCCTCCAAGCCTCGGCCGGTACGCCTGATACTTGGGAGCCGCCGCTGCCTTCCGCGCGGCCGGCCCCCTGAACTGCTCCGTCTCCTTCGTCGCCGCCGCTGCCTTCCGCGCGGTCGGCCCCCTGAACTGCTCCGTCGTCGCCTTCGTCGCCGCCGCTGCCTTCCGCGCGGCCGGCCTCCTGAACTGCTCCGTCACCTTCGTCGCCGCCGCTGCCTTCTGTGCGGCCGGCCTCCGGACCGGCTCTGTCACCTGTGCCGCCCGCCTGGTCGGCCCCCCGACCATGTGACCCGTGTACTCTTGTGCTTGTGGGCTCTGGGTCGGCCCCCTGAACTTTGTTTTGACTTTGGTCTTGTGCTCCTGTGTGTTCTGTTGTTCGTTTTGTTTCCTGTTCTGGTCCCTCCGTCCTGGTCCCCCGCCTCCCGCCCTGGGTGGGGTTTTTCTGTTTTTGTTTGGTTTCTCGGTTTTGGGCTGTCGGGAGCCAGCCCTTGAGGGGGGGGGTATTGTCATGGTCCTGGGTCGTGCGACCCAGTGTTTTGTGTTTTAGCCTATTTTGATGTTTATTCTTTGTTTAGGGTCACTAAGGCAGTCCAGCCATTTGTACATACTACCCGTGTATTAAGTCTCCCTTGCCCTTCGTGTGGTTATGTCATCTCCCCTGTACTACGTCTCCCCGGTTCATGTGTCTTGTCTAATCTCCATGTTTCCTGTTTTACTTTGAAAGTCTGTATTCACGGTCAGTGTATTCAGTTTCACTCCTTCTGTCCTGTCGTTAAGTTCATGTGTGTCAGCTGTGTTCCCATGTGTGGCCACTTCCCCTGATCATCCCTCATGTGTATTTAGTCTCTGTGTTTCATACAGTCTGTCTCGCGTCGTCTGTGTTATCTCCCCTACCCCTTGTCATAGTATCCCAGCCATAGTTTGTATTTTGCAGTCTAAATCTCATTAGAGTCATAGTTTCCCAGTCTATGTTCAGGTTTTCCCTCAGTTACTTTGTTGTTCTTTTCCATGAGTTTTTCAGCCATAATAAAAGGCTCGTTTTGGTTGGAATCCACTCCCGCATCCTCGTTTGTGTTCGCACCTGGGTCCACCACACACCTTTCCGCACGGTCTGCCTCCGCAGACCTTGACACCTTTACCCCAAAGCCCTGCATGTGTGGGTGATTGTGGTGGAGCGGGAAGAGGGAGGCAGCTGGAGATGGGGAGGGAAGGAAGGGAGGGGCAAGTGACCCCTCCCTGGGGCCAGCTCCCCCGCTGACTCCAGTAGGCACCCCCATACTCTGCAACCTGCAAGGGAAAGGAGGCCCAGGCCCATCCGGACCGGGGCCCAGTTCGGCAGCGCCGCCTGGCCCCACAGAGCCCGGAACAGCCCACCCGACCCCACCACAGAGAAAACTGCACCCACCCCGTCATCCACTCATCTTCTAGACTACACAAGACAATAGACGCCCAGGCTGAGATCTTCCTCCACCTCTCCTGTATCTCCCCCTCCTGCAAAGTGAGTTCCTGAAGAGAGGAGACCTCCTGCAAGATGTAACAGCCTCTCCCACCAGTTGAAGAGCCCCCCAGGTGGCTCAATGCACTGGCGGCACCCTGCACCAGGGCTGGGCCCCCATACACCCACCCACCCACAACCCCGGCAACACACCAACCAGGACCCAAGCCCAGAGACGGAGCACCCCGAGAACCCCACGCCCGTCCCGCACCCACCAGGCTACCAGGTCAGTAACCCACGTCTGTCAGTACAGACCCTCCCCTAGCCTAGCCATGAGAAAACCGTCACCTAAGAGCCAACAGAGCCCTTAATAGGCCATGACAGCAACCCCAGGTTGAGCCCTCCAAGGAAGATGCTCCTGGGGAATCCCCCGACACCCCAAGCCTGTCCCTACCCCCCACACCAATCACAACAGCAAAGGTGGAACCAAACTATGACCCCCCACCCCCACTAGGTGATGGAGCTGATCAAAGGAGCCCAGAGCAATTGATCTGATGTGGTGGAAGAGGCTGTATCAAGACTGATGTAATCAAATAGATAATTTCTATATTGGTTAGAATTAAGATTCTTTTTATTTTTCCAGTTCATGAGGACAGTTTTCTTGGCTATGCATAGGGGAGTTAAAACCATATGGGCGATATTCTTTTCTGAAGTGACATTATCTAAGCTGCCCAACAAACACACTAAAGGGGAAGTTGGAATGTTACATTTCAGACACTTCGATAAGTCTTCACATTTCTTCTGAAATGACAAAACTTCTGAACTGGTGGACAGAACCAAAGAGCATGGATATAATTGAATTGGTTTAGCAGTGTGAGCAGTTGTTGGTAGACATAAAACCCATCTTGAACATCCGATGACCTGTATAGTGTACTCTATGTAGTATTTTGTATTGAATTAATTGAAGACTGTGATTTCTGATTAGATGAAAGGTTTTTAAGCATATCTGAGACCAGAAGTTTTGGTCTAAGTTAACTGATAAACCCGCTTCCCATTTTGCAGTAGGAAGTGATATTGATTCATCCGTTTTAGAAAGCATTCTGTATATTTTTGAAAGTAATTTTGGGGTTTTAAGAGTAAGAAATTGAACCACACTTGGTGGTGTTTATAGTTCAACTCGACACGGTTTAAATTTCTTTTTTTACTATGGATTTAATTTGTTGATATTCTAAAAATATTTTCTTGTTGATCCTATATTGTGTAACTAGTCTGTCAAATGGAATAAATTCTGTTCCTTCTAGTATATGTTCTAAGTATTTGATTCCTTTACCACTCTAATCTGGAAAGTTTATCATATTATTGTTTTGTAATATGTCAAGGTTGTTCCAGATAGGTGTACGTTTGCATGGGATTAATGAAGACTGTCAATTTTAGAAACTCCCACCATGCTGTCAGAGAAGAGCTGATGCTGACGCTTTTGAAGCATTCATGTCGTTGGATGTTTGAGCTGATAAATGGTAGATCTGAAATCTCTAGATTATTGCAAAGTGCTTGTTCTGCATCTAGCCAAGGTTGATCTAAGAGGGTATGTTTTAGCCATCCTGAGATAAATTGAAGCCTGTTGGCTAAGAAGTGGTGCTGAAAGTTAGGTAGTTCTAATCATCCTTTATCTTTGGTCGTTTGTAGTGTTTTTAAGCTTATACGTGGGGGCTTATTTTTCCAAAGGCCCTTTGGGTTATCATATAGCCCGACGGGCGGGGCTGAGATAGATTTTGGTCGCCCGAC
Organism: Copadichromis virginalis; assembly: GCF_057382275.1. NCBI lineage: Eukaryota > Metazoa > Chordata > Actinopteri > Cichliformes > Cichlidae > Copadichromis > Copadichromis virginalis. Next base: position 22,410,503 of record NC_140634.1, read on the forward strand.
CAGAGATATCGCTAGCTCCGGGACGTCGGGCTAGCATTTTGCGAGCCCTGGACATATATGAATCTAGAGATCTGAGCCAATCTTGTGGCGGTTTAGTTGGGATCATTGACAATAAATAATTTATTTTTTATAAGACCATCATTTTTATAGCGGCAACCCTTCCCATGAGTAATATGGGTAAACAAAGGGGGCTTGCAAAGAAAAGCGTCTGGACTTCTTTAAGTTGCTTGAAGACGTTTCACCTCTCATCCGAGAAGAGGTGAAGCGTCTTCAAGCAACTTAAAAAAGTCCAGACGCTTTTCTTTGCAAGCTCCTTTGACTACAATGACCTGGATGACTGAGAACCTTCACAGAGATATGGGTAAACATTTCCATCTAGCCAGATCGCCTTCTACTTTCTTTAAAAGTGGGATATGGTTTAATTTAGTCAGATCTACAAGCTTGGGAGAAACATTAATACCTAAATATTTTATATATTCCCGATTGCAGTGGTGTAGAAGTAGAATTATGGAAGGAGCAATTAATCTGGAGGACTGTAGATTTTGACCAGTTAATTGAGTAATCTGATATTCTTGCAAAAGAGTTTATCAATTCAATCACCCCAGAAATATTGCTTTGTGAGTTTTGGAGAAAAAGTAACACATCATCCGCATAAAGGCTGATTTTATGTTCCACGTTCTTGCATTTCATGCTCTTAATTACTGAATTCTGTCTAATTGCTGCTGCTAGTGGTTCAATAAAAATTGCAAACAGTGAAGGGGAGAGTGGGCATCCCTGCCTGGTGCCCCTCAGGAGAGAGAAGCTGGAGGATGTTTGGTCATTTGTTTTGACACAAGCTGTTGGGGAATTGTATAATATTTTTAACTAGTTAATGACAGCGGTTCCAAAACCAAATTTGTGTAAAGTTGCAAACAGAAATTTCTGGTTAACTCTGTCAAATGCTTTTTCTGCATCTAAAGAAAATATTGTAGTTTCAAGGTTTTTACTGTAGGAGTAGTCTATCAAATTAAGTAATCTACGTGTATTTGTTGATGAGTGCCTACCTTTTATGAAACCAGTTTGGTCAGGATGAATTAAAAGGGGGGCTATTTTCTCCAGTCTCTTTAAGAGAGCTTTGCAGATTATTTTAAGGTCTACATTTATAAGGGATATTGGACGATAGCTTGAGGGATATACAGGGTCTTTGCCTGGAGATAAATGTTTGCATTCATATTTGATGGAAGTCGGCCCTTTTCTTTGATTTCCAACAACGTTGTGTAAAAAAACTGGTGCAAAATCGTCCAATCGTCCAGAATTCTTTCTAGAATTCTGCAGGAAAGCCGTCTGGACCTGGAGCCTTATTATTGGGCATGCTTATCAGGGCTTCCTGGAGTTCAGCTGGTGTCAGTGGTGAATCCAGTGCCATTGCTTGAGTGTCTAATAATTTTGGAAGAGTAATGTTGTCCAAAAACTGATCAATTTCCTTTTTAGATGGGTTTATTTGTGGTGAATACAACGTTTTATAGAAATCCCTGAAAATGTTGTTTATTTGTTTTGGGTCATATATTGTGTTCCCAGATGAATCTTGAACAGCACATATAGTTGTTTTTTCTTTATTTATTTTTTAGCTGGTTTGCTAGAAATTGACCGGATTTATTACCATGTTCATAATTTTGTAAGCGTAGTCTTTGTACTAAGAATTCTGTTTTTTTTAATCAATTATCTCATTTAATTCTGGTTTTGTTTTGCGTATTTTGTTCAATGTTTCCTGATCTTAGTGGGACACATAGGCTTCTTCTAGGGATTTGATGGTTTTTTCTAATTCCTGAATATTTTTGTCTTTCATTCAGCTGCAACTCTATTTAATTTCTGTGCTTCTTCATTGCTGATTGAGTTGTAAGGGTTTCCAAGTTGCTGGTATACTTTTCTCAGCTTCAAACATGGCCAAATAATCATGTAATCCTGGTAAACTAACACTGGAGGAGTACAGGAGTACCGAGCTCCAACACTAAAAGTTAGGGTTGTTATATATCGGATGATGATATAAAAACAACTATCATTTCATATTACGCTATCGATTGTTTCATGGTGTCGCAAAATAAACTGTATCTTATTTATATAAGCTATATTTTTCATCGTTTTGATGGTCACTGTAGTGGCGATATTAGTTTCTTAAAGTTTCTCTCTTTCACTTACAGGTATATTTAAAATAACCACATTATTGGCGGACAAGCGACTCTTTTCATGCGTACTTTTGTTAGCAACAACGATGGTAAATCCATTGTGTTTTTCCACTGTCCGCTTGTTTATTTTCCACATAAACCTTTCACAATAAAGCTCAAGATACTGTTAAGACTTTTCAAAATAAATTGAAATAATATACATTATTCTCACACATCAAATTTCAGAATATACATCAAACAAATTACTTCAAATACAAACATGAAATAACTATAAATGGCACTAACAGTCACCATGCGGATGTAGGCACAGAGAATACCAGCATGTCCAGTGAAGATGAGTCAGAACCAGGTAGCTCCAAACAGAGGGACCAGTCAAAATAAATCGAGGATCTTATTCCTAAATGAGGGGCTAACCCTGTAGCATGGACATGGTTTCATTATGAAAAAGTCTGACATGGACCAGAAAACTGTCTGCTGCAATGGTGCTGAAGTTGTGTGGCAGTTGGAGGAGGCGTAGTAAGCAGTGCTGTATCAGTGCAGTGAGAATCTAATCAGATAGAAATTACTGTCAATTAGTGTCTAGATTTTTTTTTCCTTTTTGACAATCTCTGTACCCTGTACATATGAGTAGTAGAGTAGCTAACGTCAATGATATATGACTGATTAGGATTAGCTAATGGGTGTTTTATTTAAAAAAAACAACAACAAAAAAAAAGTTATTTCCACTTTCTGATATTCTGCAATTCCATTGCAGTTTAGCATACTGAAATTAACACTTTAATGACTCTCATATTCAGATAAATTGGTATTCCCTCTTTAATATCTGTGGGAACCATAACAGATCATGTCTACATGTAAACCAAACAAGGCTTTCTGCTTGTGAATTTTGTGAAACAAGTGACAGTATAGTCTTTGACATTATACCTGTGTGACAAACGGCTTCTGCTAGGATATGTTAGCAATACTAACCTGCAGGAATGTATTATAATAAAATCCAATAATACAATATTATCATTTTAGTTTGATTCTAATTGTATTGTAATTTCTATGATTATGGCTTCATTTTAATTGCATACTTCAAATGTCGTACATTTTACAAAGAGTAAAAATCTTAACATTTGACAAAACAAATACTGAATTCACAGACCCTCTGACACAATTACATCATTAACACAATAAGTTTGTATCTTTGGAAATTTCCCTCTGGTGAATGTTACTCTTGTAAGTCATACTTTGATGTCTACTGTGTTTTCCTACTCCTACACTGTTGAAATTGGGGGAAAAACCACCCTCAGCTGACCAATTGCAGCAAACGATAGTGAGATTGTCTCTATCCTTCATCGTAGGATGATCCTAAATCCACATCACATCTCTCCTCACACCCCCGGCTTTCACATTAAGTCGAATATCGCCACTCACTCTTTGCCAGGGCTTTAAAGCAGTGCCAGTGGCCACCCACTCCAGCTCTTATCCCCTCTTCTTCTCCTCTACTCCAATGTCCATCAGTCATTGTTTCCTTCCCATCCTCCTCCTCTGCTCTCCTCTCCTGCTGATCCCCAACCTCTCGGCTTTGATCTTGATTTCTAACCAGGAAATATCTACCACGGGGCCGTCCAGCTACAATAACATTCAATAAAAGAACACAGGGGTGGCTGAGACCGGACCACTGATAGCACCACGATTTATGGGCCGTGCTCGCTTATTTGCAACAACACCCAGGCACACAACAAATGCACACATATGTTTACTACCTTGTATTCAGTCACACTACATATATTATTTATGTAACCAGAAGGACACTTAGTACCTAAAAAGCCTTTTTTGGCTTTTGTTTAAATTTAAAAACAGTTTAAGTACAAGAAATTTAATATTTGTGTTTTATTGTTTTCAACAGATAGAAAAGGGGCTTTTTGTTATACTGAGGCTCTTTAGTATTATATTGTTATTTATATTTCCATTTCAGTGTTTTGATAAAGTGTTCTGAAGTCTTGGTATTTTTCTGTTGGAGTTAAGAATAAATATACATCTAAGATTTTTATCTAATCTTCATAAATAGATATCTGCTATTAATATGCAGAATCTTCTGGCCAAGGACTTTTTGGTACTATATGTTCTCTGGTGTCAGTTTGACTACAATAATCAGTTAGACATTAGCTAATGGGTTCCTGGACTGGACAGAATGACACCAACCCAGCACCACAAGTCGGTGAGAGTGGTCTGTACTTTCTTGAGTCTCTGTTTTGTATAGAGGCTCAGCTGAGTGTCAAATTCTATTTCAGGCAGCAATCTAGTTTCTTGGAAACATCTTGACACTTCTGATAGAGGCAGGCCTTTGTCAAATACTGTGTTTTTGTGCATGCAATTGTTTTATCTTTACAGTTGGCGTCTCTTCCTTGACAAAATTACCCAGGAGCTCGGGAAATTTGCGTTCTTTTAAATCTGAGGGATAAAAGGGAGTGGTTGGGTTTTAATACGCAAGGCCCAGTTTCTGCTGCCAGCCATATCAGGTGAAAGCGCCTCCGTATGTCTCAAGGTTTTCATTTCTGCTCAGGAACTTTACATCTGACATCTTGCTTGGACTTTGTTCCTTGATGTATAAATAAAAGCACTTGCTCTGGCCTGAAGCAAACTACATCAAATCAAACACAGGCTGGGCTGTAGTTGTTGTTGACACTTGTCTCAATCCCCTTTGTTCCAATGTCCATATCACCAGCCCACCGCACACTGACGCCTGTCCAAACAGGACTACAAATGGCTGCGTCCCGCACTCTTTAACACTGTGTGGGACTGTGCACCATTCCTCAGTCTGCTCTGAAAATCCACTGTGACCAATGCCGTTCAACCGGACAAGAAAAGACAGTGTCCCCTTGTGCCTCGCCCCTTGAGGGCTAGAACTGAGTGTGACGCTGCTACCCACAAACCAGTGGGGTATCGGCCCCACTGCGCCCACACTCCTTCCGCCAAAGCTGCACCGTGATGGGACGCACCTCAGGGATTCGTTCCCCGTCCTGCTTGTGGTCCCGCTGTGGTTATCTGCTCAGGGCCAGGGAGCAGGGACAAGCGTGGGATGGAGGGGTTGGACCGGGGTGGAGGGGAGCAGCGCCGATCCATTTTAGGACAGTGAGGGATCATCATTGTCTCTCGTCTCACCCTGTCACTTACTGTTACTGAACAACTGGCTGACATCCTGTGTATTTCTGTGTGTGTGATCCCACCGAAACTGAACGGGATGTGTGGTCTTGGCACTCGAACTCACACGCACGCACCCTACAAGTCAGCGCACATTTTTTTCTCGCAAACATACACACTCCATACACAGACACACTGTCATCACTACAGGCGCTTCTAAGCAAACCTACACATCGGATTGTGAGTGGTGCAGCTCTTCCTAGCAGACTGTGTGTAGGAGGGACAGAGCCACAGGCGCTAAGTGTCTCTATAGCCCATGTGAAATCACATGTAGGCTGCGATGAGCCTCCAACCATACCGGGCGCAATCACATGGAGAAACAGAGGGAGAGGGAGCTTTAGAAGACCACCATGGATAGCAGTATGGCACAGGATGCCTGGGCTGTCTTCATGTTAAGGCCCTTTTCTTCGCTGTTCCAAAGTATTCACCACTTAAAACAGATTAAGAGCTTGGGGAATAAACAGGCCCGATGCTACGAAGTGGGGAAAACACAGGAGGAGGGTTTCAGGAATTAGCGAGCAGGACGAAAAGGAAAGAAGCCTTTCAGGAGATAATGCCTAGAGAAGCAATCAGGATTGTTCCAATATTAAGGCACTTGTGATGAAACAGATGAATAGATGAACAAAAGCGGGGGGGGGGTAGAATAGACACTTGGATTGCTCTATGGGAGAAGAGCTCCTTTTTGTATTTTGAGATGTTCAAAAGCTCAGTTTTGGACTGAAATGAATGGATGACATTGTTATATGGCGTCTACTGTAGTTCTTGTTGTGTTTGTTGTTCAATTACATCTCTTAACTCTTTATTTGAACTAAAAACATCACCCAAAGTAATCCCTCAGGCAATACGGTCAGCCTCTTTCTGTTCATTTTGGCTTGGTTGGAGATGGAGGAGGTGGATGGTCTGATGAAGCTTTGCCAGCATGTCCCCATACTCTTGCTCCACATTTTCCCATTCAGTATTTTTGCCGGTGGGACTGCTGAGAGTGGGAGAAAAACATCAGATTAGATTATGTATCAGAGTAGTTTCCTATGGGATGGTGTGATATAATATTTTGGCATTTTGGGCCTTTTAATAAGTTCATATCTAAAGAAGACAACACTGAACACTTCTGATATAATGGGTATGAAACATTTTATTATATGTAACCCTTCACAGCATGCAGTTGCTTAGAAAATGTGAGAAATACAGCACATATGATTGAGAGTTCAAGTAAGTCATTTAACTCATGGAGGTATCTGAGAATGCTTTACTGTACTTATTGCTGGCACGTAGAGCATCTGTATTAATAACAGTAAAGCTGTTTTCACACAGTTTCTTTTTCTAGACATTGATGCAGCTGTTTAGTTAAAAATGTGTGAGCTGGCCAATTAAGCTCCAACTGAGGATGTATCCAAGGAAAATTTACAGCAAGTGAGAAGGCATCTTCTGTACCTATCTTCTGTACTTAAAAGACAGGAACAGAAGATCCCTGTACCCTTTCCTGCAATAAACAGAGTATTTCCAGAAGTTTATTGTGATTATTTAACGCTATTGTTGGATGATTTTGAGTTTTTAAGCTAATATGTTGGGTTTTTTTACCGCACTAAGAAATTAGTGTCAGAAGGAGCTATCTGGGGTTTATGGGTGTAAATAAGTAAACAACTCTATTCAGAAATATTTAGTTCTGTTATTAAAACTAATGCAAAAAATTCTGGTGTAACGTCAGCAGAGGAAGATGGAATCATTTTGTAGGTTGTTTTACAAGACGTTTTTAATACAACATCTAAAAAATCTGACACACTTGTGATTACTATTATTACTATTATTATTATTAATAATATTATTTTACTAATATTAAAACATTATTTAAATATCTAATGTAATTTTACACTTTTGTGGTAATGTGATCATGGGTTGTTACAACATTACACTGACAGACAGTCTTCTGTGTGGAAATCCTTAATCTTGGCATTAATTGAATACTACCACGTATCTAAACATTATTTAGACCTCCACAGCGAAGGCAGGACAATGCATTAGTCCCCGACCAAAGAGCCATTTATGATTTGAGAAATATGAGAGCATCAAGGTGTTCCCCCAGCCTCCAAACTCCCAAGATCCCAATGCAATTGTCACATTTGAGTAAAGTTAAGTTACTGTGAGGATCTGCTGCCTATGCTCCGGTATGATACACCACAAAGCAGTGCTTAACTGGTATTTGAACTAATGTGGAGCAGCTCAAACCTCTGGCTTTTACCCATAAACCACAGCATTAGCATCACACACTGTAAAGCCAGTTACGTTGTAAACTTTTGACATCGCTTGTGAATTTATGTTGTGGTCAGCATGTTCTCGGACAGACAGACAGCACTATCATGAGACTTGATAGAAAAGGTTAAAACTGGATCTCGGCCAAAGAAACGGCTCCAAAGTTCTGAAGCAGGCGCACGCACTGATCAACAAAGAGAGAAAGTGAGGGGGAACCTGTGAGAGAGGGGCGAGCGAATTGCTGTGTATATATATAATACAGAACGAGCACTGAAGACCCACGTTACAGAGAAAAGGGGGTGTTTAAAATAACATTTAACTAAGTTGCCATAATGATGGTGATGATAATAGAAAATGCCACCAGCGAGCATGGTGGGCGTTATTGTCCCTTATTGGCCCCCCTGCTGCTTTGATTTGCACAAAAGATGTGAGAGGGAGGAAGATGATTACCATAACAAACACACTTGCAGACGCACACTTCCCCAGGGAAGTGTCAATCTAAGTGGAAGAGTATGTTGACATTTATAACCATCTGGGGGGGACATGGTACCCCTCAGATGCTATTTCTCAGCTGCTTAACTTCAATTAGGAAGGCCAGAGAGGGAGGGAGCGCAGGGGGAGCGGGGGGGTTAGGAAATCAGCAATGGGGACGAATTGTTACCGAATGGTTAAGTGGCGGCAGAATGGGTGCTAAGGGGAGAAACACATTTATGGGTGTCTCCTAAAGAGTTTGCATTGTGACTCGGCCTTTGTGGCTTCACATTGATGGAGGACTGCTGATGGCTATAGGAGATTATGTATTGACAGAGGATGTAAATGCAGACCGGAGCCTTTTTTTTTTCTTCTCCATTTGCAGACTGATTACACTGGCGAGGTCTCGCACTACCTTGAAGTTACATCTATTCTCCTGAAACACAAAAAAATACCTTTTTTTTAAGGTCAGTGTCAAAAACCGCCGCCCAGTACTCTAAAAATTGAGATGGTAGATCACAGCGGGGTAGAAAAAGAATGAAAGACAGAAAGCGGGGTGACAAAAAACACGCCAATAATAAAATGATGAACGGGGGGAGGAAAAAAAAGGTCCTATTGGACAGGAAATAAAGTGTGCTGTCAGTCAGTGGCTGCGGCGCTGCCAGAGTCACATCTCCCAGGTTATTGCTTATTGTTTACTCCCTTCTGAAAAGGTCAGAGGTCACCGCGACCACATCTATTTTTCTCTCCCACCCACTCGCTCCATTCTTCTCCGAGCACATGGAGGAACAAAGAGCCATGGCGGGGGTGGTAGCAGGAGAGGGATGGGGTGTAGCGTTGGGAGGGGGGGCGGTGATGGAGGGGAGTGGAATTAGAAAAAAAAATATAGAAAGGGAGAGCAGCGATCAGACAGCGCTGATAAGGAGAGAAGGCAGGGGCGGGGTGTTGCTGTGAGCTTTTCGGGGGGGGCAGCAGTGGTGGGGAGGATCGCGGGGATGGGGGTTGGGGGGGGGGGGGGGGGTGGCGTGATGTGTGTATTCAACTCCGGGCTGACTCCTCTTATGCTAATACAGCCAATTTCCTCTTTTATTTCATTTCTGGAGCCGAAATCTGCGATCTGCGATAAGGTTGCCGTGGCGACCGCCTGTTCCCCGGGCGGATGCGGGCAGCCGTGTGATGGAGATGTGTAAGTCGGCGGGAGCAGCAGGGAATGAATAATTTAAAACTCCACCAAGCTGGAGAGATAAGAGAGAGCAGGGCTGAGGCCTCTCTCACTCTCTCTCCCGCTCTCTGTCTCTCACTCACACACACACACACACACACACACACACACACACACACACACACACACACACAACTCCTCACCCTCCATCTCTCTCTCCCTCTCCCACAATCCATCACTTCACCTCACCCCTTCTGACTCTAACCCCCCCCCCCCCCCTTACACTTTCTATTTCTCTCTCTGGACATCTAAGGCTTCATCCTCCAAAGCAAGTTGACCTCCAAGGTCAAGGGCATGATGGGTAATTGAACCAGTGGGTTGGGGGGGGGACAGCTGGGATCAGGCCTATGGGTGATACAGCAGAGACGAGCTGAAGGCCTCAATCTGCCCGCTTCTCCTCCCGCTCGATTCAAATGTGATGATTCTGCACTGCTGAGCTGAAACCGCCAAGCATGCGAGCATTCGGCAAACTTCATGTACTTCAAGTTAAGCCCACTTGGCTCGTGCAATTCATTAGTCACTGAAACAACAGCCGCTCTCCAGCGTGCCACAATGGCCCAACACTCGAATGTAAAACATGCTTGGAATAGTTGAACGTGCTCCTTTAGAAACGCACCAAGGCGGAACAGGTGAGGTGTGGTTAGTAATGTAGTTACAACACTGAACTACTCTTAAAGCTTTGTTGCTGATTTCGTCAGTGTGTATGAATTTGTTCTTTTGATTCTGTAAAGATAAGCACTGTATGCTGCAGGAGTGTGATGGATCTGAAATATGTGATCTAAGTAATTGTCATGATGGCAAACAATGTTAAGGCGTCCAGCTCTTTAAGTTGGTCTGTAGTGAGTTATTACCACTTTATGCATTACAGTATATCCTGAATTGTTATGAGATTTACATTAGTATTTTAAAATTTCCTCCACCTCAGCAATAAAAATTGCAACTTAAATGCTAATATCGTTTTTTGCCGTACTTATAAGTGCTTTATTTTTCAGCCAGTAGTAAATGTTTTAAATGTATATATCTTTTCTTGTCACTTGGTGATTTACTCACCACTCTAAGAACATATAAGTTGTATGACTTTCCTGTTCCTTATGGGATATTTCATTTTCAGTATTATTTACTTAGCTCCATTCTCACAAGAGTCATCACTTTGTATTATTACATATTAGAAAGTAAACCTTAGTAATCTAGCAATCCCCTATGAGCACTTGGCAACAGTGGGGAGAAAAACAACTCCCTTTTAATAGGAAGAAACCTCTGGCATAACCAAGTTCAGATAAGGGCTGGTGGATGAGGGCAAAGAGAGGGCAGAAAAGAAGAGAGCAGAGATGACAAACGACATTCCAGTAAAGTGCAATATTGAAAAGGGAGATTCCAGGTGATGAGTGCTTTTACTTTCAGTACTTATGCTTGACTTATACTTCCGTCAAAGTATTTAAAAAACAACATTTTATTTATATTTTTGCATTAAGTTTTTCACTAGAGCCTCTGGACCCCACCATGACCACCAGCGTCACATTAGCATTAAATCATTGACCATCTGTATCCATCTGTTAAATTAATGCCGTTAACACATGAATGTTTCTCATAATATTTTATAGATTTTTCTGTTCATATTTTATACCTGCTCACACCAATTACCAAGTTCCATTTTTCCTATATGTAAACTGATTCTTACTCTTATCTTGGACTTAGTATGGCTGACAGTATATATCTCTTTGCTTTACTGTCCACAAATTGCATTTAAAAAGGAAGCAAAACCAAAAAGCTATAAATTGGTTGAACTGTTAGCAAAGCCTGACATATTATGTATGGAAACGTGTGTGGAAACATGTAACCCTTGACAACACCACCCTGCTGCTTTAAAGACCCTGTAATGTGCCAGGTACACGGTAGAAAATAGCACTCCAATTTCACCGCTCACTCCTGTTTAAACCACGTTAGATAAAATGGTTTTGTTTACTTAGGTAATAACCACGATCATTTAGGTTAAAGATATTTGCATTTTCTACTAATCAGCTAAGAGAAATCTATCAAAGAAGAGGCAAATGGATAGGTTTTTCACAATCATCACTGCACATCAGAACCTGTTGCTGGTTAACATTGATTTCACTGTTCCTGGGCTTTACTGGAATACCTTTACCCCTTCAGTACTCAAAGGCCAAATAACTTTTAAGAGCACACTTGATTTTTGGAAAACGGTGTCTAAAATTTAAATATATAAATTTTATGAGGGAAATGAGGTCATTAAGATGATATGCTACAACAGTTTAACTGGAAACTGATGGGAGATACTCAAGGGGATTTTCTTCTTAATTCCAGCTTTGTGGAGGTAAGGTAGGTCACTGGCTCGGCCACTCCGCTGGCTGGGGCGGCGTGTGTTACGTTACATCTCCGACTCCTCTCTGTCTGGCCCCGTCAACCTGTTTTCATTCCACAGCCGTAGCACGAGGTTTTATCGTCATGGAGATAAACCAGGGTTATAAACACCCTGCAGGTCATGTCCAGGTGAGGGGTTCGCGGTGAGGTGTGGCTGGCTGGCTGCCACCTCCCTTCCCCCCCACCTCCCCGGGCGTACGGACCTGTCCTTAAAAGACACAAGCGGAGGGGAAAATTGGAACAAAAAAGCTGATTCATAAACAAGCCACACAGGGCGCCCGCACAGGTAATCTCAGCCCAAGCGTGAAGCCTTCATCCCCATGGCGCCAGGAGGCAGCTCGCCCCGCCAGGATGCACAAAGTCCAAAACAAAGTTGGAGGGGTTCAAAAAACAAAAACCTAATAGACTGTATTTAAATGCACCTTCAGTTGCTGATAGTTCACCTGATAATTAAGGTTTAAGCCTTAATTAATATGCTAATTTACACAATATTTTCCTAAATAAGCTTTTTAAAGCAAAGTCACTTCACAGCCTGTTTGCCCACCGTCTTTCATCTGAGCTGAGCATCTCAGCCCACATCTTCCTTGGTCTTCTTCACATCAAGGGGTTATAACTTGTTTTGTCTGCAAAGTGCAACATCTCACATTCCTTCATCTGGCTTGTCCTGCCTACGAGGAAACACGCCGAACAACACGTACAGCTCAGCAACAAACATGCAAACAAACCAGAGACGCAGAGATCCAAACAGGCTGCGTTTCCTTCAGCAGACACATGGTGGCACTATGTACTTATTGGAGTCCCTGCAGCTGAGGTTCCCTCCATCCTGCCTTGAACCTAGAGTCCCACACCAAGCAGATCAGAGGTAAACACATGCACGCACACACACGCAAACACCTAGCAGATACTCCAGATTGCATTGATAATACTGAAAATATTGGCCCATAGAAATAATACAACACCGTGATAACAGAATGCTATCTGGTTTGATCATGATACCACAACTAAACGCAAGCAGAATATCAACTCCTGCAAACAAGAAGAATGAAGAAACTGGGCCTCACATCAGCGGCATGACAAAATAAAACAGGACTGACATCCTCTGTCGGACACAAGACAAACCCAGTAGCTCAAAAAGCTGCCATATCAATGCAGCTGATGAGAATTACACTGATTTCTTTTAAGTGTGGGGGGGAAGAGTGGTGTTTCAGCTCCTCTATGTGAAGCCATGTAAATAGAGCGGTTTTAAGAGGCTTTCAGGGCTGCGTGTGAGCAAATATGATTTCATTAAACAGGATATGAGCTCTCTTTTCTGATGGGCCTTAATCTAGATTACGGTTCGTCTGGAAATTCACAAATAGATGTTGGAAGAATCAAGCAAATTAAGCGCACGCCAGTCATCAAATCTATTCAAACAGGGTCAAAATAAAGAGGAATTTCTGCTCTTTATTCAAACATTATTATCTCTTTAATTAAATTATTCCCAAATTATTCCTCTGTTAAAATTGTAATCTATATAAAGGAATAATAATAACTTTAATATATTTGTTTTAAATGAGGAGATTTGCCTGCATGGGATGCACATCAGTGTGTTTTCTTCTTTTTTCCCCTTTTTTGAAAGGCACTGGTAGATTTACATTTGTTTAATTATGGAAGCTTGCGATCGTCTATCTGAACTGCGAATGTGAGGGGAGGAGAAAATAAGGAATTGTGGGGGCCTCAATTAAATCTGATGTTAATTAAATCTGATCTTGTTTTGTGTATTAATCAAGCGGCAATTTTAATCTAGTGAATACACAGGCTGTAATAAGAAATGTGGATATAGAGGGAGAGCAAGAATTATTTTAATTTCATGCTTGTGATGAATGTTTTTTAATATTTTATTTAGCTGAGTTGCATTAGTTCCCAATCTCCCCCTTCTTCTTCACCACCACCACCACCCCCACCTTCCACTCTCTCTTTATGCAATCTGAGCATCAGATTCATCCAGTGCAAAATGTCTGCACACATATAAAGAGAATGGGGAAACAGCTTGCATGAATAGGCCTACATTCAATGAGGTGTCTTAGAATAACTTCTGGTGAGTTATTATGTGAAGAAGTCTTCTGTGGAGGAAAAAAAATAGACGTATAAAGGGTAATATTTCATTTACTTTCCCCCCCAAAGTGTTCAAAGAAAGGGGCCCTGTTTGCACGTAAATCACCTTTCTTTTATTTTCACCTGTTATGCTCAAATACTTAATACACCCTTAACCTAATCTGGACTTCTGTTTGTGCATCAACCTCCTCACGAGTGTGTGCCCATGCGCTGCATGTGTGTGCGTCAGTGTTAATTATGTTTACATCAGCATTAAGCCGCGCTCTTATCAGATGTACTATTCCTTTTCAGAGGCAGGTTCTTGGTAGAGTGACACCAGAGATAAGTGGGAAAATTTACTCTGTGGTCAGCAACTCTTTCCACAGATACACACACTTGATTTCCTCTGGTTATTTTAAGCAAATGTTCCTGCTGAATGCAGAGATAGGGAGGAAAAACACAACCTCTATCCAAACCACATTAGGCTAATTAACAAACTCATTTAAAGTCGCAAAAATATTGATTGCCATACATTTGTAGAGGTGGTGGCGGTGGCTGCAGCAGCGGTGGGGTGTGGGAAATAAATAAGAGTGTGGCAGGTGTATGTAAATTGTTTGTTGGCAATGGAGAAATTTAAATTACAGTTCAATCAGAGAGGAGGAGAGAGGGGGAAGAGAGCGGTGAGCACCCTGTGATTTCCCGTCTCCACGCTTAGTTGATATTTCACTGGGTGCGGATTGAGCGCTACGGGTGCATTTCACACCCTGAATGAGAAAGGCAATCTCGCTCAGCCGACTAGAACAATAATTAGAATGGAGATTAAATAAAAATAATTAGAAAAAGTTCATCTAGTTTTGATGTATTAATTATTCCGCCCCTGCTTTATTCCAAGTCTAATTATCTGCTTCAGTGAAAATGCCAAGATTTTCTGTGAGTCATAAAAAATTACATTCATGTAATTATGTCAGCAATTTGGGGGGAAGTCAGCTAAGCAGAGCGTCGGCTCTCTACTCCCCCCAGTTTAAAGTAAGTAACTTCTAACTACTTATAACTTATAAGTTAATACAGTCCCTTTCAAGCCAGGGGTATAAATAATAGAATGCAATGGGAGATTATTTACTCTTTAAATGAGGAGCTGCTCTCCCAGCTCCCGACACTTCCCGCCTTCACACTCACATGCTCTGCACACCACAATGAAAACAAGACGAGTTTTTATCCATTCTTGGTCAGTAGATAATAATTTGCATATAAATGGAAATATTTATTGTGACAAAAAATAAGGAAAGGGAGATGTAGGAAGTAATATGCTCATTTTTCAAAAACTCACGGGGCCCAACTGTGATATCTGTATTTTAGGAGTCAAGCAGTTTAAAAAATAAGACGAACCGAATCTTTAAAAAAAAAGAAGAAGACGATGAAGAAGAGAGAGAGAGCAGTGAGAGAAAGAATAAATAAATAAATATCAGGGGAAGAAAGGGAGAGGGGAGCCAAGGGAACCTTTTAAGATGTTTACTACACAAATGGAGTCTCCAGAGAAGACAGCGTCCTGATGAAATTTGAGAGATAGCTGTCGACATTCTGTACTTTTCTCCTGGCTGTGTAGATGGAGGCAGGCAGGCTGGAGGACTAAGCTGTAATGACTTCCCTTCCTCTACCTGACTCACTGGGGGAAACCAATAAAGTTACAAAAATAAACTTTACAGATGTGGAAAATGTATTACCAAGATAGGAAATAGGTGACTACACTTGAAAAGAAATCACATATTGAAGGTGTGCCTGAAAAAAAGGGGGGGAAAAAGAGGGTATGGAAAGTTAAGGTAAATAATTCCAAATGCAAATCTAAACACACGTTACATTTAGTTTATTCAAAGTGTAAAGTGATACATAAAAGCATGAATATCTTCAACATTCTTTTTTTGATAAGGCACACGAGGTGGCACAGAACGCAATGCTCGGCTTACACAGTAATCAGTCAGACCCGGCACTTTGAAATGCAGAAAATACATAATTTAATGTTTTTTGGGTGGGGGGTACATGTTTCATGCAAAATGTTAAATGGGCTTTCAATGTGTAAGAGAAATTTTCATTCATAAACTCATAAACACCTTTATAAATAAATTCTTTACAAAGCCTTAAAGAAAAAGTACCAACTTTCTACGACCTATTTTCAAATCCTCGTTACTATTGTTCATTAAATTGTAACAAGCATAAAGCACTGTTAGTGCACACTGAGGGTGGTGGTGGGGGTCTCCTATGGGGAACATTTAAATAAAATGTATGAAACCATAGGTAGACGGAGCAGATGTGATTGTGGAGGTGTGGGATGCATGTTAGGCTAAACCGATTGAAATCAATAGGAAACAGGAAGAGGTGTAGAATATTACACAGTCAGTCTTTCTGTTAGCGTGCTTGCTTCCCATGTAATGGCTTCACATGAGCATACATACATATGAGGCCCCACAGCAGTGAGCTCAGAACAGATAAGGGCAAAGGCTCTTTGACTTTCTATTTCCTTTTCAGAAACCCAGCCGAGGCTACAGCGGTGAGGTTCCTGCACCAGTCATCGCAATGTTGTATAAATTTTATTGATTTAGATGGTCCCGAGTCCCCAAGACCGGTTACAGTTAAATCTCATGAGTGAATGAAAAAAATCCTTCTGAGAGATGAATTTTTAGACCCCCACCCCAAAAGCATGAATTTTACTCATGTCACGTCTGTAAAACGGCATTCAGACAGTAATGAGACAGAAAAATGGAAGAGGTTTACCCAAGAAACCAACACTTTTTTAGTATGCGTGTTTTTTAAGTGGTTTAATGTAATGTTTTCCTTTAGAGAATTTATTTCATATGAGACCAACATTTCTGCTTTCATTCTTTGTACGGGTTTTCAAAATTTCCCTTATGTGCTCAATGTCACTGTACACTTGAAATGGCAGTTAGGTAGTTGTTAAACATACAGCTGTCCACACTCTACTGCAAATCTGAAAATAACATACTGCCATATTTTGTTCAATTTAAGCATCAGGGAGCTACCTTTATGATTTGAATAAACAACATCTGAAACTGTCAGTTGTTAAGCTACTACATTCACTAGAAACCTGTGGTCAGCGAACTAACAAAGGACGGCACCGGCAGCTTCATATCTGATATTTAAATTACCATACTAGCATATATGAAAACTGATATCCATCTTACCATAAAACATATTTTTTTGTAATCGAAAATGTGCACAATGCTACAACAAAAACGATATTTTTTATAAAGCAACATTTCAATATGACGTGCAACAGGCTTTTTAGCGATATTTTCTCATCTTGTGCAACTTTGGGTTCTTTCTTTTAGCCCTTTATCTATATTTGCATCTGCTGAGGAGACACCATGTAGGAGTAGTAGTTATCAGGCCCTCATCAATGCAAGCAGGAAACATACTGATTAGAATATGAACAGACCACAGAGAGAGGAAAGTATGGCCACGCATACACTCACACAGAAGTTTTGCAAGATATTTGGCCTTTTTCTTTGGAAATGTGCGTGTCGTGAAATGCATCTTGAGCTTTCAGATTGTGACCTAATGCAAGAGAATTTTCTTTAAAAGTCTAAAAAAGCTAGAGCGCTGTTCCTCCCTGATTTTAGTCATCCAAGGTTTCGGCACAAAACAGAGGTGACTCAAATTCACATTCACAAGCAGTCCATTTCTAAAAGCTCACATTTGTGATCACACGAACAGTTTCTGGTACTCAGCTGCTCCTCTTGCTTTGAAAAGCACTGAAGTGTGTACAGGTCTTCTCTGCATTGTGAGGTAGCTGTGACCTGGGTAAGGTTTAAAAGAAGTCCAGGAGCTTAACTGCACTTCCACCACCATTGTTAAAGTTCCAAACATTGACTCTGGCTTTGGCTGGATACACAATACTTAACAGAACAAGCTCTGAAACTGGTACTTCCATTTTTTTATAGTTGGTCTAAGGGAATGTGTGCTTTACAAAATCCTGTTAATCATTTGATGCTGGGTTGTTTTTCACGCCACTCATTTCTCATTCATCTATTATTTATTATATTTTCTAAATGGTTTATATTTGTAATATAGTGTATATCATTCATGACTTAAATTTGTGCTTAGACAGTTTACTAATATTTTTCAATCAAACCAGGGTATATTTGTTTCGTTGTTTTTTGGATTGCTCATTTCATAAGATAAGATAAGATAACCTTTATTAGTCCCACACGTGGGAAATTTGTTTTCAACTAACTCTTACATTCGTTAGAGAGACAATTTGTTTAAATTTACCAGCAAAACTCACTTGGAATCAAGGATAAAATGCTCACCCATACTTCATATCCTGACCTCACATCCATCACATTAATGAACGTAGTCCTGGGCACAAACATAAACTGTACATGGACTCAAAGATGACCTGAATAATTGGTGCTCAGAAAGACAACCTGACAAGAGTTTACTGGTGAAAAATCCCTGTAGCCTCATAAAACACAAAAGCTTAAATTCGCACAGCTAGTTAGAGGGGGCAAAAGTACAGATACAGATAAAAATAGAAAACAGTCCTGAAAAAAGTTTTTACTCCAAGTAAAAGTGGAAAAGTGCAGTCTCTGAAATGTATTCAAAGTAAAATAAAAATAAAAAGTAGCTTCTTGAAATACAATCCTACTAACCTTTTTTGTACAAAACTAATATAATAATAAAATAATATTAGTACATGAGAATACAAATATTGAAATCTAAATTCTAATTCTAATGAATCTACTCAGTTTAAACCTGTTATGTAGGACACAAGCAGAAAAAGATCATTTTAAAAATTGTTCTGTTGCCTGAATTGCAGAAGGTGACTTTGCCTCCACACCTACACAGTAAAGCTAGTACAGCGCGGGGTCACAGTGGGATCCAGCGGGTGGGAGAAGCCCACGATCAGTGTAGTGTCTCAGACTGGGAAAAGAATCATAACTCAGAACGTAAGGAATATAAAGTACAGATATTTGTTTAAAAAAATAAGGAGTAAAAGTAAAAAGTTATCAGAAAAATAAATGCTCGAGTAAAGTACAGATACCTAAAAATTCTACTTAAGTACAGTGTTTGTAAGTATTTGTACCTTGTTACTTCCCACGACTGGAGTAGTATAATCTCGATTACCTTAACAGTTTTTGTCTTTAACTACTGAGATGATGCATTTAATGAATGAACACTGGTGGCAACGCTACGTTTTTTTCTCAACATTTTATTTTACAAATAATACATAGTTGATACATGCACACATGACAGCCCTGTAGCTGGTAATATTACTTCATAAGGTCAATTAGAGCTAACCAAAAGCCTGAAAATCAGTTGCACACACACCTAAAATGGCTCCTAGCTAGGGCATGTTATCGAGTAATTTAGGTCTTTACTATCCGGTCCCAAGCTCTTTCTGTCCAAAGCAAAACCCGAAATTACTGCTCACTGTTTGAGCGTGGGAGAGACAAGGTAACTGAATCAAACTGGATTGTACACGAGGCAGAAACCTATATAAAAGCACCGTAGAATGGAAAAACTCCAAATATGTTTACTAATATAACACACAAACACTGGACAAACATGAGATTAGTTGAGTAGTGAGTCCTGGCAGACAAGAGTCACTTCTGAGGTAGCTTTGGCTTCCCGGTGGGAATGTCAAAATGTGTGCATTGGTATTTGTGCAAATATTAGTGCTTCTGTGCATGTTAGCTATTAACCACATGGATGTGGATCAAAGGAAAAAGTAGTACAAACCCTGGTCAGTGAGTTGTGTTGACTTACCTGCGGCCTCCAGCAGCTACTTTGCTGGTTAGACTGAGAGTGTGCAGCAAAGAAACATGCAGCTCAGTACATATATTATCACAATGTGTAGAAATGAATTCATAAAGAAAAGAAAGTTAGCACCCTAGAAGTTTTCATTTGATAATTCATTCTGATGATGATGATCTTCAAAAAAATCTTATGTACCCGAATGAATGTTGTTTGACGACAGTTGCTCTAATATTTACTCAGTTCTAAAATATTTGGACTAACCATACATTTAAAAATTTATACTGAGCATTATCTCAAGAAGTAGTTCTCAATTAAGCAATCAGTCAGTAAGCAATCAGTGCTTAATGTTTATTCATCATGAGTGCATCTGAAAAAGACAAAATGAAACTTCTTTTCCATGACCTCACCCTTGCCAAAAAACATGGCCATTATTTTCTCTCAAATATCCATTAACAACAGTCATTGACCCGTAAATTCCCAAATAAACAGCCAACAAAAACACAGCACAGTCACTCCCCCAACCAAATCCAAAAGAAAGAAAGAAATACAGTTAAAAATTATTGCAACCCATTATTATCAATGTTTCCATTTTGGCTGTTACAAACTAGAGTCCAGAGATCGTATCTGAAAGTCAACTTCCTGTTGTCGGACCAGTTATTCTGTTTTCTGTTTGTGTGGTTTGTATTGTTTCTGAGCAGCAATCTTTTTATATACCCGGATAAGGAAGCACATAAAACCAAAAAGTGACCCTGCCAGAAGGTTTTATGGCAGATTTCTGACTTGAGAAAGAGTCATGATTATGTGCAGTGTTTGCTTTAGATTGCTATTTAAGGCCAGTTGTCTTTGGCCAACAGAAGGCGCCAAGTGGGGGGATCGAAAAGCGGGCCTATCAGTTACTGACCTCAATGGTCAGACTTATGGCTCATTTGGACTCCCATACTCTTTACACGCACACACATGGGGCAAGCCACAGGTTAAGTCTAGGGTTTTGGAAAGATCCCAAAGTGAACATTAATTTCTTAATGCATTTTGGGTCCCGTGGGGGCTGTCCTCAGGAGTAAGCCACATGGGATCACTCTGCCAACTCTCATAATAGGATTGAGTGACAGTGCAGTAAGTGATGCAAGAGACTGTGTTTTGTCTGTGCAGTTAAAATGTTAGACTTTTATAAGTAATGATTTCTTTGACAGCTCTAATTTTCATAATTTCCATCTCTCAACTGTTTTCCATTTTCTGTTTTGTGTGCGGTTGTGTGTTTTGGTTTGGTGGTTAAAGTCTATACCATACAAAGTAAAATAAAGCCGTTATTAATTAGCAAGGTTGAGTTCCTCCTCTAGGAGGTTTGTTATTGCTATGTCTGAAGCTGGAAGAAGGCTGACGCCTAATTGATCGACAAGCTCTCTGGGACTCAGTAATGATAATCAATATTGACACATGTTTTCTGCCCTCACCATAACTCATAAACATCACTATGCAGGCTGCCGCACAACCAGCTGTGTATGTGTATGCCAGCAGCAGCCAAACAAAAACAACCAGCATGTTCAAATTTAGACTGGAGATGAAATGGAAAATGTGTGCTCAGACAAGCCTTTGACCTCTGTGGGTTACAGACAGCTGATTTTTCATTCTGGTAATTTTAGATGAAAAATACAGAAATAATAAGAAAAAAAAAAAAGAAAGTAAAAGTTTTCCACTGAATTCCTACTTAATTATGATCAGGGTGAAGGTTTTTGTCCTTTGAAATTACTAATAATACAGTAATGCATGCCTTCAACTCTACTGTTACCATCGGTTTCTATTTCAAACTATTTTCTAATTAAGAGTTGGTTATGTCAAGTTAAGTCAGTATAACTCACGACAACGAAATAACAAACCAATGTTTGTGCGTAACTTTGCATCAGTCACGATTAAAAAGACATGCTAGCTACCGCATTTTGTGAAAATAGACAACCTGCCAAGCTTCTGATCGCTCAAAATATTAAACTCTTCTACAGTGAAAATGGCAAATCAAAATGTCAAGCAAAGTCAAGAGTTCAGAAGACCCTGTGGCCTGACAGAAATGGACTGAAACTGACTTTACTCCTACACAGCACCCATGCTATCTTGCATAGATAGAGCGCTTTAGGTTGAAGATGTAAAATGTTGCTTTTGTTGTTTCTTTCTTTGAGTTTTGTTTGTCTGTGTCATGTATCATTTTAATGCATGAAAAACGCTGGTTATTTATTAGCTAGTTAGCATTGGCATTGCAATCCACAACTGACAACATATTGTGATATGTTATATGTTGTTGTTCTATGCTATTCTGTGTATTTAAGGTATTTGGGACACGTTTTATGTGTTTAGTTTAGTTTAATACTTTGTTACAAAGTAGTTTTCAGACTTTGTGATACAGTTAATAAAGAACTTTTCACTGTCACAGCCTCCCTCCATTTTAGCCCCCTAGCCCAAAAGGGAGAACACTGATTAAAGTATTCTTATCATTTTGAATAATGCAATCAAAATCATGTATTTAAGGACGTACGCTTGCTATTTAACACATAGCTTTGGTGCAAAAGCTGTTTTAATGATGTACAGTATGTATGTTTTTGGCACATTTTCACCATCAAACCTATAGTTTGATCAACTACATTTTAGATTCTGCAACAGATTTCTTGTTTGGAAGGTTGTTAGGAGAAAGCATCTTTCTAAAAAGAATTCAACAGCAAGGCTTAGGTTTGCAAAAATTTAATCTGAACAATGGACAAGACAATTTGGACACATGAGACCAAAATGGAGATGCCAATGCACAGCATCATGTTTTGTCAGAAGCAAAAGCAAACACAGCATATCAGCACAAACATCTCATACTAACTTTCAAGCACGGTTGTGGAGGGATGACTATTTGAGAGTGTTTCACAGCCACAGGATCTAGGCGTCTTCCAGTCATTCAGTCCACCATGACCTTCCTTCCATATCAAAGTATTCTAGAGTCAAATGTGAGGCCATCTTCACATTTGACATGCATCAAGTCCTGTAGTAACATACTTGTCTGCACAACTGTAAATTTGATAATGTAGTTTGCTGGCTGCTTTGGTCCAAAAATAATAGTCTTAACTACTCCAATAAAACACCATATGTGTAGGAGAACAACAGTGTAATGTAGCAGGAGTTTAAAAGGCAGAAGGCAAGGGTCTTATTGGCACAAGTGGAGGGGAATATGGGTGTGTGTGTGGGGGGGGATGTGAAAAAGAACATTTGGGTCACTGGGCAATTACCAAGACTCTCCATCACAATAAATGGATCCACACATACTTCCCCCTCAATTAATGCATTAGTGGGGTCAGGGGTTATGTAAGCATCATCCTCTCTGCCAGAGCAGGGAGGGGTGTTGTAACCCAGGAAGTGTGGTGGTTGAATGTGATTGGTTGTGTGTGAATGTTTAGCTTATGTGTCAAAGAGATGTAAGGGAGATGAAGAAAATGCTGTGCTGTGTGAGTTTTGTTGGTTGTAACTGTTTCATGCAAAAAGAAATTCTACCACTCGGCCAGAGCACCTGATTCTTTACATTTTAATATTGATAGTAAGGATAGATAAAGCACAAGTTCACTCAGATGCTAAAATAGACTTCCTCAGTATTTGTATAGTAAGAATGAACTTTTTCTTAGGAATCACTTAAAGCGCTTTCTGTGACAGGAAACTCTGGAGGAAATTTTACATGTCTGGCCTGTATATAATAATACCACAAGCTTAACAGAAATTGCAAGTAACTGAACTTTGTTTGGATAGGGGCCCATAACAGGATGAAGGCAACACAAACTCCCACAATGTGCCACATGCAGAAGCCCTCTGTTTATTTATTCAAATTGTGCCCTGAATGGTGCATTATGCTGGCTTTCATCTGTCAGGTAAAGGTGCAACACTTTATTCCCCTCTCTCTTCCTTTCCCTCTGTGTTTCTGTGAGGAGGGTTTAAAGTGAGAGCGCCATCAGTCGTTGTGCCTCAGGCCAAGTTTCACATTCGTGTTGAACGTACGCACAGCAGTTCTCACACACACACACGCGCTGCACTAGTTAAAGCTTTCTAGGAAATGTGAGTTGACCTGTCCTTTCATCATATGCCACCCTTTAAAGAGACAACGAGAATTCAGACCTGTTTTATTGGGTAATAATGAGGTAAGTGATGCATGTGGCTCTTTGTCTTTTTATGAGGTACTTCAAGAGATGAGATCAGGTTTTTTTGCTTGTGGATAGTTTTATTGTAAAAAATTAGTCCTTAAAGTGAAGAATTCAGAGAAAACACTGAGTGACATGCACCACATACTTAGAACCAAAAGGTTATTTTGCATGACAAAAGCTACAAAATATAAGTGTGTTATAATGCTGTGTGACAACAGTCAGTTAACATATCCATGACAAAAACACGACACTTAGAACACAACGACGTAAACAGAAACCACCATATCTGATGAAGTGTCTCATAAACACAAATTAAACATCTGTCAGCAACATTTCAAAAAGCATAATGACATTTTGAAAATGGGCACCAACAAAATGGAAAACAGAAGTATGAAAAAAAAAACATTTCAAACAAGACAAGCAAAAAAACACAACCAAAACCTAAAATTCTTTTGGCTGCGTTTTGTTTCACCTTTGGATCAGTGTAGACTTTAATGAGATTTTTTACAAATTAAAATCCCCTATCCAGTGTCAGCTATGATTAACCACAGACCCTAATTCTCAACAGTTTCAGAGAGTTGATATGGTTTTATATTTTACAGAAACCACGGTTACGCGCCAAAAAAGTGATTTTTGGGGGGGTTTTTCATTTTGATATTAGATGCTCCAAACTTGCTGGATAATCGCAAATCTGTGGGTGAGGAATGTCTGGATATTGACTCATATGCTTGGTTAAAGAAATATTTTGACTGGGTCCATTTCCTCTGACGAAGGATATGGGGTATCTAAAATGACTCGCTTGTTCATTTATTACCTGTGCCGCACAGAACAAAGCCTTTTTATGCTCACATTTGATTATCAAGCAGATTTCTGATTACAAGGTTGACTCATCATCCTTTTCCACAATTACCCAAAAGTTTGGCGTCATTTGGTAGAAAATAAACATCTATTTGATAAAGCATTGTCGGGTTTTACGCAAAACGTATACGCACAATGGGTACGCGCACAATTTTTGTCAGTTTTAATGGTGCTACATTGTGACTGGGCTCAGCTAGTGGGAACATATTTTGATGATAGTCTGACTTGTTTTCTTGGTTGAATGTGATGAGAAAGGAGGCACAGAAGGGTATTTCCTGGGCCTCTTGCCTTTTATCTACCACAGCACATCAGCATTAAATCTCAGATTAAACGTTTTTTAAAAGAGACTTTTATGTACCTTTAGAACTTACATTCACCACTTTTTTCCAGAAACTAAAATACTTATACCTCAAGATAGGTACTGCTGTTCTTCTCACAGACATGAGAAGAGTGACCACTAGTATGTAATGTTTCACAACTTGTACCTGTACTGTTCTCACATTTGACTCTCTTAATACTGGACAGGATTCTTGCGCGCTATTAATTTTTCATATGCCGAGTTTGTTATTAAAGCGCTGTGAAATTTGTTTGCGTTATTACTCAAATTCAGTAGCAGGATTCACCTGTAGCTCTGCAAAATCACACATCAGTCAAATCCTGTTGTGCAAGCAGAATATTCGATCGCAAAGTAAAGTTCAGATAGTCCATAAAGTTGCTAAAAAAAGAGAGCGCAGGGTTGCACACCATCACAACCAGTCAATCATTCACCAATAAGTCCAGTTAACACCCCTCAAGCACTCTTTAGATTTCCTTGTACGAGTGTGTATATTTACAAAGGTAGTTGAGGCCATGAGTTTTAAGCGCGTGTGTACGTGCGTGCAAGGGGGTTGCACACACAGGGGACAGACTCTCTTTCTCAGTGGCGAGACTTTGAAGTTGGGGCAGTTCTCTCTTTGAGGTGGTCTATCCCCCGTTCTCAACAGCGTTAATCATGCGTGAAGAGAACATGCTCACTCTGTGGTCGACCAGGCATCGCTACTGATGGCTTCCCTCAGTCCCTGTGTGCGATGGAGGGGTTGGGATCAAGGGTGGTGGTAGTGTTGAGGGAGGATTAGCATGGCCGTAGGCTAATGCACTAAAAAGAAAGCGCAACAAATAAATGTACAGGGTCAACTCATTCAAGCATAGCTACAAAGGTAGAGTTTGAGGCAACTGATTTTTCTTTTCTTTTTTTAGTCGCTTGCCTCACCCTCCAGTAGATGAACTGTGCTACAGATCACACATAGGGATATTGCGCATATATGTTGAGACTCTATGTTGATACTCTAGGAATAAGGCTTTAGGTCTCAGACTGGTTTTTCATAGTTTGTGTTAACATTATAGTCCCAGTTGAGGGAAATAAAAGGAACACTAACCCCATGTTCTGGTCACATCAGTTGGGAAGCAAACTATTCCAACAGGAGGAAAATTAGTTGAACCTGTAGCCGGATTCAAGTTATACTATTTTTTCCCTCAACTTTCCAGGAAGATCTTGCTCACTCCTTTTATTCCTCAGCATTATGTATGCCAACAGCAGTAAAATGCTTACTGCACAGCAGTACATTGCCTATATTTGTGATGCTCAGCTTGGATCTTGCATAAACTTTGTATTGGCAGTGCATTTAAAGTTCTCCACCATGCCAAAAACCTCCTTTCACTGCAGTTTACCCTCCCATCTTTCCATTTCATATCTGTCCTTAACCCCAATTCACTACTGGAGGAGAACAACATACATATGTGATCACCAAAGCAAGTTGGAGACAAAAAAGTGCTGCGTTTAGCTATGATCAAGTCCTGGATGGATATCTTTTTTTTCCAAGGTTCCAAGTTGTATTCATATACATTCCAAATGCATTTCAGTGAGTACTCAAATATTTTGCCACAAACATTTTTAATCTATTAAGAAAATGCTAAAGGTGTAAAAGCATACAAAGGCAAAATGAGTCACAGCCTTTTGTAACACACATTAGGGGAGACCGGGGATAGTTGTAACATTTTTGACATTTCTGTCTGTAAATTGGAGCTCTTTTAAGGTAGTGGATTCAAAATGTAATGCAAAGTATTTACATGTATCTGCTATTAAATAGTGCAGCTATTTTCTCTGCAGCACAATTACCCATTGCATGGTATGGCCTCAAACACAAAGAGTGAAATGTTACAATTAACCCCATAGTCTGGGTTAGTTGTAACATATCCTGGGGTAAAATGTAACACAATGAAATAAGGGTACTAACAAAATATTAACATGTAATCTTTGTTTATTCAACACATGAATGCACTTACATCCATTTATGTAGCTGTGTGTGTGTGTGACAGAATGCAGAAATCTAGCTTTTGAACATATTCCAACCCCCCCAAAAAAGACAAATTATGGAATTTTCTGCAACTGAATATTTCATTAATTTTGGTTGGTCTTCCTTGTGTTTGGCCTCATTGGCTCAGTGGGCATTATAACCTACAACTCTTGCACCAATTTTGAACATAACAATGAAGCTGAAAAAATGTAGTTGTTCACCAGCATCGCAATTCCATTACTTTTTATCATACCTTTGTGTGGTTTGCAAAGTGCTTCAGAAAGATGAGGAAATCTGTTTCTTGCAACCATCCTGATTTATTTCCACTACCAGTACTTCCTACTGGTCCATCTCTGACACAGTGGTCTGCATAATGTATGTGTGGGAACACAAACAGTGGAGGAATTGTGTTGCCAATGGCATTAACCGCATATACAAAAGCGACCAGTGAACCTCTCTCTGCTGATGTCGTTGCCCCAACTTGTTTAATATAAGTTAAAGTAATAGTGTGGTAAGTTGTAACATCTGCATTATTGTTACAACTAACCCAGACTATTGCTGTTACAACTGACCCAGACTCCTATAGCCATGAACTAGCTAACATTACAGCCAACGGCTAAAACATTAGCACTAAAGACTTACACAGAATATATCCCCATAGACATACAAATAACATAATTTAAGTTTGATGAGTTTAACTGCAAAGCAGATGATGCTATTAGAAATTGAAATAAAGTAGAAAAACTTACTTTTTGGCATACAAATTACTTTTTTTCGTGTTAAATTGTCTGTGTTTGACAAAATGTGCTGATTTTTCACATGTGATAGCAGAACTGAATTGGGCATGCACAGGATGAGTCACATCATTTGAAACTTAGCCCTGACTGGAGAAATTGGAAGTGTTACAACTGACCCATGTTACAACTATCCCCGGTCTCCCCTACCACTCAGACCTTTAGTTTCATTCCAACTTTGTGCCAACAATTTGTCAAAGGGCATTTCTTGTGTTAACAAGAGTGTACAAAATGCTGTAATGTTTTTTCTCTAGGTGTGGAAGAACTTGACAAGTCTTAACCTTAATCCTGTCAAACATCTTCAGGAGTGAATTTGAAACCTGTTTCCAAGAATGTACAGAAAGCAAACCTGAATGACTAGACGCTGCTCTCTCACCATGTAATAATAATATAATGGTTTCTGAATGAGATTTTTGTATCCACATCTTTATTTTTCTCTGTTGTCTATTAGTATCAAACCTTACCAATGCAGCTGCCTGAAGTTATTCATAATCATAGTTGCACAAGGAGCTTTGGATTGGTAGGAAAGAACTGTAAGAGATTGCAAGGCCCAAGAAAAGAATAGCAGAGTAGAGAGGAAATGGGGGTGGAGGGGAGCACTTTAAGCACGGGGAGGCACAGACAGTTGAGTCATATTTCAGGCCTGATTGGAACTGACAAAGTGTTATTGGAGGACTCAGTCCCCACAGCATTGTTTGCTTTAGAAAGTCAGGGCCAGATTTATTATGACTGAAAAACATTAGAGAGATCGGAAGTGGGGACAGCGCAGGGAGCACGGCATGTCTGTCTGCACACAGAGAAAAGGAACTTTAGAGGGATCATATGGAGATGTATTAGGCCAGATCTGCCATTCATAAAATCTTTTAAAAGTGTGCTGTTGAAATGTTAATGCAGTCAAAGGAATCACAGAATATGGCTAATATAAAGCTTTCGGTGCCCCCAGTCTGTAGTTGCATTAGTCCACTCATGGAGATAAATAGCTGCCATTTGCCACGTGTTATGGCTATTGGAGTTGAGAGGCTGAGAAGACAAATGCATACATCTCATGAGTATACATTCTTTGTATACCATCCAAAATCAAAACTCACTAAAAGTATGCACTTTAACTAACCATACATTGTGTAATAATTGGTTATATTATTAATTATTCCAAGCAATGGTGTCAGAGACTGGGAGCAAAAAGTTTTTAGTTTCTGCTTTAATTGCCCTGTGTATTATAGTCAGTAATGGAACAAAAAACCCTGGCTTTTTCAACCGTAACCATAACTGTGCTCTAAAAACCCTGCAAGTCAGCAGAGACAGATGGATTTGGGAGTTTTAAGGAGGCTGCAAATCCTCAGTTGTCAAAGCAGGTATCTTTACATTGTTAAATTATTTTAAACAGTACTGCAAAGCTAGGTAAGTGGCACTTAGCTTATACTCTTTTTTGTTCATATGCACATTAAGTTTACTTACCTTTTGTTTCATTTTCTGAACCTCTGAAACTTTCCGTCTGACTGAAATGAGCGTAACATAACCACACACCAGTGTACTAATTATCTAAATCCCAGACACTTTTGACTATATTTTGTTTCATTTTTGTTATCTTTATCTTGCTATATAACATTTGTTTCTGTCAGTCAAGGCTTTTGCAGGTGCAGTGCCTCACAGACCCCTGTTTACTGTTTGTGTTGTTGTTGAAAGAAAAGATTCAACCTTCACTCCAAAACTTCTAAAAAAGAAACAAACAAAAAAACCCATCAGATGTGCTGCTGTATTCATGTCAATCATTTGTTCCTGTCTGTCACCATATAGTGTAAGTATTCTTGAAATTACAAACGTGACGAATTCTATTTACGAGAGCTAAGAAATTCTGTATTAGACGTAAGGAAGGTTTGAAGTAGCACAAACACTCTTGCTAACTCCTGAGATCTGGAGTTCCATCAGGAAAATATATAAAGTTTCGTGTTTAATCACTTTTGTTTTTAGAAATTTGCACTCATTTTGGTTTTCTATGACTGCTAAAACTTTCTAGCTTTGAAAAGTTTAGATCATATTAAGAGCTTCCACATGAAAGGTGTTTTTCTTTCTTCAGCTAGTTAGCTTCAGCTAAGCTATTCCAGCCTTACTATCTCTTAAAAATTGTTGGAATTTTGCTTGTTCATTGTGAGAATTTATTCTAAATTAAACCACTTAATTGAATTTGTTAACATCTAGAGTCTTAGCAATGCTGTAAGGTTTCTGTAAACAGAATGGTGAGAACATGCTAGGCCATCTTTAGATTGCTAGCTTAATGCTAACTTCTAATAGTCTATTAAAAAAACACAAAGCCATTACTTGTAATTGCACAACTACAGTTGCCTGAGTATTTTGCTAGATATTCCCAACTAACAGCTAATACAGTATGAGAACTAATTAAATCTAAAGTAGACATTTAACAGTGACATTTTTCATAACCTGTCAGGAAGTCCTACGTTTTGCTTACTTTCTCTGGATATCTCTGGCTGACCTCAAATAGAGACTCATCTTGTCCCGGCATCAGGAAAACGTCATATCAGGCTCATAACCTTTTTTCTTCTTTATTGTATTCATGCATACTAGGATGCTACACTTGAACTATCTGAGAAAAACAGATACCCTGACTACTATAGTGGAGTTGAAGGAATTCAAGGAGATTTTTTTTGGCACCTTAGTGTTAGTTTGGCTTTGAAAACCAGCAGTGCTTTTGGACCTTGGCTGAAACCCCAAATTGCAAAGTAAATGGAATCTGTTGGAAAAGTGCATGTTGCTTGCATAGCCTTTTCCTGTCTGTATATACACTGCTTAAAATTAAAAATAAGTATAAAACAATGACAACCAGAGCAGGGCGCTGTCATCCTGCGATCACACATGTTTTGATAGTTAATGGACAGCATGGAGAGCCTAAGCTCACTGTATTTGAGTAACCTCTTCCTGACCCCCGCCTCACCACTCCTCTCCTCACACACTGGGACAGCGAGCAACAACGAGGAAGAAGTGAAGGAAGAGGGAGAGGCGGCGGGGCCACAGCAGCGCTTTTGGATCCTAAATAAAAGAAGGCTCTCACTCGCCTGTGCTCTGTTTGTCTTGGCTTTAATGTGTCCACACAATGCTGTGGCTCAAACGGCCAGAATCAGCTGACAGCTACAAACTGTCCATTTAATACTCCAATGTTAATTCGGTTAAATTACGGATGCTAAGCTCGTGAAAAATATTTTGAATCCCGTGTGGAGGAATATACAGTTTAAAATTTGTTATGGAATAAAATGTATGCATAACAGCAGAAAAAATTAATAATACTTTAATAATATTATATTTATTCCTTTGCCCTAATATCACAGGGAGGTCAGTGCGTATAAGTCTGTGGGACACAATAAAATATTTTAATGCCATCTTATAGTTTAAATACTTTATTAATCATAATTACTTTTATTTTGGAATATAAATCGAAATTAATTAACAAAATACAGGAATTGGTAAGATAAATGATAAAATATGTAATTTTCTGTTCAGAATAAACACCTGATGCACGGCGAGAAATGGCTCATAAGCAAGCATCACGTAGTCTAACGTGTTTAAAGACTGCAGGCGACAGATGAATTGACGACAGACTAGAGGGTTTCTTAAAGACACAAAATAGACAGAGATGATTTCAATGACACAAAAAATAGATGGAGATGCAGAGATCAGAACCGAGAACGAGTGTGGGAGGAAAAGAAGAGGAGTGGGGTAAAGGGAAAGAAAGAGAAATAGGCTGGCAGATGAAAGCTGTGGCACAGTGCAAAGCTCTTTTGCAGGAGAGAAATCCAGCGAGTCCTGAGCAGGTGGTGAGAATGCCAAGAACTGAGCTGCCTGACAGATGACAGAGAGAAAAAACGAGGAAGGCGATGAGGTGAGGTAAGGAGAAAGAGAGAAAAGGCAGTAGGGGCTCTCACATTCTGGAGATCCAAAAATAGGCCAAGACAGATGTCAGTTTAAGATTTTGGAATTCTTCATTTATAAACTCTGTTCTGAGACTTGATGGTGCAATTATAGTTGTTATAGATATTTTGTTTAACTTCAGTTTTCATTCATTATATCATTATGTGACCCTTTTGTTCACACTTCCCATTTTTGGGGTGTGAGAGTTCAATCAAGGTGCCACTTCCTAATAATATAAAACCAATTTTCACACTTAAGGGATCTGGTCATATCCGTACAGCCTTTGAACCTTTCTCTCCCGTCTACCTCTAAGCAACAGTAAGGGTGGGGACTGGTTTTTGGAGGAGATAAGTTCACGGTCTGATCCTGTGTGAGGTTCCCTGGCCGGGTCATTGGGTTATACCAGGGTCAGCTTGGATTTGCTGATCTGAGAGAGATTAGCATTATACAGTTACTCATGATATGAGATGCTAGCACAGCCAGGTGTTAGCTGATGAGCCATAGCTGCTTCCTATAGGGGATTGTGGCCTGATGTAGGATACTTCCGAACACAAGTGAAAGGAATTTGGGGGTTAGTCTCTACTTCCAGAAGAACAGGGTGTAAGGCCCAGAGGCCAGAATCAGCCCAGCAAAGACTCCAATCCAGTCCGCTGGAGTGCATAGATTTTGATATCTCTGGTGTAGAACTATAGCAGGTCAGGTACACAACATTTGTTCAGGTTACAGAGATTAACCTGAAAGGTCTATTTAAAATGAAACAATTTCCTTTAGTACTTTCTTAAATGATTCACTTGATTAAACTCTGGCCTAGACACAGGCTTTCCTGTGGTGTCTGGCAACAATGTGCCGGCATGCTGTGAGGCCTCTATGCATCAAACGGGCATCGCAGAACAGGTTCGGTCATTTATCATTTTCTTTGAGTCTTTGCTTGACAGTATTTGCGACGTAGATCATTTTGTGTGACTGAATTTAACAATTTAACAATTCAGACACTGATCTTCGTCACCACCCAAGCTTCATTTTCTTTTGGCAATTTCTGAGTTTGAAATTGGAACAAGACAAGTAAAACAAGCACACTAAGACACTCTACAAAAAGGAAATCTCAAAAGGATTATGATGAGAAGAAGAGAAAGAAATTGAGTGTGTGGAGCCGACTGGTTGTTTGACCTTTGACCTGGGCGCTGCTCCAAGTTGGTCCAGACGGGCAAACAGGCACTGTTGGTTCTGGCTGACACTGGCTGTGATATATGTTTTCCTGGAACCAGAGAGAAGGAAGTTGAGGCTTTTAAAATAGAGTGGATATAATTTATTTTTAATATACTGGAGCTTGGATGGTTTGCAGAGCATTTTGATTCTTTGAGTGCAGTTCGTGCCATGAACACTGCTCTTTTAAGACTATACGTTAAGTAAATAACAGCTGCAGACTGCTGTTTTAAATCCTGCTTCTTTAAACCTCTCATCCTCGACCCTATAAGAACACTGTATGTTTAGTGTGTGTAAGGAAGGAAACGGTAAGGCACAAGGCATTACTGAAGGCTCTCAGTGGTGCAGATATTGTATCTGTCACGGTTTGCCCTCTGCAGTCATCAGCACATACAGAATTGACCTTTGCGCCACACACTCATGTTACCTCCAATTTATCCTGTAAAGAAATCGGCCAAAGTGAAGGATGTAGGTTTGATACCTTTTAAAGAACTGTGGGAATGACGCAGATAAGTTTTGGGTCACCAATCTTTCCTGTGAAGTTACTACTGTGCATCTTAAGGCTTTAAAAATCTGCTGCTGTTTGTTGTTGCATCCAAATATGGTTGTTGTTTTTTTTTTAAAAAAGAAAAAAAGAAAGGACGGATAGGTCAGTTTCGAGATTTCCGAGTCCGGTAGTGAACTTGGAGAACAACTCAGCCTTTACTATATGACCTTTGGACTAGCGGCTTCACTTCTACTGTAGATAGATCATGACATTGTGTTGACACTGCCTATCATGCTAATCTATGTTAGTAAAACTAAATATAATTTCAGGACACAAAATCACTCTAGAATCAAATTATCAAAAGAAGGAATACCTTACCAGGAAGCCTCTAACACGAATTCCCTTTAATCCAGGATTTTATGATTTGCACGTCAGAAAACATTGCAAGAAAAAGGCAAATGCAAACAATACACTTACTTGAGCCCTTACAGCAGTCATTCTGGTGGTTCTACAAAGTCCCTCTTGTTGGAACACCTGGTTGTTTAAGGGGGCTCCTCAAGGACCTTGAGGTCCACAGGCCAAGCCTGGAGATTCCTTAGCCCAAGCTCCAGGGCCACCACGTCTTTTGTCCACAGAATGGCAACACTGCTCAGATTCCTCGCTCCTATTCCCAGCTCAGTAAGAGAATACCCCAACTACATGGGGTCCAAAGAGTGGTCATGACCACAAGTGCATGTGAATGCATACATTTATGTGTGTGTGTGTGTGTGTGTGTGTGCGCGCGCGCGTAAGTTAGTGTGTATGTGTTGTGTGTTTGTTGATCTCTGTCCTTAATTGAGTAACGAGGTGGATGTCCTTGTGCTGCAGCTGACTGGAGCTCAATAGCACACCTGCATGACTGATGCTGATGTAAGAAGTGCACCGCCCTGAACCCTCACCCCCATCTTTTGGCTTGTAACTGTAAACCTGGAAATACAGGAATACAGCAAGGATGTAGCAGACCTCCTAAGGTAGGCCCACTGTTTGGATATATGAGTAAATTTGCATTGTATCTATATCAGGCTGTGCATGAGAGCATGTGTTCTAGGTATGTGGTTGGATCATCTGGATTCCTTTTACCTTGAAGCTTCAAGGTAGTGCTTGTTGATTGAAAACAAAACTTCCTACATGGTTGAACAATAGTGTCAGAGAACCAAGTCCAAGGTTCAAACAAAGGACCCAGGAAGCCTACAAAAGACTGTTTGGCAGCTTCAAACATGTGAAGCCAGCTGTGAACGACATTAGGCTGTGACGCCAAAACCCCCGAGAGTTATATTGTACAGTATGTTTGAGCCGAGAACTCGGAGACAAACTCCACGCCTGGCCCAGCTGTCCCTTTAAGAGCTGGGTTATTACTGGCTTTATTGTTATTACTGCCTGTTTTTTAAAGGGGGAAACCGAGCTGGGGGAGTAATCCGCCCGTCAGCACTCACATTAATGGCCTAATTGGTCTCTTCTCTCACAGTCAAAATGCAGACCTCAGCCTTACGGAAATGCTAAGCCCTCAGAGCCCCTCGTGCTTAAATACCCAAGAAATGCATGATGTTTCTGCAAAGTGGGGCTGTCACTAACTTTCTTTCTCTCATTCACATTGTTGCCATTCTCTGATTTTTCTCATCTCTTTTCTGTTTCTTTCCATCATGTTATGTGTGATTTGTGACACCAACTCAGAGGGAACTTCAGTGGGTTTAACCTCAAGGTTTAAAATGAGCAATGCGTTGTCAAGCGGAAGGCTAATATTTCTACATGTGAGAAGTAGCATAAATGTATATTTTTTAAAATGGCGCTCTGGGGTGAGAACTTTTAATAGAAGATTTTTTTTTTCTTTTCAAATACAGTTTACTTAATTTGTTGTCAAGGGTTGTTGCTAGGCTCCTAAGCTGTTATATACTTGGTAAGTTGACATGCTCTTACTCTGCACGACCTGCAGTATCATACCATGCATACAAATGATGTAACAATAAATTTGATGGGTAAATCTCATCCCTTTCTTGTCTCGCTGACATCCATTGGTACAATACCACCACAGACCTGTAAATGTGACTGTAACATGTGCAGTTTACTGATTACTACTTTATATGATTTAATAGGCATCAAAGTTCAGGTCATTCACTTCACTATCACTGCTGCATCCTTAAACACCCAAATAAAGCTTCACTCCTGGCCCGCTGGCTGTTGGGGGGGGGGATTCAAGTGGAGCAGTTTGAGGTGTTAATGCCTTGCTTGAGGGCACAATAGCAGGCGGTTTTTCATGGGGGAGTCCCTGGATGACATCAGAATCCACCACTTCAAATCTGCAATTTAGTGCCCCCTTGTCAATTCTCAGTATAATTCCCAAACTTGCCTCAAGCGTCCTTGTATGTCCTTGCAGGAGACTTTCCCCTTGATGGATGATGTAACACAAATTAGATTTGATGCAGGTCCCTTGCAGAACGTATCACAATTTTTCTCTCCGTCCACCTTTCCCCTCCACGTTTAGACACCAACTAAAACACCCCTTTCAGTCTGTTAGCTCTGACTATTAGTTTTATAAATGATCCTCCCAACATTTGTTCCAAACACAATCATAGTTTCTGGAAACACTTGAGATGTGGCATCATGCTCCGACTTCATCCCTCATAATCTAATTGTTTAGATGATGTGAAACATTTTAAAAGTTCCAAGTATCACTCCGGGAAGCTTTCCCCACGACTCGTGAGCAGGAGAGGTCAGCCACAGTGTGAACGCAGCTATCTGCAGACTGGGGTTATGCGGCTAAATGAAGAGATTAGTAGAAAGTGAACTGCCACAGGTGGATGCAGTTATTCTATCATTTCCTAAACTTAATTAAATCAGTGACAGAATGAGACCGACTGCCAAAACAAGGAGCCATCGACACCTATGGAGTTAACCATCGGCATAACTGACTTTTCAGTGGTTTAATTTTCAATTTAGTTCCTTCTCCTGCTTCCCTTTAACCAGCTGAAAAAGTAGAACACACACACACACACACACACACACACACACACACACACACACTGGTGCTTCCTTACCAGATCTGCAAAGATGGAAGGTTAGGGGTTCAAGGTTGGAGGTTGGGGAGGTGAGGGACCAAAGCTCACTTAGCTGCTTAGCAGGTTTGTGTGTATGGTTGGGCGGGGGTTTGAGGAGAGCTCATGTGTTAGTGTAACTGAAGCTGTCATCCAGCCCCAGGGTCACCTCCCCAAAGCATGCCGGCTGTCTCTTTTAATAGACTAAACACATATGTCTCTCTATAGCAACATATGATGAAGAAGCGGAGGAGTGAGGGGGAGTCTAGGAGGGAAGAGCGAGGATTGATTCATAATTGGCTTGTCACAATTTTCTAATGGTTAATGGAAAATGACACTAACATGAGATTTTGCCATTTGGCAGCATGTCACACCGTTCTTTGCCTGGTGTAGTCTGCAACCACTTTCATGCAGCCACAATCATGTGCTTGTGAATTCATCTGAAATGTCAATCAGTTAATGACTGAAACCAAGAAAACCAACTCACCCTTTTTGGTTAACACTTTCTGTGACTAGCACTATACATATTTATAGCATGCATAATGAGACAACCAAGGGAAAAGATTAATCTCCCTCTTAATGATGGTGGCTGATGCAATGGCGCCATGTTTGTTGCGGTTCTAAAATGTAGTTACATATAAACACATAACGTCAGAAGCATCGTTTCACTTGATCATGTTCCAATTCAAATGTAGATTTATAAATATATATATATATCTAAATACCATGTGTCAGAGCGATCTTTATTAATGAAATCTATTTCAACTGTACTTTCACTTTAAATGATTATTAACTTGTCAGCCTATTCCAGCAGTAAAAATCTGTAACATTAATAGAAGCGTTGGAGTCTAGAGGGCAGCATCCTAAAAGATGAAAAGTGTTGCACTCTTAGCTTAAAAGTATTTATCCTGCTCAGTTGCATGCTTGATCAGATCTTAGCCGCACCACTCTACTTATGTTTTGAGAAAACGGTAAGATTAGCATAAATAGCTACTTAAAGCCTATGAATAAGGCTTTATGTAGAAAGATGATGTGCTTTCCTTTCACCCTCAGAAATGTTTTGTGAATTTTACCACTAAGCCTATCCTTGTTTTCATCTGTGTTATTGCTATTATGTCACTCTAAAGATTACGCAGGAGTCAAACATGAGAAAGAATGAAAGGAGGGAGATTGACATCAGTGTAACAGGTTTGAGGTAGTGAGTAAAAAGCATCTATGCACAACAGTTGAGTAGTAGTTCAGTTTTTGTTTGACACACAGATACAAAAACTATCAAAGAAATCTAAAAAGGCATGGGTGAGAATGGGATTTAAATGTGTCTAACACTCAAAAGAACTTGTGATATGCAAACTAATGACTTTATTTTCAATATTAGTAAACAAGATTTTCTCATGATGCATTATGTATTTAATGGACATTAATGGCTCTTTAACATTCAGAAATGACTCAAATGTACTGTACCTACAAAACAAATCAGCTATTTCAAGCTTATGTTTTTAGTTACCTCTTAGCATTTCTGTCAGACTCCATTATCTGTGTAGTTACCCGCATTCTGCCATTTAAAGCCAATTTTTCTTAAAATATTTTTTGCAGTGAAATGAAAAACCTAGTCAAAAGCATATCAAGGTGGCAGGAGAAAATGTCACTTTGTTCAAAACAGTCTTAGTCAGGTCCTTCAGACAAATGTCGTTGCTGATTGGTTAAAAGCATTGCGTGGTTTAGTTTTATCTAGCTGTATAGCTATGATGGTCATCTCCGGTTGATGCCTGCTAAAAGATAACCAGTGTGACGATCTTCAAAACATCACTGCACCACATGTAATTTTCCCTATGCATTCTTTGTGCTTATCAAAACGTATCTTTTTACACAAAATAGTTTGTCTAACCAACATCATAGCTCAACACCTCCATGCTTTATGACTCATTTTGGTGAGTTTAAGCATTGATAATAATAATTAATAATCTTCAAACTGGCTCAGGATGCAGATATAAGAAAACAGGTTAAGTGCAGTGTAGGGCTGGGCTATATCATACCGTTCACGGTAATACCGATGTAATTTTGGGCAACGATAGAAAAATGAAATATCGCGATAGAATATGGGTAAAACGCGCATGCGCAGTGCCTTTGTTTACATACGCACATTGCGGCGACGCAGAATGAGAAGAGCGAAAGTGGATCGTTAAATGAAACGGATGAATCAGAATTGGTTTGTAAAAATGCTGCAACTTCAGTGGTGTGGAACTGGTTTGGCTTTCGTCCGTCAGATACACAACAAAGCCCTATTTTTGGTAGAGCATGCTAGCGGGCCGTCGTTATTACCGTGTTGTTTGGAAAATACGGCACACTTAAAATCAATCCTTTGATTTTTCTGAAATCGACAGTGCCCCTTATAATCCCGTGTGCCTTATGTATGAATTCTGGTTGTGTTTACTGACCTCGAAACGATTTTATGTGGTACACGGCGCTCGAAAATCTGTCAAATGTTTTAGTACAACTTTGCTAAGCTACGAAGCCGCACCGCTTGATGGATTGTCGGAGCATTACGGCTATCGTAGGCAGGAGCCTCGCGGAGTGATACGTACTGCGCTTCAACATAATATTACCGTATTGTGTGTGTATAACCTCTTTTTAAGTTTTGTGGATATTATAGATGGTTATGCTGAGGATATGTCGGCCAATTTCCACTGGAAATGCCTTTTGGTTAAACTGTCAGCAAGGAATTTGCACTATTACATTTTTATATAACTTTAATGCACATAAAAAACAGCTGCTTGTTTAAGTGAAAATACATTGATGGGGTTTTTTGCACTAATAAAGTTGTGGAGTTGTAAAGTATTTTGTCTAGTGTCAATTATATCGTCAGTTATATCGTTATCGCAAATTTTCAAATGTATATCGTGATAAATATTTTTGATCATATCGCCCTGCTCTAGTGCAGTGTTACCGTTCAGCGGGACTAACTGACGAATAATGAAGTAAAGGTGCAGAACAGGTGCTGCTGATTTTTTTTTTCCACCAGCAGTATGCCGCAGTACACCAGCAGTACCACCAGTAAGGGTTCAGAAGCGATTCAGAGGAGCCTCCACCCCATCCCCACCTCACATATCCCCCTGTCAAACAGGCAATAGTCTCTTCAGAGAGCTGCTGGCTGGCTGTGCTGTTGAACTTGGCCTTGCCATCACTCCAGGGTAACCCAACACCCAGCACAGAGGGGCCTGATAGACCCATGGACGAGGAGGGGGTTGGGAGGGCAGAGGCCCTCTGGGACACAGAGTGCATTTCAAACCCATCAGTGTCAGTTAGTTCACTAAGTGGTGACATAATCACCATCGCCATGGCTGCTCCTCTGGGAGATCTAGGCAAGGAGGGAGAGGTGGTGGGAGCTCCAGGCCTCCTCCTCCTCCTCCTCTTCTGGTCGTTGTGCTTGTGATAGTTTGTGGGTGGTTTCAATGATCTGTCTGCTTCTGTACTTTTGTCATACTTTTATGGTATTATTGTAAGTACTATATAAAATGCAACACTCACACCAATATAAAATAGAGGAGGACATCTAAAAAGCCACACTGTGGAGCTTCATCAATGTTTTAGCATTATTCAGGTTATCAAATGAATACATTCAGATCATACAACTTTAACTTTAAAAAAATGTATCTCAATATAAATCAGCTTTTAAATTTAAAAATTCTGCAGCAAAAGGTCATCGGAGTGATATAATAATAAATGACATGCAAATCTATGCAAAAAATGTAAAGAGATTGATAGACTCAGAGCCCTACGGACTCTTCAGAACATACAGCTCCTGGTACCCTCTAAGGATAAACACAGTAAGAACTACGTAACTTTAAGGATCTTTTTTTATCTTTTTGCATTCACACTGCGAACAGAAACTCTAGCCTGATGTATCAAGTGACTGCCATTTTTACGTGTTGGTCGTCTAAGCAGTGCTTTTTAGACCATCGTCTAAATGTTGCAGTTGTGTACTGTCACCAGGGGGAGGAACAGCTGCTCTATGAGGCTACTGTTGCTTGCTTCGTGTTGGTCTTTTGGTTTAGCCCATGCAAAGGAGAGCAGCGAAAGCCTAATTTACAAAGACTTAACTAAGGCTTCCTTTGTAGTGAAGCGAAACTGAGTGTTAAAAACAGCAGCCATTGTTTATGCTTCACATTCATGTTTTTTGATCTTTGATTATTTCTTCGTGCTTCTTCCTCTCTGTGGTGAACTCTGCTATAACTCTCTTCCTGTTCTAGTCCACTTTTTAACCAGTCAGCATGCTACCTAGCGTCATTACTGCCGGGCTTTGCGCTGCTGGGCATTTTTTATTTTATTTTGGATGAGTATGTTTATGTAGAATTAATACCCAGAATCTTTCTCTCTACATAGCCAAATATCTGTCCAAACCTGTCTGTGTAGCTTCTCTGTCATCCAGGTCATGGTAGTCTTAAGAACCTAAAAAGAAAGCGACCAGACTTCTTTAAGATCTGTTTTTTGTTGTTGTTGTTTTTAAATATTTTTTGAAGATCTCTTATCCAAGAGGCTTCTTCAGTTCTGAAAAGGTTTAGAACTGAAGATGCCTCGTGGATGAGAGGTGAAACATCATTAAAAAAAAAAAAAGGACTTGAAGACGTACGGTATCTTTCTTTTCAAACTCTTAAGATCTGTGCCGATACAAACAATGACTTCTGCTTTAGCCAGCTGACAGAATAGCAACTACATCAACATGATGGAGGACTTCTATATTGGAGCTATGTGCTAACTGTGTGTGATCAAAGGAGACAGGGGGTTGAAAGCCCCAACGTTATAGTTTTATCAGTCATTATGTTATGATTGACTATTTTGTTTTGAAGTTTATAAGCCACAGAACTTTTAGCCTCCAGAAGCCTTATCTTTCTCCTCTAAGGTTATGAAAGTATCGACTTCACGGTCTCTGCAGTTCTCTAGGTTTTCTTCATTTTTTGAAATTATATGGTGTTTACACAGCTAATGCCATAGTCCTGCTATTGAATTTTTTTTAACCCCCCCCCCCCAAATATGTCATTTGCTGGTGCTGCTCTGCTCAAAGGTTTGCCTGGAGAG
The DNA here is from genome assembly GCF_057382275.1 of Copadichromis virginalis. Taxonomy (NCBI): domain Eukaryota; kingdom Metazoa; phylum Chordata; class Actinopteri; order Cichliformes; family Cichlidae; genus Copadichromis; species Copadichromis virginalis. The sequence continues at coordinate 22,451,906 of NC_140634.1, forward strand.
TACCTACACTCTGAAGCAGGTTCTAAAAAAAAACCCCAGTCAGGGTTCTTAGAGCTTCAATTGTCATTAGTTTCTGCAAAGCAGTCACAAAAAAGAGGGGGAATTTCTTCAAAAAGTAATTAGATATGAAATAATTCTTGTGGTCTGAAGACACCTGTAGGCATGTGAAGCAGAAGAGTCACATGCCTACAGGTGTCTTTTTAAAAACTAAAACAGAACTTGCAACTACAGGGGACTGAATATACTGGAGCAAAATTAGCAGCCCTATTTTAGTAAAGTAAAGTAATAACATGGGGATGTTACATAAGATGCATAAGATGTATGGTGCCTCAACATTCATTTTCATGTATAAGTATTTTCAATAATGTACCATACTGCAACACTTCCTGTTTTTTTTTTTCCTTTTAAACATAGATTTTCCTACCTTTTAAGCCTACAAGGGTTGGTTTCCATTCATTAAACATTAAACCAACTTTCAGTGATCTGAAACTTGCTTCAGTTGTGTTTTGACTGAACATCCTGGAAAATAGAAGAAAACAGTTTAAATTGGCTTTTTTAAAATAAAGATTTGTTAGCATTAATGTTAAGTAACATATATGTCACTATAGGTAATGGACCACAACATCGCACCCAGGTTTAAACAGCACTTTCACACGCAAAGACACTTCAGTTAGCGTTAGAACAAGTCACCCACGCATGGCAATAGAGGTAAGTAAGTAAGAATTGCTAAAAACAATCTGCAGTAAATCCCATTTGATATTTTATTGTTCTACAACTTTGCATCAATGCTCTCTGGAGGAATTGACATTTTTGCATTTAATTTATTAGATCTTACGTTGAAAGTTCTAGTTAAATATAATCTGGTAATGTATGCCTAAACAACACTTGCCAATATTCACATTTACCGCATTTTAAATATTTTACAACTTTAAGAACTTCAACTTTTCATGTTGAGTTAATGACTGTACCGTTGACAACATAAAATACTCCTAATGAAGTCGCTCTTGAGCAACGATATGTGGCAGTGAGTTCGCCACTGTTTTGCTTCCTGTTTCAACCACATGAATAGTGAGGAAACTATCAGGGCTGTCACAGGAAGACAACAAGTATGATCCAAATGACTGGCAATACTTTTCACAGAGAAGTTGAAAGCAATGCTGTTTTTCACATCTCACCTACATGTTTCCATTTCAAAATCTGAAAAATAAGGGGCTTGTACGGCACTCTGCACCTCCGTCCTTCCTACTGCCACTGTTAAAAGGTTGCAGGTCACCTTACCTTGCAGTACTGTGTAGTTCTCTTCCATGAATTTTTCAAAAAAACAGTAATGACTCAAATGATTTCTCTTGCACACTCAGATCTAGAAATACAGAGGAAATGCACAATTTGCTGCACACAGAGTCGAGCTCTCCTTCCCAAGAGATAGATGTGGCTTAATTGGATCATTTTAGGTGAACATTTCTATTTACCTTGGCTACGTTAGCAAGCACATAAGTACTTTATTATAAAATGTCTTAATGTAGTTGTTGGTGTTAATATTCACGTGAGTTCACTAAGCTAACCATGACCGAAAACCTAACTTCTTGTTAATTCATGTTGTAAATCAGTGTTTCATAGTGTTTTTAATACAACTCTACACCCACAATGAAGTTAATATTTAATTATTTCATAATTCAATAAATAACATTCTCATCCATGCTGCCTATCAAGTTAATACCAAATATTACAGCAAATATTACAGCTTCTCTATTTCAGAGAGGGTATTACTCATTAGGCTGAAAATTTGACTATAAAATTAAAATTCAGTTCGCTGATCATTTTCATGTCATTTTCCTTTGGTTTCTTTTGAATTACATATTTAATTCTCAGTGACCAGAATAGATGGGATAGGAAAGACAAACATGGAGATGAGAGGAGGGATAGTGGATATGCTGGGAAAAGGATGCTAAATATGGAGCTGCCAAGCAGGAGGGAAAGAAGAAGACCTCAGAGGAGGTTCATGGATGTAGTGAAGTGGACATGCAGAGGGTTGGTGTGACAGAGAAGAATGCTAGAGACAGGATAAGATGGAGGTAGATAATCTGCTATGGTGACCCCTAAAGGGACCGGTCGAAAGAAGAAAAAGAAGAATTTACATCCCAAATAATGAAGTTGGTTCGAGTTGAATCAGCTTAAAAGAATTCACAGTGTAACATGTGCAGGTGTGCCATGGCAGGAGTCTAATGGTTCCAGAGATAGAGATCGCATGAGTGCATTCAAAGTTGAGCATAAAAGACAAACTGCAACAGTCAAGAATCAATCAACCTGATTTGAGGGCTCAGCTCTCCCAGCTAAAGCAACCCAGAGACCAAAGTTCATTTGCCAGGAGCTGTGCTGCCAACTGCCAAAACATATTACCAAACTCCAAAGCACTGGGCAGAACAATCTAAGTATAAGCCAAGCTTAGGTAGACTAGAAGAAAGCCATTAAGGAACAGGGGCAGCCCAAATTCCATCAAAAATGTGCCACAAGGTTTGTCCATGGTGCAAAAACGTATTTACAACTGGCCGTGTTGGTGAGTGAAGAACTGTTGCAGCACCAATTTTCACTTTTTGTTAGTCTAAGTGCAGTTGGTTCTCTACTCAGTCTCAATAGTTTGAACTCTTTCTTCCTTGAACACCTATTCAGGGTAACCTTCTTTCTCTTTTCTCAACCGAGCGATTGGCCTCCTTTGATAATAAAATGAATAGGTGTGCATCATTCTAACCCAGAACCCATTCTAATGCTCAACCAACCATGTCTTTATTGATATATAACGTGGTGTCAAAATCATTAAGGTTACAGGGAAAATCATCAAATGTTATTGTTATGAAAGGGTTAAAGACTTAAATTGTGTCTAGAATGTGAAACAATAACCAAGGTTTGCACTGAATGGCTGAGCAAATTGTGATCAAAAGTCCTTAAATTGTGGAATTATTAAAAAGTATTGTGCAAAAACTGTTCAAACTGAGTCAAACTGGAGAAATAAACACAGAGGAATAACTATTTCTTGAATAGTATTGATTCAATATTTCCAAAGTATCTTCTTTTACAGTAAATTGGTAGGGTATACAGCTTAATTGCCTTCTAAGTGTGCAAGTACAAGTGGTTAGCATTAAAGGGCACGTATTACCACCCATGTGTATTTCTTTTCTAATAATTGCATGCAGATTTGTGTGACTCATACCACTTTGAAACACGTTTTCATAATGCTATACCATGAAATAGTGAGTAAAAGATTCTCACCTATAGGCAGCCATTCATACAAAGATGTGCATGGGATGTTCTGTTCTGTGCCTCATCTTCACTGCCGCTGGGGTACATAGAAAAAAAAAAGTACTTTCATTCTGTTTTTTTCCTCATATTTTATCTGTTTGTGGCTTCTATCTGTCAACACCCTAACCTAAAGAGAGGTGAGTCTAATCTCGGAGAAGATGGTTATCAAACTGCAGAGCTGTGAGACTTCACTTTGTCATTGTACCAAATACAGCTGCCAGTGTCAGCAGCGTTACCCGCATTCCCACACATAGTGATCTTTACTTGATTTTTCCACTGCTCAGTCATTTCCAAATGACTGGGATGAAATGCGAGCAAGTGTTTGGATGACGTGATCCTCAATAATGCCTCCTCACTCCATCGGCGCTGGCCATCTAACGATGGACAAGACAAAGAAGCTTATCAACCAGAGCAGATAACACGGCAGCCAATTAAGATATGCTCTCTCTATCACACAATATGCATTCACTATCGGTATCAAAGGGTCAGGGAAAGTGAGTGAAATGAATGAGATCGGTAAACGAAGAAGCCCCTTAACCCGAAGGAAGAGAGTATTTTGAAATGTGTCACGGTGAGATATAAACTGGGAAAAGCAATGTGGGAATTTGTTTTGTAGACAACATACATTTGTAAAGAAGGAATCGGTACACCAGTACCAGTGTGGTGGGCACTAGATGGCACTAATGAATGGTAATCATAATGATGTGTCTTTAATAATAATAATAATAATTAATTACTTGTAATAAGTCAGTGCCTAGATACTTTAAAGCAGTATATACTATTTGAAGACAATTTCGGTATTGTAGAGCTAATTCAGATGGTCTTCTAGATATGATTAAAAATATAAATTGTGTTTTCTATATATAGACATATATGCAAAGATGAATTATACTGAAACTTAAGTCATGAAATATATATAAAAAAACAAAAGTTCAACTCTTAAAATATAATTAATATATTTAGTAGTGTTTTTTTTAAATTATTACAGTATTTGATCAATGTTGCATTGTATTTCTACAAATATTCTATTTTTCCGTGTTGTATTTTGTGCACTGTATGCAGCAGTGCAGAATGTCTAATGTAAATTACACCTTCTCTGATTTATTGTACATAGTTGGAATTAGTGACCTTTTAAGAAACTTTTGACCTTTTAATGTCATGTTGTTATCTTCGCCCTCTCAAATATATTTTTGGAGGTGGACTCATTCTCTTAGTCAGAACTGGGACTATTTGCAAATGTAATTATACATTAGCCTTACATGCAGTAATTCCTGGAAGAAAATCTTAACTTTCTCGGATACAGATTTGAAATAGTGAGGTGTTTTGCCCTTCGTGCTTTCAAGTGTGGGCATTGTGTTTTCTTCAAATTAACATGAAGTTTTTGAAAACGGTATTCTGATTTATGACAAGATAGTGATATTATGTCATTTACTTGTCATAAATAATAAATCTTTTTTAAAGGGTTAAAATGTCAAAAGCTATTTAAAAATATAAGGCTTTTAATCATATATTGACTGACAAGTTTATGGGGAAAAAACTCTTCACTGTTCACACAGTTGTTTGCTTTTCTTTGCTCTGTACAATAATTTAATATTCTGAAATAGAATAGGTTTTAAATGGTCAATCACTTTTAATATAAAGTGAGCCATTTAACAGAATAGGCCATGCAAAATTTTCAGTATGGATACAAGAATATAACAGCTGTGTGTGCGTGTATCTGTATTGTTACATACGTATATGTGTACACATGTATTTATATAACACACATTATTTAGCATATTTAGTATTTTGATGAAAAAACTGTCACAAAATGAGTGAACAAGTGCTCAGAGCTAAGAGTTCCAGCTCCGTGCAGTCCGGTCTGTGATCACACCTTTAGCTCGCTTTGGCAGATACAGCCTGAGACGTGTCAACTTAGTGCAGATGTCAAACCTCGGGTGCTTATGAGAAGGCCAGGGAGCAGAGCGATAATAGCAGCCTGCGATGCGGCGTTAGCTATCGTACAAACGGGGGTCGTTGGTCTCGACCCCTCTTGTTCCAAGGCAGTCGCGTAATCGTCCATCTGGGCTCCATGTACTGCCTTCCTCCCGTTTGTCGTTGGGCCTTATCGTTGGCAGAGGCTTAATCTGCTCTGGTGATAAGATGTGTGTTACTGAATACACACGCATGCACGCACACACTTGTACACACTGCTCATGCTCCTGCTGTCGCCCAGCGATGCAGTGATATGTGTGAAGTTGCGTCATTTACTGTTGCAGATTATTTTTTGGCATTTTGAAATGCGGGAAACTCCCTTATTTCCATGTCATTAATTATCTGAATCCGGTGTGATGAGTCATGCACAAAAATATAAAACAACCAAAAAGCAAATATTTTTCTGCAGATACTTGACTATGAGGAAAAAAACAAAATGACCAAAGTAACCACGGTAACAGCAAATGGGGACATTTATCCTGTCAAACTGCGTTCGTACTTGGACTATTTCCCGCTCAGTTGATGTTATCTTCCCGCTTTCACACACTTTCTCTCATTAACAGCTAAAGAATAGAACAGAAAATAAAGAGCAAAAACATCTGATTTCAAAGATTAGATAAAGCAAGTCTAAAAAAAAGAAAAAAAAGAGGTTTATCTCTAAGTGTTCACATCCTTGAGTTTCTCTGAAGGCTGCCATATAAGGTCAGTCTCTCTGAGGCGCTTCATGTGGTTAAGGTACGCTGAGTGAAGCAAGGAGAGGTGACGAGGAGAAGAAACGTAGAGAGGAAGACAGAGCACCTTGACGCGACCCCAGACTCTCCTCTGCGGTGTTTGAGCCCATTGCAGGCTGCAGCTCTGAGCTGAGGCGCAGAAGCGCTCGGCAGTGCTGACAGTTTCAATACAACAGCAGCAGCAGTTCAAACAGGTGGTGAATAATAACAATTAACAGCTGACGCTTGACATGAAAGCATTTACTCTTCAAAAAAAGACTGGAATGAAAATTTGCACAACTATAATTGATTAACAAAAAGTGTCGTCCCCCCCCCCCCCCCCAAAAAAAATAAAAATAAAAATTAGCAACACCCCAATTCTGTTTTGTTTGTTTTGTTTTTTTTTATCTGAAACTAATCTGGTTTTTACTGATTACAATTCAACAAAATCTTTCTGATTTATTAGGGCTGGTTACATTTGATCTTTTACTTAACATGCAAACTTATCCCAGCAGGTTCATTTTTAAATATAACCTTTATGTTTAGGGGAAGTTATCATTTTAAGATAAACTCCAAACCTCAGCATTCATCCCGTAATAATCTATTCATTAAAAAACAATTATGGAGTGTATCAATTTGCAGTGTATCGCTGCACTATTTGTGTAACCTGCTAAGTTTGTTTATAACATTGGACAGATTATAAAGAAAGTGTGACCTGTTCACACCTTCCCTTAGCTAGTTATGAATGTGGTTGGCAGCAGTTTTGCAGCCACTTCCTATTTAATATGCTTGTCTTGGTCAAAAACCAGCCAGAAGAAAATCTGGCAAAAGTTAGACACCATGCCAAAGTTGGTCTGCACATCTTTAATACAAACTCTAGATGAAGTGGTAACATTTCAACATTTTGCATTGCACACTTCTTGAACATCTAAAATTACATTAATAAGAATAAGGTGATATTAACCTAAATGATAACATGTAAGCCATATAACAAACGGATTTGCTGAATAACTTTTCCCAAAAAGGGTCACAAATAGCATAAAGGGGTCAGTTAATCCTTTGAATGGTACAACTTCCTGTCAGATATCACATATCTGCTGCTGTTTATATACGTTTGTATTTACTAGGCTTCATACCCTACATTTTAAGTCATTTTTAAGTCATTAGCAACTTCAGCACCTTGAAGTTGAAGCTGTGTAATGACGTAATACGTGCGTGATGTGGGTGCTTGCACATATGTTGCCATACTGATAATTGTATTTTTATATATTATTTTTAAATTTAGTAACTCCTATGTTATGTTTGGATTGCCATTTTGGGGATTTAATTCAAAAAATAAAAGAACACATCAAACAGGAAAAAAATCCATCTTTTTGTCACAATTACTAAGAAAAATGTCTTCTAATCATTTAATTTCTTTCTTTCTTTTCAGTCGCATGTCGTCTGTTTTTAAAACTGTGTCTTTAAGCAATTCCGAGAAGTCAAGTGACATACATGTCCACCACCATGAATTGCAATTGTACAGACCCCAGTATCTTCACAGGGTTAATAATAATATTAGCAGATACATGACCTGACATTTTAAATCAGCTCAGGCAGACAACTCCAGGCATATTTTATTTTTCTGCCTATTCCAAAGCAACATGTTTACTCTATAAGATACAGGCTGATAGAAGGTACAGAATTTTCTCCCTATTCAAAGAAACGCACGGAAAATAGAGCATTGTGGAAAAACGGTGTGCGAATTTGCAGGAGATTTGATGGTGGCGGCAGCGGAGGGATAGCCCGGTAACCTGAGAGGGCCTCACCGTCAGTGCTGGACCGTCGCCCATCTCTTTATCACCACCGCAGAAAAATACACAAAACATGTTTACGACGCCCTGATAAAATCCAGCACTCTGCAGCCATGCACGTCTACGCTCAATATTAATAGATATTGTAAAGGGCACAGAGCAAAATGAAGATGCTGTAGTGCTGTTATTTAACTGTATTTTCACCATTAAGTCAAAGACAGTTGGATTCCCAGTATATAAAGTGATGGAGAAATACAGTTTCAGCTAATGATTTTGATGATTCTTTAACGGGATTATTTTTATTTCCATAGGCTGTGTGCAGTTTTTCTAATAGCCAGCCTCTCTGTTCTCATTCATATCTGCTTATCAGATGCAGTGTGAATATCGATTTCCCCGGATATGGGGTGATAAGGTCTTTACAAGGCCTGTCCCTCTATGAGCGCTGGTGAATATTTTATCCACCGTGGATTATAATGAGTGATTAAACTCAGTGAGAGCCATATCACTAGAGCCATCCCTTTTAATAATTCACTAGAAAAACTGTATTGATAAACACGCCTAATGCGATTCAGCGAGAATTTATAAGCCGCTCGCTGGACGTTAACATAGAAATTGTGATTTAATGCAACGACAACAAAAAAAAAGCCCTAAGCCGCTGACACAGCCTGGTGCTGTGCCTTCTCTCAAAGTTCCCCAGTGAACAGTTTGAATTGATTACAGTGCTTCGAGATGCTGTGTGTGTGTGTGTGTGTGTGTGTGTGTGTGTGTGTGTGTGTGTGTGTGTGTGTGTGTGTTGAAGCAACAGACTTGAAGGAGCCTGAGAGGGAGCCATGTAATGGTGCCTGATGACAAGGCAAGTGATCTGGGCTAGTTGGAGGCGAGCTGCTTGGCTGTAACCTAAAACACACCAAGAAAAAAAAGCAGAACATACACACACATACATACACACACACTGAAAGACACACATTCATAGAAATACTATCTCCTTCTCACTTTCTACAGTACCTGACAATATGCATGTCTACCTCCTGTGACTAAGCATACGAGTGAGGAGGCGGCCATGAGGCACTTTGTTTTCTATGAATTCTCCAATGGTTTAAAAATCACTGGAACTAGTCACACTTCGCATCACAGTTTCATACCCAGAATGTGATTTGCAGTTATGTGCCTGGTATTGTTTTTACATAATTTTCCTGTGTAACAAACGTGTATTTTTTAAGAAAATATATATATACATGTAGTTTCAGTCGACAGAGAGAAAAAGAAAAACAAAGTTCAAGAAACATTTCCAATGGAGGGAGTTTTCTGGGTTTTCTAAAACTAAAATTCTACAAATGAATTCAGATTTTCATACCTTAACAGGCACGAGGTGAAACACGTACTACACCTTGTTCTAAATCGAGGGAACTTGTGTAGCTCGCGTTTCTCGTATTTATTTCTACTTGGAGAAAATGGCTGTAGAAATATGATGGAGGGCAGCACAATGCCACCACAAGGTCTTCTAAGACAAGTATGATTACTGTTGATCTTTTGCCCTTTAACGCTGGCTTTTTTTTTTATGACACACTTTCAGCAGTACAACGCTGGCTGTAAAAGCAAGGACAAAATAATAGAGAGATCAAGACCTTATCACGCAAGTTAAGATAAAAAAAAATTCCCCCATATATCCATCCATCTCTCTCGCTTCCCTTCTCTCTCTCTCTAGATTTCTATATATATAAATATAATTTTTTTTTTTCCCTTGACCTTTTTATTATTCAGGACAGGCAGTGTACAGTGCATGGTTGTGAAAACAGGAATAATCTCATGCAGCAGATTAAGTGGATTAATTAGGGTTTTATTCATCAGGGTGAATTGGTACCTAAAGAGCTTCCCCCTGCAATGACAAGGATTTTTCACCCTTAATTATCTCGGGCTGTGGAATGCAGTCCTGCATGTGCGGCGCATCGAATAAAGAGGAGGCATATCACCCTGCAGGCTGACTGTGGAAATGTGAATCTTTACACCCTCTGAGACTCGACTTTGCTGCCATATATTTATTTCAACTGCAGCTCTTTTAAAAATTCTTTTTCCTGTTGTGAGTTGTGCAGAATTCAGGCTGCCCCTGCGTGAGGTCACATTAGACCGCAAATACTATCTCACGATCAAGCCCCTCATCAGGCCCATCTCTTATCTTCTGATCATTTTCCACTTAGAGAGGCTTCTCACACAGTCTCACCCTGTCAATCAGAAATTCTAGAAAGAAAAAACCACTTACCATACTGTATATGCAACCACATGTGCAAGCTGTTGGCATGAGAAAAGACAAAAATGAGTCTTAAGTAAAAAGTATTTCCATTTGCAGCACTAATAATGATAGTGAGATAGGTAGGATTGAGTGTAAAATTTTTGTCTTAAAATGTATTGAAATAAACATAATAATACTTGTATTTGATCTAATTTAGCTATTTTGGTAGTTTTCTTTGGTTTTCTTATTCATGTTTCTTTTTTCACCACAGCAAAAAAAAAAGAAAGTAATTCGGGAGAAAAATGTGAAATGCAAAAGTTTCCCCTCTTTTTAAATTAACTGAATGATGAAATCAAACTTTGCAAATGTAATATAATTATAATACATATAATATGTATTTTTAAGCATTTTAAAAGTGCAAAAATCTGTTTGTTTTTTTAAAAAGCACGCACACCGAGCGCTCATTCCGAAACGCACTGAATGCATAAGCCCGAGTACGCTACACACACCGTCGTCACTCGCCGAGATAAGTTTTAAAGTGGAGTCCTGAGTAATTTCAAAAAGTACAGAAGAAGCAGAAAAAAGCTGGTCTGCAATCGACACGACCACATCAAGACAATTCATTGAAATGCGCTATTTCATTACCACCGATGTGAAACTGCCAACGCGCATAGCCACTAATACTGTACTGTGCAAGGACTGGGGAGCGCTTTTTCAAACTCTCTTTTAAAGAAAGTGGTGAAAGTGGACTTTGAGACCCATTCAAGATGGGACAAGAGCTTCTCAGAGACACAAACGTGGACTTTCTCAAGTTCCAGGCTTTCGCCATCGAGCACAAAGCGGCCAGGGAGGAGCCGAGCATCCCCAAACGGGTAGATAACAAAGTTGGGGTAAGGATAGGGGAAGGAGGTGGAAGGATATAAAGAGTGGGATAGATGGTACCGAGGTGGCGGTGGGATGGAGAGCAAAAGCAGGGTGGGCATTCACCAAGCGGGTCAGACGTAACGCTTGACTGGCGAAATGTCAGATACACATCTACAGTCTTTAGTCTCCCCTCAGCTGACTGACAGGCTGTTCTGTAAGAGGAGGTGTGTGTGTGTGTGTGTGTGTGTGAGAGAGAGAGAGACGACATTTAATTTGTGTAACGGCAAGAACAGTAACATGTTTATGTGTTGCTAGTATTATATAAAACTTATCTCCAAAATATCACATTTTACAGACTTAAAACTATTAAAAATAAATTTTAAAAAAAGTCTGAACAGTCTTTCTGAAGTTATACATGATTATACAATGGATACTGTTTGTTAACTAATAAATGCATGAATATGACCATGTGAAACGCTAATAAACCCAGAGAGAAAAGCCAAATGTGACTAATTAGAGCGCAGGGAAACTTGGGTCAGGAAACAAAAGCAAACAGGTTTGTTTTTAAAAGCTTGAACATTCAAAGTCCAGACCGTGTGGAATGATAGAAATGGGATTGTATGATTTTCTAAAACAAACAGCTGCAGTGATTCATGCATGCATGTACAAAGCAAACTGCTGTACATTTCTCTGTGATACTGAATAGACACTCTGGCATGTTAAAAAATAGAGAAGAGCAAACAAATCTTTGGCTCTCAGTGAAGCTTAAGTCTGATCGCTATTTTTGTGACTTGGGTAGAAGATCAGACAAGAAAAGATGCTGTAACTCTGTGACCTAGAATGACAGTATGAAGGCAGACTTAATGAAATGAATGAAAACTTCAAAGGCCCCTGTCGATAAGTGACATTTTAATCTCTGGTGTCAATCGTGCTGCGTATGCTGCTCTCTCTGCTTCATCAGCACCAGTTGTTTTGTTTGTATTACTCGGAGGTGGCACGGATGTGTTACTAGAACTTCAAACGTGTGTGCACTTTTTGCCATAGTTTTCTGAAATGACACCCCCTGCACGGGCGGTTTGTGGGAGCACAAGCGTAGGAAAAATTACTGAAAATTTCGTCACGCAAACATTAAGCAATTGATTATAACGCTTAGCCATCTGTATTTCGAAATGACGCACTCGTTATGTTAAAGCACAATTAAAATTGCCATGAACTAAGTTGTAGATTTTGATAGAATTATAAATGATGCCGCCGAATGTGTAGTTTTATCGATAATCCTGCTTATAGCTTAAGACAGTGTCATAGTGATGGCATTAGTAATACTACAGAGCAGTACTGGGACTACTGCAATGACTTTTTATTGCTGTTGCTTTTAGTGTAGTAATGAAATCACAGAGAACATAAATTAAAGTAGTCAGCCATATAGTTTAAATACAGGTGCAGTAATTTTTAACTCATTATTAGCCTTGTTTGTTCTTATGTATTTAAATGCCTGGTAGTAATTACATACGTGAGAAATATATCTATAAAATCATTAAATAAAATACAAGGTGTAAGGTTTGCAATTTAGGAAAAGGCCCTCAATAAATTTAAGAGTTGTATATCTTTTTTTATTCATTTGATCTATTTTTAGACAAACTTGAGTAAGAAAATTTACAATGTAAGAATGTATGTTTCTAAAATACAACTGTGACAGTTACTACTGTATATAGAAACTTGAATGTTTAAATATTTTTATTCATTTGTTTACTAATTTTATGGAATTTTGTTTCTTTATTTTGCGAGGTTGAAATAACTCCACCACTATGCCAACAATGGATAACATAAAATCGAATTAGAATAAAATTAATTCATGGCCTTCTTTGTTAATGTATTTAAGAATAAAGACTTTAATCAGACACTAAACTGAATTGAACACATTGTGAAGTAAACAAACTGACAAGGATCAACAACAGAAGCAAGGATATTTCTGCTTACGTCATCCCGTTTGCCCCTCCTTACCGAGTTGTGCCGAAGGCTTTCCCAATTTACCGCTGAGGCTGAGCGAGCCTTGCACACTGAAGTGATTTTTATATCTTTTTTTCCCCACAAATGTTTGATTTTATATACTAGTGTAATTTTATTTAGTTATTCACTTACACACACTTTGTTGAATAAAACTTTGTATCCATAACTATCATGTCATACTAATGTTGTGATGGTTCTATATATATTTTATTATCTTATCACTTGCATGTCCAATCCCTGCCCCCCTTTTTTTCTCACAGCTTTGCATGACATTTTTACAAACTGCACATTTCCTTGGAATAAATTAAAAATTGTGATTTGAAGGCTAATAATACTCAATAAAAACACTTGATCCCGTCCTCCCAACAAGCTGTTTAAACCTCCAAAGGATACTTCCCTTTTGTAATTAAGCATAACATGAATGATAGTGACTTCCTCTATGTTCTTCATCACTTTCTCTTTCTGCTAAAAGTAGGTCAACAGGGATTTCCTGCTCTCAGACGTTTTCTTTCCAGTCAACACCTGGTCTTTGTAATGCCACTTAAGCGCGAGGAAACATTGTGTGCACTTGTGTATATACAACATATGGGATCTCAAGTTAAAACAGCTTGTACGTTTTTTACCACTATGCAAGGAAACCTAAGACTGCTATCAACCTTTGTAGCGCAGCCAGGGATTCAACTCTCGCAGAAACTGAGAAACAGACAGAGCTGAAGATTTAGCTGCAGCTTCGGGCTGGGATTTTAAAATGCACAAAAACAACAGGCGCATGTTTATTCTGCTAATTTTTCCAATTTAAAGTTTTCTTGAGCGATGCAATATGAAACAAAAGCCTGCATTACTTTTTTTTTTTTTTTGGAGACTGAATTATTAACAACCCGAGGCTTACCTTTGCATTTCTAATTACACCACGCGGAGAGATGGCTCTCCAACTCTGCAGGCATCCAGTTAGAGTGTCATTCTGAAGGATAAATCCATTGCAAAGAGGCTAATTCAAAAAGTAGGTTACAGAAAAAATTCTTCTGCTTTAAACGACTGACAACTAATCAAACACGTCTGCACTCAGAAATCTGATTTCTGCGACTTAGCCTGATGCATTTTAAAAAGTGGCCAAACAAAGCAAAGTTCTGTCATAATACTCTTCAGAACACTGAATTACTATTCATTATGAAACAGCAAAAAAACCCTGATTTAACAACATGGGGAGAATAGAAGATAAAGAATGAGGTGAAAAACAAAAGAGGTTTTTGATCTGTTTTGTTATTGGCAAAGTGTGATAGCTTGATGGGTGATTTTTCACATTAATTTTCTCACCTATTTTTGTTGTTGCAAAGGCGCTGATCACCCACAGTGGGTATGTCATCAAAGAGGTGCAGAGTGTGGTTGAGGGGGAGGGGACTAGGTTTTGTGGCAAGCTAGACAAAATAATTCATCATATTTAGCCGATGTGGGATCACAGCAAGCTTCTTAGAACCAAAAAGCTCAAGAACACAAGTGGGGGAATACTCACTTTTGCCTCAACGCTTTCCTCTTCCTCTGCTGATTTCTCTTTAGCAAGCTCCCTCCTTCGCAAAACACTGACACATACACGCACGCACACCTGCGCAGTGATAGGCCTGGCAGTACACAATCATGCTCAGAGTCATACTGAGAGGACGATGCTGTAAGATTCTGAGAATGTGATCATTCTCTTTTTCTCAACCTGATCTTTCTGAATGATTAATTTTCCGTTTCAGGGGCACCACTGAGTGTCATAAATATGTCAGGGTTCAAAAGCCTCTCTAAGAATTATTAAGTCACAAATACATAGAAAACTCCAAGAGGGGCAGCTCCTTTAACACCAAATTTCTAAGACTTCAAAAACAAAACAAAAAAAAGCATGCTGCCTGCAGTAAAAACACAAACCCACACACTCTTAAGAGTCAGTTGCACCACTTTTCCGACCTCTGGATAGACTGTGGGGTTGCAGAGCCTCCCCTCCAGAGAGTGTGCTCGCCTGGGTGTGGTTTTACCCTTGGTCTGCTTTCACCCTTTCGTGCTGCCTTTGTGGTCATCTTTTCATCCCCCTCCGCCCCCTCCCCACTACACATGACAAACACGTGGCAACCATGACACTGACGTGCTGTTTCGTGCTGTCTCTCACATATACAAAGAATCCTAGCCACAACCACATATTTATGCAAGTGTTTTTAAGATGATCACATGCTTTAGGCTTAGGTGCTGTGGGGGGCCTTTTTTAGATCGTTCCTAGACGATACTACGAGATGGTTCTTGCAGTCTCCACAGTCTTTTACTTCGCAGCTAAATGACCCCTTGTCACTGCTTTTGAATGAGCTTCAAAGTGTTGTGAAGGAGCGCATACCATCTTTCACTAAATCTGACCAATTAGTAGCAAGAACTGTGTGAAGGTGAAAGTAAATGAGCAGACAGCTATGTCTTTGTGCACCGCCGTAAGGGCCTCAGGGGGCTGAAGCCTCTCCTGGCTAATATTGGGCAAGTGGCACAGTACAATACAATACAATACAATACAATTTTATTTATATAGCATATTTGAAACCAAAGGTAGATCAAAGTGCTTTTACAATAATGCAATAAGTCATTGTTATAAAATATTGAAGTACAAAAACAAGCACTAGTACTAATCCTAAAAGATGGGAATCACTAATTAAACCAGGAGTGTGGGCTAAATAAAATAGATCTCGGGCCTCAGTTCAGAGACAGGGTCATTTCAAAATGTAAAATATTATCTAGGAGAATCAGGAATAATGCAGTAAAAAGGTTAAAATAGATGAGATAAGGGCACTAGCTAGTGGGGAATGCTAAATTAAATAGGTACATTTTCAACCACACCAGGACGCTCTAGGCCGTAGGTCGATGATCGATTTTGTAATCGTATCACCAGACCTGCGACCATATGTTCTGGACACTCGGGTAAAGAGAGGGGCTGAGCTGTCAACTGATCACCACCTGGTGGTGAGTTGGATCAGGTGGCGGGGGAGGACGCTGGACAGACCTGGTGCACCTAAATGCGTAGTGAGGGTGTGCTGGGAACGTCTAGCAGAGGCCCCAGTCCACAAGATCTTCGACGCACACCTCCAGCAGAGCTTCAACAGCATTCCGAGGGAGACTGGGGACATTGAGTCCGAATGGACCATGTTCAGCGTCTCCATTGCCGAAGCTGCTGCATTGAGCTGCGGCCGCAAGGTGGTTGGTGCCTGCCATGGTGGTAATCCCCGAACCAAATGGTGGACACCAGAGGTGAAGGGAGCCACCAGGCTGAAGAAGGAGTCCTATCGGGCTTGGTTAGCCTGTGGGACTCCGGAGGCAGCCGACAGGTATCGACAGGCCAAGCGGAATGCGGCTCGGGCAGTGGCTGAAGCAAAAACTCGGGTGTGGGAGGAGTTCGGAGAGGCCATGGAAAAAGACTTTCGGACTGCCTCGAAGAGATTCTGGCAAACCGTCAGGCGTCTCAGGAGGGGAAAGCGGTGCTCTACCTGCACTGTGTATAGTGCTGGCGGAGCGCTGCTGACGTCGACTGAGAAAATTGTCAGGTGGTGGAAGGAATACTTCGAGGACCTCCTTAATCCCACTGACACGTCTTCCGAGGAGGAAGCAGAGTCTGGGGATGAGGGGAATGACCCGCCAATTTCCGGGGGCGAGGTCACTGAGGCAGTTAAACAACTCCTTGGTGGCAGAGCCCCTGGTGTGGATGAGGTCCGCCCCGAGTTCCTGAAGGCTCTGGACGTTGTAGGGCTGTCCTGGTTGACACGCCTCTGCAATGTTGCGTGGAGATCAGGGGCAGTACCTGTGGACTGGCAGACCGGGGTGGTGGTCCCCATCTTTAAGAAGGGGGACCGGAGGGTGTGTTCCAACTACAGGGGGATCACACTCCTCAGCCTCCCTGGGAAAGTCTATGCCAGGGTGCTGGAAAGGAGAGTTCGTCCGCTAGTCGAACCTTGGATACAGGAGGAACAATGCGGTTTTCGTCCTGGTCGCGGAACACTGGACCAGCTCTTTATCCTCTCGAGGATACTTGAGGGTGCATGGGAGTTTGCCCAACCAGTCTACATGTGTTTTGTGGACTTGGAGAAGGCATTCGACCGTGTCCCTCGGGGTGTTCTATGGGAGGTGCTGCGGGAGTATGGGGTGTCTGGCCCATTGCTACGGGCCATTCGATCCCTATACAACCATTGCAAGAGCTTGGTTCGCATTGACGGCAATAAGTCGGACTCGTTCCCGGTGGGTGATGGGCTCCGCCAGGGCTGCCCTTTGTCTCCGGTTCTGTTCATAATTTTTATGGACAGGATTTCTAGGCGCAGCAAAGTGACGGAGGGCTTTGGCTTTGGTGGCCTCAGAATCTCATCTCTGATTTTTGCAGATGATGTGGTTCTGTTGGCTTCATCGGGTGAGGGCCTCCAGCTCGCACTGGAACGGTTCGCAGCCGAGTGTGAAGGAATGAGGATCAGCACCTCCAAATCTGAGGCCATGGTTCTCAGCCGGAAAAGGGTGGAGTGCCCACTCCGGGTCGGGGATGAGTTCCTGCCCCAAGTGGAGGAGTTCAAGTATCTCGGGGTCTTGTTCGCGAGTGATGGGAGAAGGGAGCCGGAGATCGACAGACGGATTGGGGCTGCAGCTGAAGTAATGCAGACGCTGCACCGGTCCGTCATGGTGAAGAGGGAGCTGAGTGTAAAAGCGAAGCTCTCAATTTACTGGTCGATCTACATCCCTACCCTCACCTATGGCCACGAGCTGTGGGTAGTGACCGAAAGAACGAGATCGCGGATACAAGCGGCAGAAATGAGCTTCCTCCGAAGGGTGGCTGGCCTCTCCCTTAGAGATAGGGTGAAAAGTTCGGCCATCCGGGAGGGGCTCAGAGTAGAGCAGCTGCTGCTCCACATCGAAAGGAGCAAGCTGAGGTGGTTCAGGCATCTGACAAGGATGCCCCCTGGGCGCCTCCTGGGTGAGGTGTTCCAGGCATGTCCCACCGGGAGGAGGCCCCGGGGCAGACCCAGGACACGCTGGAGAGATTATATCTCTCGGCTGGCCTGGGAACGCCTTGGTATTCCCCCGGATAAGCTGGAGGAGGTGGCTGGGGAGAAGGAGGTCTGGGCCTCTTTGCTTAGGCTGCTGCCCCCGCGACCCGGCCTCGGATAAAGCGGATGAAGATGGATGGATGGACATTTTCAACCGTGTTTTGAAAGATTAAATAGAGTCCGAAGCATGAATAGTAACAGGAAGACTATTCCAGAGGTTTGCTGCAGTGGAGACAAAACCACGATCGCCCCGATCTTCAGACTAGACTCTAGTTTGAACCAAGAGTAGTTGACCAGACGATCTTAAGGCTCGACTAGGAGTATACAAGCTAAAAGATAGCTAGGCGCAATATACTATAATTTTAAAGGTAAGCAACAAGATTTTAAAATCAATACGATATTTGATGGGTAGCCAATGTAAGTCAGCAAGAACTGGAGTAATGGAAGCAAATGTTCCAGTTCCGGTTAGGAGACGAGCCGCAGCATTTTGAACAAGCAGAAGTCTATGAAGGTGGACAGATTAAAGACCAAAGTAAAGGGAAGTGTAGTAGTCTAAGCTGGAAGTCACAAAAGCTTGGATAAGTTTTTCAAGATCGTTGCGTGGTATAAAATGTGAAGTGAAATTTATTTCGGTCAACAACAACAACACAGATTATCATTTTACATAAAAGTACTCAATCATACAGTAACCGAAAAAGGAACAGGCTGAAGCCTTGTGGCTTATAATTATCCTATCATTTACCCCACAGGAATAATCAAATCCTTAACCAAGAAAATAAATAGCATTGATGAATAATTTGTATAACAGTTTGAAAAGAAATCAATGATAAATCAAGAAATTAAATAAACACAAAGTTATTCATCAAACCAAACTTCCGTAACTTTGTATGATACAAATTTTTTAATTCTTCCTGAAAATGACAAAAAAAATGTTTGGCTTTAGTGACTTGGCGCAATTGGTAAAAGCCAGAATTGACTACTGAGTACACTTGTTTATCGAGCTTAAATGAACTCTCCAGGAAAACACCTAGATTGCTTACAGTGTCAGAGAGGAAGCTGGCAACGGGGCCAAATACAACGGCTAACTGGTCCCGAGGGATGTGACTATCAAACACCACAACCTAAGTTTTCTTTTCATTCAAAATAAGAGAATTGGCTGATAGCCAATCTTTGACCTTTTTCATGCAATCTAACAAGCAGTCCAGTGAAGATGACAAATCATCAGTCAATTGAAAATAAATTTGAATGTCGTCGGCATAACAGTAATAAGAAATGTTATATTTATCAAAATTAGAGCCCAGAGGTAGCATGTACAAAGAAAACAACAAAGGGCCCAGCACAGACTCCTGGGGCACACCACAACAAAGAGGGGCCACGGTGGACGAGTAACATCCCATCTTGACAGAGAAAGACCTATGCGAAAAACAGGATTTAAACCAGTTAAGGGCAGAACCCTTAATGGCTACAGCATGTTATAGTCTCTTTAAAAGAATATTATGGTCCACCATATCACAAGCTGAGGACAAATCCAATAAACTTAAAACGGCGGGGTGACCTGAGTCAGTAATTAAAAGATGAACATTGAAGACCCTCAGCAGAGCTGGTTCAGTTCTGTGGCGTGGTTTAAAGCCAGACTAAAATTTAAGTTTAAGTAATCTTGTAGTTGGAAAAAGACAATTTTCTCTAATACTTTAGAAAAGAACGGGCGTTTTGGAGACAAAGATTGCTATGTAATAAAAATATTCAAGCACTTCTGTAAGAAAATAATGTTTTTGTTACTTAGCACTCAAATCTATAAGCCACGAACCTCTGATCTGAGTGCACTGACCACCACCATGTTGGTTTTCTTTGGAAAAAGTTGTACGCACGAGAAGGGCCGGTGCTAGGTTATCAGCTGAATCTAACAAGCTGCATTCATAAACCACACTGGTGCAAGGCGCACAGACAGACACGTCTGCTAATATGTGTGCGTACTAAGTAACTGTCTGGTGGTGCAGTTAATGATACTAGGCTTTCGCTCATTAAAACTGAATCACAGAATTCAAATTCATGTTTCAAGTCCATTAAAAATGCTCTAGAACAGCGGTCCCCAAATCCCGGGCCACAGACCGGTACCGGACCATGAGAGTTGAGGCTCGGGTGTGAAATTGATGGTTTTCAGGGTTTTTATCATAAAGTTTTTATCATTAACTCGGTTTCCCCGGGTTTTTGGTACCTGTACTGGTTTTATTTTTTGTATTTATCCGCGACACCTTAAAGGCCAGTCCCTGAAAATATTGTCGGACATAAACATGACAGTTTAGAACATGACAATGACATATAGCTCTATAGACATATAGAAAGGCACGCCCCTAACATTAAACTCCAAACTTTAATCCTTATCAATACCCAAAGAGTTATAAATAAATTCACCCATCATATAGTTGTATGAAGCAAGAAAACATCCACAGGAACCAAAACTGTTCTTTGTAAGTGTGTGATTGTATTATTGCTGATGGTTAGTTGGTCATTTTACCATGACGAGTTAGAGTTAGTTGACTCAAGTGGCTATTAGTGGAACTGTGCTTGTTTTTACACTTTTTTTCAGCATTGGAGATTCCTGTTTGTCTTCATACACCACTTTAAAAAAAAAGAAGCTGAAAGTCTTAACAGACCAACCTGATTAAGCTTAAACCACATATACACAGCATTATGGTCGAGTCTATTCTAATTCATTTTAGAGTGGATGACAGATGCTTTACTAAAGGCAAAAGTTATGTGTGAGTTTGCACTCCTACAGTTTGGAGCAGGTGGGCTTTTCAAGTATTCGTCACTACTTTCAGTTGTGCATTTCCTCTTCTGTGAGACCATGCCAGTTACTGCAGTATTGAGTGTTATCATCCTGAGGTGTGTGTCATTCGTGGTTGAAGTGTGTCATTTGCTATTTGCTTTTCTTTACTGCTAGTTTGCTTTTTACTTTGACAATAAGCATACGGTAATAAAGACCTACTCACCATGTAATTGTGTTAGCATGTTCATTTTCAGTGGTTTTTCTAAACTGCATTTGATCAGTCAGAGGTGTTTTTACAACTTTTTTTTTCTTTTAGATATAGCACTGTTCTGAAAATGGATCTAATAATCCTACTTATTTTTCACTTTAATTTACAGGCTGGGGGGGGATCTTGAATTTGTTTTCTTTGTGGAAATCGAAAGATGAGCACTTTGTCAGAAAATGTAAAACAAACTCAAGGTCAGACACACTTTTTCACCTCATTAACTAACCGTCCATTCTGGCACGTTCTCGTATCCTCCCTATCGTTCTGCCTCTCAATTTCAAATCAGGAGTTTAACCTCCAAGCAGATTCTGCTCACGAAATAACGGCGGACCTGGCCACGCACCATGGGAGAATTACCTCCCATAATTATACCGTAATTATGACCGAGATACAATCAGCATTATTCTAAAAAAATAAAACGAAGAAGAAGAAGAGGGGGGAAAAAAGTTTAAATGAGTAGTGGGAGGGAGGGATGGAAAGAGTTGGAGCTTTAGTGTCTCTGAGGGGATTGGTGACAGTCCTGTGAAACAAAAGGAGGCGAATGGACAGAAAACCGTTCTAATTAAGCACAGAGAAAAGATGGTGTCTCTGGTAATTATAAAAGTGTAAGAGATTCTTAACTCGCTTAATTTTGTTTCAGTTCTGCAAATTTTAAAAGTTGACTCCAAATGTTGGTTGGGGTGGGGGACTAAAGAACAAACTTTCATGGTTAAAAGTGTAAAATGAACAAACGTACTGCTTATTTATTTGACCTAAGGATACGATCATAAAAACTACAGTGTTTTTCTAGTTGGCCACAAGAGGCTCTGCGAGCGCTCTGCTGATAGAATCACTCCTGGCTGCAGAAAGTAGGGCCTGCAACAAATAAGCTCTGCCTTCAAATATCCTCAAACTGCCATCCACCTTCCAAATACAGACATCCAAAAAAAAAAAAAAATGTAGGAGGTTTTAAGGCTCCACTTTCCTGCTAGTCATTCTCAGTGTGTGTGCAGCTTTAGTCTGGAGCTGGATAGCAGCAGACAGGACATCTGCTCTTCATATCCGCCTGGTGTGTTGCACAAAGTGGACTCTCTTAGCTGCAGCCATGGGCCCAGCGGCTGCACGGTGGGCACAATTCCCTCTTCAAACACAATTCGGAAAAGGGACTTGTTTATCCAACCATTCAAGGTTTGGATCAGAGGCAGATAATGTCTGGACGGGTTTGAGTCTCCTTTTCCATGTAGCGGCACACATCTGTATCTGAGCTTTCTCTCGAGGACAAAAAAAGAGCTGGTGAAGTGGTGTAAGCTGAGCTTGTGTACCATATACAAACAGAAATACGCAGGTAGGTTATGCATTGCCAAGTATCTGAAGAAGACAGTCTCCATTACAAAGTCACACAGAACTTTAAGCTGCTTTATCCTGTTTGAGAAAAAAACTGTTTCTATAGGTCACAGAAAAGTCTCGAGATCCATTTGTACTGCACTTTCATCACTCCTGCTCCACATTTCTTTAATAAAACACCAATCTCAAACATACCGTCACCCTTTTAAGGTCAGTGTGTGTGTGAGGGGGAAAAAAAATCAAACATTTAAAAGCTGCAAAAATGATTTATAACCTGTATGTTTCAGATATGTAATGGCTGCAGAGTATCTGCAGGCAATGCCATTACTTATTTCTGAAGGCCCACCTGATTGTAGTCAGACAGACTCACCTAAAACACCTAAAACAGCTCAATAAAGCACCTTGAGCCGTGATTGGGATCTCACTCATATTCCCTCGTCACGAAGATGAATGCATTCGGAGACGAAGGATGAGAGAGTGGGCTGAGTTTTAATAAATTCTGCATCATGCTTCTGCCACGGCGCTCACAAGCTAGTGACAACTGCATTTATTTAAAGACGGGTTGATGAATTAATTTGGGTTTTTTTTTCCGGTAATATTATTATTATTATTATCTGGAGAAATATACATTCACAGACAAAGAATGATCATGACCGAAAAATGGAAGCATTACCGAGACAAAGAGAGAAACTATCTTTCCCTTCCTCCATTTTTATTATTTTTCAAATGTGTTTGATGGGAGGAAGAAGAGGAAAGAAATCCGTTATTGTAAGTCTTCGGCGCTCTTGCCTTATTTCTGCAAACTTTAGTTACTTTTGGTTTTTCGGGGGTTTTCCATCAATGCTCGCTGGATCTCGATAAGAGAAAACGAGAAAGATCAGATAATTGGCCAGAGGTCACTTGAGCATGCAAACGCCCCTGCAAACGTATCGCAACGCAGCACGCAAATTCACCAGAAAAAGCTGATCACATGTAAGATTTTTTTTTACAAGTTCCTGCATTAAAAACAAGCAAACCATTCATATTAGTATCTTCTGCATCTGCACACATTTCAGGCCGACCGGCAATATCCTTCAGAGGACAAAGTGTACGAAATGAATCAATAAACTCAAAAGCCCTGAAATCTCAAATCCATTAGGCCTGCGACGAAGCACATATTACTTCAAAATGGAGTTGCATTAAGTGTCAGATGTCTGTGATAAGGCTGCCTTCATTTGGGTTTTGCTGTTTTTTCCCCTGATGGGACGCATGAGTGGTGTCTCCTTATCATTCATGCCATAAAGTGCTATCTGTGTCTCTTATCGCCCGTCTGCACGAAAGAGGAAAAGAGACTATGACAGGGAGGGAGAGAATGAAGGACAGAACGCAGCGGATGATAAAAATCACTGCTGTGGCCACATGCATGTACACCTGTATGAGTGGACACGGACGCTGTCTCGCTGCCTTAACACGCGCGTATCAAACAAGGCCACGGGTCTGACATGCTCTTATCTTGTGCAGCCTTTCCCTGCGAACAAATGTGCTGCGTTACCCACTCATAGCGCAGGAGGAAATCAAACTGTTGCAGAGGATCTGAAGGGTTTTTTTTTCCTCTCCCTGTTCACTGATGGCCTGTTGTTATCTTTGCAGATGAACTCAGACTCTTCCAGCCAATAACTTTTCAGATGAACTCCCTCTTCCAGCAAATAACTTTTCAGATGAACTCGCTCTTCCAGCAAATAACTTTGATTAAACTGTCAGAATATGTAGATTTCCGATCTTAATTTTGTTGAGACGTGAAAATTAAACCCCCCCCCCCCCCCCCCCCCCCTTTTCTACTGCGTCATCACTTTGAACGCGGGGGAAAATGTAGTGTAAAGTTAAATCCACATTTTTCAGCTCCGAAGAGTGTCATGGCTTGCAGATTGCACGCACGATGCGGCATGTTGACCCCCCCACTTGATTTAGCTGATGCATCCTGATTTTTCTGGGGTTTTTTTCTTTTTAAATATCATCTGAATCTCTTCACTATGCGAGCCATAACCTTAATCTCGCTGCCTTTAACCTTGCCATTCTCCTCCTCTATCTCTCCCTCCTTCGCTCTCTTGTTCCCTCTCTCCCAGCGTTTGTTTATCCAGCACTCTCTCGCTGCCTCTCTGATGAGTGTTTTATCTTGCGGCCCACCTTTTCACACTGCCGCGTTCACAATCACGAGTATCACCCGTAATTATCTCGCCGTATTCCCCCTTCTCGCCCTATCGGCGGCATTCATCTCTGCGCTGGAATTATATGCGTTTCAGCTGGGTGCCGCCGCGCGCCCCCAACCCCAAAGGAGAGGAGGAGGAAGAGGATAGGTTTGGAGGAGGAGGAGGAGGGAAGGAGAACGAGCAGGGCCCAGGTTGGGTAAAGACAAATCTAGTGTGTCGCAAACTGGAGATTATAAAGCCAGGGGATCCTGACCTGCATCAACATACAGCAGCGCAGACCCACATCTCAGGTGTAATTACTTTGTTTCACAGCTTCCTTTATCTCCCATCGACTTTGCATCTGTCCCCTTTCATACTCCAGCACTCCTGTGCATAATATAGTTGTGGCCGCTGTCAAAGTCGCCTTGACCTTCCTGCTTTCTGCCAGTGCCATTGTACCAATAAGAAAACCAATTAATGACTTATCCGTCCATCTCAATGTCAAGTCTTTTTCTGAGGTGTACTATTATGTCTGCTTTGCCGACATGCCGTTAATTAACTCGATGCTTTCGCCTCCTCCATCCAAGCCTCCCAGCGCTCACTCACCCAGCCACGCCGGCATTCAGGGCCACATAATAGTACTGTAGGTGCGAGGCGAGCGGTAGCAGCAGAGCTCGCGCTCACACTCGCACACAACCTGAAACTTCTGAGAGCAACAGAATGTAGAGGGACGGTGGAATGGCGAAGAAGGATATGAAAGGATTTAATGAACAAGATGTCTAAAGGAGAATTCAATGGAGAGGCCAGATAAGGTTCCAAAGTCGTTAAGAGTGGGCAGTGAGTGGCGCGTCTGCGTCTTTAGGTGTAGACGACAGAGCAGTAAAAAACCCCGCTCGTATCCTCAACCTTTCATGAGGGAAGCCCTAACACCTGCTCGGTGTGAAGCCTTTATCACTTTTCATATTCAAATTTCTGAGTGAAATGTCAAAGATGATAGACATATCGCATTTAACTTTTTTTTCTTTCTGTTACACCAGCCAGCTCTGAAATGCTTTTCACAGCCTGGTTTTAAAGGTGGAAATAGCCTCCGGGGCTCTTGTTAGTGTGTACTTTCAAGTGATTATTCATTTCATGAAAAAAGGCTTTGAGCTTGTGGTCAAGCTTAACATTTACTTACCTAATAATATGACCTTTTTTGTGACTCGGACAAAGCTGACTGTATTCACAGAAGTACGATTTATGCAGCGGGACAAAGCCTCGGATAACCTGTGGCTACATGATGTCTATCTGTTTCACTCGTCCTTATTTCCATATTTATTTTAATTAGAGTTTGGCAGAGTATTGTCCTTGGGGATAACTATTATGAAAATTATTCCAATATCCTAATATATAAAATTAGAGCTGCACTGTGTATGCTGTGGTTTTTTTTCTTCTTTTTTGAACTTTCTAGTAATAAATTATAAACTCACACAGTCAGAGTGAGGAGCTAGCCCATATCTTTTTTTAATTTTCTAAATGCAATTCATTGCTCCGTACTCGGATTCAAAACACTAATTAATTTGTATTTGATAATTTGCCCACTTTCACGGCGTGACATGAGTGCATTTTTTTTTTCTTTTTTAAACTTTGCACTGCATGCACAAGTTTAATTAAGTGAGAACTCTTCACATTATCAACATTGTGAATTGTACAATTTTGAAGGAGGAGGGAAAGAAAAAAAATGTAGGTCTGCGAGGCTCTTTTTCCACTCGTCCTCTCCATTCTCACAAATTCCTGCATAAAAGAAAATTTTCCGAATTGAGAGGAGCAATTGCTGGAGGAGGTATACATTTCAAGTTAATTTTACATTGACCTTGTAAAAGGGATCGCGAAAGAGCGTGGATAAGTAAAATAGTAATGAAAAAAAGAATTAATGCACCTTCATCTGCCTGCACTGAACTGTCTCACTTACGGAGCACCCACTCCTCCTCTCAGCTTCGGTACAGTCACACCGTACAGACGCCTTTTATGGACACGTTGCCGGCCTACATTTGAGCTAAATTGTACATTAAACAAGATTAATGAGATTTTGGTTTCAGGGGGCTGAGTTTTAGTATGTCTGTCGCTCGGCTACTGGAAAGAATTGTCTTCATTTTATGTCCCGACCATGAAGAATTGTGCACTTCTAAATTCCTTCACTAAGCCTTCTTTATTAACTCTGAAAAACTTAAAATCAAGCCTTATCTGCGTGAGCAGTCAAGTAGGACAGTGTTCGTGTGAGCGTAGCTGATTTTGTGTTTTGAAAGTCATTATCACAGAAATCTCACCTTCACTCTGAGTTTTGCGCTCTGCTCTGTTTTTGAAAATAAAGCAGATTCACAGAGATTTGTGTTTTGGTTTAGGACGGACTCGCTCGCTGAACTACTTTTGCTTTGCGTTTCATCTCACATATTACGGCTGAATGTCTTATCATGTATTTGTTATTCAGCTTTCTTAAAAGTTAATACAAAAAACAGCGTCTATATATAATTGATTTACTAATTATAACTTCATGCAAACTTTGGATTTTTAGTTTTATAAGGTTTTATAAGGTATATGGTTTGAATAAACCACTATCACTGTGGCCTGGTTAAACCACTAGTGGGGTAGGATGGAATCTATCCAGTGAGGTATACTTTTGACCTGTGTGGATCACAAAAAACCCCAAATAAATTCAAGCCTTTGTACCTAATTCTTCTTTTCCAAAGTTAGGAAAGATGCATGGATTCATCCATGTCCTGTTCCTTGTGTATAACCCAGCTCACCAATTATAATGCTACTAGTTCAGATGAAACATACAACATGGTTATCATAAACAAATTAAAGAAACACACAACAGACTTGTTAACGAAACAAGGGAAATACTAACATCAAATGACAGCATGTGGAAGGTAATTAAATTACCCCTGTCAGTATAGCAGCCCGGTAAGCCATGCTCATTGGCATTGCCTATGTGTTGTGTATTGTCAGAACAAAATTACCTGGTTAAGGTCTTGTCAAGCTTTTTCTCAGTTAATTAATTGTTTGCAGAATACATAGAGACAGAAGAGCAACTGGTCGCCCATGCAGGGTACCAGGTATGGTGCAGTTACAGTGCATCTGCTACGCCAAGTGGACACCCAACAGCTGTCCAAGTTTTCAGTCCAAGTAACATCATATTGGCAGCCAAAAAAATACTTTAATTACACTGACCCTTGCCCAAATGGGCCTTTTCTATGCATAAATTACAGTAATACTTAATGCTTATAAAGGGGTCATTTGATTGTTGGGGTTTCCTCTGTATTATTGCAGGGTCTTTACGTGGTGGTGGCTGCTGCTGTCATTTAATGCCATATAAATAAAATTGAATTGGTAATTGCTTGCAAATGCAGATAAATTCAGAGAAGCTAAATATGGTCTTTTCGTTCTCCATACAGACTTCCTTACTTGAATGCATGTTTGGTAAAGAACCAAAGCATCTGAACAGAAACCTACAAAAATGATCATCCCCTCATTACGTATCTTGAATTTTCTTATGAAGATTAGGACATGTTCATTAATTCATTCTTCATTAACGAATTCGTTCAGCACGTTAAGAACAACATGCTTTCCACCTGCTTTGTATGTTAAATTAAATTCGTTATATCTCTTGAACAAACTATCAGTCTTTCCTCTTTGCTATTCGTTGACTAAAATCTCAAGCACAATCCTCTCGCTGTCGGATCGCGAAACCATGTCGACCTCCGACGTGTCCATTTCCCCTTTCATTAGCTTTTCGTTTTGTTCATCTGTCACAGTACAAAAAAGTTGACGGAGTCCTGGCTGGGCCCCAAGCCCAGAAAATCATTTAACAGTCCAATCAGAGCAGGGGCCGATCCCAACACAGCCATTAGGGAAACCTGAGCACCTACCCGACCCCCGTCTCTCACAGCCTCTTTGACGTTTTAGACGCTCTACAAATTGAGCATCATCCTCAAACCCTCAGCAGCCATTTTGTCAGTGACGGGTCCAGGAAAGAAGAGGGAGTGAGAACAGACATGAAAATGATGATCATTGGGTTTATGGAAGAGATGGGGAGAAAGAGATAGAAATTAAATATCCCCGCCGACTAGAAGGAGGACTCTAATTCTCCTCCCTCCCCTCCTCGTCTCCTCTCTGAACCCCAACCCTCAGTTCACTGAATCAAAACCGTGATAAAACCCTATTTCTCAGCTTTCATTCTTTCACTCGTCCTCTTTTCCTCTTCGATCCCACCACAAGGGAACACTCAGACCTTTGTTCGCTGAATTGGTTTTCAGATGTTATTTTTTCTTCACTCTTTCTTTCCCTAAGAGCATGTGATTAAAATCACCTCAGTCGTTTAGCACTGATGCCTTTTGTCTCTCCAGTCCCATTCTGCTAAGAGTCAGAGGGCTTACCACTCTACATCTCACAGGTAGAACATAATAGGATTTCACCGCCGCGCTTCCCGTCGGTCCGCATATTTAGAGTTTAAATACATGCATATGTATAAATTAAGGCTCAAGGTAATAATCACAGCTTTTAATAAGAAGCAGGGTATAATTTTAACTTTTAAGTCTGCAGGGAGTGAAAACTATTGGGAATATGAATATTTTCCATGGCCAAACATGGCTGTGTTTGGCCAAAGTTATAGCACTTTCACAAAGGTTGTATAGTACCGCTCTTATTCCTGAAGAACAAACACAAGTTATTCATGAGCACGGGTTGGCGCGTACGACTTCAAGCTGTAAAACTTAATAGAAAGAGAACAAAATGATGACTGTTAACTCGATGAGTAAACGGTAAAACTTTGCAAGTCGAGCTCTTTTTAACCTTTTGATATTCATTAAATAATGAAAGTATCCTCAAAATTGTCATTGAATGTCATCTGGGATTCAGCAGAATCAGAAGTGTCACATTTGTGTTCTGGTGATGGTTTGTGATGCAGATGCATATAAACTTTATATGTAACAGCAGAGGCAAAAAATATCATGAACATGAAGGTGCAAGATGACTTAATAAAAATCTCTATATTTAATTGCTTTCTTGTCGCTCAATGAAAAGCTTCCCTGGAACTGAAATCATAAACTAACAGGTAGCAGAGCTGTTGCAAATGCATGATCAGATGAACGTGCTTGTCACACCTGGAGAAGAGAGACACGTATGTGAGGATGCTGTTTGTAGATTACAGCTCAGCATTCAATACCATCGTTCCCTCGAAGCTGGACAGGAAACTGCAGGATCTAGGACTGAGCAGCTCCCTCTGCAGCTGGATCCTTAGCTTCCTGTCTGACAGACGCCAGGTGGTCAGACTGGGCAGCATCACCTCATCCCCCATCACACTGAACACTGGTGCTCCACAGGGGTGTGTACTGAGCCCTCTCCTGTACTCACTCTACACCTACGACTGCACAGCCACTAACAACTCCAACATCATTGTGAAGTTTGCGGACGACTCTACAGTGGTGGGTCTTATCACCAACGGTGATGAGACAGCTTACAGGGAGGAGGTCAGCGCCCTGACCCACTGGTGTCAAGACAACCATCTCACCCTCAACGTCGCAAAGACAAAGGAGTTGATAGTGGACTTCCGGAGGTGCAGAGAAGTACACACCCCCATCACCATCAGCGGCGCTGCTGTGGAGAGAGTGAGCAGCTTCCGGTTCCTTGGCGTACACCTGGCTGAGGATCTTACGTGGTCAGTACACACAAACAAAACAGTGAAGAAGGCGCAGCAGCGCCTCTTCTTTCTCAGGAGACTGAAAAGATTCAGCATGAGCCCCCGCATCCTCAGGACCTTCTATCACTGTGCCATTGAGAGCATCCTCACTGGATGCATCACCACCTGGTATGGCAACAGCACCGCCTACAACTGCAAAGCTCTCCAGCGAGTAGTGCGGTGCTCTGAACGGATAATTGGAGGTGAGCTTCCCTCCCTCCAAGACATCTACAGGAAGCGGTGCCTGAGGAAAGCGGGGAGGATCATCAAGGACTCCAGTCACCCCAGCCATAAACTGTTCAGACTACTTCCATCAGGAAGGAGGTTCTGCAGCATCCGGTCCCGTACCAGCAGACTGAGAGACAGCTTTTTCCATCAGGCCATCAGACTGCTGAACACTTCATAGACACCTCAGCTTCACTACTGGAACTTTAACATTATGCACTCCATACTGTACAGTAATGCCACTGTTTTGCACATGTCTCACTCTGTATATTTTATTTTATTTATTTTATATATTCTATTCATTGTTTACTCTATTTAATTTGTAAAATATGTGTACACACACACACACACACGTAGAAAAATATTTAGTATACACATCCAGAAATGCATATACTATTATATATTGTACATATATTTATTAGTTTCAGATGTAGCCATTCTTGTATTTTGCTTGTTTACATTATTGTATTTTGCACAACTCTGTTGCTTGTGAAGCTCGCACACAAGAATTTCACTCACATGTGCTGTACCAATGTACCTGCACATGTGATGTGACAATAAAAGTGATTTGATTTGATTTGATTTGCTTTATACTTGGTATTTCTAAATTTAGTCACGTCCTTGTGCTAAGCTCAGAATTGGTTGTTAATTCAAAAAGGTTATTTGTAAACACACTGTCCGACATCGACTCCAGAGGACACCTCTCACGTGTCTCAAGCAGTGACCTCTGCATGACCTCTGCACAGCATTGAAAAAACATCAGGTCAGATGTATTCTTTCACCTGGAAAGGCTGATGCACGGGTAGTGCACATACTCGGATATTTACCGTCTCTATTCTCACGTGTGAACGTTTGACATTAAACAGCGCTTACATGATCGAGCTGGCAGGGTAACGACTTTTACCCTGGTACTCAGGGTAATGTTGAGGAAAGTTCAGGGCTGCAGTACGGCTTCAGAGACGCAGGGGATGGGAACAGGCCGTATATTTATGTTTCTCTAAAAAGAAGTATCTTTTTAGTATCTGAACTTTATCAGCACTCGCATCCTGTGTCATAAATACCAAGCTATATTTAGCTCTGAAGGCTTTCAGAAGCCTCAAATGAACAGAAATGGTGCAGCTTTGGCTTTTTTGTTCAAGGCTGTCTTACAGAGAAAGTATAACGAATGGTATCCATAACAGGAATCTGACATTTTAACCTGGGTACAGTAGTTGAGATCATTTATTTTATCTCTTAATGTTGTTGTGGGTGGTGCTGCACTGATGTAACGGTGATGACTGGAGTTGTCAAATGCTATCAAAACGCTATTATCCATAACCCCCCCGCCACATCCTCCCCATCTCCACAAGTCATTAACTAAAGTTTATGATCACAGGCTCACCTTAGCCTACACACCCACAGTGAAGGTGAAAGAGAAAACTCTTTTCCTATCGTGCCTTTCTTCTTTTTCTCAGTCCTTCCTCCTACCTGTCTTCCTCTTGGTTCAGCCGCCAAAGGCCTTGATTAATGGTCTGCTTTAATTAATACCTTTACAGTACTTAGAGCAAAGACCTTGCAATTAGCATTGGCCTAAAGAGCGTAATCACCTGAGCTCATCCAGATCCTTATCCACAGACTGACTGACTGACTAACTAAATGACTGACTGCTAGGCAGGGGGAGCATGTGTAAGCTTGCATAGTGTAGATGTTCGTTTATTTTTCTCTGAGGTATTGTGAAATCACTCTTAGAACTCAAATCCAACTTTTTATAGGGAGGAAAAATAATTTTGGCACACTGTGCACTGCAGTAGCCTGAGGTGATATCTTACTTTCCATAGTCTACCTTTCAAATACAGGGAGATTTTCCAAAGTGATCCGCCATTTAAATTTAAAGTGATATAAAAGCTAACACAAAAATCAGGAATGTCTCTAATGTATTTTCATTAGTTTATGATCGACACAGCAGAACCTGTTCGTTTATCATCTTCTTGGGCACATCAAAAATCCCTTTCACACGACATAAATAGGCCTTTGTACAGTTTAAAAAAAAATTCAGGTTCTGTGTATGTGAACCATTACATACCTCATTCGTCTCACTGGAGCAAGACAAGCTGGCCAGATAACAAAACGCCATAACATTACCTCACAGGCCAGAATTCAAAGTGGCGCGGGGGCATTTCAAATATTTTTGTTAACATGACGTCTGTATATTTTTGCTTCTTTTACTTTACTTACACTCGGCGGTCTTTAGGGTCCCTGAGCAGGTTTCACCATGAACATCCAGGTTGTCTTGTTACCCTGACCACTGCATGCTGTGGTGGACTCAGGAGCAGCAAGTGTGATGGAGTGCTTATTACTCTAGCATGTCAACATGCTAATATTTGCTAATTATGACAAAAAGTACAAAATGGGCCTGATAAATGTAGGCAGTGGAATGACGATGACCAAGCAAGTTTTAGGGAAACATGAGCATGGACTGAGATTGGCTGGTTGGAGATGGATCTCATGGATGGGATCATTCTATCATGAGCATAGCAAGGACATAGCTTCCGTTTCTGAAAAGAAAGGTCAAAGCAGAAGTTGGATGATCTGATATCCTCGTGTTGGTGTTGCTCCCAGACCATCATGAAAATGTTGTTCCAGGTTCAACATTGCAAGTGACCAATCACATTGTTGTGACGTTATTCCTTTGCGCGCCAAGCCATTCGTGCATTTATGAAATTCCAATGTTGCAAGGACAATATCAATTCTGCTTACTGTTTATTAAAGGGTTACGGTTAGGGTTAGGGTCAGGGTCCGTTGATCGGCGGACAGAGGCAGTTTCACGCAGCTTAAGTACAGTTTTTTGTTTTACGCCGGTTTTTCCCGAAGTCGCAAAAGTATGACGTCACAACATTCTGATTGGTCACTTGCAATGTTGATCCTGGAACAACATTTAGTATGATGATCTGGGAACAACACCAACACGAGGATATCAGATCATCCGCAGAAGTTTCCTAAACCTGCAATGCTTCTAATGGCCAGGAGGGGGTATCTCCTCTGGTTGTATAGGTAAGCTGTCCTCGGCTCTCTTGATCTGTGACACAGTAAACACTGCCCTGTTGAGTTTATAGTCCCAGTCAGCAGTTTTAACTCCTGCTGGATAAAAGATTGTATAAATTATGCCCCCTTTTGAAGTCAAAAAGTTAAAGGATAAGGCAAGGAAGTGCCTTAGGGTGGACAGACATGTAGCGGTGTATGACCAAAGCAGTCAGCCACTGATGCAGCCACCCAAGCTATGTCTATCTTTTTTATACAGTCTGTTAAAATGACACAAAGTGAGCAATGACTGATGGACCTGGGTGGACTAGACGTGCATGTGTGTGGGAGGAAGTAGTGGAAGTAAATGATTCAATTATTTATTTGCTTTTGCAGTAGAAACTGTTTAATATGTCATCCCTTAGTCACTGGTTATGCAGTAAAGTTTCCAGTTTGTTTCCGATTCATTCCACAATCCGCCTTAATACCTATTACTACAGAGCACATAAAGATGACTGCTTTATTTATTTTTCTGTTTGTTTTAATGGGAACTGGAAAGAGCAGGCAGCGAGGGGGGTGGGGAGATGGGGGAATCGCGGCATTAATTACAAACTGATTAGAGGCTCCTTTTGCAGGAGGCTGTATCATTTAATTGAGGGGAAAATAATGATCACAATTCCGGCAACTTCTAATTAGAAAAACAGCTCAAAATCTTATCAGGGCAGCTTGATGCATGTGGAACACACACTGCTTTCGCTTGTACACAAAAGCGCAGACACACACACACACACACAGACACAAATACACATCTGGAAATAAACTGTTTCTATGGAGTGTATTCTCTTTTTTTTTCTTTTCTTGCTGGGATACACACTCGTGCAGGCGTCCCACTCTGAGACAGAGGAGCCAGTTTAAGCACATCAAGTCAACGGCGGATTATGTTTGTAGATATTACCCGAAGAATCAGCGGTGCGCTTTCTCAAAAGAGACACAGACAATTACAGATCTGATAACCCCTGAGTTGTATCGCAGTCGTTGCAGTGTGTTTACACTATCTGACATGGCTGAAACAACAGCACAAATAAGAACAGAGAGAAGATTCTCATCTCAACTTTCCTGACTTGCCGCTTATCACAAACCACAAAAATCACAGTGTCAGACAGAAATTGGAATGGAACCAAAAAGCCAAAACACACACACACATACACACAGACACACACAAAACAACAACAACAAAAAATCAAACCAGCATTACATCAAATTTTTCATCCTGAGATTCTGTATTTATTGGCGGCGGCTGGGAGTCTTTTGTAATACTTAAAAGGATATTTCCACACAGATAAACAACAGCTGGAAGAAACCTTTCCAAAATGGTTTCTGTTAAATTGGCAAACATTGGTTTGTGTGTCTATGTGCAACCTCGGGGTAGGGGGGTGTTTATTGCATACAGTATGTGACTCATGTTGCGGCTGTGACGATCAGAAACTGCCTCACTCTCACTGAAGGATGTATTAGCTTCCCCGCGGGTCATCGCAACACTTCCATAACGTCCCAAATGGGATTCTCATTCAACAAGAGTCGCGCTGAGTGGGGGGTAACTAAATATTTGTTTACTGTCTTTGCTGCTCATGAAATTTATACACACACAGCTCTATGATTAATAGGCAGTTTTGTCATTGGTATTATTAATGGGAAACCGCCTGATTTATGGGCCGCGTCTAGACACACTAACTGCTTTTTGCTCCCTGGCAGCCGATCAACTGATCAGCTTAAATGTGAGTTTGTGCGTCTTTGAAACAGACAGGCGACGGTTTTGTTGCCATTAATCGACTCTGTGTGTTGTTGCTCGCTTGCTTGCAGGGTGAAAATGAGCGCTGTGTATGTGGGTGGCTTCTCCAATTCTTTATAAACAGAGTCATTACAGTATATTAGGCAAGACAGCAGTAAATCAGCTCGCTGACAGGCCTGGCAGAACAGCACAATTGATGGCACCGAGTTGAAAGAAAAAGACGGGCGGCACAGACTAATATTTGATATTGCACTCTCAATTGATTGACTGTATATTTGCAGCTGTCATAATGGGGCGGTTGCAAAATTTCACTCAGAATGAATTGAATTCATAACATCCACTCTCCTGCTTTTTTTTCTTCTAAAGATCTAAAGCTTAACAGCCAGCAGCCATATTTCTATCCAAAATGGTGAGAAAATGACTCATTACAATACATCAGTCGCACAATTGCACAAGCACACACACGTGTACGCACACACACACACACACATCATCATCATCATCATAAAGGTATCCACTTGAGGAGAAATTGGAATCGGCCACTCCCTTGGATCAGTCAGAGTATTCCTTTACCATGCTTCTCAGGCTTGGATTAGGATGCTGTGGCGTTTTGTGTGTGTGTGTGTTTCGGGAAGGGAAGGGGGGTCAGGGCTGAGTCTGTCCAGGGAAAGTGTCTGCTTGGCCATCCCTGGCTGAGATGTAAACCTCGCCGGTAGTGTGCTGAAAACCGACCGTGTTGTCGCCGGCTGCAGAGCCAAAATCACTGATGCATTTTCGAAAGAGCCCCCCGGTGCCTGACAGGATGGGGCTGTTAGGCAAACGCACACGCTCACACATGCACACACACGCACACTTGTGAACATGTACAATGCTGTTGCGTGCGACGCACCTTCTCAAACAATGCTCAAACAAAAGTGCAGGCATATAGCGTAACACTTTGCCAAAGGTACACCCTTGAATGCGAACACACTCACACACACATGCACATAGTATACGTGTGCTTATACACACACACACACACACAGAGCAGCGAGCCGAGTCGATGTGCCAGGTGGCAGAGGGAGGCTCTCGGCTCAGAACGAGCCGAGAGGAGTAGGAGAGGCTCTTGGCCGGCCTTGAAAGCGAGAGGCACAAACGACAGCGGCGATGCCCAGGTTTGGAAACGGCCAGGGGAGCCCTGGAGGGGTTTCCTGAGCATGCGAGCAGGGAGGATGGGAGGGTTGCTGGGATGGTTTTTGGGCTGCTTTTGGGCTGTGGTCAGCCCCCTCTGTAACAGAGAAGTGTGATCCCAGACACAGCTGTCCTGTTCTGAGCCGGACCTTCTTGTCCACAGGCCCAGAGCTACGGTAGGAACAAGGATGCTGCAGTGGGTTAAGACTGGGCTTACACACACCTCATTGTTCCCCACATCTGTGCTAGATACCAAATAAGATGTACTTTTGTTTTGGGGTTTTTTTTCCCTCTCTAAGCTGTGTGTGTAGCATGCTGGGTTTAGGACAAACGGTATGCTAATTATCTCAGGAATAGAAATACAACACCTGGAGATAAGAAGCTGTGTGTTCGCACCCGGCCCGCTGAGGTGATCAGATAAGAGAGCTGACTGGATATAGTAACCAGATGGATCAGCTACCTAAACAGAAGGAAAAAAACACAAAACATGAATCTTACATGAAACTGAAGGAAGAGGAAATCTGCAAAGAAAAACCTTGTAATGCTTAAAACACATCCCAAAGATACACCTCCACTGGTTATTTATCGGCTGCCATAAACTTTAAACCACAAGGGAGCTTCCCATCTCACAGTATCCATTGTCTGTGTTGCCCCTGAACTCTCCAAGTACCACAAACAGGATCATGTCCCGGTGGAGGAAAACTCTAAGAAAGGACGACTGTGAAGAGGAGACAGGTGAGGGAGGGAGGGAGGGAGGGGTGAAGAAGAAGAGACCAGGTGGAGGAAGGCTGAGGATAAGGGAAAAAAAGGGAAAGGAAGGGAGTGAAAGATGTGAATTAACAGAGTGCCGGTGAGGTATTCTGGTTGGGGCAGGCTCACGTAAAGTGAGCTGTGGGGCGTGTAAAGTGAGCAGGGGGCTATTTGGGTCGTTTTCACATGGAGCCTGGCCAGACTCCAGAACTGAGCGAGGGACGAGAGAGTGTGTGGGAGAGAGAGAGACTCCTAATGGCTAAGCCTTTCACTAGGCCACACTGCAGTGAGCCGTAATTGAAGGTAATTGTTGGGAAGAGCCGACACACACAGCTTCTCCACTGTTCCCCGGGCTGAGATGGACAAGCCTGGGATGACAGAGCGGGAGAAAAGGAGGGAGGGGTGTTGAGGGTGAGGACCGCGGGGAGGCCAGGTGAGGGGGAGAGAAAGAGCGGGAGCATAGAGGGAGATTGCATTACCCCACCTCCACCGTCCCCAACTGTCCTACACGGCATTTGTCTGCTCGCACAATTGCGTAATTGTGTCCCCGCTAAATGGTCCGAAGGGCTGCTGCAGCGTCTTGGATGCAGGTGGGCAGAGCTCGGATGACACAGCGACGCACTGAAAGAAGACAGAGAAAAGACACGGTGAAAGGAGAAGAGACAGAGCTGGATGTTAGAATGCCAGCAGCTCATGATGGGACAACAACTTTAAAATAATAAAAAAACGAAAACAATTTTTTATTTTTCTTGATGAAGGCTGCACTGCAGTCCACTAAATGTGATCTTTTTTCTTTGAAACCCTCCAATGAATACATTTTTTGCTCTTTGTCACACACATACACAGACATTAAAAAAATATTTCATGAGGTTGTGCTGAGGCAGTGATGTTCACGTGTGTGACTCTGAGCACTCAAGTGTGTATGTGTGTGTGTGCGCGCGCGTGTGGGCAGGAGATGGAGGAAATCACCTTCCCCACTTTGCCTAGCCTCCTCGGTTGGATGGGTTTAGCTCCATGAGCGCACTGGAGCAGGAAATCCAGATTCGCAGCCTATCAGCGAAATAGCACATATATGACTCCCTGGCCTAAGACGGTCTAATCACGCCTGCCAACCCCGCTAACTCCACCACCATCATCACCAGGCGCCAGATTGACTCCTGAGCCCAAATCGCAGCTCCTGCTTTACGCCATAAAATGATTCCTGTATTGGTTTCCCCTTAAACCTGGTGAAGCTAATGCAATGTAATGTAAAAATTAGAAGCACAGTGCTACTGTGCTGCGTGTCAGCAAGTGCAGATTTGACTGGACAAGGCCAGGGGAGGGAGGGCGAGGCCGGCCGGACTTACCAAAGGGGGGAGGTAAAAAAAAATCAACCCAATTACCCAGGCGAGTTACTGTTCTGCAGCTTCTTGCGAGTAAAGGCTGATGAATGTGAAATGTTGTAATTTGCAAGTGCTGATAGTGACAGAAAAGTAGCGCTAGATTCAGTAGAATTAGAATTAGAGGAATGAAAGACAGAATCCGATTTTCCCTATCAGAAGTTTTTTTTCCCCCTCAGCTTCTTCCTGCTAAACACGCTCGCTCATCTTTTATTTCGAATGTAACCTTTTTGCCTTAATTACCGAATATCTGTGATCCGGAGTCCTGCGTCGCTGTTGGCATCGGGGCGGGGGCTAGGGGGAGGCTTTCGCTGGACACACACACACACACACACATACACACAAATGCATTGGGACAAGCTTTGATAATTAACCAAGAAAAATGAACTTTAATTCTTTCTTTTCAAATGCTAGATCTGGACCATAATTACTGCCGTGTAATTAAAAGTCCCAATCAATCTTTTTTGGGGGGATTGCAGAGTCTCAATGAAAGAACAGGAGAAATTAGACCTTAATCCTCAGAGCACTGTCTCCCATCGCACCCCTCACTTCTCATGTCTCCTTCTTGTATGTTGTTGAAGTGAAGGTTCGCACACAATTGCACTGTCACACACTTTTTACATTTCAACCCCCAACCCTGAAAAGACAAACCTCGTTTTAACAGGAAAAGCTCCCCCCCCTTTTTTTTCACCCTCCACCACCCCCTTCCTCACCACCTCCTGCTAAAAATGTCTAATATAATATAGACCATTATGTTCTTTAAAAACTCATTACACCGTTTGAAATGGGAATCTTGGGAAGTCTGTTTAAATATTGCCTCCTCCACATTGTGTGGAGACGGAGGGGGAGACACATCGAGGGACGTGGCATGCAATTAAGAGCAGAATGGATTAGTTTCCTTTTTAAAGTTATTGAGACACAATGAAGGGAGAAGCTTTCTCTGTTTCTCCCCACCACCCCCACTTCCATCCTCTGTATTGATGGCTCCCCTGTAAGCCCCTCCGCTTGCCCTCGCCCAGTTAATGACAGTTTGCATTTCACACTACAGGAACCAAGGAAAACCCTTTGGCCTTTTCGCTGTGAAGAGTGAAGAGATAGACCATGCAAGAGAAAAGAGGTGTGACAGAGCCGTTTGACTTTGTAGGTCGTGGCTGTCGTGGTGTGGAGAGGAATTAGCCCAAGACAAACATGTCAGAAATGTTAAAAGGCATTACTGCTTTCATGTGTCGTAACAGCCCATTCTTCTCTTCTCTGGAAGTCACAGAATCCGAAAAGTTTGCAGTGAGCCAGAAATTACTTACTTACTGTATTTCTGAGGCCTGCTACGCAGTAGCTCTGGCTTCCTTAAAACTGAGCTGTCAAAAGCAAAGCCTGCGCCTGCTTTAAGTGGGTAAGTTGATTCCTGGGTACATTAAGGTTTGATTGCATACAAGAGCAGCTGATTTTTTCATATTGTGAACAAATAAGTTGAAATCAAGAACATGCACTCATTCGATACCTTTTTTTGCTTTTAGAATTTAAAGGATGTTTCCCACTGATTACCAGTTAGCATGCTTGTAGCTTTCATGTGGGAGTCATGCTCGATGTGTTAAATGGTAAATTCTGGGAATGCAGTGACATTAAAAGTCACATATGGGGCAAGAAACGGAAGAAATACCTTGCAGGCATGTGAACGTTGTAATGGACTGCGTGAAAGTTAACCACAAAACTGTTTGTGTCCCTTGCAGGAGGTATGTTTTTTCCACTTTGCTTGACATTTGAGCTAGCGAGAGTCATAACTGTTGCATAAGCTACTGTCATGTTTGTTTCAGGTCATGCAGATTAATGCGTGACGCCAAACGCTTTAAGAACGGGAGCTACTCTTCAGTTTCCTTCACTAACAGATTTCCACAGAATGGCAGCTTAAGTTCCAACTTTTTAACTTCTTTTCAGTGTCTGACTGTGACAATGTCATACTAACAAATACTCAGCGGCTTCACTTGTGTCAGCTAATCAAGACACCACGGCTGAAACGTGTCCGTTACACGGTTTGCAAGACTACTTGTGATTCTGTTTGGACCCATTTGCTCATGCTTCGCTGTCTAACCGTGGGGAATCATAACTGACTGTCCCCTTTTAAATGTTTATACTCAATTGTGGAGACACTTACTGTTAAATTCCCCAATTATTGGGCACTCTATACATATATGTGAAGGTTATAGAGCTTGACTTTGCCTGGTAACTGTTTTATTCACAGCTCACCTTTCGCGTCTTCTGACTTGGAGGCATAAAGTTCTAAAGAAGCAAAATTTGTAAAAACCCAAGGAACTAAATGGCATTGAGGTGGCCTACATTGCTCTTAAACCAGTAATATCATTCTGCATAGGACCTAAAATGCAGGGCTTATGATTAAACACCAAGCATATATTAAATTAAACCATC
Organism: Copadichromis virginalis; assembly: GCF_057382275.1. Lineage (NCBI taxonomy): Eukaryota > Metazoa > Chordata > Actinopteri > Cichliformes > Cichlidae > Copadichromis > Copadichromis virginalis. Next base: position 22,492,778 of record NC_140634.1, read on the forward strand.
CCCCCCTTTAAAAGAAGAGGTTAAAAAACTGCATTAATCGTTTCAGGTATGAGAAACGGTATGATAATCAGCCTCGTTTGGAGTCTATCCTGCTGCGCATACGTGGTCCACTAATCCAAACGCAGCTCCTCTCCTGCACCTGAAAGCCCTCCTGATCCCGGCTGAATTCTAATGATTGAAATGAAAGGCATCAGCATGCCAAATCACATAATGGAAAATCCAGAACAAACGCTTCGACCCCCCTGGCCTTTACTTTCACCGCACCACATCTTATTTGACTCCTTATCCTATCAGCAGAGGTGTAGACGAATGGGAACAAAAGTCAGATGTGCTTTATGCTTTGCATGAAGTCTTGTTGTCCTTAATAGAGTACAAGGACTTGGAGTGATAGTGCAGTTTGCCGATATTCTTCATTGAAAAAAATATTGGTTAATAAGTGTGTTCCAAACGCATATGCTTAAGGTCAAAATGACTGATGATTTGGATGTTTATCAAAGTAGCAGATAAATATTTAATCTCCTAGATGCAATCATAAACTTCTGAGGCTCTGAATCTAAATCATAAAGTGATTCAAATTTGGCCGATCTCCTCTTCAAGATATTCTCTTTGTGCAGAACGGACTTTTCTCTAGCCCAGCTGCACTTGTGCATCGAGGTGATCTCCCTTAGTGTGACAGTGAGCCTCAAACTTGAACAAGTTTGCAGATTGTCAAAAAACTTGTGCACGTGCCAACGTTTGAGTAGTTTGCATGAAAGTTGTGTTAGTTTCACACAAAAGCTGATGTTTGCTCTCAGTTTGACATTGAGTCTCAGACATGCTCGTACAAGAGGTCAGAGTGGGAGGTCAAGAGAACAAGCTAAAAGCTTGTCAAATTAAAACCTTGCAATTATATGGTCACGGCTCACATGCAGTGCTAGAAATATGTGAAAATTGGAACGATGGAGAAGCCCAGCAATGTCTTTGTTTTCTGTAGTTTTGTGGCCTGTTGATAGCCCATACCTATCATGACAGATTTCTGCCTCTTTAACGCTTATAAGTACTGACCGCTTATGTAAATAATGTCATTATTAAAGAAATTGTTTGACACATTAATATTTTTTTAAATATTGCATTTAACTTATTCATAATATCTAAATCTTGATGGTATTTTGGACTTTCCTATCTTGGTGTACAGTACAGTTCTGTAAAACAATTTCCAGCACTTCTCACTGCAATGTGAACATGGCAGAATCTCAGAAAACGTTTTTTTGTGGACCCCTTCTCTCTGTCATACACACTCACACACTCGCACCGTGGTGCTCCATCACTCCTGCCACCCCTTCATCACGGCAGAGTAGCCTAATCACTCACTCTGTATCCTAACCAAAACAAAATGGTGCCAACCAGTAGCTTTTAGCTGTGTTTACACTCCTAACTCCCCACCTTCCCACAGCCTCCCCTTTCCCCCTCCTCCCCTGGTGGCTCGTGGCGGCATGGGTGATTAATTTGGGCCGTGCAGACAGGTAAACACAGGCCTATTTACATGGCTTACCAGCCACCATATTTATACTCAACAGGACTAAGCTTCAGATAGAATATCCTCAAAGCTCCATCTGTTTATTTTCTCTAACTGCTCCTTCAGCTCCGTCCTGACACCCGTCCTCTACCTTCCTCTGCCTCCCCCTCATTCTAAGCCCAACTTTTGCTTCTCCCTCCACCTCCTCTGACCTCGCTTATGCTTGGTTCAGATACAGGGCAGTTTTTGCCCTCTTCCTAGTATAAACAACTAGTCATTTTATGTATTTCCAGTAAAATAACGCACCTGTGATTGCGAGGAAGCCTTACATACCAATATGTAGAGCTTGGGGGAGGGGTTAAATTATAATTAGGTCCAAAATTTGACAACCTGCTGGTCCATGTTTACTTTGAATAAACAAAGAGCTCCCATAACAAATGAGAGTAAAGCAAAAAGCTACAGATATAAAACAGTATTTAAAGTAATTATAGATATATATTATTATAGATGTTCTATATTACAGATATAGAACAGTATGTAAAGTCTGTATCCAACTGCTGAAAAAAAGCATATGTTAGAGACATTTCCAGTATTCAGATAGTTAAAAAAAATATGAGCACATTAAAAAACAGTTCTGTGCAAAATTGTGCACACGTACCAAAAGTACTCTGAACATGTAAGATCTACATACCTTTGCAGGAACAATCTAGAAAGAGTGGTCCATGCTTTTATTACTTCACGGCTGGACTACTGTAATTCCCTCTATGCTGGCCTAGATCGTTCCTGTCTACATCGCCTTCAACTGGTGCAGAACGCTGCCGCTCGCCTGTTGACCGGTTCAAAAAAAAGAGACCACATCACTCCGGTTCTCTGCTCTCTCCACTGGCTCCCAGTTGCTTTTAGGATTGATTTTAAAATCTTACTGCTGGCTTTTAAGGTTTTAAATGGCACTGCACCTTCTTACCTGTCAGAACTCCTTAGTACTTATCGCCCCAGGAGATCTTTGAGGTCAGCCGATCTGATGCTTTTAGATGTTCCCAGGTATAAATTAAAGACAAAGGGAGAGAGGGCGTTTGCTGTGGCTGCACCCAGACTGTGGAACAGTTTACCTCCTCACGTCAGATTCTCCAAAAGCCTAGAAACTTTTAAAACTGCTCTTAAAACTCACCTCTTTTCATTGGCTTTTAGAAAGGTTTAATTTATTTGTTTATTTATTTTTTATTTGATCAGCGAGGTGTTTTACGAAATTGTGTTCTATTGTATTTTTATCTGTATTTACTGTACAGCACTTTGGTCAGCCTTGGTTGTTTTTAAATGTGCTCTATAAATAAACTTGACTTGACTTGACTTGACATATCAGAGTAATGAAAATCTCTGCATGAATGATATGATTAGAAAAAGATGCTGATGTTCTAAAATGCTTCTTACAGGTTATTTGATTCTAGGTATTCCCAGGTTCAACTGACCTTTAAAAGGTGAAGTGATATGGCTCCTTGACACCTTTTACTTAGGGTTTTTTTCCCCCTATAAATATGTAGGGTTTCTCTTGTGAATGATTAATGCGAAACTGAATTTTTTTCAGAATTACCTTTAACCTTGCTGGCCTTAATACAGCGTCACAGTAAGAGCAGCACATTAGTGGTGTCCATGTATTGCAGGGACTCACTTCACAAATCTAAAAATAGGGCAATCAGTACTAGTCTAACAATGACACTAAGCCTGTTAAGATAATAAACACATGGAAGATGTCCTAGTCAAACAATAGTTTGCATTCTCCCAGAGTGTATTCACACAGAAATGTACATGCCACTTGCATACGGTAGGGATCCTCCCCCTACACACGAAATGTAGCTTAAAAATATATGTGGCAGTACAATGGACGTGCTCCAAGTCATGCCTCACATACCTTCAGCATGCCAACATGCCTTACCTGAGGTCAGCATGCAGAAACCGGGCCAAAGGTAAAGGCACACAAATCATGCAGTTCCTTTGCGGAGCTACGCAAGTCTTCACTCAGCGATGTGTGGAAGATGTTGGCAGATGCTCAGGTTCAGAGCTGTCATTCTGCTCTGCAAAGACAAGTGCTGTCAGCATTTAAAATGGCCTTTTACTTGATATATAATGATGACATGTTCTCTTTAAACTCAATAGATTTTAACACTTGCAATAGCTTTCCTTGATGATTACTCTCACATTAACCTAAATCAGCTTTCTTCTCTTAAACCCGTCTACTTTAACACTCACAATACTGTAAATGTGCGTCATTAGCCTGTTTTAATCAACAGGTAAAGCATGCTGAAGTAATCTCGAGTGGAAATATCTTTTTTCTTCTCCTTCTGTGTCTCAAGTGGATTGTTACTGATGAGGACGCCAGTGGGAGGAGGGAGGCTAGGGGAAAATCCACAGACGCAAGCCCTGCTAAGTGGTATTAACCATACATGCAAAATAAATGCAAGCGGCATTAAATATACATGCAGAATCATACTTGGTGTATGAAAATCGTGCATGTGCGATCACTAATTTAATTACTGATTCACAGATTCTTAGTCCGCAATCCGTTCTTTAAAGATTTACTTTATGCCCAATACTGCAAACATATCATACAAATGTTTTCTCTTGCTGTGAATCCCATCATGCCTTTGGGCAGGGATAATTACTTATCAACACTAGAGTTCCTTAAAGGGGTGTCCAAGAGCACACAGGCTGTCTGTTTGTCTGGGGATTTTTATTCCACCACCTCGTGGAGATGATTTGTCTATTATCTCCGGTGGATTTGCTCCTCTCTTCATCTGCAGCGCATTACTGCAGTCATAAAGCTGCAAGGTCAGGGGAAAGGCAGGCAGGGAGGGGAGGGAGAGTCTTCTTCCCAGACTTGCCTGCAGTGGAGCTTTACCCAGAAAAGATGTATGATACAGTAAGCCATCAAACACTCGCCAAGCAGTGATAAATCAGCGAGTGTGGTCAGAGGTAAATATCCATCAATACCTTATCATCATCACTGCAATCGAGATGATCATTTTTATGCATCTCAGCTTTACAGATGGGGTCATGGAGGGTGAGTGAAAGGTCTTGAAGGAATAGTGATTTTGTCTGAGTCCTGATTGTCGACACTATAGAAAAGGTGGGTGTAGGTGGATGTATCCATTTGACTGTTAAATAATGATTTAAAGCCTTGATGACGTGTTAGCTTGGTTAGCAAGGCTTGTCCTCAGACTATATAGGTACAAAGCACAGTTGTCTACTTTGTACCAATACAAAGCAGGTATATTTGTACGTTACTTATTTAGTGTTAAGTATGGTACAAATACTAGAACACCAAAGCTGGAGAGCAAACTTTAATAGGTAGGTAATTGCATTATAAAATGCTCAAAAATACAGAAAGTTCCAGTTCAGTAGCTCAATTCAGCTGAGGTGAAGCCAAGAAGACCTCTATTAGCCAATCAACTAGGCTGCCCTTATACAGATGCCATGATGGGCAAATTTTCCATAATCAGAAATCATCTGTGAAGCAATCATACTTTGTAGAAATGTTTGATGTTAAAACCAGAAGGCATCAAAGTACCAAAATATCAAGATTTACTCATCTTGTCTCCAAAAAGACACAGTTACACCAATGGCACAAATATGAGGTGGTGATTTCAATCTTATACTTAAGAGAATTTACCAAAAACTCTAGAAAATATCTCCTAGAACACATCTCAGACTAATCTATACCTAAATAAGGATTTTAGTGTAATCATCACCATCAGTAACACAATCCACCATCATCCAGCTCCCAGTAGCCAATGTTAGAATGAGCTGAAGGTAGTAAAGGGTCATCTATTCTATTCTACATGCAGATGCGGTTCAGCTAATACCATACTTCACAGACCAGCCTTAATCAGCCCCTGCACTGACAATGTAATTATGGAAGTGTCCAGGCACTGCAGACAGCCAGGGAATTCTAATTATTTACAAGGCTGAGAAGAGGAGCGCACAGTTCATCTACAACTCTAAAACCTACTCTCAGAGAAGAGGGCAGGACTGCAAACGTTTTTGAAAGGCAGAAATGGAGATGAGCGATAGTAGGGAATTCATAATGAAGAACATACTGAAGAAAATGCAGGAAGTTTTAGGGTTCTTTGCAAATGCATAGTTTCCTCATCATTGAGAGTGGGATGGACAAAATATTAGGAACACTTAGGAACTTGAAGTAGAACTTTTCACATTTTTACAGGAAAACTAAAATGAATAAGCTTTGTAGAAGTTGGAATATATGGCAGAGCTTTTTTATTTAATTTAATTTAATTGCACATTGTAGTTCCAAAGTTAATTTAAACTTTATACACCCTTTAAAGCAAACGCCTTCTCATATTTGAGACGTCAATTTTTCGCTCACTCTCCACAGTTCATGGCCATGGATGAGGGTAAGAATGTAGCTCTACCTGTAAATCGACAGCTTTGTTTTCATGGTAATGTCTCTTTCCCTCACCACGCTTGTACAGCTGCATTACTGCACGATTCAATCTGTCAGCGCCCCACTCCATTCTTTCTTCGATCGTGAATGAGGCAAGAAGGTACTTGAACTAAGGAGAAATATTGCTTCAGACTTTGAGGTTGTGCTTGATACCCAGGATCTGAGGGTGTTTTGCACCTGAGACCACCAAACTCGACACTATCCAACCTACAAATTCTTTAAATATATGTATGTATGAGTCAATCTGTGAGAGGTGCAAAAGAAAAAAGTCTGACTTATTACCTGCAATGTTATCCAACCTGTCAGTACAGTTGTTCAGAGACCAAATAGCTGATTATAATGTTCCACTATCCTAAACTCCAGTGCACCCTCCATGGCACAACCTGAGGGGTACTGTTTAATGCCTTTTTGAACTCCATAAAACACCTGTAGACCAGTAGGGTAAACTCCTGAACACCCACACATTTCCTTGAAGATCTTGATCAAGATGAAAACTCTTGTTTTTTCCTAAATCTGAGGTTCGAGTAACTTTCCTCACCAATGCCCTGGCCAAGACCTTCCCAGGTAGGCTGAGGAGTGTGATCCCCTCAAAATGGAGCGCACCACCCCAGTTTGCCAGCCCAATGGTACTGTCCCACAGTGTTACAGAGGACAGCCCGACAACATCCAGAGTCTTAAGGGAGAACTCTAAATGGTGTCAGGACTCTCCCTATGTAGTTTCTATGTTGACGTGTATCGCACCTCTAGTGTTGATCTTGGAAGTCAGAGTTGATGAAACATTCCCCAGAATCATCTCAGTTTCCTTTGACATGTGTAGCTTTGTGTATGTCATCATGTAGCTTTTACTAGGACAGCTTTGTACTACAGGAGCCATCAGAACAAAGACTATTAAATAACCTGTTTAACTTTTTAAGATATCTGCTTTCTCTAATCAGTTTGGTAACATGTATAAAATCCCAGGGTAACAGTGCATGTGTAAAACCACTTCAGTAACGGCTTCAGACACCATTCTTCCAAATTCCAAGCGTGTTTGCTCCCTTATTTTCAGATACGTAATTTATTTTTTAGTTAGAAGTTCTACGATAATGTCCATCTCACTATACTGAACCTCTTTAAGATCTCTGATGAGTTTAGAAAACCCCCCTCAAAGGATTAGGTTTGCTTAAAATTGTTCAGTGTAGGCATATTAGAAAAAACAGACCAATAACATTTACCTTTTTTGTATGATTTAATCAAAAAAAAATAAATAAAAACTTGAGCTGTAAGTCTGACAGCTAACCAGTAGCCTTACAATGTTCCTCTGCAGCGAGCATCTAACTCAAACACCCTGGGCTTGTAGTCTTTATCCTCTCCACTTCACACGGCAGCTGGAAGAGAGGCAGAGTAGCATCTTTCTTATCAGTGTGTGTATGCCCGAGTACAGTAAAAGCCTAATCTAATCACCACACACTCGCCGCTTCCTCCAGGTGTATTACTGTACCAGGAGTGTAATGCAGAGAGGGAGAGAGGGAGAGGAGGAGAGATAAGTAATATTGATCTGATGTGGCGATTGTCACTCTGTTGCCTGCCTTGAATAGCTAATCTCTTTTCTCACGGGTCAGAGGGAAGAAAAGGCGACGGTGGCAGCAGGTTTAACCACAGCCAATCGACAAATTGTTCTCAGCGAGGGGTGATCAAATACCCAAGCACCGATGTAAAATTGTGTCTCCGAGCTACTGATGGGGAAAGTTTGGGGAAAGTTTAGCAACTGGTTGGATTATAGTACCAGAATAAAGGTAGAACGGTAGAAGCCTGGGACTCCAGGTGATAAGACACTAAAGTACAATCTGCATCTCAGGTATACATCATTTTCACATTGTTGTGTATAAGCCAGCCACGTGTATAGGGCACATGTTAGTGTACTCGTAGTGCTAGGCCTAATCCCACATAAATGGGGAGGGTTGCATCAGAACAAGCATTCCGGATAAAATAAAATATTTGCTGAATCAAACATATAAATAGTCAAGAATAAGATTTCCAAACCTGATCTGTTGGGACCTAGATTAACAACAACCACCGCTGGTGCTGTTGGAATACAAAGGAAGATTAGGACATGCAAAGGATTGGTATGATAGAGAAGGATGCTAGGGACAGGGTGAGATGGAGGCGCTGATCTGCTGAGGTGAAAAAAGCTGTATGTTGTGTTTAGCATTTCGATGTATTCTGTACATGATTTTGCAGGGCATCTTATATTCACTGTGTTAAACCCCTCACAGAGATTTTTTTTAAATGACTAATGGCTTTTCAACATATTTTTACGGCATTGATGAAGGTTTATAACAGAGGTGCTGGAAACGTTTTCTTTGAGACACCGGCTGCGGCTCAGCTAGTTGACAGCATTACTAGTAGATAATGGCAGATGGTTCGGGAAGGTAAATTATCTCTGCCCCACCCAAACCCCCCCAAAAAACACTGATGGACTGTAAGAAAAAGAAGAAAACATCTATGGGAGAAGGAGCACTCGCTCTGTCATCACACGATGTGAAACTCACTGCACTGAAAAGCGTGCATGTTCTCCAGCATCTGTGGGATGGTGCAAAGCAGCTACACTCTAAGTGATGATAAGATAAGATAATCAGAATATGTTGAAAAAAACAACGTATACGCTTTATTCTGCACTTTTTGTACCTTATCTGTAAAGACAACAAAGTAGCAGTTTTATGTATTTATTCTCTAATCTGAGCATTTTTGCTTCATGTTTTTTGTGTAAATTATGCCTAAAATAACAAACTTGTCCCAGAAACAAAATAAAATAAAATACTTTTGAATCTCTTCAAGAATAAAGAGTTGTTTAGTTCATAAGCTCAAGTATTACTTTGCCATGATAAACATCTTTTAAGCCTACAGATTTATCTTATAACGCTTTTGGGGGTGTCCCAACCAGAAGCTTGTGGTCCCTGTTCAGTTTCTTTATCACTCACATCAAAGTGAGAGCAGGCCGGTGCAATCCCATGCAGCACCGGTGGTCAGAGGGCAGTTGTGAGTTATGAGTGGGAAAAACGTATTGCTCCTCAACTTTACGTTACCTAAACGAAAGACGATCTCTTGCACGTCCTTCCTTCAGTTCCCTGTTGAAGTACGGTGCAAACTTTGCATTTGCACATCTTTCATGTGTCAGCCTGAGCTCTTCTTGTATCTACTCTCCTTCAACCCCCTCCCTCCCGTAGGCACACGTATCACCCCTTCTTCTCCCGTGTCTCCACCTGGAATGAGAAAGGACGGACTGACAAACACACCACAGTAGTTTCCATTTACCGAGACCAAACATCAGCAGGCATATCTCTGACACCAAAGGGTCTGCCTGGGTGCCCTCTCCCTCGCACCCTCTCTTTCGCTCTCTCATTCTTATCCCCTCCTTTCTGCCTCATCTCCTCCCCCCCCTCGCTCCCTTACCCCCGCCATCTCCTTTTAATATAGAAGCTGGAGATGAAAAATGGTGTGCTTTTGTTTATTTGCCACCGATGCAAATGCGACCACAGCAGGATTAGTGAGTTCTCCATCTCTTTGCTGATAGCGGTGGGAAGAAAGAGGGGATTTTTATGCAAAAAAGATCTCTCCCACCCTTGCTATGACAATTGCAATGCATCACTTCATAGACAGTTTTTAATCTGTTTCAAACCAACCACACTTTGAACTGCTGGGAATGTGAGATATACAACTGTGGGTATATGCCTGTGTGTGCGTGCCTGTTTGTGCGTGCTTGTGTGTATGTGCTGTATGTGTTTTCCTGTGATTAATCTTTGGAGTTGGTTTAAGCACACTGCTGACACAGCACAGATCTCGCTCTCCTCTCTCTCTCCCTCTCTGGTTAACTTTGTCTCTCTGTCTGAATGCCCTTGGATTTAGCTTTGAATAACAAAAAGTTTGTCTCCCAATTCACTGTTTGTCCATTGTGTCCAACTTTTCTTAGATTGTACAGTGAACTTAACTGGCAGACTGTAAACTAAGCTTCAATCGGAAGTCTTTGTAGCTTAAGCAGTTCCAGGTTGTTGCGCACATAGTCACATGGCTCTGCAGAAACTGGAGTGTGAAAAACTGTCCTGTTTTAATTTTGGTTGTTTTGCATTGCATAACAATTTCTGACTGAATCAAAAAGTTTAACGCATTGTAATTATTTGTTGTCAGCTGACCTTGCAACCATACTTATAGTTTTTTTCCTTGTATTGGATTTTGAACATATTACTTCAGTTAAAAAAACAGGGTGGATTTGTTGATTTATTTAAAGCTCAATCTTTAATAACATAGCAATTTTGGCTGCAGGATAGCAGCCAAACAAATACTACAAGAAAATACTGGTAGCAACATGCAGCAAAATTTAGATAAAATAATAAAATGAAAACATTAAAAATAATACGGATAGGACAGATAGCAATTTATTTTCTTACCTGCAACATATGACTTTGATTTTGGCTTAAAGAAGTTAGGTACACAAACTGCATTGGGCTAGTTAAACTGTAAATATCCACCAGGCTTTGTAGGGCTAGATGTAGTAGCAGTTGAGCACATGCCTGTGTCTTGTTGTCTGTCTGTGAATGCAAGTTGTAAATGAGTAAGGCAGAAAGCATACAGATGATAACATGGGTAATGACCCTACTGAAATACTAAAGAAACAGAGAAAAGCCCAGGAAGCATATGACTGCCTATGAGCAAGTGCTTTGGCGACAGTGGGAAGAAAAAAATCCCTTTTAACAGGAAGAAACCTGCAGCAGAAGCAGGCTCAGGGAGGGGCGGCCATCTTTTGCGACCCGTCTGGGTGATGTGTAGATGCTAACCTGGAAGTCTACCAAAAGACCAAGAGTATGATTGCTAGCACTGCTAAAGTTAGCTAAACTCTTACAAACATGGCACAGTGTGCCACATTTCAGCACTATTAACATTTGATTTTGATTTACTGAGAAATGCGATTAGTAATCCCTAAAATAACAGCAAACATTTGTTTGGCTAATGTTTAGATTGTACTTAGTTTTAAAAGTTTTATGAAGGTTTTCTGTTTGTTGGACTGGTTTACTAGTCTAACCAAGCTTCAGCTGTCTCTCACACAGTTGAAGTTTGGCTTTTAAAGCAGCTAGATCAAACAAATCATACAGTTTTTTATCATCTTTTCACTGTTTTCTGCCATTTATTCTTTTCACGATCTTAGACATGTTAAGGGTACAGGCACATTTCCCCTCTCGTTTGCAAGCTGTTGTTGGTTTACAGAGGTGGCCTAAACATATAAGATTATAAGCTTTGTACCAATAGATCGAATTTCATATATCCCTTCTAGCAGGATGACAGAGATGGGTGCTTTTTTCTGGAGTCCATTTGCCCATAAATAAATCCTGTCTGCTTACTTTCATTTGCCTGTTCCTTTGATTCCACGTATTCAGATGCTAAGTGTCAGATCAAACCTTCAAACATCCGTCACCTAACCCACAGAAGAAGAAGGAAGTGCCAAAAAATCCAAAACTGTCATCGGGAACACGCTTCACTGTCGTCGCTCCTACAGACAGATACAGCAAACGCAGAGTTTCTGTTTAGGATTTCTGACTGACTCCACAATTATCAAGGGCTACGGGCATGTGACTATGTATCATGAAAAAGAGGGTAAAAGGAGGAAAACACGGCCTGTTTATCTTTGTTGCCGTTGTTGGCGTCCTAAGGAGAGTGCCTGGCTCTAGGTAGATACCAACGGGACGACACAAAGACGAGATAAAGCGTTAAGACATTTTTTACTCATCAAATTTAATAAGCCTCATCTCAGACACACAGGTATTCAACACGGCGCTTTCAGGAAAAAGGTAAACACATCCATTTTGTAAGCTTTTGCAGAGATCTGAGAAAAAAAGAAAGCAAAAAAACAAACCTCAAACCAGCGGTTGACATGCATTCTAAGCGTGTCAGGGTGACAATAAGATACACTATGAATAATAGAATAAACAGATACATATTATCCCATATTCCCCTCTCTCACGCGCTCTCTGTAGTTGACACCTTGGCGGCATGATAAACCCCCATCTGAAATACTTTACTTTCGGAGCTCCACCCTTCTTTCCTTCCCCTCGTTCTCTGCGGCGGCGGGGCTTACCTGTGCCCTGCTCGACTGACACCTAGCATTCGAAACAGTGAGCCAGGATTTAATCAGTTGTCATTATGGCGCAGGAGAAAGAAGCTGCGGCACAATGCTGACACAAAGACAGTCTAAGGGGATCTTTGTGCTGTAAATGTGCTTCTCACAGAGGCTGCGTGACAGCTGACGTTGAGTCGCTGAAACACTGATCCACTGTTTCCTTGTAGAGACATCGGGGTGAATACAGAGGTGCCATGGCGTGCGCTGAAAGCTGGCTCAAAGACCTGAATGCTGCACAACACCTGCATGGCTGCTGTGGCGGATTAGGGTGTCAACACACACAATGGCTGAGGGAACTCAATGCCTTTTGACTCACCCTCGCCGCCATCCCCTCCACCCCATTGCGCTCTCTGACGTCCTCCATTGTCAGCCGCTCTATTTTATTTATCGCCACCGCAGCTCAATGGGGAATTAAGGTGGAAGAAAATTGCGACAGGTTATTGAAAAATATTTATACACATTGAAAAAATAAACATTTTTCAGTTAAAGTTCATTCCTTGATAGGGATTATCCCGAGAAGGTGACGGAGGTTGTTGTTGTTTCCCTGTTTCCTGTACTTTGAGGACTTTGGTGACACCTTCCTCCGGCGCAGCCCTTAGCTTAGCTTAGGGAGTGAAATGGCGGAAAAAAATTCCTTTTCCAGCGCAACAGATGGAGTCGAGCACGGGCATGGAGGAGGAGGAGAGCGGGGAAGGATAAGGCAAGGCTGGTGAGTCTTCGGTAGGAGAACTTGGCAAGATGGCAAAGAGTGTCGGAGCCTGGCAGTACCACAAAGAGCCGTGGCTCTCAATCCAGCTCGGCTCCACACCTCTCTGGCAGACATGCCATCAAAGGCTTTGTTTACACGGGTCTGTGCACTACTGGGAACCTCGGAGAAAACAGAGAATGAGGCGCTGTAGATGTGACGTGTACGATGAACAACTGCCCTATTATGTTGCTTTTGCTGGCGGCGTTTATTCGACATTAAAGTGGCAAAAGTTGCAACACTTCTCTTGTTTTGTTTCTCATCTATTCCATCTTTGGTGCTAAGCAGTCAATGTTGTAGTGGTTTGACAATCCACTCACTACAAAACAGTTAAATGAAAAGCATCCTGTATGCTGCATGTAAAATATGCGGGGTGCTGAAAGATGTTTCCGAAAGGCAACACCAACCACCAAGCATTTAAGACATGTTAGAGGGAATCTTACCTGACATTGTCCAACATGACAAAACTTTCTATTTCAAGTAAATTGGTGACAAAATTAGTCAGTTAAGTGTTTCTAATTAACTGATAGAGCAAGAAAGAGGTAGAGCGGTAAATCCACTAATAACAAGGTTGGCGGTTCGATCCCTAGCTGATCCCGATGCATACACTGGACTGTGAATGTTAGATAGAAAGTAGAACAGAATAAAGGGTATGTGTGAATGAGATGAGTTAGAAAAGAACCAGTCCATTTACCCTATTAAAACATTTGGTAAAGGTGAGCAAAATATTTTTTGACCTCACCAGACAAACAAAATGCACAAGTTTGTATTTTATTGTAATTCTACAGGTACAAGTGGGAACTAGACTTCTGCACCTCTTGTGCACTCTGCAGTTTAGAAAATCCAGCCTGTGGCAGAGACTTTGGCCAATCACTGAATCACAATGAGTCCACAAGGAAAGCACAATTTTTTGGCACAGTAGCCTAAGCAAAAGGCTTTCACCTGGGTGACCTTTACCTGGGAGAGTGGGGTTTGAATTCAGACTCACTTTCAGCAAGCATGAAGCATGCTCGTGCTCGCGGTGGTGTGGTGAGAGGGGCTCCGAACATCGAGGGGAGAGCTGCAGAAGAAGAGCTGTTTGTTTTCAAATTAGGCCGTCTTTTTACCCCGACTGCAGTTTTAAGTTTAAATCAGCTTAAATTACTGCTGAATTCAGACCCAAAAAAGTATGTAAACAGGCCTTCCTTTCATCTATGCTGCTGAGTGTTATTGAAGATCAGTGAAGACACGAACTCATAAAAACTAATAGGACTGAAAATGATACACTCCTTTTTTCATACATGCATAGACAAATACTACACTAGAAATAATCTTGAATAAAACACTAGTAAAAACTGACTGAGCAGCAGGCTAATATTCGCACACGCTGGATAAATAAATCGCACCAATTTAACTCAACTTGCCCTCCATGTTTCATCCCGCTCAGAGTAAATCTCTTTAACACTGCTGTAGCCTTCCTTTCTCTGCTGCCCTTCAGTGACAGTGCTAGCAGAGGAACAGTAATGCAGTAATGGCATCAGAGGAAGGGGCCCTAAGCACTGGGCTTTGACGGCCTGCCTGCTGATGATGGATGTCTTCAGAACCTAAACTTCTCCGTCCTCTGCAGCCCAGAACGCTGCCGTTGCGTGTTGGGATCCCCTCTGTAATGCCACAATGGATATTTGAGAATGGAAGTGTGTGTGTGTGTGTGTGTGTGTGTGTGTGTGTGTGTGTGTGTGTGTGTGTGTGTCTGGGAACACGCACATAGATGGCTTTAAAATGTGTTTGCGTGTGCTCCGTGGCGTTGTCTGTGCACAAGTGCTCAGACTTTAGTGTGTGTGTCCTGCTTCAATGAACTTGGGAGAGTTGAAGGCTCTTAGGCTGGAATGTGAGGGATGTTATATAAACACATTACCGACAGTACCACCGTACAGCCATACACACTGCTGGCGCCGCTCCACACTGCATTAGCTGACATTTTATACAAAAATGGTGAAAATGGAGCGTCTGAGGGAGTGATGGAAGGTTTTCTGATTCTCACCAGACTCTGTTTGGGTTGACGTTGTTCTCTTTTTAGCCTTCTTTGACTTTTGATTGCTGTCTATGCCTCCCAAGGGGACTGTCACGAAGTGCTGTGGTCATTCCGGCTGCATTCTGTCCTAACGATTTAAATGGAAAGTTTAAAGGATTTAGTGATTTACATTAAATGCAGAAATGGGAAAAGAGCTTTGCCGTCCTAAACGACATTTGTTGAGCTCCTAAACGTAGGTAGCAATCAAGACCACAAAGTGACTTGAGAAAAACATGTGTCTGATTTTTATTCATCATCAGACCGCAAGAGTCTCTTTCCCTCACACATTGCACTGCAGTGATGCACACCGGTCAGCATGGTGCAGATCTACACTACTCAACTTGCAAAACCATGTGTGAACCACCTGAAACTGATGTAACCAACACCTTCTGCAGGTTGCCACAACCTTAACTGTGATATATCTAATCCTATAACTTAAACTTTATCCGGTGTTTTGATTGACACTGGGTTATATTTCTAAACTCTTCTGAAATACTTTGGGTTTCATTAAGAATCACTGATTGGTGTGGTTAAGCTGTAATGATCGGTATTGTCATTGCAGTGTCCTGAAGTTTCAAACACACTGACTCTGAGGTGTAAGCGCAGCAGTTTCGCAAACTTCTCAGGAAGCTGTCTGGTTTTGGTTTGTGGCCCTCATGTTGTCCAAGTTCTATAGACAAATCATGTTTAAGCACGGTTTGGTTGCATACAAGTAAGCAGCAGATGGTTACAGCAAAGAGAGATTTCATTTGCAGATAGGAGATCATGAAAGCATCGTCTATAGTCTGACGATAAAGTAGCTTTCCGTTTGCTTTCTAAACAACGACTGGAGGACAGCACAAGAAGTCACGGCCACGGTGTCCTCCAGTTACATTGAAATATTGGCTGTAATCCCCAGAGGCCGAGGGAGCAGACTAACCGATGGGGTCCCAGGTTGAGCTGTAATCAATGTAATTAGGCTCAGGTGTGAAAACACAACAGCTGAGGAATTAGGGGAGTCTGTGAGGAGATTATTGAGACACTACTGGATAGTACCTTCGCTTCATACGTCTTCTACTCACAAACTTTATTTTAAAAAAAGTAGTTCTCGTCATTTTTAAGTGTCCAACCATGGTAGCTGTGGACTGCACGTAAATTTCTAGGGAGGTGTATGTCAGGTTACAGCACAGGGTTTCAGAGGGGTTTGCCATTACGATGTGGCTATGGCATAGATTTCCTGCTGAAGCATGAATACCCAGTAATCTGACTTCTTTAGCCTGCCGTATCTGTGGTTTACATCCTTGTTATGCCCAGTTACAGTCATGTGAGAATATGCAGGAAATTAGTGGATTCACATGAACGAGGAGCCACCATCTGACCAGCTGTGTATTTTTTTTAACGAGTAAACACATCTTTATTTAATCTGCTATTTCATGCGGACGTTTCTTAGATTTTTCTGAAAGCATTAGAGGTAGGGTCTGTTCAAGTTAAATAATCTCAAATGATTTTAAAAATGTAAAACAAAAAATCCAAATTCCAAAATTGAAAAATAAATACATACCCAAATATCCAGTGGATCACCAAATGTGATCTGGAGGCACGATAAAAGCAGTAAAGAGACACGAGAGAATAAAAAGAGTGTAAACAAATGCAGAAATATGTGCACACTCGCAATCAAACATACGCACGTATTCTCCCGTCCACACCAAAACGAACACACCGACTTTGAAAAAGCAATTAATTCCAGATAGCATGGACATGAAAGGCTGTGGGATGCTGTGAACATTAAAAGGCACAGAAGCCTGAGCGTTGCTTTCCTGCCTGTCTTTAAGGCTTCCTCAATCCGGGCCCTTCTAAATAGGATTCAATAATGTCCAGGTTGCTTGTTTGTAACTTCAAAGATTTCCCACCAAACGGCTTAAGTCCAACAGAGAGGGGAAGAGAAGGAAAACACTGACAACTCATTAAATGTCAGCGTTCACTTTATTACGTTGTACTCTGCCTTTCTGCTCCAACAAAGTGGTTTCACTTCATGATGGGAGACCAAGTTGGAAACCTCTTCTCTGTTGCTATTGGATGAAACCAGGCACTGCAGGACAAATGACCACCGTCTCAGGAGCGAAGGCCGAGGCTTGTGAATCCTTTGAATTGTGCGCTGCTGATGAGGAAGAACTCAAGAGGTGCTCAACACGACAAACACACCAGAGTCGCTCGAGGAAAGGAGGAAAATAGTGATGAGCTGGCATCATGGGTGAGGTCAGGGGGGATTTTCAGATTAGTTCCTGCAGGAACAATCATATCAATTTGGAACATTATGTCTTTTTAATGGGTTATAACCAAAGCGCATTTGCTTTTATTACACTGAAGAACACTTCAAAAAGGTTTTGTCTCTATTACATGAACAAGCATGACTAGAAAGTAAACTTTATATCCAGGTCTCAGCACATCAGACGCCTTCTAGTAACAGTCTGATGAGTTTTGTATCAGTTCCTGCAGACTGATTGGACGCTCAGACAGACACGACGAGCTCTTTGGAGAGGGTGAAAAATGGAATTGTGTTACAGGTGAGCAAGAGGGAGCAGGGAAAACGAAAAGAAGAAGAAAAACCAGGAGAGTGCTGGCCAACCTGTATGCCTCTTACAAATCTGTAACAGTTCTGTAACACTTTTCGAACAGACACTCCCCCCCTCTCTCTCCTCTATGCCTCCCTTGTCTGTTAACCCCCCCATAAAGAAACAAATGTTTCATCACCGGGGGACGAGCACACGGGGATGTTTAACCAGGCAAATGGAGTGCCTTCTCCTTCTCCTGGGCCGCCAACAAACCGCTGGCTGGGAGAGCAGCCAGGAAGAGAGGCAAGAAAGCCAGTCTGAATGTCAGCTGGCTGGGCTCCGGCTGCAGCGGCGTTGTCTCCCTACACACTGAAAAGCACACACAGGCGCACGCAACCGAACACACATGCGCATCAGCATGCGAGCACACGCAACACCATACCATACATGCGACATGCACAAAACATTCACCCTGTCGCGCTGTCCGTGCTCCGAATCTGAACGATGACTACGCACGCGCACCCGTGCGAGACCCGAGTCCCCTGGCAGCACGTCTTTCCACAGCGCAGGCCTGTGATACTGAGGCTGAAGGAATTTGCTGTGGATTACTTCTGGACTGAGGCGGGCAGCTTTGGCAAGGAGCGGCCAGGCCACTTTGAGGATTTAACCAGCAGCAGCCACTGCCTCCCCACAGCCCTGGGAGCTGCCCAGGCACCGGCAGCACACATATTCACACATCATCTCATGAAGTTGTATGTCAAGGATTCATCGACGATGAGGCCACTGAGGAGGAATACACGAACAGAATCAGTTTAAATAGTTCACAGTTTTGTTCGAAATCTATATTCAAAGACTGAATTCAGAATCCAGAGTTAAGAATGAGGAAAAGTGGAGCGCTGCCTTCCCTAAACACTGCTGAAGCTAACAGATTAAACTGGGTTGCCCTGTGTTAGTAATGTCTGTAAGTAGAAGACGGTGAGAAAAGTAGGACCTG
This sequence comes from Copadichromis virginalis, assembly GCF_057382275.1. NCBI lineage: Eukaryota > Metazoa > Chordata > Actinopteri > Cichliformes > Cichlidae > Copadichromis > Copadichromis virginalis. Next base: position 22,511,197 of record NC_140634.1, read on the forward strand.
TCAACACTTCTTTCAGTCTGGCACTCCCTGGCAAAAATTTCAACACTGGATTTCTACAGAAACTCTGTGTGTCTCTGTGTGTGCGTGCGTGCGCACACATGTACAAGTGTGTGTCACAAAATGAAAAAGAGGAGAAAATGTACATGTCTCTGCTCTGTTTGCTCTGTGAACTTTGGAAGAAACTATCCCACACTTGGACATGACATAGAAAAATCCCTCCAATTTGTTTTCCTTTTTCCTGTCCATATCCAAGCCTTCTTGTTCCTGATGTGAAAATCCGTATATTAATCGTCCCATGATAAACGGCAAAGACGGGGGCAAAACAGAGTGGAAACAAAAACCATGAGAGGAGGGGGGAGCAGTGAAAGAGCAGCGGAGAGTGGATGAAGGAGTCAGGTTTCAGTAGGGGGCAATGCTAAGCTACACACCGAGAGAGCTGAGACTGACTACTCCCTGCAGAACATACAGATCATCTTTAACAGCAGCCATACCTCCGGACTCAGTGCTCCTGTATATTGCTGCATCACTAGTGACCGGACAATGATCACAACATTATTATTGTGGCCACTGTGGTTTGGCTGCTGTGGGGAATTTATCAGAATGCATCCATTAAAATAACCCCATTGTACAATAGGCTGTAAGAGTTTGCATTAGTGATAAAGTTGGGCTCAGGCGGATAAATGAATTCCATTAGTTTAAAATAGTTTAGAAAAAATAAAATTAAATATGGCATTCTCAATCTATTATGTATATTTCCTCCACTTCTTTCCCATTGCTGCCATTTAAACACTCAAACAAAAATAATGCATGAATTGTGTCTGTATGCTAACCATGCACTGCTTCTTTCCATCCGCACTCATCAGCAGCTTTTAATCTACTCAGAATTAGCATATTCAAATGATTTTCCTAATGACTTTCATGTGGCAGAAAGGTAATTTCATACACGAGAGTAGCCCTAACTTGGAGGCAGCAGACAAAGCTCGGAGCAGGGGGCAGAAGATGCTGCAGTTTGATAGCCAGACGCATAAACGGCTTTAAGAGTGTCGCTTTTAATTGAACATTTTAGTTTCAACTTTGAACTTTAAAGGCTGCCATCCTGTACGGGCAAGAGTCGCTCTGGGGAAGTCGAGAGCTGGGAGCACTGGTGTAACTGGCATATCATAGGCTAATGCTGAGGTGGGAAAGGCAGGATTCCAGCAATCGGGCCACCGTTTGGGCCCGATAACTTGAAAGTGCATTAACGTGTGTGTGTGTGTGTGTGTGTGTGTGTGTGTGTGCGCGCACGCCTTAATGTGCTAACGCACACTGGCACAAACGGATGCAAACTCTTTTGAAATTTTATTCTTGAGTACAAAAACAATTAAGAGCAGTGGTGCTTTGATGTTCAGTGCTGCCCCGCAGGTCAGGAGGGAGAGTGTTACTTTATCTTAATTGAAAAAATTAAATCATTAACCTGATGCCACTGTTTCTGAATGACAAGTCATCTGCTTTTCACTCCTTCCCAGCCTGCCCTTAACTAGCAGAGAGAGAGAGAACATGCCGAAGAAGAAAGTAGGAGAGAGAAAAAAAGAGGGGGGTAAGACAATTTCAATAACGCAAAAAAAAGTTTAGTGGGTGTAATTTGATTAATAATGCTAAACGGAGACTGGGAGGGGGGCGAGATAGGACCGAGGGAACAAATTAGCCAGCACAGCTGGCGAAGGGCTCTCTTCGGCAGGGTATCAAAGGCTCACAACACCGCCTTTCTCCTCCACGCCTCCGCAAACTCAAATTGAAATTCAGTATCTTGTCATAAGAGCTTCAGAAGTGTCTTCCTTTTATTGGGTTCTTTTTTTTAATTTTAATTTCAGTCATTCTCTCTTTTTATTTTTCTTAGCGAAACATTAAAAAAATGGCATTTATGTTTTACAAACTCGCTGGATTACTACAAACCGATCAGTCGTCTTATTCTGTCCCTAGAAGAAAATAAGATATAAGATAGCCATCGTGTTTTTTTTTCTGCCATTAGTATGGATCACACTTACGAAAAAAAAAAAAAAAAAACATTAAACCTAGATGAAATAAGGAGCTTAAATGACTCACATGAAATCAACTTGGGTACATCTGTGATTCTGAGTGAAAGCAAGACTAAAATTCAGCTATAATTAGCCGTGGAGATAAATGTGATTTTCAAAAACGTTTTTATATAATTTTCAGATGCCCACGATGTGTATAAATACATTTCCAGATAACGCCTTGGCCTGCACCGAGATAGTGGATAAGTGTGTGTTTGTGTGTGCGTGTGTGTGTGTGGGAGTGGGAGTAAGCTTGTCATAACACATCTAGCGTTTAGCGGGCTAATCGTGGGAGACGACCATGTTGTTTTGATCACCTGTAGTATTACGGCTAATGTAAATAAAGGCTTACGCTGGAGGTCTGTCACTCTGTAAGTCTAAAGACTGTGAGAGGGGGAAGGCTGGTGGTGGTGGTGTTGATGGTAAGGGGGTTGGGGAGGGGGGGGGTGGAGATGAGGGGGGAGGGGGGGTGTGACCAAGGTAAGAAAAATCACTTCTTCTTATCTGTTTTCCTCTGACCTGAAACAGTCAAACTGCAGTGCATAAGTCATGGAGAAAAGAGCCGGCGGAGGGGAAAAACACACACGCACACACAGCATGAATCTTGATGGTAAACACCGAGTGAGCTTTGATAGGTAGTTTTCACATTAGTCTTGTTAATTGTGATGAAATAAGAGCTCGCGATTCTTAAAATGTTGAGCAGCAGAGCAGCAACAATTCATATCTGTCACCTCAGTGTAACTAACGACAACACAGTGCAGTGAAGGTGAAGTGTTAACAGCACAACATAATTTGCTATCAAGTGACGTACATGTATGTAAATGCAGCATGTTACATTTATGGATTTTAATTAGTGATATATTAGCTCTGAGGAACTGGAATTGACTTTCCATGTAGCTTTACTAATTTTATGACTTTATATGAAATGTGCTGTTTATTTGCTTAGACTGTAAGTGGGTATTATATATATCAAAATATTGTATTATTTGTGCAGGCAAAATCTTCATTGGCAGTAAATGTGTGCAGTGTAAAAAAATCCAGTATTCCTTAGAAAAAAAGATGATGCATTTGCAATAGTCAAGTACTTTTACTTTACTTAAGCAGAATATTTGAGTATGTGCATTATTTTCAGTTGCAAATTATTTTTGACTATTTGAGCGTCAGAGCTTCCAGAAATTTTGCTTGAATGTTGAGTAACTGATTGTTAAGATAGATGCCATAATTATCTGAATTTTTGAGTCTCTGGAGGTTTTTGTTTTTGTTCCTCAGTAAGCCTTACCCTTTACACTTTCTGAGGAGAAGAAAAGCTCCGGACTTGTGACATTTTAAGATTTCTTTTTAATCACAATGCATTTTATAATTTAAATCTTCTGCCTCTGCAGATGTACTGTTGGTTTTGTTCCATTAGGCAATATATTATGACCAAAGTTGAAAGAAAAGTTCAGTTTTTTGTCTGTTAATCTTTTTGGAAACTGTCTTATTTGTGTACAGTAAGTGCACTCGTGTCTAAGAGGTGATGCGGTGATGATTTATTGATGGTAAAACACAAGATGCAGCAGCTTAAAGTGAGGGGGTGCTGGGTTCGTTGACTTTTGTCCCGCACCTGTGTTTTCACACACTGTTTCATCTGATGTTTTGCACACATGCTGTACAGTATGTTGCAACAGTCACCTTAAAAGACCAGCAGAAACCTTTCAAGTCGGTATCTCTTTCCCACCGCACATGTAACCATCTGCTATCTGGGCAAAAATCCTCCAGTGGAACTTCCAATAATGCTTGTAATTTTGTTCTTCATTTTTTTTCCGTCTGATATGGCATCATTGCACACAAAGCGGTAAAAACATTACAATTTCAGAGACGTCTGACGTTCACTGCCACAATTAGACAGCTTCTTTTCTGAAATAAATGATAATATATGAAGTGTTAAGTGTGCAAAAGGAACAAAAATCGCGTAATTCCTTTGCAGACACAAGAATATTTGTGGCTATTGTGCCTCAGAATGAACACACTTTTAGTTCATCTCAGTGGTGTAATGATGTCTTATAATCCCACATCCATATCTGCAGTGATTCCAGCAGGCCACACCCATATTTGGAGACTAATATAATGACTTTATATTCAGTTGAACGGTACACAATATAGTTAGATTATGCTTATTCGTCCCAATACATAAATATGTCATCTCTGGGCAAAAGCTCTCGATTGTGCCTTGAATGAGGCAACAGGATCCCAGTGCACAATCATCTATGTCCGTGAGTCTTTCAGAAGTTGAAGGATTTCATACAACACTTTTCACTGCCGTCTTATTTTCCCTTTTGAAAGAGAGGGAGTTGGTTATGATTTTTTTTTTCTTTCCCCTCCCTTCTCTCCCCCTATACGGGTTTAACTTGGGCTATTTCAACCTCGGTGAAAAAAAGTAAATGTGTTTCTAGGCTGCTTTCAGTCTGAGCTGCACAACTTATCTCCCTCTTCCTCTTTGTTATTAAATGCAGTGAGTGAACGATCGGCATTTCTCTAAGGGACGGAGAGAGTGAGTCAAAAATCTAAATGGGGAGGCGCACTCCCTGCATTACCATAAAAAAGGGGAAAGAGGTGTGCGTGAATGTGTGTTTGCGCGTGTGCATGCTTTTTTTTTTTAGTGTATATCTCATGGAGGGGTGGTCCTGAAGCTCTTATCGGTTCACCAACAGGAGAACGGAACTGATTAACATCTAATTTAACCCAATCTCCCACTCAATAGGCAGCCATTCAAAGGGCCCGCATCTATATGTATTTAAGAGGTAATCACTAGTCGGACCCCCACTCTCACACTCCCACCTCCCTCCCCTTTTGTGAGCCAGGATGACACACAAACATATTTCCATCTGAAAGGCGGGCCTTGGTGGCTAGATTTCTGAAGGAGAATTGGCAGCGTTATTGTCAGTTTGTTTGTGCGGTTACTCACTGTACTTGCGTAACGCGGGTTTGTGAGTGCATGTTAATACTGTGAGGGACTAGATGGTGAGGCTGAGTGCTCCTCAGATGTCTGCACTCAGTTTAATTCCTTGATGAAAAAGCGTAAAGCAATTTGCTTAGCTTTTATTAGCACTAAAACAACTTTAACCCGCACATTCATTGAAGAAGTTTAATTGTTGGATTTGGAATAACTTTGCTCCAAGCTGCGATGTAGAAAGATCTGTTTTTTAGCATCTCGAGGTCTCCTGTTTGTCCTTGAGTGTGTCTAGCAGGTTTTAGCAAGTGATTAAACCTTTGTCAAAATGGGCTGTCTTTACATGTGATCAAAAACTAGCAAACTGACAAATTTTCTAATACAGCCAAATGTCAAGCAAGCTCAGCATACCAGGACATGGCAGGATACCTCGAGTTACCTGCAGGTCTGGTAGGAGGAATAGCAGCTCTGTATTTGTCTTGCAGCCTTTTAATTTGGGAAACTCTTGCTTGGACTGGTGGCACAGTCCAAGATTCGCTGTAAGTCTTGGTGTTCTGTCAACGAGACTTAGAATCAGCTGTATTTGGGTAAAATTATTGCCTTGTGTTAAACTATTACAACCACCAAAACAGAAATATTGAGTTGGCCTAAAGGTGGTGGAAGAGGAAAAAAACATGCAATAGCCTAAATCACCTGCTGTACTGTGCTTATTAAGGCAGTTTACAGGGTACATACAAAACACATCAGTCATGTCTCTCACAAGCGTCTGATGAAGCAGATGCACTCCTGTTTTGACTACAGTGATTGTGTTGTGGGACTTGAACCTTAGCTTTTGAAAACTGTGAGCTGCCGTTCATATTCTGTAACTCCTGCTGCGTCTGCTTTGCTAATATGCCGCTCACACTTGCACCCTCTTTGTAGACAAAGAGCTTTCACCAGTCTAAACCAGATGTCTCAAACACCGTAGAAAACTGGCACGACTCCAAACCTCACACCTAAGCTATACTTTGGGCTCACAGTTAGCATGAATCATCACACATGATGTTAGATGTTACCTGGTTTATCACATACTTACAATACTTATTTTGTTTCTATACTCTAAGCGCAGTATGCAGCCCACTGACATGTGTTAAAGAACTTTTGGTGAATGAAAAAACATACCACAAAACCCTTTTTGTGTCGACTATCACGTCTATTTTATTTATAGCCAATGTTGCATTTAAACAACACAAGTTGGCCCAAAGTGCTTTAGAGCCAGGCACATTTATATTCCAGGTCTCCAAAATACATGAAAAGCTGAAAGGTGTCTTTCGTTGTGTTTTGCTAATCATTGTGGAAAGTAAAGAAAAACATGGATTTATTTGGCAAAATGATAACGACTCATCTCATAAATCATGACACACTGCTCTGCCCTTCACAAGCTGCCTTTGTAAGATGAAAGGATCAATACTGGTATCTGCAATACTGGCCCTGTACTTACAAGGTGTTGGTTTGATACCATATATTGCAGTCTTACACAGCACTACCATGGATACTCCTGTTAAAAGGACCAACTTTATAGTTACACTCCTGTTTTGTTGACGGAACTAAGTGAAACCCACAGACCTGCTAACCAAGGTTGCTAGTGTTAGGTGATAAGTTACCACATTTGTAGCTGTGCTTAGTTTATATGTAAATTTTCTACCAGTCTGCAAGCTTAAATACTTAACGTCACATTGGATGTTATGAATTGAGCTTCATTGTTTCATAATTTCAGTCAGAAACATAATTTTACTGCTAAAATACACAACAACACAGTAAAGCTGTGCCTCAAGACACTTTCTGTATTCTCAGAAAATATGATCATTGATAATGTGTGTCTGGTCCAGTGTTGGGACTAACGCGTTATTAAGTAACGCGTTACAGTAACTACGTTATTATTGTGGTAACGAGCACGGTAACTAGTTATTATGCTAAAATCAGGAACGCGTTACTCGTTACTGGGATTTAGATAGGGTCGTTACTCGTTACTTCGTGTGGTGGCTATCGCGGAGCTTCCACAGATTCAGTAACATTAGCAAGTGGTGGAGGCCAGCAGGTGGATGAAGGAAAGGGGATGCAGAAGGAAAAGAGACCCGAGGCGGCCGCCGGTCCAAGTGTGAACTGAACTTCAGGTAAGAAGTTATGACCTGCAGTCTCTCTGGGTCAGATATGAACCAAGTTTAGGTGGAGTTTATTTTCGTTATTCTGACTTTTTCCATACTGCGTGCTAGCTAGCATGACGGAGTTTCTATACAGCTGGGTGGTGCTATGAAGCTAATGATGTTGAACTTTATTTTGTTCATAAGTTATTAGAGTTGCCAACCGTCCCTTCTGGTATTCAGAGAAAATATTACGCGTTTCTTATTGAGGTGAAAAGGAACAGTTTGTCCCGTAATTCAGCTACAATGGAAAAGGCACAAAGCTGGAGTTATTCTGTGTCTTTGCTGCACAGCTGCCTCTTCTCCTCTCATTCTCCCCCCTCCCTCTCCCGTTTCTACTTCAATCATGAAAACTGATCAATGATCAGCTGATCGGCTCTCTTGTTTGTTTATCGCTCACTTTGTGCCAGAAAGAGGAAACCAGCGGATGTGGCGCTAAACAACAGCAGCACATTTAAGCTTGATCAGCTGTTGTTAGAATTTATTTAATATTAATTTCTAGTATCAGCTGATGTTTGCTGGAGCCACAGCTGTAAAGCTGCTGGTCATGATGTCGGTTTGGATATGTGGTGAGAGGGAAACATGAAGATGAAACCAGGAGATGTCCTTACTGAATCATCAGAGCTGAACAGGTGATGGAGAAACAGGTTTACCTTTTAGGTGACATGAATGAGTTGAAGGGAAGTTATGAACTGTTTCTGAGAGACAAATAACCCCAGGATCCTTTTTTAGGTAGCTGACAGCTGGTAACTGTGCAGGTGCGAATCTAGCAAAGTGTGGCCAGGGGGGCATGTAGGGCATTAACAGGGAGAGGTGGGCACAAAGAAATACTTTTCTTTCTTATTCTCATTTAAAATGTCTAGCTTTTAAAAAATAATTATCTGAATCTTACAACAAACGATTGATAGATTGATGCATATATACCATCAAAACAGTGTACATCACTGTCACAACAGTGTTTATTTTCATTCAAAGGCTTTAAGATTTTTCCTATAATGGTGGGCCGGTCTCTAGTCAAAATGTCCGGGCCAATTTTCTGTCCCAGTCCAGCCCTGTATGCAGCTCATCTGCAGTCTGGTGTTACCTACATCTTCCTATTCAGAAGGCAGAATTTCTGAGTTCTGAGTACAATCGAAAGCACCACGACTGCAGTTTTTGTGTTGGATGTAAAAGGCGCACATGACTCTGTGACGTAGGCTAGAATCATGGCAGCAGTCAATGACGGTCCAGGCGTGGGATTTCTCTCGTGGAAATATGCACATTATCTTTTCCTTTCTATTGGTAGGTGGCACAGTGCACTTGTGGCAAGTAAGCAAGCTAGAAGACTGGCAAAGTTATGGAAGAAACACATTAACAAGAGAATTCTGAGTAAAACCAAAGTTACTTTCCCTAGTAACTAGTTACTTTGAAAGTAACGAGTAACTTGAAGTAACTGAGTTACTTTTGAGAGAAGTAACTAGTAATCTAACTAAGTTACTATTTTAAAGTAACTTACCCAACACTGGTCTGGTCACACCTGAAATAACAATGCTCCATCCTTTTTGCTGTAGTTTGAATGTGGAAAATGCAGTCTTTGTGTTTCAGGTACACTGTGATGTTCGAATTCACACCTTGTCTGGATGTGGGGCAGATTTTAAAGCCTTCTCTTTCATCCTTATGTCTTTTAAATCTACCAAGAGACGACTTTCAGATTACAAAAAGAAATCTTTTTTTTCCCAAAGATTGGGTGGAAAAATGCAAGGATAAGTGTGAAGAAGAATTCAGGCTACTTTTGAATGGAGATGAGAGGCTCTGTGCGGTGGGTTGGTCTGCTGTGCATCAGGTTAACTCTGGGCAAAGCCTGGAAGAGGTAGTTCTTCATCAGCTCGGGGAGGGCTGTGAAGATCTCTCCGGAGCTTTCTATCAACACAGATTACATGCATGTAGCCGCAGTCAGAGAGAGCTGAGGAAAAGAAAAAGGAAAAAGGTAAGTGTAAAATAAAGAAGGCGGAATCAAAAGGGTCATGTGCAATCTCAGCAATGGGGGTGATGACAGGTTTGCCTAACACCTGAGCAGTATTATGCATTCCATAATCAGCCAAACCCTGGACACACATACTCTCTATCTCTCTCTCTCACTCACACACACACACACACACACACACACACACAGTGACCGACGGCAGCAGGGTTGTGTTGCTTTTTTCTGACAAGGTGAACTTCATGCATCGTGTACATGATATATAACTCCAGAGTGGCGAACAAAAGCTGGCCAGACGGCGCAAGAATGAAGGAGAGAAGAAGAGGAGCCCTCCTCTTTCTTTCTGTCTCTCCTGCCGTCTGCTGCACAGCTTTTTGTCTCTTTCTGGACAAGTGACAAAGACAGCACTAGGTAAGTGACCTTCATCCCCGTCCCTTCTTTTATGATGGTACAAAAAACACAGGGTCAAGTTCATTCCACCACTTCAATCTGTCTTTTATTTTTTGGGACCGGTTAAAGGCTTCATGATGAATAACATTAAACTATGTCCAAAAATGGAGAGAAAAGTATGAGAAAAAGGTGACCGAGATCCTTCACCGAACAAGTGAAAAAAAAAGAAAATTCATACAAACATTTGGGTGCATTCTGGGAAAGTTGAAGAAGTGAGGAAAGAGAGGGTGAAAGAAAGAGATGGGAGAAAACTGTCCATTAACCAAAAAAGCAATTTCTGTTGGTGTGCGCCTGGCTGCTCTGAGGTTCCTGGCTGGGCTAATAGCCTTTCATTACAAGTTTCCTCCCCAGCCAATTAGAGACAGGTCCGTGGCCGTCCGGCCTGCCGGCCCACCGACACACACGCTTTGATCAGCTCTTTGCTCACTGACACATGTCTAATGACCAGGGGAGAGCCGAGAGGGTGGCCTGTGTTCGCACATAGCTGCACACACTGCTCCGAGCACACACACTCGCACGCTTATACTTACAGTGAAGCTATGTACAGTTTACACACCACAGATATACTTTTTCTTTAACGCGTTAATTTGTTATCTGACCAGAGAAGAATGAGTCAGAGGCGCTCTTAGCCAAACAGAGGGAATTTTGTTGCTTTGGATATCAGTAAGAATTCGATCCTCTCATAGTCTAAGAGCTCATTCAAGTATTGAAGACAATTTTAGTCCTCAAGATATTAAATTTCAGACTGACTGTGGATATCTGTGTTCAAAGGATCATAAGCCCTAATAGATGGTGCAGTGTGTGTGTGTGTGTGTGTTGTATGCATACATGTAATCACATGCCCACACACACAAAGACAAGCTCTGGCTCCAAAAAAGAAAATTTTTTAGAAAACAAGCCCTGTAATTAGCAAATTACACTAAACTGCAGCTTTAATGCAGCCCCCTTTTCTTCTCCTCTCAGAGGATTAAATCCTGGTCAACACAGTGCAGTCACACATTCCTGCTACCATGGATCAAGTAAGTGTGTGTGTATGTGTGTGTTTTGGGGTGGGTGTTTGGGGACTCAGGTTAGTTGCCTCTGTTTCTTTTGCCTCTTTAATCATTTACAGTTGTTATTGTCCCACCTTTGACCCTTTGGCTTCGTTGCAGCAGATGGGATGCCAGCTCCTGTAACAGCAGATAAATATTTTTTGATACCTTGCATTTTACAAACCAAATTAAAAGTGCCGAGTCACAATTTTATTGGCAGTGTTTGCAATGGGTTGTTATGAAGTTTGGGTAAACGTGTTTCCTCTTTGACTCTCAACATAGACTGTTAAGTTTCATGCAACAATACAGTCAACAAACCTCTGCAGAGCCTACAGATTCTGCATATTTATGTATGGTCACATGAAAAACATTTTTCTACCAGACTGCAGAGAGTTGTGAAGACTAAGCACACACCATGATTCAATAGCTTGCATAACTATCTTCAGCAGCAATGACTTGAAGTAATTGCTGTCTGTGTGACTTTCTCAGTCTCTTACGTTCTTGTGGAGGATTTGGGCCCATTCTTCTTTATAAAGTTGCTTCAGTTAATTGAAGGTTGCTGGCGTTTGTTTATGTACAGTTCTTTGAAATTCCTTTAACTCCAGACCATCTGGACTTTGAATGGGTCACTGAAACAACTTGATTCCTTTCGTTTTCAGTCATTCCGCTGATGTGCTTCTTTCCTACTTTGGATCACTGTTCCGTTGCATAGACTACAAAGCTTTATGTTGCCTCACATTTGACTTTAGAATACTTTGATATAAAGAAGATTTCATGGTGGACTCAATGACAATGGCTGCAAAACCCAGAAACGCCTAAATCAGGGGTGGGTAACTCCAGGCCTCGAGGGCCGGTGTCCCTGCAGGTTTTAGATGTGTTCTTGAACCAACACAGCTGATTTAAATGGCTAAATTAGCTCCTCAACATGTCCTGAAGTTCTCCAGAGGCCTGGTAACGAACTAATCATGTGATTCAGGTGTGTTGACCCAAGGTGAGAGCTAAAACCTGCAGGACACCGGCCCTCGAGGTCTGGAATTGCCCACCCCTGGCCTAAATCATCATCACCCCACCACCACCGTGCTGACAGTTGCTACGAGGTGTTTGTGATGAGATTCTGTTTACTATATTATAGTATTTATATTATACATTATGGCCAAACACTTCCACTTTGGTCTCAACTATCTAATTTATATTGTTACTTTGCAAACAAGCCATACTTGTTCAGTCTTTTTTTAATTGTAATGTCATGAACTTTGGACTTTAACATGCTAACGGAGGGCAGTAAAGTTTGACATGAACTTTTTTGCAGTCTCTCAGCCTGACCTTGCTGGAACGTCCACTCCTGGGAAAACTTGGCCAACTGTCTTGAATGTTTTCCACTTGTGAATAATCTTTCAGAGTCCTGTGAAAACGTTCTCTTCCATAGGACTGTGTATATATATATATATATATATATTGCTTCATAGAGATTAGGATAGAGTGTCCTTAGACCAAACCTGTTGAGAGACTCTTACAACATATGTGCTGATATGAAATACGACTCCCATTAAATGCATTAGCTTTCAAGTCATGATAACTGACATGAACTAACTGGACAGTTCATGTTGATGAACACAATAAGACAAACTGCTATTTTGTGGCTATTTCACACGTTCACCTTGAGGCTAGACTGGCTGTGATAACATATAAACTAATGGAAGGAAATCATCGTGTTAAACATACAAGATTCGATGATGTCTGACTGACCTTTAGTGTGTTTACAGATGAGGAACTGTATCAGCCAGGAAGAAAAGAAAACTGAAACTCTCGTACTCGAGTCTTGCATCAGGGCATAACCTAACACACATTGACACATATTTATGCAGCAACAATGCATGTTCAAGGAAAGTTTGCTAGTAACAAAGGATATAAATAGAAATAAATATGACTTACTCTATTATGGGAACAAATACAGAGACAGTGATGGAGACAGAAGGGGGATTATATTACCTTCACGTCTGTGTACAGCAGGAATAATAGTATTTTTAAATTGAGACGGCAGTACTTCAGCTCTATGGGTGATTTTATAAACTGTGTGTCCAACAAGACCTGAAATGGCAAAGAGTGCGAGCTGAACACGAATCGGCAGCGAATTGGAACAGTATTAAATTACAATGCATTACAGGATATGGTGGTTGAACTAATTCTGATGGAGAAATTGCTTCTGTTATTATACACTGACAATATTTTTGTGAGCTCTCTGTCAGGCATTAAGTTTTGTGTATATGTGTGTGTGAGAGCGAAAGAGGGACTATTGAGACTGAATAAGAAAGAGGAATGCAGAAAAAGGAAGAGGGGCTTTTTATGTTCTCAAAATGTTTCTCAGTTTTAAAAAAAAACGGAAGCAGTCATTAAACGTGTCAAAACACAAGCACACTTACAAACATATTCAAGACATACATGAGATCATGTAGTAAAGAATATGTGATGGACTGTGAGTATTAATAAAGCGCCTGAGACAAGGAAAGTAATATGTTGATGAATTTAACATGATTGTTAGATTTTAGATTTTAGCATGGTGGCACGGTGGTTAGCACTGCTGCCTCACTACAAGAAGGTCCACCATCAGGCCGGGGTCTTTCTGTGTGGAGTTTGCATGTTCTCCCCGTGTTTGCGTGGGTTCTCCCCGGGTACTCTGGCTTCCTCCCACAGCCCAAAGACATGCACTTAGTGGGGATAGGTTAACTGGAAACACTAAATTGCCCATAGGTGTGAATATCAGTGCGAATTATTGTCTCTATCTATGTGTTAGCCCTGCGAAGGACTAGCGACCTGTTCAGGGTGTACCCTGCCTCTCACCCTAAGACAGCTGGGATAGGCTCCAGTGCCCCCTGTGACCCTGAAAAGGACAAGCAGAAGTGGATGGATGGATGGATGTTAGATTTTATGTAAACACACCATTTTTTTCGATATGATTTTTTTTTATACACCTGCGAGTTAATAAAACCATTCTGCAGACTTAGAGATGGATTTGGGAAGGCCATCCAGTCAGATGTATCAGATTCTATACAAGGAATGCGTGAATGTGTTTCTAGTGTAAGATTTATCTGAAAATCATTGAGAATCAAATCAAATCACTTTTATTGTCACATCACATGTGCAGGTACATTGGTACAGCACACGTGAGTGAAATTCTTGTGTGCGAGCTTCACAAGCAACAGAGTTGTGCAAATACTATAATGTAAACAAGCAAAATACAATAATGGCTACATCTGAAACTAATAAATATATGTACAATATATAATAGTATATGCATTTCTGGATGTGTATACTAAATAATCAAAACACAATGTTTTAATTTGAGTCAAGTAAATGAGTCGGAAAAACCACTGAATCAAAGAGAACGACTAACGTGTGCCTGTGCATGTGAGAGAGAGTGTGTTGAGGAATGTTAGGTAAAGCTGGTGTTTATGTTCGTACCCAGGTCAGCCCCACAGGTATGTTTCAACCACAACATTACCTCCCGCTGACCCCCTTAATGGACAAGGTGAGCGAGCAGTCAGCGGAAGGGAGTGACGCCCCTAAAACACACACTCGTGTAGAAAAACACACTGAGGGCGTCACTCCCCAGCCTCTGAACTACAAGTCAAAATACCAACATTAATCTGAAGTTGGACACAAACCTAAAATTACCGCCTCTCAAAACCAATGGAGCGTGGCAGCGTTTTTTCTGCCCCACCGAGAGGGATGAAGGAGCGAAGCGGTGAATGTATGGATGAAGGTGGAAGAGAAGCAAAGGCGGTGACCCAGTGAGAGAACAGAATAAAATAAAAATAAGGCTCTGTGGAATTTCATGCTGGCATAGAGGTGAAGAAGAAGATGTGGTCAAACAGAAAAGGCTTTTTTGTTTTTGGTTTGTTTTTTTATTTTCTGATTGACCACATTGTGTGTTTGTTTGAATTGCCACTCGTCGGCTCATAATAGAAGACGCATACACTTCTCTGCATGCACACACACACACACACACACTGCGATGATTACCATACTCCATATTACTGGTGTACAGATAACTGCTTGGCTCCCATGGGCCTGCCAATCCACTGTAATCCCTCAAACACTCTGAATTTTCATTTCAAACAAAAGCTAAACCGCCAGAAGACACAAGGAAGCATTCTGTTTCCCCCTCTGTCTTTTCTTTTTTTTTTTTCCCAGCCTCATTTTTGTCATTTCTTAGGGTTTCCTTCCTCGTCTTCCAACCACTTGTTCCCCCCTCCTTTCTTTCTTGTATTTGTGAAATTCAATATCAAAATAATAAATTGTGCTTTCACTAGACATCAGATAGCTTTGACTTAGTGGAAACTGAATTTGCAATAATATTGGACAGAATTTGGTATTTGCCTTTCTAATAATTTTATCTATAGAAAAACCAGTCGCAGTTAAAGCCAGTAGGTGAAATAGCAACTGTGGATAATATACGTGATCTAAGAGAAAACGGGACGCATACTTAAAATTCCCAAGCCTTGCAGTACAAGCCCTTTGACTTTGCATACCTTACCTTGTCCCAGATTACCTGCTAATATGACAACTTATCACTCTTTAAATACACATATGTATATCTATATATGCACATATACACCAGCACATCATCTATTAGCGTTAAACTCAAAATTCCAGGGCTGTTTTGGTCGTTTTAAGCAAGGACGTTCAAGCAGGGTTAGGGTTAGGGTAGTTGACATTAGTAGAAATTTCTAGTTGCTTCCAAAAAAATGTAGCTTGCCATCAGGAACTTTGTGTCACAGGAGGAAAACACTGACTGCTGATATAAAAAATTTAACCAATCCAGCCACTCAATCACAGCAGCAACAGTCAAAAACAAACATACCCCCCAAAAAGTACGATTTTCATTGCGGTGGATGTTTCCTGAGTGGTGCAAGGCGTAAGGCCTCAGTCACATAGGGCTGGCAGTGACCCTTTAGTAACCACCAGCTGCTAGGGAAAATATGTATCCTCCAACCTGGAGGATGAGAGGCACAGGGGTGAAGACACTGAGTTATGTTTTACAATAATAAAAAGTTAATGAGATTATGAAGTAATGCAGAGAGTCGAAACAATTAAACATAAAAATATAATTACAGCCAAACACCTTACGATATAATGCTTTAATTCTGTATATAATGGTACCATATTTATCAACACGAAAAGCGGTGTTGAGTACAGTTTCTTGCCAGAAAATCTAGCTGCTCATACTTTAATTCACCAGGGGAATTTGTTGCTAAAGAAATAGGAAGTGTGTTCTGTAAACAGCAAACGGTGACACCTTCACGTGTCTTTGCTTGTGTTCTGCTGTAACATTAGTATACTCCAGTGCACTGCGTCTACAGCTGGGACTATCAAAAATCCTGCAGTCACTGAGGAGCAGGAAGTGGAAAATTTTGCATCATGAAAGCCGTCATTGCATGACATAATGTTGGCACATTGCTGTGTCAGTACTGTCTGTACTGTAAAGGTTAACTGTACACATCCACCCTTGCACTTGAACCAGAGATTTACAAATTATTTCACAGTAGATTCAAACTTTAGTAGGTTAGTGTGCTTCCCTATGTGTCCAGTATTCTTATTGTTTCCAAACTAGTTTTACACTAAGAGTTTTTAATGGGAGAACAAACCAAACAAAAATAAAAAATAAAAAACTAGTGCTCCTCCTTAAGACAGGTGGATCACCTTAGGATATAATCTCTGTGTATTTAGCACCTTTCCACCTCTTGTCTCAATCTTCAGATTGCACACAGACTTCAGTAGCCGCAAGTGAAGCCCCATCTCTCCAATGAAAGGCAGGTAAGTCAATAAAGGTGATAACAAAAGACATGAGCCATTACAGAGAGGTGCGACAGATAAGCTAATTGAAATTGGATAATGCAGTCATCTACAAGAAAAAAAGACAAGGAGGAAAAGGTTGGGGGGGTGATGCTACGCAGCTGGATGCGGGATGTGTGTTTGATAGCATAAACATGCAGTGTAGTCATTTTTTTTTTCTTACGTAAGACTTTAAGCAGAAACCCTTGAAATCTGGGTGACGGTGGACTAAAGCATTGCAGTGGCATTGCAGTGCTGACGTCTTGCTGCGTTAAGCCTCTTAGATTACAAAACAATTTTGACTGCATGTGCACGTTTCTGCCATTTCATTATCGGTCCAGATTTCCTGCTCAGAAAATGTCTGCACAAATGCAACACTTTGGTCAGTAAATTCATCCTGCACAGGAGCAGTAGGGCCTGGGACGGTAAATTCACTAAAAACGCAGCAGGACAAAAGCCCTACATCTGGGTTTCTGTAAGAGATGTGACTGAATGAGTCATGACTGATGTGATGCATTTTTATAGGTCACAAAATGTCAACTTAGATGGAAATATTCCGTAAGATTCTATGGTGTATTTACTCCTGCAGTCAAAAAATACAATTATATCCAGCTTTAACAGCATGATTATGTTGGGTGGAAAATAAAAGCATAAACAACAAAGCTGCATACGTAAGTGAATATAGTTTAATCTTTTTTTCTCCTTGTCTTCATTTGAAACCTCCTAAAATGTTGGTCACTCAGAGTCACAGCTCTCTGTTTTTACCAAAAAACCAACAGACCCACTCCTCCTGACCTCATGAACAATGTTAGAAACTAGCTGGTGGATAGTTGAAAATTTAGCAGGCATATTTAGCTAAATAAAAGCTTGTACATATCAGGTCTGCATGTAACTATGCATAAATTATAGCAGCTAGATGTCCAAATTGGTAGGTGAGCAGAGAACGTGAAAGAAAATCCCCCGACTTTGAAACAAGCTTTGCAGAGCTACAGTGGTAAGTACCAGTAAACAAAACCTCATTATAAGGATCATGTGAAAGGAAGGAGATGCCATTTTGGCATCACATCCGTCATCACCTGGCTGCGCTTCACCCCCAGACATTTGTCCCCCTTTCAGAAAGCCTCGCTCACCAACATGACTGTCACTACGACCATTACCGGTGGCCATTCAGCTTCTGCCCGCCCTCCAAAGGCCTCCTTGTTCTCTCAGTGGCTGCCGGGCCACAGTTCTCTGGCCTGCTGGCTACTGACCCTTGGTATGGCTCACAGTCTGGCACTGGCGCCCTCCATTAGCCTAATTACAGCCATGAAAGCAGTGGAGACCAAGGCCGGCATTAGGGCCAATTAGGGTCGCCCAGGATGGGCTATGACCAGTGTTGGGTTACTCACACACAGACATACAAAATATTTCGTATCACTGTGAATGTGAGAGTCTAGTTCCTTATTGAGAGTCCAGAGTTAAACCCACTCACCTGCGGAGTGGGACTGAGTCCTAGCGTGGACAGACTTAAACCTCAGTGGACGTTGGACCTGAATCAGCGTGCCACATTGGCTACTTTGATGTTAGTTAAGTCAAGAAGGTAGATATCGAATGAGTAAAAAAGAGAGCGAGAAAGGAACCTTGTAAAAAAGAGAGAGAGACTTGTGTCTGTCCATTCATGCGTGTGGATGTGGATGCCGAGCTGGGGAGCCAGCAGTAATTTGTGGCTGTCACAGGCAGATAATAAGGCTTGTGTCTTCCCTTCAAATAAAAAGGTGGAGAACATCCTCTTAAAACAACTATCCTCTCTGTCTCTTTGTTTCCTCTGGGCCCCTGAAGGTATGGCTAGATGGATGTATGGATGTAGGAATGAACGGAAAGTGTCATTGACCCCTGCGAATAGCTATCATTACTCAAAAATGCAACGGTTTGCCTGAATTTGTTTGACTCAACAAGCTATTTGATTTCCTGAAAAACCTGTAAGCGGTAGAAAGCACATGTCAGATTTTGTGTTTAAGGCTACTGTCACTGTGTGATAGACTTTAAAGGTTCAGTGTGTAAGATCTCACCATTACATGTCAGCGGATTGGAGATTGCAGTCAACTGAGATGTTTTGTTTTCTTAACCCTCCCTATTCAAGTGGCTAATCCTAGCTATAGTAGGTAAACAACTCTGGCCACCGTTCATTTGTAGTTAGCATTATACTAAAGCGTATACCTTTAGTATAACTTTCTTTGAAGTGGATCTAACATTGTTGGATTTCTTCAAATGTGATTTTTAGGACACTCAAGCCTAACATCAGATTGCAGAATGTTAGCTTATAACAATCTGTTGTTATTACTGTTAGCTTGTTGTCAGGTGTCCAGAGGTGGGAGGGTCAGAAGTCTGAACTGCTGACAATAAGTAACTACAACAATATCTGGAATCAATAACCATGTTTCCGTGTGTTAGAGCCTCGACTTTAGCTCAGGAAGATGAGGCTTGAGGTGAGGGGAAGGAAGAGAGCTGTGGTTAAGGAGGGAGATGAGAAAGACGAGGAAAAAGATACGATGAAAATATACATGTACAAATGTTAAATGATCACATATAGTTTGAAAGCACTATTTGTGATCTTTAAATTAGAAGTAACTTATAGGGTGTACTTTATATTTGGCCAGTCTCTGGCCATATACATAAAATGTGATTAGGCAAAATAGTGATGTCTATCTTGGCTGCTGTGTTCAAGATAGCAGAGCAACAGTGGAGTTTTGTTTTTTGTCTTTCTATTAGATAACCTCAAAACATTACATGCTGTACCCTTAAAAGTCAGATGTGTGCTGTAGGTAATCATGATTTGGGCCAAATGAAATATCACCATTTGTTTTTGTTGTTTTAAACTTATTCCAGGATTAAAATGCCATGACTGGCTTTCATATGAGTGAAATCTGTTATGTAATTGCATACATAAGTAATGAAAATGCAGAAATACTGGCCATTATGCAAGTCATCACATGATAGCTGGCAGATTCTCAGACTGTCAACATGGAAAATTTTAAGTTTGTCTTACATATAAAACAGAAAATCAGGGTGTCATCAATTTATTCTCATTGTTGTTGCACTAATTACACAGCCTTGCTTTCCGATCACAAACACCATTGAGTATGATTGGACTGTGCAACTAAGAAAAGCCATACACTGAGCATTCAAGCATCAAACTTGTTGGCTTTAGGTGATGTTGGGTGCAGTTACACTTTAAAAACATTTTTTTCACTCTTATTGGAATCATTGTAAAGAATACTGGTCAGCTGTTTACATTGGCATGTGATTTAATACGGTGTGGTATTTATGTGCACTTATTAAAAAAGACTTGTGAACACAAGTGCACAACCAAGAAATCCTGTCCTGCATTAGTTTTCCTCAATAGTTCTCTTGTCTCTGGCGCATGTCTGCTCCTTGGAGATGATTATCTATCGTCTCTTTGGCGCTGCTTTTTGCTGTTGTTATTTTGCTCTTAATTCTATAAGAGTTTGTATTAGAAACAAACAGGCGCTTAGACGCCAGCTCTTTTGAGATGGCAGAAGCCTACGCATTTACGTCAATATGGAGGTCATGTGTGGGAAGAACAGAGCCAGGAAGTAATTGGGCTGAATTATATCTGTTGTGGAATTTGTCTTCTGATTGGTTTATCCCATCCCTCTGAGACCAATTGTAATTCAGCTCTTTAGCACCGCTTTATTCTGAATGAGGTGCGTCTATGGAGAATTTTTAGTGTGTTTGGAGGTTTTAAACAGATGAAAATATTCATCTGTTTAACAATATTAAACAGATGAATATTGTTTGCGAAAGGTTTTGTATTCAGTATTTTGTGGTCGTTTATTTTATTTTGTTATGAATATGAAATGAAAAGATAAAAAACTGTTTCGTTTTTTTGTTTGTTTTTTGGTGGAGACATACAGAACGCTTGTTTACATTAAACATGCAATATATCAGCCCAACAGGTAGGTTTACTTTAACGGCATCGCTAAGTCATTCCTTCACTGTTGCGGCCTCCTGTTCTCCACAGTAGCTCCAGCACGTGTGGAATCTTCAGCCAGAAGGGTGATTAATTGTGAAATCTGTCTAGAACAACACAAAGCCAAGTCACGGTGCTCGTCATGCGCTCACAGAGCAGCTTACCTAAGACTCGCTGCTGTCAACACCCTCTGATATGATCTATACAGAGGATGAACTTTCCCTGTTTGGGGCTTAACTGATAAACCACACACACACATACACATACGGATAACCACAAGCAGGCACGCTCCCCAGTGAGTATCAAGAGCAGGTGAACAGCCACCTGCCGTACACACTCTTTACACACTCGTGCCTATTAATCAGTCCAAGTTGTTTTGTCAGACTGTTTAGACAAGGAAAGGTTGGCAGTCTTTGCTTTGGCTGTCGCTATAATCACTACTAACAATTTTTTAATAGTTTGTATATTTATCAGGATTTCTTTTATTGTTGTTGCACAGAAAACTCGTGGTAATCTACTGGATGTTTAAAACTGTATTTGTCACAAGAGAAATGATTAAACTTTACAATGTCCACCTTTAACAGTGTCCTCTTCTTTAAACAGCTGAAAATGAATTGCTCTGCTACTGTACAAATTAATGCAGTCGCTTTGCACCCATATGTACCTGACATTTTTTACTCTACCAAACAAAAGCTGATGTGATGGATTTTTAGCACAAAACAAATGTCAGATGCTTACATCATTTTCCAGATACCGTAAATCCCGGACTACAGAGCGCACCTGATTAAAAGCCGCAAGCTCTAATTGTAGAAAGAAAATCAATTTTGTACAGGCCGCACTGGATTTTAAGCCGTATGCGTTTCACCTGTAATATTTTACACATTATATTTTTATAATATTTACACAGAAATACTACACGTGAGGATTTTTAACGTTTAATTTAATCCGTAAGGTAACATAAATGTTATGGTAACATAAACTTTGTAGTAACATACAAAAATACATACTGCAAATGCTTTTTTTCCTCGAACAGCGCCTGTAACACGGCTACCTTTAAGTATACGTACGTATCGGTAACACACAAATTACGTTGCTTATGGTTTTTTTACGGAACAGTGCACAAACAACATTAAAACGTCTCTTAACAACCAATAAAAATATATACCGTAATATATACTACTTATCATTTTGATTGGTCTACTGTTACCAGGCAAAATGTTTTTGGCCGCATGAAAAAAAATATGCATTAGCATTAGCCGCATGTCAGTATAAGCCGCAGTGTTCACAGTATGGGAAAAAAGAAGTGGCTTATGACCCGAAAACTACGGTACTTACATAAATTCACCCGATATCAGGACTCAAAGTTTTCGCTTAACTCCTTTGATTCTTTGTTTACATCAAGGCTAGGTTTAATGTTACAAACATTTTTATTTGTAAGATCATTTCATTTCTCTTATGCGGAGTGACAGGCGAATAATGTGTTAGCACGTTGCTGTCACCGTGCACGTGACTGTTTCCCTGCACTGTTTGTGTGTTACGCATGCATGAAATAGACCAGCTCTTAGTTAGACTTACGTGAGACTGACTGACTGATCACCATCTTGAGTTGAGTACATTGAAAATGATCTGTTTTCGGTCCCGGGCCAGTTGATTGGTGCATCTTTAATATAGTCTGCTTGCAAGCTTTAAAACAAAAATATTATTTAGCATTATTATTTGCATAAAGCTATTATTTAGCTTTATGCAAAGCTGCTCTAGTAGACTCCAGGAGTAAAACATCAACCTGGACGTAAGCATAATAGTCACCATAGTTTTAGCTAGCAACAGGTGGTCATGATTAAGACTCTTTTAGTGATTAAAATAAAACCATAAATGGGAATTGTGGATTTTATCAGTCTTTTTCTAATTTAGTGAGTTTGTGTAAGCTTTTAAAGTAAAGCCAACATAATATAGTTTACAGTGTGTTAACAAAATACTGAAGAAAACAGGAAATTGTTTAAAACAATTAAATGGAAGAGCAAACAGGACCGCGACTAAACTTCAGATTGAACACTTTAAATCAAGCTCACTTAGGATTTCACACAAGGCATTCTTCTTTCATCCTTAAAGCAAGAAAGAAATGTGTGACTTGGTGCTCACATGCATATTGTTTCAGAGCTGTCAGCCCAAAGCTTCGCGCACACTGAAATCACACCGCATATACAAACTGAAATTGAGGCTGCAGCTCATTAATTCTGACCTCACTGCAGATTTTGTTCCTGGAAGAAAAAGCATGCCATCACTTCCAGTATACTGACAGCAAGCAATCCTGGTCAGTTAGCATCAGATTCTTCTCCGAAGGTCCATATGGGCAAACTGAACCTCAGTCTATACACGTACAAACACACAAACACGACAAGTGATTGCTTTTGCTTGCAAGAGCTGCAGGTAATTCAGAGGAGATTGGTGTCGGTTTTGCTCTGAGATGTGCACTGTTGTGTGCAGAGAGTGTATACACAGGAGGCGATGGTGGATACTGATGTGTGTGGGTGGTTGGGTGGACGTCGGGAGGTGTGGGTCATCTGCAGACGCCCCAACCTCACCTTATCTGCAGCGAGGTGGGCTGTGTTCGCAGAGATTAAACACATTTTGAAGCGACGCTAACTGCCGGGTCCTAAAGAAACGCAGGCAGAGGGAAAGCCAGTGTAGCTGCAGCCAATGTTGTTGTTAGCTGAGGAGAAAATCCTTGTTCCCAACACTGATAAGGACATAGTGTTTCTGTCCCCAAGGGGGCGGGAGGCAGATTCAACCTCTGTAGATCTACTGTAATGAATATCAATGGCAGGGAATGTGGCTGCTCCCGTCCCTTTGGGCCTTTAGTCGCTTTTCCCCACTCTTCCGCTGTCAGAATTGCGACAGGGATACTATGCATGAAAATGCAACGCTTAATATATGGTAATGCTATGTAAACATGGGCTGATCTGAGAGGGGGGTTCGGAGGGAGGATAGATCGACGGCCGTCTGTGCTCAAAGCCGAGTCGGGGAGTGTATCTGCGAGCCCAACAGTAGCCTCTGAGCACATTTATCTGGAAATGAATATGATACACTGAACAGGAAGAAGGGAGGAAAGGGTGCTGGGGTGAGGAAGGAGGTGGGAAGAGGAGGTGGGGGAGGGGGGGTGTGGTTACTGCAAACTCAGCACCACCTCACCCCGTCTTTGCTTCCTACTTCCTCGCTTCTTCTGTAGAGAGACGTTTTGCTCTCCCTCCTCCTCCTCCTCACCTGAGTTGAACAGGGTTTATTTAAATTGGCATCCTCTAGGCCAAGAGGTTACCTGAGCCCCTGTGAAAAGGAGAAAAAAAACATGGTGGCCACTACGGTAGGCATGCCTGCCCCACACACACACACTATCCGAGGGTTTGGTTACTGCTCTGAAATAGCCTGTCTGGTAGCGCCAGTGGAGGTGGAGGGAGGTGAGGGAGTTATAGTTGGAAGTATTGTCTCTAAAGCGGTGTGGGTTTCCCAGCTTGTCTGACAGCCCGACGCGAGCAATGCCGCATTCCTTCGCAGCGAGGCCGAGACGAGCCACCTCATCGGCTGCCGCCATTCATCAAGTTAAAAATAGCCTTGCCACAGTCATCCTTTCATTCAGCGGGTCATTATTTTTCGTATAAGCAGAGAGCGACAGCCAGAAAAAGAGGAGGACAGTGACAGAGGGGAAAAGAAGGAGTGCAGAGACAAGAGAGGAGTGTGTGTGGATATGTGTGTGTGTGTGTATGTCTGTGTGTGTGTGTTAGTAAGATGCAATAGCCCGAGGCAGTGAGGTGGGATTTGTAAGCCCTTTGTAAGTAACAGGCAGCACTCTTAGCAGGCTGAAGGTATGTTTTTGTGTGAGTAATCCGTGATGGATGTTTTAATTGAAAGCACAAGGCTTTTAGGGCTGTTTTCAGAGACCGCAGCCAACATCTGACACCTCCACTCAGACCAGAAACCCCCCCAAACTCCAAACATCCAAGACCGCCCCTCAGTACAGTCTGTTATATGTAGCACGGGTCATGCCCTTAGTACACGGGACACAAGGAGAGCACAAGACTTACCAGAGTATTGCTGGTATGTGTTTAACGTGGCAATTAACAGAGTGAAGTCCGGGTTGTACTGGCAGGACTGCAGAATATTCTTTGAATTCTGGGTGTAACAAGTAAGAAAACATGTCACAGGCTAATTTAATCATGCATATAACCAAGAGAGTTTTTACTGTTGCAAATGAACAGTTTTAATAAAGTGTGTGATTTCAAGCAAAAACATATAATCAGTGACACCAGAAATCAAATTAATAATAAACAATAAGACCCATCTAATTCTAGTACAAGGAAATAAAATATTTAATCTTAAATGCAAATATTTTATGTAAATAATTTACTATATTTAAAAACTGATTATCTCTTGTAGCCAAAATATTTTTTGATCCATCTTCTTTGTAACTTAATTGCCAGTTAATTTTTTTGAGAAATTTTAAAAAGTAAGGAATACATTTTTTTTTTTTCGGAATAAGATGAAATTGTTGGGAATTGATGTGAATGAAGACTGCATTTCAAGTTTAGGGTTGAATGGAAAACAGAATTTAGACTGGAGGTTCTGGGATTAAAGTTGAACTGTCAGGAATAAATTTGAAGTGTTTTTTTTTTAAATGTAAATAAATTGAATATTTTTTAGGAATTTACCTCATTCTGAACTTTATTTTTCAATCTCATTGTATCCTGGATACAGTCACATTTCTCCTGTATTATTCGAAATAACGGTGTTGCTGTACTTTACAATGAGAAGTAACTGAGACATTTAATAATTAAAACTACAGTTATGGTTGTACACTACTTCCTTTGCTAACAATAGGTCAAAAAAAGCACTAAAGTTATATCTGAACTCTACTGATAGCATTATTACTAACTTTCCCACATATGTTATACATATTGTTATTTTCAAACATTGTGACGTATTTCATGCCAATCTTAATCTTCATGTAAAAAAATTGTTTAAACTTATTTCACAGCAAAATAATTTAAAAAATCTTCCTCCTCCTCACATTTAAAAAAAAATTGTCACAGTCTGGCGTAAGTGCTCGATGAGTTTCTTACTCCCTGCATGAGACAACAATGAGCTATCCTTAGCCGAGCAGGTATGAAGTGGAGAACAGTTGACCCAGCAGAGCCGCGAAGCCACGGGGCAAATGAGTAATTCCTATAGTAGCCCGGGTGGGGCCACCGGCCCTGAAGGAGGGCCATAAATTTACAACATGATGAGCCAGGTTCAGAAGGGATTGACCCTCCTTGACCTGCGGAGGCGGGACCCGGGGCTTGGACTACAGTACTTACAGCTCCCCATCCCCCCTCACCTGCTGACTGGCTTTACCTCGCCCAAAAGCTGTGCGCCACAGCCCCGCATACCAAAGATTTTCCAAAGAAGTGCACTCCCATTTAGAAAGTGTACTCCTTACAGTGAGTGAATGGGAGCAAGCTGTGGGAGGGGAGAGGAGGAGAGTCAGAGGGGGGAAACTTCACAGGGATTTCTTCTTTTTCTCTCCTGTCACTAACCGCCAATTTACCCCCCAACGCATTTGGAATCAAAACTTAATTAAAATTTTGAATAAATAAAAACAACGAAAAAAACCAACTTATTGAATTCTGAACCCTTTGATAGATTTATCCCCCCCAAACCCAGAATAATGCAAAATAAGATTTAATAACACCTTTCATATGGAGAGTACAAAGCCGGCTATTTGCATTAAAGTGTAAATCGTCAGGGAAAGGCATGTGCCTCTAAGCTTATTGATGTTCAGTTCTGAGCAGCCGGGCGGCATTGTTTCATACTGAAGCTTGACGGATGTCAAGGTGATTATAGTTTAGATCACCCGTAAGAAGACAACGTTTTGAAATGGTAAAATACAGACAGGCAACACAAAAGCCTTCAAATGTTTGTTTTACTGGGAGGGGAAGAATGAAGAGAGTGAAAAACTCCCACTGAGTTTCAGTGTTCGCTCGTAATTCACACAGAGGATGGATAACTCCACCGCTGTTCAAACAATCTGACAATTTGTTGAATTCTTCTGATGGGCACAAAGTCCTTCTGCAAAAACCATTACTGAATGGCATGACAATGAGTAAGAAAGGTACAAGGGATTGTTGTATAAGCCCTATCTGCACACCCTTCACCTAAGTTTGAAACTAAGCCACAAGGCAAGAAGTGGAAAAAGACAGAAAAGTTTCTTGTCAGGTTACACTTCACCTGCGGCAAGGCAAAAAGAAGAGACCCAGAGATGCTCAGTAGAGCTGAAGCCAGCTTTAAAAAAATACCTGACAAAAAACACTCTTTTATGATTTTTTTTCCTTTTTTGTTTCTTTGTTATTCCTGCTGATTAATTTATTAATTAGAGACACAGAACAGGACGAGGAAGAAACAGAAATGCTATCACACCAGAAAATGCAAGATTTCTAACACAATCGAGTGAGAAAAGAGATCCCAACAGAAGGGGAAATGGGTTATAGTCATGACTGCTTGGAGATGTTTTGTCTTCCTGTCTATAAATAAAAGGTATATATATATATATATATATATATATATATATATACTAAGTATATAAACTTAAAACCATTATCAACCTTTAAATGTCTCCAGTGTGATATTCTTTAATGATAAAGTATACCTCTTTGCGCAACACACTGTCAGTCTTACATCATCCAGCAGGGTACCGACACACTCAGACCCTGTGCCTTGGGGGTGGAGGTGTGTCTGTTCTTGGTTGGAGGCTAATGGTGGCCCTCCCCTTGTCTAATAAGTCCTTATCTGCCTGCTGGACCGCTAGCTCAGGTGACACACCCTCGATTACAGGTGACTGTGCATGTTGCGTATACGAGTACAATATTGCTTCGAGGCAGCCTTGAAGCAAAGGCACGATGCAGGACGGGGAGTTTGATTTCAGATTAAAATTGGAGTTTTCGCTCACAGTTGTCACTTTATTAGGTGTCCAGAAATCCAGCTCAGTTTGATTTAACAGCCCTGTAGCGAATCTTACCCTTATGAAGGGTGAAAGGTTCAAGACTTGTTAAATCGGCTTCACTTGTTGACTCAACGAGTGACATTTTGGACAACTTATTCAATATTCTGGACTGATAATTCCTTCAACATTAGTTAAACATTACTGTTTCCTGTAGGCATTGTTTTTGTGTGTGAAAATCCGACTACAAAAGTTATGATTTTGATCACTTAGTTTTATTTTGATTAGTCCTTTATTGATTAGTTTTTGCTGGCTCCATGGTGCTTGTCTCATGTGTCACGAGGACTCCTAATACCGGTCCCAAGCGGGGATAATTAGGAGGGTTGTGTTGGAAAGGGGATCTACTGTACCAAATCAGTAGCTTTCTGTTGCAGTGTCAGTCTTCATATCATTTATTCTGCAGGTTATAATTTAATTGTGAGTCATCATTTCACTATATAGATTTAAAGATGGACGCTATCAATAACAATGCTGGTATTGGTATCAGATGGATACTAGTGCGATAGGATCGATAATTGTTTTTAGCTTCTAACTTGAGTATGTTCTTACGTTTTTTTTTATTAAAGTGTTCAGAAGTCGCAACTTGATGACACTCATAAATCATTACACACTGCTACTTTTATAGCTTAAAATTATTGGTATCTTTATTTACTTGGTATCTGATCGATACCAAATTTTGTAGTACCAAACTCTTGGAACTGTGGACTGCACACATACATGTAAAGTTCACCTGAAGGGTTCTTCCACTGCAAAACCACAGAATACGCTGCTACTATTAAAGCAGCAACAATGTAGAGGTGACTTGATGCATGCTCAATCATCCAGGTAAGTAAATCCCAAAAGGTTGATTCTGTTATGTGGTGGGGCATTACCATAATTTACAGCATCAAAAATGATGGGCATAGTCTTTAAAACACTGCTGCAGATGCACTCTTTTATTTAATTAGTATAAAAAATTTAAAATAAAAAAAATGTCACTGCTCCGATCCAACACGGAAAAGAGACAGAGTATCATTTTGCACTAATTAGCACAAATTTTCCATGACATCCTGCTGACTTATATTAGCCTCATTAGTCACGAGTGCAACCTGTAGATTTACAGCATGTGCGTGTGATACTCAGGATGACCCGGTGGATTTACAGTGCTGCCATTAAGGCATGCAGAACTTGAAGCTCCAGCTATGCAGGCCTGATTGCTGTTACCTTGCAGCCCCAGGTGAGGGACACGTAGAACACGTGTGCATATGTGTCTATGAGGGACTTCACTCTTTAATAATGAGAATCTGAACTGAACACTAGGCCACAACTTTACTGCTCAACACAATTATCTGACCTGCTGGTGCACATCCATATACATGGCAGATGTGATACTTTCTCCATTTTTTTTTATGTATTATCGTTTCTCTGCAGGAGAGAGGAAGCACTTTGTCAATTCACTACAGCCCAAAAGAAGAAGAAGAAAAAAAAAGCCCCCAAACCATCGATTTTCACTACAAAGATTTTCATATTTTCACCCCCTTTTCTCCACTTCTTTTTTTTTTTTCTCACAGAATAAAATATTTCAGGGGACAGACGAATGACGGAGCGGGCAGGAGCCTAAATGACTCAGAGGAAGGATGGAAGTCTGGATATAGAAATGGGTGAAGGGAGGGAGGGAAGAAGGTGAGAGCGAGGAGGGGGAGGTCAGGTTAGGGGTCACGTGTGCAAAAGAGATAAGACCTCCTCATTCCATTTTGACTGACAGGCCAAGGGAGAGCTCAGCAAAGCCCCCCGAGACACCACACCGCTCCCTCCATCACTCTCCGTTACTGCTATCACACTTTCTCTAGGCCATCACTCTCTGTCTCTCGCTCTCCGCCTCTATCATACTCTCCATCATCCCCTTCTCCCTCCATCACCTGCTTCTATACACGCTTTCCACCTTTGTCATGTATTTTCCTTTTTTGCCCTGACTCTTCTGTTCCTTTAGTTACATCCTTTCTTGTCAGGATACCTCCTGTTGTCTCTCATTCTTTGCACAATGATCTCTTTCCTCCTCTCTTTGTATTTCTATTCAGTTGAGAGTCTGTTTTGTATTTCCTGATTTTATTAACACTTTTCTTTGTGAATCGGAAGGCAAAGGCTGGTTTGATACAGCTTCTGCTACCTGTAATAAAACTGTAGTCACCAGAGTAGTGAGTAGTGATCCAGTGTGACAGAAGAGAAAAAACATGAGCTTTCAGGTGGTCCGACAGGTTGTTAACAAGTGAAAAATGTATCCGGATTATCTAAACCACTTTATTTGCCCAGTACAAAGTTCGCGTGATGTTAGCATTGGTAATAGTTGGGTGAATTTTTGTCTCCTAGCCTAAAAGAAATGGAACATTTCCAGTGGTGATACAACCGATGGACTCCAATGTGCCAAATGATCCTCACAGTTTCATGTGTGAAAGCAGCTTTGGGTTCACCCTGGTGCAGAGGTAAAGATCTGTTTATTATCTACTTACATGATATCATGTAGAAGATGATATCTTCCTCCAAAGCAAGCTCGCAGCCAGGTTGTTTTCTGCAGAGACGAAAGAAAAGAGAACTAGAAAAGGAAAAGTCAGGTCAAGGTGCTCCAAACGGCACCACCAGACATAATCCTTTCAGACCTTCCTAGCCTAGTTAGAAGTCAACTAATAGAGTTAATTGCACTGATAATAATTTTTCAAAAGTTATATCATGTAAAAAGTATAACACAAACTTCTCAGTCATGAAGCACCTGACTTTTTTCCCATTTAAAGTTACTAAAGTACAGAACTTAATATATATATAAGTACATGTATGTCATCATAAAGTAATTTGTGTGCAAACTCATTAGACTCTTTAAATCGCTGTTAACAGGAACGGTGTGCATGCTGTTTGCATCATTTTATGCACCTTTACGCTACATTTGGTTCAACATTTGAAACTTTGTTGTGTTTCCAGAGTTAATGAATAAATATAATTATACACTACAACTAAAAAATATTCTTCATATGAATACATAGACATGGCACAATATTTTTAGTAATGGTTTCGTTTGTAGTCCACTTGTTGCATTCTACTGATGAAACATTTGAGAGGCTTAGATTTCCTCCAGGTAAACAGTCACGTGGAGCACAAAAGAGGGAAGACATTTGCCTAAATGCACCAGGTCGCTATCAACTATGATGTTTTAGGTTTCTGTCAACTTTTTAAAAATGATTTTGGCTCAGATATCCACTGCTACCGTGGAAGCCTTGAGGTACAAAGGCTGTTGCTCCCAGAGATGATGTCAGCAGATGCCAGATTTCCCATTACCTTACCTTACCTCCATTAGTAACGGGACCAGAAGTTTGGAGCTTATTTAGATTATACCACAAAGTTTGCTCTAAACCTTGAGAACTGATTGGTGGAAGACAAACCTCTGTAGCTATGGTGCAGAAGGTTTAATCATTGGTTAAAGAAAACAGCCTAAAGGTTTCATTTAATGCCACGTTAGTTAACTAGAACTTAGTCATTCCAACACGGACTCTGTCTTTTGTATTTTGATTCACTGCAATTACTCAGTTATGCCACAAAGTGAGCCACGTTTTTCATGACGGAAGCTGCACAGTGGACCATCTCCACTGTCTATCATTGGCTGCAGACAACAGCTTGACCCATAACCCTGATAAGTAACTCGTGCCCTTAAGTTGCTTTTCTACTGCCAAAGCAAGAAAGCAGACAAATGCCAGGAAACGAAAGATGCAAACAAAAGCTCGAGCACTGTTCCAACAAGCATTATCTTCATTTTTTAGCACCAAACAATGCATGACAATGCACGACAACAACAGGAGCCTTTATAGAAAGCGGCAGAATAGAGTTGAGGCCGTTGTGAGAAGTGGCAGAGGAGACGAGACAAAGCGGGATGAGAAGGACGATCTTCATTGTGGCGTCTTTTCTCATTCTGCCATGAAAGACACCGGCAAGGAGTCCTCAGGGCCGCTGCCAGCTGCAGAACAATCACACCCGCACACCACAACCACGCCGCCGATCCAAACACATTAGGAGAGCATTGTCGAAGCTGTAGCTCTATATATTCATCCGCACTCCTTTGAATGCCTGCTCAACGCTCAGATGCAATCACAACATCTCCTCATATCGGAAACATCTTACATTTACATAACCCTTACATTCAAATGCCCGCATGTGTTTTCCCCACCTTCTTTAAGGCGTCATTTAATTTTTTCCTTCTAAACGAATCGTTTAAAATAGACCTTAATCGGGGTAGATTAGATGCCATTGGAGATCTTGACGGAGCTGGCATCTGGAGGTTTTTCTTAGCTCAATCACACCAATAAGAAACATGCTGAATAAAGGGACAGTTTAATCTATGCATCGCTGGTTCCACAGGATTATGGTGAGAAAAGAGAGACTGAGGAAGAGTGGAGGGCTGGAAAGAAATGGTGAGTAAGGGAGAGTGACGGAGACGGGGGAGAGAGAAGGCGATGGATGTCAGGTTCTTCTCTCCATATAAAACACCAGACGCAGCAGAGGAGGGGATTGGATTCACTTTTTAAAATGTCACCCAACATCTGTTTCATATTTATGATGGTGCCGCTGCCTCTCCGATGCCCCCTTCAACTCTCTGGCGATTCTATCTCTGCCTCGGATTACCCCCACTACCCACCAATGCATAATTTATAAGGCTAATCTTTCAACGAAAGACTGCAGACACAGGCAGAGAGAGAGGGAGGAAGGGGAGTGTGAGAGAGCAGGGGGAAAAAAAATGGATTATAAAGAAAAAAAAACTGCCACAGATTTTTTGCTGATATGTGAAGGGAATGGCTGATTTTGGAGATGATACCTTAAGTATCTCATGTAGTCATTAACAGGATTAAGTGAGTGGGCTTCTGATAAGGTGGGAAAACAATTCAGGATTCGGCACATCTTGTCCTCTTTAACCCAAACGGAGACATATCAGTGTATGTGGCCCATGTTTCTCTTTCTTCTGTAATTTGTGATGCCTTCAGATCCCTCTGATAAGCATTGGGTGTCATTAATATCACTAATGATAACATTATAGCCCTGTGCTGGAGTTGTATCACGAATTACGGTGCGAGGCTGGATTTTTGCCAGATCAGGGTGGGGAAAGCTGACGCCCTCTCTCTTTCTACTTCTTTTTCCAGTTTTACAACCGAAACCGGAGCTACCTCTGTCACGAATCAGCCCAAGACCGACGTTTCAGTCATCTATTTTCTTCTCGCACCGTTTTCGCCATCCCCGACATCCAAACTGACCGTCCCTTTCCCCTTTTTCCCCCTCCTTGCTCAGCCCCGTTCCCCTTCCCGTTTGCCCCCTTTTTCTCGTCAGCTTTATTATAAAAAGTACACAGTTTCGCTGGAGTGCCCTTCTGACATTTTCGACTTATTAGCTAGTTTTCGTACCGTCTTCAATCAACCCCCTTAATCCTCACAGGGAGAAGCGCTTTTTAATTCACCGATGGACTGATAAGGGGCGCCTAGCAAAGCGCCAGAGAAGCAGCGGCAACGCTAGCAAAGCAGGCCTCGGATGAGGAGGGGAAGAAAAAAAAAAGAAAAAAGAAAACGAAAAGACGGGAAAAAAACGATTTACACGTAGATGAATCGTGCTTACAAGATGGAACCCTGGGCATTAGGAGCGGATCTGAATTTCCTATCTGTCATTTTTTTTTCACCCACCCCACCGCTCCCCCCCAACTGCCGCATTCGTTCAGTGTTTTTTTTTTCTCTCCCTCTCTCCCCTCCTTCTTCTCCGCCATTACCCTTGCTGATTGCAATCTTTAAGCGCCATTGGGCCCACTGCTTCTGCAGTTTTTAATCTGTCTTTAATCCCATAGATTTTAAATATTCCCCAGCTCCCGGAGACTGGAGGCAATTAACTGCCCTTCTGATGCTCTCCTTATCAGTTGCCTCCTTGTATCTCTCTGAAGCAGCCTCAAGACACTGCCAGAGCTGACAAATAATACCGCCATTTACCGCCGAGCATCCTCGGGGACTAGAAGGGAGCGCGCGGCACAGCCACCGCCGCATTCTAAACAGGTATTTGGTAAACATATCATACAGAGGAGAAAGAGGAGGAAATATACTGCAACAACACTCCCAAAAGCAATGTATGTTTGTCTGCCTGCCATTTTGCAAGTGTGTCTGTGTGTTCTCCCTCAGACCGAAGACAAAAGATTGTCCTCTAGCCCTGTGCTGATGTAAGGGGGCTGCGCGGTATGGGATGCTTAGCCTGCTGTGTAGATACTAATACAGTCTGCACTCCGGTAGCTCTTTACTGTGTTATTGGTGAGGAAATAGTTTTAAGAAAAAGAGAAAGAGAGATGTTTTAGACACATGCACTTTATTTGGTTTTACCTGACCCTGTTCGTCTTTGTTTTAAAGTAGAGCCGTGGTAAGACATTGACCTAATAGTTACAACAGCTTTAAATTAATAAAAATAAAGAAACCTGCATTAAAAAAAATTTTTTTTACTCATCTTCTTTCATGGTCTAAAGGCATTCATAGTAGCTAATACCTGCTATTACATATAGACAGAGGGGGGAAGAAGGTCTGAAGATAAGCACAAAATAGACACAGACACTCACCTTTCATTTGCTCTGCATGTATGAAATGTTTGATAAACAATTACCTAATGACATTCAAGGACAATTAGGCAGGTATGGCGTCTTTAGATAGGCATCTCATCAAACAAGACAGAGATCTAGCTGCTACCTTTTTTTTTTTTTTTTTTGGGGGGGGGGGCTTTGTAATTTTGTGTTTCTCCAAGTTTAAATCCCAGAGTCAAGGTCTTGCCACTGTAAGCGCCCTCACATCATGTTTACACCAAGGACACATCAAATAACTCATAGTGATAACTGTGCCACACAACATTACTGATTAGAAGAGATGAGATCATAAAAATGATAGTAAGGGCCGATCAGCGCAACACTGATCCACTCTCACAGTTTCCAAAAGCAAGGAAACCAGGTGAGCCAAAGGAGGGAAAAAGTTACTAAAGTTACTAAGAACTCATGAAATGAAGTTCAGTGCTCTCTGCTGCTCCCCTAAGACACCAGTTAACTTCATCTCAGCAGCAGTGGTTTCTTATTTGGAAGATCACAGTGAGACCTGGGATTGTTTAGTTTAGTCTTGATCTTTGCCAAATGGTTGGATGGCTAGAGTTTCCTTTTCTGCAATCTATCCAATCACTCCTCTTGATAATGTGTCCTATGGCAGCGCGATGAATGCAATCACCAGCCCATGCACCACAAGCCTGCTAACAACACCACAAGACACTGCGGCTAAGCCAAACCCGGCAGGCTCAGCCAAAACTGGCAGATAACCATCAGCTAAGAGCTTTGTGACATCATCAGACAGAGACGGCTACTGACTCCATGCCAGGTTAGAGAGCTGCTAATCCAAACCACAGACTACAATAACACAGACAGAGACAAAAGCAGGGAATGTGCATCATTACAAACACTCTTAAATGCTTAAGCTCTTTGTTGATGTGGACAACACGATCGCTGTAATGGAGCTTGTACCTTTCACAGGTCACTTCTCAGCCAGACAGATGAGATCTCATAATCAACTTCTGATGATTCCCACTCGTGCTGATTTTACCAAAACTCACGACGTGACCTGTACGCGTTGTTTCTGACACAAATAACCGAGTGAAACTTTTGCTTGACATCCTCTGGCATTGTCATCCCAGCTCTAGTGTTGGATTACAGTTCGCGCAGGCTTCTCACCATTAAAATCACATTCAATTATAGAGAGGCTCGGCAGGATTGGCGAGACAGCAGCGCTGTTAATGGGAAAGGTTGTCAAATTATGATTTAAAATGAAGTACATATGCTGGTACATGTTTAAAGAAAGAAAGCATTCAAAAAAATAAGTCCTTCTCTGACTTTCTGATGTATATTTTACATGTATTCCCATAGGATCTGGCACCTCAGTGCATTTGTTTCTCATATGTGCAGCTGTGGAAGGTATTTGCCATATAACCCAACAATGCCTCATGGGATTCCTTGTCCAGCCACGACCTTCAGCTTTGCTTTGTTGCTTTGTTTGCCATCATATCTGCAACTCTTTCTGGCTCGGACTCAGACTGAATAAGAGGAACTGATGCTATAGCATGTGTGAAGCCGTGACTACATCCATTCACTCCTTATTGTGCATATTCTTTAATCCACTCCCACATATACAGGCCTACACTTTGTGTGTCTCCTCTTAATAAGTGTCTATGCATGTGTGTTTGTGTGGTTTGGGAGGTTAAGCTGGTGCTGCTCTCTAAGCGTGGCCGATACCGATCCAAAGAACCACAGGGTCTGAGGGGGGCCAGGGGTCTGCAGCTCAGCCTACAAACAGCTGGCTGTGCCAGGCAGGACGTAGGCCAAGAGAGGAGTGGGGTGAGGTGGTGGCAGTAGAAAGGAGGGAAGACAACCACTCTCATCCCTTTAAAACCACAACACTTGGGTCACACTAGGGGGCCAACCAATTTCACACTCTTGTACAGAATGGCTCCCTTACAGACAAAACAGAAAGACAGGAAAACAACTCAAGTAAGCCTGAAACACAACAAAAACAAAAAAGTGTTTAATAGCTCCGGCACTATATTTTCTTTGACTTCAAAAGAATTTGCAAGCAAGGTGACGGTGGTTTTTTTAGGGGGTTTTTTAAGCCACAGGTCAGAGATTGCATTTTGCAGCCCTGTGAAATAAAACACACGGCAGCACTTCGCCTCAAATCCAATCAAGCTCTGTTATCAGCTCCCTTCTCATCAAGGAAGGCTGCTGATGGAGGCTGCTGGTGGTGGTGGCGAAGGGGTGGTGGGAGTGCTGGGACTAAGCCGACCCCCCCACAAGCCCAACCCCATCACCCAACATACACCCCCTCACCCCTTACACCATACATACACACACTCCGCCCGAATCCCCCCCCCCCACACACACACCCTCCCTGCACCCTCCTCCCCTGGTTTCCGTGGTGACTGCTAAGCCCGAAGTTACGGTAAAGCTGGTGTGCCGCTGAGCCCTGGGCAGGATTTGTGACAGAGAAATCACATCAGCCTATGCTGATTAACAATTCCATTCCACCCTGAGATTTATATAAAAAAACTATCTTACATTTGGCTTTTTAATAGGAACGATCGCTATCTCAAATTGAGTCCCTGCAAACTTTAATAAAGGCTACAGGGTTGAGTGGCATTTTGCATGCTGATTTAGGCCCGATTGGCGGCTTTTGATGAGAGGGAGGCTGCTATGTAAAGCGGTGCTCCTAGCGCTTTTCCACATCGCCGGTTCAAATGCGAAAGGATAAGAACATGAAGAAAAAAAATACCACTTCCATCTGCAATCTCCGGATTTCTCTCTGCCTTCCTCCCTCACTCTCACGCTCTTTTTTTCAGAAAATGATTGACTGTTGAATATGAATAAATGGAATGGAATGAAGCAGGAATAGAGAGACTGTGCACCGCAGACAGAGGAGAGATGGAGGAAGAGACGGTGAGAGGGAACGGGAATAAAAGAAGCCCCTCTCCTGGACTTTTTTTTTCTTTCCTCTGGAGGAGAAAAATAAAATCATAAAACCAAGGTTTTTATGCTCTCCTATTCTGACATTTGGAGAATGGTATTAATGTAGAATATTCACAGTGTACAGAAAGGACCACAGGCGCAAGAGCGTGTGTGTGTGTGTGTGTGTGTGTGTGTGTGTGTGTGTGTGTGTGTGTGTGTGTGTGTGTTAGGAGGGAGGGGAGGAAGGGGCATCAAATAAAAAAAAAAACATTGCTAGAAACACTTATCCCCTCCACCCCTCCGCTCCAACCCCACAATCTACATCAGTATTAAAAAACTATTTATAGTAAGAGTTCAGCTTAATGGGATAATCAGCTCTATTTGTAAAGATATTGGATAATCCCAAATAGTTTATACGGGCATAAAGATTTCAAACATTTTCATTAGATATACTGCTTTTCAGGGGCGTTTTAGATGTCTCTCAGTTCACTTTGTACGCTGCTCCGAGACAAAAAAACAGAAGCAAGGAGGAGTAGACATCCTGAAGCGGTGGCCGAATGCTGGGCTTTTTCTGCGGAGAGTTGTTATCAGAAAACAGAGGACGGGGCAGGAGATTCCTCTGTTAGCTCCTCACAACACCAGCATTTCTTGTTTTTAAACTGGCATTGCAAAACTCCTCATAGCAGACCATGTCATATGATAAATGTGCATTTAGCAGTTGCTAGTGATGACTGTGAATGCTTTCCCATCTCAAAGAAGGGTTTTAATTATGCTTTTTTTTCATCCATCATATTACATGCTTGTATTATTGAGCATTCACCCTTGCCTCAACTACAACCAGTGTTAAAATAAAAAGAGAGAGGAAGAGGACTATAGAGGGAGAGAGAAGGAGAAATGGGGGAGTTAGGAGGAAGAGGGCCAATGGAAGGCATCCAACAGGATCAGCGAGTAGGGCAGGCTGCCAATGCCTGGCACACACACTCACACACACACAGTTTATATCTGCCCGCCTCTCTCCCTCAAGGAAACCCTCATATACCCCGCAGGGTGGACCACATCCACCATGCATCAATATACTGTATGTTCCCAAGTCTACCAGTAAGCCATAGAGCACTGGTCTTACTGGGATGCCATTTTGCAGATGTTTGATGGCTTTGGTGAGAGACAGTTATGAGGAATATAGTCAGTGCAGCCCACGAAATGAGTTCATCCCTCTCTGCAGAACTCGCACTATCATACCCTCCTGTGAGACTAAACAACCATCAGTGATCTTCCCAAATAACCGATGAGTGGACTGGCATCAAAAACATCTCTATGAGGAAGTTACTCAGCTCAACACGCTAACGTTCATGTACGAGATGAGCAACTAAATAAGAAATTGAAGGTGTAGCGTTCAAAAGTTATTGCAGTTTCTATCAGAAGCAGAATACTTTTATTAATCCCAAAGGAAATTAGGGTTACAGCAGGCAGCACGCTAATGGCGCATCACCTTTAACTTGAGGATGACCAAACATCCATGTTCCCCAGGGACAAATCACCATTTCTGGTGGTCTGTCCATGGGTATGCTCTCTCATTTTAAATGTGCATTACAGTCACATTGTGCTTTTTTGGCTAACAGAGGGGTCTGGCTACTCATCACAGAGGTTTTCTATCACTTTTCATCTTGTATTTAAGTGCTTGGCTCATCCTGGGGTTTTTTGTTTGTTGTTGTTTTTTTTAGGAAACTGCCGTAGAGCACTTGGCCAGAAGCTACCAAGGGTCTAAGTACTGGCTGACATCTTTTCAAGTCTGGCAGTTGGACTAAAGAGGAAGAAGACCAGAACAGAAGAAGAAGAAGATATGATTCCCAGTGGTTAAATAAGGCAGATATCGATAAAACTGTGATATTTATCGATATCTATCTATTGTTCATTTGGCGCACAGCAGCAGTAGCTGCAGTTTCTCTCCTGGTTTGTGATGTTGTGATATTTGATGTTGACGGGTTATGATCTGCAACCGGTCCGATACTACTTCTATTGATACATTCATCCACCTTAACTAATGTTGGATGTAGGTTTTATTAACTTAAAGCAAGATTATAATGCAAAATTTGTTTTTTCCTGCTAAATATTAATACATACCTTCCAAACATGTTAGTGCATCAGTGGGTATTTGCTGTTATTTGTTAAAAGTGTGGTAGAAATATAAAATGTAAAGTTTTGCCACATTCCTGCATGACCGTTCAAGCAAAGTAATGGGACTATTTAGTAATTACACAAAAATGATGGTAAATGGTACATTTCCCTACTTTTCTCTTGGGTCAGTCACTTTAATTATATTCTCATTAGGAAACCCGCTTGTAAGAAAGTGGAACATCTGAAAAAAGGACTAAAATATCTCCTCTGGTAACATGTTGTTCCGTTTCTTCTGTTTGTTTGCAAAGTGTCACATATCAGGATACCTAAGCTGCCGTAGCGCTCAGTGTAAAAACACAGAAGTGGTATTAGATCGCACCTATAATATTTTCTGTTCTTAACTTAGCCTGAGTGATCTGAGTGTCCAAAGCATATACCCTGTGTTACATAGCAACATCTGCGCAAAACGAGCTAATATAAGCTCACGTAAGCCCCTGGTCACAGCCTCAAATTTGTCTAAGAGAAAAGTGTGCTTATTATATTCTTATATGATTTTAATTATTTTCAGTTGCAGATAAAGGATATTTTGTTTAGAAGGTAAATAAACTTACCTCGCTTTACATCAACTTAATGCTAAACTTTACTGCAGATTTTTTTTTTTTTTAATGCTCGTGTACCAAAATCCTTTGAAGCAAGTACTAATCAGTCTATTTCTAGTAAAGAAACATAATATTAAAAGGTGTTTTGGAGGTTAATAAAGCAAAACTCTTTGAATTTTTTGAACTATCTGATGTGCAGAAACCTGACTGTCGGCTGTGCTACCTGTTATAGATCCAGTTCACAGGTTTAAGCCTGTCAGCTTAGGTAAAGCTGTAAGCTTATGTATGATAAATGCCATTGTTAAATAGCCAATCAAGGGACTGCACATCGACTATTAAAGAGAAGGACTTGTTGATAGAGTACTAATCTCTTTACAGTTTTCACATACCACCATAAATCTAAACACGAGAACACATGCATAAAAATGGTAACAAACCATGTCCGGCCTTGCAATCCATTCAAGATTCAAGTACAGTTATCACACACTGACAGCCCTTGTATCAAGACCACAGTCAATTGATTTGCGTATGGAAAAAAAAAACCCTTGTCATTCCAGTAAAATCCACATAACCAGTGCCTAAAGCCACCGGGGTGCAAGCTCGGTGCTTTCATAACGAATCAAAAATGGGGGATTTAAAGAAGAAACAGACAAATGAAAGACAAATGAAAAGTTGTGATGTCATTTTCAGTATCTCACAAGTGCATCAAAAATATGTTTTCCCAGAAAAACAATGAGATTTTTTTTTGTCCCACTCCTTCAGATGCACCAGGGTTGCTGCATTGGTCGTTAAGGTCATGGCTCGTCTATCAGGGGTTAAATGAAATGATTTTTGTGGGTTCACACACAAACACAATGCCCCCCCACCCCCATCCCGCCTAAACTGGTCCAGGACCATGTTGCTCCTCCCGACCTCCTTTACCTTCTTTCCCTGGCC
Organism: Copadichromis virginalis; assembly: GCF_057382275.1. Taxonomy (NCBI): domain Eukaryota; kingdom Metazoa; phylum Chordata; class Actinopteri; order Cichliformes; family Cichlidae; genus Copadichromis; species Copadichromis virginalis. The sequence continues at coordinate 22,551,782 of NC_140634.1, forward strand.
AGTGCTTTCCTTTGGCTCTGATAAGATGCTATCGGTAACCCTCTAAGCACTTGAGAGGCACTTTAGGAGATCACTGGAGCCATTACCATGAAAAGTAAAAGATACAGGCTATATTGATGCCAGATTAATACTGACCAACATGTTATTGATTTCGGCCCCCACCGTCCTCTTCCCCATCCCCTTTTTACTCTCCCTTACCCAGTTTTTCTTCAGCTCTGGTCTGGACCTCTTACGGTGATCTTATTTTCTGATGGAGGAATGTTTTGTGGCCTGGCTCGAGAAGGGAGCCCACCCCTCCTCCTGCGCCTCTACCCCTCGTCGTCTTCTTTAGTGCAATGCCACTATCTGCAGTTTCACAGGGCCATCCTTTAAAAGGTGCAGAGCAAAGGCTCGCCGTTATCTGCCAATGTTATTCAATTGTTACGGGACAATCTGGGCCATTAGCTGCTGTGTTAAATAATGCATCCGCTTTTAAAGGGGGACCCTTATCTCTCCTGTGTGTGTGTGTTTTTTAACATTATTAGTATAGGAGTGTAATGAGCGGCCCCTGCCTGATGGGCTCTGATATACCTCCAAGGTCTCTTTGCGAACCTCCACCTCCACAACAGCGCGTAAACAAACGGTGACCTTTTTAATGAAGCTCGGTTTTATCTCGTTTTATTAAAAAGGACAGCAAGAAGCGGAAACGCTCCAGACGAGATAAAAAGTATTTAAATGCGCTCGTCTAAAGGCGCAGACGATCGATCACAATGCAGCCGCTCGGGGAGGAAAAAGGACAAGCGGGGATGCACATATAGACCTGTGTGTTGCTACGAGACGCAAAGGGAGTGAGTGCGAGGATGGAGAGATGAGAAGGGAGAGGTGAGGTGTGAGAGGTATGCCTAACCTAAACGAGAGGAAAAACCCAAAGAAAAAAGGGTTGGATGTGAAGGATGAGTGGAGCGAAAGGGAAGGATGGAGAAAGGGATGGTGGCAGGAGAGCGATAACCGCAATGTCTTCAGTCACAGATTTACACAGGCCATTGCACTCCCATTCTCCCTGGCTCTTATCAGTGGAATTATTGAGCAGTGTGGCATACCATTAAAAATTCTGCTTAGATTTCACAAAAATCAAATTGCGTAAGGTAATGAACGTAGCTTTCAAATGGACTCCTCACCGATACCCATTCTCAGCAGGCAGAAATACATCTCAGTCATAATTCCCTATCTTTATTGTACTTTTACACGGGCTTAACTATGCTGCCAAAGCAGTGGAAAGCTTAATAATCTCTTTTGCCCTTGATGTTAAAGGGATGATTTTGTGGCTATTGCTTTGGAGCCATTTCCCACCCTCTCAATCCCCCACTCTTTATATCTATTTCAGTCTTTATTTCTTCCTCTATCTCCATCTATCTTCCCCCTTTTTGTCCTCCTATCTCCCTCTTTCTTCTTCTGTGTTTTACTTCCTCTGTAGGCCCCACACTATCAGCCGAGGTCAGGTGGGTCAGCGCAGGTTTTCACTCCCAGAATCCCCACTGTTTTCCAAAGCGCTGTTTGCTGATGACTGGGAGCTATGAAGCCGAGCAAGGAACACATTTCAAGGATGTCAGCACCAATGTTTGGATTGGCCCGTTCTGCTCAAGCACGCAAAGACACACAACTTCATCTGTCTTCTTAATTTATGTTTCAGACACATAAAAAAAGAATGAGTGTAAAGGCGAAGCTGCTTGGGGGGGGGGGGGGGGGGGTTCTCACAAACTAGGCTTAAGACAAGGCACTGCTGTCTGCAGTCATTTAACAAACAATGGAGTGACGTAACACTAAAGGAGTGGCAGGGCATGTAGAACCACTTTGTAGCTTCCAACAGCCGTAAATCTTATTTAATGAAGTAGTGCTTTCAGATTAGTTTGGCCATTTGACACATAAGAAGTTGACATTCATATCTTCTAAGAAGTCTTTAGAATATTAGCTGAAAGAGAAAAGGATAGACTTTGTTTCCTATTATGTGTCTTTGTAAGGAGGTGAGTTGGGGATCTTTTTTGCAGTGAAAAAAGAGAAAATGACTTAGGAGCTCACAAGAACTTACCAAATGTGTGCATTAGCTTTCTAACATCAACTAATCATCATCAGTGTCATTTTGACACATAGATGTGCAGCTGGCTGACACGTGCTTATTGTGGAAATTGCTTTTGTGACGCTCCTCAAATATATAACTTGTGACAATGGACTTTTAACTGCTCTGCAGATGGCGAAGGTTTGCAGTACGTTATGAAGGAATCAGTGGTATAAATGTATAGTCTGAGTAAGCTGTGAATGTCCCTGGAAGTAATGGAAGGAACAAGCTTGACAAGCTTGACAATCTGGGAACCCGTTGAGTTTTCAGGATTTCCAGAGATTTCCATTTCCATCTGCCGGTCATTATTTACAACCCCAAATTAACTTTAAAACATTAAACTAAACTAAATTATCCGATGCATTTTTCTTAAATGCCACCTACCTTTTATTCTTCATATTGTTTATCTGCATTGACCAAATCCCACTCAAACTTGAGTGGCCCACAGCACCTGGACTACATACTAAACTGTATCCCTCACCCACAGATTCAGACAGGCTGAAACAGTTTATGAAGATATAGCTTCTTTTTTAAACTTTCTTCTCTCATTGATAAAACTCCTTATTGAAGCAAACCAGTATGCTTTACGGATATACAGATTAGGTGATGTGATGTTGTTCAAACTAGTGCATACAGTACACTTACCCTTGTCTTTAAGCCTAAAAACATCCTCTTTGAAATACCACAAAGGTAGGACAGAGATAAATGCTACACACAATACCTTTTAATTGTGTGTAGCCGCACAGAGGACTAATTGTGTATTTTCTGGAGCCTATTATCATTGGTGGTTGGTATTGTTTTCACCTTGTCAACCGGTCAGTCTGACTGTCTGCATGATCCTGGAGACAGCTACTGTACACAAATTTGGTTTGAACTATTATGACAGGTATTTATGTCCATCTGTGGATATACACTGTCAGTGAGACAGCATACAGGGAAGGTACAGTAAAAAACCTTAACTGGAATCAAAATGATGGAAGTCCAAAGATAGATGTGGGCCCCTCATTTAGTTTTGAGTAAAGGGACTTTACAGGGGCTTTAAAGTTAGATGAGCCAAGGTGACTATTGCCCCTGTCCAATTTACTCTCTGGTCACAAAGTCTTCTGCAGATTTAATGGCTTGGTAAGACCCTGCATGATGTTTCTATGTGTTCTGAATGAGCATTTTCCTCAATGGGTGGAGTCTGAAACTCATTGCCGCTGCAGATGGTGCATCGCAAGATGCTCCCTGACATTCAGACATGACAGGGCATAAACAATGCCAATTTTTCAGACAAACTTCACTGCTCAGAAGGATCTCCTTCCACTAAACTTAATGCCAGCTCCCACACCCGCGGTCTTATTCATCCAAAACCAAAAATAACAACCCAAAGTCCAAACACTGTTCTCACTGTAGCTTCCTGGCACAGACTCCATCTGGCTGGCCTTTCCCTACAGCCAGTATCAGTGTGATGCGCCAAAGCGACAACTGCACGCCACGCAGATCTTGCCTCGCCCTGCCTCTTCTCTCCTCTGTGGCTAGTTAGCCCGTTAGCGCTTTCAGCTGTCTGTTGGTCGGTCTGTCTGTACTCTGCTGGGCTTCTCCAATCAGAGGCCTTAGCCCGTGCAGCCCCTAATCCAACTACGGGCTTTACCCCACCAGCTCAGTGTAATCACACAGCTAATTCACAGGCGGACGGGAGGAAGGCAATCCGTGACGGACGTTTTTTGTGCAACTAAGAATGAGCTCCCCGGTGACCAGGGGAGGTGGCGGAGTGGGAGACTGTCAATGAAGAGCCGTGAAAAGATGGCTCCAAAAAGGCGAGATGCGAGGGGAATAGATGAATAGGAGAAATGGGCTCTGAGATAGAAGTACGAAATAAGGAAAATATTTGGAGTGAATAAAAAAGGACATGAATCTGTAGTAGTCTTTTGCCAAGAGAGTGTTGAAAGAACCATTGTGAGTTGGAACAGTCTATATTACTCAATAAAGGCTTTGATGAAAGGCGAGGCTCTGTATTAATTTGGATAAGAAACCTTTGCCTCCGTGCCCCTTTTCTCTCTCGGCTCCCATCCACGACACCTCTGTGGTTTAAAGCAGTGTTCGGTTTCAGTTCAGCAAGCCAAGTCATTACATTTCTACATGTCGCACCTTTCAGTGGGGGAATTAACTAGTGCTGTTATTTCTTCATTCCCTGCACGCCAGAAGTACAAAAAGAGAGCGAGAGAGAGAAAAAAAAAAGGTGTTGATATTTTGACATTGTCACTTCATGCTCACTTGCATGCATGCCCACACTGTGTGGATGTACTGTATGCCCTCTGCATGTCCTCTCCACAGAACAGCCTTCTCATTGCTAATTTCAGATGAGCTCGGGAGGTGCGAGGATTGTAGCTTGGCTGTCTGCCTGATTTTACTGTTGACATCTCAGTAACAAAGGAGTGGATTTCTCTTACATTTTATAGTGTGACAGACGGCACAGATTTTGTAACTATAGCTAAAACGAACAAAAGAACAGAAATAAAAACATTAAATTGCAACATTCAGCTAGTGTAGACATAACCATGGTACTATATGGTGACTATGAAAAACCAAATGGATAACTGCACATGGTTTGTTTCTTGACAGTCTGGCATTTTCCCCTCAAAAGCTTGATACACATAGAATCTCTACCAAATCCACGAGTGTTTAAAAAGAGAAATATTGATGGCAAATGATTGTGATAGCAGGAAGTAAAATCTGATTAGGACTTCAGCCCATTTGAAAATGACTGAAAAGGCCAGTGCTTTGTGGTGTTGGTGCCTTTAAGAAAAAACTTTAATGAATTATATTTAATAAATTATATTTAATTAATAATATAGCTTACTGTGTGGTTAACTGAGCAGCCCGTCTAAGAAGTTTTTGGAGGAGTGAAAATTAACCATTTAACAGTTTTTTTGCTTATTAGCATTAATTAGGAGGTGTCTGCATCTGTGTCGTGCACCAATATAGTCGGTGGATACACTTTGTTAACAAAGTAGCTAGTAGCTAGTATTGTTATTTTGACTCCAAACACCAAGGCAACAGTACTAAGGTAGAAGTTTCAAGATAAGACACTGCAGACCATTGAGATGGCAAGAAATACATGGATACTCCCATCATTTTATGTCTTAGATCAATCCAAGGGACAGCATCACATAACTTTACATTATTTAATGGCTATTGCTCACATCAAATGCGCCATGTGTCTTGTTTTGTTTCTCAGTCATCCATTTAATATTTCCCAGCTTGAGAAACAGTTGTTGGCCTACATTTATGGATAACTTTGGGGTTTTGTGGTTTCTATGGTAGTTACTCAATAGTGTCAGTTGTTCTGTTTGCACTGATTGGTGGAGAGCTGCTAGAAATAGGTGGGGCTGAATTTTTGCTATGTCCTTACCTGCCTGGATATATCAGACTTGGAAATGAGGTGGGTGCAAGCTGCCAGGTGAAGCTTAGGCAGGTAATCTGTGCTCATTAGTGGCACCCAAAAGTGTTTTTGACTCTTAATTTGGTCGACCAAAGTAGAGCCTGGAGGGGCAAACACAGGCAGTGAGAGTGATATTTTCACTAATGGGTTGAGTAGGTTCAGATAAACTGACACTTTTATGATATCAGCATGTGCGTGACATCTGGATTTCTGTTCATGTAGGTAATTCTACTAAACAGTATGGAAAACCTATAAAACACTTTTGTTGTTATGAAGGCTTTGATATTTGTATTCATAATTAACCCTCAGAACTAAGAACAGAGCCAAGCCCATAGAAATGGAATGTAATGTTTATGTTACTGGGTTTGTGTCAGTGTGTGCTGTGTGTGAAAGGTAAAAAGATTCATGTAGGCTGTAACACAGTTGAAATCAAAACAAACATTAGAAATAAAAGCACAAAAGTATGACTGCAAAAGATTGAACATGCATGGCAGAACGGAAAGAAAAACGATGCTCATAAACAGGTCCGTTAGATAGAAAACGCTTTTAAAAGTCTTTATTAATGAGGCTACACAATTCAATATATCACATATTTATAAATGTTATTTTGACCAGGTAAGTCTGATAAGATATAATGGAAGAAGATTGTGTCTCTATGCTGATGATAGGAGAACTAGAATTACTTGTAAGGTGTGGTACATGGACTGCATAGCTTACTGTAATACACACGCTAAGCTTTTGTTTCTTTGTTCACCAACTCTTCCTACACAATCAGGGATTGAGAAACCAGACCTGTCACACATAAACATCCTGAGTGTATACACCACCCCTACTTTTCTCAATGTGATCCAAGTACATTCACGTGAAAACGAAAGTTTTCAAAGGACTCTATGCAGTCCTCTGTAATTTACTTTTATAGGATTTAAAAGGCTAGGCACCCCTTTACTGTCTTGAGAAATGTTTGCTGGCCTTGACATCGTGTGTGTTAGCACAATATCAAGGAGGAAAGTGTTCAGCAATGATCACAAAGAAAAATGGCTATTTCCCTTCAAATCTGTGAGTTGTAAAGCCATTTCCAAACAATATTAAGCCATTAAGCCATTCAGCAGTTACATTAGTCGCAAGTGAAAAACATTCACTAACAGTCTTCCAAGGAGTAGACATTTCAGCAAATTCACCTCAAGAGCAGGCTGGGCATTGCTTAATTGTTAAAAAAAGAAGCCGTAGCTGGGGCACTACAGGCCTCGGCTGGCATGTTGTGACACTACAATTAAGGAAAACATTCAACAAGTATGACTTGTTTGGAAGATTTTCCAGCAACCCTTCCGAACTGGAACAATGTCCTTAGATAAGGGCCAAAGTGGAGATGTTTGAAGATTTTGCACGGTGTTGTGTTTGATGAAGTTGTGGCACCGTGCAATATGCACAAACCACAGCATATCAACAGATACATCTCATACCAACTGTTAAACACGTTGGTGGAGGTGTGAGAATTTGGGGCTTCTTTGGCAGCAACACAACCAGAGCACCTTACTGTCATCAAATCCTCTATATTCCAAAGTATTCTAGAGTCAAATGTGAGGCTATCTGTCTGACCGCTAGTTTGGGTGAAATTGGACCGTGCAAAAGGACAATGATCCCAAGCACAGCAGTAAATCTACCATAGAACAGCCGAAAGAGAAAAGAATCAAAGAGTTGCAGTAGCTCAGCCAAAGTGTAGACCTCAAATCGATTGAAATGCTGTGGCGAGACCTCACGAAAGCTTTGCATAAATAATTGCCTGCACACTGAAGCACAGAGTCCTGTGAAAACGGTGCTACAGTATGGGTATGTATTTGTTAAACCAAATGAACATAGTCACTGTGACTATGTGACCTGTTTATGGACAACCAATACTTAAGTTATAGATTTTGGCAATGGCTATCTAGTTTTCTTGGAGGACAAACGGACCATTTTTGGAGAAAGACAAAAGACTATTACGCTAGCCCTGAGTACCAACCTAGCACCTACATAGCTTGGTTGGGAATCTGCATTTATTGATTGTTTAGATGCAGAGATACCTACTTTTTAGTGGTACATAACATCCAAATGCACCCTAGATGATTACTAGAACATTCATTTAGAGAGTGTGGGACATTTACTAAACCGTGCCTCATTATAGCATGTAGCACAGTTTGAAGTCTTATTCTGAACCTTCGAGTTTAGGTGTTGGCCATCAACATCTTGTTTTTCGCATGTCAGATGTGACTATATTCACAAAGGTGGCTAAAACTAACAGCTAACTTGGTCAGCACAGCTTAGTTGAGATTTACCCATCACATTTATCTTTAGGTTTACACGTTCATGATGGCAGCACTTGTTGCAAAATCAGATCCTGTAACTGTGTTTGTGATTATTTTTCTCATTTGTATGATATATGAATTTTAATTATTAGAGCTTTTTTGTTATTAGTGCTGAGGAGACTTAAAAAACAAATTTGAATTTATTACTTCTTAAGTTGGGGGGAGGGATCACGTATTTCAGTGTTTTACTTGCGTGTCAACAAATTTATAGACACAGATTGTTACAAAAATATTAGGCAAGCATGCTATTATGATGCAGTTATGCACTTTCTGAAATGTACTGGTGTCAGGAATCAGCAATTCACTATTATCCCTTCCATGTTAGTATTTAAATATACTTGAGGTGGAGTGCAGGTGAAAGGCACAAAATCAAAAACTGAGAAAGAGAAACTCTCTGTGGCTTTAAACCGGTGATCAGGTGCTGATGCATTTCATGTCCCCCCTACAACCTCCCACCCACAGACACACAAACACATAAGGAAGTAGAAAAGGAGGGGAGGTGAGGGGTGAGGGTGTGAGGGTGGGGGGGTCAAACCACCAGAGGAAGATGTTGCTCCAGAAGCCTTTATTAACTCTACTGACAACTCCTGCTTTTAACCGCAGCTAGGTAATGTCACACATAGTAAGAAACAGACGCACACTAAAACCCACACTCACACACACACACACACACATTCAGAAGCAAGCATCCTGCCACCAAACTGGACAGCAACCAAGACTGTTGGTAGCACCTGCATTTTTGTTAAATGTTCCCTCTTATTCAGCTGTAGCATCCCTCTCCAAAATAGCTGTGAGCCCCCAGAACGCGTACACATGTACGGTTTGGTTTTGGTTGCATGTGTTCAGCAGGAGGCAAGTGTGTATTGCCTGTTTTAGTTGTGGCCAAGCTCAGGGAGGTGATGGGTTGGGGGGGTCAGGAGTAGGTGTGGGGAGGAGCAGGATTTAGCTTGCTGGCTGACACTGGGCCAAGACTAAAATCGAGTGTGCGCGCAAGTGCTCGCGGCACACATACACAAACACAAATGCACGCGTCCACCATTTAAGATGTTCTTTTTGTTCATGCCTGCCTCTGAATTTTTTATAATCCTGCAGCCTGGCTTAAAAGTGTGTGTATATGTACACTTTTCTGTGTGTTCTCAGTGTGCATAAGTGTGTGTGTGTGTGTGTGCGTGATGTCTCTCGAATTATATTATGTAAATAAGTGAGAAACGTACACCTTGTGAGATTAGTCTCTTCAGAAATTGGCTGATGTGTTAAAGTAGCTTTTCTGCAGAGACACTCGGTATCAGGAAAGCTAAAACAATGTGTATGTGTGTGTGTGTGTGTGTGGAGGTGTGTGTGTGTGTGTGTGTGTGTGTGGATGGTGTCCAGTTTCTGGTGAACAATGTGAAATTACATATTGTTAGCGGGTTAAGAGGGGTTACCATTAGCTTAAAGTGGTGTTTTCCGAGCTGTGCGGTTTACAGCAAAGATGTTTGCTACCCACAGAGATTTATACACACACACACACACACACACACACACACACAGATTATAACACAAACACACACTCCATGGGGACTAGATAAATGTCTGAGGCTCCAGCAGCAGGGGTTTTGGGAGCGGTGTAATTTGGTTTAATAAATAGAATTACATCACTTTTGTTTCTCTAACTCGGTCATGAGAGGTTGAATTCTGACTGTTTTTGTAGGCAAATTTTGTGTTTTTGTACAGTGCACCAAAGGTTGATCTATAAACTGGTGTAGGAACATGTTAGAAAGAGGATAATGGACCATTGCATTAATCTCAGTTTTGTGCCCTGTAATGAGCTGAGTTTATTATCGTGTGTGTGTGTGTGTGTGTGTGTGTGTGTGTGTGTGTGTGTGTGCGTGTGTGTGTGCACTACTAGCGGTCAGTAAGGTGATCTGAGGGCCGCAGTTAAAAACACAAACAGAGATGAAAGCAAAGTGCCGAGTCAACACAACAGCGGCAGACGGCAGCATTGTTTGTGAAGAAAAGCCGACGCTGTTGAATTAAGGCAGAAAAAACATGGCTTAATTACTGTCGCATAATACCAATTATTTTGTCTCCACACCCTTATCTTAATTACTTCAAAAGACCAACTTCAATTAGGACGTGAAAACTGCATCTAGAACTGGCAGTCCAATCCCCAGCTCCCCACGGAGGCAACGTCACTCAATTACACACACACACACACACACACACACACACACACACACACACACACACACACACACACACACACACACTCAATTACTCTCACACACAAGCTGAATCTTACCAACAAATTTGCTGATAATTAATTGACATGCCAGGCATAATATTCAGCATAAATAAATGAGCATTGTTCTGAAAACGAGGATGAAAGCGTACCAATTAATTCCCTGAATCAGTACAGAGCGAACTAGTAGCCGTCCAAATCATTTCATGTGTGCAAGATTCCAGTGAAATATCAGCGATTTATCTAAACGGTGGGTTTGAATTAGAGCGATGTGCAGTTTATATGTTTCAAAAAGCAGAACCAGGTCGTTCCTGATCTCTGAGTGGAAGAACAAGCACCACCTAATAATAATTGGACTTGAATTCTTACTGTGTGGGCTTGTGTTTAGGCTTTTTCTTCTTTCATTGCTGATTGCCTAAAGCACTAAAGGCTACAGAATCAGTTACCAATATTTCCATACTGTAGTGGTGCTGCTGTTATTTACAGTCGATTGTATAATTTGCAGGGGAACACTGAGCGTTGGAAGATGGCTTGATGGTTAACAGTTTTAAAGAACTACAGAATCATAAAAAATGTAGAATAACTGACAAAATTTCAAATCACTCTAATGCAAATTCATTTCCAATTAATTTGTCCTCAGCAATTCAAAACACCAGTCACGGTCACTTGTTGAATACATTTTACTTGTTTTGGTTGTTGCTCGCAGTATTACATAATTCGATAACTGCACAATGATTGGTAGCTTGAGAAATCACTGAAATCACTGGTGAGAGTGGGAAGGAAAAACTCCCCTTTAACAGGAAGAAATCTTCAGAACCAGGCTCAGCAAGAGACAGCCTTCTGGTTGGTGATGAGGGGAGGGAGACGGGACAAAAGACATGCTGTGGAAGAGAGCCAGACATACCAGCGACCAAAAATATCTATGTTTGTTTGCTATCTAGTGATGTAGGGCACAAAATTGGCTCTTGTTTAGTCTAATTTGTACACAAGAAGCTGGGTCTCAAATCACAGACGTGGCATTACCAAAGTGTCCCATCAAACAATATCCTGTTGAGTCAGGGTGATACAGGTAAATTAAAAACATTATAATAGAAACAACACAATCTACATTTTCCACAGACCATTACTCTAGATAAGATAACTTTATTGTCTCCCATGGGAGTAAATCATCCTGGATCAGGCATCTGCTGCATCAGATAACTAAGGCTCCATCCCCCAACGTGCATCCATGAAGTGAGTGTCCTGTACACAACAGACCAATGTGGTCCCAGAACAGATGATTCCTTGAAGTCTGTAAACAGATTTTTCCAAATACGGGTTCAGGTGGTGGTCCCATGCTTCCTAGCAACAAGGTTCCAGTCTCTAATTAGAGCATGTTGCTACATATCGGTTTTCATTTTCCATGTGTGATTTACTCAAAACACCTTCCACACCTCATACATGTTAGTCAACACGGTCACCAGTTAACCTATGTGGATGTGACAGTGCGTGGTTAAGTGTGTCTCTGTATTGGCTTTCTGATAGACTGGCAACCTGTCAGGGACATGTCCTGCTTTTTCCCCCCAAGTGTCAGCTAAGTGAAAAATGGTGTTCCCCACTGCCACACCACCAAACCAAGAGACTGTATAAGAAGTATGGAAAATGGATAGATGGATAAAGGACAGCGAGGACAGCTTGTAGGTACTGCCACGCAGATTGTTATTAAGCCATATGATGAGAGGACTAACAGACAAAAGACATTTCTTAGGAACAACTTTCAGACAGCGAGAAGAGAGCAGTCTTCAGAAATGTTCAAGAAAAAAATTTAAACTATCATTTAAATTGTTATTTCCCAATTTGAAAGTATGTGTATAATTTTAAATGTGGTTTACTTCTAAAGTATTAAAGGAGATTTACTTTACAATATGCTTACCTAAGCAAAACAAATCTTTAGTTATTGTATCTAGATGTTGCCGAAAGTCTTCCAAGCAATAAGCATGTCCATCTCTCACCTTCCTTTTTCCCACCAGCAATGAGCTCTTGAAACAGTGTTGTCTTATCTTCTTAAAGACCCTTTAGTGCCAACTAAGACTAAGCTGAGAGGACTAAAGTGCAAAGTGTGTGTGTGTTTTTACGTCACTGAAGGCAAGGGAGTCCACAAGAATGAGGTGATACTCAGGATGTGTTTGTGAGGAGATGAAAGGTAATGTGGACCATCAGGTCACATGTCTGGCTACATGACAGAAGGCTGGGAAGCATTACCGACCTGAACCTTTAGAGGGGAGGAGGGTGGGTTGTGTATTGGAGAGTCTCTTTCTGTGGGTGAGTAAGGTAGAAGGTAGGAGGGCTGTTCTTGTCCCTGACCCATGTCTAAGTGGCGCTGCAGTGTTTACTGTGAGGAAGGAAGCTGTCATCTGTGTTTGCTTCCATCTGAGCAAGCAGGAGCAACCCCCCCCCCCCCCCCCCCCCTCTGCCCAAAAATACAGAGGCAGACAGACACCAGGGTTTTGTACATTTCTGAAGACTGAAAATAAAGAGCAAGAGAGGAAATATACGTTTGAGTTTCTCCATTTGGTCCGCATTGGTATGTCGGTATGAGTGTATCTGGGGCTGGACCCTTCAACCCCCCTTTTCAGAGACCCACAGGTGATTGACAGGCTTTCTACTTGAGGTATAGAGTTTCCCCTTGGTGTAAAGTCCCTGTGGCTCTTCTCCAAAGGGTGACTGCATTCCTGACCAGGTCATGAACTAACAACCTTTACCACCACCAACGCAACCAACACCCCTCCCTGCACCATGGATACTGAGCAACCCAAAAATCGGCAGTCCTCCACTCTTGCTTCTTTAACTCGGTTCACTTAGCATTAAGTTTACAATTATTTCTTACTTTCAATATTAAAGTGCGCGCAGAGTCTGTGCTAGCTCAGACCTGAAGCATGCCAGATTTCAAAACTCAATCATTAGTGAGTCAGGACCAACACAAAATCATAATCCGTGTCTCACTTCCATACTAATACTGTATGAGTTTTGAGTATTGAGTCTGTTAAAAATGAAAAATGAGACAATATTTACTTCTTCTGGTTTTGCTCAATTTTGAGCTCAGTGACAGAACATGTATTTGTGAAATAGAGTGGAAAACAGAATAAAGTCTGCATGCTGGGAGGACTCCAGGACGGTAATGATGGGATCAGGTTGTTATGCAGTAAAGAATAAGGTGCAATGGTGGAGGTGAGAATGGGGGCATTAAGAAATACTGTAATGGAACGCCAGCAACTTTGACTTGCTTCTGCCTTAAATTAGAATAAAAGGTTGTGGTCTTGGCAGTTTGCGGAATAACTCACAGGAATTGGTCATTTTTTTGTATCCAAATACAAATATCCTTGTAACCGATCCGTTTTAAGTTTTCTGTTGAACTGAAAAGAGCTGAGCAGTATGATGGGATTCTTTAGTCAGCCATGATGTTTTTGTTTGTTTGTTTAGATTCACTCAGAATACAATTTTGTATATAGTCAAGAGTTTTGTACACCGGACAAGGATATAAACCATGGTCAGAGCAGGACTTTGAGAAACTGGCCCCTGAACGATAACCACTGCACTAGTCAAACAAAAATCAGGTCCAATATGTTTTGGTTAGATCACACATGTATTTTCTTTTAGTTCAGTTGTGTATGTTATTAGTATGTTTTACTCAGACTTTTATAGTGTGTTCAGAATACACAACAGTCTAACACAAACACATGAATGTCAGCCACTATACAGTATTACTACTACTGATAGCTATAACAAGGCCTAACAGTCCCTAAAGAGTTATTGTGTGTTTTTGTTGTGTTTGTGGGCGGAGGGTTTTTTGATGAATTAATCTGTTGTTGTGGGGGTTTTTTTTTTTTTATCTTAACCATGGCAACCATTCTGAGCCTATATAAGAGCTTCATTTCTTCTCCTATACTGGCACGCACACACACACATACACACCTTCACACATGTAGATACACCCAAGTCCAACCTGAGCACCCTTCGGGCCTACCTCCGGGGCTCCAAGTCTGATGAGCTGCACCCATTTCTGCTTGCTGTACTCTCAATCTCTATCTCGACCTCAGCAGAAGGCCAAGGAAATTACGGGCCTTTTCCTGGAATGTGATTAGATTCCTGATGTTGGCAGCCACACATCTCTGTTTTTTTAATTGGGTTCCGAGGCGCGACGAGATTAGCCTTGTGACATCATTGATGGTCCGTTTGTGTGTGTCTGTGCGTGTGTGTTTGTGCAGAGAGGTTGGTGGTGTTTGCTGATAAGAGATGGTATGGGGGTCTCGGGCAATTGTGTGGATGAATCCCCTACTCCCCAATGGTTGATGGCGTGCTAATCGGGTCTACGAATATTTGGGTTTTTTATTTCCTTTTTCCTGATGCACTTGTGCATCCTGTGTGCACGGAGAGTAATTTGTTTGCTTTTGTTTGTTTGAAAGGTTGGCATGTTAATGTGTGTTACATGTAAAACATTCATGCAGCATTAGTCACGTCTCAACCTGTCAATCTGCTAACTATTGGTTTCTGTTGGTTCCGGAGCATTCGACGTAACACGCCAACACTTAAAGAAATACAATCAATCAACTTTCTTGAAAAGTAGCATTACCATTCATGCCAGAACCCTATAGTTTTCTATTTTGAGCTAAATGCTTTAAGCAACACAGGGTCATCTGCTTGCCAAAGGTTTATCCAAGCACCTTCATACACAAACAATTTAGGCAAGAGCCAAATGCGATCTGAAAACCATTTTTAATTAATATTAAACACCTACCAGGCACATAGTACAAGTAAATGAGTTTATTTTGCAATATAAAAGTAATTAATGTTTTCCTCTTTCCTTTTTTTTCTTCTGGATAATTGAAAGGGGGCAGTGACCCAGAGCCATGAATCAGCTAGCCGCCACTTCTAGCTATTTTGCAATGTCCCTGATCATAGCAACTATGACATAAACAGTAATAGCCTACATTCATTGTTAGTTCTGCCTGTAACCACTCCATTGTATTTAAACATGATGTTGTGAACTGTGCCACTGAAGTTGTGCAACTTCTGTGAAATACAAAGTTCAAACTTACTACCTGCATATATGTAATCTGAAACAGGTGCCTTGACTTCCTAATTATCAGATGACCTGCACAGAACTATCGGTGGAAACTTTGTCTCAGATTTAAAGGTCATGAACAGTGTGAGTGGGTATAAAGGGTAGGGGGGGGGGGGGGGGGGTGTCTCCCACTCCTCGCCTTCTCAGCTCCACCACCCCCACATCCCCCCCATTAGCTTGCATCCCCTCCTCCGTGGGCCAGAGAACAATCAGCCTGGCGTCTGATACTTCCTGCCCGGCAATAATTACCCCACCTAATTAAAACTTAATTGCTGGCCTCTCCGACCGCCATCTTAAATGAGCAATGGGAGCCGGGGCGGGGGCGTAAGCCTGCTGGGATGTTTGTGTGGACGGCAAATTGGTTTATCCCTATCAGATTCCTCAGTCCCTGGCCCCGTGCACGCTACTGCACCGGTCTACTGCCCAGAAACAGAAAGAAAGGGAGAAGGCTTAATGTGATGGAGGCCAGACAAGGCCTAATGAGATCTACTTTTTTCCCTGCTTCTTTAAATCACACTTTCATTCACAGTTTCGATTAGTTAGCTTGAAGGAGCCTGTCTGACCAGGTTGATGAAAAGTGTGGGCGCTATGAAGTCGGCCTTGTGAGGAGAAAGAAAAGGCTTATTTTTGGGGGAGCTGGGGGTGGAGGGGGAAGTGGTGGTGGTGGGGCAAAGAGAGGGAGATAAGGAAGTTAGGATTCATGGCCCCACTGCAAAATCATCAGGGGTAAATGAAAGAGGAAATGCTGCGTTAATCGTTATGGATTCTCATAATTGTTACGATTAAATTTCATAATTGACTAATGGCCAGCTGCGGCTTGCATTACACGCAGGATAAATACATCACATTAAACATGCAAGCTGAGAGGAGATGAGCAGAGATGGATGGACAGATAGGACAGGATAGATGGATGGATGGACATGCATGCCAGGCTTGTAAATAACTGATGGCCAGTATGGAAAGGAGTAAAAGGAAATGCATGAGAGTGAAGGAGAGAAGGAAAACTAAGTTAAGAGACAGGGGAATTTATGATAAGGTGGAAACAGAGAAAGATGAAGATGTGAAGGGAAAGGGAAGCTAGATTCGTGGCCTCCAGGGGTATTAGGCTGGGTGCCAGAGTGTGTGTCTTCCATGCTAGTGCTCCCTGCCACACTCCCTTCTTTTTCCTATGAACTCTGATTTCCCTAAAACCCATCTCGCGCTCTTGCCATCCTTCGCTCTTGAACTCGCTCTGGTTTTGCCTTCCTTTCTTCATCTTTGTCCCAGGGAAACAAGCAAAAGGCAGTTGTGATGAGCAGATAGCAGGGGGGCAATGGAAGGAGGGGAGTGCAGCAGCGGAGGTGGAGGTGTGGAGGGAGAGAGAAAGTTGGAGGGTGATTAGAGAGAGATGACAGGTGACATCCATAAAGGGATTACGGAACAGGCCTCAAAGACAGGGCCCTAATCCTGGCTTTGTACAGGCACAGATAAACAGCTCCACTGATGGCTTGCTCTCTTAAAAAGTGAACATGAGCTACACAAATAACTTCCTAATTCCCCCTTTGTAGAAGTGAGTGCACGCTACAACACAAATAAGTTCCCTAATTCTTCCTTTGTACAAGTGAGCCCGAGAAGCACAAAATAACTTGCTCTCGAGGTGTTTGTGAACAGGATGCTCTGTAAGAGGCGAGAGTGACTGTGGGTGTTTGCGTGCTTGAAGGAGGGGGGGCCCACAAAGTGTCGATATGTGTCTTGGAAATGTGCAATTGTACTTGGTAGCATATAGTTGTTGGGACTTTTGAAATATTTACAGGCTTACATTCACAAAAAAAAAAAAACTGCTTAGAAATGAGAATTAAAGTGGAAATATTAAAACGCACACACTCAGGAGCACCAGCAGTTGTCAGTTTGTGGTCTAATTAAGCGTTACCTTAAAAACAGAGAGGGAGAACACACACACACCACACACACCTGTGCTCCACAGACAGGAAAGACCACCAACTGAAAGTCTGGTTTCCCATCTAAGCGTGTGTGTGATGAGTGTCTGTGTGTGTGTCTGTGTGTGCGCACATGTGCCTAAATTCAGCGGACTACATTGACTATTTGTGTACAGACATTACTAACAATCCCAAGAGAAGGCTCAGTTTCATTCATTATTTTATTGTCATTTCAATTATATTAGTTTATTAGCCTACTATAAGATAAATAGAAGCTTATGCCTTCCACAATTAAAGAGGTTTTTTTTGCCCTGCACATTGTAATAAGTATGCTGTAAAGGATTCTGCAATAGTATAGTTATATTTCAAGTCATTGATCATTGAAAGACCAAAAAAATAAAGTTAAATCGCTTTACTGAGGCAGTAATAACCAGGTCCAAGCACAAAGTAGCATAAGCGTAAAATAAAGACTGCACTGTAGCAAGCAAGCAAATATTTTAGGGTTGCTCAATTATGGTGTGGTATAACAATTTGAATCAGATTAAAAAAAAACGTTTCATTAATCACAATAAAAATATTATGGTTATTGCACACGTAAATGTAAACATCCTAGTTTTAGCATCATATTGTTGTGAGTTACTGCTCTGTGTATACTAATTTGGTAACTAGATCTGCTAATATTAACAATAGACATGATTTATGACAATCAAATCTGAAAAAGTCAAAATTGGCTGGACAGGTAGTATGACTCATTATATTAAAAGATGTGTAAACATCTAACACTTCTTTTGTGTGTGCGCAATTAGCATTTAAGTCTTTAAAGGGTCTTAACATAAATGGGGGGCTTGTCCAGGATTCAGATACAAATGTGGCCTTCTTAATATTAAATCCAAATCTGGATAAGAGGTGAGACTGAAAAAGTGCAGCCAGAAGAAGCCTTTCAGCAGTAAAAACTGATGGCCATCCTAAAGGACGCAAGCAATAATTCCATGCACTAGTTGTTGCAAGGCCCATAGAGCTTGCAGAAGGCCATGACAGAACTAAGAGGAGCCAAACACATTTTTCTTTTGTCACTTGAATGCACTTATCTTGTTCACAGGTTGTTGAGGGTTGAGAATATTTGTGTACTTTCCCCACCCATATATATACTTTTCCCACACACACAACCACCACAGTCACACGAAATTTAGTTAACAGATAGCGTTTTGATAGCAGTGCTACTTATCACGCTGGGTATGATATCTGCTCGGCTCCCTCTAGCCTTCTCTTTCTTCTTTTACATATGCCCATAAACCCAAATCTCTATCTGCTGTTTCACACTTTGCCTTTCATCATCCTCCATTACCTGGTAATGAACAGGTCCCTGCTCTTTCTTCTACCCCCACTCTGTTAAGTTCATGCAAATTCGGCCATAGTTTCTCCGCAATCGACACTTCGGGAGTCACTTTGTTGAGGCTTAAAAGTAAAGCAGAGCAGAAGTACACGTCTCGCTTAATGACTTCATTTTCTCTTTCATGGCCCTTTCAGTATGTCTGCAGTGGGAGTCCTCGCCTAAAGCACTGATTTAGTGACATAGATACTACCATGAAATGTACCGGCTAAAAGGAGCATGACTAGATGTGTGGGATTGATGCAGAAGCAGGTCAAGCATTGATTGGACAGCTATTTTGAGGATTTTCAAATGCACTGATAGTGAGAGAAGTTGAGTGTGGGTGTGACGAGGGAATAGGAGGAAAATAAGCAAACAGCGGCTACAAATGCAGACAAACGCATAAACACACACGTCTCTGTCACACTCAAACGTTACACACTCGTACACACACCTCAGCCCCCTCTAATAATCCGCTAATCCTGTTTATCATCAGCCAGCTCCTCTCAGTGCGAACGATACATGAGAGAAATCATACTCACAAACACACTCAAATGTGCAGAGCTGAGATACAGTATAAATACACACATCTCTATTTCTTGATTTCTTTCTCAATCTTCACTCCGTTTTGCTATTTTCCTCTACGCTATGTTATGCATCAGTTATGCAGTTACACATCACAATCCCACATCAATGCCCAGCCTCTCAGAAATACTGTTTGCTTCTTGCTTCTGTGTCTGAAGAGTTTTACTAAGCTGTGGAGAGCTCGCGTCTTCTCGCTCCCCTCATTGGGTTTTTAACTCCCCGCAAACGCACATACAAATTCCGAGACTTCCATGTGAGCGTTGGGAGGATTGAAAAAGTTCAGCTGTAGTTTTGGACCACATTTATTTCTAAAGAAAAAGCATATTTTCTACGATATGCCAGTCTGAAAATAGGAATATAAGGTATAATCACAGATGATCCAGGCTTGGGTACATAAGCAGGCAATAAATCTATATTTTTCATATTTCTCTTTTGGGATGCTGATTCAAGTAAGGCCTAAGTAAGTTGTAAATATAGCCATAATCGCCATTTCCCATTTCATAAGGTAATCTGTGGCGCTTAAGGGGTCATTGGAGGAATTGCTATTTGGCTGTTGCAAAGCACAGAGCAGGTTTATTCGAGCCTGGTATTGTGTAACTCTTGCTTGTCATATCTTTGAAGGAAAAATGAAAGCGGATAGGTGGGAGTAGAGGACAAGGATAGGAAGCGAAATGCTGCAGTTCTTCTACAGCAAAAACTGGCTGAACATAGGATGATACTATGATAAGTTCTTTCTGAAAGTTTCAGCTCTGTTACTTCAGAGAAGATCAAACAGACAGTTTGGTTTGACAGTTGAAACAATGTCAGATTTCTTGGGAAAAACTGTTAAGTGGAAAGGTTTTGATAAGTAATGAAGTCCATGAGAACCATGATTCATGACTAAAGTCAGAAAATAAATCCCCAATAATAGCACACAATCTCTTGAAGAGGCCCAGAATCTCTTCAAAAGTAAATATATAAGTGTTGAGAAGCATTAAGGTTGTTCAGTGTGAATCAAACCATTTTTCTTCAGTGTAGTCATTTTGTGACTGTTTCTCAATTCAGATGCTTCCATAGTCTTCAGGAGTAGTTCTCCAGGCTTCTTGAAGGACATTCAAAGCTCTTCTTTGGATACTGGCTGCCTCTTTTTTCCATTCTCTGTCAAGATGATCCCACATTACTTCAAATATGCCGAGGACAGGATCAGAGAAGGCCAGCGCATAACTGATAGGTGAGGTGAAGTGTGTTTGTGTGCCTGTGTGTTTCTTTTTTCTTTTCTTCGATCCAGATATACTTTTGCTGTGTTGGCAGTGTGTTTGGGATCATTTTCATCCTGGAAAATTAACCTGTGTCTTGTGTCTTTTCCAGATGGTGCTGCATGTTAGATCAAAATCTGATGGTACTTTTCAGAGTTTATAATTCCATAAATTTTGACAAGATCTCCAACACCACTGGCTGAAATGTGTGAAATGTGTGTGTTTGGCTTTCGTGTTTATTGGAGATTAAACCAAAGAGATGGAAACAAATTATGTTTTTGCCACTGGCTGCTTTTGTACAGTACTGTACATGTATTGCTAGTATTGGAATAAAAACAACTAGCTAGCTAAAAATGCCCTCTACATAGCATTGACATCTATGCTAATTACTTATCCTTAACTAAAAATTGTTTATGCAAACTGACAACACTATCAGGGCAGTAAAGTCAAACATGCATGAATGCCAGCATTTAGTTTCCATTTAATTTAACATTTGAGCAAGGGCACATGAAAAAAATAAAGAAAATGAAATTATTTAAATTTCCTATAAAGACAATCCATTTACAAGTTGTATGGAAAAAGAAGAAGCATCGAAAACTTGCAAAACTTTCAAATCTACTCACTACACAAAAAAGCACGATCATTTGAAATGCAAGGTGTGTAATACTGGCATCGAATTAGCATTTTCCTACTCAGTCATTTACACCAAGTCCCTGTCAGATTTTCCGAGATTAAAACATCTGCACTCTGTTCTGCCACTCTAATTAAAGTGAGTGATGGCTTGGCAGCGGGTGAGGTGTTTAGTCAGTTATCTGTTGCCACCATCAACACCTACTTCATGACAAATTACACCCACAACTTGACCAGGATAGATGGAAGAGCAGATAGAAATGCCTGCAGAGCATTTTAGGATTTGCAAAGAAAGAACATTTGAAAGAGACGAACAGCATCAGCTTGTTTTCGTTTTTTTCATGTAATGTGTTTTCTCTTAATGCTTTAACACTTTGATGTGAGTCCAAGTGTGCTTAGGGGGCAAAGAGGCCTCAGGGAAGTGGAAAGGTCTGGTCACTTAGGTCTACCTATAAACACCGGGGGGCCATTCCATTTCCTGAGTTCAGGAAGCCCACTTTTGAGGAAACTCAGTGGGTTCGATTTCTCTCATTTCCTCCTCTGACACCATTCCTGGTTGGAGTGCAGGAATGCAGCTGGGGAAGTGCCTCAGCAGCATCCTACAGTTGTTTCCTGACTTTGAGAAATAAGACATCAAGACAGCAGAGGAGAATAGAGACAATGACCTATTTATTGTGGTGGTCACCTTGAGGTGAGATCCAAAGTACTTTACAATCAGTACGCACATTCAGTCACAATTATGTTTCTGAGATACTTTCTAAACTTTAATAAGTGAAAAGGAGAAGGCAAGACGGTGTTAAATACAGCACATGGACCATCTAAGCTGACATAACCCTATTATACACACATACAGAAACCATCACATACACATTCTTGGACAGACACATGCACACATACACACACAGTAATTTCCTCAGATGGCCTGTAATCTTGCAGGCCTCCATCTCAGCGGCTTAGCCCAGTGGACTGGGGCAGCCGCTGCCAGCTTTCTACCCAGGGCGGGGGGCCCGGAGGGGGGGCACAGGGGAGCCGCAGGGCCTGGAGGAGCCCCACATGGATTGTATTTGGGAGCCTGAGGCATGAAATGGAATAGGTTTAATCTGTTATCACCTGCAGGGGAGTGTCGGGGCCTGCCACTGACAGACATAACGGTTGAGGTGGTGGTGGTGATGGTGTTGGGATGGGGGGTGGGGGGGTCGCAGCACCTCAGTCCCCGCTGGTAAATGAAATATCAGCCACTACAGACGGAGAGTGATATTAGTTTAATTTCTCTGAAGCTCACCTTTTCTGCCTCCCTGCCTGCCTCTCTCTCTCTCTCTCAATCTATATCTCTCTTCCTGTTCCCCACATTCAAGATTCAACAGTCAGTCCGTATGAGATTTGGCTTTGCTACATGAACCATATTAGTACTGGAAATTTGTCTTTTTGTCCTCGGCATGACCTATGTGTGCACATGCAGGAACTCACAAATTATTGGGAGGAGTCTTCTTGATTCACCCAGTTTGAATGCCATGAGCTATTAAATGATTGTTGTTAGCAGAGATGGGCAAAAAAGTAATCAGATTACAGTAACGCATTACAAGTAACGCGTTACAGTAATCTGATTACTTTTTTCGAGTAACGAGTAAAGTAAGGGATTACTATTGCAAAAACGGTAATTAGATTACCGTTACTTTCCCGTAGGAACGCTGCGTTACTGCGTTACTAAAACCGTGATTTTTTGCGAGAATGTCTCACAACAGTGACGTAAGCGAGTGCGCCGTTAGTGACAACAGCTGTGTGCAGATCAACAATGGATCACATATCGATTGTGGGAGAGAGTATGAGCGTGCAGCGTTTAAAGCGTGGAAGTACTGTCCTTACTTTGAGTTTGATTCCATAAAAAGTGACAAAAACATTAGCGTCCATCGTGCGTGGGAAGAAAACTTCTTTTTACAGCGAAAAAAACCCCCTAAACTTCCAAGCAAGCACCGAGTGCGCAACGACGTAATGGGAAACTCACAGAGAAGCTCGCGGATTCTTCAACTGACCGTGGCACACCTGCACCAGGGAAAACCTCCGCCTACCGCAGTCCTGCTTTACAGGTGAAAATAGAGCAACAGGACCGCTGAGTCTTTGACTTTATTTATGTTCTGCTGTGTTTTACTTGCATCTATTTGAAAGAGTGAGTGTAAACACAAAAAATATTTTATTTTATGTGCTGGAATGTGCAGAAAATAGGTTTAAATGTTAAACTAATTTATTCAAGTCAGAGAATGTTGCATATAATTAAAATTTTGCTTGATGCATAAAGTTAAAAGATTAAAACTGATAAAACAAGTTTTAAAAAGAGACTTTTCCATTTGATTACATTTTGTATGATGGATTATGCAGAAAAAGTAGAATTGGGCTGAAAGATCTATCGCTTTATCACCTATTCAGGTTGTAAATCGTGTTTTTAAAAAGTAACTAAGTAACTAAGTAATTAATTACTTTTGAAAATAAGTAATCAGTAAAGTAACGGGATTACTTTTTTGGGGAAGTAATCAGTAATTAGTTACTGATTACTTTTTTCAAGTAACTTGACCAACACTGGTTGTTAGCAAACAGTGCTACTTGTTAAGCCACTCTACGCAGTGATAAACAGAAAGTAGGCCAGATTATATAAGACATATTTTAATAAAGTGTTGTGAAAAAGATATTTGCCCCCTTCACAATTTTTTAGTTTTGCCACACTTGTATGTTTCAGATTATCTAACAAATCTTTGACAAAGCTAACACGGGTAAATAAGTGTTTTTTGATCATTTTATCTATTAGGAAAAGAAGCTATCCTAACACTTTATAAAAAAATTCAGTGGCCCTTTTCTTAAATCATGGATCTCATAAAAAGAACATACCAACAGTTAAACACGGTGGTGGTAGTGTGATGGTCCGGGGCTGCTTTGCTGTAATTGATGGAACAATGAATTCTCTCTACCAGAAGATCCTGTTGGAGAATACCATCAGTTCAACAGAGCAATGATCCAAAACAAACCAGCAACTTTAGCTCTCAATAGCTAAAAAACCAAAATGAAGGTTTTGGAGTGTTCTAGTCAACGTCTGCACTTAAATCTAACTGAGATGCTTTAGGATGACCTTAAATAGGTCCCTCATGCTCGAAAATCCTTGAATCTGGCTAAATTTAAATAAATTCTTTAAAGAAAAGTGGTCAGAAATGGCCCCACAATGATCTGAAAGACTCATTGCCAGTTATTAGAGATGTTTGATTGCAGTTCTTCCTGCCAAGGGCAGTTCAACAAGTTATCGGGTTTAGGGGGCAATTCCTTTTTTGCACAGGGCAGACGAGGTTTGTATAACTTGTTTCTCTGAATGAATGAAATCATCATTTAAAAAAATGCGGTTTGTATTTACTTGGGTTGTCTTGCTTATTGGCTTATTTACATTTATTTATAACAGTCTCAGAAATTATTGTATTCTCTACACTGTGACTTCATGCAAAAATATTTGCTGCTTTAACATGATCAATCTTACCACGTTACTTTCTTGACTTCCAGAAGGGTAAAGGGTAAAGTTCAGTAACCAAGTTTATATAATTCGTGAAATCCAACAGTGACCGGAGACCTCAGTATGACAAAAATGACTGAAATTGTGTCCAATGAACTTGCGTTCTTGTTGCCTTTGAAATGATTGCTTCAAAGACAGGGACCAGGTCTGAAATCCCTTACAGTCAGATGGCATCTTCAAAGCTACTTTAGCCAGGATGCCAATAAAATGGCAATGAGATGAAGTCACCTTGTTATCAGCAGAGGTGACACACTCTGTGTTACATTCATAATTTACATGTGTATTTTAAAAGGATACAATAGAGCGTAGTGCTGCGTTTCCATCCTGGTCATGGGGAACCCCATTGCAGGTCATGACATGTATTTCAGGAGGTCTGTGGAAATTTACAGAAATAGAGAGCAGATAAAATCTCTACAGATGCTGAAAAGGCATCTTAGACGTCCACATTGAGGGATTACAATCTAGAAGGTTACAAACCACTGTTTTTGCAGGTCACGTTTTTGTTTGAGCATCCTTTTGTGGCGCATGAAGATCAAATGCCTTCACAAACTGGGTGATCAGAACAAGAACAAGGTGAGCTGTACTGAAAACACCAAGTCTAAGTTTAAAAAAGGTGTGATGTGTGTATTTTTTTATTTATTTTTTAAACCCAATCCCTCGGAAAGTGTTTGTAAGCAACTGTTATGGATCTCACCTCTATGTTTGGCACAGGTTTAAGAAAAAAAAAACATGATCGTCTTGTAGTAGTTTGACGACGCTGACATCTCCTCAACCACAATTTCCTGTAAAGGAATGAGAGAAAGAGAGAGAGGTCTGGTTTGACACTCAGGGGGCGTTGGAGAGGTTGAAAGGATGCAACTTTTTTTTTTTTAAAGCCGCTTTCTCACTCCTTGAAGTGGCTCACCGTCTCTGCTACTGTACTGAGAAGAAGACATAAAGAGTAGGAGTGGGTGAAGGTTATGAAGTAAAACTCTACAACTGGGGGAGGGAGAAAATGTTGGGAAATTGTGGTGAAATGACTACCTGTGAAAGTAGAACCTGCCTCCTTCATCATTTCAACCTCTGAGCCTTAACCAGCATCTCTTTTTTTGGGATATACCAAATAATTGAGGGTGAGATCGCTTTTTTTTGTCTCCACCAGACAATAAACCGCATTCCCTTTATTAATGTATTCATGTCTTTCCTGCTTCATATCTCTACAGGAGGATGTTTGTTTGTTATGGTACAATGGTGTGTAGATTGTACCACTGGGAGTGGCATGTTCGCTCCTTTTTAATTTTTTTTTCCTCTTTTTTTGCAAGGCAAGTCATTTTCGGTTTAAGCTGACATAGCTCTAAAAATAGGTGTGGTTGGGAGGTTGATATTCTCACCCACGCATATTTACAAACTCCTGCTCCTTACCCGTGCACATACACACGTTGATACAGCGTATTCACACACACATGCTCCATTTTGCCAACAACCCACACAAACAGATGTGGCACATGCGACAGAAAATATTCCGTTTCACACATTTTCGCTCAACTTTATTGTTGCTGAGTATCACCGGGAGGCCTTTATAGGTTTATGACACCCTAAAAAAAAGAGAAAGAAGTCGGTTTTCTTTCTTCAGTCAGGGTGAAAAATACACTCAGTGGCTTGCCGCTTCAAACAGAAATACGAAATACATAAAAAAAATGCACAGAACAAGAGGAAGCATTGATCTACTAGTGCGTGGCAGGTGTGAACTCCCCTCAACACCACTACTACCACTACATACATCACACAGCGTCATGTATGTCTCAGTGTCCTTCGGATGAGCACCCCGGGTCCAAAAAGTGCCTCTACTCCGCGGCAGGGAAGCAGCGTTTGCTTGAATCACCGCATTGTTATGCGGCGACAGGACAGCAGGTCCGCTATTGTGATTGCAATCAAGCATCCCCAGACAACCATCACAACCAACTAATTAGAGAATTAGATGATCAAACAAGGCTCCTCCAAAACTTGTGCCAACTGCACTGCGTATTTTGGCACGTGTCACTGTGTACCTGTCAGTCTCAATGAGCAAAGTGCAAACAGCTGCAGATTCTGGGGGGAAAAAAACATGGGAAGGTATTTTTTTTCAATCAACTCTAATGTGAGTTTCATCCTGTATGGGAACTTCCAGAAGAATTTGCTGGAGTTGACTGTTTATTTTTGTTAGCACAGAAACCAGTGTGCGGAACATAGTTTTAGAAGTTAAAAAGCTATTTGTCACCGCGCAGAAATGACACAGGAATGACGCATCCTATTCAGTGGCTCTGCAATACATCACTAATGAAGCGTGGGGCGAAAGAGTGGGTGTGACAGGTAATGAAGACGGGCAGGGGAAAGCAGAAGGAAGAGGTTTATAGAGGGCAGGGCCGGGCCTACTGTATGACATACTGTAGCTGGGTAAATGGGTGACTAGTGTTACAGTAGCATGATGCCGTATCAACTCTCATGCTATCTCCATCCAGATCGTATGAGGAAACCCCGACTAAGAACAACAAGATTAGTCAGTAATCAGATGTGATGTGATACTGTGTACACTCCACTGAGAACCCAGAATGCAGACAGGTTGTTTGGATAGAAGCAAGAGTATAAGAGCACTTTTTACAGACTGAGGCCAAACAGTAGTCTACCCTGGTGTTTACAAAGATTTTGATGAGTAAACATTTGTGTGTCTTAAGTATTCCTGTATGTGTTTAACTATCCGCATCAAGACTTGTAGGGTCCACTTGGGTACAAATATCACCATCGAGCTCCGTCGAGACGTCCACATGCTTGGCACAAATTTTTTATGAACATAAAGACTGGTCTGACGTGACTTTACATTACAGTGCACCAGCTCTCCGTGCATCCTTTTGACAGACTTCAAACAAGAATAACTGGAATGTCTACAGTTGTCTGTGTCCACATCCGCAACCGAGTATAATCCATGATGGTGTGTTGTTGTCACTGTCATGTCACGTCCAATTTCAAGATGATCTGATAAGGTTTAAAATGTTTTCTACAACCATTCATTTATAAGATTTTATTTTTGGTTTGTCTTTTGTTTTATTTTTCACAAATTTGCACACATTTTCACATATTTTATGTGCACATTCACTGATGAATAAATGAAAAAAAAATCCAATATTGTAATATTCAAAAACAATAATTAAAAATGACCATGGGGTAAATACTGCAACTGTTTATTTAAGTATATTTGTAAATGTGCTTAGCCTTCAAGCGACTGAGTGGGGTAATTGACCCTAGCTAGATATTCATACGTGGCATTGAGATATTTTACATCGTAAAAATGTTTACAACCATGAATTTGTCCATCTATTTTTCCTATAGTTTTTCATAGTTTTGTACAGGAGTTGTTCCACTGTTGTGGCAAGGTGAGGGGAAAGGAAATACAATATATAGTTATTTAATAAGGATATTTTTCACAGGACAGGACAGGACAGTACACTCCATGATCCAGTAGATTGTAGAGCTATCTTTAGCATCAAAACCTTTTGTTTGCTGTATGACTTTACAATGTTGGTTCACTTCACTGAAGATCGTGGGCATTTGTTTATGTCCTTCCAGGGAATTTCAGTCAGGTTCAGGTCTGGACTTTGGTTGGTCCACTCCAACACCTTGATTCTTTTCTGTTTCAGTCATTCTGTTATAAATCTATTGCTCTGCTTGGGATGATTGTCCTGTTGCATGACTGAGGTTGGGCCAAGCTTTAGCCGTCAGACAGATGGCCTTACATTTGACTCTAGAATGATTTAGTATTCAGAGGAGTTCATGGTTGACTTCAAGGTGCCCAGGTCCTGACCAAATGCAGCGCTATAAATTATGTTCAGACATCTTCACTTTGGTCATGTCTGTCCAAAGGATGTTGTTCCAGAAGTCTTGTAGTTTGGTTTGATGCAACGCTGCAAACCAAAGCTGTGGTGAATGTTCTTTTTAGAGAAGAGGCTCTTTCCTATTAACTCTTACAAAGAAGCCATGTTTGTTCTGTTTTTCACTCATGTCGAGTCTGAGACGTAACATTTGGATTTTTTGCTGTTTCTCTGAACATTGTATAGCCAGACCTTAGGTTGAATTTGCCAGTGATATTCACTTATCTTTTCTCCCACTCTATGGGAGCTGGGATAGGCCTTGATGGACAGATGAGCAGTGGTATATATCGCCAAATACTTTTTCTCAAGGATGGTTCACAAAGAATATGTCTAATATTGCAAGAAGTTAAAATCATATGATCATGGCCAACTATAAGCCAGATTGGAATTCTAACCAAACTTTAGGGTTGGAGATTTCTCTCCTGTGAGCATATGTCGTCCTTGTGTTGTTATTTTCTTACATCTAGTTCCCGCAGTTAGTTAATTTTTTCAAAGTCAAAACACAAAACACAACCACTTCCTTGAGGCTGTTCCAAGTGCTATGCAGAAATAGAGTGATTAATGTCCCCATACTCTCACAATGACATCATGACAGTAGTAAGGACTGATGTGTGACATGCGATGCAGAAATGACCTGACCTCAACGCAGCATTGTAAGGGCTCAGGATTGCAGACATGGCTGACGAACCCGCAACATGCGCAACGTGTTTGCACATAGTCTGTCCTGAACCTCGGCACAGTGAGAATGAAGAGATGGGGAACAAACAGTGTCAGTTTGTGTGTGTGTGTGTGAGAGACAGCTCAGTGATGAGGGCAGGGTGCTGACGAGAACCTTTCTCAGCAGCTCCTGCCAGGCTCTGTTTGAATTGTAAACATGTCAGAAAGTGTGAGAAAGCCTCTGTGCATGACGATGATGGACTCCTTTGTTTTGGTTCTCAGGGTAATAATAGCTGATGATGAGACAGGTTAACTTTAGTCGAATTGCGGGCATGCAGGTGGTTACAGACAGGCCTCGATGGCAGGGCAGCGGCAAAACAGGTTGGGCCGTTGCCAGTGTGAGAAAAACTATAAGGATATTTACGTAGTCTATTCTTACTGCCACTAAGAAAAAACAACTGGCAGAGATATTTTTCTCTGCAGACGCTCACTAAAAATCTCTCTAAATTGAATTTCACATTTTCCAACATTAGACTGAAATGCTACTTAAATGAGATAAAGATTATGCACTTTACAGCTGAAATATTAGAGTGGCATTCAGGAAAATTAGAAGAAAAAAAACATGCACTAAAGTCCCCGAAAGCAACTGATAAGGCGTCACTCTGTTTCTCTACATCAAGACCATCAAACCTCTGTAAAGTTCACACTATATAATTATAAACATAATGTCATTATGTCATGGTACATTACTAAACCTTGTTAGCCCATTACCTTCTAGCGCCCAAAGTGATTAGACATGGAAGGCCCCGCCCTTTCCTGTACTCCCACTCACTCTGAGAGGAAGCAGGAAGCTGCTCGCATGTCAGTCATCTCCAGACGGGAAGTGCCTGGAGATGGCTAGCCTTTAATGCTGTAATTATTGTAACTATTGTTTGGATTGATAATCACGCTCATTACAGAGAGATGGGAGGAAAAGGAAGGAAGTCGGAACCTTTAAGGCGACTTGTTTGAGTCCAGGGTTTGTTCCGTGGAGGTCTGACAGATGGGGTGATGGGAGGGAACGAAGAGGTCCAGAGGGATGTGTGTAACCGCTTGGGTGCATGGGAAAGCTTGTTTGTTCAGAGGGTTTTCATTTGATCTGGGTTTCTCAGAGTAATTATCTGGGCTGGTGCTTCCAGGGAGAACAGCGATTAACACAAGCTAGGGGTCAGGGTAGGACAGCACTCAGTCCGCTAGAGAGAATGAAATAAACCAGAGGGAAGAGATATTCACATAGTGTAAATACTTTATTTTTTAAATCCTCTACGTGTACATGACAGCTGTAGTTATAGGTCAATTTATACTTCTTTCATTCCTCTCATCTGAAAACATGAACATCCTCCAGAATGTACTCTCACTGTAAATATCAAGCTTTATCCAACAGCTTAGCATAGCGTTCCAGCAGTATGCTAGGCTGGATGTCTAAACATAGGATTTTTTCAACACTGATGTCAATGCTGATACTGAATACCACCAATCAGTACTTATAGGTACTCTTACTGATGCTCTTCTTAATATTTTCCATGTTTTACACTGTCCGTAGACAGTGTAAAACATGGATATAACTTGCTGGAAAAACCATTGAACCCAGTGTGGGAGTTCCTTAAACCTGTATTCTACCTGAAGACCACCAGATGGTGATAGCTGGGGTTGCAAAAAGATTTCCAGTCCTTTAGAAGTCTATAGGAAAATGGCTTTCTGTCTTGACCTCTGTAAACAAATTCCTAATGTGTTTATGAGCTCAGTCACTCCTTTTGTGTCAAATTGTAAATAAAAATTCACTAAATTTTGTAAATCTTGGTCATATTATGTATCAAAATGGAGGATTATCTGTGTTGTGAAACCACAAGATCGTGACTAACATATAGTAATGGTTTGGTTTGCAACCAAGATGGCGGCAGAGAAAACGCTCATCTCAACACTCGAAAATGGAACTTAACAAAATAATGGGTGACTTTACGTCCTTTGTGCAGCTTATGATCACAGGGCAAGACTCAGAGTACACCCCAAGGCCAATTCAGAATCACCAATTAAGCTATGCATATCTTTAGACTGTGGGAAGGAGTCGGAGTACTCGGAGTGACGGAATATCAACATGCACACTATCTTCACCTGGCCGGTGGATTTAAATCCAGGACCTTCTTCCCGTGAGGCGACGGTGCTAACCACTGTGCCACTGCCACTTCTTGATGCTTCAATATGTTTAACTGGATGTTAGTTATGACAAAACCCGTTAACCACCACTCAAATGTTACATTTAATCTGTTTAATACACACGAAAATTAAAATGTAACAAATGAGTGGATGGAGTTTTACATTGTGGGTTGAGGGCCAGACTATTCCTTGGGCACACTAAGCTAATCAGTTTCTTGCTGTAGCTTCATGTTTTGTATACAGACTTGAAAGTAATGAAACTATTCCTTTAAGGGAGTATTCCTTTAAGGTGGAATACAAAATTGTCTAAGTTGTAACAAATGAAAGGTACTGAAAATGAATTTAGCCTCTTATTAAGTTTCTCACTGAAACTTTAACTTTAACTTTTTGCATGTTAATGCCATAAATTTAAAATCACATAGAGGTTTTAAATAATTTCCTTTTTTACATCAACTTTTTAAAATAAATTTGTAATTTTATTTAGCTTATATTTAACTCATTTTTTTTAACTGTTAAATGATTCGGATCACAAAAACTGTTGTAGACAGGTGGAAAAAATGGGTTTGGAAATTTCTCTCTATATCTGGAATCAGTGAAAGCTGATACTCAGGGAAACGAATGGAAAACAAAACTGACAAACAATTAAAAAATAAGTCGTAAAAATGAAACCATGGTGAGAAGGCATAAAACAATAACAGGGCAACACGCAGAGCTTACAAACTAAAACTGGAATTTTTACTTGCCGTGCCAACTTTACTTTTGCTTCAGGGCAAAAAACAGTCTAGCACAAAGAGGGGACAGTCCACCTATCACACCTGTTTATCAGTTACATGCCTATAATATCTACATGCAACCACATCTTTTAACCCTTTAGAGCCGATCGGAGCGGGAACGCTCTGTTATGCGTAACTATTTTTAAATCCCAGTAGCACTGCAACCACGTAAGCTAGCGCAAAAATTTTTTTTGCATATGAAACCGGAGGAGTTGTACTTACATATTGTGCCATCAGCTTGTCCTAGGTCACGGTTTCCTTCCACATAAAGCTTTGCAAAAACTGCATAAAAAGCGCTTGCAGGAACAAAAACATAATATTCCAGAAACACGCTTTGCCGGTCCGATCAGCTGTTCAAAACACTTCCTACGTTGGAATAGACGTCAGCGCGAACTTTTGCATTTCCGCCATTACCTGGCCGAAACCGGAAGTGACGTCATTTTCGCGGAAATGTAGTCTTTTTTGCGATCAGGGCCTCAGGGCCTATACTGCTCTTTTTAAAAGTTATCTTTGACTTTATGACTTTCTGTGTCGTTTCTGGGATGCTTAGGACTCATATTGCACTGCTGGAAATAGTTTATTTTGATGCATATGCTGCTTTTTTGCAGTATAATATTTATTTTCGTTTTTCCTGCAGTGTATAAAAATTGGTGTATTTCAAAAATAAAACTATGAAGACACTCAAAATAAATTTCCTGTGGTGGGAAACTATTTTGTGCAACTTTTTTGTATTTACAGTTTTGAGGGATAAGACTCTTAAATTTCTCTAACTACAAATATATGTTAAAAAAATCAAAAACGATTTTCAATTTTTTTGTAGTTTATTGCACTTTTTTGCAATTTATGTAATTACTATGCACTTAATGAATACATATTATTAAAATCTGGGCTATAATGGTTGTATTGATGTATAGCAACTTGAAATGCTCCCAAAAATGGCTCCACAGCATGTAAAAATATAATATAAGCTCTGGCGGACTTGGTTCTATGGTAGGTCTTAAAGGGTTAAACAATGAGACTGTTTTCTACTGTGAGGAGATAAAATTGCTCCGGGATAAATATAATTTACTGGAGGCATTCTGTTATGATAGAGATTGTAGAAGCTTGCAAACTATAATTAGAGAAGTGTCACTTGATTACACTTTTATTTGTATGTAACTAATCTTTAAAACCCCATTTTGGAGCATTACAACTTTCTCTTCTTCTTTACACATTACCCCTGATAGTTATCGCAGCATCTCCATATTAAAGACATTTACAATTAGTTTTTACTTTTGATGGCAAGGTGTAGTTTCAGTTTAGTTTTTACATGGAGAAAAAGTGCTTTGCTTTCTGTTCCACTTCTATGTATGCGTGACCTCTTAACCCCAGTCCCAGGGAAGCTAGGCTACCCAGTTATAAACACACACACAAAACCTCCACGTGCCTTAAAACGACAAAAAGGAGAAATTAACTTTTGACCTTGTGTCTCATCCTGAGACCTGCTACTGTTCACATTGTTTCCAAATTGTGTCCCATCCTAATGGCCCTTTCTGTATTGACAGTAGCACAAAAGCTACCGTGAGGAGAGCTAAACATCAAATAAGATTTAATAATGATTTAAACACTAGTTTTTAAAAAATAATCAGTTATCATTTCTGAAGAAGTGAGACACAGGCATGCAGAGGTGGGAAGGAAAAAAATGAGTCAAACAAGAGATGCCACTCTTCATGCTTTCACTTGAAGAAACCGATGAGAAAATACAGGATCCTTTGTACAGTAATTTAGTAGTTTTCTTTATGAGTACAGTTTAAAACGAACACTAGACGGCGATTCCTTCTAGGAAATTTATTTCATAAGAGCAAGCTGCTGTATTCTTTTGTCATTGGAATGGAAATGTTTAAGTTGAAGCCGTGAATTTAGAAGTGCTGAGATGGTTTTTCGGGCTTTTCCAAATGTTGTGGTTGGTGGTTGGTGTGTTGCCAGACTGAGCGTTAGATAACAATGGACCACATTGGCCTACAGTGATTAATCGCATTCAACCAGCATTCATCCTCACATCCCTTACATTATAATGTGGTGTAAAGAGTAGATTAATTATAACCAATAAAAGTAATCATTAAAGATATGAAAGGGTATATTTGAAAAATAACGGTAATATGGCATTTACACAGCTGAATATCAGATCATCAGAACCTACTGAAATCATTGGCCAGTGCCACACCTACAGCTCCACCTTACCATTACGGACTTTGTGGAGAGAACAATCATGATATCATCTGGACACCAGCACTGGTGCCAGGTTCCTGCTGTTGAAATGCAGGTAGAGAAATGCAGGGACTCCTTGACTCCTGTCTCCTTGACGGCTGCAGTGCAGGTACTGAGTTTGCATTTTGTTTGTTAATTGTAATTTAATTCAAAGACTCAAAGAGTAGCGAGATGGATGATTGAGACAGAAGAATGTCTTTGATAAACACACTCATGGCCCTTGGGGTAAATGAGCTTATTAGGCAACCAAGAACACACACACACACACATTGAGGCTGGGGTCAGCTGATTACAGGGGTATGTTAGCCCCCTGGGGCTAGTCCATTCAGTGTAGGGTTAGCACACAAGTTTATGGTATTTGCATCCATTTAAATTGCTAAAGCTCTGACTGAGGAGTTTGCTTAGTCCTGCTGGGGCCAGCAGTGCTTACAATGTCCCCTGAAGAGCTGACTGAGCATGTCTCAGCCTGAGGTGTCAATGTGCTTGTGGGCGTTGCATGACAGTTATACCTGATACCCAGCCTTTCTTTTTTCTTTCTTGTTTTCTTTCTTTCACTTAACAGCTTTTTAACCTTTTACAATGTAAGGCAATTATGACAGTCCTGCAAATATTCATTGAATTCCAAAATTGCAATTAAATCTTATCATCCACAAAACTGAAAATAGTCCTTAATAGTAACCGATACAAGACTGGAGGCTGAATAATAACAAAAATGGAGGAAGAAACCCAGCAAAGAAAATACATTGAAATGCCTAATGTATATTATATTACACTTAATATAATATAATGCCTAAAATATCTAATATTTAAAAAAATATAAATATAGTTTATCATGAAAACTTTTAATTTGCAGATCAGAGATTATTTTGAATTAATGAACCCTGGATTTATATAATAGTTAACCCTCTTATTTAGTTTTGTCAAGTCACCATTTACTTCCATTTTATATACACCTTGCTGCCAAAAACTAACCCAGAGTTTCTCTAAACATCCATAAATAAGCGTTAAGGACCTGTTTGTGTCTTAGTACACTGGACTGATGCAACAGGTCACCAAGTCGCTCGTACAAACAACAGAGCTGGAATAAAGGTACAGGGACTAATTTGACATTATGTGCATGTGCATGTGTGTGTGTGTGTGTGTGTGTGTGTGTGTGTGTGTGTGTGTGTGTGTGTGTGTGTGTGTGTGTGTGTGTGTTAACCACAGAAAACAAATAGCCAATTTGGTTTTATTGTGCTCCTGGAGGTCCACTCAACCCCAGAGACAGATGACAAAAACAGGCCCACTCAGAGAGGCCTTCTTTGATATACAGTCTGTTAAACACTAAAAGAGGGGATAAGATAAATGACATCAATAATGTCAGAATGAGAATATTTTGTTAATCCCAGAGGAGATCATGTGGTCACAGTTACTCCATGACAGTAAAAACAGGAGCTAACAAGTTGAAGTTCCAATAAACACTAAAATATATTAAAAAAATTACAAAATATTACAAAAAAGCTCTAATAAATACAAATATGTGTATTTATCTTAAGATGTACTTATGATTAGTATCTTAAGATGAAAATGGGATGTTTGTCTTTTTCATTATGTAGAAATAAAACTTCAATTTAAGAAAATTATTTGACTATCAAATCTTTTTTAAGTGCATCAAAGCAAAGAAAGTTACACAACTAACATAAATTTCAAATCATGCAGGCCTCAAACATTATATTAAAAGTAGGTGACAAGAATTAAAAACATTGCTTTTAATCAATTGTTAGAGATACATGTGAATTTTGTACGTAAGCTGAAAATCAGGATATAACATGGAGCAAAACAAGTGGCCCAAACGTTAATTTCAAAAGTTAATTTCAGCTCTATTTTTATCAGCTGCATCCTTAAAATGTTGCCTACGTGTTAGGGGCATCAGTAAGGATGGTCCCTTATTATTATTATAATACATAATGATATTATCTGATGCTACTTAATTGCATTTTATTTTGCTGAATTTTATTTGTAAAGCAGAACTCCAAAAATGCTGTTTTGCCGCCAGCTGTCATCTGACACCAACATTCTTTGCAGATCTTTATCTGCATAATATCTGCAAACAAGTGCAGTAGAGAAAATGGTAAACACACTGTGAACTGTTTATATTTCTGCATAAATGTAATCTGAAATATCCCCAGATTTTTGCCACTAAAATAGGATTAGGTCATTTTCACTAATAAATAAATCTTGTCTCATTTGTTGTAGTGATTCTTTTTGTCTGCTTTAAGGAGCTGTGAGCAAATCTGGTGATGTTTTAATGAAAACTTAAAGTAAGCAAAAGTCCATAATTAATGTATAGAATACAAATGAAAAGTTAAATGCAAATATCTTGAGATGGTAGTAGAATAAAACTACTTCTGTTGGCCCACATGTCAGCACACAATACGCCTCTTTAATCCTATTAAACACACACTCTTACGAGGTAGTAAATGCCTCAACAGGCACCCCAAACACAAACACACACTTAAGGCCATAAACAGCAGTCGGCAGGCCTGCTGTGCTGTCTGCCCTAAAGGTTCTAATCACAGTGACCTCTACAGTACAGAATCAACCTGAATGAAGGGGCTGTAAAGTCCTTCATCACTGTACTCTGCACTAAAGAGCCTCGTGGATTGGCCCTATAAACAACATGAGGGGTCCCTATCAGACGCACTGAAGCTGGGTGGGACAGATGGAGTGCAGTGATGGTGTAGGTAGGCACGGAAGTACGTAATTAAAGCAGGAGTCCGGGCTCTGAGGAGGCCAACAGATGGAAAGGAGTTACCCCCCAACCACCCGATTCCAACTCCACAGAGGACTGAGGCTGGCAAGCACAGGAACGCTAAAAGCAGAGTGTGTGTGTGTGTGTGAGAGAGAGAGAGTGTGTGTGTGTGCGCATGCATGTGGCCTTGGGTGTGTGATAAGCACATGTTCCCCTGGGTGAGCGCTTGAGTGATCTAACAGGGGCAATTAATTTGTTTTATATACAATTTAACTCTTCGGAGCTCTGACAAAGGAGGCAGTCCTCTGGGACCTCTGAATGCTCTCTGATACAAACCACGGGGGAGATGCACAACAAGAATGCCCGTTTATGCCCAAGCTTTCATGTGCGCTGATGAGGGTGAGGTGGGGGCAATCCACATGTAAACTCATTTTCCTCCATGAATATGTAATGGAGACTGATGAGACTAATGACTTGTAGAGGTGACCTACTTATTTACACCGAGGAAATGGGGATCTGAGACTTTCATCTGTCACACATAAGACAAATCTCAGATTATTTATGTACAAGCAATGCTTTTGATATCCCAAGAGAGGCTATCATCTGACTGACAGTGTCTTTTGGATCTAATTTATGCTCTTTTATCTCTGAGTTATGACTCGGCCCGCAGAGGACACAACAATGTGACCTTTCCCCTTCCAACTCTTTTAGTACTCGGACACATGACAAGGAAAAAAAAATCTCAAAAAGTCTATATGTATCTGAACTGAAAAGGGATAGCAGTTTGACATTAATCACTATAAATGTACTGTTCTTTGTGAATACAGGGAATCACTTTAAATTTGAGGTAAACAAATATTAACAAACAGCAATTAGAAGTCAAGTTTTACTTGAGCTTGAGTCCTCCCATAACTCATCTGCACAAAATCACGTGGAATCGGCCTTATTTTAGGAAGCTAAACCCTTAAAAAGAAAAACCTCTTGAATGACAGCATTCACCTAACATGTTTGTTTTTGGTTATAAACTACTGTTGCAATGTAGCAAATAGACTCTTGTGGATATAAATACGTGTTATCATGATTATTACATTACCTCCACCAAGGAGGTCATGTGTTTGGTAGCATTTTTGTGTGCGCCTGTCATTCTGTCTTGGAAGGTTTTCAATCTATTCTGATAAAAATTTATAGGGGTGTAGACTTGGGGTCATGTTGACAATGCATTAAAACAAAAATTTGAAAATCGACAAAAAGCTGTATGACGAATGTGGTGTGTGATGTCAACATATAGAAAGTACTGTAAAAGGATTTAAAATATCATGTCATATTTGACCTTAGTCAACAGATTGGGAGGTCAAAGTAATAATGCTATATAGAGCCATTTACAGTTTTTCTCGATTGCTTAAACACTATAACCAGGCCTCTAAACTAAAATTTCAAAACCGTAACGCTATTGTTCAAAAAGCTCACCCATTTCCCTGAACTATAAACACTATTCCCTGCTTTGACACATGACTCAAATTTGGTGAACTGTTACTGCAAAACTCTACACACAAATCCCTACATTTTACAGTGCGTACACCATGTAGTCATTTAGAAAGCACTAGCATGCAATAATGTTAACTTAAGTCAGCATAGCTTGAGCTCAATTAGCACACAATTAACCAGGTGGAAACACTAGGAGTCAAAATTTAGCACACACCAATCAGAACCTGCGATGGATAGATAAAAGGGCCAAAGTCAGCTCATTCAGGTTTGAAACAATGGATCCAAAGAGATGCAAAGGAGAGTGATTGAGGATGATCATCTTTTTCGAGGCATAAATGCCATCAGCCTCTCCACAATTGACCGCATCCTCCGAAAGAATCAATTCCGGATGAAACAGGCATACCGAGTCCCTTTCGAACGAAACTCTGACAGAGTGAAAAACCAACGTGTGGAATATGTTCAGGTATGAGTTTTGATACTGTATAAAGTATTGTGTACCATCACAGCATGGCAGTTTATGCTGCCATTTCAGCACTCTTGAACTGTGGTTCAGGGTACCGATTGACTCTACTGTGTTATGTGTTTTGCAGAGGATCTTTGAGATTGAAGGACGGCCTGTTCCCCATGAAATAATCTTTGTGGATGAGGCAGGTTTTAACCTGACCAAAAGAAGGAAAAGGGGGAGGAACATAATTGGCCATCGGGCTATTGTAAATGTCCCTGGTCAGCGTGGGGGGAATGTCACTATGTGCGCAGCCATCAGCCAACGAGGGGTACTCCACCGCCATGCCGTACTAGGACCCTATAACACTATGCTTCTCCTTGCTTTTCTTGATGGTTTAAGACAACATATGTTCCAGCTGCACTACAGGGAACCAGCACAGCCAGAGCAGCCTCACTACGTTGTTGTGTGGGATAACGTCAGCTTCCATCGCGCTGCTCTGGTTCGTGACTGGTTTACCAATAACCCAAGGTTTTCTAATATCTTTCTGCCTG
This sequence comes from Copadichromis virginalis, assembly GCF_057382275.1. Taxonomy (NCBI): domain Eukaryota; kingdom Metazoa; phylum Chordata; class Actinopteri; order Cichliformes; family Cichlidae; genus Copadichromis; species Copadichromis virginalis. The sequence continues at coordinate 22,591,204 of NC_140634.1, forward strand.
CATACTCTCCCTTTCTAAACCCGATAGAGGAGTTATTTTCGGCATGGCGGTGGAAAGTGTATGACCGAGAACCTTATGTCCGTGTTCACCTCCTTCAGGCCATGGAAGAGGCCTGCCTAGACATATCAAGTTTTTCCTTATGCTACCTTAATTCTTGCATGCCAGGGGTGGATCAGGCATGCAAGAGGATTTTACCCCCGCTGCCTGGCTGGGGCCAATATAGCCTGTGATGTGGATGAGATTCTCTGGCCTGACCCAGACCAAAGACAAGATGCTGAGGTGGGATAATGTTTCTGGTGTGTGTTGTACTGTATAGTACATGAATGACAATGTGCCACTGTACATACATTGGTTGCGTCTTTTGTGTTTATCATGTGACAAGGGTTTTGAAGGGGAGAACCATAAGCAACCTATTTGTTTTGGAACTATTGTTTTGAATTAATTGTACCAGTGTGCAAAACTCTGTTGTAGTGTGTGTGTTTTTGAGGGCTTGTGTTTGATGTCTGAGGGCAAAGTTTGGTTTTTCAGCAGGAGTGAATAGTTTTGGGTGTGGAGCTTCATTTTGACCTGGAAATAGGATGTTTGGGAAATTGAGTGAGATGTTATGGATTTGTGTTTACTGTTGTGAGGATATGAGGCGTAGTTTCAAGAAATGTGTTTTAGCAATCGAGAAAAACTGTAAAACTGTTTCTTACTGCCATTGTTTGTATTGACAACAAATAGGCATATAGGGAGTGATATATGGAGAACAGTGGGCCTTGCAGGTCAAATAAGATCAAACTTTCTTGTCACCAGATTTCATAAAATGTCTTTAAACTTTAAAACTTTGCTTAAAATTCCCCTGCTTTTGTTTGTATTGACTGAATTTATGAAATGACCCTGATGTATGTGGATTCTAAGTATCACATTATAGTTTGCATTCAAATGTTGTGTCATATTTGACCTCTGACCTCACTTTTACATTTTACATCTGCCATTCTTTCAAGTTGAAATCACATAAATGTGAAACAAAAACTCCACCCATTGTTGACATTTTGTTATGAGTCATGTAAGACATTTGGTACTGGAATTGAGTGTGTCTGTGTACGGAGAGGGATTTAAACCCAACACGAACACGCTCCTGTGTAGTCCTCCAAAATCCCAACTGCGTGGTTCTGTACATGGATGATGCCGTGTGTTGATGGAATGTTAATTGATATGTGGGATGAAATAGGGAGTTCATCAGGATCAGTGTCCACTGGCTGCAGTGGACACTTTCCATATTTTTTAGCAGTCGCCTTCACTTCAGCATCTTTGCATATTATATTTTAGCTCTTCTCCATGGCTGGCTGATGGACCCACAACAATACAGGCAAGAATAGCCCCCAGACCGATTGTACCACATGCTTTGCACACTAGCTCCATTAATGACAGACAGACCCTCCACAGACGGCCAACACGCTACAGCTCCTGAACCGTAATTTCAAAGTCATTCCGCTGTGACCACACATTTACTGCAGCACATCTCAGCTACGCTAACAGTGGTCAGTAACTCAAGTCAATGAAAACCAACACGTCGCAGGAGTACTTTATCATACATTAGCCTTCACGTTTAGAGAGGAAATGACAGGTCAAAATGGGGATTTCCAAGCATCATTTATCTATCAAAGGCGCCTGATGGTTTTCTGCTTATCATAACCTAATTTGTTTTGTCTTTTTTATACAGTGCTGAGTTTCCTTCTCGGCAACAGGTCCATTAAAGCTTTAAATTTGCACACGCTCAAAAAATAAATAAAATTTGGACCCAAGAAGTAGATTATGATCCCTGGTGATTTTCGCCTTTTTTTTTTACTGATCCCGTGTCAAGGTTATTTAGAAGGGGTCAAAAGTTGAGCCCTCTGTAGCCTGTGTGTGTAAACAACAGCTACTGATAAAAGTAATAAGGCCTTCCCACCCCTAAAAAAAGGGGAAAAAAACAGTTAACCATCTCACGTAACTCTTTTCACACCCTTTCTGGCTCTCATTTAGTCTCATTAACTCGCCAGTCCTCCCTCCCCTCCTCCTGTGACCTTCCCCTCCTCTGCACAGGCTAGTGACGCTGTCTGCCCATCAGTCCATATTGGTCTCCTGAGAGAGCTCAGGACGCTGGGAACGAGGACCCCCAAACGGTTCTCTGGAGAAAGAGGAGAGAGTGAGACAACAGGTTTGATGATGAAGGGAATGACCCTTAAAAAGATATTGAATGCAGGGAGGTTGGCATCGCAGATAGCAACTATACCCTTTGAGTCACAGCCTCCCCTAATTAGAATAAAAAACAACCTGGACCTGATGATAAGGATGGCATGAGTGTCATCAATCTCAGATATGGAGGGAAGAAAATGAGCAAAAACAAAAGAACAGAGGGGACGGACCGTGGGAATTATCTGACAAGTAAAGAGGACAGCAGTTTCTTCATGCTGCTGTTCCAGGATGGAGATATTGATTGCTCAACAGGGCTGCAGATCCCAGAGGATGGTAGCAAGTGAAAACTATATTTATAGTTTCATAATAGAATCTGTTAAAACAGATGCTGAAGCAAAACCTAAAGTAGTATTTAAGACACAGACATAAACCTAGATGAAATTTCCTTCAGTATTTGCAGTTTCGCCTCTTCAACTCAGTCAAACAAACAGACTTTATTACAGCCGATTGTGTTCTGTGCAGCCATAGTAACAGTGCAAACAGGAACTGTCCCTCATGTAACACACCGTGACTTTTCACAGTGCATCAAAATGCAAACAACTACACAATGTGAACAGGATTCAGGTATAGCAAATGGCCAACATAGACACCGTGGCGCCATTCTGCTTACACAACTGGGGAAAAGCATTGGCCCCCTTCCTGATTTCTTAGTTTGTTCCATATTTGTCACACTAACATGTTTGAGGTCATCAAACAAAATTTTTACATTAGGCAAAGATAACCCGAGTAAATACAAAATACAGTTTTTAAATAATTATTTTGTTCACCGATAGGAAAAGATCATCCAAACCCACCTAAAAAGTAATTACGCCTACTTGTTAAACCAAGAATCAACTGTGATTAACCACATTTGTTGGAAAGCTTTCAGTTTCACCAGCCACACCCGGACCTGAGTACTGCCGGAGCTGTTAAATAAATAAATCACTTACAAAGAACATGTCTGGAAAGTAAAGCTAAACTAAAAGATTTCAAAAAGCAACACATAATGTAGTCACTGACATCTGTCAGTCTGGAAAGCCTTACAAAACCATTTTTATGACTTTTATGACTATACCACTGCTGTTCTCTCATAGATGCAGAACAGCAGTGGGCCTTGCAGGAAGTGTCCAGACTACCAAAATTAAGAGTCCATCAACGACTCATATGGTCACAAGAGAACCCAGAATAACATCTAAAGAACTGCAGGCTTCACTTGTCTTAGTTAAAGTCAGAGTTCATGATTCAAGAATAACAAAAAGAGACTGTGCAAAATGGTATCCATGGGAGAGTCCAAGGAGAAAACCACTGTTGACTGTGTTGAGGTGTTACTAACATTGCTGCTGGGTGGCTTGCTTAGAAGGACTACTTGATAGACCACCTATCTGATACTTTATTTAAAAAAGTATCATCCTCTTTTTTCCCACTCTATTATCCAAATCTAAAAAACCACCATGCAGTGATGATTCTTTCTTAAACCCACTACTAACCACAGCCTGTAATTATGCATAATTCCACCAAACAGTGGATCATTGTGTTGTGAAAGAGAACATTACTTAAGTATTTTCCCATTTGTAGCATTATCAGAGAAAGTGTCAAACCAGGAAAAACTGTGAGCTGCAGATACAGCTTTGAGGAAACATGGACTCGCCTCCCTGGAAACATTCTCATCAGGCCTTAACCCATTTAGCCTGTGTCTTAATGAGGCAAAAAGCCTTGCTGATCAGACCTCAGACACATGGGTAAATAACACCTTAGGGAAAGCTGGGAAATTAACAGAGCACATTTCAGCCTGAATCATTTATACATAATTATACACAGAAAAAGGATGAAAGGATCTGTCAGAGAGGGAACCCACCCGTAATCAAGCCTAAAACAAAACTATTAAAAAGGCAGAATGGAGACTGTTAAGTGGTTTGACCTTCAGTGACTCTGCTGTCGGGAGATGCAAAAAAGTCCAGGAATATTTGGCATATTTGCTAGAAGACATTAAAGTTATGGTAGAAAGAAAATGAGACGGCGACTCGGAGAGAGAGAGCAACAGATTAACTTTCCTTTCATGCTCTGATTTACTGCTAGGTGTCAGTTTAGTTGAAAGAATTTAATATAAAGTGATCTATGTATCTTGGCAACACTGTGGTATGACGAAAGGCTCGATATGAGCAGGTAGATTTCCATTCCTGCATCACAGCTCATACCGCGAAAAAATATCCATTGTACTGACGCTACAAAGTTTGGGTATTTTTCTAGCGTAAACAGAAGCTGGTGCCAAAAGTTTTTAGTCTTTCAGATAGAAGGAAACTGATTTGTAATGTGAGCAGTAACTTAAGACCAAAGCAACATCAAATGTATTTGCATTTTCTCTTCACAAGCTCAATATTCATCAGTCCAGAGCAGGACACTTGCACAGGCATGTACCCCAGCACAAGACGGTCTTCTGATTTGCAGACATTATCCTAAAGAAAGAAAAACTATTAACACAGATGGGATCAGTTTGCTTACGAAATAAGAATGTTTAAAACCGATTAGCAGGCTTTAATGCAAACTCACTGCTCTCCAAAGTTAAATAAAGACAGTCAATGTTCTTCTTATTGTACATATTGATCTGGACAGGTCTTTTACTACGTGGATTGTGATTGGACATTGGTGATTTTATCCACTCGCCACTTTTGCAACAGTGTATGAAAGCTGCACTACAAGTACACATTTTAAGATAACATTTTTTTTGCGACCGTTCATACTAATTTTGCTGCCCAAACGATTCAAACAACCTGAAGGCACATGTGAACAAATATAACTTCATAAAAAAAATGCTTTCCTTTTGTAGGTGTGAACATTTTTTTGTCAGAGACGGGCCCGCAGTTGTTATTCATACCCAAGGGCAGTTGCACGTATATGAAAAATAGTCACCATTGTGTTAAGGTGCATCACACTACATATGTTATAAGACTGTTTTCAGTTTTGCAAGTAAAATGTAACCATGCAAAGCCATGCAAAAGTAATGCTGCACGTACAGAATAAATAAATGAACGTAGTGGTTCAACCCGTGAGCCGTTTCTAACCGTACACCTCTCGACCTTTCACAGCAGTTAACTTTGCTCGTGAAACTTGGCAAAAAGAAACTCGCCAATTTCCTTCTACACTTATCCAGTGCAAACTCTGGTGTTTTCGCTCCCGCTGAGAGGTGCAAACTCAGACCTGTGTCAGTTTATCTGCAGCTGACAGCAATCCGCTCCATCACGCAGCCCGTACAGAATGAATGCAACAACGGTGCTCTCTCGGTTCACTGTAGACCAAAAGATAGGAATGATGCAAGCGTAGGCTCGGCTCTGCTATCATACCATTAAAGCCCTTGGGCGTACTAAGGGGCTATGACGCATAACAACTTGCTCACTCTCACACTTACACAGGGAAAAAGAGAGAGAGGGAGAAACAAACATACAAAGATTTAATCTGCGCTGGCCTCTCACTTTGATGAACCAAGGAGCCAAGAGTCTGGGTGCTGGATTAAGATGGCTGAACTAGATTCACACACACACACACACACACACACACACACACACACACACACACACACACACACACACACACACACACAACACACTCCCTCGCTTTCCCTAGAGGGGTTAACCCTGATACCCCATTCATTTACATTGAGTAGTCTTTTTTTTTCTAACGTGAACACAAAGACCGTCTCACAATGGTTAAAAAATCCACCTTTGAGATTAGCCAGCATAAACAAACAGTCATCTGAGAGGAGACCTTTCTCTCTTCTCTCCATCATACACAAGGGCTGAGGCCTTCTTTAGTCTGGGCCTGTTAATAAATTATATCCAGGGTCTAAATTAATGATCCATATTATTAGAACCGGTAGAGGCTAGTATGACTAGGATGTGTTTTGTTACAATGTGGAAAGCCAGCTTGATACTTACTTTGAGGTATTATGGAATCCGACACCACAGGCTATGCTAAAGAAAAATTCCAGAAGAGAGGTTTGATGCTGACTGATTCATGACTCAAACATGACCTTTTCCATTTATGCCAATCAGAAGATTGAACTGCAGAGGTGTAAGTATGCTGTAGGAACATTTAATAATTACTTGTGTTGTCTCAGTGGTGTGGGTACAGGGTCTGGCACACCAGGAGCTTCAGCTTGTCAAGATCTTTTGCCAGATTTGACTGAGTTTGAGCAAACTTAACTTGGGACAATAGGAATGCCTGAAAGTATCTGACAGTAACTGAGTATTACTATTTATCAAGAGGACCTGCAAGATAATCACAGAGTGTAGGTGAAAGGTAACAATAGGGCTTAAGTGTCAACCTGAGCCCTTTTGCAAACAAGCACTTAAGCACCCACACCTACACTTAACTATTAGGGAATCAGGCAGCAAATGCCATGAACCACATAGCCTGCATATGTCCATACATATAAAAAGCCAATTTAATAAGCATATAAAAATGTTTGATAAACCGATTACACAAATCTAAAGGTCTACTGGAGCCCAGGAGAAAAATCCCGGATTTTCCACCAACAATATCTGGTTTTATTATCTATTGTAAGTTGTCCTGAGATAACTGATATTATGAATTAGCATAATATAAATTATAAATTTTATGTAAATTTTGCTTATTTACCAGAACTAGATGGTAACTTTTTTTTCTAGTTGTCCAACTTGTGTTTAGCTTAGATTAGCACAAACACCAGCTAGCCTAGCTTGTTCCAAATGTTTTCTTCCAGTAGACCATGTTCATATCTGTCTATTAAAATTGGTCACATTTTGTAGTTGCAGCTTATGTGTATAACGTTCATAAAACCACACTGATGGTTGAATTTATACATTGGAATTTCGAATGGATTACAAAAAGCTTCAAGCGCAATAATAACTAGTTGGCTAGCTTACTAGCAAGCTTACTGGCTAGCTTATCCTCCAAGCCTGTACGCGACAATTATTTAAACGGAACATTTTGAAGTTGGCAATTTTGTTGGTTGAAATTTCGAATGTTTTTTTTTTGTGTTATAATTTATTATGCATTCACATGCTCCAGTTTCTAAATGGGGATGTTTTAATTTAGCGTTTCCACATTTTTTTTACACAGAATGTCAAAACAGCATAGATGTTAATAAAATGTGTTATATTTTATTCACTAAAGTATTCAAACATGTACTGTTAGATTATATTATACATATACTCAACAAGCAATGGCTAAAACATAATGCCACTGTACAGAAGCAAAGAAATGATAAGACACCACTGAGGAAAAGAGTCTTATTATCAGCTAATCATCGACTGTTGCTCACCATTTTTATGCCTGTACAATATCAGTAAATCAGCAACACTTACAGAGCTGTTGCTCCAGCAGGAGGGTGTGTTTCCTGAATAATGTCAAAAACTGTTTATTCAGATTATTCCAACCGCATATTTCTCTATTAGTGGTGCTATCTCGCCACTGAATGCAATTAAATGCACCAAGAAAGCTGCTCGCACTCATGAGCAAAGAAACCAACACCGGTTATTTTAGCAGCTCTGAATCGAAGTGTATATTGGCCAGGGAACTTCCATCAAATAATGCACTGGATTATTGACCTCCAACACTTCATAGGGTTTGAATGACAGGTTGGTATGGCTCATGTCAAGTCAACAAAATGTAAATAGGGTAAAAAGAACAAGTCATGCAAAATGACTGTACTACAAACTTTTCCAGGGTGAATCTCCCATTGTCCTTCTACTGTAAGGTTTTGTTCTCAGTTCAGGCTCATCTATCACCCAGACTGCGGTGAGAAGAGAGAGGAAGAGGATAGAAGTGAGAAAGATCAGTCATAAGAAGAGTGTGCCAAGCTTCTTGCACCTCCTCATTGCCCCCAAGCGCAGATTTAGACGGCCGGTATTGTGTATGCGTTCCACATGTTTATTGTCCCACTCAGAAGCCATTCGCTCGGTTCTGTGCATTAGTCAACAGATTTCTTCATTACCACTGTAGTTTATACCACCCAGGGAGACGGAAAGAGAGACACCTCAAAAAACAAGAAGAAAGTTTGTCACTTATATGCTCGAAATAAAGAAACAAATGGATAATAGAGAAATAAATAAAAGCTAATATCATCACCACAATTGAACTTTTTTTGAGAATTGCCAAACTGAGCCGTCCAAATTCAGGTTAAATGTGAAACGTTATCTACAGGATCTCAAATCGCAGGCCTGTAACTTGTTTACCTGAAAAGGTTATTACTGTGTCAGGCAGTCCCCTTCCTTTCCTGTAATTATGTACAAGCTTTGTCATATGAACCCATACACTGTACTCATACAGTACATGTGAGGTGATATTTGAGATAATATCACATCGAGTTGAGAAAACAAATTTATTTGGAACATATTCAAAATTAACATTTGACACACTGAAAATCTTTTATTTTTTGTTTGTTTTTTGTTTGTTTGTTTTGTTTATTGCAAATGGCAGATATGAAACAGAGGAGATATTTTTACACCCAGAACTGCAGTAAAACTTATAGCATGACCTACATAAGCAAATAACAGCACGCTGCCCAAATTACATTCAAAACAAAGACTTGATGTGAAATAGGAGTGCTGTAATATACCAAAAGGTAAACCTGCTAAATTGATATTAGATGCTTTTTTCAAGACATATGATACATGCACAGAGGCAATCTCTGCATTTAACAGCAGTAGGGACGCGTTTTAATTACAATTAATTACAATTTAATTATTATTTTTATTGTACATATTGTGCTAAAACTGTCATCTTGAGATGTTTCAGTCAACGTGAGATGCAATGGAAAGGAGGAGGTGAGCGTTTATGCCTAACTTTAACTGTGTCCTGATTGTAGCGTGTCAGTTAACACAGAGTGTGTCGGGTGTGGCTAAGTGCACATTTTTAAGTAGGATTTTTTTTTCTTTCATACGGTTAAAAAAGATACTGTTTTCATAAACAAATGTGGCCTTTTCCATGCAACTGATGAGATCATCCTGAACAGGAAAAGTTTATATATAGAGTGTGACACATAGGCTCTGTGTTTTATTGTAAGGTTAGGCACATCTTCTTGTGAAAAAGGTCTAGTGTTTCCGTTGATTCAGTAGTGTCAAAGTAGCTTCCCCAACACTGCCTTCAGTCATACCTGTGGTTTCTCTTCTTCACTAGCAATTTTCAGTGAGGACTGATAAATCTACAAGATCAGATTTTTTTTTTTTTTGTCATCACATGTTTCTGCAGTCATTTTCTGCTCTGTCCTGAAGGATTCATTTTTCTCTACTGAAATGCATTTATTTGCTTGGAACATGATTAGAGCTACACTCAGTGTCACGGCTTAACCTGCAAGTGTGCTAAAATGAGACTGTTGACTCTAAAAACTGTTAGCCAGTTCTTTGTGGCTCAGAACAGAAAGAGAAAAGAGAGCAAATGTCATGAAGGAAAGGGTGAAAATGATATACGGGGTATTTTCATGCCTTCAAGTTTTAGCAGAATCTAATTACCCACCCAGTTCACTGAAGATGGTGCCGTCATTACGAGACAGCAATCTAGAAGAAAGAAATGACAGACAGATCAAAGTCATCTGGGGGGAAAGAGAGTTTGTAGAAAATGAGCAAAGACAGACAGATTGCTGCTTGTAATCCAACAATAATTTGTCAGAGGAAGCAATTCCTTCTGGAGAGTTGCCAAGTCTGGGTATTTTACAATCACAGGAGGACTGTCATTATATCTTTATTAATTCTAATGAAACCTGGCAAGTGTGATCGGATGAGTCAGAGCTCTCAGACACACATTCTGTTAGTTTTTTCTTGTAGAAGTCAGTGATAGTAGACATAGTGCAACTCTTTTAAGGTTGATTGCTCAACCTGCATGTTTGTTGCCGTGCATGAGCTAGTATATTTCAAATGTATGCCGTTAGGTGATGTAAGATATGTGCTTGTAATAATTTGTTCATTTAAAAGTTTTAGTTTATACAGTACAGTGCATGCTCTGTGAATGTTTATCTCTTCTTTACAAAAATCATTCATTTGACAGTCATGCACAACAGGGAAATAAAGAGAGACTCAGCAAAGGACTTTGACAACAGCTTCTTGTTCTAACCCACAAATGATGGTTTAGGTTATCGAGCCTGTATGTTGTGATGAAAAAACATCATCTAACGCTCTAAGTACACAAACCACCCATTATACTGAGCTTCACTCCTGGTACCTTTGTGAGATCATCTGTGCTAGTGTGATGAGATGGAAAAAAAACATCAGCTGTTTAAAATATTGAAACTTTTTCACAACTTCCAAACAGGATAGGTAAGAGCCTCAAACATGCTCTTGGTCTTTGATAAACCTTCAAATGGAAATATTAAAAAAATAATGGAAATCATCTTCTGAACATTAAGTTTGTATTAAGTCCATCAGAGTGCAGCATGCCAAGTGTCAAACAAAATGTTGTTGCTATGATCACTATTTTGATCATTTTTAATTTTTGATGTTTGAAACACATTGCCACTTTGATTTTATGATTTGTTAGAAAAACGTCACGTCAGATGAGGTACAGAGTCACAGAGTCCTGGTGAAATTACTTATTTTCAAAAATACAATGCATTTTTTTCAAATGAGTCCTTTAAAAGATATATTCATCCCAGCTTTGACAGCATGCAAGGGGACAAAAATGACCTACACTAAGTTTCTAACGACTGGCTGCTGGTCATATTAGTCACAATGACTGTGCTGTTGGTCGACTTCCTTTCGTTGCCTCTCCGTCTAATTTTGTCACCTCTCTTTACAGGCCTCTCACGTTAAACTGTGTGCTACACTCAATAAAGGTGTCAGTTGGAAAGCTATCTTCATTAACCACAATCCACAAATACCCTTCAACAACTGTGAGCTCCAGCATGTTTATTCTACCGTGAGTAACAGTTTCCACAATCAAGAAGCAGAGGCAGTGAAAACAATAAGAGATTTTGTTTTTTTGGAATCCAGGAAAACTAAATGAAGAAGAGACATGGTCATTACACTTACTTTTAGACATGCACACTGAATAAACAGTGCAGATAACAAATGACAGCTAATGGGGTGATAATTTAGGGTGCAAAGAAAAAACAGTGTAAAACAAAGTAGCAACTTCCCCTTTTAGAGTCTTGACTTGGAGGCTTCAATTATATGCATAATCATATCATGTTCTTTGATTTTTATCTTTACAATATTTACCCCATGCTCAGATCTTCTCCTTTTGAGTCTTTTTGCAACATTATAAATTTGCATTGCACTATTTAAACTTACTTAAAGAAAGAGGCTGTAAATACGCAAATGCATGACTTCATTTTTAGTCTATGCAGTAGAATGCATTATGCTACTATACCGTTATTGGTCCTATCTGCATGTGTTGCTTTTTGCTTGAATGTGTGTGGGAAAACTATTTTCATGTCTACATTTAAGTATCATCTCTATGTCTGTGTGAATGGCTAAGTGCCAACAATTACTTCAGTAAGCTTATACCAGTGCTGCACTGCAGTGCGAATGGGTGTGCACAGATGCATGTGTCTCTGCATGTCAGTGTAACAGAGCCATGGTTGGGTCTTCCTGGTTCTGATCCATCCATGGGTCACCATTCATATCCAAGGCTTCTTGATTCCTCTCTGTCTGTCTGTCTGTCTGTCTGTCTGTCTATATGTGTGTGTGTGTGTGTGTGTGTGTGTGTGTGTGTGTGTGTGTGTGTGTGTGTGTGTGTGTGTGTGTGTGTCCTGGCAGGAGGCTGGCGGTCGGTGTAGCCACAGTTGGCAGTGGGCCACCCCCTCCATCCCTCTCCCCACTCTCTGTGAGCACAATGGGCAATCCGGTAAAACAATACAGGCCGAGGAACAAGGCCCTCTATAGAGCGAGCGACACAGTATCCCTGAAAGCGAAACACTCCAAAACTCAGGGCAGTTGAAACAGAAATAGTAAGCTAATTTCAACCCCACCACCACTTACTCTCTACCTGTTACTCCATTCAAAGCCAACAATATTATTTTCCACAGAGTAGGAATCATGGCACGGTTTGTTATTTTTAAGCTGCACCCTCCCATTTTATGATTTAATTTTAAACATCACCTACTCAGTTTCCTGTATAATCATGTATATGTGTGTGTATGTGTAATAAGGAACACAATAGCAAAAAAGAAACCAGATGATAAATAAACATTTGGATTCTGTGCTAATCTGATATTTGGAGTAGTCTTATTAAAGTTTATTTTTCTTTGGTTTTCAAGTCACGTTAATGTTGTTGTGTTCTCTTACTATTTATAATTGTATTTTGTGCAAACCTGTCACATTCACTATCAAGCTGTTATGGTATTACTGCTTATACATATATTTTTTACAGTCATAATTGACAAAAATCATCAGTGGTATTAAGAAAAACAGTGACTATTTATTGCTCTGTTAGCTAAACCTAGCTAATATAGCTAAAGAGCAGCTACTTAAATACAGGTTAGCAAACTTAGCTATCAGGAAGCTCTTGTTTGCACATAAGTCGGCATCTTCCATGCAAACCATGGGTGATCACCACAATCCGCTAGGGATTTACAGCAATTGTGGGGGGTATTTTGATGCAGCAGCATTTTGCAAGGAATTTTACCCGACAACTGCCAGCGCCAAGTCATCGAGGCATATACAGTTTTCCCTAGCACCTGGTGATTGCCAGGTAGGTCACCAACCAGTCTCTAATCCTTTGTGACTGATAACCACAAACTACAAATTTAAAATTTTCTAGTCTGATCATATAGTGAGTGCGTGCAGTTCAAGTAATGAATGAGTAGGAGTGTAACTTTTTACTATCTTTACTCCATGATGTCACTATCTGTGTGGCAGTGCCACACTAATATTAGAGCTACTAAAACCACACAGCAGTGACCTTTTTGTTTCTCTGAAGAGGGAAACAGCCATTGAGTAGAGCACTTTGAATTTCTGAACCATCCTATGTTTAGAAAAGTGTGAGTTCGGATCTTTAATGCAACACACTGAACAAACATAATTAGAAACATTTTGGCTTGCGTTTGCTCAGTGGCAACTCTCAGTAACTGACAAAAGCAGTTCACACAAAGCAGACAAGCAGACATGTTCCCATAGGTTAGGTTGTTGTTCTTTGAGCTGTATATACAATAAACACTGAGACCCTTTGCTTGGAGACACAAAATGTGAGCTCTGAGCTAGTCCTGCGGGTTTGACCAGTAAAGAGCGAGAGCTGCACAACCTGTTGATGCAGGCAGAGAAACATTCCATTTGGCCCCTTACACATTCACACCCACAGATACACTCACAGAAAGCAGAGAGTGAGAGGAAGACAGGCATGCTTTACAGTACATGCCATGGAGTAAAGATCTGCTACTACATCTGTGCTTCTGAATCCCAGCGTAGTTTATCACGCGCACCAGATCTTCCTCTTAGTGCCCACTCACTAATACCAGTTATTAAACCAACATCCTGTTCTCACTGCTGTCGCTGCTACTTTACAGAGGCGTCACTAAGCACAAATCATGAATCTCAGTCCTCCAAAGCTAGAGCAGCCTTCAGACATGTAGACCTAATCAAAAATCTAACGTTTCCCTTGTTTGCAGATGGAATCTCTCCCATATTTATCAATCACGGTCTATCGCTTCTTCCCTCTTCCCTCCCTCAGGCTGCCGGGCGTATCAGAAATGACTGGCACACCGGCACATTTTATCACACTTATCACATCACCATCACCCTGCCTCACATTTGCCCTACCCAGCACACAGACAGACAGACACACACCTCGGCTACATTACCACTTATTACACATTACACAGCTGATAAGATCCCGTGAGCTGATAGCGTCACCTTGCCCTAGAAAAGGTCGAGAAAATGTGTTGGGAAAAACTATCAAAGCACATGCTGGGAGTTTTTAAAGCATGCCGACATGTCATATAAGAGCGTGTGAGGGAAGTGGCCTAATGGATTTTTTCTGCAGCTGCACAAAAGGATCGTAATGAATGTGTTCATTCGTGCCAACCAGAGACTTCAAATGGAGGAAGCAAATGATTTTTTTTTAAATAAGCTGCTTTAAAATGTTCTAATATTTCTCCTTAAGCTGAGAATATGGGACATTTTCTCAATTTAAATATGTGTTTTCTGTTTTCTATTATGAATAAATTGTATTTATGCGTGTTCTGCATAGTGTACCAACTCTTACAGGGTTGCATATCGTTCCCAGAAAAGCTGTAGGAAGAATCTCGCTGTAACTCCATGCCAATGTAAGTGAAGTGAATAAGTGAAGTACATGTTAAAAAGCACATTATTTCAACCTTTACCTGCTCAGTGAGCATGCATTTAAATCTTGAGATAATGAGATTTTAAAGAGGTCGGTCAGCTTGAAAGTGACGAATGCTGAATGGATTCTCTGAAAGGCTTCAACTTCACTGCAGGCTGCACCGCGCTGCATTCCATCATCTTAACCGAGGCTCCATTAAATAAAGTAGTAGTCTTCCATCCAGCTGCCCTCCTGTCAGCGTGACACGGGAGCAGCGCACTGTAATGCAGCAGCTCCGGCTAATTGGAATATCTCTGTTTCACCTGACATGTTGTGGAGAAGTATTGGAGTGATGAAGCGAAGAGGCCCCTTGGGGGTACAGAGAACCGCTCTAAGTCTTTACCTGCCCCTTTCCCAGTGGCAGAGAAGAGAACTGAGCAACCGAGAGACTTGAAAGGTTTATCCACATCTGTGTTTGAGAGAGTGCATGAGATGAAAGTTCAACCGCTCCGGGATGAGGCTCTGTCTTGGCCTTGCTGTTATTCATGTTAAATCTTGCCTCATCTGTTGCACCACTTGAGGAATGTGACGAGTGGGAGAAACTGTCCAACTTTCAGATCCTCAAGGTAAAACTCGTACTGGTACTGTCGGCAGTTAGCTAAAACTGGTTTGACTTATTTAGTCCACTTGAGATCATATTAAGTCATCTTTGCCCCACGATGCCAGATAAGTTTTGATATGTAAAAATCCCTGATTGTAATGCACAGACTCTATTGAGCTGTACATGCAATAAACCTGTCAACCTGCACTTTACTTCACCTCTCGCTATGAATTATAGTGATGTTGATTCACCTTCAAGATACTCCAAACACGTGTGTTCAGTTGCAAGTTTAGTGAGTGTCTACAGACCTGCGCGCACATGTGTATGTCGCAGTGCAGCTCTGAGGTTCAAAATGGAAATCAAGAATGTTAATGCTGCGAGTAGCCCTCCAGCAAAGGGAGTGAAACCAACCAGTGAGTTCCCTCTGTTAATGAACAGTTGCATTTAAGCATTCTTTCTTTCACTCTCCAGCACAAACTCACACACACACACACACACAACACATGTTTGTACATACACACACCTGTCTTTAGCTTTCCCAGGTGTTCCTGTGTTGGCTCTGCAAAAGAGCTTCTTTCGTTTTCTTGTTCGGATCAATGCAACGTGTCCCTTAGATTTAATCACGTTCGTTCAGCTTTGGAGTTGGACATAGGTGGTCACTACTATGGTTTGTAGGTAACCTGAATCAGGCTCACACACCTGTGCCTCAAATCTGTCCTCTTTACGACTGTCTATACAGTGGCAGAACCCAGGTATTGGTATGACTTGGCAGCAGTGATCGAGTTTTAACTACCGGCCGGTGGTCAGCGTTGTGTGAACCTTGGCGTGACCTTCAGTGACCCCCTGCCTTCTACTGCAGTTCATGGCTTTTCGGAGCTGGATCTGGCCTCTCTGTGAATTGAGCTTTAAATGAAGCCCATTATCCAGTTGCACAACCTCCCAAACTGAAGTCCCAAAGGGGCTCCCCTTAAGGGCTAGCAGGGGTGTCCATTATGGGTCCTCAGCCAGGAGGTAGAGGGGAAGGAGGGCATCCATTACGGCTCTGGGGGATGTAATGTCCAGATGGCCAGGTGCTACAGAGGAACCTGTCCCACCCCACAACAATCCCACCTTTCATCACCGATTCACCTCAACCCTCCATCGGCACAGACCTGGTGGTCACACTGGGCTAGTCAAGCATAGAGAAGAGCAGGAAGAAGAGCGTTGGACCACAAGATGTTTCAGTGTCTTTAGATTTAAACAAGATTTAAAGCTCTCTGTCATGCTAACGGAAAGTCATCAGTTCAAGTTGGGGCTGCCTATGAAAAAAAATAACCCTGCAGCGAGTTCAACAGAATTCAGAGAAAAGTCTTGTAAGGAATCTGCAACAAAGTCAGAGATGTTTCAGAATTTTCAGTCTGTCAACATGTCAATGTGAAGCAAGACTTGATACATCATCTCAAACATTCATTCCTCTTCTCTTTGACTATCCAAAGACTGGAATTACCCGAAGCAGAGCTGGGAAAAAAAATTCAATTTTTTTTATCCTGCGTTGCTCAAGAGCTTGGCAAGTATAGCGTATGCTACGTTCTTGTTCCAAACCTTTACCGCTCAGGCAAACATACATTCACAAACTCGCACACTTCCCACCCACATGCATACAAATCCCACCCCAATACACACAGGCCCGTTGTGAAGCCACAAAACAGAAACAACAAGCCGCTCAAAAAACACCCAGGGGACTCACAATTCACTGCTCAATCAATCTAACCGCTGTGCGAGCCGACACGCACGCTCGCTCTCACGCGCACTTAAGACACATTTAAATGCGGCAAATATGTTTTATGACAAATGAATGAAAAACATGAATGAAAAACATGAATGAAAAACATGCGTGCACACAGAGCTCTACACTGCATTGCCCTCAAGGGACAGGCCAACAAGTGCAGATATAGGATTACTTGAACCGACGCTTCATTCTTCCTATTGTGAACATGAAAATCCAATGAGGGGCCTCTAAGTGGATGCACTTGTACAGAGAACCTGTTCTAAGGCCGCTAATTAAATCTAAACAGGCGCTGACATTGATTTGAGAGGCCATTATCGTCCCCTTATGGTCATAGAAGCCTCATATGTTTTACAAGTGTGTGTGTGCGTGCAAGGGAGGCTAGAGCCTCACGGGGTAAATGCCTAAAAAGTTTTCAATTCAAAAACATTTAAAGCCTAACTAAAATTGTTCTCCCCACTAAAGTTTCTCAACAAAAAAAAAAAAAGATGAATACCCACGTGTCACTTTCTTAACAGCCCATGAGGTTGTCATGGTTGTGCCCACTCATGGAGAAAGAAGTTCGTAACTAAACATACTTTAGGTGTTAGGACAAGATTGAGTAACACTTCCACAGAAAGGCACAGTTTGACAGCTTCTTTGGCTTTCACCTGAGGGCGCAGAAGCTGACATAAAACTGAAAGCAAAAGAGGAACATTTTTATTTAAACCTGCAACAACACCCCCCCCCCCCCCCCGCCCCCCAAACAAAAACAAAAAGAACGTGCAGTATCGATAAATTGTAAGCAAATTGGGAGTACAGGAGCATTTACAGTACAGCGTAAAAGGGGACATTTGCAATTTGAAGGCAATCCATTTCCTGAAAAATACAGCCGACTATGTGACGTTTTGCTACGTATTGCTACTGTATATCATATTACAAAGTCACCTGACTTCTGCACCTGACTAAGATGTGTATTTATACGTTACTATCTAGTTTTAGTTTTGTGTTTTAGTTTGTGTAGGAGTGAGGAATGTAGTGGGTTATACTCTGAAAGTACAGGGAGCATGTTCTCCAGAGTTTCAGTTGCCACACCTATATTTATAATAACCTGTGACAGCTTTCAGTTAAACTGTGACTTAGTAGTGGTGAATGTCTTAGCCTGCTTTAAAGCAAGAAACCAGATAGACGGGCCAATGAGAAATGGCTATTGGAAGGAGAAAATATAAGTAAAATACCCCAATAGAAAAAGTCTGCCTGGGTTTCCCAGTGAGAAAACTGCTTGTACTGTATCTGTATGACACGTGTTATTAACACATATTTCATTTATTCCAACTTCTCACTCTACACCAGAAGACTTGCCACGAGGCATCAACGTCCGGGTGAAGGAAAGTTCAGATAGGATCATTTTCTCTGCCTGAAAAACTGTGTGAAGAACACACACAGCACGGGGAATGCAGATCTTATACACATTATGTGTATACGTTAAAAGACATGTGGTCCGAGGCAGCTAAAGTGGTCACATTCATCACCCAAGTAGAAGTACAGATACTCGTGTTAAAAAAAAAGTCCTCTTGTAAAACTTCAAGTACTGATTCAGCTTCTTTACTCGAGTAAAAGTGAAAATGTAAAAGCTCTGATACAGTGGGGCAAAAAAGTATTTAGTCAGCCACCGATTGTGCAAGTTCCCCCACTTAAAATGATGACAGAGGTCAGTAATTTGCACCAGAGGTACACTTCAACTGTGAGAGACAGAATGTGAAAAAAAAATCCATGAATTCACATGGTAGGATTTGTAAAGAATTTATTCGTAAATTAGGGTGGAAAATAAGTATTTGGTCACCTCAAACAAGGAAAATCTCTGGCTCACACAGACCTGTAACGTCTTCTGTGAGAAGCTTTTCTGTCCCCCACTCATTACCTGTATGAATGGCACCTGTTTGAACTCATCATCTGTATAAAAGACACCTGTCCACAGCCTCAAACAGTCAGACTCCGAACTCCGCCATGGCCAAGACCAAAGAGCTTTCGAAGGACACCAGGAAAAGTATTGTAGACCTGCACCAGACTGGGAAGAGTGAATCTACAATAGGCAAGCAGCTTGGTGTGAAGAAATCAACTGTGGGAGCAATCATCAGAAAATGGAAGACATACAAGACCACTGATAATCTCCCTCGATCTGGGGCTCCACGCAAGATCTCATCCCGTGGGGTCAAAATGATCATGAGAACGGTGAGCAAAGATCCCAGAACCACACGGGGGGACCTGGTGAATGACCTGCAGAGAGCTGGGACCAAAGTAACAAAGGTCACCATCAGTAACACACTACAACGGCAGGGAATCAAATCCCGCAGTGCCAGACGTGTTCCGCTGCTGAAGCCAGTGCATGTCCAGGCCCGTCTGAAGTTTGCCAGAGAGCACATGGATGATACAGCAGAGGATTGGGAGAATGTCATGTGGTCAGATGAAACCAAAGTAGAACTTTTTGGTATAAACTCAACTCGTCGTGTTTGGAGGAAGAAGAATACTGAGTTGCATCCCAAGAACACCATACCTACTGTGAAGCATGGGGGTGGAAACATCATGCTATGGGGCTGTTTTTCTGCCAAGGGGACAGGACGACTGATCCGTGTTAAGGACAGAATGAATGGGGCCATGTATCGTGAGATTTTGAGCCAAAACCTCCTTCCATCAGTGAGAACTTTGAAGATGAAACGAGGCTGGGTCTTCCAACATGACAATGATCCAAAACACACCGCCCGGGCAACAAAGGAGTGGCTCCGTAAGAAGCATTTGAAAGTCCTGGAGTGGCCTAGCCAGTCTCCAGACCTCAACCCCATAGAAAATCTGTGGCGGGAGTTGAAAGTCCGTGTTGCTCGGCGACAGCCCCAAAACATCACTGCTCTCGAGAAGATCTGCATGGAGGAATGGGCCAAAATACCAGCTACTGTGTGTGCAAACCTGGTAAAGACCTATAGTAAACGTTTGACCTCTGTTATTGCCAACAAAGGTTATGTTACAAAGTATTGAGTTGTATTTTTGTTATTGACCAAATACTTATTTTCCACCCTGATTTACGAATAGATTCTTTTCAAATCCTACCATGTGGATTCATGGATTTTTTTTCACATTCTGTCTCTCACAGTTGAAGTGTACCTCTGGTGCAAATTACTGACCTCTGTCATCATTTTAAGTGGGGGAACTTGCACAATCGGTGGCTGACTAAATACTTTTTTGCCCCACTGTATGTATTTAGTCTCAAACTAAAAGCTAGCTCCTTAGAGAGTTTTTCTACCACCCCCCCCCCTTTTTTTTTTTTTTTTGCCAAACTAACTGAACCTCATGACATACCAATATGCTATGGGATGTTGATTTTAGTGGGTTGTTGGCCTTTGACACCTTGTGAGATATTGGTTTTAGTTTATTTTCATTGTAGTTTTTTAGTTGACTCTATGCTGTTTTATCTCATTTTCTAATATAGGGCTGTTTTAATTTTTATGCTGTTTTGTTTTATTCTATTGTTCTTAACTTATTTACTGTACAGCACTTTGGTCCCGTGCTGGGTATTTTAAAGTGCTTTATAAATAAAGTTGGATTGGATTGGATAATAAAATAATATTAAAACACAGGAAGATACACTTTATTTTAACTTGAATTCTAATAAATATTCTCATATTGAAGACTTTACCTCCACACAGAAAACTTAGTATAGTGGTTAAAGTGGGATTTTGGTAGATGTGGGAAGCCTTGACTCTAGTGGTGAAGCTGTGGGGAAATAATCCCTTAGAAATAAGTCAATAACTTCTGTTAAGAGCTACAGTAGATTTTCTTTGTGTACAGTCTGTGATCACATGATCTGTGCTGATGCTCTTTGTGAATAGAATAGAATAATCCTTAAATTGTCCCACAAGGGGAAATTTGGTAGTCAGGTCGGAGCTGCTGATACTGGCTGCCAGGTCGGAGCGGTGCCGAAATAAATATAATTTAACACCATTACTGTCCTGGTTAAGGTCAGGAATAAGGTTATGGTCAGGGCTAGGGATAAGGTTAGGTTTAGGGCTGGAATACAGGGCTGGAACGTCTATTACCGCGGGAGCGTCATTGCACTGGATTCCAGCCATAACCCGCCGCGTACCATAAGAACGCCGAAGGTCTCCTTTCGCGTTCCTCAGGAACGCCGCGGGATGTGACAAAACGCCTCGGGAGTGAGAACGCTCTGAATATATTACAAAGTGGATAATATGCGGATCTGCAGACCTGAATTCAACAAGGTATACGTAGATGTAATATGAGCCTGATGCCATTTAAAAAAGTAGAATTTGGTGAGTGAGTGACTGGGTGTCTCCTCCTTGATGTAACCTCACACTGTCCATGAACGCTACAGCCGCTCTGCACCACATCACTTTCAGTAAACTGCCAAATGTTTTTAAGCACATTTTACAATGTGGAAACTTAACTTTAGCAACACATGACACATAGATCCACTGTCTGCCCCTCTGTCATATAAGCTTTATATTTCTAGTTTATCAAATGTCACAGAGCAGACGGCATCTTTAAAAGTAATCTCTCCTCTTCCTCTTCTATCCTTGCTGCTTTCTTCATGTCTGAGTGAACTTATCTCACTTTCTTGTCTCTCCCTGGGAAATACGAGCACTTTACCATTAGCAGACACACTGTAGAAAGAAACAGTTTGTGTGTTTGCTGATATTTGTGGAGTTGTTAGTTGCATTTCAAATTAACAGCCATTGATTGATTTCCCTTCCTCTCTTCCTCTTTCATGTCAGTTAGTCATGTGCAGTAACCATTGATGATAGATGCACCAGCATTTGTACATCATTGCTTCCCACCTCTGGATGTGGTACATACTGGACAAAATCTAGTTGGCTTTTTAAAAAATGCTTCTTTCTAATGTTTCTACACAATCTGCACATTGCTAAGAAATCCCTTCTTGGATCTCATAATGAACTATAGTATTTGTCTGATAATTTTATCACAAATTTTCTGAACGATGTCAACATCACAGTCATAGTGGAGAAGTTCAGTAAATCCAGTTACTGGATGTAAGGCCTTTCAGACACTTTCTGACTTACAGCTGCCTGTGTCAGAACACCTGTATATCAAAGTGGTCAGGCCCCTTTCGAGCATTTTAGCATAGCAGTGTAAGGGGATTTATTCGAGTTTAGAGCTTCATTTTTCAGCCAGGAAGTTGCTGCTTGGTTTGAACCCAGTCTTAAAAAAACTCTATCATCAGCAAAGCTATGTATCACCAAGGACATAGCAGAGGAGAGTGGGTATACAGGATGTAAACACACTCCAGTTTCAGTTATCACTCCTATAATTATAATAACCTTTGACAGCCTTCAGTTACAGAGGCAAAAATACTAGGTCCACATTACACCTTAGCCATGGAAACCTTTGCCATGAAGCTCCTGGCACACATTTTTTGTGTCGATGTTACTGCTAAAGGCATTGGGACTGAAAATGCCAGAATACAAAGGTTAAGAGTTGTAATCCAATACTAGTTTCTATACAGTGTATATATCTCATGGTGAATCCTCACCCTACCCAGGATGAAAACCTTACCCTTGATGACTTTGGAATTCTAGGGAAGTAGGAATATGTCAGTAATACTGTGGTTAGGTTAATAAAAACATATTCCCAAATTAATCCTGTCATATTTGGAGAATTGCTTTAAGTTAACAGTAATTGCCAACCCAGGGGAATGATGCAATCTGGCCACTGTGCACAAATGATGGCATTGGAAGAAAGTCTTTTTTTTTCCCTTCTGGTGGATGTTTCTTTAATGGCATTATGTGAGAACCACAAATAGGACTTTTTGGGGTACTACCTACGGGCATGATAGCCAGGATTACTTATTCACTTCCTTTATTGCACTGAAGAGTTTTCTAACTCGGAAGTCATGACTTGAAGTTACAGTAAATTGTAACTTGTCGTGTAAACTTACATGAAAAGCTGTGGAAAGAGTATCGTCAGTGGAGGGGAATTTCTCTTTAGGCAAGAGCTGCACACTGTTGCTTTACACAAACAAACAGGAACAAAAGAAGCATTTAACCCAGTGCTTGCCAGTTGTTTCATATTTCAGAAACATGAATATTTGATGGTATTCATTATCAGAAAAGAGGCAATAAACTACAACTGAAGTATTAAAGTGCTTGTAAATATAGTGGATGCTGCTCTAAATTTAGCATTAGAGATCAATAAACACTGATAACATGATGGTTTAAAAAAAACACGTGATTATTTAAGTGGGTTTTATGCTTTGTTTTGATATTTGTATTATGGGAGACAAAAAAACATACCCTAACATCCTATTTGCAACTTCCTCTTGAAGTTTGATGGTTTTTACCATTCACATTGTTACTGTTTAAGTGAAGTTGAGTGGTGCGAACGTGCAAAACAGCACAAGCACAATGGTGATCAGTCGGCTCTCCTTGGATGGATTTTGAGGAGCAGTTCACGTCTAAAAAAACCCCAAAACAAAATCTGCTCACATTGGGTTATAATTTAGTTTCGAATCACTGATATTGTCACAAATCTCAGCTCTAACACCTGATTAATCGCCACACGTGATAAATACAGATGATAACAAGCAGCCCGACATCGCAACAAGACAAAGCAATGAAAGGAAAATGCTTTTAAAAATATCTGAATTGTCCAAGCTCTATTTATTCACATCTCTTGGTATGTAGGAGTTTTTCTTTTTCTTTCTCATGAGCCAACAATTACAGGAACATTTTCATCTCCCTGACATGTTGGAAAAGACGTAGCTCGGAGAGAAGAGGAGTTCAGAAGGGGGAGGAATGGGTGGAACAGAAAATTCATGGAGTGATGGAGATGGAGATGATAAAGGTGAGTAAGAGAGGAAAAGAAAGATTGATGAGGGGTTGTTTTCTTTTTCTCGGGACTCTCTCGCTGTCCTCCTCTTTCCTCTCTTTCTCTTTTTTCCCTCGGGCTGATCTCAGCCTTGCATGTCCGGACGGGCTTGAGTCAGTCCCAGGTAAAACTGGTCACCCGAGTCCTCCCCTTCATCTTACCCCACCTCCATCTCCCCTTTAGCTCACCTGCCCCCCCCAAATCTGGCACCATGAGTAAGAACAGGAGAAACCGCCAGAGTGCTGCGCGGCATTCTGCACCGATGAAGCATTACATAAAACAATGCCACCACTGTTGAGCCAAAGTTTTGTATGAAATAAGTTTTTCCCCCTCAGTTGATTTACAGCAGCATTGTTCCAAAATGAACCCATGTGTGCATTTGACAATCCAAACTTTTGTTTGTCTCGTTGCTCTCGACGCTTGGTGACAACAGTCCAGCTCTCAAGGTTAAGCTGCAGATGTGTTAATGTGCTAAGACTGTGTGATTGTTTTGTTTTTTTTGTTTGTTTTTAAAAAAAAAAAAAAAAAAAAGCATTTCAAGAAACAGCCGAGTGAATAGTGAGGAAGAAAAGAAAAGAGAAGGGATGAAAGGGGTGGGGGAGAGAAAAAGCTCATTTCTGCTGACATGGACGGGCTGCTTAAAGGGGACAGCAAGCCAGGGCAGCAGAGAGTGACAGAGCTACAATGGAAACACAATGGAGACTCTCCTTCCCCCAATGCCAGCCATCTCCCCTCGCTGGCGGTTTTATCCCACTGTCGCCCCTGCCAGACGACAGCGCGGGCCAGGCTTGTTCAGCAGAGCCGCAATAAGACAACACTAATAAACGCCAGCTGGGGGGGGAGAACAACAAATAGCTTACACTTTCAAATTTTACACTGAACTAGTCAGGGCTAATTCCCTCCTCCAATGTTTAGGGGAAAACACCAACCCCCACTAACCCCTTCCTTTTTTCTCTCATACTACCTCATCCCATCCCCAACCTGTTTATCCACTGTCAACAATACAGGGCCTGCCGTTGGAGCGAGGCACCTGCTGCTTCCTGGTTCATGGCTGGTGATCGGGAGGCGTTCAGATAAACAAACTCTGTCTCGTTTGGTTCGAGTGTTGACAGCGACGCATTCCCAGTTTTCATCTGCTCTTACGCAACTCGGCACTGCACTGGCGCTCTGCTGTGCTTTTTTGGGGGGGGGCATATCGGCCTTCCTTGCCTACTTTAAGCATATTTACTTTGCGTCTACGTGCGCCTGTCCTTGTGTGCCTTTACTTTGCTTATTCTGCAGCTTACAAATTGCTTGCGCAGGCACCATTAAGTGCAGCGCTCCAGAGTCTCGCCTGGAGCACAAGCGAGATGAAATGTTTATCTTTCTATTACAGTATAAACCACACCCACCCGTATAATATTAGGTAAGTAGGTGAGTAAGGCCCTGATGGAAACGTTTCTCTAAACTCAGTAAGCAACACCAAGGTAACTCGGTGAATCATCAAAGGCATGAGAACCTGAGGGCATCAAGTCACCTACAATCTAATTTCCTAATGACTTCAAAAGGGTTTGTGTGTGTGTGTGTGTGTGTGTGTGTGTGTGTGTGTGTGTGTGTGTGTGTGTGTGTGTGTGTGTGTGTGTGTGTGTGTGTGTGTGTGTGTGTGTGTGTGTTTTTAGTAACTCCAAGTGAGATCACGCTTTCAGTTCTGTTTAAACTTGAGGAGATACATTCAGGGCACAAGAAGTTATGGTTGTCTCTTTGTCTGCCTGCTTTGTGAGACTGTCACTAGAGGTCAAGCTCTATTAACGGCATTCTTATCTCTTCTCCACCGTTTAGACGGCACTTAAGAAAATTAGAGTCCACAATGAACACAACTACACAGTCACAATCCATCCTTCCCTACATTTCTTCACTATCCCAGGCTCTTCAAACGTGAGATTATGGACAAAAAAAGTTTGTTTTGAAATGAAAGTCTTGCAGCAGATTGAGCTGTACAAGCCGTAATTGGTGACTCAGTCTTGCTGCTGTGTGAATGTATGTAGCATGCATTCACATCACTGATTTAAATCATTGATTTGGTCATTTGCAGCTCACAAGATGCCAGGTCATTTATGCTAAAACTGAGTTTTTGTTTTTCCACATGTGCTCTTTGAGTAAGCAGTTTGAGTGCGCAATTTTCACCAATCTCAGGTCCACCAGCATTGGTATGTGAGTGTGTATTTAAGTGTGTGTAACATGGGGGAAATGTGTACATGTGTTGGTGTATTTTCCAAATGCTTCCAAATTTACTTCTAAGGTCCCAGTGACGCAGATCTGGAGTCCCGTCAGTAATTCACTAGTAACCAGCAGTGGTTAGAAACATGGTGTCTAACCAGATACGTACTGTTCAAGTAATTATAAAAAGTTAATGGTGAACTGGACTTTACGCAGAAGCAGATCAAAGTGTTTTACAAAGCCAAAGTAAATGGCATTACCTTGGAATCTGGTAGTATTTTTGACCAGGTTATGCCCTTCAACGAGCATATTAAACAAATATGTAGAATTGCATTCTTGGGTTTACAGAGTATCTCTAAAATTAGAAACATTTTGTCTCAGAGTGATGCTGAAAAACTTGTTCATGCATTTTTGTACTTTTAGGCTGGACTACTGCAATTTATTATTATCCACTTGTTCCAAAAGTTTCCTGAAAAGCCTTCAGTTGATCCAGAATGCTGCAGCAAAAGTACTGAGTACTGAGTGTCCCTGTTAAATCCACAATTTATTTTAAACTGCTTCTCCTCACATACAAGGTCTTAAATAATCAGGCCCCATCTTATCTTAATGACCTTATAGTACCGCATCATCCCAAAAGAGCACGTCACTCTCAGACTGCAGGCTTACTTGTGGTTCCTAGAGTTTTTAACAGTAGAACGGGAGGCAGAGCCTTCAGCTTTCAGGCCCCTCTTCTGTTGAACCAGGTCCCAGTTTGAAATTGGGAGACAGACACTATCTCTACTTTTAAAATCAGCCTTAAAACTTTCCTTTTTAATAAAGCATATAGTTGGGACTAAATCAGGTGACCCCGAATTCACCAGCAGCCTTGGCTGCAGAGCCTGGTTCTGCTGAAGGTTTCTTTCTGTTCAAAGGGAGTTTTTTTTCTTCCCACTGTCACCAAGTGCTTGCTCATAAGGGGTCGTCTAATGGTTGAGGCAGCACCTCCACTGAGACAGATCTTACCCAGCAACGACTCTACAAAGGATCGGGGAATGTATATTTTTCTCTTCTGACTTGAAGATGGCAGGTGTGAGTGAGTTTTAAGTCCCAACTGAAGCCTAACATTGATGTGTTGCTACTGCAGGTTACTCTGTCTGGTGACACATAGAATTTCTGTTTCATTTTGTCTTGAAAAACTCCAATGTTATCAAATATTTATATATAAGTGAATATGTATAAATATATATTATATATATATTATACAGCTAATTTCTGACAGCTGGAGGTTGAACTCTTCAAAAATGTTTTGTAAAACAAAGATGTTTCCTTATGCCTTTATAATCCTTTGTTGCTTTTTTTATTTATATAGCCCATATTTGCATTACTTCAAGAGTACCCTCATCAGACCAATGCACTGACATATTTATGTTAAAATATGGTGTTGTTAAAGCATTACAGTCCATTTGGATCTTTATAATAATAACGGCTATGTAAACAGTCCCTTCTCCTACTGAGGGTGTTAAACAGTTCTGACTCAACATTGCAAACAAGCATATATTAACCCATAACCACAAGGTTTCCTTTAACTTAACTGAGTGGTTTTTCATGCTAACGCCTAACCAAGGAGTATAAAAAGCAAATGGAGATAAAAAAAAAAAAAAAAGATTCACAAGTGGAGACAAACTGAAACAAATTTCCAAACAGAACACAAACCACTGGGTGCTTGCTGATAAACTTGTGACATCCTCCACCACTACCCTCCCAACCGGCAAATGCAGACTTTTTCACTTGGCTTCCAATATTACTGGTGCATCATGAAAACAGTGCCAAATGACGCATTTGTGCATATCTCTGTGATATCAGCCCAAGCAGAACAGCTGTGTTTGAATCTATAGAATGAGAACCTGCTCTGTCATATATGACATAGGACAGGTACACTGTTTTATCTCATAAGATGTAAAATTTCTTGTGTCAAACAAAAGTTCTGAAAGCTGAAACCTCTTTTTGTGAATAAAATCTTTCTCTCTTTGCCCTCTGTCTTGCTGTTTCTGAGTCTTCTCATCAGCACCCGCGAGCTTTTAAAGTTTATAATGCTAGCACAACCTGCTGTGCTTGCCAAAGTTAAAGGTGGGTCTGACACGTCCTGACTGAAACAGCAGAGGCTGCTTCAGGCAACAATGCACTTTGGGAGGCCAAAGAATCTGCTCAAGTATTTATCCATAAATTATTTTGTCAAGGTTTCTTAATATTGGCAAATTGGTCATATATTATATATGAATTATATTGGAATCAACATTAGAGACCTAATTAATCTTTTCTTTCTCATAATGAAATGAGACAATGCAAAAAAAAAAAAAAAAAAAACTATATTTAACTAAGCTTTCTGTAATTGTTTTCATTCCCGCTCCTGATCTGTTGTGGGCCCATATTAGCTTCGTCTTGGCATGCACTCCCAGACAGTGAATACTCTTGAGCCGCTGTGCTTGTAAAATCAAGTCCTAGCGCAAATATATCGGGCAAAACATTAAACTGCAAAGCTCCATGGTTATGTGATCACAGACAATCCATGACCTCTTACCAGAGCTGCCACCGGGCTGTGTGCTGCATTGGTCAACTTAGGCCAACATTACCTCAGGAAAGAGATTTTGCTATGAAAACACCAGCCGTCTCCGCTGGCTGCCTCCAGTACAAACACTCCCAGGGCTCCCGGAGGGAGGTGGGGTGGCAGTGGGAGCAGAGAGGGGCCTGGAAGGATTGGGGAACACGGGACACTGGAAAGGGCAGGGAGACAAGTTCAGGCAAGGAAGCTGAAACTCCTCCCTCTTGCATCGAGCATTACAAGAAACATGGTTGCTCACCGCACGATTGTGGCTGTGTAAGAGGCTCAGATTGCATCAGTGAGATGATCTGCAGCTGCAAGTTTCAGACAGGCACATGTTATCTTTTTTTCCCCTTTTTTTTGCTGCTTTGGCATTGCCTCTAAGTATTACATCAGCTCATAAATACAACTCTGCATTAACCACTAACTGGTGCACAAATCTGATAGTTAAAATGTAACTAATGCCCAATTGTAGTGCCAGTGTGAGTTGAGTACCATCTAATTATAGAGTGACTTGGTACCATTCTTTGAGCACTGCAATCCATGCACAGCAGATGAAATAAAGGGGGGAAAAGTTCTTGCTTTTTTGCATTCTTGTCCATTTTGAGAATATTTGCTGAGAAAGATCTCAAATCAAATCCCACCGGAAACTTTGTGTTTGCACTTTTGTCAGTTGTTTATTAATTTGGGGGTTTTAACACCAATAATTTATTGGAGATCACAGTTTTAGTTTCAGATGCTCCTCTTTGCACTAACTCAGCATATTGAAAAATGCTGCTTACACAGCGCACTATGCAGCGTATCAAATCTTTGATACAAGAGCAGTGTGAGACACCAAGCTGGCTCAGACATCGTTGTGGATAGGTCTAATACATATTATGTAGTTCTTTCCCCATTTCATTCTTCTGAGCAGACTTTTTGCACTTGCTATGCAGAATGGTTTTTCTTCAGCATATTGATAAGTAAATAAGGCAGCAAACTCTGAAGAGCTTTAGTAACTTCTGGTATCTGATCATCCTAACCATGACAGATCTGCTTGGTTGATCAGCAGGAAATAAAACAAATTTCCTTATTGTGTCACAGTGGTTTATCAAGTATGATGAACTGAGAGCTTTGGTTTTGTCGTTTTGCAGTTAATGACGGTAGAAAGGCCTATGTGTCAGAACGTTACTCTTTATCGGGCTCCTATTGTAAAGGCTAAACATTAGCATTGTAGTCGTTCTTGTCTTGGTTATTTTGGAATGATGAGTTGTCACATTTGCATGAGATGATGGAGTACTGATTTATCAACTGGCCCTGGCTAGTTTGGTTAGCACACTGCATCAACAGACTGTATTGCTACAGTTTATCAACAGTTTTAGCAGTCACCTGTTTGACAGACAGAGATTGCTGTTAAAAGTGAGTAAGTAACAAACTAATAAAATGTTCAAATTTCACTGACCTTTGGGAGAGGCTGTTTGTACCCCTAGGCTCACAGCAAACCTCACACGATTGAAGACAAAAGGCATCAACACCACAGATACAGCAGAGACTTAAATTAACAGACCTGAAGCCTAACACACATCCCGTGACCTAGTTAGCACCAGCTCTTACTTCAGCAGGCCAAAGTCCTAATAATAGATGACTACATGATTTTTTACAATCAGGTTCAAAATATTCAGCAGCTGTCCTGAGAGGTAAAATTAGCTGAAGAGGTCAAAACTGTCTGAAGTGACCATTAG
Organism: Copadichromis virginalis; assembly: GCF_057382275.1. NCBI lineage: Eukaryota > Metazoa > Chordata > Actinopteri > Cichliformes > Cichlidae > Copadichromis > Copadichromis virginalis. The sequence goes on from NC_140634.1 coordinate 22,621,362, forward strand.
AGGAAGCACAGTCTTTGGCATATCGGCGAGGGGCTTATTTTTCCAGCTGTGCGCTTTGCCACTTGTGCACGAGATACTGTTTATAAAAAGTAGTTTTGTCCATCAGAAAAACCTTAATAACATTTTATTTTAATAAATAATTGATTCAGTTTAGATTCTATTGAGAAATACACATTTTCTAGTTTTCAGTTGCTTATAAGCACCAATATTACCTGATAAATCTGATATATTTTAAGTAGTTTTGCATTTAAAGCCATTTCTCTTATAACCGAGCTCAAAATCAAGTTTCAGGTTGATCAGTAGAAGAAATCAGTCAAATACACACTTTAATTACACGTTTGCACCAGGACTAAGCAGCATGATGAAGATTAAATTGGTGTGTTAAGCTGCAGGACAAGCATTTGTTTATCTGTTGTCGTTTAGATTTTAGTTTTCTGACCAAAAAAGGAGAAAAAAAAAGCTTGTAAGTGCAGCGATGTTTATCAGCCAACTTGGAAAATCCACATATTGGAAGTTTCCTACAACACATGCAAATACTTTATGCAAATACAAAGTTTGGCACTTTGGGTGCATTGTGCTAAACTAAAAAAATCCCCAAGCTAAACATTCCTCTATGTTGGTCTGGACTTCTGCAAAACTGGGGATGTTCACACTACTCCAGATAGTTTAATTTATTATCAGTGATGCTCAAACCTCTCTATGAAATCCATCGGCCACAGACAATGAGCGAGCAGGGAGATATCGACTACCCAATCAGAACAGAGGCGGCCACATGAATTAAGCCTCTAATGAGATATGAGGTAGATAGTCAGAGGGGAGGAGATATGAGGTTGCACTAATGTGTTTTGTCATTTCCCTCATCACTTTTCCCACTTCCTGGGGTGCTGCAGATAACCAGCCCAGATCCCAGTATGCTTGCCAGCGATTGGCCACAGCAGAATTATTTACCTAATAAGGCTTGTCTGATTGGCCCACGGGAGACAATGGCATGTGTAAACAGCCCTGGGCTCTGGACAGTTGACCGACACAGCAGTCTCTTTGTTACTCTAACTGTTGTCGGTGCAGACATGCATGATCACACACACACACTCCCTGGTTGTAGTTAGAGTTGGACTTGCGATGGGTTTTAAGGTTAACTGTGAAACTGGGATTTTGTGCTAAATCTGCCAGTAGCCAGTCACCTGTACCAGTATGCAGCATCTTTAAATATGAGCACTTTAAAGAGTTCACTGGAAGCACTGGATTGCAGGGTACTACCATACATTCATTTCAGTCAGACCACTTCATTGACGCAGCAGGGGTCCTGAGGCAGAACCCTGAGTAAAAAAAACACAGGTTTATCTGGCTAAAGAGTTCAAACTGGCTCCTGAAATTTGGAAGGTGTCCACTGTCACCACAGTAACAGAGGCCTTTAGTTATTCTGGTCTCCACTATCTTTTACTCTGTAAATTACTGGTGCCCAGAGGACCCAACAAACTGAGTTCTCTGAGGCTTATATATGTGGTTACCAGTATATTTCTTAAATCAGATGGAATGCTATGAAAATTTGTACATACATTTGTACTCCCCTTGGGATATTATAGCATTTCAGTCAGGGCCACTGCACTTTTAGAAACTTCCTGCGGTAATCTATATTTGGCAGTAAAGCTCTAATATGGGAGCTCCCTGCATCTGGCTTTCTACGTGCCCACATGGAAAGCCAGAACAGAACAGCAGGACCCCAATGCCGACAGATATGACACTGATTAGATGAGACACAGCGGTGAAGAGTTGGGTTGCAAAGTAGTTAAAGAAGCTTAAATGCAAGTCCCGACATGAGATTTACCAACAAGGGGCATCGATGAGTATCAGCTGAGTTTGACTTTATGGACTGGCTTAACTGATGCTGTCAAAAATGAGTATTTTGGCTAAGCTAGCATATTAGAGTGTGCTAGCTTCAGAGGTGGCGCCTATGAGCCATTATGCTTCGTCTCTAACCTAGACTGCTGGTTCAGTAGTAGTGGGCTTAGCCTTCAGCTTTCAGGTTCCTCTTCTGTGGAACCAGGTCCCGGTTTGGATTCAGGATGCAGCCACTCTCTCTGCTTTTAAGATTAGGCTTCACACTTTCCTTTTTGATTGTTTCACTTACATTGTGTTTATATCACCCTGCATTTAATTGTTGTTTATTGTTAATCTCTTGCTCTCTTCCACAGTGTGTTTTTATCCTGTCTCACTCTCCTCACCAACAGTCAGTTGTGGCAGATGGCTGCCCCTCCATGAGCCTGGTTCTGTTGGAGGCTTCTTCCTGTTAAAAGGGAGTTTTTCCTTTCCACAGTGCCTGTGCACAGGAGTCCATCTGATTGTTGGGGCTGTGTCTGTATTGTCTTTACCTTACAAAGTGTCCTACATGTTTGCTGACATGTAGGCCACAGAAGGAGATGTGACCTTCAGATATGTTCTCAATATTGAAAGTACTTTGTTTGGTAGTGGGTCGTGCTTGGCTGAAGCATTTCCTGAGTCAGTCCACAGAATGTCTGGTTTTTCAGTCACTTGTGAACCCATTTCTCATCCAGAACTTCAAAATCTTTCTCTACTAATTTCTCTAGTTAACAGTGGGGCCTCTTGTGTGCTACATTAGCAAGTCAGATAAAAACACACTATGCAAAAAGTACTGTATGCAACACAAATGTGCAGAGTACAGAAATTCTCTTGTGTGTAGGATATGTTCCTTGGCAAGATGAAGTCTTTTTCTAAATTGTATTGTACTCTAGTGAAGTTTTATTCATGTGTTTGTAATCATAGAGAAATATATAATCTCTTGAAACTCTAAAAACTCTTAAATTAGAATAAATTAATAGTAAATGTAATCCCCAAAACAGTAACTCCAGATATAACTCAGCAGCATCTGTCCTAAGATATCAACTTCTTACCCAGTTTATTAAAAGGTGATTAATGCGTGACTTGGCCCAGATATAAACGGAGTGCTATTCAACGCGCACTCTTCAAACAGACCTGTGCACACGGTGCCAAGATCATGTCATCAAACACAGCTTAGCTAATGCACGTCCTCTGGCACTGCAGCCAGATGAACAGAATACAAACACCTGTCTGCTCTACTTTTCTGTGGATTTGTGATGCGGCTAAGAGGTGCCAGTCAGCTATCAGTCTGTTGCTGCACAGCTCAGGTGATTTGGCTGTGTGTTTGTACTCTGTGAAGAGCAGTGAAGGCTTCATACAGGGTTGGGTAAACCCCAGTGACAGTTTGTGGATGCAGGCCCATGCAAATGTGCTCCTACCACAGAGGGGGTTTTTTTTGTGACAGGTGATGTTCAGTTTGGCCTAGGGGCTGGGAGCAAAGGCGGTCTGTTATACAGGGACAACCAGGAGCTGTTAAACATGTCCTCAGAGCCATGAAGTAGAAGGAATACAGAATACTTGGAAACACATTAGAAATGCTGCAGCAGGAGACCTCATGGAAAAGGCTGACATCATGGAAATAAAGTTAATATTCCAGAGGGAAAAATCTTTTAATGCTTGTTCTTTGTTCATTAAGCATTTAAAAATGCAAGGATTAAAGACTTTAACCTTTCTTTTTTGTTTAATTTACGGTTACACTTTCTCCAAAGTGTGAAATAAATAAAGTGTCGAGCCTTGCTTGAGAAACAAAATCCTCCATGTCAGCATCTCGAGAGGACACAGTTTTTTTTTCCCCCCCCAGTGCGTGAGCCTCAGAGATGGAGCTTATGAGCCGTTGCGCTTCGTTTCTAACCTTTACGCTGAGCTAAGTTAACTGTCATGACAATAGAGACTCATTGTTGTGACCCATCTCTTGGCATGAAAGCAAAAAAAAAAATGATGCATCAAAACCAGTTCCTTTTGTGCTGGAATACAGAAAGAGGATGTTTTCCCTGAGATGAGTTAAAGTCTATGACAAATAAAGCGAAAAAAATTTGACTGCACAATTTATTTTTTTATTTGTTTGACAGCCCAACCTCATGTAGTTTCCTCTGTTTTTAATCTGAATCGGTTTGATGTTGATAGGAACTTGTTGACTTAAAACTTAAGCTTCATTTCTATTTTAATTTTCCTTTCAAACACAAAACCTACACAATATTTACCCACAGGTTTACCTTGCATATTTGAAACTCCTCCAAAGAAGATGGGGATAGGGACACCTTCACCACTGTTGCTTTAGCTCAACTTTTTAGCCTTTAGACATGTGAGAAGTGACGAGGCTAACTGCATTAGTTTTGAAACCAAAAGGATTGTTTGGGATTTCTGTTAAGATTTCTAGTATTACAGTTCATTTCATCCAATGCTTTCAGTGAATGGCAGGTCAGGTTAATTGAATTTATACTATGTCCCAAAGGATTTCTTACACATAGGGTTACTAATAAATAGTGCATTTCACAGCTGTAAGACAAATTTGCTCATCTTTCCACCTCCATATTTCACTTATGCATCCTTACACTATTCTTAAATAACTGAACATTTCCCTCTCCGCCATACATCCCTCAGTATTTCGCTGAAACACTTCACCTCAGGTTTTTCTCAGCCCTCTCAAGTCATCACTCATTCCCTCTTACTCTTGTCTGTCACAGGCTGAGTGCCCCTTTACCTCAAAGGTGCTCCCTAAGTGAACCTGTGAACTTTGTGCCCCCCCGCCTCCCTGGGGAAAAACCTCGCGTTTTCACATCTGTGCTACACAAAGTCAATTTATGCAGAGGTAAAGGGAAGGTTTGGGTGATTTTTTTATGTTTGTCTGCTTTTGTGCGCACATTCAAGGAAAAAGTGATTTACTCTCATCTGTTTAAGTATCTCTACATAGCAGCAGCCTCCATAGCCTGTTGCAAACGCAAGAGAGAGTGAGTGCCTCTGTTTGTCTGTGGGTGTGTGTGGGGGATGGGGGTTTAGGCATGTTGTCTGCTAGGCCGTCCAAGAAGCCCCAGGGTACCTCAGTAAAAGAGATAATTATCTTTTATCTGCCATGTTGTGACGGGAGATTATGGTTCAAATTTACGATTGTTAAGGAGACAATACAGCACGAGGCTGCTCTTTTGAAAGTGGCGAGGGGGTCTCGAACAAGTGGGAGAACTCCCACAATGCTCCAGAAGCTCATCCCTCATGTTTTGGGCTTGAGGTCTTTCGAAAACAAAGAAAGGGGATAAGAACTGGTGCCATTTACTCTGAGAAAAATGACTTACACAAATCCTATCATAATTTTTAGATGACATTCTATATTGTGTGTCATATCAAAGTGCTATCGCAGGAGATCACAGATACAACAGACTACAATAAATGAGCTCAGTGTCACCATAAGCTCATTGTGGGGCCTAAAATTAGAGTTGTCAGTTGTTATTAAAAAAATGAAGTCGAAACATTTTTATCTGGGCTCAGAGTAGTTCTTATTTTCCAGTGATTCACAACAAAACCTCAATAACAAAAGTTTCATCTGAAGTTCTTGAGATTAAGATAACTGGGTTTCTTTGAGGGGTCCCAAGTGTTTAACCTCTACTAGAGTAGTCATCTAGGAGGTGGTAGGTGACAGCCAGACAGGAACATTAATACTTGGCACTAACCATCTATGCCACCATCTTGACAGTATAGCAAAAGAAGGAGCACCATCATCCGCACTGTCAGTGTTAGCATAGGTATATTTGTAGCATAGGTATATTTTATCAGGCATTGTTCTGTGTTAGATGGTATTCTTTGCTGTTTATGTGCGTTACGCTTACGTCTTCACTGTATATGAATTGTTTAGAATACCTCGAGGTGTCATTTTTTTTACACGTAAAGCTTGCAGTGTTTAATTTCAGACACTACACCAGCTAAATCCACACACTAGATCGTATACACTGTTAGCTAGAAATGGTACTAACTGTATTCTGTGTTTATGTTGTTTGTTTTCGATTTGTTGCACAAAGTAGGGAACACTTGCTTCATCGCTGAGAGTCTGTCCAAGAAGATGAAGCTATAGCTAGTGTTTGGGTAGCATAGCTTGGGTAGCTAGCCTAGTGGTACACCAAAACTGCCAGAAAGTACCAAGAGACTTCAATTTTTTTTGCAGTAAATAAACTATAGCATGCTAACTCTAGGCTTTCAGAGGTGCTCATAAGCTAAGCAACTGCTGTGAGTTCATACTGGGGGTATGTAGATGATAGTTGTATCTGTTGTGTCCAATGACTGTAGAAACCAATGACTGTTTTCTTAGTCATAGTGGTGTCAGAAAAGTTTCTGACTGTGTAACAATCCCTTTGATAGTGAGATAGCTAAAGGAGGAACATGTGCCTAATGGAGCTGACTTTAGTGTTTGATTGAAGGTAGTCTCTTGCTGCTAGTTTAATTGAGGGCAAAGTCATGTCATTCTACATTATATGATAGCATACACATCGCAGATTTGGTCAGCTTGTTCAAAACTTTTATCAAAGCCAGATGGCCACAAGGTATAGTCACAAGCATGGTTCTCTAAAATCTAGAGAACGTCTCTAGATTTGAGTGGTTTTGAACATTTTGGCTACACAGAGAGAGAGTTTGCATTGATTACCCTGCTATAAAGCATTTCAGTATCACTCTTAGGAAAAAGAGTTGCACAGACAACAAATAGCAGTAGAACAATTTTCACAAAGTTGAGTGTATCACATTCTAATCGACTTGTCATTAGACAGTGTTGTCTGTCTCTTCGTACCAGTGCCAAATTTTAATGTTATATGACACACTGTAGAGCGTGTGGTATGGGATGTGGATAACCATTAAGCCGAACCCACGCTTATTTTTGTTGTTTTCTTTTTTTCTTTTTTCTTTTTTTTTTGGGGGGGGGGGGGGGGGTGTTCTTCATCCAGGCCTCAAAATATGTAGCTAAGAAAAAAATACTATACACTGTTAAACAGGTATTGGTTTGAGCTGTGAGACAGTAACAGAACCATTAGCCCACAATACACAACCTGTTCCCCCACATGAGACCACACTGACACAGATTGGTCCCACTTTCAAACCAGTATTACTAATACAACACTGCGTTTGTATGTGCTGAGAAACTAGAACACACCTAAACCAAGACATGAAACGTTTTGCACATAAACCATATGTAATGTAAAGAAAGGTGTGAGGGAACAATCAACACATCCTGTACAAATAGGTTTCTGCTTCCTGTTGTGTGATCATTTTTAGCATTGGGGGGAAATTCTGATGTTTTTTTTCTCTCATTCAGTCTTTACTTAAAATATTCAGAGTTTATTTGAATACCCCCTGCTATTGAATGGGTATTGCCTTTTCACATATTAATTCCAAGCAGGAAATGTTGCATCTTTTTGGAAGAAGAGTGGTTTTCAAAGCCATCAAATTCTTAGCGACCCCAAATTTGACCTGACCTCTGCTGAGGGTGACAGCGGTGCAGCGTGGATGAAGATGGACTATTCCTAAGAGCCAATTACACCCACAAATCTGTCATCATCCTCACCTGAAAGACGAGAGGCAGATGCAGGAAGAGAGACAGACAGAAGGAGAGACGGACAGAAATAAGTGGTTTGTGACGGGGATGACGATGATGACGGAGGGAAGAGGACACGGGATCACAGAGAGTGCCTCACCCTCACCTGAGCCAGTTGCAGCACCTCCAGTCACCCTTGGCAGACGTCCACAGCCAGACACCAGCGGGGAAAAGGTCAGCCAGAGGCCATGAGGTCCCACCACAAGGCAAAGCTCTCCTCAATCCCTCTATACACACACGCATACACTCACTATTTCTGTTCTCATTCCACATGCCCCCTTGACCTCACTATTAAAACACAGGAGCAAATCTCCTGATTGGTCACAGCAGCTCAGAAACAAATGATGCCAAATACCTGACTCCTGTATGGCCTTTTCTGCCGGGAAGCAGGCATTCCACTTGTGCAAATATATTTCGATACTGGAAATGGTTTGCAACAGTGCACAGTTTAGGGGTAGTTAGATCTTTAGAGTTGTTTAGAGGTTTCGAGCCAAAGACGACATTTCAGTGCTTTGCATGCGAAAGGATCAAACCTTGAGAGGCCGATTACGTGCAGAAGTTCGCTGTAAGACTATCTGGTTAACTTGTGGCATAATAAAACTAAAAATAAATTAATTTCTTTTTTTCTCTCATCTGAGCTTGATGTGGGTGTCTTTTTTTTTAAACTCCTGCATCCTGTTATTATCGCAGATTGTAACAAATTAGCATCAGCGCGATCTCTTTTGCTTTGTTTTCTTGTACGTTTTTGGAGGGCTTTAAAGGGTAAAAATGATGCTGAAAGGCAAAGATTCTCCTTGTTTTACCACATTTACATTTAGTATTTTTTTCTGCTTAAATGTGTAAGTCAGGTACTATAAACACGGCTGTCCAGGCTCACTGTGGAAACACGTCACTTTCACCATTTTCACCAGAGTTTCTTCACAAGTCTTTCCTAAATTCTTGATTCAAATGTGATCCTTTAGAACTTACTGCTTTTTTTTCCATATTCCCATCATTTTCATGATTATCAGTTTTTAAATGGGATCATTGTAGCTAAAAAAATAAAAAACAAATACTTAACATTCTTTTTAATCTTTTGCCTGTTCTGCTGCGTTTACGTACTTATTTAAAAAAAATTTGATGTGCATTCTGAGATGGAAGATACGGCAGATGTACTTTTTCATTGCGGATTTCATTAAAGCCAACGTGTCACGAACTGCTCTGCATACACAGAATAAAACATCATGCAAGCAAAGAGAACTGACGTGACTCTAACCACTGTAGCTGCGTTGATGTGAAGAAGATGCCGCTTGTAGATTACTGGAAGGTTAATGATGGTAAAGAAAAATGAAGGGGGATAACATGCAGGAAATTCTTCAATTGAGAACTTGATGGCGTCCAAAGTCTTACTCATTGGATAAATGATGCATAAATCATATATGCATCATGTCTTGGATTGCATGTACAGAGCATATGGTGATAACTTCCCAGCTTTAACAACACTAATCACCCACTACAGTGTATTACTGAGCTCTGCAGCCCTGCATTGCAATCTTTCATATTAATATCAGCTCGTTATCTTCTTTTCTCTCCTTCCTGCTTCCTTACACAGACCACTGTCATGCAGTCGCACTAACAGCCCTAAAACTCTACTTTGAGTGCGAGCTGTGGAAATGTCACGAGCAAAACTGATCACTTAATAAACTGACGGGCAAAATGATATTAAAGATGAAGGGAACTTTATCCACTCTGCGGTTCAGAGGTTGAAACAAACACATACAGTAGTTCCTCTTTTCCACTCCTGCTTAACGCTTTAATCATTTCTCACTACTAGAGGTGATACATTCAGTGAGGTTAACTCAATGTTTAGAAGTGTTCATTAACTTTTTTTCTTTAAAGGGTGTTGTACACAGCCATGTGGCTATTTTATATATATTATGTGGTATTGTTATATGTATATGATTGGAATATACAGTATTTCTCAGCTTAAATTAATATCAGCCTGTATTTGTTATCTGACTTAATTATTAGTCATTATTAGGATGCAAGAAAAATGCCTGAAACGATGCTTCTTCCTGTTGGGTCCTTCTCGCTCAGTGTACGACAGATGTTTTTTTGTTGCATGTCGGTCGCGATGTGTTTATGTATTTGTCGGATGACACAAAAGCCACTTGAGCCCATGGTGCCCCGCGCATAGTGGCCTGTCTGACCCTGCCATTTGATTTGTTCCTCCATTGCTGCTGTTTATTCCTTCACTTCCTGTTTGTGCTCAACTGACCTAAGAGCTGTTCCTGTGAATGCTGGGTGAAAAAAAATAAAATAAAATTTTAAAAAAAGGTGGGCGTTACTAGATGTGGTTGTGGTGGGTAGGTGAGTGGGTGGGGGTGTGTGAGCATGTGTCAAAGATCACACAGCACAGAGGCAGACAGAAAAGACAGCTCTCAACCACAGCTAACATGTCAACAGAGATTAAACTAGTTTATTATTTTCAAAGAGGAAAAAAAAAAATTACGAAACAAAAAAGCAGTCATATTTTACACTAGTGATTATTATTAAATTTTTTACAACCATTCAGTCTGCATAACATAAAGAAATAATTCTACATCTTTGTTTCTTTCGTATTTTTGGTACTCTGATTTATACATACAAATAACAAATACAGGAACTTTTTTCACAATGCATATAATCTGTGGGCAGGAAGAAAGTCTTTCAGGTGATCGAGTGTGTGCGAGTGTGTGCGTGTAAGTGTGTGCGTGTATGTGTGTGCTTGTACGTGCGCGCTTCAACACAAACCAATTGCCCGAGACCTATAGCACATCCAAAAAAAAAAAAAAAAAAAAAGAAGAAGAAGAAGAAGAAGAAGAGAGATGCCTGCAGCCGGAGCCGCTGACTCTCTGCAAACTTAATGCAACACAATTCATGCAGGCAAAAACCGAGGCCTGCCCTTTCTCAAAAGTCTTTCCCTCACCTCCTCCTCCCTTTTTTTTTTCTTTCCTCCGGGACTCGGAGGCAGCCTCTCCTCACTCCTCCGGTGGCAAGTCTCTCCACCTGCTGCGACTCGTACCCTTCTTGTTGTTAGCTGCCCAGGGGCATGTTTCCTTTTTTTCTTACTTAATTAAAAAGTCTTCATTAAATGTACTGTATTTCATACAATTTGTACAAATATATTCAACGTCTGTCTCTCCTCATCTTCAGCAGAAGGAGGAGAAGAGGGAGAGGAAGCAAGGGAGCGGGAAGGGGGTGGTGGTGGTGGTGGGGGGGGGGGGGGGTTTCCTGTTACACAGGTGCAAGGTGAAGAGAGTCGGGTTTGGACATTGAGGAAGAGGGCGTCACAAAAGTTCTTTTAATGTCAGTTTTTTGTGATGTCAAGTGTGGAAAAATGGCTTTTTGTACACAAATGGAGCTCCTTATCGTGTGGATCAGCTGGGAGGACAGCCTCAATGTGGTGGTGGCAGCTCGGGGAGGAGGGAAAACAAAAAAACGTCCCCCTGGAGGTCGGTGCGCCACAGTCAAGTCAAGTCTGCAAAGCATTCACATCGCAGAGGTACACTTCGATTTTTATAAAAAATAAGATACAACTGAGGAGAACAGGAGCCTAAAGCCTGTCGCACTCACACACCGTGGCTCGGCGGTGAGACTGGGGAGCTTAGATCGGACCGAGAAGCAGTTTGTTGTTTAGGATATGGAAGCAGGGCAGCAGAGGTACCGAAAGGTGCGGTGGTGGCGAGGCTGAGGATTCAGAAGTGGTGCACCGCGGGGAGCTCTAACCCATGGCTGTGACCATACTGGAAGGGTGGTGCGGGGTGAAGGGGAGGCTCGAGGAGGGGTGCATGGGTGTGGGGGTGGTCAGCATGTGGCCAGAGTGCGAAAAGGGGGGGAAGGATGACATGTGGCGGGACAGAGCGGCCGGGCTGAATGAGCTGGTCTTGTCCATCAGGCTCTTGGAGAAGTCGTCCATGTTATCTTGGGCCTTTTTGCTCTTCTTTGACTTGCTGGACATCTTCCTGTTCCTGGTCTGGATGCCTTCCTTCTTCATGGTCAGAGGTCGGTTGATCTGCTCTCGAAAGGAGAAAGAAAAAGATGGCAGATGAGTATTTGGTCCTCGTGAACATTTCACATGAGATACGAATCTTAAAATTTAAGATTCCAGTATGAGATTTATATTAAAGCAAAACAAACCGTAAGTGAGGGGTGTCACAGAGTTTCAGAGTAAATAAGAAAAATGTGGTGCACAAAGAGCTTTTTAGTTCTCTTAGAGGCAGATTTTGGGGTTTTGGACAGACATAATGATATGTAATGGAGTCCCATTACGAGGCGAATCAGGCTGTCCCATCCCGAAACACAAGATTGTTTATCTATACTGTGAGAATGTGTGTTTGTGTGTGTGTGTGTTGGGTCGGATATGAATGTTGATTCCTATAAGCTGGACTGTATCTAAGGCTGTAGCTATGCCAGGAAGAGAAAAGAGAGAAAAAGGACAGATGAAGGGGAGGAGGGGGGTGCAGGGAAGATGGAGAGAGCGTGTGCAGAACACAGACGGAGAAGAGTCTGGCAGCTAATGTGCAGCCGGTCAACCACAGAGACACATGGCCATGACGACTGTCAGCGTCGGCCAAGTCCTTCTCTCCACCCTCCTTCTCGACCGCGTGGCCGACTCTTGGCCAAAATGGCCCCAGCTGCCATATTCCAGCATAGGTTTTAGCGAGGAATGAGAGCTGGATGATGGAATTCCGACTGTGGGCAGGATTATGAGGGAGGTGGATGAGGCCGACTGGCTTCCTGATCTTTCTCAGTGGTTCTTCCCGGGGAAATGGGAACAGGGATTTCTCGAGCTGTCTGAGACATTGGCATTTTTCGCTGACTCTTTAAACAGCGGCCTCGATGATTAGTGGAGGGCACAGATCTGTTTTCCCCCCAGTGATGTGGGTTTCACTCGCTAAGCTTTGACTCCATACTGGGTGACCTTCTCTGCCTTGCGTGCCCTGATTCCAGTTCTAGGGCATGCTACACCCACCGAAAGCCAATCTAGCCTCCGCTCTTTGATGCTGAGATGTCTACCGTCTCGCGAAACAATTCTTGGGCCTCCAGCGTGTGCTCGGCCACCAATACCCGAGCATATCAAAAAAAAAGCATTTGAGTCAATGGCCCCCACAGAATGCACAGTGCAAGCTCTCACATCCTCCCTCCAAAAACCAGCAGCTAACCACCTGAAACCTCAGCGTCCGTACAGAAGTGTGAGGACTGTACACCTCTCAGAAATATAAAGATGAGAAAGACACCTTACAGGCACAGTGAGAAAACCCCTGATTACTCGGAGAAGGCCATCTATGTTTTGGGTGTTAACACAACCTTGTGTTTGTGGCAACTTTTCTGTTTTCACAAGCTTCTTATCTGAGCTTACGGGACAACAGACTGCTACCATCAGGTGTTTTGTACGCTCACACTTACACACATTAGGAGCCCATGCAGGCCAGCGGGGACTCCACTAAATTCTCCATGAAGAATGTGGAATTTGTTTCAAAGGGAGCAAACCCCAACAGAAGTCTGGATTTACCAAAATAAACTAATTTCATAATTACACCAAGGTCGGGGTCAGTTCAGATGCTAATATGTAACGGGGAAATATTATTCTACTCTCCTTTTAACCTTGGTCTGAATCTGCTTCTGCACCGCCTCACAATGTGCCAAAAGTAACATGGGAAAATGATTTAACAGAGAGCGCTTGCGTGACAAGCTGGCCAGCAGAGCAGGATACTCTTCCCCTTATGCACAAGGGTATAGGCAACCTCTATCTGTTGTCTGTACAAGGGGGAAGAAAATTACCTACATGTGGCCTCAGAGCAGTTATCCTGCTTATTATTATTATTAGTTTCAGCCACAATGGCAGTTTGATTAAAAGTGACAGCTTTGTGCACAGGAGAGGAGAGAGAGGGAGAGATAAACGCGTCCCTGGGGTTTTCAGATTGAGGATGTGAAATGATGTGGCGAGGCACTAACCAACCCAAAACGAATCAGACGGATTGGTGGTCAGAGGGGGGACTCAGAGTCCCTGGTGCGCATGGAACCAAAAGGCTAGAAATAGAAGAAGAAGAAGGGGGAAAAAAACGGTCTAAAAAAATTAATCGAATTTTAATTAAGCCCCTTCTTTAATATTCAAAAGCAAGGCGGCTGCGGGCTTAGTTCACTTAGGTCTTATACATTTTAGATTCGCACTTACTGCCAATAAATCATATTAATTCTACAGTATTTGTTATCGCCGTGCCCCGGAAATTCTCTGCAGGGACAAGTCAGATAAAATATTCAAAGGGAGAGAGGGGAAGGTGCCCAGCAGGACGTGATGGGAGAGAAATAAAGAAGGCAGATCTGAGGAGAAGGGGGACATAGATGGGAGCTGGACGAATAAATATTGGAGGCAAGCCTCGATAGTTATGAGAGATATCCAGTGAAGGTTTATTACTCACATTGTGCAGTTTAAAGTACAGGCCGCAGGCGTTGCACACCGGGTCCCCGTTGGCATTTCTCCGCCACAGCGTCGTCGTTGTCGTCTGACAGTTTGCGCACGACGTCCCTGCCCGCCTGGCTGCCGACTGCACGACGCAGACAGGCCAAAAAAAGGGAAAGGGGAAAGAAAAAAACATCACATGACCACTCAATGACCCAATCATCACTGAGGTTTATTCTAACAGCTTTAATACCATCATTCAGGGCTCGTTTTAACACTTAAATATGGCTTAAAAAAATACACACACTAGTTAACTTTCCTTACGCGAAATAGCCATGTGGCACTCATTAAGAGGGATTTGCAAGGATATCTGTGGAATTTTTAAGTCATCGGGATAAATTGGTGTAAATTCAGCAGCCCTGTATCCATGGTATCCTCGATTGATTTAACAAAGAAACAACACATGCATTTTCTATTATACCTGCTTAAATACAGTCTTTAATTTTTCACTCCAGCATTGCGCAAAGCTGCTTGAAACATTCAGGAAGCTTTTATTTTGACAGTATATACATTGTATATCTCTACCCAGTGCATTTTCTTTTGCATTTAGTGCAAGCTGAAATTTTTTTTCAATGAGGAAAGAAATAAATTTAAAAAAGGAAAACAGGGTTGCTTTCACCCGGGGCTAAAAATAGCCACGTAGAGCTCATACCTCCTGGAGAATAAATATTTACAGAACACATAAAAGCAGGGCCTTGAAATGGGAGAGCTATTAAATGTGATTAAATTAACCCCCTCCATAAAAAAAGCCAACACGTGACGTCAGACAATGGAAAGGAAAAGGAAGGAGATGAAACGTATAGATTTGGCATCTATTAAACGTAAAAGGCCTCGTCTGGAATGTATGCTTTGGATTCTTCCAATATGCGCACAAAATATGAATACATGATGCGGTGAAATGAACCACATGGCAATAATTGCACGCCAGTTAAAAGCACACAGTTTGGAGAAAGAAAGAAAGAAAGAAAGAAAGAAAGAAAGAAAGAAAGAAAGAAAGAAAGAAAGAAAGAAAGAAAGAAAGAAAGAAAGAAAGAAGTGGGTATTTTTGGCTTCGCTGCAGTCTACTAGGAGAGTAAAACCCTCGCTCCATCCTGCCACAGTGAAAGTCATGTCTTCCGATGGATTTCAGCTGCCTGCCTCACAGGCCAGTTTGCTGCAGTGGCTTGACATTGATGTTATAATCTCTAAAAACAATCAATAGACAGGTGACCGCAGAGGACACGCTAACGTAAAGGACTACATTATCTCAGGGAGGAATTTCCAATTATACACACGTGGTGGCCCAATAACCCCTGCTGCTGATCGCTGTGAATACCCAATCACAGTGAGGGAACACACCTTTGGAAATCTCTATTTTTATTCACTTAACCTATCATCATAGTTTAACCGGTTTTCTTATTTTTCCAACATTTTGTTTTTTTCTTCGCAGCCAACACTTTAAATATCAGCAATGAAAGGTCAACAGGATTGGTATTTACACGTTGTGGTGATTTCATAGAGAAATGATTCGGCTCGCAGATCTTATCTTCGTGCTAAATTTCACTTTCTGGCCTGTACAGTTTTTTCCTGACCCTTTTCACCTCCGCGAGAAAGAGGTTCAAGGTCAAACTGACCTGGTTGTTACCCATACCTGAGCATCCTCGTGTATTTAAGCGGTGATTACAACGCTAAACAATTTCTCGTCGTGGCTCTCTGTCTGGCCTGGCTCGGGCTGCCTCAGCCTTTATGTTTTGACTGGGGAAGCGGGGCTTGTGTTGTTGAAAGCGACTTATCTGCGCTGCTCAGATATCCGGCAGCTCTTTCCTGAGTAGTCGGGTTTTCACATTATAGAGGCAAAGAGAAGAAGTCCAGAGCAGAAGAGGTCTGGACGGCCATTTTTGCCTCGAAAGATTTTTTTTTTTTCAAAGAGTGGGGAACTCCTGTGAAGCTCATAAGAGATGTAAGCTCTGATGAGAGGGGCTTTCCCCAAAATAACTGTAAAAATAGCTGCACTTGGAAAGCAAAAAGGTCTGCTTATAGCTACAATATAGGCTCACCTACAAGATGAAATTTAAAAAAAGGATGCTGTAAAGAGTGCAGAACTGCAGCCATGCTCAGTTCCTTTAATTAGAATCAGAGTGGGGGGTCTTTTGTTTTGTTTGTTTGTTTTTTGTTTGTTTTATCCCGGGGGGTTGTTTTATTTGCTCAATTAAATATGAAAGATAGAAAATGTAATCTCTCTTTTAAAAAAAGTAAACCTAAGGCGCTCGCAGTGCAATTTTAAATTAAATATTTAAAAGTTAAATAACACTGTGCAGGACGTAAATAAGGTACTACAAGTGGAAATAGTCCAGATGTCGTACAATAGCTGTAAAGCTTTGATGGCCACAGGTAGCGTTCTATGATATACATGGGGCCTACTGTGTGAATCAATGACAATTTTAGCAAATAAAAAGTAGCACTGTCATTGCATTAAAAAAAACTGCACTTTTTTTCTGTGGTAATATCTTAAAGCAGAGACCTGCACTTGTCGAGTCAATTTCCTGCAGCTAATAGGCCTACTTCTTCCTGGATAGGGGAAAAACAGAGAGAGAGACGGAAATGTCATCAACAGAGAAACATGGTGGAAACGTACCAGCCGTCGCTTGGGTTTGATGAGAGGGCGATTCTGCCCGTTCATCTTGTGATAGAGTCCGCAGGCGTTACACAGATAGTGACCCGTACCGTCCCGCCTCCACAGCGGAGTCGACGTGGCCCCGCAGTTCACACACTCTCTACCTTCTGCAAGAGCCAACGCGCACACGGACACGGACACACACACACACACACACACACACAGACACAAACAGAAGATGGAGAGAGTGTCCAGGTCAGTTGGTCCTTAAAATAACCAGCAATAACTGGTTCATGCAATCAATGCTGAGAATAAAAAGAGGTTAGAGAAAAGTATATATATATATATATATATATATATATATATATATATATATATATATATATATATATATATATATATCTGTAAAGCACAGAACGATTAATAATGACATCGACTAATAATAATAACTAGACAAACTAGTACCAGTAATTAACAATAATGATATTGATAACAATAACTAGAAAGTAGAAAGGTTTGTAGTAGATTTATTTGTCACACACACACACCACGCACGCACACATTAAACACATGTGGTTAGTGTTGGTGTCGAATACAGCAGTTGTGTTAAGGTCCATAAAGCATAAATTATTTCAGTAAACCACAAAACTTTTCACACTGCGAGTCTCTGAGCAGGATTTTCAGACTGAGCAAAATCCACTTTGGAGCGTGACAATTTTTTAAAATAAATCTAATCAAATCCGCCTTCGTCCGAGCCATTAAATTTCCCTTTATTGAAAATTTATATAATAATAATAATAATAATAATAATAATAATAATAATAATAATAATCTTTTATTTTGAAATGGGGGGGGGGGGGGCAGGTTTGACTGGCACTTCTCTAGTGACACCGACAGGTGAGACGCGCACTAACAGTTGGATTATGGTATACGGGGGCCTGAAACTGAAACAAGGGAGCTCGCTGCACACATAGTCAGATTATTTGAAAGCAGAGACTCACTCACACAGGGCTTTTGTGCAACGCCGAGAGCCTTTTGCATTCTCAGGCATGCAGCCACACTTCCCCTTTTTTCGAGCTGCAAACACACACGCACACACACACAGCTCGACTTCTTCACAAAGACTAAAAGAGATGCGTCGGTCCGGGTCGTGCCGCGTCGTTTAAATGTGACAGACATGCAAGCACCTGGGAAAGTGTGTGTTGCTATTTCTCTCTCTGTTTTTTTTTTTCTTCTTTTTTTTTGGCTTGATAATATGTTGCAGAAATCAAACAGGAACTGATCCAATGCATGTGACTTAAGAAAAGCAGGCCTCTGCAATGCACCGTTTTGCACAGTGTGCTTGGTGCTCCGGGAGAAAAGCTTTCAGCGCTGCGCTGAGTTTACACTGCCGCACTGAAGACCCGATTAAAACATCCAAATGAAACTCTTCAGATCGCCAAATATCTTTAACTGCACATTATCTCACATGATCCCGGAATTCACATCTTTATTTGCATTAATGGCCCAGTGTATACTGCTGAATAATCCCGATGATATGCATCAACTAATCCTCTGTTTTCTATACACCCCATCAAAGACGCTGATATTAATCTCATTACAGAAAACTGGTTTTCAGCGGCGCTGAAATAACCTTTAAAATAATTACCCACCCTCTTCACAATTTGTAAATATCTCCCTCCTCTCTGTCTGTCTGTCTTCTTTTTTCCCTCCCCTCGGTGGTTCGTGCACTCTGCCACGGCGACGGTTCAGCCGCTTTTTCCCTGTGAATGAACGAGCAGTATCCGGTGCTCTACCGCTGGGTAAACAATGCAACTGTGGCGTGCACTGGTCCGACAATAATGGGATTATCTTAAACATATAAACGGGGCGACACAGCCCAGAGAGTTGGCTTCCCCTCTGTCTCTCTCCCACTCTCTGTTAGTGCAGAGGAAGATGAAAAAATGACCTTATTTATGGTTCAACTCGGAAATCATTTGCGTCATGATTTTTTCCTTTTTACCTCAATATAAAAAAAGTTAAATTCATTTTTTTTTTATTTCAGTTGTCAATGGTGTTAATCTTTTTCCCCCATTTTTTATTTTTAATTTATTTTTAAAAATAAATATAACGTATTTTATATTTGTTTTATTGGTGTTATATTATATTTCATATTATTATAATTTTTTTTTTTAAATCAGACCATTAAGGGAAATCTGTGAGGTATTTTTGCGACTGTCTGGGTTAAACTGACTCCTGCGGCCTTAAACCTCCATGTGAGGGATGAACGTGCTGATTATGGGCATTTATTTTAGAAATCTATGTGATATTAAACACGGCTGATCATTAAAGGCTGCAATTCTGGGGAATGCTGTTAGATCAAAAGGGAATGTAATAAAGCGCACGCCTACCTGAAGTGGACCTTGTTTTTGGTCTTGTTTTGGAACCATAACTAGAAGATGACCCACCTATCAGGCTACTTGGTGGGAAGAGGCCTGGGCCGTATTCAGGGACATAGGGTGGGTATGTGGCGATGGGGTGGTGGGCAGAGGATGACCCTGCTCCGATTGATGCCACGCTCCGGCTGTGAGCTGACTCCAGTTTCATACTCTCGGCCAGGGTCACTTGGTACTTTATGCACTCTTTATCCTCCTGCCGCCCGGAGCTGCTGGAGCCGGGGGTAGATATGCCCGGATCCGGGGATACGTCTTTGGGAGGGGTCGGGGGAAACGTGAAGAGGTGTGGACTGGAGTGACCGGTAGACAGGGAGGAGGAGGATGAGGCTGGGGGGTAGACGGACAGGCTGGCCGGGGAGCCATGGTGCAGGTTCTTGGGAAAGGGGCTCAGGTTCCAGGGAGAAGTGCTGTGGTGCGGGGGGATTCCTTTGCTCCCCTCCAGCCAGGGCAGAGAGCCGTGCAGTAATGAGGGACGGCACACCTGGCTACCTGAGGCAGCACAGAAAAACAACAGAAAAGATCACAACCTGACTTCACTCTGCAGTAAAAACAAATACACATTGCCATTTAGAGTTGTCGGGCTTCAGGCCTGAAAAAGCAGGATTTAAGCTTTACACACAAATTAAGCAAACAAATCAGGTGACATTTCTTTATTTCTTTTTTATTATTATTATTTTTAATTATTCCACACACAGAAGCAATCATTCACTGTGACCAACATCCAGTTCTACATTTAAAAAATCCTGACAGTTTGTTTACACGTAGAAATTATTTGAACCCCTCTAGTGTGTAGAAATCTGAGAGTTTCATGTGGCCACGCACGTGCGTAAATTTACCCTTTAACCTTCCTATTGAGCGGGCCTAAATGCAACATATGAATGCATGTAATTCAAAAGTAACTCGACTGTTGAGGAAGTTAAAGCCTACATCATAGGAAACTTCATAAATGACTACGCGTCAGTGACTGGCACATTAGAAAATAGACAGTTGGAGTGTGAGAGCAGAAGCCAAAAAACATAAATACCAAAGTGTTCCAGGTGTATCTCTGGTTTCTGTGCCAACACGTCTATTTGTTTAAATCCGTAACTAAACACTCGATCGATCCAGAAAACAAATTGGGCACGAGCTTTTAAAAAAGGAAAAAAAACTTCACCAGCATATGAGTCAGCTCATGTTTGTGAACTTTAAACGGGAATTGACTTCAGTACGAGCCATACTCAGAAACCATACGCGTAAACTACACATATTCACGCCGTGGTTTCACAACACTTGAGTTTTATAAGTCGAATCAACCCGGGCTAAAATCGAAACTCGTTTCTTTTTTTTCTTTTTTTCCTTTTTTCTTTTGTCTGGGTCACAGTGAGAAAATAATTCCGAGCTGTAATGGAGCCTGCCTGCAATTACGCACGGGCATCCAAACAAATAAAGGGAGCAAATGATTAAATAAAAGGCCTTAACAGGCCGTTTACTTACTGTGTGGAGGAGGAGGGTACCTCTGGACGGCTCGGACAGAGTTTCCATAGTATGGAGAGACGTGGTTCCCCTGTCCATCGATATTAAAGAGTACATCCACATCTTCAGCGAGGGGATACTGCGAAGGGTCCATGTATGAGTGGCCGAGGCCCGGGTGATGTGAGCCAGGATGCTGTTCGTTCATCACCGCGGGATGATGGCTTATCCATCGTGGCTGGTCCGCACTTACTTCCATCGCTTGATTTCTTTAGATATATTTTTTCGTTGCTTTAGCAAATGTTCATGCACGCTGAAGCAAACTGGTACAAGTCAAAAGATAAGAAATAAACTGTCCCAAATCCGCGTGTTTGTTAAATCCACAGGTTCCGCGCTTGCTTCCGATCACCTGGAGACAGAGGGGAGAATTTATTGTCTTACGTTCTAACATTTGTTTACATGCAACGCTTCTAAAACTTGGCAGGACGCTCACGCTTAAGCAAATTCACACGCGATTTTTTTTTTTAAAATTTTTTTTAACAAAGACAGAAATTAAACAGGGAACATACCCAACATTACAAATGCAACTGAGGTGCTGTCACAGAAATACGTCCAAAATGGAATCCGGTCCCACGCAGAGCTCCTGAACTTCTTCCTCTTAGCAAACAAACAGCGAGAAAAAAAAAAGTCAGTGTTTCAGCTCAACAAGTAGCGGAGGCTCGCACGGGGCGCAGGCAGGGCTTGTTTGCAGTGGATGGCCTCACTGCGCACTGACCAGCACCAGCAAGTTAGACTCACTGATCAAATCTCTGTTTGTGCGCAGTTGAAGCCCTCTCCATTAACTCCGCTCCTCTCTCTCTCTTTCCCTCTAGGTCTGTGAGTCTCTTGCTTACTCACCCTTGCCCTACCTCTCTCGCTCTCTCTCTCTTTCTCTCTTGCTCCTTCCAGTCCCCCTTCTTTTTTTCCTTTTCTCTCTCTCTCTCTCTCTCTCTCTCTCTCTCTCTCTCTCTCTTTTTTTTTTTTTTTTTTTTTTTTTTTTTACAGTGAAGGCATTCTTTCAGGATGGCGCCAGGCAGCTCAATGCTTGCAGACAGCTGTGGCGCGACGCAACTTAAGGAGGGTCTGTCAGTGTCATCAGTTAAGGGGAGGGGCCTGCTCTAATTGAATACAACATTTGGCCAAGGAAGATATAGAAGAGCTGCAAGAATTTATTACCTTTTTAATGTTTGTTTGTTTGTTTTTTTTCTCTGAACTCATCAAAAGAGGTATATTTGTTTTAAATATGAAAATTGTACTGTAGTAAGGCCTTATACACTTAACAGCTGTCTTATGCATGCAAGCGTGCTAGGTGTGCAAAACTCGTGTTGTAGGAAGTTATTTTATTTTGAATTAATCTATAAAATATGATACCTACGTTTATAAACTTAAAAGGGAAAACTTATAAATTCACCTTCAGCGTCATTAAAGTTGACAAGTATAAAAATGATAACCAAAAATAAAAGTTTTAAACTCCTTTTCTAAGAAAAAAAAACTTTTATTACAACAGCCACTAAAGTCTGCGCTTTTTCCTGCTACAGTTTGCAAGAAGAGAAGAGCAGAAGCCGCTGCAGAGCCTGTTGCTCTGGGCCAACGGCATGTTGCGGGACATTTATGCTCTTAAAATTGTGACAGTGCGTCCTCTCGCGGTGACAGCCACATTATTCTAATGGCAGATCCAAACTGAGCCGATTTCCTCACCGCGAAGGGACGCCTGGGTGACTAAGCCTCCAGTTTAAAAAAAAAGAAAAGTTAAAAAAAAATAGTTATAATGTAAGCTATTACTGGCTGTTACTTAACTCAGTCGGTATCTGTGCGGTAGCTGCAACCTGTTCACTGCAGCTCAGACAGACGAGCAACAACGAGCGATGTCAAGATTTATTCACAACAGTGAATAACGCGCATTGATAACTCGCACTGCGAGTGACCGTAGCCCGCCTCGCTTTGACCAGTTTTTCTTTTTAAATAAACAAACTGGAATTTAAAAGGATGTGTGCGCCATGACACGGCCATGATGCCCTACGTCTTCCACCTGAGAAACAGTCCCCCTGTATCCCTCCCCGTGGGCAGGTGTGTGTGGGAGGGGGGAGGTTTTTTATGTCTAAATCCCGGTTTGATCTGCGTATACTGTCAGACTGGCGGTGTGTAATAGTAGCAGTGTGTGTGTGTTGGGGGCAGCCACTGGAAGTGACGTCACCGCGGTGTAAACAGTCAGGAAATGAATCCTCTCTCGGCGGCTGCGGGAGCGCGCACGCCCTCGCACCACGTAGGTATTGGCATGAATTTGCTGTGGGTGTAATAATAGGTGGGGGTCACTTCCTTAGAGTGGGGGGTTGGTACCAAATAAATAAATAAATAAAAGCATTAAGGTGATCAATGAAGACGCCATCAGACAGATTATTTAGCAGGTGAGTCCTCAGTTGCATGCGCACAGGTGATGGCTCATTCATTCAATCCCGTCTGAAATTATTAAGCTTGCTCTTAACCGAGCGCTTGGGAGCACGGGCAGAGGAGGACTTGGCAAAGCGTGCTATTTTTCCCTCTCTCCAGGATAGCCCTACCTGGGGAGAGGGAGAGGGAGAGCGAGCGTTTCTCACACAGGCAAAGCCCGAAACTGAACTTGGACGCAAACTGCTGTAGCTGCCATTGTCAGGCTGTCAGCCGACTCGTGTAATTATCCTCTTGAAAAAAGTATCGCGGAGCGTTATCCACAAAGTAGCCGTTATAGGTGCTCGAAGGCAACACACGACGGTAAAATGTGGCCTAAAATCCCGATTATGTGTTTTTGTTTCTTGACTGGATGCATCGAAGCTTAGAGAATGGGACATGGAAGCCATCCCATCACTTGAGTCCCCAAGCCTCGGTGTCAATAACGCCGGGGCTTATTCAGCGCGGGATATAAGACTGCCTCTCCCTTTCTTAAAAAAAAAAGGGGGGGGGGGAAAGTCATTTTTAATCCTAAACTGTCGTCACGAAGGGAGAAATGGTGGCTTTGGCTCTTTTTTCTCTCTGTGTGTGTGTGAGGACGAAAAAGCGAGAGGGGCTAAAACGAGCCCACATTAGTCTATTTTTGTAGTTAATGGCCTACAACTAGCACCGATGCTGTGCGCAAAGATTTGTTAAAGGTTTATTCATAAACGCGGGCGAGGGTCCAGTCCTTTTCTTGATGGCTTAGATAATTTCTGCGAGATTATGTTAGCCAGCTTTGATTAAAATCGAGCCACTTTTTTTTTTGTTCTCTTCACTGCAGTTAACACAAGAACGGATTATTCCATTGCCTGTGTGTGTGTGTGTTTGTGTGTGTGTTTAGGGGGATCAAATGTTTTAGATAACGTCTAATGCTTGCGTGCATGTGCGTGCGTGTGTGTGTCTGTGTCTGTGCGTGTGTGTGTTTACTTTGTTCCTCAGCGTCCCGTGTTCACAAAATTACAATCATTGTTTTCCCTCATAAATAAAAGTTTCCTTCCGCCAGCTGATTAATCAAAGGTCAGCGAGATAAAAATCATACTATATTAATACATGGTGTAACAGTTATGCCACCACCAGTGAGTGTTCACCCACTGCTACCACTACAGTAATATCAATACTTTTTTGAAAAGGAAAAGAAATTCAAATGATATGAGTAGCAGCTCGTGTGAGGTACATTTAGAGCCACGAAGAAGCAAGAAGCTCTATTGTAAAATAATATTGAAAAGAAATCGCCTGTGCGCATGCGTGTGTGCGCATTTACGGCCTGTTATCTTGGGTCGTAATGTGTCACGTATCTTTATTTATTCTGGCACGCACAGAGCTAAGATACCCAGCCAGAATTAGACTTAATTTTTGTGAAATATAAATTTTTTAAATATTTTTTTAAATCAAAAAGCACTTTGGCGCAAGAAAACACACGATATAAGAACATAATCCAAAGAGCTTCTGTGGAAAAAAAAAAGAGATGCCCAGCCAGTGATTAAAAATGCTACGGGCTATAGTCATGCTGTAAATTGTGATATTTTTTACTGGTTAAGCGCTCATTTATACATTTTGAAACCCGTATATTACCGCAGGTAACCTATTTGTTTCTTACTCAGTGAGTCATTTGTCACCTTTCTAGTCTTTTCAAGAAAAAAGTGGGGCTGCTTTTCTGTCAGCATGGGAACCAAGTCTGGTTCTTAGAACAAAACTAGGGCGTAAAATTCTGCTTGTTGGGCGCGTGAAACTTAAAAACAGAACTGGCTTTCCTAGAACGATTTAAATGAGCAAGAGCTGAAGGATTGATCACATTTTCTTCGAGTGTGTTTAAAAAGAAAAAGAAAAGAAAACTAGCACATCAGATTTTGTGTCATTCTTCCCAACGAAGAAGAAAAAAAAGAGCAAAGAAAAAAAAGGGGGCTGCCAATTGACTGAGTTGTGATTCTTATCTTTATATCACGTCTCGCCAGACGCACTGATGTAATCTTTCATTTGAGGTGCAGGGCCTTTTCACCTCTTGTCTTGTGCATCTCCAAACAGAAGTCATTCATCATTCAGGCACTAAATTGTTTGGCTGATTTTTTTTAATTTTATTTTATTTATGTTATTAATCTTTGTGATTTAAATGCGTTTAAAGTGGAGCTCGGAGTGCTAGCAGCCTCTCTGACACCTCATGCAATAACGAAATTTCGATTGTGACGGGAAATTGGAGTGAAAGTGCTATCCGCTCGAGCGGTCCGCTGCTCTTCTTCTACGTTTTTAATCCGAGTTTATATTATTTTAATAATAACACCGTATTTTTTATCCTTTTATCCTTTTTTATCCTATCGAATCCTATCCTCTTTTCTAAGAAGCGAAAAAATGAAGGGAAGAAAAAAAACATCAAGGTGTCCGAGGGTTTCTCTCGTGTTCTGCTCCCCGCGTGCAAATAACCGTTGGAGCTTTTTGGCCCGTGACTGTGCGCGTGTGATGCCCCTGATTTAGCTTCCTATTCATTCTAAACAGCGGCTCTCTCCCTCTCTCGCACTCACACAAACACACCGCCATCTCGAGACACAAGGACCAAAGACGAGATGGAGGAAACTAATAACGGGCTGGGTGTGTGTGTGCGTGTGGGGGTGCAAAGCAGCCTCAGCAAGCCCAGCTCCTTCTTATGACCCGCCGGCAAAGGTAATCAGATCAATTTCACGGCTTGTATGGGATTCTCGCCTGCACCACCAGGTAATGCGAGAGGTAATGGGTCGCTAAAAACACTCATCTGTGCTATTTTAGGTGTAGGTTAAATAATCTAAGAAGTGAAACCGGCTGTCGTTTAGCCTTTTTACATATCAATCCGTTGACTCAGGCGAGCCAAAGAAAAAGAAATGCTAGCTTAATTATCAGCCCGGCCAACCAAAGCAAATTTCGCTTGCGCTGCTAATAAATAAAAGGATAGAGAAAGCAGTTAGCATTAAACGCAACAATGGCGCTCGTTATGGATGTTGTAGCCAGTATTGTCAACAATACCCCCCCCCCCCTTTTTTTTTCTTTTTTTTTTTTAATTCCACCAAGTGCACACAGAGCGATGTTGAGGGGGAGAGATGAAGGTGTAACGGGTAGCTTCATCTCCGGCTTCACTGAAGTCCAGTCAAAAAAAAAAGATTAAAAGAATGTTACCGCTTTACTCATAATTTTCGTTTATAGTCATTTAATCTAGCACCCAAAAAAAAGCACATTCACAAAAGTTTCCCATCATTCTCAGACCGTCAGTGAGCTCACAGACAGGCTACAAAGCCACCGAGGGAAGCGGCAGCTCATTGGATGGGGCATTTAGGATGCGGCGGCTTCAGAGCAAATCTAAATATTTACTGACCTGCAGTGGACGCTGGACGGGTGGAGGCTTTTTTTTCCGCAGACGTGAAGGAAGAGTGACATAGAGATGGAGGCGCCGATGGCATTTAGAGAGAGGCAGAGGAAAAAAGAACGAGAGGGCGAGGAGCTGTGGACGGGGAGGGGAAAAACACACACGCAGACACACACACACAAACACTCACACACACACTCTCAGCACAGCGCTAGGAGTAGTGGTGGCGGCGGCGGTGATGGTGCGCGCGCGCCCTCGGTCCCGGAGTCACAGCGTCACAACTCAACTCGAGGAGGAAACACGCGCGCACATAGGCTGTACCGGGCAGGCTGCACGAGCACACGGGCCAACCAAAGGCGGCCTCTTTACCGTACTTACTGTACAGAACACGCCAGCTCTTCCGGGTCTGAAAGCACAGCAAGTTATGGGAATAGAACGGCAGTAGAAACCAATGGGAATCTATTGTAGGGTTAAAATAGAAGTGATCTATAATAGACAGTCATTTATTATGATTTCGATGCGATTTAAAATGAGATTTCTTATTTTTAAAAAATACTATTTTTGTGTTTAACCCCATTTTGTTGTATCCAGGTGATCATGTTAATTCAGGAGACGCCCAATATTGGCACACAAGCCGAACGAAAGTAAGATTATATTATATTATATGTAAGAAAAAGGCGATTGTGGGCATTTGCACGTGATTTTTTTCTGATTGAGCAATGCACAACTGTATATTGTGTAACTGTAACTGGCTATTATCTATATAGGCTTTTATGTGGTGCCTGTACAGTTTCTGTCACTGTGAGGGCTTGTGCTCTGCAGATATTTCACCGCAGAACACAAGCCCTCACAGTGGCAGAAACACGTTGCACGTCCCTTTGTGTTAGGAGAGGAGCCCCTTTCTCTCCCCTGCCACAAAGGACAGATGAAGCCATAGCTGCTCGGTGTCTAATCAACACCCCAAAAAAAAGATTCACAAACTACTCAGCAATTACAGAAAAACATTTCAGAAAGAGGAGAGAAAAATATACATATGTAGGCAATAAATCTGAAAATCTGATCGAGGCTACGAACAGCAAAAGCTTCACACCAATACACACACAGAGACACACACTGAGCATATAGAGGCCGGCCAGCCTGCTTATTGACACCATGGTTGATTGAAAGGAGCACCAAGCAAATCCGATCCTTCTCTCTGTGAAATGCACCGAGGAAAAAGAGAGGAGAGGAGAGGAGAGGAGAGGAGAGGCGAGGAGAGGAGAGGATGCTGGAGGCTTGGTATCTCTCATGATGCGCATTGACTCTTTGAAGGAGAATGTAAACTGATCACACCCAAATCTATCTTTGGGGGAGAAATTCAATTAAGGTAATAAATTAAAGATAATTGGCGCAAACCTCGTTGTATAAACTTACGAACGCGACTACAGCCAAATGCGTCTTTTTTTTAAAAATCAATGAATTATTCAGCAGCCTTCTTCCACACAGGGACGAGCCGAGCTTTTCATTTATGGAATCCCACCCAGTGTCTAAATAGAATTACAGAATAACGACAGCGTCAAATTTTAATGATTTATTAATCTGCTTTTGAGGTAAATAAAGTGTTTTTTAAATTATGTTCTATTTTATTTTTGATCAGGGGAATTATTTGATTTCAATGTAAAGATGAAGTTAATATGCGGATGCGATAAATGAGCGCGCTGATGAGAAACGATGATTAAAGCGGCATTCATGCGCGCTCGCGATTAAAGCACATTATAGGTGTAATAAAAAGATTAATTACGAGGAAAATAACCAGAATCAATTCGGTCCTGTTCACTGTGGGTACAATTAAATAAAGGCGGGAAATAACGTTTAATTTTAGGCGGCGGATGTGAAAAGCAGTTTTGTTTTTAAAGAGGAGGAATGCATTTTTTTTGAGGGGGGGGGGGGGTGGAATCGAGTCTTAATTAATTTTAAATAGAGACTGTAAACGGGTTTAGAGTTTAGTACAGGCCCCACAGTGTCACATTAGAGGTATGAGGCTGTGTAGTGTTTTGCACTTCCTCTAACAGGGATTTAACGAGAGCGCATGCGGCCTGGAGCCCGAGTCCAAAGTCACTCGCCTCTCTTCTTCTTCCTCCTGCTCTTCTTCTTTTTTTTTTTTTCCTGCCGTGAAATCGCGTGATTAATGTAGAATTTGACGCGAGCTCCCGCGTGACAGCTGACAACAGCTAAGCACCCCCCACCCCCCTTCACTCTATTGGTACACTGGTCGTAATAAAAAGCAAGAGTCTGTGCACACCAGCCTTTTATTATTATTATTATTATTATTATTATTATTATTATTATTATTATTATTATTATTATTAGTCTCACAGCCATCTGATATTTATTGACACACAGCAGTTTGGATGAGGTGTCATCATCTCACCATTACATCCGGATTAAATCACCCCTCTTTTCCTAGTTTCTTAATTTTGCAGATTGAGGTTGCAGCAGCAGTAGCGAACCTCCTCCCCCCCCCCTCCCGTGTACCGTGGCGCTTTTTCAGCCCCTGTTAGTGCATAAATGGAGTAAATCATTTACGGTCACCCGCTTTTATAGACTCCCGGTGTAGCCTAAATTTTATTAGCCCCTTCCCACTCCAAATGTGAAATAAACGGTGCAGTATATATCTCCTCCTTTTTTCCCACCCCCCTTCTCCCTCTTTCTCTCTCTCGCTCTCTTTCTTTCTCTGCCTACATGATTCTTCGCTGTAAATGTCGAATAAGATGACCTTAATTTGAGACAAAACAGCGCCAAAAATGTATGGGCCACGTATTATCTATTTACTTATTTATTTCCTCAATGTGTTTTATTATTCTCGTCCTGTTCACCCTCCAAACGTTAAGCCAGTGTGTGTGTGTGTGTGTGTGTGTGTGTGTGTGTGTGTGTGTGTGTGTGTGTGTGTGTGTGTGTGTGTGTTTTACGGCGGCTTCTCCCTGCGATTTTATTTTAAAATATTAGGCCGAGGTGGGGAGAATTATAAACGACTCTGCTCTTATCTGCTCCCTTCACGTATCCAGGATCACAGAAGCTGATTAAGAAAGAAGTCACAGCCAACGCTGGATTCATAATGATTTGGAATAATGAATCCTTATCTCCCCTCTGCAGATTATCAGCCTTTCAGCTCGCCATGTTTTGTTACATGGGATAATTTATTGCATCTAATACATCACAATGAATCTGATGGGGGAAAGTGATGGCCATGTTAGGAGAGAGGCTGTCTTTTTTTTATCCCGGGGCAATGAAATGCCTTTACGATTTTTAATTGGTAAAATATAAGGGGGGTGGGGATCTGATAAAAAAAAAAAGAGAGAGAGAAAGAAAGAAAAAATAGAAGCACAGAGGTATAATCTTGCCTGCTAGTGTTCCAGCAGCACTCTGCACTATAATTAGTGTGTCAATTTCAACCTGAAATTAACAACATCGACCTGCCATCTCTGCTTACGCCGGTGGAGTCAGCTAGATCCTAATTTCGCATGATTTATTTTTCACCAAGAAGAGATAATTAATCATAAACACGGGAGAAGGAAAACACACAGTGCAGCAAAGTAGAGATAACAAAATATTTGCATCTAAAAAGATTCGATGGAGCTCATTGGCTTTCACCTCCTCCACCCTCCACCGCCATCCCGAGCCCACCTGATCCAGCTGCAGTTACCTCCAGCACTTTTATTTTTATTTTTATTTTTTAATTTCCCATGATTAATCTTTGGGTGGCGATGTATCATTAATCACTACACGAGATTGGGGGGGGGGGGGGGGGGTTACACAGTTACACACAGTGTGTGTAACTGGTAGACTGAATGGTGGTGTCACTGTTGTTGGGAAACGATTATTCTTTTATTCAAAGGGATGGCGGGTGTACCCTGGTGTAACACCGAACGAAGATGCACCTCCTTATAAGGTTAATACTAATAGTAATAATAATAATTTATTATTATTGGATAATCAGCCTTTGTTTGGAAGTCGTCACTGGCGCAGCGCCAGCGCAGCTCTGGATTTTTTGGATGGCGCTATGTTTAAACTTGGGCATGCTCACTGTGCCAGGATAAATTTGCATTTTATTTGCAGCTGTAATTAGCTGATCAGCATCTCTCTGCCCCCCTCTCTCACTCCCTCTCTGCCCATCTTTCTTCTCATTATGATTTTGTATTTTCGCCGCCTCTTTCACCGCCTCTCCCCAATCCCTCATTTTCCAATGTCCTGGCAGCGCCACCAGATGTTTATCGCTTTTATACCCAGGGACGCTGCCATGTCAAACAGACCGAGGATGGACACTTGCAGGCGGTTGGGTATCCAGGCAAGCCCCCTCCCTTCCTCTCTCCCTCTCTCCCCTACCACCACCTCCTCCTCCTCTTTTCCTGGCTGTGCATAATCCTGTACTGGGTGGCCACTGGTAGTCCAGTGACGGTTTCATATGAAACGGGGTAAGGGGGTGGGAGAAAGCAAGGAGATCATTATTAATGGTTGCTGATTAAAGGGTTCTCCAAATATAAAATAAATAAAAAGAGCTCGATTTAATTCACCTCCCCTGAAATCTTACTCTTTTTGTCCGTGCAGAAAAGGGCCACATCCGCACTGATGGGAGGCTGATGGTGCGCCCCAGATATACTGCAGATAGAGATGTGGAGATGAGCTTAATGAGATGCAAGGCTGTGGGTGGGGTTGGGGGCAAACATCCAGTGCAGGAGTCTTCCCAGGAGACATCTGCACAATGCGACCTGCCCGTTATCTGCAAGGGAATGCACTCCCTCGCTCTCGCTTTCTCTCTCGCTTTAATGAGCAGTCGTTTATTAAACACTCTCTCACTCTTTTAACCCCATAATTGAAAAAAAGAGGCTTTTCTGGAGCGGCTCGACCCCCCACACTGCAGCAGCTCTGCTCCACTGCAGAGGATGCAGCGGTGGATACAGTGATTATATCCATCTAGCTTACCTGAGCTGCAACAATCACAAGGGGGCTTTGCAGACCCCCACCCCACCCTCCTCCTTCCCCTCCAGTTTGGCCATGATATACAAATATTTATCCGCTGATAAGGAACCACTACGATGGCAGATAACCTCCAGTGCCACTGCGTCAGGACTCTTTGTCTGTACAGTCTCAGCAATTACTAAACATTTCCCTCCCTCCCCCTCTTTTTTTCCTCCTAAAACTTCTCCGTTGCTTTTAATTCGTTAAAGCATTATTAGGAGTCTCTCTAAGCCTCTTTAGTCAATGACTGTTTGTGGAGTCTGGAAAAGAAAGAAAGCTTGGGAGGGGAGATGGGGGGGAGCGGAGTTCTGTGTGTGTGTGAGAGGGGGGGGGGGGGGGTGAATGAAAGACTGGCTTGATTTTCCTCGCAATCCACGGAACAAATAGCTAACATTTAACGTTTACACCCTGCCTGGCGACTCACTGGCGCTGCGGGGCCGAGCCGAGTCGGGCTAAAGTGTCCCGAAAGCCTTTGGAGGGGTGTAAGTCCCGGGCTATCGGGTTCTCCAGATCCCCTTTAAATGACTGTCAAAAGAGGCAAATATCGAATTGCACGGGGTCTCACTCTCCCCGCCCTCTCTCGCTCTCCCAGCCTTCCCTGCCAGCCTGGCACCAATAATGCGTTACTGTAACGTGATTAGCTACTTCTCCAGGAGCAGGCAGGGATTTCCAGGGAATTCATTCTTTATTTGCCGCTGTGTGTAAATGTAGTTTGTGTCACCATGACTGGAATAAAATAACAAATAAATCAGACATTTATTAATCGAGAGATTTAGTAGGAAATACAAACACTTTTGAAGGTGTTTTCTCGAAATGATCTTTATCTGGTCATTTACTGATACATCGAAAAAGTTCAAGGAATTGTTCACTTTTACATGTGTAAAGAAAGTGATAAGGTAGTAAAATAAATACAAAGAGTAAACTTAATTCATCTGGTCAAACTTTAGAAATATTAAAGTACAAATTATTGCATTAATAGGACGTGAGCTGATGTGTTTATTCTAGTGTTATTTCCTGTTTTAGTGGTGACTAAAACTTTATTTTGGGGCAAAGTCGGTAAACATTTTAAGCGTTTTTATGATCAGATTTGACTTGTGATTCTATACGTGCAGTTATATGTCCCTGTGGCCACTGAGGTTAGGAAATCCTTTAAAACAACTGTCCAAATGTGTGCCCAAAGACGTTTCAAGATGGCAGCCACGTGTTGAGACTTCTAAAAAGGACAGTAACGCCATCATGAATAGAGCTCTGAGAAAGAAAGTGTATTATTTTTTACATGCACACCAGTTAGCCTGTTTTTTCTGACAGTTTTATTAAAGCATGGGGATAGAAATCACTTGGACACTTTGCCTCCGTATGCGGGTAACTGGAATAGTTCAGAATCACATCAGAATTATACATGCAATTAATATGAGCACGTTTGTGCAGGACATATAATTTATTTCTTTATTTTGATTGGGAGTTAATAGATGATTTGTCACTCTAGACGCCAAATAAATTAACATGGAAAGAAAAGTAAAACTTTTGTGTTAAGTGGGCAGAAGCCAGGAACAGTAAGGATCTATTATACCTGCTGTACTGTTAAAGGAAGAGCACGCACATTTAATACAAAGCTGCTTTTATAGTAGTGCCACGCATTTTCGCCACGCGCACTCACAATGCAGCACGAAAGGGAATTATAAAGACACCTGGAAAGGTGTCACAATGTGCGTTAATCACAGCAAACATCTCCAGTAGGCCTACCCCATTCTTCGCTGGTTTACAGTGTGCCAACGGTTTATAGAAATCACCCACACAAAATAAGCATCTTTATGGCTTCAAAGACTAAATAAATAATTAAAATAATACAATGTGTGTGAAGCTATTATACACTCAGATTTATCTGAGCCTGCAAAGATAAACCCCAGCTGAAGCCTATAAAATCTTTAGGGCTATACTTTTCCCCCCTTTTCTGATTACCTTCAGCCACACTCCAAAGTTCCCCAAATTGGACACACAGTGGTGTTTGAAAACAACACACCCTCTTTAACAGTGTATAGCCTTATCTACAAAAGGCCTATGCATCGTCATTAATCTTCGCCAGGCTAATTAAATTAATCCATCGCCTCTTGGCACTGGAATATAACGACCACCACTAAATCCGCTGCTGGATAACGAATTTGGTTTTTTTTTTTAATAGAAAAGAGTTTCTTGCTTTTAATAGCTTACAACAAAAAAGAACACAGCACAGGCCGAATTCATTATCAGTTCATTTTATTTATGAACTTGTGGTTATCGATAAATAATAATATATGTATACATGTTTTGGTTTTTTTTTTAAATGCACCTTTTTTATGTTTGAGCGTAGATGTTTGAGTGAACACGGGAAGGCTGCTGGAGGGCTGTGATTGACAGTCCGTCCGCGGGATCATGTTTAATCCCTGCCTCTCTCGAGCCTGTTCAGAACTCATTTCTCCACCGCGAGATGGGGGACTCAGATGGTTGCCGGGGCAACGCCGATAGTCCTAAGCCATTTCCATTTCCTGCGAACGAGAGAGAAGGTTGGGTGGTGTGGGGCGCGTTTGCCTCAGAGGTCGTCACAAAGTCATTCACAAACAGCGGAGAGGACCGTTAACCGGAAGCGGACAGGCTACTCATTGCCTGCTCCGCAGGACTGTTTTGCTCATTATGCAGGGACATTTGTTACTTTAGAGGAAATAACAGAGACATGGGTAAAAGCCTCCGGGGACGAGGTCTTGCAACTTGAAACGCACTGGGGCACTTATTTGGGGACTTATTTTTGAAGCACTGAATAAACTGACTTTCAGTGACTTTCAATTTCAGTGGTTAGAGTGAAATAAAAAGTGCAGGTGTAGACCTACCAGTCAGCTTTAAAGAAAAGGAAAAGAAAAACTTGAGAACTTTGCTAACTTTACCAATAAGATTAAAATTTTAAAAAGCTGGAAGTGATCCTTTTACTGTCTTATACCCCATAAATTTCTACATCTACATCAACAGTTTTATTTTTTACATATTATACATAGATTGAGGAAAATGCCCAAATGATTTTATGAGGCGGTTTTGGGGGGAAAGTTTAAGTTGGCCAAAAAATAATATAGCTGAGGTAACAACTGAAGCTAGCATTTTACCATTATATTTATCATGGTGAAATTTTACACCCCAATTTTTGTCATTCAAAAGTGTTTGTTATTTTAAAAAAATCAAAGGGAATGTGTCTCACTATCAAAAAAATTGTGTATCAGCACATCTCTCTCTCTTTGAGGAAAAAAAATTAGAAGGGGGAAACCCAAAAAGTAACACACACACACACACACACACACACACACACACACACACACACACACACACACACACACACACGCTTCCTATTCCACTTTTCCCTGAACCTTTTCCTTCTTCCATTCAGCCTCCTCAGAGAAACGGGCGCTCAGCATCATCAGCATCCAGTGACGACGTCCATGAGGAGATGAAGGTGAGCCAGCCTTTCTGATCAAAGCACCCGTCTATAAAGCTCAAGGCTGGCCTTCCTCGGTGGGTATGTCGCTTTTATTCTGCACACATACACATCGCAGACACACACGTACGCTCTTTCCTAACCCACCCCGACAGTGAAAAATGCCTTTCCTTTCAATCAGGTTGCAAAAAAAAAAAAAAAAAAGGAGAAAAAAGCCAACCTGCCATCTTACTTTGTGGCATTTTAAATCAAATGTCTGCTTCACCTGGATCTGGAATAGTGCACACTTCTCCCCGGGGGTGCTGCTTGCGTACAGCCAGGTTGACAGTGTCAGCGTGCCGACAGGGTGTTAATGCACTGCTTGTTAGTTTTAATTAAGTAGCCTTTAGCCTAGTGATCAGTGAGATCAAGGCAGTTATTTAAATAAGCACACCAGGTCTCCAGTAAACTGCAGGCAAGAGTTGTTGGCTCCAGCTCTGCTCCTTTTCTCCATCACCTGGCCTCATTAATTCAACACATCTTTGCCTTTCGGTTGACATGACACCACATCTGTCAGAACATAGCCCACTCTCTCAGTCAGTCCTGGCATCAGTGGTCTCAATTTTATTTTCACAACCGACCAACTTTCTTTCTAAGCGGAGAGCCACAGGCATCTGCAGAGTGTGTTCGGTCTGTGTCTACATGATAAAGAGGAAAGTTAGGTGAAGGACAACAATCTGGTAGAGGAGACTGATCAGGAGGAATAATGATAAAAAGGCTAATAAGGTATCTCTCTCCAGCACATTGTTAAAGAGTTTGCATGTCGCCTATGAGGCTGCTTATATTAAGCCACATCCAGCAGGTCTATTTTTTCAATATACTGAATATGCAAACACGTTTGAGTAGTGTAATTGGAGATGATGCTTTAGGCCTGTCTTAAAAAAAAAAAAAAAAAAACCTTTCCGAATATTCAAACTGCCCTCTTTTCACATCACATCCCTAACAGCTTTTGAAAAGCTGATGTTCAAAAAAGAATTGATAAAGGAGAGCGAAGATCCACAGGCAGAGGAGATAGAAGAGCTGCTTTCAGGCTAAACACTTTCTGACGCAGTCAACACATCTGATGAAAGGTCAGAATATTGTTTCAGGGATAAGAAGAATAAAAGTGAGAATACAGATTCTGTAAGGAAAACGTGTCTTTTAAGGAGTTGAAACTTTGAAGGGGATCAGCTCTCTTTGACCTTTTGAAACTTAGCAAGAATACACACACACTTATTATATGTCTTAAATATGTAAATACAGAAACCAGAAACAGAGCAGCCATGATGTGAATAAATGGACAGAATCTGTGGTACCTGTGGAAGCCTCGTTCCTGTTTTGAATCTGAGTCAGATTGACCAGTGAGGGCTGAGTGCAAAAGATTTGGCACTGATGCACTGGTAAAAAATGTAGGCTTGAAACTATCTTCTGTTGTCTAGCAAGAAGTTTGCTTGTTATTAGAATTTTTAAGGCAGTGTACAGAACAGGAAGTCTTGTTCCTGATGTATTATATGTAATACTGGCCATGGCCTCAGAGGCTGTGTCGGAAATCACTCAGGTACCTGTTAAGGAAGGACACTCACTCTGTAGACACAAAAGACTCTAAACTAGACTCTAAAACCCACAAACATGTTTTTTTTAAATATCAACTAGGAAGATTAAAATGTGTGCATTTCTTTTTTCATCCTTTTCCTTATTCATCCTAATTAATTTAACTTAATTTTAAATGCTGTAGCAAAAAAAAGTCAAACTTTAGGATAAATAAATACTTCTCATCTTAACTATTTTTTTTTCTTTGGCAATGCATGACGATACACAATTCCCGCCTAGTAACTGCCTACTCTACTGAAGTACTATGGGATACTCTGGTTCCACTAAAAAGGGGTACAAAGAGGCAATTTTACCATGTAGTTCACTGTAGTGAATGACTTTAGACTCAGATAATGGCTGATGGGGTCCCAGATTCATCTTTAGGCTTAGCAAATTACCAAGGTATGGCGATAGAGACCACGAATAAGAGTTTTGTGCTTTAAATCTCTTTTTTAACTGAAAGACTGGGAAATAAGAGAACACTCCTTCATGATTCTGCAAAACAGTGTATTCAATCCATCACTGACAGTTTCGTTATATTGTTTAAGTCAGTGCTGCTACTGTTAGAAAAATAATAAGATTACTGAAAAAAAAAAAACCAGCACTCCATCTTAATCATCCAATGTGGATGTAATTCAAAAGGAAATTAGACCAAAACAATACACAGGAACAGTACTTATTTTTAATACTGTTTTTTATTTAAAATACATAACTAGGTATTAAATGGCTTTCAAAGTACAATTTCCCAATGTTTCTTATGGCGCATTTTCCATCACAAACCCATCAGAAGATTATTCATAATCAAAGATAGTGTTAAAACAATGATACTTGAAAACACGAAGCCAAGTAAAACACATTAAGACATTATACATAGCGGTCAGGAGCCACTGTGATTATAGAAAATTAATAATAGGATATAATAGGATCTCGTGGAAGAGATCCAACACAAAATCACGAAGACGAACTGCTTCTTCTAACACGTATATCCCGGTAGATGTACTCAGGCCATTGCTCATTAGACACTATAATCTTATCTGCTTCTTTCAAAACCAGCGCTAACTGTTATCCATGAAAACAGATGATGTTTTTGTTGGGTCGCTCTGATCTTAAAGGGTTTCCTCCAATGAAAACAACAGGTGGGAGATGAAAAGTGTGAGGTGCCACGGCAGAGAAAGTGGTGTTGTTTCTGTGGCTGAAGTGTACATTAAGAGCTCGATTGAAGTGTTACCTTTTAACCTCATCAGCGAGACTCTGTGGCGTTCGTGTGGTAAAACCTGGTAGATTGTCTGTCTGTCTCTTTCTCTCTAACAAGGGATGCCTTTTCAAAACTGTTTGATGATCTGAAAAGAAAAAAGGAAGCACATTTAAGAACTCGAGCGTAAACTGTGTGTGAACCAAACAGTCGTGTGTATCAAACTTATACATCAGCTCACAAATGTATATGTTTAACAGATCTGGCTTATGCCCACACAACAAATGTGAGCATAAGATGAGAGGAAAATACTGCTCCAATCAGTCCTTAAGTCATGTGGAAAACATTCCTTATCGATTGTCCGACATCCATCGCCAAACTGCTACCGTCTGTCTTTTCCGAGGAAGAAAAAGGAGCAGATCCCAAAAATAAAAGGCTGCAATTTTCCTTTGATTGCCCTTATCATAGAGCAGAAATCTCAAACTGTTTGGCCTGTTATTAAGTCTGATCAGAGTGCAGGGATATTACAGGCAAATGTATGAAAAGGTTATGAGAGCTATCAAAAGAAGAAGTGACGTCATGCATTTAATGAATAAAAGATTGGGAACAGATATATCCAAAAAGCCCCAGCAACAATAAGGGAACAACCACTGCCTTTTCTGTTTTCAGGGATGTCAACACATCTACTTCTAAGTCGAGGCAGAGGGATGGGAAAAGTAGACCGGAATGACTAGAAGCCCCCGCAGGCATCTGCCACTCATCTGCCACTCAACCGATGCAGATCCAGTGTGATTTTTAACTCCTTAATACTTGATTGTATTATCTCGGGCGTGATAAAATAAGTCAGTGTTTCAGCCGAGAGCAACAAAGTGTCAGTCAGAAACTGCAGTGAAGATATGCTAAAAGGTTTTCTGTGCTTCTGGCGCAGACAAGCAGATACAGAGCAGATTATGCTTTATTAGCTGTTCATGGAGACTTAATTGTGAGATCAAAGTTAACAGTGTTCCATCGGTGCGAGGCAGAGCAGATTTCATTAGGCTGAGTAATATCAGCGCAATAATAGTGTCATCTGCGCACAGCAAGTTCAGAGGATCTTAATAATATTTCTGGACAAACTGGAAGAGGAAATTCATCCGCACGAATGGCAAAATGTCTCCAAGCTTCTAGGAAAACAGTAATAAACAAGAGATACAGCGGAATTTGGCTTGATGGTTGCACTCTGCAGCTGCCCTGGTCAATCAGAAATATCACACACAAGACTAAAACAAATCCACTCATGCAGAATCCAGTAACAAAGTAATATAATGGCCATACATGGGAAAAAAGATGCAAACGATCCACGGTTCACAGACCAGGAGGAGGAGTAGCCCGAAAAATCTGAGGAGATGATCTCAAATCATTATGAAGTGTGTTAAAATCTACTTAAAAGATCAAAGTGAGCCTAATTTATGGTTAAAAACTTAGGTTGAAGAGACACACACACAGTTACAGTGTTTATGGTGAGTGCTGCAAGTTAGGTCCTAAGTGTAGAGCATATACCCAGCCCCTTAATGTAGTAGAATATGATATAGTAAGGGCAGTATTAGGGATGGTGTGCTTCACCTTGTAATTAGTAGTGGAGGGATAATAGCTGTTTCCTGTGCATTGCATCTCTAAGATAAAGAAACTATTATTCAGATGTTGTGATTGTTTGCTGCTACTTCCAGAATTTAATCTAAGTGCTGTCATAAAGTTCCCACCATAAAAAGGAAAAGAAAGAAAAAACACCTGATTTTAGTTTGGTTAATCTACCCTATCTTTATCTTCGCGCTCTTAGGCAGCTCAAGTGGTGATGCTATTTTTAGATCTTTCCTGGAAGACCCATTTCAACCACTCGCCCTCATGCATTTGCAATGTGTGCTGCATCCTTCAGTGGGCAAAATTGTGGCTCTTAGGAGAGGACAAGTTGCTTTTAGGATGTTACAGTAGAACTTGGCATTGATAGGCTGACCCTGGGGCATGAATTTATGGTTCAGGATTCTGTGAATGCCAAAAAAACTAGTGAGCATGCTTCTTGTCATTCTCCTGACCAAATGCACCGCCGTTAGGTTTGGACACATTGGTCGCTTCCACTGAAACCTGCCGTTTTGTGATATTGAAGTTATTTGCTGTCTGCAAACACGGTATATCAACTTCATGGTGAATGAGGCTTCAACCAAGTGCTCTAACTATATGGAAGAACTGCAGAGGTGCACGAGGGGGTGATGTTGAAGGGATATCAGCCAAATTTAAATCAGGTAATATTATTTGATTTCATTACTGAGGAGTCAAACAAGTTTGTGATCTGACTACTGAGGTGTAAGAATTCCTAAAAGCCCTTTCCCTCATTAAAAATAACTTGACTCTATTATTTGTGAGGCTGAGGGGGTTACAGCATCAGTGTTATGTTGCTAATTAAAGGCCCAGGACTTCTCCACTGAGAGATCTTGAAAACACATCTTGGAAACTTCCTGCGTAACAGATGTTTGCAGTCAAGTCAAATGAAAACCACACAGTACTCCTGAAAAAGATCAAGAATAGCTGATTGTTACAGGCCCATTATTAAACATCAGCATTAACCGTTATCCAAAAGTTAAATCATTCTTATATACAGACTATAGCAGTCAAAACATGGACCGAATATGTGGCAGACTGCCACTGTTGCTTTAGCACTGACCCTACATGACCCCTCCTCTCACTGACTGGTCTCAGATGGCTGACTCTTTTTTCTTTTCTTTTCTTTTTTGTCCTTTTTCACAAACACATCTATCAATTTACACACATACATAAGTAGAACTCTCACTTAAACTCAGCTTAATGCGTTTGGCAGCTCTTTGACCCACTCAGGCACATAAGCACCCATCTTCAGAGAAGAAGTGTGGAGTCTGCCTAGCACGGTGCTGAGCCGCTGACCTCATGAAGCTGTAGGTTAGATGGTGGGGTTAACACCGGGTCTCCCTCAGCTGCTCCCTGTTAATATTGCATCAGTGGAGTGCTGTTTTAAAGTGTCAGGAAGCCTGATACCCACTTACCTCACCTTTACAGAGGCAGGAATCTACACAGGTGACAAATTAAAAGAGAAATCTGAACCACTTCATCTTGTAGAGCGAGTATGCCCCCGTTCAATGGGCAGAAGGGTCACTGAATGATTATCAAAATACTCTGACTCATGTTATACGGTGTTCACAGTCACTACAACTCAATTAAAATGAACACCTGTTGGAGAAAGGATATATTTTCTTTTCCAAAGCATATCCAAGTTGTTTTTGGTGTCTAAATCCAAAGTAGTTTTGAGGTCTAATTTTTAGCCAGTAAGAGAAAGTGGAAAGAAAAGGCAGTGCAGATGAAACTAAAATGCTGAACACAAAGGTCCAAACCTTGTGTCACTTGCTTTACTGCCAGCCCTTCACCCTCCAAGTCTGGACTTGGTCTCTTTGTGAAAGAGGCCTGCTATCTGTTAGCATCTAATACTGGTGCAACCAGTGCATCAAGGTATCAACATCACAGGAAACCTTGTGCGTGTCTCTGCAACATCAGTGGTATTTGACAGAACAGCAATATTTGATACTCTGTGCTGAAAATATTTTGACATTCCAGTCTCTGGTTGTGTATGTGACCTTCTTGTATATCATGTGTTGTATTCTTTGATTCCATATATAGTTGCTTCATTGATTCGCCTCAAAGATAACATTTGTTTAATCTGGAAGCCAGCCATTTTGCTTTGCCAACACACATCGCTGCCAGTCTCTTCCTGTGTGTATGCCCCTTCACAGAGGGCCTTCCACTACCATCATTACAGCAAATGAAGCCATATCCCTTTGAAGAATGTGTCACAGTTTGGTAGAAGCAATGCGTTGAAGCTGTGCTGTCAACATACGGTGGCCCAACACCTTAGTAAGGCCCTGGTCACACAGGCTTAGAGACCGGTCAGTGATTTCATCATAACCTTTAGTTGCTAGAGTAAAATATGTATTCCACAACCAGGTGACTTAGGGTTGCTGTATTGCAAAGATGTTAATATTCCACTAAAAAGCTTCTTCTGAGATTACTTTGGTAATCAACAGGTTTCTGCAGCCACCCATAGTTTGCAGGGAAATACCAGTTTGTCTGTGAAATCTCACCACCTACTCACTAAGCAATAGTGAAACTATGAAAAGCACGACCATTCAGAGTAAATGTTGCGCTCTACCGCTGCAACCAACATGTTTGAAAAGGCAACACTTTTACTTTGAGGTCTCCATTTCCAGCATTCATTGAACTCTCAAGTTTCACTACCAGGAACCAGCGATTAACAAGTGTTTGCAGACATATCAGTATCTTCTATGTAATTATGTTGGACTGCAGCAACTTGTAAGCAACTAAGCATTTCTTCGGAGGACCATCAACTGGACTCCAGGCATGTGTGACGGACGCATAAGACGCCTTAATTTGTCACCCATGTGTGTATCTTTGGTCAGTCTGGGTTCCTGCTGGCTGATACCAGAAGGGAACTCGGTGTTCTGAGTAGTGAGCTGTTAATTTGCATTGTCAACAAATACCCAACAACTTTACACAATTATGTAGCATTTTACTGATCATATAATGCCTTTTTTTTTCTGCAAAACATCAGACCTAAAGGCAAATGGCCTTCTTGGTAACCTGATGATAATACATTTTTAGGATACACTAAGTATTTGAATGAAAAACAAGTCATTACCATTTGAGAAAATGTTTGAAGAAAACAGCAGTGGGCTTGCATGCATCCTTTAAAATATTGCCCTACACCTGCGCAACCATTTATGCACATGCCGCCCCTATTTGACTTCATTTGTTACACATGACGACGCTGCAGCAGGTGTTTCTGTTGTATACGTGCAGCAAGTGTGTGACCGTGAGGCTAAACTCAAACGGCGGCCAGCGGAATCAAAGAGCATAAGAGGGTGTAGACTGAGGGGATAATAGTGTTGTGTCACTCCGTGGTTTGCAGAAAAAAAGATGAAATGAGCTTTTAGTAGTCGAGGAAACTGAGGGAATCAAACACTTCCTGGCTTTAAAGTGGAAACAGCGGAGACTTCCTCCCTCATATGCAGGTAGAGGAGGCACCATCAGGGAGGAACAAAGACGCAGAGTCTAAACACGAGGCTTTACACCATCACCACCTCTGACTTGGAGGAGACAGAGGAAGCTTGTGTCTGCATGTGTGCAAGGGGGTGTGTGCGCTAGCTTGTTGGCCTCTCTTGGGGTGGTAACACACACCATGGTGATGCGGGAGGGGGTGGCCGGCTCAGCGGTGATTTCTGTGAAGCTCATTCCACAACCGGTCACAGGGTTAAGTGCCATAGTCATACACCCAAATGCAGACACACACACACGAACACTGGAGCCATTGAGTCGAATGTACAG
The DNA here is from genome assembly GCF_057382275.1 of Copadichromis virginalis. Lineage (NCBI taxonomy): Eukaryota > Metazoa > Chordata > Actinopteri > Cichliformes > Cichlidae > Copadichromis > Copadichromis virginalis. Next base: position 22,664,264 of record NC_140634.1, read on the forward strand.
AGTAGACGCCACTGGAGGGGGTTCCTCTCTCTCTCACTCTCCTTCTGTCTCACACACGCGCACAAACACGCAGACACTCTTACACACACGCATGATAAAACGGGAGCTGAAAGGAGAGAGTGACCACACAGGCTGCAGGAGATTTATGACCGACATCCTTTGATTTCTGCGTAATTTGGAGCTATTGTACACACTGCACTGGAGTAATTAGAACAATGGTGAATTCTCCAGTGAGAAGCAGGTTACCTCCCCTAAATGATAAAACAAACATTGTTTTTATTTACGTTTAGCTGTATCTATCCATGCAGAAATCTCAGATGTGTCAAGATCTTATCATATTACACAGTGTGTATGGTAAATATCTACTCATGCAGGCAGATGCTACTATCCAAGGAAAAACCAGTAAACAGGTTTCTACTGACTCACGTTGATGTACGTTGTTCATGTACGTGCACAACGGCAACACCTGCCACTGTCTCTGAAGGTAGTTGATGAAATGTTATAGTATTGACGTAGCATCAGTGTTTTCCTTTTACACTTTCTTTGCTAGCAATTTCCTGTTCACGCAGTTGTTTTTCCATTTGCTGATTTCTTTTGTTTTCAGTCAGCGTTTGGTTAGGTTTAGGCTGAGTGAAATCAAATCAAGCGTCAGAGTGGCAGCTGGTTCAATTATTGATTAAAAGGAAAGGAAAAGTCCTTCATTGTTCCCCTTCTCATGTCCTTTAGCAAACCATACACTGGACTATCTTTAATAAAGGAAGGAAAAAATCCTTTAAAGTGACACGCAAAGAAACAGAGCATATAAATTACTGCTACAAATAATGTGTTGTTTTTATTTTAACAGGTTTATTACATTCTTGTCCTGCATGAAACATTTTTGGATTGTGGGTTTAGAAAAGTGCTCTATAAATAAAGATCTTAAAAGGATCAAAGTTAACAGTGTAGCGTAGAAGAAAGCAGCACAGACATAGCTGAAAAAGTTTTGAATGAATTCTGATAAAATTTTGTCGAGTGTAGAGTGGGCTTAACAGTGTTAACAATCCATTAAAATCTGAAATGTCTTCAATGTCAGCGTAATGATTTATTGGTTGAAAATAGACAAAATGCTTTAGAACTTTAGAAAATATGATTCTTACTGTGATGTGTGTTATCAACATATAGAAAGTACAGTGTAACGATTGGTGATGATGTATGGGGGTTCTAAATATCACATTATTTTACAATTTGAAAACATGGACAATGTCCCTGAACAGGTTTTGTTATTATTTTGGAAAACAAAATGAAATTGTCATCAAAAACCTTTTTTCACTTGATATTTATAACTAAATATTTAAATAAATGCTACAAATTTATTATATCCACATAAATAAAATACAATTAAAAAAATAACAGAGTGGGCTGCCTTGGCAGAGGTTTGTGTTCTTGGAGTGCTTCTTGTTTCTCTATATTTTAATAGTCTGTTTGGTGTTTTGCTGTTTGGTACAATAATGCTGGCATATACAAAGAAACTGAAACGCTGGTGTAGCCTGTATACTGGTGTAACGCTAATAGTAGTAGTCTTAAATTTGAGCTGGCTTTGAGGATTATCGTTAATTTATTTGTCTGGACTTACCTTACCTTTCATTGTCCATGTATCCAGCCTTACAGTGCATTCTGGTAGCGTGCCGTTGTGTTTCGTGGAATGGGGGAACATGTCACTCACTCCTCATTTGCACAACCTCCTTGGTGTGAAACCTATAGAAACGTCGAAACGTTGAAAAACTTCGAAAGCGGCCGTTGTTGAGCTAAAATGAAGATTGATGCAGCACCTGCAGGCCTTATGTCTTGCCTCACGTTTCCAGAAACATGTCACGCTGGGCTGTTATTAGAACTTAGAAGAAAGTTTGCAAACGGGCAGCCATGTTGGTTTCATTTTGAAATCAGGCAAAAAGATCAGCCCAGTCAGGTACTGTTTGTGAGGCTGTAGGAGGCTGTAGGGGAGGGAAAGCACCTGTCAATCATTTACCACATATGTAGCGGCTTGCACATCCAGTGCTGGAAACAGATATGATTCATTGCCTGCAAAAAGGGAAAAAAAGCACATACACTGTAAGTTGAAATTACAGATAACATCACACCTTTAGGGGCAGGTTACGTAGAAATTCTATTTCAATTGCGGCACTCTTTGTCTCGCTGACAGACCCACAGACAGTTGGATTGTGGACGTGGTTCTGTGCAGCTCCAGAGAAAGCTAGTATGGTACTGTAGCTTGGCTGGGCTGCAGAGCATCTGTCTTTGTGTCTTTGTGTCTGGGGTAAACCCCTGCCGCTGCCGAGCTTTTGTCTCTTCCTGATCGGCTCTAATGCTGCAGCACTAATTGTTTAACACAGAAACACGTCTTTTCTCCCTTTAATGTTTTTGTTTTTATTGTCGTCGATGCATTTATTACAAAACCTTTGTGGATTTTGAACACGAGCCTCTTTCGCCTCTTCTCCTCCTCCTCCTCCTCTCATCCTCCACCACTCTCTTCTTCTTCTTCCTTTTCCTCTCTCTCTGTCTCTCTCTCTCTCTCTCTGATTTTCTCTCTCCAAAATGCCCGCCCTGAGAAAGGCAAGAAAAAAAAAGAAAATGTGAACATCAGCAAAAAATGGATGTCTGGCAAGTTGCATCATTTTCAGAAACAAACAGTGTGAAACGGTGTTAGCCAGCCTATTAGCATATATACATAAAGACCGTGTGTGCGTGCCCGTCTCCAAAATAAAAGGAAAACACAAAAAGAGGCAAACGTTACTCTCCGCTACCCGTGACGGAGGTTTCTCAAAGAGATAGAGCTCTGGGTAAACATGTGATCGCCACAGATCCAATCAGCTCAAACAAAGGGGATAAGCAATGGAGCTGGGTGAATTTTATCGTGTGTGTGTGTGTGCGCACGTCTGTGTGTTCACTGTAATGTAGGTGTGCATCTATACTATGGTGTGCCATGTTGCTCATAGTAAAAGTGCATAAGAAAAGGGAGAAGAGGAAGCCAGGCACCACTGTTATCATTTGCATCATAATGGTAAACTGATATGAATAGCGCCGATGCTAAGCTCTTAACGTGCATGAAAATTGCTTACCTTCAAGAAATGTGTCGCCGCTTTCGTGTTTATGTGCGGGTATTGTTTTGCGGTTTCATCATACTTTTTCCTCACGACACACACACAGAAAAGTCTCACTGAGGTATTACTGCTTTCTCAAATTAGCAGCATGAATATGAATCAGCTTTTCATTCTAGGTTTGTTACTTTCAAGTGTCAAATAAACACTGAAACCTTTAGCACAGAAAACAGACAGAGAGATTAACTGATACCGTGAATACTCTCTTAAGGTAAAAAATACTACTTTTGTCTTCAGGACTCTTATGCTTGACCCTGAATTTTAAGACGCAGGTCCTACCAGATACTTCTGCCTTGAAATATTTTCAAAAGACATTTATAAATTTGATTTTAGAGAATTGCACTTGGTTTGTAACAACATTTATGGCTGTAAATCTACAAAGAAACCCGTGACGGGCCGTCCAACAAACCAACAAACAAAATAAAGACTCGAACATGACCCCCTAGTGTCATGGTCCTGGGTCGTGTGACCCAGTGTGTTATGCTTAACCTATTTTGATGTTTATTGTTTGCTTAGGTTCTTTAAGGTAGTCCAGCCCTTTTTGTAATTATGTCACCCTTGCATTACGTCTCCCTTGCCCTTCGTGTGTTTATGTCTGTGTGTCTTGTACTGTCAAGTTCATGCTGTCAGTTATGTCACCTCCCCCTGTACTACGTCTCCCCGGTTCATGTCTCATGTTTCCTGTTTTACTTTGAAGGCCTGCATTCACTGTCTGTGTATTCAGCTCACTCCTCCTGTCCTGTCGTTAAGTTCATGTGTGTCAGCTGCGTTCCCATGTGTGGCCACTTTCCCTGATCATCCCTCATGTGTATTTAGTCTCTGTGTTTCTTACAGTCTGTGTCGCGTCGTCTGTGTTATCTCCCCTACCCCTTGTCATAGTTTCCCAGCCTTAACTAGTCCTAGTTTGTACTTTGTTTAGCCATAGTTTTCCCAGTCTATGTTCAGGTCTATGTTCTATGTTCCCTCAGTTGCTTTGCTGCCTTGTTCCTTAAGTTTTCGGCCCTAAATAAAGGCTCGCCTTCTGTTAAGTCCGGTTTTTGTGTCCTCACCTCTGTTTGCTCTTGGGTCCTCCACTCACTCCACACGGTCTGCCCCGGTGGCCTGTGACAGTACGACGCGACCAGTATGGACCCAGCGACACAGAGAAGGGAGGTCGTTCAGGCAGTGGAAGTGCTATGCTGTCAGTGGATGCAGCGTTCCGGGGAGGAGGATACGGAGGAGTTGCTTCACCCATTGCGGGTGAGCGTAACCGTGTTCCCCTGGCTATGGGAGGCGCTACCCCCCCTGATTTCTGATTACCTCCGCACCATCCTCCAACCCCATCCTCAGGAGCAGGCGCCCAGCGCACGGGCTGCGTCACCACCGTTCCGCTGTCACGCAACTTCCCCATCACCGCCTCCACCATCTTGCGGCTCCGGGGTGATTAAGGTTGGCTCACTGAGACTCGGGCGCAACCTGGGGTCGCTACCATCCATTCCTTCGTACACGAGCCGCTCACCCTCGCCGTTTCGTTCGGACTTCGCTTCTCCAGCCTCCTTTCTGGCACGGATGTGGTCGGAGGACGAGGAGCCAGCCGTCACGGCTATCAATGTTGTGTCAACAGCCGTTGCTAGGAGGAAGCGGCGCCCTCGTCGCCGCCGCACGTCAGCGCAGCCAGAGTCCGGGGTGTCGTCAGAGCAGTCGCCTGGGCTGGAACCGCTGGCCGAAGTCGCCTCCGAGTCCGCGTCAGCAGTGATTTTCGGCTCTGAGGAGATGTCCCCACAAATCACTGCCCAGGACGTTGCTGAACGGGAGCAGGTGGTTCTCGCGGAGCTGGAGGAGAAGCTCCGGTGGAAGCTGTGGCTGACCCCCGACTATGAGCAAGTCTTTCGGGGAACGCGCCTGGCTCTTGGGGGCCCACGGAGCTGCCAGGGCCTGCCCCCTTTCACTTCCCCTGCAACCGGAGCTTCCGTCACCGCGTCGCCTTCAGGGAAGAGGCGACGGCGACGTCACCGTGGCGCCGCTCGGCAGCTGGAGGTTGGGGAGGGTCTCGTTTCATCTCGTGCCCCTTCCGACATGGAGGTGAGTGACTGTGCTTTTGCTCCACGTGTCTTTTCCATGGGCGAGATTATGCCCACTACTGAACTGCTGCCTTGCGGGCTCAGCCATAAGAGAGGCGATCGTATCAAAGAGCCAGAGTCCGTGCAAATATCTGTTTTACCGGCCAAGACCAAAGAGACTGTAAATGGACCAGCTGATAGTAACACTACGAGCAGCAAGACTGAAATTAAACAGCTAGAGAGGCCCCCCAAGGGTTGTAGAGTGTCTCAACATGAATGTTTAGCGTTTCCATGTGTGACCTGTGTTAACCACCACTCAATCACTGATGATGAGTCTGGGGGCATTCTTGTTGCTGGAAATGTGAGCAACACTGAGCGTGAACCATTAAGTGGGGTTTCCAGGAATTTTGATGTAGAAGCTCTTCATGTGGCCGTACAAGCGCCAACAGAAACCCTGCCAGTGTCATGTAGCGAGGATGGCAGGGCTGTGTCTACCTGTTCTGAGGGAGCAGATAAGGAAATTCGATACCATGTTAATGATTTAGAGAAACCAGAGACTGTTTCCTGTGTGGCTTATATAACTGAGCCTTTTGACTCCCAGTTGAATGCGTCTGAGAATTGTGACCATGAACCCACTCTAGTTGGTGAGGACGCCACTGTGAATTCTAGGCATGGGAACTTAGACCCAGTAATTAACCCACCTCCATTCCGTGAGGGCAGGGCACCTGTTTCCACCTCTGCCAGGAATAATTCAGTCCAGGACCTGAGACCAGGTGGCGAACTGATAAACAGTGAGTACATGGGCACGTTAGCCAAGAAGGTGTATTGTGTGTCTGAACATGCTCGGCCTGAGACAGTCATGACTCATGCTAGAGGGTCTATGGATAACCTGGACTGTGTTCTGGATGCTGTGGGAGATGAGCAAACTGTGTTAGCTGACCTGACTTTTTCCCTGAGCGACACTCTGTCGAAGTCATGTTATGAGTCAGAAGAAACTGTGTTTAGCTCCACAGCGAGGGCAGCCAAGGGCAGCAGAAGCCACGTTAATGGCTTAAAAGGACAAGGTTCTGTTTCAGGTGTTGCTCCCTCAGCCACACCCCATGAAGCTAATGTTCCCAAAGCTGAGATTGAAGTGCAGTCTACTTTGGTTTTCTGTGACATGACAAATAACATTGTATGTGTTACTGATCTTGACACTGGAAACGTACCCCTAGGCAATAATTCCACTAGCAGCCATGTGAATGTCGTCCATGTGACCAAGTTTTCTCACATCAAGCCGGAGACAATGAACTCTGAGTTTAAAGATTCTAAGACTGTTGACTCAGGAGACATCGTGTTCTCAGAGTCTAACGCCGGTACTGTGAACATTAAAAGCGTTCACTTTCTTGACCCCTGTTTGAAGATTGCGGGTGCTAAGGACAGTTCTTCACCTGCCCTCTCAGAGCGTAGAGTTATGTCCCAGCGGTCTGTTTCGCCACAGGCTTCAGCCCGGCTACCTGCTCAGCTTCCAGGTCGGCATCCCGCTCTGATGTTTGCTCAGCCACTTGTGCAGGCCCTGACACAAACACCTCCATGTCCACTTCAGCTCCCTGCCCGGTTAGCGGCTCAGCTCCCTGCCCAGTCAGCGGCTCAGCTCCCTGCCCAGTTCGCAGCCCGACCTGCACCTGTGGCTGGATGCCTGGGTGTGCCGCCTCGGCACCTCGCAGCACCCCCGCTGCTTCGTGCCTCGCCAGCTGGAGGGCCCGAGGAGCCCGTTCAGCTTCCTTCCACGTCTGCTGTACAGGCTGAGAAGCAGCCTGCTAGGAATGGCGTGAGCTTTCTCTCCGCCTCAGGCTGCCTTCTGCTTCAGCCGTCTCTTCCAGCTGGAGGGCCCGAGGAGCCCGTTCAGCCTCACGCCGTGTCAGCTGGAGGGCCCGAGGAGCCCGTTCAGCTTCCTTCCACGTCTGCTGTACAGGCTGAGAAGCAGCCTGCTAGGAATGGCGTGAGCTTTCTCTCTGCCTCAGACTGCCTTCTGCTTCAGCAGTCTCTTCCGGCTGGAGGGCCCGAGGAGCCCATCCGGCCTCAAGCCACGTCGGCTGGAGGGCCCGAGGAGCCCGTCCAGCACCATGCCACGTCTGCTGGGGGGCCCGAGGAGCCCATCCGGCCTCACGCCGTGTCAGCTGGAGGGCCCGAGGAGCCCGTTCAGCTTCCTTCCACGTCAGCTGTACAGGCTGGGAAGCAGCCTGCTAGGAATGGCGTGAGCTTTCTCTCCGCCTCAGACTGCTTTCTGTTTCAGCCGTCTCTTCCGGCTGGAGGGCCCGAGGAGCCCATCCGGCCTCAAGCCACGTCGGCTGGAGGGCCCGAGGAGCCCGTCCAGCACCATGCCACGTCAGCTGGGGGGCCCGAGGAGCCCATCCGGCCTCAAGCCACGTCGGCTGGAGGGCCCGAGGAGCCCGTCCAGCACCATGCCACGTCTGCTGGGGGGCCCGAGGAGCCCATCCGGCCTCAAGCCACGTCAGCTGGAGGGCCCGAGGAGCCCATCCAGCAACCTTCCTTGTCAGCTGGGGGTTCAGGAGAACCGCACCGGCCTCGTGCCACGTCAGCTGGAGGGCCCGAGGAGCCCGTCCAGCCATCTTCTGCTTCTGCTTCGCCTGATCCGGCTTCTGCTCCTGCTTTGCCTGGTCCAGCTTCAGCTCCTGCTTCGCCGTCGCCTGGTCCAACCTCTGCGTCAGCTCCTGCTTCGCCGTCGTCTGGTCCTGCCTCGACTGGTCCTGTGCCCACCGGGCCTCGGCCAGTGCGCCTGACACTGGAGAGCCACCGCTGCCTTCCGCGCGGTCGGCCCCCTGAGCTGCTCCGCCGTCCCCTTCGCCGCCGCCGTTGCCACCCACACGGCTGGCCTCCTGACCGGCTCTGTCACCTGTGGCGCCCGCCTGGTCGGCCCCCCGACCGTATGACCCTCGAACTCTTGTGCCCGCGGGCTCCGGGTCGGCCTCCCGAACCGCACCGCCACTGCCTCTCACATGGACGGCCTCCTGATGGGGGATGGCGTGGCCTGTTGGGTTGCCAACCCCCGGGTCGGCCGCCTGAACTCGTAAACTGTGGGCTGGTGTGTTGCCGCCCTCCGGGCCGACCCCCTGAACTGTGTCTGGCCTGTTGTCACGTGCTCCAGTGTTTTCTGTTGGCTTTTTTTTTTTTTCTCTTGTTCTGGTCCCTCCGTCCTGGTCCCCTGCCGCCCGCCCGGGCTCGGTGGTCTGTTTCTTTTGGTTTGGGCTGTCTGGAGCCAGCCCTTGGTGGGGGGGTGGTGTCATGGTCCTGGGTCGTGTGACCCAGTGTGTTATGCTTAACCTATTTTGATGTTTATTGTTTGCTTAGGTTCTTTAAGGTAGTCCAGCCCTTTTTGTAATTATGTCACCCTTGCATTACGTCTCCCTTGCCCTTCGTGTGTTTATGTCTGTGTGTCTTGTACTGTCAAGTTCATGCTGTCAGTTATGTCACCTCCCCCTGTACTACGTCTCCCCGGTTCATGTCTCATGTTTCCTGTTTTACTTTGAAGGCCTGCATTCACTGTCTGTGTATTCAGCTCACTCCTCCTGTCCTGTCGTTAAGTTCATGTGTGTCAGCTGCGTTCCCATGTGTGGCCACTTCCCCTGATCATCCCTCATGTGTATTTAGTCTCTGTGTTTCTTACAGTCTGTGTCGCGTCGTCTGTGTTATCTCCCCTACCCCTTGTCATAGTTTCCCAGCCTTAACTAGTCCTAGTTTGTACTTTGTTTAGCCATAGTTTTCCCAGTCTATGTTCAGGTTTTCCCTCAGTTGCTTTGCTGCCTTGTTCCTTAAGTTTTCGGCCCTAAATAAAGGCTCGCCTTCTGTTAAGTCCGGTTTTTGTGTCCTCACCTCTGTTTGCTCTTGGGTCCTCCACTCACTCCACACGGTCTGCCCCGGTGGCCTGTGACACCTAGGTCAGTCGTGCAAGGGTAATGCTGCAAAAAGAGAGATCTTGAGAGTTTAAATGTACATTATAATGCACCAACTATGCAAGCAACTTCAAGCTGACTTCAAGTTGACCTCAAAGAAGTGTAACAGGAATGACACAATTGGGTCAGACGGAAAGCATGACTTTGCTCACCCCACATCCGGTTAGCCGGATGCTAGCAAAGGTCTGTGTATATCCTCTCCCACAATCCGAGGACTGCTGCTGAACATTTAATTCTGGAAAACCATGGATGTTGTTGTAAGGAATTTAACTTCACTGTTTCAGCGGCACTTGAAGCCACCATCGTCGAGAGATAGCTAACAAGTGAGTTCCTGTTCTTCTTCAAGACAACAGTGCCTGTGCTGTGACGATGTGTGAATGTGTAAAAGGATGTAGGATGGTCCAATCAATTCAATATTTTTCATTACAATTCAATCTTATTTATATAGCATATAGCACACATTCGAAACTTAGCCTCAGACCCTCGTAACTGAAAACCATTAGGTTTGTCTTTAGCTTGCTATTTATCTATACTCCCATAGGGACGTGTAGATAAATAATGTTCAATTTTGACCTCAAAATGGATTCTGGAAGGCACGTGCATGCAAACACACACATTTTATGAGCAAAATGTACTTTATGGTACATTTCTTTGTTATATTTTTTTGTAATTCATTTTTCATGATGGATTCTTTCCTCGCAATATTTTTACACGGGCGGCAACCCCGGCGCCCTGACGCCACTGTTAGTATTTATATTTATGTTTGGCATGCTCCACAATTCCTCTGCCAAAGCACTAGTCGGTGAAGAGGTTTCTCTCTCTGAGTCAGTCCCTTCCAGTCAACTTGAAACATAACATAGAATAACATCTTAGACCCAGCAGTTATCTGTTGTTTTATATTAATAAAAGAAGTATAAATAGACCGAGCAAACATTTAAACATCTAGTTTGTTAGTTGTGCACGCTCCTACTCGTATATATGGTCATAAACAAACAAAAGCTTCTGAACTGATAAATATGACATCATATAATTCAGTGGATCACATTTTATTATTTTCCTGTCCAAAATTAGATGAAATATGTATGTATTTTTCTTCTTTTGATATTTTGTTTAAATTTGCATGTAAAATGTTTTCTAACCGCAATCTGAAAAGAGTCCCTGAAGTTTCTTATCCAATCATTTAAAACTTTAGAGGACACATGCAAAGAAACTGAGTGTTTAACAATGGGATCAACCCCACCCCCTTGCCCTCCCTCTTCTCACCCAACCATCCCATCCTTTCTCTACGGTTTCCACCTCTGCCTCCTCCTTCCATCATCTCCCCAGGAGGCTCCAGAGGCCCTGTACATCCCAGATAAGACCTTCTCAGAGGGAGAAAAGAGGAGGTGGTGGAGGGGGGTAGAATGGGTGGTGATGGTGGAGAAGGAGAGGGGCTTCAGGGTCACCACAATGGCACGCTCCTGATAGCGCTATCAGCTTATGCTAATCACCAGCTAAGTGTTTCAGGACGAGAGGGAGCGGCAGGGCGCTATCCTAAAACATGCGCCTCCTACTTAACCTGCGCCATATCGTGATGAGCCCCAGCTCATTCAAACAGCCGCCTCTCTTTATTTAACGAGTGACGACAGTGACAAGGCACAGAGAGAGAGAGAAACGGTCCAAATTGATTAATCGTGTCACAAATTGATGTTAAGCGCTGTCGCAGATACGGCCCTTCTCTCTTTTTTTTTGACCAACTTGGCTTTTTGAGGGTATTGTTCTGCCAATAATGGCGAGGATGGGAGGGGTTGTCGGAGCCGCTTCCGATGTCTGGCTCGATGGCGTGAATACAGAGCGAGTGTGTAATTTAATGTAAGGCGCCATTGTTACCTGGGCTTACTGTACATGACAGGTGAAAGATAAAGAAGTGTGCAGGCCAAGCTCCTCTCAACCTATATTTCAAGATGAAAAACCTGGCTGATAAATGCACCTCAGGAACAGAAGATTTAGATAAAAGTCTCTGCGAAACTAATGGGAGACTTCAGTGTCTCAGTGAAGCATTTACGCGCCACCAAAAGAGAAGGATGAGACCTTTTTGCTCAATCACTTAGTGCGTTCATCTCGAATCTTTCCTCTTGCTCTACACAGGCTTTCAGTCTTTTTCAAACTGATTTATATTCATCTCACCCTCCCTCTGATGATTTCAGTAAAACTTATTTCCCGTGAAACTTCCTCACTATATCTGCCAGTGCAGTGTGGGATCAGAACTGTGTGAGGGGGGATACAATTAAATCTTCATTTAAAGAAAAAACAGAAGTTATTTAAGTGATTTACTGACTTTTCCAGAGCAGTGATGGGCTCAGGAATCTGATTTCTGATCAAACAGACAAATCCATCTGCTTACTTTTAACCAGTCTGTTGTTTTTAACTAAGCAGCTACCTCTGTGGTCAAAAGTTCCTCAAATGGCCACTTGAGGCTGGCTCAAAAATGAGTCAACTTCCAAAGACTTCAATGTTAAAATGTCCAGATTTATAGTGTAGTTATAGCCTTGATAAAATCCGGTCAAATTACAGTAACTTTCATAACAGCTTTACCCAGCTACTGTCTGTTAGGCCTCACCTACTCTATTTAGAGTCACTGACATCAACCTCTCCACCAGGTTTGCACTGTTGGTGGCTTTTGGAGCATTTTTAATGCTCAAACAGTTGCTGCTCTTGCTGTGTGGTGCAAAAATGTCCAAGAGGTCTGTGTTTCAGTCATGGTGAGTCAATTTTCTTTCTCGGCCATAAAAGGTTGATGGGGTATTTTTATCACCTGGCCGGGCAGCAAGGACACTTTGTGAACATGGTAACTCGAGATGTAGGATCTTCAAATTAAGACCTTAGGTGCAGCTACTAGAACTCTCATACAATTTTAAATTTCAGTGACCTTGACCTCAAGGTCAAGATCAAAGGTCATGTTCTTCAAAATGATTGCAAAATCTCAAAAAGGAAGTCAGCTAGGATTTTCAAATTTGTAACATAGGTGCATCCACTAGGAGGCTGAGGTGTAGCATGACCAACAATATAACTTTATGTGTCACCACAGTGGCTCATCTGCCTCCACCTCACCCCATCTTGAATGTCCTACTCTGTCACACCAACCCCCCCCCCCCCCCCCCCCCCCCCCCACCCGTTTTTTTTTTTTTTTTTTACTTTGCTGTAAATCATAGGGTTACGGTTGGGGGTAGGTTTGGGGTCATCACTGATGATGACTTAGGCCTCACAGTATTAATTCTTGTTAGTATCATTTGCTTCCTGTTTGGGCTTTTTTAAGCTTCAAGAAAACCCAACGACTCGTGCATGCGTTTCACATTAAAAGCATCTGGCTCCAAGGACACACTTTACTTAGCGCTGAGTCATTTGAAGTGTGAAACAGCTGCAGAGATACCTACTTTTATTGACAGTAGATTGAAAGTCATACTAATGTGGAAAGATTTCTGCATCAAAGGAATCAGTGTTGCTGAAATGCATCAGATTTGCTGTGTGAGCATCATGGTACATCAGCAACCTGCTTAACTTTGCATTTTATCATTTCTGTGAGAACTGTTATTGCTTGTGAGCTTTAATTATCTTGATGTGGCATCAGAACAGTAATCAAAACATTTTGTAGTCTGTGAGCTAATCAGCTAAAGAATAACTGAGATGGACACAACCCCCTGTCCCTGAAGTACGTCCTTGCCATCTCTTGACAACCTCCTCTCTGGTAAACTCTGAAAATGAAGTCTGGTGTGGTGCCATATCTCCTCCTCCCGCCCATGTCCATCTGTGTTTTCTCCTCCTTCGTTCAGTCTCCTGTTTAGATAGAGGAGCTTTGGGGGAACCCAGGGGACAGGAGGTGAGGTCCGCAGATAGAGGACCCCATTGTGGTCCAACGGGAAATGCATTGTGGCTGGATTTGTCCAGTTTTATGTAAAAGCAATACTCTTTTCACCTGAACTAATACAAGCTGTGGCGTAAGCCCCTTACTGCCATGTGCTGCATTTTTCCCCTAATCTCTCTGGATTCAGCAGCGTCCCCACATACCTCAGGGCACTCACTGATAAAGCTTTAACTCTATACTACTCTCCCTCTTTTTCTCTCACTCCCTCACTACTCGCCCAGCATCGTTTGCAGTCTCTCGCCCCTTGGCTTTTTTCTCTTCCTCCTCTTTTTTTCTTTCCCAGGACACCGATGAAGCAGCCTAGCAAAAAATTAAAGTGATCAAGAGATTTAGAAGGACGAGGAGAAAATCACTTTGTGAATTCCATCTACGAGAGGAGATGAGAAACGTTGGGGGAAGAAGGGAGAGTGGCAGAGAAAAGAGAGGCAGTGGGATTTTTGAACTTGGAGTAAATCAGCTTCTGCATCATGTACTATTATGGAGCAACACAGGCCATACACAGCTGATTGATTTTAGCGTTGTAAATTCACCACTGGCCCTGTGATTCTTTTTTTTTTTGGATTCTATTTATCTCCTTTTTTGTCTTTTGGTAGATTAAAAGGTCTGAAGAATGAAACATTTAAGTATAAACGTACCTGCAGTTTGTCTAATGGCCACTTGAGGCTGGTGAGTCAATCCCTGTAGACCTCTGTCAACTTTACAACATGTAAACAAAGGGTTTTGTCCGCTCTAGCCACTTCACTCCTTCCAACCCCTGTAAAGTGGTGATTTTATTTTTTAAAATGACCTTATTAAATTTTATTAACAATTAAAGCTATGTATTACTTTGGACACTCTAACCATTTGCATTTTTATCCAGTTTTCTAATAAATACTATAACTTACAGTGGATAACTGCCCAGGACTTGAGCATCTTATTTGTTATTAATGAATTAGCAGGTATGCTCTGCAATGTGCCCACACTGTCTGTGCCTCAGTGGATAGCTTAGCCCTCCGCCCTCTTGTGAGTCTGGCTTGTGGATTCATTAATCAATGTGTTGCATCATGTTGGCTCTGTCCATCTGTTTTATACAGTTTGTGGTTAAGAACAGTTTGCAGAAATAGGATTTCACTCACGAACAGCTCAAGTGCGCGAGATGTAAAAATAACAAGGACAGTCTGCATTTTTATTAAATGCATAATCTTATTTTTAAGCTGCTCTGATATCTGAGAACATGCCTCGCCTCGTTCTCCTTAGATGCCTTCAGATTTGTTAAAGTTCTGCTGAGGTGTTTCCATCAGGCATGTTTAGCTATGCGCAGGTAGGAAGGCTCCTTTCTCTCATCAGCCATGATTTGTCAAAGCAATTTGGAGTCTTGCAGGAGCTACTGTAGGTCCTCCTCTTAAGCAACCGAAAGCACACAGCACTGACAGGATCTTTATTTAAATAAAGATCCTGTCAAGAGAGATTAACTGTTCACAAGCCCACACAGGGACATCATGCCAGAAACTACAGATATACCACTGCCTAGCGCTTCTACATCATTTCCTCTGAGGTCTTCCTCTCTGTCCTGCTCTTGAGCATGACTTTTTTAAATGTTACTTTCTCTGCTTTTTTTTTTCTATCTGCTCCTAATCTACCTCAAGCTTGTAGGCTGTCTTCCCAGTGCATGTTTCTTGATCTGGAGTCCGGGATTGGATTGCTCAAGAGAGGAGAATTTCTCCTCTCTGAAGTTAAGCATAAAAATGCGACATTTTCTTTCTCCTTCACCTCGTCCTCACTTTGGTCCCTTCGGTTCCCTCTCACTCCCTGCTCTGCTTTATCTTGTCCTTGTGCTTGTCCTCTCCCTTCATCTTCCTCCTTCAACTAAAGAATCGAGTATCCTTTGAAGCTATTTTACTTTTTTTCTTCTCACTTTGGAGGCGACAAATACATGCAAAATCTATTTTTGTAGATGTATGTTCCATATGTGCGCTATTCTTTACATGATCATTAAACTGATTATCTGCCATTCCAGTGCTCTTGCTTGCTGTTCATTAACCTGTACGAATTTCATATGCAGTTCGCATGTTTTCATTCAGGGAGTAAAAATTTATCATATTTATAGCTACTTAAGCTTAAAATCTAACAGAGCATTTTATCACACAGAATCAGAATGCAAGTTTTATAGGAAAGCACTGGAAATTATAAAGTGTTTTTCTAATTATATTTTGAACCCTCAGTATGCTACTAAAAATCCTATTTGACATTATATTTAATATTTATCATTATAATATTTATTTATTATAATATTTATTATTCCTCAAGCTTTTTGCTCTCCTTATCCATTTTTCTCACTTCCAGACAGATAGTTTCCCTTAATTTTCACTGACTGGGTTTCATTGTTTTCATTGGGTTTGAAAGAGTCACACTTGCCACTTGCAACAGGAGTGAGAGGAGTCAGGTGGTTCCTCTTAGGGAGATCAGCGCTCTCCTACAGTCATTGCAAACCTATTGTTTTTTCCACTTCTGTACTTAAAGCTTGTCAGCTGTTGCCAAGTGGCTGGCTGGTCACAAGCAGCACGTCTTCTGCTACAGTCATTGAAACAGTAAAAAAAAAAAAAAAAGGCGTATATATATAAAAGAAATATTATTTAAACTTTATTATGTGTTTTCCCCAAAAATACATGCAAAACATTTGGAATAAGATGCAAGAAAAACTGGAACCTGCTCA
This sequence comes from Copadichromis virginalis, assembly GCF_057382275.1. Lineage (NCBI taxonomy): Eukaryota > Metazoa > Chordata > Actinopteri > Cichliformes > Cichlidae > Copadichromis > Copadichromis virginalis. Next base: position 22,679,983 of record NC_140634.1, read on the forward strand.
TTAAATTATTGTTTCCTACCCACTGCAAGAGGTCAGATTATCCACAGGTTGAAACCAAATCTATGTCCAAACTTAAACGCTACATAAATAAAAATGTGAAGCCATGAAAACCATGTCATGAAGCTCATAAAGCTGTAGTTACTGAGTCATATGAGTGTTGCCGACTTTTACCCACTATTCCCCGCTCTGTAACTTTACATGGTCTTCCACTTCATGGCTGCGTTGCTGTGATTCCTAGAGGCTTCCTCTTTGCTGTAATACCACTTAGAGTTGATTGTGTATTGTGGAGGTGATCTAGAAGAGAAGAACTGTGTGAACCTGTGACCATGACTAATTCAAAGATAAAGTGGTGTGACCTGATACTATTTTCCATGCAGTGCATGCATACAGTCAAGTACACACTAGTCAATCACAGCATTATATCTACCTGTCTGATATATTGTAGGTCATCCACATGCTGCCAACTACCTCTGACTTGGACATTATACCTCTGGGAATGTCCTGTGATGTCTGGCATTAGGACATTGTCAGTGGATCCTTTGATCCTCCAGGGATTGTTAAGGCACATCCCACAGATGCTGGATCAGATTGAAATTTGGAGTATGGAGGCCAGGGCAACACCATCAGTTCTTTATTGTGCCCTTGAGCCAAAACCATGACAGTTTTTGCAGGGTGACAGGGCACATTCTCCTGCTGGGGGAGACCACTGCCATTGGGGAGTGCTTTTAGCACAGGATGTGCTTAGTGGGCCATAATGTGAATATGGGTGGTACATGTCAAAATAACATCCACATGAGTGGCAGGAGCTAAGGTTTCCCAGTAGAGCATTGCACCGTAATGAGATAATCAGTGTTATTCACGTCACCTGTCAGTGGGTTAATTGTTGTGATTGATAGTTGCTGATTTTCTTTGCCGTGTTAAAGTTTTATGGTAGTAACACAAAGAAAGACACTGTGCGTCTCATGGGCGGGTGGCTATGATGGTGGGTGGGCGGCATGGGTGAAGGTGGGAAGCCGTGTATCCACATATCACTGCTTCCCATCAGAAAATTTTCTATCAGCAGATAAAACAAGAAGGAACAACACCTCGGACAAGATACGCCTTCGCTAATCTCCCACACTTATCAGCGTTCCCCCCACTAATATCGCCTCCTCCAGTTTTCCCTGTGTTACTCCCCACCTCCACTCCACTGAGTCCCCACCCACACGACCCCTCCCCGAACACACACTTTGACGCGCGCGCGCTCACACACGTCGCCCGACTCCTCTCCCACCACGCCATTGTGAGAGCCGGCCGCCCTGGCAATGTGCTCCTGTGTGATACTGAGAGAGGGCAATTCAGCTCCTCATAAAGACCAGGCTATAATCTCCTCCCAAAGACAGGTCCACCTACCCGGTCCACATACACACACCTCCACGAACACACAGCCTCACCGTGTCCTCACCGTGCTACACCTACACACATACACGGTGACGACTTAAAGCTGCACCCAGAATGACACGCACCATTATAAATAGTCTAATCTATATGGTAATAGTGTTGTATTCTACAAGCAGAGAATAGGGATAAGATAACATTGTGACTTCAGGGTTTGTACTGCCTTCTATGGTAATTGTTATCAAAGGTTATTTGGGATGACATCGGCGGCTCCTTGTGATTGGCTGGGCCCTGTTATTTACGATATGAATTATGATAACCATGATGTCTCTCTGTTCCTCTCCCTAGCCGGTGCCTCGCCAGCCGCCAGATACAATAAATTGCTATCGTTAATCACAGCGCTTTGTTCTGCCATGATTACCCCTCCACCGCAATAAGAGTTTTATTTAAAGGAGAATATGGATTTGTCATCCTTCTGGCTGCAAAATGAAACTGACAATATTTTATGTCCTGACATTTAATTTGTAAAAGCGGACGCAGGCTGCATTTGCATTTTATGACACACTCTTCCTCTTTCTCCCTCTCTCGTTCTCTCTCCCTCACGCTGATCTATCTCTCTTCCCTCCTCCTCGATGTCTTCCTCTCCTTTTATACATAGAGTGGAGGTGACATTTGTGGATCAGGTTGGGGCTGGAACGAGAGCAAAGGAAAGGGAAAAGGCGGTGAATGCTGCTGAATGGCGGCCAAAGTTTACTTGTTTTATCAGGATGCTGTTATTTTGCTCTAGCAAGTGTCCGGGCCAACCAAGTGAACTAAAAATAGCAACGTTGGTTGATTTATATAACAATGCAGAACGAGGTTTCTCTTATCCTAACGGTATCGATATTTTCTTCAAGATTATACTGATAACTAGATATTAGGATGCCAATGATTACTTGATGTGGGGAGGAAGGTTTGGGTGGAGTTTGGTGAGTTTTTAATGTACAAGATCAGAGCTGTAGCTCCAAATGAGCTAATTTTTAGAGAATTATGTGCAATAGCTCTATGCTCTATTCATTGAAACTTCAGTAAAGTGAATTCCAAAGACTGTTTCTATCTCACCGTCAACCTCCTTCCAGTAGAGACAAAACAGGATGGAGCCATCTCTTCCGCCTTCTTACATCAGGCAGAATGGACGGCCTTCACACCGTGATATTTCCGTACTATGCCGTACTATGTGACAGGATTTAATAGGCTTGCAGAAGAAGTTTCATGTATATAGATGGTAATACTGATAATACCTACTGAAACCACTTATCTGTTCTTCCACAGTTTTTTTTCCAATGCTACATCCTTCTCCACGCTGGTTGGTGCAGTGAGGATAACAGGTGGACGTTATAATAATACCAAAGTTTCTGCTGCCATAGCTGGAGCAGACCATCATCTTGGCTGCATGTCTGATTTAATTTGCTTAAGTTTTAATGGTTCTAATACTGAAGTGTTATATTATATTAAAAATTGAATTCCTATTGGTTGTTTTGTAAACGTGTAGCAGTCACAATTTAAATCTCTTACAAAAGATCCCAGGAATAAATACACTAAACTCCATGTTTAACAGCAGGCTAGTTAGTGCTAATCCTTAATAAAGGTACCAGCTTTTGTCTATCACCATCTCCCCAGAGTAACATTTAAACCTTGTTCTTCTTTCTTTTGACACACAAGACTGAAGCCACCCTCACTCTGCCAAAGAGCAGAGAAGGATGGCACAACTAGAATGACAGAAAATATACAACATCCATTCTTTTTCCCCAAATCTGCGATAAATTAAGTATTTGTTCTAGGAGGAATATTCAGCAAGTATGAAGTTTCTTTCACAGGTAGTCCTGCATTCACACTTTTTTTTCACAATGTTTTTGTGTGTTTGAAGTTTGCTGAAAGTGATTTGTTGTTGACATTCAGTTCAAAAGTCCTGCATGGACTATTAAAAATAAATAGACACATTAAACAAACCCAGCAGCAGACGCACACTCTAATCCTCTTATTTGGCTGAGCAAAATAAAAATGACTGGTTTGGTTTGCTTGTTGATGGTTATGAAAAATGAACATCTTCAGCGAAATGTTCTCACTCACAAAGAGTAATATTTTACACCAGGTGATGATTCGTCAACATATTACGCTTTACTTAAATCGCTTTGGAAAACATGATTTAACATCATCAAAGTGCTGGTTAGGTTAGGGTTAGGGCTGGAATACATGCCTGGAGCGTGTATTGCAGTGGGACCGTCATTCTACTGAATTTCAGCCATAACCCGCGTAGCATAAGAACGCGGAAGGTCGCCTTTCGCGTTCCTCAGGAACGCCACGGGACGTGAGAAATGGTCAGGATGTTATGCCTCGAGAGTGAGAACAGGCTGTCTTCATAGGTGTGACAGGTCAGCGCTGAACCAAGCAAATGAAAGTTAACAGATCAGGTTTAACACGTTATTGTTTATGTAGATAAACTTTGTTCCACTTGAACGTTGAAGTCAAAATGATTCGCATGTCATGTTTTTTAGTATCTGTTGGTCCGATGGTCCTATCTTAGCTTTTTCTGCATTGTTTTCACTGCATTATTTATGTGATTATGTAAACTGAGCAAACAAGCATTCACACAACATATTTTCTGATCTGCTCACAAGTTCCTAAACAGACCAACAGGGTTGCTCTGTCTTCAGAGACAGAATGAAATTAAATGCATCTGTCTTTGTCTTTTTCGTTAGCACTTAAACAGAGAGCCGCAGAACGTCTTTTCCACATGTGCTCCCTAATTACTACTGCATGTTTTTTAAAATAATCAGCAACACTTTCAAGACATTTCCAGGGCTCAAAAAGTGCTAAAAAACATAGGATTTTGAGTGACTCCTGAAGTGCTTTTTTTTTCTTCTCAGTTCATCAACATAACCTTTGTTTAGCTAGAAGGTCTAACAGGGACATCCAGGCGACGTTCAAGAGGTACCTCGAGCCAAAATTGAGGTCATATCCGTGAACTATTTTCTAACAATGACTGTCAGCCAGTGATGTTTAGGAACAAGTCATGTTAAGAGTTGACACCAGAGAAAAAGTGATGAAAATATCAAATAAAATGTGATTTAGTATTTTACGTCAAGAATAGCGCTTTCAGCAGGAAACAGTCGTGAATGGTTGAGAAAGTTTGTTAACCTTAGCTAAATACAGGTAATCTGAATAAAACCAGTAGGAGGTGATCCAGTTTAAGACGTGTTGTTGTCAACGGGGTTCATGAGTCCTTCAGACAGGATGGTGCAGGTGCATCAGGTGAAAAGGGTTGAACTACACCCTTTAAATTCCCTTTAAATATCATTAACATGGTCTCAATATTAACAAGGAGCCTCAATATAATCGAGTCTTCTACTGTTCCATACTTAAACAGGCTATCATGTTCTCTCACACACACACTCACGCACACTGTGAGGGATCTTTGGGAGATAACTATAGTGAAGTCAAGCTATTTCCTTTTCCTGTTTGTGTGGTGCCAGGCGAGACACCCTGCTGCCACCGAGGAATGTTGATAATGCTTGCCCTGGGCACTAAATGCACGCACGCACACACATTTATACACATCACTACACACAGACAGTAACAGTGAACGCCCATGTTATTCCACCAGCGGCAAAAAACTTAATACATGTAAACATGATGGGGAATAAACTCGATGAAGAACAAAAAAAAGCCTCCAGAGAAGACGAGACTTTGAGTGACTTTGACCCTACGTAGCCTCAGCTGACTCCGGCACACACTCACACACACACTCAACAGCGTCCCTCTCTTTCTCTCAACTCCACCTTCCTCTCACTTTCCTGACCTTCCAGTCCAGGGGGGATGGAAAGAGACAGCGAGCCCACTGGAACCTTGGGCTGAGTTATGCAGGAGTGAGCTTTGAATAATTGTCCTGCAATATGAGTGTCTCTGATTAATTGCTTGAGATAAGGTCTGCTTTCCTCCCCACTCCTCTCCATCTGTACTACCCCCGCCCGCCTCCCAACCCTCCCCAACTCCAGCTCCCTGGCCTGCCTGCCTGCCTGCCTGCCTGAGCTCCCATAATCAGCCCGGACTACTGAGAGAGAGAAACTATTTAACTGACCCTGTCATCTCGGAGCACGATGATGGCTGTCCTAATTACTCAACAATAACAAAGGCCCTCATTTAGCTCTGACGATGGCTGCCTGCAATCAGCAGTTCTATGAATAACTTAACAAATAGGAATGAGGGTGGGAAAGAAAAAAAACGTATTTACAGGCACATTAATTCAAGGCCAAAAGACAATACTTGTCACCTCCAGCTAACTTGGGATTCAGGTGACAATCAGTAGGTAAGCGTGTGTGTGCGTAGGCTTGTGTAATGTGTGTCTAAGGTCCCGCACATGCACGTAAGTTGAGGTTTGACTAAGTAAAAATCCTAAAACTATTTGTCTATGCATGCTTTTTCATGATGGAACTGGCCATATGTGTAATTTTATGCCTAAATGTCACCGTGCATGTCGTTATCCAAAAGCAATAAAAAAAAATAGTCAATCGTTGCTTTCATTTAAATAAAATGATTAGAAATGAAGGACATAACACATCTATAAATGTAACCAAACTGTTTTTAAGAATTTCTAAAAATGATCAAAAACTGTGGCTATTGCTTTAAGACGATCGTAGTGAGGGTTTACAGTTTTGCTGCCATGATGGAAGTTCACTTTCTTTAAATTGATGCCAAAGGTAAGTGTTTACTTTAGCAATGTGGGAAAGATTTTCACATACATGATAACTTTAAAAATAATCAAGAACAACTGAGGTTCATCACTCAAACACAAGTGTTAATGCCAAATTTGAAGGTTTATATCACAATTTTGCATTCATTATACCACTAAGTAGCAGTTTAAAGCGAAATTATCAGGAAACGACATAGTACTAAATGATCAAAAGTTCCTTTTTCTTTAGGAAAAGGCTTTACATTCACATTTTAAGCAAAAATGAAAAAGATGAAGCATTGCAAAATCAGATTAAGAGACACTTTTAAATAAACAGGAACATAATACAAACTTATTTACTACAGTTATTAAAAATTTGGTTTTAAGTGTGTTTTGAAGATTACTCCATGACCCGACACAAATCATAAAATCTTCCCGTAAAGTAAAAGTAGTCATTACTGATAGTACACAAAAGTTACAACATGTTCTTAATGATGCAAAAATAAAAGCATTTTAAAGATTATAATATCTGTAGCTTTGTACTTGATAACTTGTAAAAAATACAACATTTTATAAGCCGATGATATTTCTATATAAAACCAAATCTTCCTAGTAACTATAAAATAAATGTAGTTTAGTGAAAAACTGTAGAGGATGTCAAAACTAAAGTTAAGTTCAGCGCTTCAGTGAATACAGCAGTTTATTCATAGAATAACAACAAAAATAAAACTGAGTTTGTTATAATAAAAATCTTAATGTGGATAAGTTACATTTAAAATAGGACATGACCGAACATGTTTCCTTTCACTGATCCCTACAAGCTAAACATGGTGGTTTGGTCAGGGACTGTTTATTTAAGGCGTATCAGTTAGCTTAATATGTCATAGATAACCAGTTATAAGCTATGTGCACTCTTCAGTTTGTATAAGAGAATGGTGATACTGGCCAGATGAGAATCAGATTTTTGATTAAAAAAAAAAAACAAATATATGTCAGCCGGACATGCTGGTTGAATCTCGGTCTTTGTGTGCAGTTGTGTTTCTGCGTGTTTCAGAAGCCATCGGCTGCCGAAGTATCAGCCTCTGTAACCACAGATAGCACCTGGCCTTTGTTGAAAAGACTATTTACATATCAAACACCCTCCCGCCTGTTGTTGCTCCCCGCATGGAAGACGCAGACAGAAAAGACGGGAATTTCTTCGGGGGAAAAAAATATAAACTAAACAAGGAAGTGAAAAGAGTTATAATGAAGGCAGGCAAACTGTGTGGAGCTCCGTTTACTGATAAACACACTGGGCCTTTATAGTGTTACAATAAAATGGCACACCAGGACACAGGCACACAAACGCACACAAACAGGGCGGTGAAGACAAGTTGTATAAAGTTTGACTAGAATTTCAGAAGCTTTTATTTTCTTTTTTTTTTTGGTTGGGCGGTGGGGAAGGGGACGATAGAGAGAAAAGGGGGAAGTAGAGGAAGTGGGGGAGTCGGGGGAAGCCAAGCGTACACTTGACACTCAGCTAATGGTAAATCCTCAGCTTTATACTGTAATTTACTGCAGAGCCTTCAGGCCAAACAGCCTTTGAAGTGCTTGGAAATGTCAAATCAATTATTACTTAAATGAAAAAAAAGGAAAAAAAAGAATTCAATTTACGCGTTTCATGATAATCGGTAACATTTCTAGATAGAAAAAAAAAAGCAAAGCAATTTAAAGCGATTTGAGCCCCGGCTCCATTTTTCTCTGCAATTCTTTTTTTATTCGTCCTACACAGATATGCTGATTGGAATATAAAGTTGTTGATGATTGTGTCTTTTCTTCGTCTTCTCCTTTCTTGTGCCATCGTGATCGCAGAGTAAAGAAAATCAATTTGGCAGTATAATACTCTTCATCAATTGGAACTGGGCGATAATGATGTTCTACACCTGCGAGTGTGTGTGTGTGTGTGCTCTAAGTGAGAAGTGTTAGGGAGAGTAGCATGGAACAATACGCCTTCTTCATGATTCATTATGTCCTAATGTCGTTACATGAATAAAGACAGCTCGTGCCCTCTGAATTACACACTCCTCGCGCTAATGGTTCTGAAAATAGGCTGAGCGCAGCCCTCCTCGCCTCGATGTGCTCTTTGTTCATGGACAGGTAAAGCAGACGAGCTGCGAAGTGTGACGCTTTTCTCCGAGTATTGCTCATGACATCTGTATCGGCGCATCGCTTCCCGTGAAAGTCAGAGGCCTGAACTTTCAGTGAGTCATTCCTCTTTGCTTGGCCTTCAGTGAAGCTGCTGGCTAAAGAGTGCGCACAAGAATGAGATAGTATGTTTTCATGCTAAACTCAGAGGTATTTAGCTGTGCACATAATTTAGAATTCATAGCCCAAGACTTAAATATTTAGCAGGTTGTCATGTACTATTTCAATCATTGTGTCCAATACTTTTTGTCAGTAGGAATTAATATTGGCCCTACCATGTGACACACCACATTAGCCTTTCCTACACAGGACAAATTTAACAACGAGCATATTAGCCAGCTAGCTCGTTGCCCAGCAAGGAGATATATTTGAGTCAGTATACATCATTAAGTTGCACCCAAGACAAAACCAGCCAAATCTGCGTTCAGATTTTGCTGCAGCCCTTGGGAAATTTTCTTCCCTCTGAGGGATCCTTCACCCCAAAAAGTCTGAGAAACTCTGGCTACTCCAGCTAAAGTCACAGCGCATGCATTTATGTTCCCTAGTGCCCACAATGAGACAAGCCTTGGATGACAAACCTTTAGCAGCTCCACTTACGGGTCACAACATGAGATCATCTGCCGCCATCTCACCCTGTCCCTAGCATCCTCCTCCATGAATCTACATCCATGAACCTCTCAATATTCATCAAACCATCTCAGCTTCGTCTCTCTGTTGTCTCTCTCGCTTCCTCTAACTCAACCAAAGCACAGTGCTTTACAAAATATGCAAGAAAACCGCTCCCACTAAAGTTGCAAACAACAAACTTCTTTAATTTGGGAGCAAAAACACACTGTCGAGCACAACCAGGCTAGGCAGGATAACATACTAACCAAACGTAAAATGGCTCATACAGCATCACCGGACCAATCCCTAGTAACAATATTGTGAAGCTGGAGTAGAGTTTACTTATTCTTAAACTGTTAAGTATTGAGTAGTTTACTTGAAATGTACAATGCAAGCACTCCTTAGGCTGCTTCTGTGCTTGCATTTGTCACCACTATTGCCTATTGCACTGTAACGCTGCTGCAGGTATATTGTTTCAGTAGATTCACATAACAGATTAGTTAGTGTGTCAGCAGTGACAGTAGCTCACTGGAAAAGAATGATGGAGAATGTGATTCATTTATTTACACTTATATAAATACTGTTTCCTGCAAGCTGCAAGCATTAATAAAAAGCTGCTCAGTATTTTTATTGTATATCATCACAAACATCTAATAATCTATTCCAAATAGCTCTCTCTCTCTCTACACACACACACACACGCACATATATATATATATATATATATATATATATATATATATATATATATATATATATATATATATATATATATATATACATGTAATTTTGAGGGTATATCGCTCAGTTCAAATCCATAATCCTCATCAGTTTTCAGTTCTCAAATGAGTTAAAACACTGATCAGTTGCCTCTACATAACTAAATACATAAGCAGAAATATGAAATATGATATTGAAATCAGTCTTTATGTAGACTTTCAAAGTTCTTTTAATTAGAAGTCTCAAGACTGGAGTGGCACTTTGACCACTCTGGTAAAAAAAAAACAAACAAAAAAAAAAAACGAGAGCTCTCATGCTTTAGTTTCCACCTTCCTCAAACCCTCTTCTTTTGTTATTTTTGCAATTAATGTATACCAAAAAACAAAAAAACATGTGATTCTAGACCTCTGGTGGCTCATGAGTTTGGTTTTGCTGGTACATCATTTTGTTCTCAACAAATTACAGAATGTCTGTCAGTAAGGTTTTTCATCTTTAATACTTCATTCATCAAGATGTGATGATGTGTCATTAAGTTTTGTTTTAGTGTTATGCCATTCAATACCATTATTACTTTACTTTCCCAAAATTTGACTTAATTTTTTCCAAAGAAGACTCCTAAGTAGAAAACAGCATTGCAACATTCAAAGGGAGAAGTCACTGACTCATCATGCTGTAAAATGAGACTTGTTTTCTCCTTCGTTTCTCTGTCAAAAGAAAGGAGAATGTAATCGTTCCATTTGTTTGTCTGTTTATTCGTTAACAGTCTGGCGTCCATGGTTTTCAAGTTATCATTTTCAAAGTTTTTGTGACGGTGGATACCAATAACGACTCGAGCTGATTTGTTTTTGATGAAAATCTGGTCAAGGTCAAGGTCACACTAAATGTGAAAATCAGTAAAAACGTTACATTTCCCACAGTTTATTTTGAACAACGCCTCCAGGGACATGAGTACTTATGCTAGCTAACCATTTGACCACGACCTTCGTTCGTGATCAAAGTCAGAGTCGACTTTGAAAAAAAATTAAAGAAACCATATTAAGTAATATGTCGTATGAAAAGGCATGGAGAGACAATTTTCATTTTTTCAATATGATGCCCTACAATTTGACAATGACGCCATACAGAAAAATGTCATAAAATGTCAGGTTTTTACAGCTTCTAAAAACCAAAGATTTCAACCAATACTGCACCAATCATATGGGTATGAGCATGTAACGCTTCAAGGCCTTCAGTGAAGCTGCTGGCCAAAGAGTCAAGGTCAAAGTCAAAGTCAGAGTCATACAAATTAGGAAAAAGCTGCAGTTCCCATTGGATAATCTCTTAAAGGAGTATAAGTCAGTGGGGAACAAAAGCGCTTCCTTTGTTTGAGCTCTTTCAAACTTTAACATTTTTTCAATATAACATTATATTCACAATGACACAGTGACACTAGATTTCCACATTACCAATCCTAACATCAATTTGATTTTGTTAGATATACTGTAGTGTCTGTAGAAAGTACAGTCTATTGTTGTGTGAATCTGGTGATTGGCATGCCTAAGATTATTGAAATCTTGCATCACACACTGAGGTTCGTGGTCACTTTTCTGAGCTACTAAAACTGCACACAAATGCAGCATTGCAGACATTTCAATCAAGCCAATCAAAGAAACATCAACCACATGCAGTTTATTGGTGTGTAACACATTTATGACTTTAGGTCATGAGAAACAATTTCAAGACGAATCCTTGGCATCACATTTCTTCGACATTTACGTGGAACGAGAAAAGAAGAGGAAGTCCAGCACGCGCCATATTCACATGTCCCTCCTGAGTCGCTGTACTTTATTTTCAGGAGTTTCCACATCTGAAGTTGTTTCAATGTCATTTTGGGAACAGAAAATGGAAGAAATATTATCACAAACATTTCAATTTGCTATCTGACAGTGAAAACTACTACTACAAAGCCAGCAGGGAAGATGAGGGAGAAGATGCGGGCCGATACCAAACTACTGCATCAACAAGAAAAACTTTACAATGGCAGCTTGGATGGTGAGTGGAGGACGACACTATTAATAATCTCCTCTCACTAGAGACAGAAGACAAAACAAGCATTTTATCCAACTATTCTTTTAACCAGGAAGTGAAACTGTTTTGTTAGAGATCCTCGGACCAAGATAGGCAACAGAGAAAACCTGCACTAGCATCGAGAAGCACATTCCTGGAGTTGTGTTACTTTGAGCATAACTGTCTGAAAAAAAATAAAACTACTACAAAATAACATTTATTGGCAACCAATTGCACTTCTGAGTAGTCCAAACTGTCCAGGGGAAAGGCCACAAAGGAGCAGAAAGCTGAGAGCTCAAGAAGCTAAAATGAAAAGAGTAAAGACAGGGGGGGAAAAAACTCTCTAAAGGTCTATTATATATGACTCATGCAACATTACCCATATGATAGCAAATATTTTAACAAAAGGTTCCTATTGGTCACACAATATTATCTCGCCCCTGGCAGAAGGTCGACCACCCTGCGTGACCACTCAGACGGTCTCAGTGACTCCTGGCCTGAGTCAGCTGCCTGGATGAGGAGGCAGGAAAGAGGGCAGACAGACACACTGCCAGGCACCCACATCTCTTTCTCTCTACTCCCTTTTGTGTACCGTGTGGAATAACATACCTTTTACCCCCTCCCACCATCATTCCCTCCCTCTCTGTAAAGCGATCGGGGCCTCTGATAGTGATGGTGATTACAAAACCACAGGAGCAGCCTCCCCACCAAAACAAAGTGTTTTTCAGCTTCTGTTTTTTTCAGGACCTGGCGCCACCCGGAGTACCGTAAACAATAAACACGGGCCAACGCGAGGCCGTCCTCCACGTTTTTCTCTAGCTGATTCACTCCAGGGGAACACGCACACATCATCACAGGTACAGTGTCTCATTGTGAACAATTGCATTCAGAGTCAGAGCGTGCAGACTGACTGACAGCTATAAGTTCATGCACTTCCTGTGAACTTGTCATCAACCAAACACATGCACACACACAGGTGGCCTCGGCTAAGTTTTGCTTTGCCGCGGCTTATCGACTTCACCTGCCCTTTGTCTGCGCGACCTGAGTCCTTTTAACAAGCATGCATATGCTACCTTTTGTTGAATCTAGTGTTAAAAAAGTGTCCTTTCCACTGTCTCGGCCTTCCTATCTTTACATCTTCCATGGCCAGCTCGCAGCCCCAGCCTGTGTCGAAGCAGTTCTGTTAAACGGTGGACTCGTAGCAAATTGACTATTACTTCAAAGTGGCCTGTGATTATGTCCCTGAGTGATTAGGGGGGCTGTTAAGAGGGAGCCACTTGAGCATTGCCAGTGAACCCGTGAAGGAATGCCGGCTCAGTGCCGAACGACGGGGGAAAGCGCCGCCAGAGACGCACAAATCCCAGAAAGGCAACGGCCGTGCAGGCACTGCAGAAACCTGAGGGTGGAGAAGCAGGAAAGGCAAGAAAGACAGAAAAAGAAAGAGTTGGGCAGCTCGTACCTGCATATCACAATGTTTAAAAAGAAGCTACACAAAGTTTTAAGACAACCAGGAAGCCAAAGGGATGAAGAGAAAGATTGAGATATAAAATAAAACTTAAAGAAAAAAAAAGTCAAATGAAATGAAGGTTTTATGAGGTGGGGTGCACTCAGGGCGGCAAAATCATTAGCTAAGCACATCAGGAGACAAGACCTCCAAACACTTCTATTACATTTCAATTGTTACCAGATTTTCCAACTTTTCAGCACCAAACTGTTCTTGTTTGCCCTTTTTCCCCTTCATCTCCACATCAAACGGACAACAGAGACAAGCTGAAAGAAAAGGAGGAGGAGGGATGAAAGACGGGGAGGGAGAGAGAGAGGGAGTCTGGCGGTGGAGAGACCCGGGGAGCGAGGCCTCGAACGCCTGTTTTAATGGGAATAATAAGCTTCTATCTCAGGCAATTAAGTCTGCATTCGATACTTATCTCAGAGCAGAGGTCCACTGTGCCATCTAAAGAAAATGTTTGCGTTTGAAAAACTCCATCACATAAACAAGATAAGCGGGAGAACACGTATGCGTGCCGCCTATCGCATCCAACCTCCGCTTTGTTCTTGGAGGGATAAGTGACTCTGAAGCAGGTTTTTTTGGACAGCTAATGTCCTTGATTCCTCTGTTACGGATACACCGCATGGTGTTGGTCTACAGCCAAGGAAACAGAAAACAACAAGATGACCACAACAGTAACAGGATATATCAGCCTGTATGTGTTTTCAAAAGCTGACAGCAGGCATAAAATACCAAGTAAAATCACTGATACTGGGAATGTTATACATACTGCCTTAAATGTAACCACATTCAGAATGAAATCATAAAGACACAATGCAGAAACCCACAGTTGTCTTGGCTATTGGGTTCAAACTTAAGTTTGTAGTTTTGTTAAGATGGAAAAATGTCAGGCAGGTCCTAACTATTAAGATGATGCTCCTGTTTTAGCCTGCAACTTCTGCATTTTCATGCCAAACAGCTGTGTCACATGGGCAAACATGTAGAATCTCTTCTTAGCCAGCAACAAGCTAAAGAGATACTGACAAAGTAAATGTGGCAAGTTGCTTGCCTTTAAGAGCTTCATGAAGCTACAGGAGTAAAAATTGATATGGCCACTACGATGTTACCAGTGGATTGTGAAGTTTCGTTAGCTGATTGTAATTTTCAAAAATTGAGTTTTCTATTCAGCGTTATCTACAATTAGCGGCTGAATCCATGAACCCATCAGTAAAGTGTACACTGAGGTCACAGAAAAAGGAAACCCAGGGCTCTTTCTATACAGCCAGAAGTCTTTTCTGTGCTCTCAGATGCAACTTCAGACCCTGATGTTGCCTCCACACCGTCTGTGGTGCAGCCCATCAACTGTCATAAAATGATCAACTATGAGCTCACTATAACTCGTCAGAGGCTGTGAGATTTTACACTGGGTGTTTTTTAACATTACATAATTTCTTGTCTACTCTATTGCCCAAAACTATTTTTAAATAAATAAAATCTGATACTTCTTTGATTATTATTACATTCTGTTGTTAGTAAAATTTCCTCTTTCGTATGAAAATACTTTTGTCTTTTTATAAATCCTCAGATTTTCTCAGGACACCATTGAGAAACCACAACCCCTACATTAGGAACCAGTGATTCAAATACAGTATAAACTGTTGGTGTATAATGTCTGCAAATGAATTACATTTTTAATCTACAGTTAACCCTATTTTAATGTTGATACTGAAACAGCCTCACACATAGAGCTTTTGCTACTGTGGCCGCCAGACTGTGGAATTCTCTTCCTCAGGACTTACGATCCGCTGATTCATTGATTACTTTTAAAAAACAGCTAAAAACACATCTTTTTAAAACTGCCTTTTGCTAACTTTGTTTGTATTTTTGTCTTTTTAATCTGTTATATCTTGTAAAGCACTTTGTGATCTCTATCTAGAAATGTGCTATATAAATAAAATTTTACTTACTTACTTACTTACACCTGCAAATGACTAAATCAGTACCTTACAATGAAGAAGCATTCCCAGAACAAACTCTTTCATATAATTAGCACATAGCAAAGTATTTAGCAACAAATAACGCTCTGTAATTGCTGAATAAGCAGTTGTGTGTCAGACAAAGGGAGTGATGTGTCAAGATAATGGTTTTCATTATCTGTGCAGACACCAAGGCAGGAACATGCATGCGTTTTCATTCCTGTCAGTTTTTCTTCATGCATCATAGGAGCATTATCAGAGGTTCACATCTAGTGCTTTATCTCCATCCAGGTCATGACCTGTACCTGTCCGGTATCACAAGAGACATCCTAATTCCTGAAATACAACTGGTCAGACTGCTGGTGTTTACTGTAAAAGCAGAACCCCCCCAACTGTCACAAAAGCCCCATAATGCTTTTTCATAGAGGAATCACTGGGGTTTTTGGTGTGTAAGGAGTTTCCCTCGCAATGCAAAGTTCCCTGAAACACCTGCGTTTGCACTTTAGACATAGTCAATTTCACTTAAACTTCCTGGATGGACTTATTCCAACAGATACTGTCAGTTAGTTGATAGTGTAGTATAGCCAGCATGCTACATATCTTCACACCACGTATTTCCTCCTAGGATTTCCCGACTTTTAAGCATATTAATCTTTGAAACAATCAGCCAGTTTATCAATAAAGAATACATAAATGTAAATTTCAAATAAATAAATAAATGTTTCTTATGTCTGTGTTTTTGCTAACATGGTGATTTGTTAATGTTCTCTTCATACATAGATTTATTCAAATGTTTCTATGTACAAACTAACTAAAATGCTCACAAAATGTATCCACGATGTCATCAAGAGGTAATAAGAACAGTGCATTTTGTGTTTATTAAAAATAGAACTGTTGTGTTTTAATATTGCATTAATTTAAAGGTAAAATTTTAGTAGCTAAAGGGACATCTGGCTGAATACGCACAACTTTGTGTGGATAAACATATCAAATCAAACCACACATGCATAACGCATCAGAACGCACCTCATTAAACTGGTCGTCATACATCTGTCGCACCCATCCTCTGTTCTTGATCATTTCATATTCTGCAAATTAGTTTTATTAATTTGATTAATATATATTTTTGGTTTATTGTATTATTGTTTATTATTGTTTTTCACTCTCCCATGTAAGGTGACTTTCAATATTTTAAAAGGTACCTAAAATCAATAATAATAATAAAACTATTTTTATTATTAACAATTTTTTTTAGAAAAGTCTAATTTGAATACAAAAATATTTGAAATGTTTCAGGGTGACATGGTGTAAATAACATTTCTCAGCGCACAAGAACAAAACAACAGTTAACACAAAATAAATCTGTGTAAAAAAACAAAAAAACAAAAGCTTCAGGTTTTCAGTTTTTGGGGTTTTTTTGTTTTACAAAATATTATTTTTTCTTTTTCTACGTGTGTTTTGCACGTCAGGGTAACGTTGCCTAACGTGAACTGGATGATCGTTTCTGCATAGCTGAATTTTTCTGCAGGTCAGGACACGGAGTCCAACCCAATACACTGAGGCTCTTGTGATGCTGAGAGCCAACGCCACGATGGGGGTCACGACCCCAGCCAGAGTGTCTCAGAGGTCAGGGGGTCAGGTCAGTCAGAGGGGAATGTTATCCGAAGCATCAGAGTTTATTTGTTTAATTTTCTGTGTCTGCCTCTGATCAAGATGGCTGCAGATTACCATAAGAAGAGGAGAGAAAGTGAGACAGGGAGAAAATTGAGGAAGAGAGAGCCTACTGCTTCAAATTAGGCTGGAAAAATAATCCTGCGTTACCTCAACCAAACATCATACTTTAAACTTATTGTCCAAAGTCAAATAAGCTTTACAAACCACAAAAACACTCTCGGACCAGGAAGGCTGTGATTCACATGAAGGTCACTCCGAGTGTCGTGAATATTTTCTCCTTTCAAACCACTTTTCTATTTTCTCTCTCTCGTTCCCTCTGCTAAACCACTTACACACAGAGGAGCAGACAAGTGTCCAATTCATAAACACTGATTTGATCTTATGCTCTCAATGAAAATAAAGCTCACGGGCAGACTAGCTGGGCAGAATATTAAACTTATTTTTGTATTTTTATGTGGGTTTGATGATTTGGACTGCATGAACCCACAGAGCCCCCGAAGCACATCTTATGGCTCAGTTAAAAATAAGTGCTTTTCTATTTTTGTATGTGATGTGAGGAAAGGTGCTTCAACAATGTTTTTATATGTCATTTCACTGAACAGTTAAAAACAAAAGATCTTGGACTTAATAACACAAAACACCTGATTATAAGCAAAAGCAGAGACAAAGTCTTAAAGGATTACTAAAGATGCATTACACAATGTATTGTGTATTTGCCAATGATAAAATGATTGATAGCAGTGTTGTTGATAGTCAATACTGGCCTTGTTGACTGACAAGTAAGATTAAATTTACCTGTGTCAGCGGCTGATCAATTTCTCATTAGCTGAATGTTCAAACGAAAAGTGATGCAGGTAATTCAGTTATTTCTGTAATGGATGATCAAACGTACAACAGCAACATAGTATTGGTAACAGTGCTGGGGTTCAGTCAAACCGATCATTTTAATTTCACTTTTTATTTGCCAACAGCACTGTGAGTGCACAGCAACTAATTAAAAAATACTTTTGTTTAAGCCGTAACATAACCAGACCTTTGGACAATACATGTGTGGATTGCTGATCACATAGACTTTATATGGTTATTAAAGCATTCTGTGAAAATGTTTTTTTCATCTAAAAAGAAAAAAATAAGGTGTCGCTGCTGCAACAGAATAGAGAAAACACTGATTTAGGAAAATTCTTCTCTTGTTACACTGCAACATTTATTTTATTTTTAATTTGATAGCAAAACTTTAAAGGCTCAAGTGATTGGATTAAAAAAAATGTCTCAGATACTTAGTAAAAATGCAGAAAATAAAAGAATGCAAATTAACTGTAAGTAACCATAAAATAATTTAAAAAGGAATTAAAAAAAAATAGAAAAATTCAATTGAAAACGATTAAATAAAGAATTTAAAATTAATTGCAAAAATATCAAAGCTTTTCTTAAGAACGTATTTAAAGCTCCTTTCTACCATTAGAGTTTATGATTAAATCGTTAAAAAGACCTGTCCTCTCATTTAGATATTTAGATTTAAAAAGCAGTGTTACGATTATATTATAGAACTTACAGAAATTACACAATAACATAAGAAATGTTAGACTGAGAAATACTAAAAGGTGTTGCTCACATTTCTAGTGTTACATGTCGGCAAACATTAACTTAGGTATAGAAAGTTAATAATTATATAATAGCGCTGTAACAGAGTTACAATGTAACTCCAGCATCAGTTCAACTACATGGGTGAACTTGTCGAAACCTCCAGCTCTGTACAAAGAGAAAACTCTGAATGGCATGAACCCTCATGTGGTGCAAGAACAAAAGCCCAGAGTGACTTTTTAACCCATCTACGTTGGAGGCAACGCAACAATCCACTTAATTTGCTGCGTGAATACCTGTGTACCTGCGGATGTGTGTGTGTGTGTGTCTGTCTGTTCTCATGTGTGTATCGAGATACAGCGAGAGCCCAAACAGTGCGGCGCCAGGAGTCTGCCCTTCCCTTGAGAACGTAACGGCTGAGTGCAATTGGAAAGAGAGACCAATGGGAGGAGAGGGTGGGGGTTGCTAAATGTGTGTACCGTGGCAGTCAGGTTTACAGGTGAGGCGGGTGACGCTGTTTTGTCCTCGCCAGCAGGGCAGTGAAATATTTGAAAGAGTGTGACTCAGCCTGACTGCCATGTTAAATGCCTGTTAGTCACTGAGCACAGGCAAAGTTTATTCAGTCACAAATAAATTCCCCCAAAAGAGAGACTTCCTGTAAATACCGCTCTCAGACACAAACAAAAATCTTTGATCATCTACAATTAAACAACCAGCACGCTGAAGTAAATTCTCCACGTTTCTACATTGGAACAAGCCTTCAGTGGCACATGATAATCCTTCAGTGTAATGCCAGTGCAGAAATGCTGTCTAAATTCTCATTTTAATCTGCAGAAAGGGGGAAATGGATGTACGAGAGAATATGAAAATGGGGTGAACTCCAAAGCCCCTGTGCTTACTCCGTCAGAAATACATTTTGCTGTGCTCGGCACAATCCCAATGCCAAAACATTTACACACAGGCCTGCTGGCCTCTCCCAACCAGGTTCCACTCCACTTCATTCATTTTTAAATCGAAACCTTTGTGTGTCGTGTTTTAAAAACAAAGGAACCATAACTGGCCAAGTTCAATCTGAGCGAGGAGGCAGGGGGGAGATGTGTTAAAGGAGCCAAAAATCACTGAAACTCAATCTGGTTATGGAACACTCTTTGTTTTCATTGACTCACATCTGATTCTTAAACACTTTTTATGCACTAACTAGTTAGACAAATATTACAATTTTGGAGGGAAAATATTTTTGCCTGATCATATATGCTTTGCATAAAAGGCCCCCTGGGATGGAAGACCTCTCCAGCTTTCTCCACAGGGGAGGTAAAGTTTCATCCTGCTCTTTCTCTATCAAAACTATCAAACTTAGAGCTACGCCTGTCAATATCATTCTTTCCAGTTTGATGGAGGAGTCCAAGTCAAACCTTGCTGT
Source organism: Copadichromis virginalis (assembly GCF_057382275.1). NCBI lineage: Eukaryota > Metazoa > Chordata > Actinopteri > Cichliformes > Cichlidae > Copadichromis > Copadichromis virginalis. The sequence goes on from NC_140634.1 coordinate 22,699,761, forward strand.
TTCAAACACACAAGCCTAATAAAAACAAAAGCAGCGCTGTTCAGACGGCTCTAATTCCCTTGACAGCCTTCCAGCCAGTCCCACTTAAGGTTATTATGGGCTATAAATATGCTAGTTTCCAGGGCTAGAATGTCAACGCTGTTTGCCCTCGTTAAGACACATAATTGCCTCATTTACATCTCGTTTCCTCCCCAAAATCGGAAGCCATTATGCGCCCCCACATTCTGCTTCCCCTCCCCTCCAACGACGACAATTAGGGTCATCACCCAATCAGCTTCTGAGCTGCACGTTGCAAACGGGAAAGGCTCCCATGAGTCAAGCTGGGGCAGCTGGACAGTAACGGACAGAGAAACTACTCGTGGGGTCTGAGATGCTCAGACAGGAAGTTTAAGAAAAGGATATTTCCTGTGGGGCAAGTCTCACTAGAAATCCCAAGGAGGTGTAGAATTGTCTTCCTCTGTATTAACACAACAAGAGCTCAGATTAAAGAGCATCACAAGCCATTTTGATGCCAATCCCACACTGTGGTTTTTGTATGTTATAGATATGAAATATTACATTTGCTTAATACTTATTAGGTTTCTGTGATGTCACAGTTGATGATGCACACGCTTGCAATTCTGCAAAATTCAGCGGCTCTTGGCTACGCATTACTAAAACCAGCATTAGGTCTACTTTTACCAGAGCATTACGAAGCACCACAGACATTGCGTTGCCATTGAAAACACGATCGATTTTCAAAATAAAAGACACCATACAGAAATTCTCCTTATGCCAGAAACAACACTCACCTCAGGATAACACCTACATACTTTTCCACCTGTAAAGATACACCTGCAAATAGTACTGAAAGTACGGGAAAGTGTTGATAGCTGTTAGTTTGTGGACATGGAAATGATCAGAATCAATGCTAAATTATTTTTAATTAGACAAGCTAACTAAGAAGCTACATTTACCATTAAAAGAAGCAGTAAACCTGTGTCACTCCTTGTAAAGTCAGATTAATCAAACTGTGGCGGCAGTTACAATCATTCAAATCAAAGTGCAAGAACTGGATAATGTTTTCATCCAAGCAAATACAAACAAACGCAGACATATAAGCTATAATGCTATCAACTGAAATATTAAAAGTGCTGAATATATATATAAATATATGGTTGGCCTGTAGGAGAGCCTTAAAATTAGGCAAGGGTAAGTTGATGCTATGCTAAAAGCCCCGCGCTGTAGTGCTGGTTATTAACAAACTTATTTGCAGTAGATTAAATTAAATAAACTGATCTTGGGGCCCCTGAGGGGGTTAGGTGCAGTTGCCTGCTTTGTTCAGCTAGTAATCCAGCCATACATGACACAGCATCACTAAAGCAGTTGTGGATGTTCATCCATCATTGTTGCAGTTCAAGAATAATTTCATAATTTTGTAATTACCTCATAATTGCTAGATTTCAGCCTCAAAGACAGAAATTGCTCGAAAATATCTAACTATCACCATCAAACTTCATGTATCCGGATAAACATCAGCCGTTGTGACCCAGCAATAACCCTTCGAGTGAACACAAAGCCATTTAAACCTTCATATTTATACGACACTACAGACAAAACAACACTATGTGGAGCGTGCAGGATGAAATATGTATGTGTCCGAGCACAAACTAATCTGCAGAAATGATCGCAAGGACTTCATTCCTCACATCGTTGACGGGTTCCAGCCTCTGTCTGTCTCCACATCAGTCGCCAGCATCAACAACAACGAAAACAACAACAACAACGACGTTAGAGAGAAGCTGAAGCTGAAGAAGCTCTTCCTTCTTATCCCTCCCTCCAAGCTTCCCTCCCTTTGCCTTTGCCTCCGTTTTCTTCGTTTTCTTCGTTACTCCTTCATTCTCCCACCTACAAACTATACCGGCTTACCGCTATATGGTGGGAGTCTGGTATATTGTGTGCGTGTGTGTTATAACAGTATTACAGCAGTTGTGTATGAAAACAGCAGATAAGAGAGCAGGATGATGAAATGTGAAGCAACAACACATGACCCAGCTTAAAGATCTCTGATAAAACAAACACGCTATATACTGGATCTACACTCACACACATGGGCAGAATCACATACACATCTCAATACATGTGTACACACAGGAGGCATACATTTATTTCAACAGATAAGTGTGCACAAGCTGTGGAGCAAATGGCACACTTATTCACTGTGGACAGAAAAGCAAATTTACTCCTGTATTTGTGATTTTATGCATGTAATTCTGCATGTGGATGTGAGAATATGTGAGCAAACGTGTGTGTCTGTGTGTGTGTAATGAAACATGGTGGCCAGTTCGGCCTAGTAAATGAAATAGACCTGATAATATCATGGAGATGGACTGGGGTTTATGTGGTGGGCGGAGGGGGAAAGACATGGAGGTTTGCTGCTGCCGAAGGTCCACCACAAAATGTGGTGTATAAAGCTTCAATATTGCACAACATATTATACATATTATACAACATATCTTATATTAAAATATCTGTGTTTGCTAAAGCACAGAGCAATATTGTGTTTTGATCATTTATTTCTGCATAATATTTGTTATTTTGAGTTCAAACTACTCAGTAATGTGGAAAAGTCTTGAGCCACACGGCCTCTCTTGTACAAGCTTTCTTGTAATCTTTTAAGTAGTGTTCAGAAATAGTTCTCTGGACTTCTTGAATGACATTCAAAGCTCTTCTTTGGATGCTGGCTGCCTTTAGATGATCCAACATTCCTTCAATTATGTTGAGGTCCAGGCTCTGGGGAGACCAATCCATGACTGATAGTGCTCCATTGTGTGTTTTTCTATTCAGGTATGCTTTTACTGCACTGACAGTGTGTTTGGGATCATTGTCATGGTGAAAAAATTAAGCTGTTGCAAGTCAGATGCTTTCCATATGGTATTGCATGGTGCATCAAAATCATCTGATGGTATTGGGGGTTTTTTGCATTTGCATAAATTTTGATAACATCGTCCAAACCACAAGCTGAAGTGTAATCCCTAACCATGACTAAGGCTTCACCGTGTTTTTAAAGCGATGTAGGCACTCACTATTATACCTCTCTCCGGACCTCCTCCAGTTATTGTGTAATTTGGCATACCTCAGCCTACAACTGGCTTCAGGTAAAGCTAGTTGTAGCTTTACCCGAAGCTCTGTAGCTTCGGGTAAAGCTACAACTAGCTTTAAAGAAATGAGAACAAACTGCATGCTTTTGTGACAGTCTGCTAGTGACAAAGCGTCTAAAGACTTTGACTGAAAAATGAGTGAAAAAGCAGGCAATGTCTAAGGAAAGGTTTGGAGAACAATTACTCTAGAACTCTCTTTAAAAAGTGACAAGAACTTTTGCTCCTTGGAAGCAAAATGTGATAAATGAAGGGTGTCTCAAAACCTCTGCATAGTATTATATTTAAGAAACTTTCACACCTTGATATGGCCACAATTTAAATTTTTAATGCCCAGATTCAACTGAAAGTCAACAAAAAATATCAGCATCTCCTATCAAGACATAGGTGTCTTAACATGTTGCTGTTTAGATAATCAGTGTGATACCAAGAAACTCAGAGTAAAACAAACACAGCTAGTTGGAAAAATAATAGCTAAATACTTTGTTTTCAACATTACTGGACCCTAGAGATCTCAATTTCTCCCAAGATAAACAAATATGCTGGAATAAGCCATAAACACCTTACAGATTTGACTGACATCTAAAAATTACCTTTTTTATGCTGGATATTCCATTTCATATGTTCAACTGAGAAAAAATGGCTGGTTTTAGGCCACTAGCTAGCTTTAACATTAGCTGATAGCCCCTAGCAGATAGCATACTCAGGGAAAACTGATATAACCCTCCACAGGGATCATAGGTGGTACAATGTTTTCTTTGTTCCTGAGTGCAAAGACTTGGGAGAGCGGTTTAACTTTTAAAAAAAAGAAAAAAAGAAAAAATTGGTTTGCCTGAGATTGGAGTTAGGGTTTGGCACTAAGCTAATACAGGAGCTGGCTAATTAGTTTGGTTAACACAGAGACTGACAGACGCAGCTTCCACAGTTACGAAAGCTGAAGCCAGCATGCAAGTGTCTAAACCTGTATTCAGCTATGTTGATCTGCGACTTCTACAAATACATTCCTACTGAATTTATGCTCTCAATCTCTAGTTTTAAGTCCTGCTAAGAAAAACTTACAATACAGCAGACTATGCTTTACAACAGGTCTACCTTGTAACTAATAACTTACTACCATATGACTGAACAATGTTCTTGGTTTTCAGACATGTTCACCTCTGAAAAACAATATGGCATCCAGTTTCACAATGAGGTTGGCTAAATAGTGAGCAATTTCACAATTGCTATATTTACATATATGTCTGAAGGTCAGCAAAGTGTGTCTTTAATGCACAATAGCATCTGAACAAACCACAAGACTCCTGGAACAATGTCATTAGGACAGACGAGACCAAAGTGGAGGTGTTTCTCTGCAACTCATAGTGCCATGTTTGGTCAAAACCAGGCACAGCTTATTAGCACAAGCGCCCCATATCAGCTGTCAAGCACGGTGGTGGAGGGGTAATGATTTTGACTTGTTTTGCAGCCACAGGACCTGGGCACTGTGCAGTCACTGAGTAGACCATGAATTCCTCTGTATTCCACACTTTCTGGAGTCAGATGCGAGGCTGGGTCACACAACAGGACCTTAAGAGAGGTGTGCATGAATTAATTTGTAAAGAAGAGTTAAACAAAACTTAATCTACAATGGTGTGAAAGAGTGATAAAGTCATTCAGAAATGATTGCTTCACGTTATTCCTGCTGAGGTGGTTCTACAAGCTTGAAATTTGTTTTTCACAACTTTACTAGAGGAACTGAACAGCCATGAAAAGCAATTGTGTGTTGACTGCTGTAGATTTCCCACGTATACGCACTGTTGTACTAATCAGATAAACATCACACAAAGTGAAGTATTTATTGTAGAAAAGCACCACCACCAGCCTGCAATAGATTGCATTAATTATTTAGCAGATAATATTTAAATATAGCTTTTTACTTCTCATTTTATTTCAGTCTTCTGGTCCGAAATCCACACTACTCTTCTCCCAGCAACTGCCCACAAGTTACACCACTTAGAGAGTGTGTGTTTTATCAGTGCATTTATCAAAACTGTTTCCTCTCAGCTTCCTCTTCTCGTTTTGTCTCTCCTTTTGCTGTCATGTGAAAAATTTTGTATTCTGTATCAGAGTGATGAAAACACACACACAAACACACACCAATCAGTGGCTAGTCCTCTATCTGATATGGAGTTGATCATGGTGGCATATAGAGGGTCTCCAATGAATTCACACTCACTCAGCCCTTTGGTCTGATAACAACGGGTTTGGGGGAAAAGGAGGAAGCTGAAGGACAGATATTTTTTTTCCGGATGGACAGGTATGGTTTTGGCCACGCTCCGCTACTCCGGGACACCTCAGTGATTGGCATGGAGGCTCGGTCGCCTCCTCCACTGACAGATTATTCATATCACCTAGTTAGGTTTCATGAAGCAATTATATGTCTTCACACTCCGCCAACTTTGGAAATGGCAAACTATAGAAACACACACTATATGGTCTCTGATGGTAGGAAATGCCTGTCACTGAGGAAGAGGAAGCTGGTTTTGTGGGTTCAAGTTCGCACAACTTCGATCAGGGCATTAAAAGTAACAGGGTGGTGTAATTTTCACTATGAATACATGCTCTTTATCAAAGTTCTCTGTAACATGTTGAGATTCATACTGAAATAATGTGTTTCTACAGGGCCCTTTACGTGGAAAACCACACATGAAGCTATGATTTTTCTTTCAGTTTCTCTGGAATATACTGAAAAACATGAGGGTGATGACAGTGAAAAGACAAATTCAAACATCAGGAACAGGAATTCCAATGAACGCGATGGCACATTCTTTGATATTGTCTGGGAAATGAAGCCCAGAAGCACAGCAGAGCATGTCACCACAGATTGGCACTGAGTCTGTCATGGTCCTGGGTCGTGCGACCCAGTGTTTTGTGTTTTAGCCTATTTTGATGTTTATTCTTTGTTTAGGGTCACTAAGGCAGTCCAGCCATTTGTACATATTACCCGTGTATTAAGTCTCCCTTGCCCTTCGTGTGTTTATGTCTGCGTGTCTTATATTGTGAAGTCCATGCTGTCAGTTATGTCATCTCCCCTGTACTACGTCTCCCCGGTTCATGTGTCTTGTTTAATCTCCATGTTTCCTGTTTTACTTTGAAAGTCTGTATTCACGGTCAGTGTATTCAGTTTCACTCCTTTCTGTCCTGTCGTTAAGTTCAGCTGTGTTCCCATGTGTGTCTCCACTTCCCCTGATCACCTCATGTGTGTATTTAAGCCTTCTGTTTTTTGCATGTCATTGTCAGGTCGTCTGTTTGCATCCCCATAGTGTTTCGTCATAGTTTACTCAGTGTTCATAGTTTGTCATCGCATTTTCACTGAGTTTCTTAGTCCTTTAGTTTTCTGAGTGTTCACAGTTTTCTTAGTTTTCATAGCTTCATGCTTTTTCGTGTGCCAACATCCAAATAAAGGATCGTCTTCTGTTCAGCCAGCAACTCCGCCTTTCAGCATCTGCTTTTGGGTCCTGTTTCCATTCACATCGGCGCACCCCGCCGTAACAGAGTCATGCTTTTGTTTGACGTATTTTTAAATCTTACTGATATTGAGAAAGTACCTTCATCTTCATTAGGGAGTCATACTTTCCTAATTTAAACTAGAGTATTTCCCCTGCTAAAGTAGTTAAAAGTACTCTTTAGATTATTTAAATTTTATACCACAATATCATACAAAATGAATAAAAGTGTTATCATTTGACAAAGTTTTCGCCACTCAAGTGCAATTAATTTCCAAACTCTAAATCACGTTTTTATTTAGTTATCTGAAATAGTGACTTCCAAATTAAAGTATACTATGGTTTCAATTCTGAAATCTTTTGCAGGCCATGATGAAGTACTCGTTTTTTGTTTTTCCATTCGCACCTAATGTCGATCCTTCATTAACAGCTTTCCTTTTGCCACTGCTGCCTTTAACCTTTGCCTCTGCATTGCTACATAGAGGTTCCAGCTCAGATAACGAAGAATTAAATGCAAGATGTGACTATTTAATTATAACGTTTTTAAATTTTTTAAAAAGCAGGGTTTGTTTGCTTTGCAACAATCCCATCAACTTATTTAACCAGCAGTAACTTTGCTGTCCACCATGGATCTGTGACCTCCACTTTGAGATATTCTGGCTATACGGGGATTTAAAAAAAAAGAGCACTTGATAAACGTGCAAATTGTTTGTTACAGACAAAAATTGTTCTCACTTAAAATGATGCTGAATCAGAGTAAGAATCAGAATAATTTATTAATCCTACAGAAAATGATGTGGTCACAGTTGCTCTAAGACAGTAAGTAACAGTAAGTAACAGTAAGTAACAGTAATTAACGATATTTTAAGTTGTTAGAATATAAGTTGGATGTACCAACTTATATTCTGGCAGGTGGATTCCACACAAGGCCATAGTTTCATAATTAATAATTATTTTTATAATATAGTTAATTCACATTCATGCTGTTAACTCAGCCACAGGAAGCAGCAGAAGTAATCATGTGAAGAATGGAAAAATACTAGTAATCACACAAGAAAAAAAGTGATCATTAAACAGTTCAACATTTGCGGTTTCGCTATGAAAATTAGTGCTGCATAAGAAAATTCACACCACTCTCATATCTGTAGTACAAAAAGCCACTACCAGCAGCCGTTTAGCTAGCTCAGCTTAGTGTAAAGACAAGAGGAAATACCAGCTGGGCTCTGTCGAAATGTCAGAAAAGCCACCTGTCAGCATTTTTACTCATATTTCTGTTTAAATTACCAAAAAAAAAAAACCAATGATGTGATAATGTGTGATTGTGCTATTGTAGATGATCACTACACCTCTAAAAATTCACAATAATTGAAAAAATCTACTAGAGTCAGAAAAACATTTCTGGTACTATTTCTTGGCTGGGTGTAATAGGGTTTATATTGTGTGTGATCCAACGTTTCATAATCACCACAACGTGTGTTGTGCTGAAACTGTGGCAGTTCACGAGGGACGTGCCTGAGGTGCAATTACTGTGTGTTAGAATCAGTGTCTCTATCTTATGGAGCCTGTGAGCACTGTAAATTTTGTAAATGTTCATGAGCAGAGTTCTAAAGTGCTAAAACATCCACGTGGCATGAGAGACGTACCTGAGTGCAACATTTCGTACACAGCTTAGGGCTGAGGTGTTATTTCTACCAGCCAGTTAAAGCAAAGTGTAACTGAGTGTGTTTGCAGGGGTACAGTAACATTCTGAAGTGTCTCTGAAGGGTGCTTGGAAACTTTGCGCATTAAAGAAACAAATTTAAAGGATTAAAGTTGGCAGAGTAAAGTAATTTGGATAATAAAAAGACAAAAGGCTCTTGATTACAGGTTTTAATGGGAAAATTGTTGGTATTTTTAGGTAATGATGAAAATCCTACCATAAATTAACCCTTAATGATAATTTAGTAATTAATAATGCATTTAATTAGGCAAATCACATTCAGCTGTTTCATTATTGACCTATTTGAAACCAGTCTAATGTTTGGGAACTGCAGTTCAGCGACTTGTCACCACATTTCAGCCTCCTCTTACACCTACATTTCCTGTAAATTACACTCTAATGCCAACGAAGAGGCTGGTGCTGAACTAAAACAAACAGCCATCACGGCGAGGGCTTAGCAGGTATTGCGACAGAAAAACATAAACTTCCACTCTACCTGTGAATGCCTTATTAACACTGCCATGCAGCTGAAGCTTAAACAGTCATAACTTGCCTTTATGTTGCAGCCTTAGGAGAGAGTGATACAACATTATTGGGCTTTCATTACTCAACCACCATACAGCAGAGAGTCAGCGTAGCCTGACGGCCTCTGAAAACAGACGCGCACACCGCTGACAGACATGATGGTGTCGGCAGGGTCAGCACGTACGCTCGCAGCAAAAGGTGAAAAAATAAAACCGGATTAAAAATAAACTAAACACACACACTCTCCAGTTGTACTACACATTTAACACCTTGCAAACTGTCAGTGACATCATGGGAAAACTGTCAGGTAGCAGGTTTTGTTTTCTGAAAGCACACCTGCATGCTCACCGACATATAGAAAGGTGATTTCAGCTCATTCTCTCCTTCACACACACACACACACACACACACAGAGTAAACTGTGCACAGCCCTGATTCTCACACCATCAGCTGTGACCTGGTTAGCTTTAAGCCGGTGTTTGAGCCTGGCCCTTAGTTGAGGTTGGCTGCTCAGACAGGGCAATAGTTTGCACTCTCACACACACACACACAGAATCACACTCACACTGGCCACTGTGGCTAATTGAATGACCAGGGCAGGAGGTCCAGGTCTTTATGCTCGTGGAGAGGAGCCATGAATATCTCTGTTTCATTTGGGCTTCACACACGGAGGTGGTGGGAAAAGGCGAATGAGTGTGGGAATCAGCAGCCACGCACTCTGAATATTCCCCTTCCTAGAAGTTCTGCGGAGCTAAAATACAGGCTTGTGTTCTTACAAATGAGACAAAAACAGTGATTTTGTGTCATTTTGTGTGATGTTTATCTGATTAATACAACAGTGTGCTGTTACACCACGGCCTAGGCAACCGGCGTGCAACACAGAAAAAATAAAAATAAGGGGAAAAAAAACAACAAAAAAAAACTACTACGGGTCTCCACAAAAAAAAATCCCAAAACGAAAGGATCGACAACTATTTACATCAAAGCAAATTAAGACATTTATTTACATCAAAACACCAAACTATTTACAACCGGGGGGAAGATCGCGAACCTGACAAACTGAAACACAGGGCTTAAATACATAGAGGGAGCAATCAGGGAATGGACAACAGGAGGGAAACACAGCTGGGGCAAATCAGAACTGACGAGACAAGGAAGCGTAAACTGAACACACTGAGATAAGACAGACTTTCAAAGTAAAGCAGGAAACACAACCGTCACGCCTAAAACAAAACACTGACAACACCGAATCGTAACAGTTCCCCCCACCCAAAAATCAAACATTTAAAACATGTAACCCCAAAGAAAATGTTTGATTCATGACCAGCGCATACGGCACCGGCTGCTGTTCTGCAGGCGACGCTGATGGCTGGACGGGCCCCTTGGATCCTCCAGTGGAAACGGAAGGCTGGAGCGGTCCCTCGGACCCTCCAGCGAAGGCGGACGAAGGCTGGAGCGGTCCCTCGGACCCTCCAGCGAAGACAGACGGAGGCTGGAGCGGTCCTCGGACCCTCCAGCGAAGACAGACGGACGGCTGAAGCGGTCCTCAGACCCTCCATCGAAGACTGACGAAGGCTGGAGCGGTCCCTCGGACCCTCCAGCGAAGACAGACGAAGGCTGGAGCTGTCCCTCGGACCCCCCAGCGAAGACTGACGAAGGCTGGAGCGGTCCCTCGGACCCCCCAGCGAAGGCGGACGAAGGCTGGAGCGGTCCCTCAGACCCTCCAGCGAAGACAGACGAAGGCTGGAGCGGTCCCTCGGACCCTCCAGCGAAGGCGGACGAAGGCTGGAGCGGTCCCTCGGACCCTCCAGCGAAGACAGACGGAGGCTGGAGCGGTCCTCGGACCCTCCAGCGAAGACAGACGGACGGCTGAAGCGGTCCTCGGACCCTCCAGCGAAGACAGACGAAGGCTCGAGCGGTCCCTCGGACCCCCCAGCGAAGGCAGACGAAGGCTGGAGCGGTCCCTCGGACCCTCCAGCGACGGCGGACGAAGGCTGGAGCGGTCCCTCGGACCCTCCAGCGAAAGCGGACGAAGGCTGGAGCGGTCCCTCGGACCCTCCAGCGAAGACGACGAAGGCTGGAGCGGTCCCTCGGACCCTCCAGCGGATCCCGGACGAGCCCCCATTATGTTACACCACGGCCTAGGCAACCGGCGTGCAACACAGAAAAAATAAAAATAAGGGAAAAACAAAACAAAACAAAAAAAACTACTACGGGTCTCCACAAAAAAAATCCCAAAACGAAAGGATCGACAACTATTTACATCAAAGCAAAATAAGACATTTATTTACATCAAAACACCAAACTATTTACAACCGGGGGAAGATCGCGAACCTGACAAACTGAAACACAGGGCTTAAATACATAGAGGGAGCAATCAGGGAATGGACAACAGGAGGGAAACACAGCTGGGGCACATCAGAACTGACGAGACAAGGAAGCGTAAACTGAACACACTGAGATAAGACAGACTTTCAAAGTAAAGCAGGAAACACAACCGTCACGCCTAAAACAAAACACTGACAACACCGAATCGTAACAGTGCATATGTGGGAAATCTACAACAGTCAACATACAACTGCTTTTGATTTTATTAGCCTAGATGTTGTGTTTTGAGTATTTCTACATGATTTTGTGTTGTATTCAGTGCATTTTAAGGTTGTTAAAATTGCCAGGCCTCTCTTGTAAATGAGATCTCCCAGGGAAATAAAACTAGAATGAATTAGTAAATAAATCAAATAAATTAAAAGAGTAAAAGTGTTTTACTTTCATTGAGACCGGGGACACATGACTGTTTCCCACTCTAAAGGTTTTACATCTTGAACCAGACGTATACACCTACAATTTATGAATGGTAACTAAAACTGAAATTTAATTTAAATAAATCATAAAAACTGAAATGAGTAACCTCTCTACAGAAACTACACAGACAGCAAAGTGTCTCCCTGAAGCTGACAAAGAAGATGCGAAAGTCTAATTTTATGGCCATCCTTGACCTGTTCCTGTTACGACACAATGCGGCACTGCCACTTTGATGCAGCTGCGGGCATCCTGGAGAGGCGCTCGAGGTGCCTTTTGGCATTCGTGGCTCTCACAGCCAAGGCTAATCGTAACCAACCCAACACTGAGTAAAAATGCAAAACTCTAAATTGGTGCACAAACAGAAGACTACTGTTTGAATGTCTGGTGTTTAATTTCCTTCCTGCCTCCTTCACACTTTGAAAAGGTGGCATTTGCCCAATATTCTCACACTCAGTTTAACACCACAAAGACCTCCTTGCATGCATCTCTAGACATCAGGTGTTTTGGTAAAAAAAACAAAAACAAAAAAAAAACAGCAGTATTTGATGCCCAGGAAATGAGAGATGTCTGACATTTCACACAAAACTTCAAGTGGTAGACAATCAAAGGAAGTTGGTTTCATCCGTCAGTGACCACAGGTGTCTGGAAATATTCGGGGACATCCCTCCATTTAACTGTCTGTGTGGACCAACTAGCCAATGAACGCACATTGTTAGCCTTAGCTCGATGCTACCAGCAAAAAATCGTTGTCCTTTTCCTCCTGTTGCCCTTTCAAAATAAACTTTTATTTTTTTCCTATATTCCTTGGGAGGGTAGCCAAACTCCTAAAAGGTAATACTATGTTCTGTATGTTTTTATTTTCCATTTGTGACCACATGAATTCAATCTTTATGGTTATTTTCAAGCTACAGCACCTATTTAAAGTTAGTTGGTAAAAACACACGGAAAGCATAATCTGCACAGCAACTGTGTCTTATCCAAAGCCATTTATAGGAGCCAGGGATCACAGATCTTCTGTGTTTCTCAGCATGGAGGTAACATCTCGGAATATTCAGGATTAACCCGAAAAAAGAAAAAAACAACAACATTTTATTAAATCTTAAAACAGGTTGTTTTTGGGGTTTTTGCCTTAAAGGGCTTAAAAACACAACATTTTTTTAGAAAATTCAAGGCTCTCACCAAGCTGTGACAATATGCAAGGGAAAGTGAAAAATGTCCGATTTAATGGGTTTTCATTTCAGGCCCCGAGGCGATCCATACTTCAGCAGAAAAATACAGCATGTATGTGCTGGTTCAAACCAAGTATCGGTTCATGTACTGTATACATCTCGCTTTTAATCATTTTCATGCATGCGTGTGTTTTGTGCATGTGGATGTGGGGTCGTCTGTTATCTGTGTAAGAGGTGGGGGGAAGAAAAAAAGGAAAATAGGGAAACAGGAGAGAAAATGAAGTCTAGGAGAAGGAAATGAAACCTCAGAGCAGGAGTTGAGGGAGAGGTGAGAGGACGGCGGCAGATAGATGGAGTATAAGAGGAGCAGGAAGGAGGAAAGGGAAAATTGAAATGGTGTGATGAGATTGAGAGGAGACGGAGGGGAAAGGCTAGTCTGCCTTATTTGATGCCATAATGTGTTTGCTGATGTTCAGCATTCACACAAGTCAAGTCACATAGTATTATGGAATCAATGGATGAGTCACTGCTGTACACACACACTCATATAAGGGCGTTAAATATCACATATTGGTCACTAATTTTGACCCGTTTGATGTTTTTCCACCTATTTAACTTTACCACCTTGTCTTGTTTGGGCTGAACTGTAAAGATATCAGCACATTTTTACTCAAAAATTAACATACTGCACATATATTCACCCACACAGGCAGCCTACTACCGCGGAAAAAAACAACACTCAACTCTGTCTTGCACTTTGAGAAAATTTCATGAACTCATTCCATTTTGAAGAGGCATGCCACAGTTTTGAAACCATTAAACCACTCAACAAATGAAGCATTGACCACATGACGCATTATTAGCTCTGAACGAATCTAGGTCAACACATGCAGAAGTATACAGCGAAGATACTCAAAAAATATTTTCCAATACCTTTGCAAACACTGTGTAATCGCTCTCATAAGGGGAGGAAGGAGCCACAGCTTCAATTATGGTATAAACAGTGCTGGGAAAACGCACAGAGCAACATTTAAACAAACACACACAAATAAGGGGGAAGTGAGCATCATTAGAGCAGGACTTCGCTGGAGCCAGGGTTAGGGTTTGTTTCCACTGTTGGTACTTGCTCACTGTGCTACTCAGACTGAGGGGTTTCAAAACAGACTTGGTTGAGTCAGAGTCGAACCCCTCAGATATTATGTGACAATGCAGTGAAAGATGCCATGTGAAAGACTCATTCTAATATAAATTGTTTTTGCAGCTAGTGCAAGCTTTACATAATGCAGTTTTCATTAAAATTATGTATGTTAATGTTATGCTTTCAATTATACACGTTAGCATACCGCACGTTGTTATCATAGTAATTATTCTCTTTAATGCACGCAATAGTGCTTCAATGGCTGCATTGTTACTATATCCATTAGCATTGTTGCTATTAATATCCGCTTGTTTTAGGATGTTAGCAAAAATATGAGGCTATTCTCATGTGTTAGCTTGTGTGGGCTGATTATACTTTTATTTTTTTATGTTTTGAGTGACTAAAGACTAGAGACCAGTGCAAGCTTTGTGGTTTTACTGGTGGGTTTGAGCTGCAGCTGCAGCAGCTAAGATTTAGGTTAAGGGTTAAAATGTAGATTAGATTATGTTGGTCCAACTACTTTGCCACAACAACTTATTTTGCTAAGTTTAAGGACGTGTACAACAAACTGAAGTTTCTTGGCTTAGTGAAAGTGAAAGCATTACATCAAGCGCGTGGGATCCCACAAGTATCTAAAATATTTCTCTGATAACTGCAGCTCATTTGGTATCACTGTGTGAGGGTAAAATACACTGTATTCTTTTTACAATGGATACACTGGATAACATTTGTTTTATTTATTTGGTACAAAGGTCCCAAAATTAATCATGTACAATTTTTATTATATTAGCTCTCACAGACCCAGATCAGGCAATCCAGATGTGTTTAACAACTCTGACCATGAGACTGAAATGCAAAATCAGTGTCAGAGGGTGTACGTGCACAGGGGCTGCAGGTTTACACGAACGAGAGGCTAAAAGGAAAGACAACTGGTGCACTAGTTAGAACAGTTACAGTGGTGAGAAAAGGGTTGGAAGGGCTACAGTTGTTGCTTTAGCCCCACTGGCTATATTTCTATCCCCTGGGCCTATTTAACATACTTTTCTCTCAGACCCCATAAACAAACAAGGAGCTCAATTAGTGTGTTTGTGGGAGTGTAGTGCATGGAAGCCCACCAAAACAAAAGATTTTTCTGTTTTAAAAATAAAAATTGTTATGTGAAGGCAACGCACATCCTGGTAAACACATACAAACACGCATACTAAACATAATTTTTCCTAACACTCTAATATGGTACATTTTCAGCTATCAAAACACACATGAAAAGAGCGTTAACGCTGTCAACAAGCGAGCATGGGATGTGGAACCGTCGTTTTCATTCTCAATATGTCAAGGTTGGGGTGTATTCCAACAGAGAGAGAGGGAGAGAGAGAGAGGGTTAGAGGGGGAAGGAGTGTCGTTCTCCATCCTTTGCTCTCCAGAGAATCCCATCATGAAACGCCAAAGCACAAAGAGCTCAGAGCCTGCGACTGAAACCAAGGGACCTTTTATCCAGAAGCGGGAGCAACACTGGGGCAAGAGCGCCACCCAGCACACCATGAGGAGTACTGCACCTCCTCTCCCTCTACAGTCTGACCTGCCTGTCTCCATTAAAAAAAAAGAAAATAAGGGGACAGTTTTTCACTATTACACATTAATTCAGTGATCAAAATGAAAGACAGTGAAACAATTCAACCTGCATCCCCGACACACACACACACACACACACACACACACACACACACACTGGCATTTAACGCTATATGAAAGCTAATCAAAGCAACAGTCTAACAATCTAACCCTTAATGGGCTCCACAAACCTCCAAGCCAAGCACAAACGCACACACAAAAATCAAACTAATTACAATTTGTCCTTTCTCTTTTGTCCTTTTCACTGTGCTCCCTTTTAATTCCCACCAAGAACACATAAAATAGGGAGGGTGGCGAGTGTATCTGAGAAGTATGAGGGGGGGTAGTGGGGTGGGTATAGGCAGGGATTTTCCAAAGTGGCACAGTAAAATAACACACTGGAGTGTATATCGGCTTCCACTTTCCCTCATTTAAATAAGCGCCAACACTGATTTTCTAACAAAAATATGGTACTAGTATAATAACAATGAAATAAGACCCTGTGAAAACTCGCAGCCTGCAGCAAGTATTTAAACTATCATTTAAAAAGGGCTGATCTGTAATTCAGAGCGGATATGGTATCAGACAGCGTGCTTGTCATTCCCAGCTATAATCTCCACTACGCTGAGAAACACACTGTCTGCTGGCAGCACTGGAGAGAGGAAGGAAGAATAGGGAAGAAGAGGAGAGAAGAGGAGGGGGGCAGGATTTGACTACATGTTTTTCCTTCTCCTCTAGGTGCCGTTTGTTTGTGTGCTATCGGCGGAAATCTCTGAACCTATTCTAAGAAAGAAATCAACAACTAGGAAGAGACATTGGAGCGCAAAAATAGAAGAAGACCTGGAAGAAGCTATTCTTGTCTTGCGGAATTACTTTAAAAGAAAGAAACTTCTCAATGATTCATAAATATTACAGCTGGGAACTGGAATTTAAATATAAAAAATATCACTACAAAGTTCATTAATCCTTGTTCTGGAGCTTTAGACAATCACACAATGTAATTCTGGAATGATAAACACATATCATTCATTAACTGGTTCTTCCAGTGTCCTAAAAAACATTTGAGAATTAATGCAGATGTGAAAAAGGACAAGGAACATTTCACTATTCAAGTCACAAAATAATTCTACTACAAATCTGATGATCTGTTAATAACAGAGGTTATCCAGCTGAAATGGTAAATGCTGATTTGCATATAGGTCCAGAAATCTTTGGACATCTTTTTTCTGTCTTTGTTTAGCATTAGCTACAATACATTTAAACTGAATCAGCTGAGATGCACTTCTATTATAGACTTTCAGCTTGAATTCAAGGGTTTGAGTCAAAAATTGAGAAGGCAGCGACATTTTTATACATAGAGACTGTACAAATGACCATAATCATAACTACAATGCTGCGGAAGCTCACCAAGCTAGGCCTAATCTAACAGTTAATAATTAATAATTAATAGTAGCAAAAATGTTTGCCAAAAGTATCCATTAGCCTTTAAAAATTACCTCACAAGTTAGATAAACAAATTAAATTGTTAAATAAATATACTAGAAAAAAGTTAAGAAGACAAGTTGTGCATTATTAGCTGAAAGTTTAGCAAGTGGTTGAAACTGTTAGCTAACACTGCTAACACATACACCAGATAAAAACATAAAGCAGCAAGCTAAAAAAAAAAAAACGTATCATATAGGAAGACTGGACGCCCAGTACAAAATCATTCTTATCTTTCAGGTTCACTGTCGCGCCAAAAATGGTTGAGCAGTTATGGTTATGCGGCACATGGTAACATCTAAGTGATTTTTCTGTCTGTGTTCAGAAAGCAGTGCCGTGTAAATGCTTTGTGTTTCTGTATCAACAGTGGTTATAGCTGAGCAATATTACACTAAACCTTATGTAACTGGATAATAAGAGATAAAAAAATGGGGGTAATAATACAGAAATGAACCAATGTGTTAATGCAAAACAACTACTAACAGTATATTTTGGTAACAATATGATAACCTGCTAGCAATAACAAGGTAATATGTTCATATACTTACATGTGGAAGCAATCGCCTAACTATAATATAATATTAATATCATAAATATTAGGATACTCTTACCATTTTTTGCTGGACTTAATCATAGCTTATGCCCCCAGCGGTTTTTGTTTGAAGGAAACAGTGTAAATAGTATGTTGTTTCTATCTAATTCCATATGAATAACATATAAAAGTAAACTCGAAGAAGTGCCATGATTACCTGGAAATGTGTGGTAGTTTATTAAATGTGTGATATTATATTTGTAATAACCAGGAATCAGGCTTCAACAATGCAAAACTAAATGTTCCTACTATATAACATAGGATGAATTCCTTTGTTTGTATTTGCTAAATGTAAAAGTTATAATAGTGACTCAAACATGGGCATTTTTTTAATTTACATCACTGGGAAGTAAGCCAGTTATGAAAAGCTAGAGAAGCAGAGTGATGGTGCAATTTCTAATCATAGTTCAACAAAATAAGCTTAACACACTGATCAAACGATAACATGATCTGATCAAACGATAACACCAATGAAAGTAAACAAAACCAACAAATTACCACACATTAACATCCTGACCAGATGGCAATTCTGCTATGAGAGTTTACATTATCAAGAGGGTACACACAGTTGCTCTTATAGCAAAATAATCAGGATATAATCACATGTGAAATGTAGTTTTAACTCACTGAATTTAAGCATGACTGAACTTATATATGCTTCATTTCCTGCAAAACACACTTTAACAGTACTGCTTTCCTTCACAAGTATGAGATTAACACAACCACCGGAATGCACCATGTGCTGTGCTAGCAGGTTTGCCAGGTTACACACTTACACTAAACATACACAACCCACATAAGGCCACATGTGCTAATGAGACCAAATCTAAGAAGATACTTTTTCACCTTGTTGTCTTTCCTCTTCTTTTAACCTACCACTTTCCCCCTTTCAAAATAAAAGCAACAGAGTTCAGAAAACTTAAAGGATACATAAAAAAAGAAGGGAAAAACTATCCAATCACATTGGCCCATATTAAAGATTATTTACATCATGATTACATTGTTAAATATATATTTTTGGCTTTATTGTCTAATAATGTTAGTTTGTTCTGAGCCTCCAGGAACCAGATACCAACCAGTCATGACCATTTATTGTATAACATTCAATATGGGGGACAACTTTATAGGAATCTTCCTTTCATATTTTTGTCTTCATCAAATGAAATCCAGCTCAAACGCTGCAGACAGAATATTTCACTTATTTACCTTTAAATCCTGTTGAGCCACCTTTGCTCCTTTTAGCTGAATCTGAGTATAAAGTATCTGTACACTTAAGAATTCATCTATCATGACAATGTGCTTATCCAGTGTTATAAAAGAAATTGTCTATGTCCAAATATTTAACCCAGCTATGTTTATTTTTAAATCATCCTCATAAAATAGTCAATGGATATATTGGGCGTTTTGAACTGTTGGTTGTAGTTTTGCTTAAGAAAATGTCTTTTTCACACATTCGTCACACATTCGTCACATATTCGTCACATATTCACAGATTAAATATTTATGTCATAAGGAAATCCTTTGTAGTTGTGACCCTAAATAAAGAGCTTACTGAACACACTCACACACACAGACTGGTACACACTGAGATACACATAAGGACACATTGGGTTTTGGTTAGACGTGTGGTCTGGACAGGAAAGGGCTGGGGCCGCCACTCTCAGCAGGATGTGGACCTCGGGCATTTCACACTACACACACACTGATTCAAACACACTGCCAGGGCATCCTTACCCACCTATCCTGTTGCAGTAGGGGGTCGGAACTGGCCAGACACACACGCAGAATCGTAGACATCATCATATTCAAACACACATGCACGCACACACAGTTGGCGGAAACTGGCAGTGACATGCTGTCCGGCAGCTCAGGCTGGGGGCTCTGAGGCTGGGCTGAGCCATCTATCATACAGCCAGAAACACAGTAACCCAAGACATGAGTGGCAGACACACACACGCATACACACCCACAATGTAGAAGACATATGTAAGTGTTCTCACAAACAAAACGCTCGCTCAGACAAAGCCGACGACACATAGCTTCACGCTACGCTGGCTGTCTTTGAGAAAACCTCAACATGAACTGAATCTAATGAGATGATATGATCAGTTTCGTGAATAAGTTTTACTGTTAGATATCGGTGTCATCCTGGCTTTCAAAGGAGAGTTTTGTGTCCTGCGGTGTAAGTGATTATGACAGTTTCTGCTCAAACAAGATAAAAAGAAAACGTAATCCTTGCAATTATTGGAATTTTTCCAACATTTGCATGAAAACTTTTAACGTTTCTGCAAAATGTTTGAATGAATTAGAGCTAAACCATTTAATCTCTTCATTGTTGTTGTTTTTTTTAAAGGCCAGATCGCCCATTAATCTAAGCCAGCATCTTTTTAATGTTAAAACTTTTCTGTCTAGTAAAATTCCACCTACCTACCCAAATAAACTGCAGAATAAAACATTTGTGTACCCATGGCAGGATGTAACTTACCCTCTTCGTTGAGCTATAATGTTAGCCTGCTTCTCTAGTTTAGTGAAAGAAAAAAAGAGTGATCAACACCATAGACTGGATATAAAACCCACAATGACATCGACTTTTTGGGGGTGGCACATTTTGAGCCTCAAAGTTAGCATTTCGCCTGTGCCAAGGTGGCTTCTTTGGAGCCAGAATTAACCATTTGTAGACAAAAGGGTGGAAAGGTAACCTATTGGCTAAAGCCAGTAAAGTTGAAACTAAAGTGAAAAAGTTATGCGCCAAGCTAGTCCATTTTGCCAGAATTTCATTGCAGCAACTCAGAATGGTACTCAACAGTTTGTACAGCCCCCACGGGCTTGGGTGATGTTGGACTGTGTTCCTAATGAGACAATGAATGGTTTCCTAGGGGATCTAAACATAATGTCCCAACAGTGATTTATTAGATTTAGTTCAGGTTAGCCAATCAGTAGTGTCAATTCTTTCATCATACAGACACTGCCTGCATATTTCACATATTCCTGCAAGAGGCCAGGCGATGTCGAGCACCAGGAGGAACCAAGGACCTTCACCAGCGTAGGAACTGATAAGCGGTCTAAGGATTTTATCCCAACGCCTCATGGCAGTCAGCCTGTAGAGGTTTGTGCCTCCCCAGACCATCACTGACCCAACACTAAACCGGTCATGCTGAATGATATTAGAGGAAGCATAACATTCTCCACGACTTCTCCAGACCCTTTCACATCTATCATATGTGCTCAGGGTCAACCTGCTCTCATCTGTGAAAGGCACAGGGCACCAGTGGTGGACCTGCCAATTCTGGTATTCTATGGTAAATGTAAATCAGGCTCCACAGTGCTGGTCAGCGGGCACAGGGCCACCCTCATGAAGTCTGTTTCTTATTGTTTTTTTCAGACATTCACACCAGTAATCGGCAGATAACCCACCTTCTGACTCTTATAATGACTAAAATTTACAAAATGCACTCAATATTTTGTTCATTATAAATGTGGATCATAAACTCATCAGGAAAGTGTTTACTGAGGAGAGGGCAGAGGGAGGTTTCTCCAAAGACTGGAAGTCTTTTTTGTCAACACAGGTTATTAAAAAGAATGCAGGTTTAAGGCAGCCTTGCATTAGTTTTACTTTTCAGATGCAGAACCCACATCCATCTTTTCTACTGTGTATAATCTTCCACTGTGACTCTGTTTCTTTCACTGAGCACCATTTACTGTAGCTTCAACTTAGTTCCATTATATCTAAGAAAAAACAGACATTTCAACTGCTGATAACTGGGTAACTCACCATCAAAACAATCAAAATTAATATGTTGCACTAAAACAGAGAAAAAATTGCATCAATGCCAAAAATGTATTGAATCCCGAGATATTTAAAGTCTGAGGTCTAGGAGTGAAACTTTAACATCTTATTTGATTGACATGTGCCAGCTTGGAATTACAGCAATCCACCCCTTGATTAAAACTAAATGTTCAGCGGCATTCCCGAGCACACACTAACTCCTCTGACTATTTGCATCCAGTTTCCTCGTCCACACAGGACTAAGTGCCCCATTTCATTTGTAAAACACCCCTGTGAATGATACACACAGACACTTCCCCTGTCTAAATCTCTTCCTTTCTCTCTCTCTCCCAACAGCCCTCACCATTCACACCCCCTCAGAAATCGGATCCAGTCAGATTGATGGGTGGAAGGCTCTCATTTGGACCTGGAGAAAAGTGGCCAGTTTAACGGCTGCTACTGTATTTTAAATGCCACTGGTGTTAAAGAGACTGATGAGGCTGGGGACGGGAGAAGCAGCAGTGGTGACCCTCCCTCCTGGCTTTTGGTACAGAATCCCATTGGGAGAATGGGGAGAGTAGAAGGAGGAGGAACAGGGAATAAATCTGCGTGGCGGCGGGAATCGATCGCTTCTCCCTCCCTTCCTGCGCTATCTCATCTGCAGGGGCTGAGAGAGGCAGAGCGGTTTAAACGATCCTGACCTTGTCCGACATAAATAGTCAGAAAAGTCCACAGAGCAGATAGCTTTGTGTAAGGCTGGGGGGGAGAGGGGGGAAAAAGAAGGAGGAAAACGTACTGAGATAAGAAGGGGGGTGAATGAGATAATGCCCTGGCGTTACTACATCAGAATCTGTCGCTCACACACACACACACGTCGTGGGAAACAGCCTCGCTTCCTGTCTTCATCTCTCTTACTTTTCCTTTCCGATCATAATAAGAGAAGTTGAGAGTGAAGAAGAAAGGAGGAGGAGTGGAAAGTCTTTCCTTTTCAAAGCTCTCATCCCTCTTACCTGTGACAAGGATGGAGGGATGGAGGAAGTCAATTGGCTCCCACAGAACAGCCATTCTGCACTCTTGAAGAAGACATGAGTGTTTTAAACTAAGAAAGGAGCTCTTTTGTGCGGCGCCCCTCTTCTTTTCTTTTGAGTGTAATGCTGCTGTACCTGACAGTGGCACTGCCCCGGGTAAAGGCAGAAATCTCTGCTTCCATTGTCACCTGTTCCTCTAATCATTTTCCGCCCCTCATGCCACAATGGAGGAGGGCGATAACGATAACGAGGTGAAGCTAATACAGAGCCGCGGCAAGGCCCCTGAACACAATGTTCAAATGTCTTCACTCATTTCCACACGCACACCTTTACACACTCCTTAATGCTGAAATACATGCAGGTGCTGACACGCACATTTTCTTTTTTCTTCACTGATGCTTGAGCCTCTTCATTATGGCGTCAGCCTCGAATCAGCCTCCTATTAACTCACTTTGCCAGTTCCCTCATTAAGCAAAATAATAACTGAAGAATGAAAGTGCAGGAAGTTGTTTTGTACTTTGATAGAAGTTCTCCAGCATTAGAGTTTATTAGTGATTGGCAGCATTTTTTGTGTCAAAATTTGCCGTAGCTTGGGTCTTACTTTTGCTGTTTTGGGCATCACCTTTTCCGCACATGTGAACTGTAAATATGTCATTCCTGTCAAAGACCTGAGCTATAAAATAAACACAAAAACGTGATTCAGTGTTGACTGGGTGTACTTGCCACGTCCACCTAGTTTTCCTGTGCAATAAGTAGACAATGGACATATCCTCCAGATCTAAAAGAATAGAATGTTGAGGAAGACTTTTAGAATGTGCAAACACTACTTTCAAATCTTATTTAATACAACACACCATCCATCCATCCATCCTCCTTCTCTTATTCGGCAACTGCCTGAGCAGAGAAGCCCAGATTTCCCTCTTGCCATTCCCATCCAGGGAAAAATCCAGTCATTCCAAAGCTAGCTGAGAGATAAAATCTTTCTGGGGTCTGCCCCATCCTCCTCCCGGCAGGACATGACAGAAAAACCTTACCTAGGAGGCCTCCAGGAGGCGTCCTAGTCAGATGCCTGAATCTGAACTGGTTGATATGAACAGGTTGATATGAAGGAGGAGCAGCTTTACTCTGAGTGCCCCTCAAATGGCCAAGCTCCTCACCCTATCTCCAAGGGAGAGCCCAGCCATGCTCCAAAGGAAACCTATTACTACCTGTTGTATCTGCAACATCATTCTTTCGGTCACTAAACAGAGCTTCAAAGCCAAAAAGCTGAGCTCGAGGATCCAGAACATGACTTCATAAACTAATGTTTAATGGTCATCTTTTATATACAGTCTGTGGCAGTGAGGGATTTTCATCAGAATACCCTGAACTTAACTAAATCCCGCCTGGCTCGTGTCAAGGAGGGACCAAAAACCGAGGCACTGCTACATTTTCAAGTTAGGAAATTCTGAATTTTTGCTGTCTACTCGTGTTACCTTGTCGCAGCAGTAATGGGAACAAATCAGACACAGATTAGCCAGCTAAGTAGGAGATGACAGACTGAATACAGGGACTGAGCCAACAAGTGGCCACACATGGCCGCTGCCACCACAGCCCGACGCTTGGCCACATTCTCAGAGCTCAAGTAACAGAAGCCTTACAATTGTTATCATCTTATTAAATGAAAAAATGCATAAATGACGATTTGGCAGGCAAGAAAAAAAATTAAAATCAAAAACAGGAACCGTGTCAGATTTTAATTAAATCATTAGCTTTCTTTTGACAACAATGAGATAGTGAGTGCCAGAAATTAACACAAGTATAGACGGCTATTCATAGGCCATTCACACTTATAGTGTGAAAGGGAAAAAAACTCTTTAAAACATGAGGAAAAAAAATACTTTTTTTCAGCTTGACATGTCGTCCATATAAGGTAATATATTTAAAGTTAATATTCTTTCACACATTTTCTCCATCATTTGAATTCTCAGCACTGAGACCTTAAAGACATCCTACTTTTTACTTTGACTAAAGCCTTCCAACGACTGATATGTCGAATACCTCGCAGTGTTTGGCTTGCATTATGGTAGATGTACTCTCTTCCTTGCAATCATCAAGACAGAAAAGAAAATTATTTCTGCAGAGATAACTTCTCAGGCTTCACACTTTGCTGCCGGAAAGGAAAACAAACCTCAGTGCACTATCTCTGTCAGTAAGCCCTTTATAGTGGACGTCCTATTTCTGCAGTGACTTTTCAACTACACAATTTTTATTTATTTTTTTACTTTTTTACAAGACACACACAGTCTGCTCTGTTTTCACTATCGAGCATTTATCCAAAACTCTCACATTTCCCAGCAAAAAAAAAAAAAAAAAATCACAAAAAAAACCCCACTTCCCAGTGTTCCCCTTACCCACTGTCACTCACGTCCATGTAATGTTGGAGTACTGGGCCTCAGCGGTGAGGGGGGAGATGAGAAGGCTGCTGCTCTCTGACTGCGATTATCAGAGTCTGGCATCGCTGTAATTTCAGTGTTCAGATGCAATCGCTCCCTGCTACCCTCAGGAGTAAACAATAACAAGCACAAATACAATAGACAAACAAGGTCTGCAGGACATATAAGCACACACACACACAGGCATCCACAGAACCATAAACAATAAATGTAAACCACAAGAGTCTTCTGTTTTCTGTCTATATTTGGAAGAAGCTATTGCCCTCTAACTTTAGCCCACATTAACATGAGAAACCAGAAGACCTAGCCTACACAGCTGGACTCACATCACAGGTTAAATCTGAATGCAGTGGATTAATTAAGCAGAACTAACCGGAGGTGTTACATGTCATTTTGCTGTTACACATACAAAAGCACCACTTTACAAGTAAATGCAGGTTGTTGCGTTGGGCTCGAAGACCTCACATTTCTGATCACAGAGCAACACCTGGTGGTCTCTAAAGGAACAGCAAGCGACCAATTTACACTGATTATCCACAGGCTGAGGACCATCTAAGCAATAACCTATGCATATGATAAGGTCGGGGCATTTGTTTGTCATTTATACTTTTGTTAGTTTGTTGAGATTTTTTTAAATGAGAGTGCCCACCAAACAAAATCACTGTGTGAAATAAGTACACTTTATTGGTTAGTGCAAAGTTTGCACTATTGACCATGTACGAAGAAGAAAAAAAACTGTAATGTTCACTGATCAACTGCAAAATTAAAGGCACTGACAGACTGACAGCTTTGAGAGCTGAAATATACCTTTAACATTTACTTTGTTTCATTAAAGCTCAGTTGCAACAACTTTTTAAACGTAGCCTGGTTCCCATAAAGCACCAAACTGTGAAGTGGAGTGAGGAATGAATGAATCCACTCAACACCTCAAACACTCTTTCAGACACTAACTCGCTCATCTGCCTTCACACACACTTATGAACATGACTGACATCCCATTCTTAATCGATAGGGTTTAATGTCTGCCCACGATTTAAAGTTATAACAGCTTCAACTCTTCTGGGAAGGCATTTCAGAAGGTTTAGGAGTGTTTATGGGAATTTCTGACCATTCTTCCAGAAACACATTTGTGAGGTCAGACGGTGATGTTGGATGAGAAGTCCGAGGTCACAGTCTCCACTACAATTCAGCCAAAAGGTGTTAAAGTCGGGACTCTGTGCAGACCAGTCAAGCTCTTCGACACTAAACTCACCCATACATTTCTTTAGGGACCTGCTTTGTGCACTGTTGCAGTTACGTTGGAACAGAAAGGGTCCAACCTCAAACTGTTCCCACAAAGTTAGGAGCATGAAAATGTCCAAAATGTCTTAGCATGCTAAAACATTAAGAGAACATGTCCAGAGGGGGCATCAAACAGATTTCATTGCGCTTAGTGATGCAAGGCTTGGATGCAGCTACTTGGTCATGGAAACCCATTCCATGAAGCTCTGTTCTTCTGAGCTAATGTGATTGCCACATGAAGTCTGGAGGCCTGCAGCGATTGCTTCTGCAGAAAGTTAGTGCACAGAGTTCACCATGTGCCTTGGCATCTGCTGACCCTGCTTTATGGGTCCTACCACTTCATGGCCAAGTTGCTTCCACTTTTCACTAACAATTGACTGTGGAATATTTAGTGGTAGTCTGCATGTCTAGCTGCTTGCCTTTTATACACCAGTTTCCATGCAAGTGATTTTTGGCAATATAGCGTATCATGGCTGATAAAGATAAAGTATAATAAGAGAAGCATTGAGGTCAAATGCATATTCGTACAGAAATATCTCAAGAATTACAAGCACGCCAAGCTGGAGCCACTGAGCAAATGCATTTCCATGAAAACAGCAAAGCCATTATAAAACCACTTAATAAATCTCACTGGAGTATCACGTCGACATTCATCTCATCTATCAGAGTTTATTTGGAGGAAAAACAGATACAGGAAGTGATGAAAGGGTGACGTTCTGTGTAAGAGCTTTATTTTCTCCATATATTTTACAAATACAAGCGCAAATGTTCATTAGACTCTGGACAATAACATGTCTGAAGTACTTTGAAGAGATAATGGAAATGAAGATCCCACCAGTTTATCTGCAAAAAGAAAAGCAAAGGTTAGGAACAAGTTTCAAACATTTAAAAATGAAATCCACAACTCTGAAAACTACTCGGTCAAATTTCTAGTCTACTTTACTAGAACTTAGGACCCTTCCACAGCTAGTTTTCATTACACTAGCCCAGTGGGGCTCTTTACATTACAGTCTACCACTGTTACCTCCTCTGTTAAGACCAGCCTCAGTTCCTGAGTTCAGCAGAGGTTGAGGAGGAGTAGATTAGGTCGGAGAGGAGAATTAGTCATGAAAGAATCTGACAGCTTTTGGGAATTTAAAGACATGCATAGCTAAGTGGGAATCTTTTGGGAGGAGAAAAAAAAAAGGGGGGGGGGGGGGGGTTTCCGAGGTCAGAAAGTTAAGAGTGAAGGGAAGTTAGAGTGAATGAGGATCATAATGAAGGGATGAGTCACAGGAAAAATTGTAAATGGATGGAGGAAGATAGAAAAGTGGGAGAGAAAATTGAAGACGTGGTTAAAACTTACAAAGCAGCGGCTCCAGAGATGATCTCAATGAGCTCCTTGGTAATGACGGCCTGTCTGGTACGGTTGAAGGTGAGGGTCAGCTTGTCAATCATCTCAGCTGAAGCGAAGGGAGAGAAAAATCAGTCACGGTCAAATTTAAATCTTTATGGTGGAAGGATTAAAAGCATGACTCAGCACAAACTAAATCATAACACGTTACAGTTATAGAAACCCATCGCCTCCAACTCCTCTCAGCTTGTTTTCTATTCGTCATTGTTTGAAGCCTTTAAGAGCATTTTAAAGAAGAAACACTGGCAGCCACCACTGCTGCCCGTCAGCCTCCTATTAGATGCACCTATGGTATCAATTTGAAAAGCCATCACCCCTTAGTTGATGTAGATGCAAGAATTTTAAAATCTAAGGCGACTTCCTTCTTGAGTCATCGTATTCACAAACTTTCGTGTCTATACCAACCACCCACCCACCCGGCAGGGTTGCGATAATACCCCATCAGCCTTTTACAACTGAGGGATAAAAACCCAGTCATCATGACTTTGGATTCTGTTACCATTAATAATTATTAACATACCAAATCTGCTTACATTTGTCTATAACATGCCCCATTTCAATGTCTACCAAGATCCAAGAGGTGTCAACTTAATTGATTTGACAAAAACAACTCCTTTAGCAATGACATGAATCTAAAGACCTAAAAGTGCCCTTGTTAGCAGGCTGAAACTGGAAGAGCAACCAAGGAAGTCCCTCAAGCCTGCTTGAGCTTGGATGAACCATGGATGAACCATTTTTAATTTCCCTTCGAACCTCTTATGCAATTTGTCATTTTATTTGGGTTCCTTTTTGTTATGCATCTTTAATTACTTGCATCTATAGATAATGCTGGTGTTATACTGTAAATGAAGGCTATTTCCCAATAATTTTAAGTTAATTTGAATTAAACCCATTTGAAATGCTAAACCCAGAAATACTCAGCACTTATGCTATAAGTAACTTTCCATAAACTGCTATGACCACCTTATCGGTCTTTAAACACTTAAGCTTTCTCATGACAGTGTTATGAAACATCTCATATTAGCTGCTATGCTAGCTACTGCTTATATATTTAGATGTTGTTTCCAAAGGCGACATAGCTGTTGGATGATAACTGTTAAAGAAATATTCTAACATCAGTGCATCTTTTAAAATGAGAAATAGTATCAGCAGCACTCTGACTTCTAGAAGAAAACAATAAAAGACTGCACGTTTGGCAGGAAGTTCAGATTCTTACAGGCGTTGTTGCTGGCGCTGTCCATAGCAGTCATCCTGGCGCTCTGCTCGCTGGTGGACGACTCTCTCAGGGCCAGGTAGATGATGTTGACCAGAGTGAACTCCTGGTAGTTCCTTAACACATCAGCATCAATGTCATCATAGATGCCCATGCTCTCTGTTGAGGGAGAAGAGAGATGATCAACATCTCTGATGGCTCCGTGTTAAACGGATTTAACAAAACAACTGGTGCTACCTGAGTTAGCAACTGTGTCTATGGAATAAATGGGCTTCTGGTCCGTCTTGTAGGAGATAACAGACCTGCATGACAGGGAGGGTCGGTTAGCTTTGATCTGGATAATAAAACAGAAGGAAAACAGTGAAACCTCAAAGCCTGTTTGTACCTGAATCTATTGAAGATGACTGAACCCTGGTCAAACTCATATCCGGAGTTGAGGAGCTCAGCGGCAATGACTGAAGCGTCACCAAAGGTGGGGGGCTTGCGGCCAATCTCCTTGCAGTTCAACATGATGTGTTTTCCATGAGTTCTAAGGCAGAACAAGAGTCGTCGTGATCAGAGCTCAGTAATCAGTCTTAGACTAGATCCTCAGTCCTCAGCTTGAGCTTGCCATCAAAGCTGTCCTACAGTATGGATGGAAGGAGACACGCCTCCAATCCAGAGTTTGAAGGTTTACGTTAACTTTGTGTCATAACTGTGCATGTGACAAGAGTCAAAGCTCAGAGGAAAGAAGCAGCCTTCTTAAAGCCAGACTCCACTGCAAAAAACAGAATTACATTTCACAGAAAACTGGAGCTGCAGTTCTGTTTCTGTGACCTTTGAGTTTTAATGCATGAATTAACACATTAAAATATCAAGGTCACACAATAATACAAATCAACCCAGTAAAGTAACAGCAGACAAACAGCTCCTGTGCGAGATAAAATTATACCCTCAACCCCC
This sequence comes from Copadichromis virginalis, assembly GCF_057382275.1. NCBI lineage: Eukaryota > Metazoa > Chordata > Actinopteri > Cichliformes > Cichlidae > Copadichromis > Copadichromis virginalis. The sequence goes on from NC_140634.1 coordinate 22,729,456, forward strand.
CAAAAAAGGAATTAAAAACAAAACATTGAGGTAGCCTAAATATTACTTTAATACACCTTCCATGGAATAAAATAACCAATATTCACATAGCATAAAGGACAGAAAAAAAAAGAAAAGAAAAAAGCTAAATATCCCTAAATACCTGCTGAGTGAAGCCAAACACTAGACTACATTCACATCCTTTCACAGTGAGATGATGAAGATGATGATCATTACACTGATAAAATGATATAATGATGAAAACCTTGAACACACCTGTGCAGCAGAGCCTTGAGCTTGTCTCCCACATTGATCACCATCACCTCCTTGCCAGCGCCGGTTAGGTTGGCGATCTCACTCTTGATGGTCTTTGCCACACCGGAGTGGATGGCGCCACAGAGCCCACGGTCGGAAGTCACACCAATGATCACGTGCTTGGCGGCTTTCTCCTCCGGGGCTTTGATGTCAGCCTTCTCATACAGGGCTGAAGAAAGCAGTAAAACCTTCAATCATCAACTGAATTGGAATCAATATTAAGCTTCAGTCAATGTGACAGTGAGATGTACATACCCAGAGAACCGGTGCCATAGACACGTGCTGGTTTCAGCTGCCTCTCAGCACGAGCATACTTGGCAGCGGCGACCATTTTCATGGACTTTGTGATTTTCTGGATGTTTTTGATGGATTTCAACCGAATGGTAACTAGAGGGAGAAAAGAAATGACAACTGAATGCAATTTCACACACTAAGAAAAGAGGTATCCATCCCTTTATTATTGGCGAACCTGCAAAAACACTTTAATTCTATTATTCACAAAACTAAAATTCAGCAAAATAATTGTAATTCACTTTAGCAGCTGTTAGTCTTTTTTTTTTTAAATTTCCCTTTTTCCTCTTTCATTATTCACTACTTTCTGATGTTCTCATCACAGCACCTATGGCTCAGGGTAGAAAGGTACTATGCAAGTACAAGTTCAAATTAGGTTTAACAGTTGTTAAATGTCTCCATTAGAGACTCATATTCAGCTTGAATTAGAATTTATGCAATATCCTCATGAACTGATGTTCATGAGAATATTAATCAAATTAAAGAGCTAATATTAATTAAATTTAACTTGTCTATTCCTTTTTCCATTTTGCTATGGAAAATTAAAAACAAAACACTGATTACACATAATATATACTGCTAATGAATTTAACACTCGTGTCACGGGTACTTCATATCAGCAGTTAACCAAATGCTAAGATATCAGGGCTGAAATAGATGGACTGAGATAACCCGAGACTGCCTGCTAGCCTTTGCATTAGCTTAATAAAAAAAGAATATATATTATGCTTTGTTCTGGTATCAAGTGACACCCAGTAAATGTTTGCAACTTTATTAAAGGGAATATTAAAGATTTTGTGTGAGACCATTCAGATTTTGTATCCGAGATGTGTTATGTTTCTATCAGAGTAGTATACAAAGTACTTACTGTCCTTCAAGGTAGCCATGTTCCTGACCTGCCCCCTGTGAACAGAAAGGGTGTATGTGAGCTTAACCGACAAGCTTCATCAATATCCAAATACATCCTAAACAGCAAAAACACCACTTTACAGCACAGACTCATGTTAAATGAACCTTTGATATAGATTTAGCTGTTTGCTAATCCTGAAGGAGAGCCCTCATCCTTTAGCTTGGTGGCTAACTACACGGAGAAAGCTGTGACAGTTCACTCTAGCTGTTCTTGTGCTGTGTTAGATAATGCAGTAAGATAAATCATCCAGGGGCACTGATAATATTTCCCCTTTCCCCTCATATTGAAAAACGTCAGCTCAGTTAGCATTAACGGCTAGCCGGCTGAACGTGTCCATTGGCAGCGCTGTCATTCATTAGCCGCGGCCTGCAAGATAGCGCGCCCTTGTATTCAATAACTGCAAACGGTGCAGTCTACACGTCACACACTTACTCCCGCTGCATATCTACTTGAAGTAAACTTATAAAATACTGCATTTAAGGCAGCGGAGAAAGTATAAGAAAATTATTCACTTTACCATTGTGGGGAGAACACCAAAGCGCTGCTCCTGGCGAACATGGTTAGTCCTATGAAGGTCAGACACGCAGGACTGCGCAGGCGCAAGTCAAAAGCAAAATGGACGAATTGATGCCTTCACGGACACGCGTCAAGATAAAGCTAATCTGTTCCATCCTTCGACAATTTTCCAAAAGTTAAATCAATTATTGTACATTATCGCAGTAATTTATCCAGCATGTGTTTACGCTATTTAACGTCTTTTTTTTTACAATACAGTCTCTCACGAAATGTAAATGTCCCCTTTTACCAGCTGAAAAGACTTCTGCTCTTTTTCCCAGGAAAAACAAATTAAAGAAAATTCTCGACTTACTGTCAAAATTCTTACCGTTAATGAAGTACTCCTGAAGAGTCATCTGTTCCCATGTAGCATACACAACCATACATACATCTTCCTTTTGTAGTTTATCTTTTACATGTAGTTTAAATAAAAATAAATTACTGAAAAATATTGAATTCCACAAAATATTTGCTTGGGCTATAATTAAGATTTTATTATATTAGCTAGAAACATCTTTTTTCTTTTTTCTTTTTTTGTTGGTTTGTTTCGAGTTTTTCTTCTTATTTAGCAAAAGAAAAGACTTTTAAATAATCTTTTACTCGTTTTTTCTTGTAGGACAATTAAATGAAACGCAGAAACATTAGTTAAATGTTAAAACAGTTAAAACATTTTGTGAATGTGTTTTCCGGAACGTTATGTACAAGAAAATTCCAGAAAACACAATCTTTATGAGGAGCACAAACGCGCAGCAAGAGTATCGCGAGTTTTTTCGTTTATTCGCGAGGGTATGACGTAGAAGCACACGCGGAAACTGTTTACCCTAGCAGCGAGCGCTCGTTTGAGCAGCTTTTCGAGGAAAAACACGTTTTTTAAAATCATTTTCTAAAGTGTTTCGTGTTAAAGTTAACTAGTCATAATGGGAAAAGCGGATTTTCTTTCACCCAAAGCGATAAGTAACCGAATAAAAGCCAAAGGTCTACAGAAGTTGAGATGGTATTGCCAGATGTGTCAGAAACAATGCAGGGACGAGGTAAGATGTTCATTAAATGGGTCTTTTTTTTAGGTGTATTCGTTGTACTTCTAAAGGATTTTAAACTCTAAACTGTGTTTTTGTTGGTGACAGAACGGATTTAAGTGTCACTGCATGTCCGAGTCCCACCAGAGGCAGCTACTGCTGGCCTCTGAGAACCCCACCAAGTTCATGGACTACTTCTCAGAGTGAGTTACGTCATGTTTCTTCTTCCGTCACGTTTGTGATTTAATGAAAAAGATCATAAGCCTTTATTCTTGTTGCTTTTCTCCCAGTGAATTCAAAAGTGACTTCCTGGAGCTGCTCAGGAGACGATTTGGTGAGATGGGGTTTGCTAGTCATCCAGATGTTTCTGCAGCAGCAGCTGTCTGTAGTCAGTTATAAGAATGTTTGTTGCTCCTTTCTCATCCACAGGGACCAAGCGAGTACACAACAACATCGTCTACAATGAGTACATCAGTCACCGGGAGCACATCCATATGAACTCCACGCAGTGGGAGACTCTGACCGACTTCACCAAGTGGCTGGGCAGAGAGGGTAAGCTGGTGTGAAACACTGAACTACAGGGTGGTCTGAAACCTACGAAAAGAATAAATATGGTCTGTGGAAATGCACTCTTGTGTTTTTCTTCTGTAGTAAAAGTGTTTTGATCACAGCCTAAGTGTTTTTGTGAGTAGTTTTCAGCAGGGTGAAATTAGGTGGGTGTTTATATATTGAGCAGCTTCGCGTTCAACTACAAACCACATCTAATCAATCATTTATGCAATGTTTTATTCTAAAAGAACACATTTAAATGACCAGTTAACAAAATAGTGTGTTGGGCTTGTTGATTGGACAGCTACGGGCTACTGATGGTGTTTCTTTTAACTGAAATGCTGGTAACAAGGGGAAGTTGCAGAAGTAGCAAAGATAGATGAGTTGAAATCCACAGCTACAGACAGAGCACGGGTAAGGTGAAAAAGACATCGTAGGCAGGGTGGAGTGGCTGCAGATGAGTGTCAGAGATGATTTGTGATAGAAGGAACACAGCAAGTGAAAGAGAAGGTTTACCAAATGGAGTGAGGCCTGCTAGAGAGCTGGAGGCGGCAGAATTGAAGATGTTAAGATTTTAATTCTGAGTGACCATGAGGGACAGGATTATAACTGAGTTTATCAGAGGAACGGCTCAGGTTGAGCAGTTTGGGGGCAAAGTTAGAGAGGCAATGCTGGGATGGTTTGGACATGTGCACAGGAGGGGCAGTGGATGTACTAGACAAAGGATGTTAGAGATGGAGCTGACAAGCAAGAGGAAAAAAAATAATCAAGGAAGACATGCAGAGGAGGATGCTAAGGATAAGGTGACACGGAGGCAGATGATCTGCTGTGGCAACCCTTAAAGGGAGAGGAAGAAGATTCAGCTGTGGTGAAAACTAGGTGAAATCAGTAATGAGTAGTTTTCACTTAGAGTCAGTATTTTTACCTTTCATCAAACCACCTGCTTCCACAGCTTGGGCAAAAAAAATTGACAATTTTTAAGGAGTGAAAAACCTGAAAAACTCTTTTCTTTGTATTATTGTAGGGTCTTTACAATATAAAGCACCTTGAGAAAACTGCTGTTGTGATTTGGTGCTATTTAGATACACAATTAAATTGAATTGGAAATTGATGTCCATTATGTATATGTAGATTGATGAGGCATTACAAATCACTGACTGGAAAATTGACAGGTCTCTCATCTAGATGTAACCTTTTTGCAGTTAATGCAAAGGAATATAATGGTACTTTAACCTTGTTTGAAATCGTCAACAGGTTTTTGCAAAGTTGATGAAACCCCCAAAGGCTGGTACATCCAGTACATCGACCGCGACCCAGAGACCATCCGACGCCAAGAGGAGCAGGCGAGAAAGAAGAAACAGGAGCTTGACGACGAGGAGAGGAGTGCCAGAATGATCGAGGAGCAGGTCCGCAAAGGCCGTGAAGGCAAAGGCACTGATGTGAGTACCAACAGGGCAGACCCAAGCCTTGTACTGTATTTGCTGGTTCAGCTCTTTATAATCAAGGTGGTTTTATTCTACAGGAAACTCCAGTCTACACAGAGCTCAAACGGGAGAGTGAGGAAGAAAAAGGTTTGTGTTTTTTCTTATTTTCTTAATACATTTGCTAGAAAGTTGTTTTTTTTTCCCCCTCACCCTTACTTATTTCTGTCTTACAGTTGCTTTCAACTTGGGTGCCTGTTCTTCTGTCGCTGGCCCCTCCAAATCAAGGTACAGAGGTCTCTGTGTAAGATACATTAATGTAAAATACTTCAGCCTCTAACTGAGTGCTCCTGTCCTCCTTTAGTTCGGTTCTGGGTGCTAGTGCGCTTAAAGCAGCATCATCTTCGTCTTCGACCTCAGTAAAAAGGAAAGACTCCAGCTCAGACTTCAGAGGAGGGGAAAAGAAGAAGAAATCAGCTTTGGAGGAGATCATAGAGGTTGTGATTCTTGTTTTGTTTGCATTGTCTTCGGTTAACTGCAGCCAGGTTCATTGATCAGGTATGTGATTCCTTTTTGCACAGATGGAGAAGAAAAAACAACAGCAGCAGCAGCCGGTGAGAACTGATGACTGGCTGCAGCCCAATATTATAGTAAAAGTAATCACCAAAAGACTGGGGGAGAAATACCACAAAAAGAAGGCTGTCATCATGGTAAAGTATTTTCTTTAGATTTAAATTTGGGTTGCAGTGTGTAAACTTTAAAGGTCTGTGGTGCTTACATCTGCGGATCCTTTTCATTCATAGGAGGTACGAGACAAATACACCGCAGTGGTAAAAATGATCGACTCTGGAGACAAACTGAAACTGGACCAGAATCACTTAGAGACAGTTATACCTGCCCCAGGTATAAATCACAGCTCTATAAATCACAGAAAAACCGTTCTTGAAATGTTAATTGTTCTGGTAGTAAACCTGTTCTCAAACTTGCTGCAGGTAAACGAGTTTTGATCCTGAACGGTCCTTACAGAGATATGGAGGCTCTGCTAGAGGGCATTGATGAAAAACATTTCAGCGCTGCACTCACTCTTGACTCTGTAAGTATTTTGACCTTTCCGCTTTTAATCATCCAAAGGAAGTCCCTGTGATGTTAAAACATAGTTTTGTCTGTAAAAGTTAATGTACTTCTGTAGTCAAAAGTCTTCACATTGCTTTGTTTGTTCAATCAATATTACATATGAGTCCTTATGTTTATAAAGAAAAAAAGAGCTTTTGTGAATAACAAATTGCTTAATTTATTTTTTAATGCAGAATTCTCTTAAGCAATCATTTCTGATGGCACTGAATTAAACAGTGTTTAAACCATTAAAATTAGTAAGTTTGCTAATAATGATGGAGCTAATAGAAGCAGTCAACAGAAACAAAATATTAGCGCTGTTTTAACAGCACCCTCATCATCTGTGAGCAAATGCACCCTCTTCAGAGTGCGCCCAAATGCTTGTTGATGGAGCTGCAGAAGCTGGTGATAGCCTAACTTACTCAGCCCGATGGTGGACACGTACATGCTCATGCAAGTTAGCCGTGTTTGAGTACTTTTCTCGCACTATACGTCTGCACAAGTGGCACACCGCTTTGGTTACATCCTTAGGTTTACCTCTTTCATCGGGGTTAAAGCCAAAGAAATCCTAAATTGGCGACTTTATATATTTTTTTAGTGCTGTGAGCGTTAACGCGCCGTCATCACGACTAACGCGATTAACAATTAACCCATCTGGAGCGCAGACTGAGTCTAAATCCCTGAAATGTCTCTGTCAACGCATTTCGGCAGTTTGTCCAAATTTTTTTCATTCTGCGCTCCAGATGGGTTGAGAGCATTAAAAAATTTTAATCGTGATGACCATGTTTAAGCCGCATTAACGCTAACGGTGTTTTTTTTTTGTTTGTTTGTTTGTTTGTTTTTTGGGGGGGGGGGAAACTAGTTCGTCCATGTTTGGACTTCTTCTGTGTTGTAAATGCGCAAATCAGTCCGTGCATAATTACATAGCCCCGCCCATCAAAAAGTCTGCACATGCACGAATATAAAAAAAGATCAGCTAAATGATTTAAGGTGTGTCAGACAGTTTAGGAATAATCTAATTTCACAGTATTCATTATATATTGAAAGGAAAAACATTTAGTCAGGCTGTAATAGGTCCGACTATGACCAAATTATTGCTCCCTGTTTTCAGGATTAATATTTTGGGTTTGTTTTAGGTATTGTCAAAGTTCTGTTCTGCTGTAGCCATTCAAATGTCTTTTCTTCTTCATCCTCAGGGACCTCAGAAAGGAAAGAGAGTGGACATTGCCTACGAGGATTTCTCAAAACTGGCCTGAATAAGCATACTTCCTGTTTAAACCTCAGGTAGCTTTTTAGCTGAAGGACTCTACTGTGTCAGAGTTTATTCCCCGGGAATCTCTTGTGTATGTCCCATATTTCACCTGCTTGAACAAACCAGAAGAACTTTGAGCAGTTTGTTTTTGTTTGTTTTTATTTAGTATTTGAGTCAGTTTTGACATTTCAGATGTATATTTTCTCAAAATAAATTTGACAAAAGTTACTCCTGGTGTCCTCTGGAAAATAAGATTAATAAATTTAGTTGCACATCAATGGAAAAAAAGACATTCCCCTTCACTCATATGGTTCTAATTTTCTCTACTGACCCCTGGGGATTAATAGCAGGACAGGGTAATTTAGTGTGGATCTGGCTTCTCAGGGCATGTGGAGGAAGCTGCTTAGATTTGGGACAATGTATTGTGAGTAGTGGCCGTCAATGAAGCCCTTCCCACTGTTGTGAATGAACCAGCAGTAGACGTTGGAGCCACGCTTCTTATCACGCCTGTAGTCCTTCTGCCACCCCCTGACACACACAAAAACAAGAATGTAAAGTTTTAACAAGAAGGTTTCTTATTAACATTTTTTTTATTGTTGTTTTTGTTTTTGTCTTTTTTTTTGTGGCTCAAGACATACCTGGTGACAAGCAGCTTGTTGCCCTTCACTTCCATAGTGGCCTCCTTCTTTAGGGGGTCAGCTCCTTTGTGGATGTCGTATAAGATGACCTCAGGCTCAATGGAAAACTGCCCTGTGGGACCACATTTTTAGCTTAAACTCTATCTTTGATATTTAGTATATTGTAAGCTCAAACATGAGCTGAATTAACACAAAAAGACAATATGAGAGCAAGAAAAGTTCTGCTTCAAATGCATTTGCACTATTGCATCTCGCAAGGCCAAGATTATTGGCCTTACGAGACTGGCCTTATGTGATTAAGTGTTGCGGTTGGTGCCAGATGGGTTGGTCTAAGTATTTCAGAAACTGCTAATCTGATGGGATTTTCCCAGAGAGCTATTTCTAAGGTTTACAGAGAATGGTCACCCAGTTCTCTGGGAGAAAAATTCATTGAGTTAGAGGAGAATGGCCAGACTGCTTCAAGCTAAAAAGGCAACGATAAATAAAATAACCATTTGTTACAACCAGCGTGTACAGAGAAGCATCTTGAATCTTGAAGCAGATAGACCACACCAGGAGAAAACCACAATGGTTAAAACTCCTGTCAGCTAAGTACAGGATATTAAAGCTATAATTTATACAAGCTCACCACGATTGAATACTAGAAAAAAATTGCCTGGTTTGAGTCTAACAACCACAAATAATACTTTGAACAAACAAAAACATGATGTTTTAAAAGTAGTTAAATAACTGGGATGTCACTTTTGACCAAAAGAGTCATGACTCTGATTTTTAATTGAGCAGTCTTAATTGTGCTTACTGAACTTCAGTGGTCTTCTTTGTACTTTGTATTGTATGGCAAACACTTCAATATTTATATCAATAATTACATCTTCTTCTGTTCCACATTTGCATGGGGTTCCTCAAGGCTCGATCATGCGGCCCATGCTGTTTTTATTATCTTACCTCTGGGCCATTGCTAGCTCCTTGATTAGTATCTTATAACACTGCCATGCTTTACTTCTCTATTAAACGTAACAATTTTGACAACATTAATGTTTGATTACTGTGAGGATACTGTGTGTTTCACTCCACCTAGACCTACCTATGAGTCCGTGGACTAGAGGTGAATACTGGTTCTCATTGGGAATGTAAATCCCAAGAAAGTCAACATTAACAGGGTGTTTCTTCCACACACGGTGAAGCAACACCATCACCTGGGTACTATTATTTATTGTGATGATGACATTAGAATTCTTTACAATGGAAATCCTTATCCTGAAATAGAAACAAAACAACTTTAGCCCAAAGGATCTGACAGCAAGGTAGAAACAGCAATTAAAGGTAAGTCAGCTACCCATCCTGTCTTATTTCAGCTGTAGACCCCCAGGTGAAGGAGTGGTTGTTTCTGCCATCAGTCATGGTGATCCCATCAGTACTGACAATCACACTGATTCCGTCCGGCTGGTAGTAGATGCCGATGGTGCCAAAGTAGGTGCGTTTGTTCACTTTCTTAGAGCCAATTAACTGACCATTCACAGTTACACCTTAAGGACAGGAGAGGGAGGTTAATCTATGAACTATTGTGCCGCATAATATTCAGTTAAATTTGGAATTTAATAGACTAAAGATTGAATAAATTAAAATTCACTTCAGGTCTGCAACATAAACTGTACATAAAAGATGGAGTGCTTTATTCATTTTTTTTCTACTGACCAGCAGGGGGTGACTTTTCTGGTTACAAAAATAAGTCAGATTGTGAGGAAGCCTCTGACAAAATTACCTTTCCTCTTCCTTTTAATTCCTCAGAAAGCATTTTCCTAATGAGTCTAGGGATTTATCTTATTTAGCCTATTGCGGTATGCTGTTGTTTGTGAATTATAATGGCTACTAGAGAGTGGTTAGTGTCCTCTGGTTCTCTGGGTCCTCACATGTGTTGTCTAGTTTCAGAAAACCAAGATGGTGACTGCTAAAATGCTACCATTCTGACATAAAAATGGAAGTCCAACCAACCACCAATATCATTTTGGCTCCTTCAATCTTTTCTATACAGCTTATGATCTGCAAATTACTTAGAGAAGTCGTCATGGTTGTTTACAGTAGTAAACTGTAGATATAGTCATGATTAACAAAACACCAAAACATATTTCTTTGAACATTTACTACCTGTTCCACTGTCAGAAAGCAGGTTAAGAATATGACCGGGTTTGGAGTCAATGTTGAAGCAGATGTCCATGTTACTTCTGGGCAGATGGATGATGAAGTGAGGGTCGTTATCCACTGGAAGAGATGCACTGAGCTGGTTACTCACTATGTCGTGTTCACAGGGAACACTGCAGCTGGAAAGGTACTCATGATGCTTAGTAAGAGTGTGTACAGCCTGTATTACCAAGGTTAACCCGTTCCGGCAGAGTGATCTCCTCTTTTGGACCCTCCAAAACCTCACCCATTGAGGGTGCTGGGGTTGACATGACCCAGGGTGGAGGCTGGTACACAAGAACTTCCACAGGAGGTGGACCACTTGATCCTCCTCCTGTAAACATGTGAGAGAATAAAGTATTATATTTTGCATGTACAGCATTTCATTCATATATGTATGATCCCATTTTGTGCCCTTTTATTCTACATGTGCTTTAAATGCTTTAGGATCCTTTCCCTTCCTCATCTTCCTCAGCCATGTAGCACCTGTTTTGTTTAGTGTCATGCTGCCGTTTGCCATGCACCTGAGCAGCAGCCATGTTTGGGGTCCTTTGGAGAGTCAGCCAGCAACCTCTCCGTGGCGTCCCCGCTCTCCACTAGCAGAGCGGTGAACGGAGTGACAAACTGATGCTCCACAGCCAGAGTCATAATCCGCTGGGTGATCTTCCTCTTTTTGACAGCTGTTGTAGCCAGAGACCTGGAGGGGAGCCACACCGCAGCTGTCAAATACTGACAATTCCACAAATTTGCTGTTGTCTTCAAGGATATTTATATAGAAATCATGTTTTCTTTCAGGGGTTTGACTCTGCTTGTATTAGAGGGCCACTGACATTACTTGGTGTTATATTCCAAATGATATTTCCATGTCAAGCTGAGATTTGGCAATAATGATCAACCAGAAATGTCTCCTATGTATAAAGAAATGAAGCAACTGGTCAGCCATCACCTTTCACTGATCAGCTGTTTAATGGTAAGGTAAGCCCACATCTGGCGGGCAAAGCCAGTGAAAGAGTGCTGCTGCTTGGCCAGCTCTGCGTCCAGCTCTGTGGTGTCGGCGTCCGTCTCCAAAATAATGTCCAGACGTGCCTGCAGGACGAAATGTACCACGGGATACTGGTAGTAAGGCTTCATTCCTTCATGTCCTTACTACTCGGGCTATTTTTTAAGTAAGCATGTTAGGTGTATGACTGGGTGTGTTGCACTTACAGCAGACCCCGTGGTGAGGCTGGTCAGCGTGTTGCTCTCAGACGGCAGCACCTTCCCAGCCACCACCAGCTCAGAGCCGCTGAAAAATTTATCAAAGTGATTCTGAGTGACTTCTGCAACTGAGTCCGCTTGGAATTGAACAGTGATTTTCCTCAACAGGGGAGAGGAAACCTGGCTATAAAACGCCTGTGGAGAGAGAAGAAAAGGAGGTGATAACCGACAGTTTTGATGGTTAAACGGGCCATCATTTTCTGCATCCAACAAAAAAGGTAGATTTTATCTTACAGGAAAAATCTGTTCTTTATTTGTACTGTGATTGGCACACCTTTTCATTACCAAACTGAGTCCCAGAAAATAGTTTACCAGTAAGTGGGAGTATGATGCCTAAAGATTAGATGCTTGAAGTAAAGGAATGCTTTGGACTTTAGGAAATTGGAAATTTGGAGGAAGAATGTAAGTGATGCAGAGTTGGATGGGGTTTTTTTGTTGTGTTTCCTTGCCGTACCCGTAGCTGCTTTGCTGCGTCGTGGTTGGCGTAGATCCTCTGAGCCATGCCCCTGTTCTCCATGGCAATACGTTCCAGGAAATCATAGTCCACGTCGAAACCGATGCCGAGTGAGAAGAGCGAAAACTCCTCCCTCATCACTCGCTTTACATTCTTCTGGATTGCACTGAGCTTGATCTCACCTGCAGAAAATTTGAATCAGCTGTTTCCATCTAAAACTACTTCTTCTACTCCACATTAAAGGCTTTAGAATCACCAACACCTAAAATCCTGGTATTAAAAGACTATACCAGTATTTCTATGACGCCTTCTTAACCACATATCATATACTGGATAAGAAAATGCAAACTTGTCTGCAGTAGGGCTGACTAGTTTATATGTCTTTGGTCAGATTAAGGGCTGAAAAATGCAGAATTTTCGAAACCTGCAGTTCTTTAAATAGCCATTTGGGGGTGGCTCCATTTGTGGCATGACCTCTTTGAGTGACAACTAGGAGTCAAAACAGGCTACTACCTGCCTGCAAAGCTTCACCTCAACTAGCCTGAGCCTTTTAACTGTTATTGTGTTGCTGCTGTGCAGTAAAATGGTTTGTTGTGTGGCTAACTGTACCAACAGATCATCCTAGAGATCTGTCTTTCAAATTTGGGGTTTGAAAATCTTCTGATGCTTTTTTAAAAATCTTATTAGCACTAATAGCTTGCTAACTCATCTTGCTAGGGTTAGCTGAAAGTGATGCATTCTTTTGTCCAAGTGTGGTCATTTCTGGCTCCAAAAGTCCAAGATGGCTAATGGGAATTATCTGAATCAGGCAGTCTTACCAACAGTGGGGTCTCCATCAGACACAAGAATGATCATGGAGACGGAGCGAGGGTCAATGACCCTGTGATTGGACGCTCTCACCAACATCTGAACAGCTCTCAGTAGGGCCTCGTTGATGTTGGTGCCTGCAGTCAGTAAAATCCAAACATTAACATGGGAATGGTCATTCGAGCACTCCTTTTGATAATAGTATAATAATTATTGTGTCATACCCCCATTGGGTTTAATGTTCTCAATGTATCTCTTGGCATCTGCAATCTGAATGGAGGAGCCAGGTACAAGCCCCTCACTCCAGCAGCGCACATTATGGTTAAAGTCTACGATGCTGAAGTAGTCATCGATGGTCAGGTCGTCCAAAATAGCTTTCATGGCCTGCACCGTCTGTGAGAGAAGCTTGGGTTTAAATGTATTCTGAAAAACCGCCACTGGGCTGCAGTGTTTTACAAAAGATGGAAGAGGTATGAAGATAGAGCAGAAGGAGCCAAAGTGCACCAAATGTTGACCAAAGAGTAAACAACTGTTGCTCACTTGCTTCATTTTGACCCCCCACATGGACCCGCTGACATCAATGACGAACACAATGTTTTTTGGAAGAGGGGAGAGGTTGGACGGAGCAAAGAAGTAAACAAAGTGGCCATCTGAGACCTGCGGGAATATGAAGAGATTGTCATTTCTAAAAGACTGTATCAATAAAATCGTCTTTTACATGATACTTGTAGGCTCAGTGTGTGATACCTGCAGTTCCCCAGCATTGCTGTCTCTGTTCACATCATATAAAACAGTAATGACACCTTCTACAGCGCTTTCTGTGCAGTTTTCACACTGCTTCTGTTGCTGTACGGTGGGCTTGAAGACAATGTGAGCCTGAGGACAAGAAGAAAAAAAGGGGAAAATATTTTTTTCAGTGTTTATTACTTAGTAAGTGGAGGTCTGTATATATATATATTACTAAAGTTTATTTTTTAATTAAGTCAGGATCACATTTATCAGTTAAAATGATATTTAAAATAAATTATATATATTTATTTTTAATGTATTTATTTTTTTCAGAATTAGTTTTATAGCTTTCTAACAAAAACGGTTCCGTAAAAGTTTGCCATGAGATCAAAGATAAATTAATATATTAAAAGTAAAACAAACATTTTCAGCTTTATGGCACTGTACTCATGGGTTACTTCGATCTCATGGATATTTATTTAAATTCAAAAAAGAGGAAGAAATTAAGATACTAAGAAACTGATAATTACAATAGGAAGACAAAATAATGTTATAATAACAACAAAACAGCTAATCTTATTATATTGTAAAGGTTTATATTTTACACATATACACATATTTCTGGTGTTACCTTGTCTTTGGTGGACGTTACTTTAATTAGATCTGCAAATTGTGCTCCAAAGGTGTTTGATGCCTTTACTGTTGCAATTCCTTGTGGCTCAAAGATGTACACGTCCACCTGAAATGTCACTGCATTAGAAAGGATCGCCAGGTGAAGTGCACGTCCACATTATTTGTGACCTTCTCACCTGGAGCTGTGGCACCAGCCTCCCTGGCTGCAGGTGCAGTGTATGCTCGTAAAGATTCAGCTTCCTGTGCATCATCTCCTGGTAGTGCAGCTCAAATTCAATATTGCTGCCTGAGGGCACATGGACCTCTGTTTTAAAGGTCTCCATGTCCTGGGAATTAGTCCTGTGAAGCAGAAAAAAACAAAAGAGTTTAACTGACAAGCTGCACAAAGGAGATGAAACCGAGAGGCTGTTTTGCTCCTGCACCTGATGATGCCGGCTGCCTTGTTTCTCGCTCTGGCCTGAGCGTACAGGTTCCTGGCCACCGCCTTCTCCTTCACTGAGCCCACAAACGTTATCCCATTCACATTCCTGAAGGGAATATACGGTTCAATTATATCTGCCCCTTTCACTGGATTGCTTGCACTGAGTGAATCTGGGCTCACATTGTGAAGTTGGTGATGAAAGCTCGTTTTGGGATCTGGACGTTGAAGGCAATGCTCTGGGGAGTGGAGCCTGAATTGACCACAGAGCTCCTGACGATGGTGTGGGAAAACCGTGAAGTGATGCGGCTTTCCACTTTGTAGCTCCTGACGGTGATGTCATCTCCACGGATGGCCTGTGCAGAGAATTAAGCAATATCTGAACGAGATTTTGAAATTTCCCGCACGTTTCATAGAGATGTTTAGCTTTTCTGATCAGGATCGTTTTTAACTTTGTTTTCTTTTGTTCACCAAGTTTTCCTACAGTCAAGTTTTCATAAGAGGTCTTTCTCTAATATTATATACTTTAAACCACAAACTCATTGCATTCTGTAGCAACATAAATCAAGTACAGTGCCTTTAATAAAGTTCTCTTTATTAATAAAAAATATTTGGGTAAGATTTGATCCCTAAGTGTCTCTACTTTAAGACCCAAAAGTATCAGATATTTGCTAAATGTTCATGGATTTGATCTTAATGCTTTTTTTCTGTTTTTAAATTACTTGCTCAAAGGCAGGGATGTGTCTAACCCATGGGGTGTCGGCACCCTAAAAACACCCTAAAAACTGTCTTCCATCATGTATATATGATAAATAAAGAAGCCCCTTTAAACATTTCTGTGATTATTGTACAAAGCTACATCATTCATTAATATGATGCATATTGTTTTGAAAGTATTGCAGTATTACAGTTTTAATTAACGAAAGGGTCTGAAAACTCCCAAATACTAGATAATGGCTCGGATTATTAAATGAAGCTAGTTTTTCACAGTGTATTTTTGTTTAATGTAATACATGATTTCCCACGAGCCCACATGACTATTATTGTCCCCCTCCCAAACCCCGGCCCCCATGGCCTCACAAATCCTGGAAACACCCATGTAGAGAGACATTAACATCAATTATTCCCTGTTAACGTATTTTGCTGCTGTTTAAGGTATAAGAAAAAAGAAAATCCAGAAAGAAAAGTCAGATTCACAAAACGTTTCCGCTAATTTAGCTTCTAAAGCAGAGAAACAGGGACAGCAAAGGGAAGCAGAGCAGGATTTACAGTGAACAAAGTCAATAACCTGTCAGTCACGAGGATCTCTTCAAACAGCGTATTGATTATCAGATAAGGTTAAACTCTGTCACAGTAGAGACTGCTTGAACAACAAGCGAGGGGTCATACCTCAAAGTCTTCCTGCTCCTCACTGGTCAAAATCGCTCTCTGAAATACACACAGAAGTGATCAGACTATCTTAATGTGCTCTCTGAGGTGAGATCATGCATCAGTAACTGTTATTAAATTTGAGCAGATGTAGAATTTAAAACTGGATCAGAGTGGCTTTGTTTGCTGAGCTTTTGTTTATTTTTGAAGAATCAATATGTGAATTCCATGGATTGCCGAATACAAGCGTTGCAACATCAGTGAGAAAGACAAACCCACATTTCAAGACTCTTTATGCAGTGTGCAGGTAAAATAAAAGTCCGACTTTTGAAAAGATGCTCTCACCTTATGTCTCTCCCGATGATCCTGCATCTGTGACTAGCAGAACAAAGAAAATGAAAGTAAATAAAAGATCTTTGGAAATGTTTTCCAGTCATTTAACGTCATTTAGACTCATTTCAGAGGTCAAAAAACTCTGATTTGCCTCTAATTTGAAGATTTCTTTTAGTTTGTTTTCATTTTAGCCACAATAAATATAAACATGTAAGAATCTTTCTTGATAGTATAACAATAAGCACGAATTTCAGGGAATAGCTGCTTGTAATTTGTTGTATTTGGACCTGTTGCAGGTCAAATTTCAAGACAGTGATTTAGATTTAATCTTACATATTTTATGCAGACTGGCTGTTACATGGAACACAAGTGGCTCTCTTGTAACATCAATGAAAAGCATAAAATTCACTTAAAATTACAGGCGTAAAAAATTGTGTCTTCAATATGAGGCCAAGACTACTAACACAGTTTTACTTAAGCTTAAGCTTGAATATATATGTAAATGTTTATTTTAACACCTCCCAACTCACCATCTCGTCCTCCCATTCCCCGTCTATCACAAACTCAAAGCAGCAGCCCTGATGAAGGAGCAGGAGCCCCAGAAGTAACACCTGAAGATGCCTCATGTTTCTAGGTCTGTGGGCTCGTGTGCACATATCCTCACACGGAAAACACACAATACAAAACAAAGCAGTGGGAGAGAGAGAGAGAGAGAGAGAGTCCTGCAGGGGAGCAGAGCTGAAGACCGAAGGTTAAAATCCACTGAAGTGATCAGCCCCAGTCAATATTTGTTGTGTTTCATGTAACCCACACTGCAGAAGGAAACTTTGAAACTCGGCCTGCAGTATGAGCAGGATAAAAAGGACAGGTCTGAGTCATTCACAGGTTAAAGAGGGCGCTTCAGAGCTGAACATCAGGGTGCACAACTAACCAGGAACCATTCTAATGTGTTTCTGTTGGAAAGCCAGCTTTGCAAAATGAGCATTTTCAGGACTTGAATCAAATAGGGCAAATAGTGTCTCGGCTTGGCCACGAGATGGCCCCAAAGTAAACCCAACTGCTGACAGCTTCATGATAAACTTTTGACCTCCTTAATACACTCATACTAAGCATTTAGGGAAATACTGTGAGTAGACTATGTAAAAATGTGCTGCACTTAACGAATTTATTAAACCACCATGTAAGGTTCATGCCACACATGCAGCACTGGTAATTACCAAAATCTTTATTTTAATGTTTCTGTAATGTAACCAGTATGTGTAAGCGCTTTAATCACAATGTTTTAAATGATTACATATAATGAATGTTTTCCATTAATTTTCAAATTTATTTAAAAAAAAGTAGTAAATTACTTCTTTAAAACATTTTATTAAGATACCAAATTACAGTTTTTACATTTGTTTCATTCTTGAACAGAAGAAATTGACATTTAAGTCCAGCCAGCTCGATACAAGTATAAATACATGAATTCAGTTTGTTATGTATCTAATAAACAATTTTTTTTTAAATTTATAGCACATTTTTGACAGATTTCTAAAATATTTGTGTTCTCTTGGTTTTCTGACAGGGGGTCAAATAAATGTGTAAGCACTGTAATTTTTTTTAAGCCAGAGATTAGTCCTGTAATTGTGATAAAGTATTTTAAATTATAAGGAATGTGAAGGAATGTCATGCTAAGTGATAAAGCATGTAAAATGCATCTGTCGGCTTCACAGATAATTATTCAACATGTCAAGACAGATGTGCTGTTTTGTGTTTTCTACCTTAAATGTTCCTTTTACCAAAAATTCCTGTGTTTAAAATAGTTTCAAACCTTAAAAAAATAAAGTAAACCCATCAACAGAATAAAAAGATTTATAAAGTGTTGAGTTAAAGAGGTGACTGTAGTTAAAGGGTGTGCTGTACTTTTGTGTACACAGTAATTACTATTTAAAGCTGTAGTCGCTGTAAGAACATTCTTCTGTACCGTGATTGGATGAAAAGTTAATAAACAACAGCAACTGCTAGTAAAATTCTGCCACCTAGTGGTGAAGAATATATTTTATATCTGCCAGCGCTAATTCGAAACGGTGTCTTTAAAACACTGAAATATGAGCGCACACACAGAACCTTTGAACACATTCTCTAAACTTTTCTTTTCAGTTCATTTCACAGTGGTTTTGGTCGCTTCTGGTTAGTTTTAAAAATGTATAGTTTTAGTTGACATTTTATTATTTTAGGTATTTTACAAGGTTCAACGCGAATATTACAATACAAACAAAACTACTGAAGACATTTAACTCACACTTTTGTACACATCCAGTCTCAATATACATGCCTGCAAACTGAATTTGCAGCAGTGATTTAGATTTAGAAGATGAAGCGCTCCCTCCCGAAAACACTGCGTCTCTCTCCTCCGGTGGGTGGGCGTGTTTTCTTCGCACCGTGTCGCTCCTCTGTCCGGTCATTCGGGTCTGGACTGGGACTCGGGCACGCTCCGCAGCGGGAGATGATGCCTCATTCATCTTTTTAACGAGTTTTGAAGTAGAGGAACTGCAAGATGCTGGTGACGCTGCTGACGCTGCTGCTGAGCTTCAGCGGGACTTTACTGGGACAACTGGAGGACTCTGAACTTGAAGATGATGTTGATTTGGCGGACTTTGGTTTAGACATTGTAAGATTGTTAAAGGAGACGTGTTTGAGCTTTTGGTTGTCAATATTTCGTCTTCTGATGATGTTTTTGTCTCCAGGCACCGCGCAGGGTCCCTCGCCAGGTGAAAACTATAATAACCAAGGTAAAACAGCTGTTTCAGTTACTGAGATATTGCGTGTTTATGCATTTTTTTAATGTATTATTTTGGAGGATTGGAGGGGGTGGGTGGGATGAAGAGCAGCCTCGTGTGGATTTAAATTATAATTTAAATTCTTTATTTCAAAATGATCAAATATGAGAAGAAATACTTTATCTTATCGTTCTGTCTTAAATCTGTTCATTTGTCACTTTACCTGAGAGTTGAGGATTTTGTAACAAACACTGTAATAGAATGCATGACCTACTTTTAGTTATTTAGAAGTTGATTTTGTCACTCTGAACCTCTGCACGTTGGGCGGAACGCATAGGACTGCCAAGCGCGCAGACGTGCCAAAGTATATGTCATGGCCTGGATCTTAGCTCACGAGCACGAATTCCTCTCAGTATTGAGTCAGTGTAAATTTGGAGTTCTAGCTTTCGTTGGGATGAAAACTGAAGTGATGAATAACTATCGGTGATCACAGCAGCTCTCCGTAAAATCTTGCCAAATTTAGCCAAAGCGCCACCGGTGCATGTTTTAGTGTTGTCGTTATTACTTCTTCTTCTTTCTTTTTCTTTCTTTTTTTTTACTTTTACTTTGTAGGAGACCAAACCTCACATCCAGGAACTCTCCATCAAGACCACGATCATCTCCCGCTACGCTTTCACCGCGGTGTACTGCTCCTTGCTCAACCGCTACCCCGCCGCTAGTGAGGGCGTCTTTCAGTTTCAAATCCCCGCTAATGCCTACATCTCCAACTTCACCATGTAAGAGCCACACAGGTCATCTTAATAGGATGGTGGACAGAATTATTAGTTAATGACTTAATAGACTGATAAAGGGAATAAAGCTGGTGATTTAGATTTTTAAATCTCGATTCTACACATCTTTAAATCTATATTTTCTCTTGAAGCCACATAACTCTCTCCCAGCTTATTGTGAGTGATTCTGCGTTCTGGGATTTTTTGGCGATTTTAAAAAGACATATTCTTTCTTTTATCCTTTTAATCATCTTGCTGTCTTTCACATTGTTCTTTTAGAATGACATTGATTGGTTCTATAGATAGCAAACATAGTTGGACTTGTGAAGGTCTAAATTTGGTGCTTAAGTCTCAGTTGGCAGAAGTTTCATGGGCTGTGAGATGTGGTTAAAATGTCTTGACACACTAGGCATTTGGCCTATATGAAGTCCACCTGTGGCTGAAATAAAGCATCCAGAATCAACCTGAGTTAAGGTTATCAGTCAAGACCAAATGTGGCAGAAGTGGAAGGCATTTGGAGCAAATATTCAGTGTTATCTGCACTCACGTCACTATTTTAATTACTGAATTGACATGGTGAATCAGATTCCAATAGATATCACTAATGATCACATGTATAACTGTTAGCAAGTAACAGAACTCAGTTAAAATTAGATTTTTATATGCATTCATTTATTTGTTTGACTGAAGCAGTTTTTGGATGTTGTGGAAGATATTTTATGTTTCCAAAAGGATTTCAGGGCTGGAAGGTTTTATGATCTTTCCATTTCTTTGCATATGTTGACAGGAAAGGGTGAGCTTTAATGCACACACACTCATAAATGCACACACACACACACACACAGATTAGCTCACTTATTTTCAGCACTGGACTCCGTAAACAGCTGAAAACATGATTTCTGCAAACAAATTCTGTCCTTTGTCCAAGAAAATCCTAGTTAAACTGTAACAATAGGTGCTCGTGAACGTGAGCACCACTAATTCTCAACCTTTGACCCCAACACACCAGGATCATTGGGGGGCGTGTCTACCAGAGCGAGGTCAAGCCGAAGGAGAAGAGGGTCAAACAGGAGAGAGGAAAATCTGGGACGAAGGAGCCAGGTGATGCAAGGTAAGAGAGGATGAACAGGTGTCTGTGCGCCAGTTTGAACTTAACTGTGTGGCCGCGTCCTCCGAATTACAGATTGATAGCATCCCATCTAAAAATCCTTCTACCCCTACAAGCACAAAGGGTGAACATGTGTTAGTGTGTGCGGGCACAAAGGCTGTAATGATCGTCTCTCCTCAGGCATAAATTGTGCCCCAAGAAGTGACACATGGGAGAAGTGACATCATACCATTTAGAACTGCCATGCAGAAAAGTGACATTTCATTAAATGTCATTCTGTGAGTCACAGACTCTACTGTAAATAGATTAAGCAGGCAAAGAAGGACGGGGCTGAAGGAAAAATGTGAGATTATTTGGAAGCAGTGAGTCCAATTTAGTGATATCACCACTTGGACTGTTTGCTTTGCTGCTCCACCTCTTTCAAAAAAATCATCCACCTTCATTAACTGCTGTAATGCTCCTTCCCTCATCTATCTAAAGCTGCTCAGTTATTATTTCAATACATAGGGGCATGGTCAAGAAAACTTAATCTTCCCATTCATTTGAGATGCATGGCAGTTAATGTGCAACATAAAAAAAAAAGGCTAAAAGCAAATATAACTGCAGGCAGTTTCAATAAAATTTAGACAATTAGACAATTTCTAAATACCAAGTACAAGAACTCCAAAAAATTGAAAATCTGCAAGATTTCAAAACCTCATAAACTTTAAATTAGCTCCATTTAGCAAATTCATTTCAGAGATTGCAAACTCCAAATATAATAAATCATTTAGCTTGTGCAAAGCTCCAAACATAAACCATAAACAAGTTATTTCCCCCAAAGCACACTACAGCTTTATCTCTTTTTTTTTCACATGCCATGTTTATTCTTGACTTTCTTCCAATATCATGTAATGTAATGTACTGTTTTTCATGATTACAGGAAACTTTGGTATTATAGCATTATACAGTGTTCTGTGAATGTTAAGGTTTAAGTTGTTGTTATTCTGGGTTTTTAGGTTAATGGTTGTGTATCTCTGATGAATTTCTCACTGTGGAAATTGGTTGGTTGAATTTATGGTCCCCACATTTGTTTCTGGCTACACAGAGAGGGATTGTGCAGAGTTAACTGACGTAGAGGATGCAGGGATGCACTTGCATGTCATTCTCCAAAAAGCTGACAGTGCATGGCTCAACAGCGATGGCTTTATTTGATGGTGACTAAGAAGGAAGTGGAACAACAGCATTCAGCACAAGCAGGAAGACATGTTAAAACAAATGTCAAAGATCAAAAAGCCCACACAAGAATATCTAGTCGAGAGTTTTCATTGGTTTTAACACTTTACAAAGAAGCTTGTTGTCTGGCATGAGTAATATCTGCCTTGCATCAGGAGCTAAGCTAAGGGACCAACAGCACAAACATAAACAAGACCAGCCCACGTTATTAGTTGTTCCATATAATTTTGATACTGCACCCACGCACTGCTCCACAGCTGCAGACCTGCAAACTCTGCATAGCATCTTCAGATCACTAACTGAGCCACCATGACCGGGAGTAGTATTTTTTATTACTATGTAATGGTGGAAGTAGAGGAAATGCACAAAAGCTGATATATTGTCATAGTTCAGGACCATTGACTGCTGATAGAGCACAATT
Organism: Copadichromis virginalis; assembly: GCF_057382275.1. Lineage (NCBI taxonomy): Eukaryota > Metazoa > Chordata > Actinopteri > Cichliformes > Cichlidae > Copadichromis > Copadichromis virginalis. Next base: position 22,751,948 of record NC_140634.1, read on the forward strand.
GAATCACTAAACTGTGTGGCAATGGGGCAATTATCCATATTATACTGTAAAACTTAGATTCTATGCATCACAGTACTTTATTATTATTTTTTTTTACATTGAGCTGCTGTTGTAGATTACAGTAAGCAGACTGTAAAATAACTGTTTATTGCTGCACGTCTAGCTGTCATTACTGTGCTTTAATTTAACAGGTAAGTAACTGTAATTTTGCAGTTTATTCCACTTCATCCTCTTACTTTCTTTGACTGCCTCCTCTCCTCTCCAGTCCAGAGCCAGAAGTGGAGGTGTTCAGAATGGCGGCTAAAATACCTGGTCGAAACCGGGCGGTCTTCCTTCTGACATACGAGGAACTTCTACAGCGCCGGCTAGGACGCTACGAACACGTGACCAGCCTCCGGCCCATGCAGCTGGTCAGCCGCCTCAGCCTAGACGTCACCATCGTTGACCATTCCCCCATCACGGACCTGGAGGTGCTGCCGCTCCGGAACGGCAAGAGCAACGCCGCCGCCAACACTGCAACTGCTCCTAAGCCACCAAACATACCAGGTTCATAGATATTGAGTACTGTGCAAAATCTTTGGGAAGTTAAAAGTTAAGACTGTTATTTAAGTTCCAACAGCATATAGACAACACAAAACAAAAATCAAACTAATAAAGCTTAATGGCATAAAGAACTCTCGATAAATAGTAGAAAAAAATCAAGTAGGGCTGGTCTTTGTAGTCTTTGTAGTCCATAAAATGTGGAGAGGTCACCAGTTTAGATTTACTGTTATAAAATCTCCGGTTCTTGATCCCTGTTAAAGCATTTCCTGTCTTTGTGCTCCAGCCAAACCTGAGCTTCCCATCACCACTGTGATCAAAAACGAAAAGAACGTCTGCAAGATCACCTTCAGCCCCAACATCATCCAACAGGCAAAGATCACCACCAGTGGCATCCTGGGAGACTTCGTGATCCGCTATGATGTTCAAAGAGACATGGGGATCGGAGACATTCAGGTGAAAGAACATCTCAAATGTGCTTAATAAACACAGACAGGGCCAAAAGTTTTCATGAAAAAAACAACTCAGCGACAATAATTGTTATATACTACATGCATGCTTGCAGATTTCCCATCCAGCAACGTTTATCCACCCACCTGTTAGTCATTCTTTTCTCTGGCCTCCTGCCACCAGCCTCATGTCACTGCCAAACTCCTGTCTGTCTTCGGAGCAGAACTACAACTGCAACCGATCTCACTGGCTGCTGCACGTCTGTCTTTGTTTCTCAGGTTTTGAACGGCCATTTCGTCCACTACTTTGCCCCCAAAGACCTTCCTGCTGTGCCTAAGAACGTGGTGTTTGTGATCGACACCAGCGCCTCCATGTTGGGGACTAAGATAAGACAGGTATTGCAATATACCCGAAAGAAAACGATTGCATCAAACAGCAGAATACTAATGCATTTTTTCCTTAATTTATGGCAGCTGTAAAACTACCATTAAAATGAATCTGCAGCGTGTTCCGTGATTAATGTTAGGATAATCAACAACAGAAGGAAAATAAACTGTGCAGGAACAAAAATGTAATTCAATTTACTTTAAGGCTGTCAAATGTCTTTTGTACCAGTAGATGGGTTTCTGAGCAAACGATGCGACACTGACAAAGATCATGATGAAACTGAGATCTTGAGTTGGGAAATGGATGGTAAACGGAGTGGTACTTTATGGTACCTTTCTGCCTAATCTGAGCAAATTTCTTCCTTCCAAAATTAAAAAGGGGGAAAAAATGGTAGTATGGCTAGGGAAAGAAAAGGGGATGACAAAATCATGGGAGTGGTTCTTTCCATTTTGATTAGTCACTTCCTGTTGGTGTTTCTAAGGGTGCTGAATTTAGTAGGGATGGTAGAAACATGTCAAGCAACATCTAGTCAAGTACCAAGTCCTAATTTATTTTGCCTTATTTTCCACACTGCTGCCCATCAGTTTCTATGTATTTGTCAATAGCCACCATGACGTTATCCATGACAAGCGAGGGGCGGTATAAGAATTTCCCCTCTCGCCCATGCGTGCGGTCTACCCTGCAAGCTCGGGTCCTCTACCAGAGGCTGGGAGCTTGAGGGCCCTGCGCAGTATCTTGGCTGTTCCTCGGACTGCGCTCTTCTGGACAGAGATCTCCGATGTTACTCCTGGGATCTGCTGGAGCCACTCGCCTAGCTTGGGACTCACTGCACCTAGTGCTCCGATTACCACGGCGACCACTGTTACCTTCACCCTCCACATCTTCTGAAGCTCTTCTCTGAGCCCTTGGTGATTTCTCAGGTTTCTCGTGTTCCTCGTTCCTGATGTTGCTGTCATTCAGAACCGCTACAGCTATCACTACGGCCACCTTCTTCTGTTTGTCTACCACCACTATGTCTGGTTGGTTAGTCACCACCTTTTTGTCCATCTGTATCTGGCAGTCCCACAGGATCTATATGTACGTATGTAAAATTCAGCCCTATTTTCTACAGTGCTCCACCTTCAAGACCTCAATCACCCTTGCAGTGATTGACTGGACCACACAAAAAATAAAAACACAGCAAGCATATTTTGTGTGTGGGTTTTGGAGTTAAATAAATAAGTAAAGACTAGAGGTCCAGAGTGTGTAAGCAGGGAAAATTTTTTTCCAGTGTTAGTGTGTTTACAGCTTAGCACCTGCCTGTTTTCCAACTTGAATGTGCTTCGTTTGTTAACTGAAGGGTTCGCTCTTGAATTTTCCTGTTACCAGTGAGCAGGCTTTTCCTGCTACACATTGTGAGTTTGGATTTGGACAGCTTACATTTACACTAGGCTCATAAGCTTGGTGTATTTTCACATTAGAGTGTTACCCAAAAGTTCCACCCTGGAGCAGAGGTCCTGGACACGAACCCTTCTCCTAAAGGAATCTGAGGAAATCTACATTTTCTGACCACCTCTCTTCCTTTATGAGGCTCTTTCCCTGTTTTAAAGTTGAATTTTAAAAGCTGCACTGGATAGGAAATGTGACACCCCCACCTCCTCACGCCCACACTGGAATATCAATATCAGACCTTTTCCTCCATCTGCTGTAGCACGATAATCCCCTCAGCCAGAGCTGATCTTTGCAGCTGCCATGAAACAGAAAAGAGGAGAGAAAGTGAAAAACAGATTTTCACTGAGAGAGAAAAGTGGAAACTGTGAGGGAGGAAGGTCAGAGTCTATGGGGTAATGGAACTTTCTGGACAACAGTACCCTCGACCCTCTGATCCCTCTCCCCACCAACAGCAGCCCCAAGTGGGCTGCAGGAACAGAACAACGAGTGTGTTTTGATGTGGCTGCACAATAGAGGTTTTTCAGTGAAGGTCAATCTGTGGTTCTGACCCCTGCAGTATACACCCCATATAGACATCTAAGAAGCTCCTCAGCAGCAAATCATATATCTCTCATCTGCTCATTTTTGCAGATCTGAAGATGAGGATTCAACACGGAAAAGCAGGAAGTTTTGTCTCCAAATAACTCTTATTTCTTATTTCCCCTGTACTTAAATATGAAGAAGTAGCATGTTCTGTAAAGATCTGACAGAATATGGTATCAAGTTTTATGGTACATTTAAATTCAATGGTTCCACATCAACAGCAAGTATCTGAAGTTTATGTATTCATCAACTTTTATGCTCTGTCGGTCAAATTTTGAGTAGATAAGACAGAAAACATTACCACTGCGGGATAAAATGCTAATTACTTAGAAGAAAGAGCTCCAAACATTTGAGTTCAAGACCTAGCAAATAGCACTTTACACATGAACTACATGTCACCACTGGAAAATGTTCTGTCTGTAAATCCAGAAATGTCCAAAGCTATTGTATGTATACACGTGTAGTGTTTTTATCCGTAAAGAAACATACCACAGTGGAAACAATGACAGAATTTTATTTTGGCAATTAAAGCAAATAAAGAAATCAGGTAACAAACAAACCTTGTTTTCTTTCAAGGGATGATGAAAAGAAACGCTTCACAGTGATTGTTGGGATGGGGTTGGTGCTGATAGATGTTTTGAGTGTTTGCTTCCAACCCTTGCACTTTACAATACAATGAGCAGGAATGCAGGTTCAACTTAACCTAAGATAACCTAAAGCAAATACTGACACAGGCTCGAAAATAGCACAGAATTACTGTGAACATGACTGTTTCACCACGAGTTCCACCTGCAAATTCAATCTGAAATTCGTCACTGTAATAAGGATAAAAAAAATATTCAGTAGAAAAACACAGAAAAGATGTGGGTTTGAATATGTAACTCAATATTATGCTGGCTCACGATCAGAAAATATAAATTAAAAACTGAAGTTTTATTTAATTTTAAATCCATAAAAAGAGAATGCTGAAAGAAACTGATAATTACAAACATTAATACCTAAAGACAGGAAAAGCAAAAAGTTTCATTTAAACAGTCTGAGCGCTGCAGTAAATTATTTATTTTGAGGGTCTTTATTCTGCATGAATTCGTGAATCTTTGACAAAACAGAGACACTCAAACATCGAAGATGTTTACTGTCTTGTGATTTTTTATTTCCCATCTCCCAGACTAAAGATGCCCTCTTCACCATCCTGAGGGACCTGCGGCCCGGCGATAACTTTAACTTTATCAGCTTCTCCAATAAGATCAAAGTTTGGCAGCCAAATCGTCTCGTGCCAGTGACCCCCCTCAATATCAGGGACGCCAAGAAGTTTATTTACATGCTGGCGCCCACTGGAGGTGAGACGGTTCGTCTTTGTCTTGTCCTTTTGAAGACTTGAAGTAAAACTGCCTTTAATAACAGCAGTGACCTTCTTTGCTGATAAATAGATGTTGTTGTAGACTTAAAGTGGGAAAAGTGAGTGTTTAATAAGGACAGTAAACATATTAAAGTTTAGCTCAGTCACTGTGTTTCCATAACCTGAGATGTAAACCTAGTGATGTCCCTTCACTGTAGGCACCAACATCGATGGCGCCATCCGGACCGGCTCGTCTCTGCTTCGAGACTACCTCTTGGGCCCTGACAGCAGCCCGAACAGCGTCTCGCTCATTATTTTCCTGACAGACGGGCGGCCCACTGTCGGAGAGATCCAGTCCGTGGCGATCCTGGGGAACACTCGCTCAGCTGTGCAGGAAAAATTCTGCATCTTCACAATTGGGATTGGTAATGATGTGGACTACCGACTGCTGGAGCGTATGGCTCTGGAAAATTGCGGGATGATGAGACGCATCAATGAGGAGGCTGACGCAAGCGCCATGCTCAAAGGGTATGGCTTTGACATGACACCTTATAGGCTACAGTTGATATTTACGGGGCAATGAGCCCCATTTTGCTAATGAAGATGAGAGAATTTAAGGAAGCTTATTTTAATGTGTCTAAAATTCGCTTAAGATTATTTGACACTATGATCTAAAACCGCTGCAAAAGGACTCTGACATGGCTTAGTGTTAGGGGGTAAGTAACTGGTCGGAAACTGGTTTGAACATGTAGTCTGGATGAGATCTAAATTAGGTGTGAGGCTAGTCTGAAGTCTGTCTTGTTGTTAAATTGAAACTATACCACAATTAGCCTGGTCTTCTTTTAGTCTAAAATTGGTCCAAAAGGTTCAACATTAAATTTGGGGAGAAGGTCTAAACTCTGAAGGTCTGGTACTTGGCTTTAGTCTGGTTTTTACTTGACAGTCTGATGGCTGTCAGCCTTACACTGATCTAAAACTGGTCTAAAGGTCAACTAACACTGACTCGTTTTCAAACCAAGGAAACAAAGGAAAACTAATTTTTAACCAGTCTTTGCTGGAATTTAACTGACCTTAAACTGGTTTAAAAAGCAGGTCTGAAGCCTTTTTATGACTGTAATCCATCTATAAGATTAACTGTTGAGAATTAGTCTCTTTCTATCCAAGCTCCTTAGACAACCCTGACCTGAATGACATGGGCATTTTATCACAAAACAACACAAAAAATTCAAGACGAACATTGAGATGTATGATTAAGTAATTCTTACTTTCAATAAACGATTACTACCCAGTGCCCTTCACCTTCATAAATTTATAATCTCATTCTTATTAAGCAATTAGCTGTCCTTAATTCCTCCCTTCTCCCGCTCTGATATGCCCGTGCGTCTCTCATCGACCTATGAGGGAACCACGACCGCAAATGTGACGGTGCTGACAAAAGACGTCTTTAATCAACTCTCTCTCTGAGCTCTTTTTTTTCCTATCCTTGACGCATGGTCCTCTTCTCCCTCTCTCTTCCGCACTCAGACACACGAGGTGTTTGTTCAGTTGAGCAGGAATGTGTGTGTTTGTGTGTTGTGAAACCTGCGTCTGAGTATGTACGAGGGGTTAACAGACAGACTCCAAAGATAATAGCCCCTGATCTGCTTGAACAAACATATTCATCAGGAGGTGAGGAGGTTTGCTGTGACGTGACGACAATGACAGGCCGCAGGAACTCTGAAGTGGGGTGGCAACAGCTTAAGGGGTTAGACAAGGGAGTTTATGGCCGGAAGGTGGCTTATTTGAATAAACAAGATGAGGAAGTATACTATAAGACCCTTCTTTTTCTGACACTGATCACCTCTCTCGTGGTGACACTGAACAAGCAAATGCAGGTTTGGAAACTCTATGCACAATGTGTAAAATTATATAGTGAAAAACATGCTTGATAGAATTTTTAATGTTAGAACTGTGTTAATGTGTTAGTATTACTACTGGACTCTGCTGGGCAAGCAAAACCCAGCTTTACTGCTTATCAGATGTTCACCAATTAATAATCTATAATATTAAAACTTTTATACTTTATAACTTTTATATAATGTTAAAGTTGCCAAAAAGAACACTGCACATTTAGTTGTTTGTCCAACTAATGCCTGACTGAGCTAATTTGATTGATCTCCTTTCAGCTTTTCTTTCATTCAACTGAAACTCTTCATATATTTGTGTTTCTTTCTAGGTTCTATAATGAAATCGGAACTCCTCTGCTGTCTGACATAAGAATCAACTACACGGAGAACTCCGTCCAGTACGTCACTCAGAATCTTTTCACCAACTACTTCAATGGCTCTGAGATCGTCGTTGCCGGCAAGCTCACAAACGAAAGCGCAGAATCTCTCCACGTGCAGGTCACTGCCAGTAACAACGATAAGAGCATCATACTCGAGACAGACGTACCACTGCGAAACCGGCAGATAGATACAGAGAAGCATGTGAAGTTAGCCACTTCTGCAATGGCGACGGGCGTCAGAGCCCTGGGAACTGACGCGACACAGAAATTAGGAGTCGCTTTGGGTTCGGTAGCAGAAGACTTCGTGGAACGTGTGTGGGGTTTCCTAAGCATCAAAGAGGGGCTGCGTTCACGACTGCGCAGCCAAACCAGCAAGGACAGGGAAGGCCACACTCAGCAGGCCACCAACCTGTCCATGACCTATCACTTCCTCACTCCTCTCACTAACATTGCGGTGGAGAAGCCTGAAGTCCTGACTGATGGCACCATGGCCCCAGCGCCCACCATTACGCCAGGAGCCGGTGAGGCTACCTCACCTGCCAATGAGCTGCCAGGAGACACAGATGACAGAGAGCCACAGACACCTGACAGGGACCTCAACAGCCAGGCTTTATCGCAGAGCAACACAATCGGTAAGGTAGTGGCTTCCAGGTTTGGGGGTGCAGGGTGTCTGTAAAGTCTGCCTAATGAGTTCATGAGTATCTTCTTAGTTAAAAATTGTAAGCAAAATCTACTCAGGAGGAGCCGGAGGGCCATAACAAAATGATCAAGACATTGAACTAGCCCCCAAACTCTCCATACCTCAGATCTGATCAAGGATCAACCCCATCCACACAAACCCTACCCTACAACTCGCAACTCCAAAGACTGCAAATGTCCAAATGCCAAACACTACAGGACATCCCCCTGTGGAGCTTGAATCCTTGTCCCAACTCATGAAAGCTGTTTTATCAGTATGGGGAGTTACACAGTATTGGGCAGATGGTTTCATGTTGTGGCTATTTATGAAACAGAAAATGAAGCAAATAAGGTTACACTAGCAAACAAAAAGAAGATGAAATTTGAAAGGAATTAAAACCATTATCTCATGTAAGAACATGCAGACTGTCTCTTTTCTGTCAACCCGCATTACACTAACAGTTAATCCAAACATAGTTATCGTTAAGAATTGGCATTAAGCAGTTTCTCAGGTTTGTTACTAAGACTGAATTTTCTCTTCCTTCTAGGCAAAGTTGTGAGAAGACCAACAAAGAAATTCATCACCCTCTCCAAGACATCGGGTAACTCCAGAATTTCTGTGCTTTTCCCCTTCTTTTTTGGGGGCACTGGAAGCATATATGCAGTGATGACATGGCACCAACTTAAAAGACAGAAGAAGGGGAATGTATAGTAGACTCGCTCTACACTCTGTGTGGGCAGCCTGTAATTTGGATGTCGGCAGTGATTACACAGACAGCGAGAGGTTCACAGATTCCTCTGAACCTGACCTGAAGAGAGGAAAGAACGTACAGGGTCTAATTGAAATGCCAACACAGGCACTACGTGGCATTTTAAACCTTAAGTGCTGTGTGCTAATGGAGTCTGAAAGAGGATGTTTGTGGATGTGTTACAGTAAAGAGAGGGAAGTTCATCAGAAGCAGTTAGTGAGGGCTAATAGCCCTGTCATTAGTGTTGCTCTGTCATCTCACTGCTCCCCTCTTCATCTTGGTTGGTTCTCAGCAAACTGTCGGTGACTCCAGTTGAACAAATAAACTCTAACCTAGGAGTAATACACAGACAGACACACGGATGTAAACGCATGTAAGAAAATCATCCATCAGTTTGCTGTTTATTTTCACAGGTTTTCTTATCCCAGAGTCATTTAATGCTGATAGATACCATACTTTAATTTACAGCTTTATTATTTATTTTCATTTTACCAGCAGCAATAATTTAGCTTGTTTTGTTTTCACCTCATTACAAAATTTTCGTCCTTGAGACACTTGCTGCAGGAAGCACCCTAAAGGTAGTTTTGAGTACTTTGGTACGTCACTGTGTGCATGTCGACAGATGTTGTCAGCACAATATCACCAGAACTCTGCAACAAGCTGTCAAAAAGCCTTTACAAGTGTGCAGCTGAGATGGGTTCGGTAATAATACAGGATTTACGTTTGAGTCCTGATGGTCAAAACTTGCTGCAGCTGTAATATTAACACAACATGACTTATTTTCTCATTTGAGCCACAGTCCTACCCCCTTCTTATTTCATAGCTACCCATTGTTGCACAATAAAAAAAATTTTCTTAAAGCACCTCTTCAATTAAAAACCCATGAAAGGCTGATTGGTTACTGTCGTCATCCCCCTGGATGGCCGGTTGGTGTCGACACCCAAGTTTGTGAATGTGATAAGTGAAGAATACTGCAACACAGAATTTTTAAATTCATACAATAGGTGCATCTACTAAAAATCTCGGACGAGTTCAAATCTTAGTTACCTTGACCTCAAGGCCATTCCCCTCTGACCTTTTCACACAGACCTGCTGGTCACTGGATACCTTTTCTTCTTTTAGACCATTCCCTCACAGACAACAAACTATGTAACTTTTCTGTACATTTTATCAGTCTACCAGCATATCTCCAGTATCTAATTGTGTTGAAAATGCTAAATATTTTTTATTGCCCTAACAGATTTATGAACCAATAATTCTTGCATGAGTGAATTGCATTTAATTGTGTTTTTCCCCCGTTAAACCCTCTCACAGCGGATGGTGACCCCCATTTTGTTGTTGAGTTCCCCCTGAGTAAACTGACTGTGTGCTTTAACATCAATGGCGAGCCTGGACACATCCTTGGCCTGGTCTCCGACCACAAATACTCTGGTAAGACTTGTGACTAAACCCTATACACCATGTTCCAAATTATTATGCAAATGATATTTTTCTCAGTTTTTCCTAAATAGTCGATTCAAATGACAGTCGGCATAATTTTCGAGTCATCAACCATTAGAGTATAATTCAAATGTTACTCAACAAAACTGCCAATGAAAACAGTGTTTTTCAAAAATATAAAACTTAAAATGCACAGTTCCAAATTATTATGCACACAAAGTTTCAAAACATTTTATAGGTTGTAGAGAACTGAAAATGGTAATTTGTTGAATTTGCAGCATTAGTGGATCAATTTCACTGAAATCAAAAGGTATTTCAATCAAAAACTTCTTAACAGGTCAAATTACATATTAACATAGGACCCTTTATTTGATAGCAGTTTTACAATTCTTGTATCCATGGAACTTGTGAGTTTTTGGAAAGTTTCTACTTGAATGTCTTTGCAGGATGTCAGAATATCCTCCCAGAGCTGATGTATGGATGTGAACTGCCTCCCATCCTCGTATTTTTTTGTTTGAGGATGCTCCAAAGGTTCTCAATAGGATTGAGGTCAGGGAAGAATGGGGGCCACACCATGAGTTCCTCTCCTTTTATGCGATAGCAGCCAATGATGCAGAGGTATTCCTTGTAGCATGAGATGGTGCATTGTCTTGCATGAAGATGGTTGTGTTGCAGAAGGCACAGTTCTTCTCTTTCTACCATGGAAGAAAGTGGTCAGTCAGAAACTCCACATACTTTGTAGAGCTCATTTTCACACCTTCAGGGAGCCTAAAGGGGTCGACCAGCTCTCTCCCTGTGATTCAGGCTCAAAACATGACTCCACCACCTCCTTGCTGACGACACAGCCTTGTTGGGACATGGCGGCCGTCCACCAACCATCGACCACTGCATCCATCTGGACCATCCAGGGTTGCACTGCACTCATCAGTGAACAAGACTGTTTGAAAATTAGCCTTCATGTAGTTCTGGGCCCACTGCAGTCGTTTCTGCTTGTGAGCACTGGTTAGGGGTGGCTGAATAGAAGGTTTATGCACAACTACAAGTCTCTGGAGGATCCTACACCTTGATGTTCGCAGTGCTCCAGAGGCACCAGCAGCTTCAAATATATGTTTGCTGCTTTGTAATGGCCTTTTAGCAGCTGCTCTCTTAATAGAGGTGCATTTGTCTGGCAGAAACCTTCTTCATTGTGCCTTTATCTGCAAAAGCCCGTGTGTGCTCTGACTCAGCTACAAATCTCTTAACATTATGGTGATCATGCTTAAGTTTTCGTGAAATATCTAAGGTTTTCATTACGTGTCCAAGGCATTTAACTATTTCACGCTTTTCAACGACAGAAGGTCATTTTTCTTTCTATATTGCTTGAAAATGCTGGTCTGCTTAATAATGTGGAACATCCTTCTTTAGCAGTTTTTCCTTTAATTGGGCTCACCTGGCAAACTAATGATCATAGATGTCCGAGATTGATTTCCGTGATACAAAGAGTCCTGAGACACAATTCCATCCATGGGTTTAATTGAAAAACTACTTATTTAATCTTTATGATACTTAAACATAAATTGCATAATAATTTGGAATGTGGTGTAAAGGCACCAAAAATCATTTATGCCTTTAATAAAACATGTTCTGTGTTCTCAGGTGTGACGGTCAACGGTAAGCTCATCGGCGCCCCGGCACCACCGGGCAGTCACAAGCAGCAGCGTACTTACTTCAGCACTATCACCATTGTGGTGGATAAACCCCAGCGCGCCTACATCGAAGTGACACCTAAGAAGGTTATTCTGGATGGACGGGACCGCATTGTTCTGCCCTGCCACTCTACTGTGTCTGTGGACAGTGGAGCGCTGTCTGTGGCCATTGTGGGAAATTCGAATGTGACCGTGACGGTCGGTGGGAACATCAGCTTCGTAATCCTGCTGCATCAGTACAAAAACCCGGCGCCCTACCAGAGAGACCATCTGGGGTTCTACATTGGAAACAACAAGGGGCTGTCGCACAACTGCCACGGTCTGCTAGGTGAGTGTTGAAGGAGTATTCATCTGTAAAATCCTGTTGCTCTGAGAACTCTAATCAATAAATACTAAAGCACTGTTCTCAACCTCTGGAGGCTGGAGCACTGACTTAAGTGAATATATGAATATTTGGTTAAGTAACTATATATGAAATGATTATTTATTATTCACAAAATCCATGCATTTTTACATTCATCAGTCAGGAACAACTTTATAAAGTCGCTGTCTAAAATGGAGTAGGTTCTCTTGGGTTGCAAAATACAACTCCAATCTGTTGGAGCATGGACAGGGGATCTCCATCGGTGTCACTGAGGTCCACCACCGGCTTGTTGTCAGTTTGGATGTTAGAGTTAGTGGGGTGCGGCCTCTGGACAACAGGCGTGTGTTTGACCAAACTCTGGGGATGTGGAGGATTTAGAGACTGAATCGATGCCTTGGGCTCTTGGCCACGTTCTGAGTCATTCTTAGGCGTTTTTGTATTAGGGCTACTGTCCAGGGTGTGCTTGGTGCGTAGTACATGTCAAAGCCTTATATGAATGCTGAGACCCAAGGCTTCCCAGGAGAACACTGGATTATAATGGACAAGGGGTCACCAAAATCAAGAGGAATTATCCTTTGAGCATAGTCAGGTAAAGCCAGAAATGTTCTCACTAAAACTGGAAGTGATTTTGCATTAAGAAGCTACACACTTGGAAGCTACTTGCCAGGTTAGATCACCGCACTTGCGCCACTATACAAAGTTGCAAGTAAAAAAGGTCACATTTTGAGAAAAGGATAAAAGTATGTCTAATTTAAGTATTTAATTACAAACTAAGCTTTAGATAGCTACACTTTAATCTGGGCTAATCTGGCAGAGTGATTCAGAGATTTGAAAAAACCTGGCTTTATCTGAGTTATATGGAGCTACATTGTTGCAAATTGTGAATAAATGCAGATTTGTCAGAGAATATATTGTAATAAGATCCATTATCAGCAGGAAATTAACTGACTGGCCTAAAAAAGGCTTAAAATAACCCCCCCTTTTTCTTTTTTTAAATTTCCTTTCAGGTCAGTTCCTGTATGAGGAAGTAGGATTGGCAGAGCTTCCTGCACAGGGAGATACAAAGCCCTCACTGGTCCTGAAGGTGAAGAACCGCTCAGTGCCCGTTGTTCAGAAAAGTAGGAGGATCTACAGCGGCACACAGAGTGTGGACTGCTGGTTCGCCAGGAATAACGCAGCCAAGCTGATAGACGGAGAGTACAAAGACTATTTGATGTCACACATGTTTGACACAGGAGACTGGCCACATGGGACAAACCGGGTGTGAGATGAGCACAAAGAACTATAGCTTCAGCATTTAATTACCTGACTAAACTCCTTTTAAAGATAATTATCACATCCAAAAAGACCTAAAAGCCTCCACACATTACGTTTTTTTCCTACTTTCAGGTCCCTTCTGAATATATTTTTATTATTTCTGATGAAAGTTAAAGGTTTTATTATACAATTTCTTATTTTTTACATTAATTATATAATAAAAAATGTAACTAAAATAATGAAAACTAGAAAAAGTTTAACGCTGCTTTCTGATATCACCTTTTGCACACATGTAAACTTAAAGCTGTAAATCACACCTGTTTACCACTGAGAACAACCCCACCAACTAACCCTTTGTCCTACTGCTGATGAATACATGTAAACCTAACACACCCTTACATACAGCACCTTGTCATCAGGTGGAGGTCACAGGGCTGCAGGCCACACCCACACAGGTGTGCTCTGGCCAGGTCTCACTCAGGTTGTCTGTCATCGTGCTGCAGCGCCCGGGCTGCCACAGGAATTCAACACCGAACACGAGTTCATGTGTCAATCATCTTTAATGATAACACAGAGTAAATACATTCGTAAGAAGCGCTGAGGCAGCTCACGGCCTGTGCATGACAACTCAGATCATGCTGTACCATGCCATCCACAGGATTATAACTTTGTTTATTAAGAAAAAAAAAGAGAAAGAAATACAAAATACAATATTACAGACAGTACATATCAAACTGTAGACCTTTGAAATTATAGATGTAAACCATGTAGGCAGGAATACTTTGAGGATAAAGTAACACACATCCATCATTTGACCCGTTTACCACCTTTATCTGGCGAAGACTCAAAACTCACACCTTTTCACTAAGCTTCCTATTCAATGCATTTACCACAGATTGGACCACTATATAGATTTACAGTTTTCATAACTGAATAAATAAAATTTTGCAAAAGTTTAACACACAGCTGCTGCATCACCACACTGTAGTGTAACATAAAGGCCTCCTATAGGAGACAAAAAAAAGTCGGAAGTGTTACAAAATGTTCTATTGTTATTGTTAAAAAAGTGCCTAAAAACTACCTGATAATTCAATTTTAAGCTTGACTGATGCTTCTGCATTAAATCTACGACATAGACATTTATCCTACTCCATGTAATTCTCCGGAAGTGCAACTACTCGATTGAGCAGCTTGTTAGTAATATGACATATTGGAGCAAACATAATGCTCGTGTGAAATATGAAATATAAGTTGTTATTCTATCTGGCTTGCTCACAATGCTAAACCACCACCAATGCACCACATACGTTTTTTTTTTATTTCCATAGCTTTAATAATTGCTGCATAGTACCGTCTGTCTTCTTTGCAAATGTTTGAAGTAAATCAACCCCCCCCCCCAAAAAAAACAGACTGTTTATAAAAGATGGGTGTAGCCTTCAGGTGTGAAAAGTGAAGCCAATGCAGAAGCACTTTGAGCCTGCATTCTTTCTAATGGCCAGCAGGAGGCAACTGTTTAAGTAGTCAAAAGGAGCCATGTTGTATAGAAGTCTGAGGAAAAATGACCAGACTTCTTCAGCCTGACAGACACTGGCTTAGTACCTGGAGCCTGGCTCGCAGTCACCAGTTGTCAGGGAAAAATAAGTACTCCTAGATCAGGTACTAATAGTTGCTGGAAGGCTGCTGGCTACGGAAGTATGATTCCTCGATTGGTTGACGAGCAGCTGCTTGCCGTCACTGAAAAGCTCCTTGTGATGGCTTTGATTACTAGCAGATTGCTGTGGTTGCCTAAAGTTTGTGTGTAAGATGTCAACTCGTTTGTAAAGAGTTGTGAAAGTAAACCGGAAACACAGAACATTTACCTTCAAATTAAAAATTAATCTTTTTCAAACATGTTGGATTCAGTCAAATTTACTGTAAAAGGCTGTGCTTAGCAAGTGTTTGTAGACAAAACAGTGTCTTCCATGCAAACTAAAGGCGACTGCAGCAATCTCTTATCAAACAGACTTCCGCAACTTCCGGTAACCACTCACCAAAGTGTCAGGGAGTGCGCATTCACCAGCCTGTGTGACTTACTTGACCTGTGAACTCTGTAAAGATATTTCTAATGGGTCTCAATTGCTAGTTTAAAGCATGCTTCACTAGAGCATGGTATTCATTCTCTTTATATATAAAGACAAAGAGGGGGAAGTGTAAGTGTATGTATACTTTTACTAAATCACGTGTGTAGCCTTTAATGTAGTAAAAGATAATCTGAAGAGTATTCATCCAAATCAGGTCAAAACCAGTTTCAAAATGGCCAAACATGAGGCTTTAAAACATCTGTCTTTTATGTAGTTTAGGATTAGGATGCAACAGCTAGCTCTGATGTTAAATCGCTAGTTCACAGTGGTATACTTTTATTTAATGTTCATTTTTTTAAACGATGGCCTCATTTAGAGTAAAACAGACATCTTTTATATACAGTCTATGGAAGGAAAGCAACACAATGACGGCTGCTGTTTCGGTGGTGCAATGTCAGAGCAAGGTCATCCATAGATTAAACGCAGGAGTATAAATCAAGCTTAAGATGTGTTGGTGGTGTATTTCATCAGCCACATTATCCACGTGTTGAAAGTGCAGCAGCCAAAGGACTGATGTGTGCGGTTCAACAGAAAAACAAAAACAAAAATCCCACTGATCGCCCTTTTACCTTAAAGTAAACAGCCGGAGGGAGAACGTGCAGGAATGACTATAATTACACCTCAAATAAAAAGGTGGATTCAAAGTGATTATATTTGAGTATAACCTTAGAGAGCACTTTTATATATATAGTGTATACTTTCTTTCTCCTTTTGGAATATGACACTCGATAAATGACTCTCTTTAGAGAAACAACATTTCCAAAAGTCCCTGGAGTTGAGAGAAGACAGATTAATTTTAGTCTTTGTCATTACCACCCGTAGATTTTGCCCTGTGGGCACCGCGCTCCTTAATGATCTCTCCCCACACACGTGGCGTGTTCAGCTGTGGTTTCTCTGATGTTCTCTTGCAGTAAACGGAGGCAGCAAGGTGAGAGGATAAAGACTTTCTAATTCCCAAAACGCTACGTGATGCACAGTGCATGCATATACTGAGTCGACCTCCAGTTCTAAGTGTTCTAACCTTCGATGCGGAAGAAGGCAGCTAAAGGTATTCACATTCACAGGTTATACGACCTTAAATTGTGCCTTTGCTTGCAAAGAAGCTGATATTAAGACTGACGACAGTCTGTGAAGACGTGGATGGAAGTTTGTTTTTCTTATTTATGCTGTTATGTGTTGTGTGTGGGGACAGTCGATAATCGAGGACACGTCACCTGGGTTTACACTGCCACCCAGCTTGGTCTCAGTGGTCCACCTGAGTACTGCACATAGGGGACCGGTTCAACCTCAGCCGGCTCCTCCTCCCCCTCTGAAGCCTCTTCGGTGTCTGTCTCAGCCGACAGCAGGACCTGAGAGAGGGGGATTTTGTTAGCCACCAGAGCTTACAGTAGAGCAGCACTAACTATAAGCTAAAGACAAAG
Organism: Copadichromis virginalis; assembly: GCF_057382275.1. Taxonomy (NCBI): domain Eukaryota; kingdom Metazoa; phylum Chordata; class Actinopteri; order Cichliformes; family Cichlidae; genus Copadichromis; species Copadichromis virginalis. The sequence continues at coordinate 22,768,657 of NC_140634.1, forward strand.
AACAGATGACTCATTTTCAGCTGTAGTGTGTGTTTAGACTTTGCGTCCTAGGCAAAAAGCTGGGAAATCTCTCAGCTCTGGATTCCCAGTCCACAGTGGAAAAATACCGCTGTTTATTTGCAGCTTTGAAGACACTCTCCAGAAGCAGGAGGAATTCAACTCTCTAAGGAGCAGAATTCCACAACTATTAGACATTTAAAGTACTAAAAAAGTTCCATATGTTTCTTTAAAATAGGGTTTGACATGTGGAAAATCTGTTAAAAGGGTGAGCTTAGAGATTAGTAAAGAGTAATATCGGAGTAGGAGCGTGCATGTTTGATCCTTTCCAACCCTAACCAGGTAGCTTCAGTGCCTAAACCTATCCATCTATCCAAACAGCAAAAGAAAATGAAGATTAAGCGTGAAAGAAAACATTAAGTATAAAGGACTTCTGGAAAAGAGGGAAATATCTAAACAGATTGTGAAATACTCACTGAGCTCAAACTGCCATGAGAATGTGCTTTTGCAACTGTACTGTTGCAAAAGTCAAGAGCGGTCCCAAATTCTACACAAGGGCAAACAGCCAAAGTTAACATCAACTTTTTAAATGTTCATCCGTTTGTGAGTATGAATCAAACAGGTGTTCCCCAAGGGACAATTTCAAGCCATTAAACCTCCAGCTGTGTTTGACCAGAGCTTTGATCCCTGTAGCTAATGTGGAAAACTGGGAACCCAGATTAAATAGAATGTACAACGCAGCAGGTGTAACTGAATCACTGTCGGTTAAGCATAAGTTAGGACTTTAAGCTTTGGTAAATGTGGGGATTTCAAGGCTTTCACACATGCTATGTGCCTTCTTAGGTGCCTTTAAGGCCCTGTGAACTGATTTATTGCTAATGGTTCACTCACACAAGAGTAAGTATAAGACTGTAAACGCCCTTGTGACTAGGTGAAATTTGAAGTGAATATTTTTGACTTTTTATGGCCGATTCCACGTACTGATCATACAGAGATTGAGTTTGTTGCACACATTATCTCTGTGCAACCACGTTTGAACACAGGCGATTGTACAGGTTGCCTTTGACCTGTCAGCCTGTCTCCAAACTTGTATAGACTGCAACCACTGTCAGATATATTGTCAAAGGTTAACAAACATCTTATTTAAGTCAAAGTCAAAAAGACTTTATTTATCCCCAAGGGGCAATTAAGATAGATGATACCTTGCCGACCATACATACAATACACAAACATCACATTGGGGAGACAGGTCAGGCTAGGTAGCACTGGCCAGTCGACCACACGAACAGCGACCTGAACCGAAACCATAGAAAATGCACGACATGAGGAAAGACGAGGATTTCCAACACGTGGTAATCAGTCAAGCGCACCTCATCTGCACCTCGCTCAGGAGAAAAGCACAGAGACACAGGATTTGTGTCTCTGGATTTGAACCCAGGACCTTCTTGCTGTGTAACAGTACTAAAACTGAGCATCCATACCAACTTCTTTATTTGTAGCGCTGCAGCTATACTCTCGTTAAACTCATGTTAAACTCATGTTAAACTTCTTCTATAACAGTCAGTCTAACTAACCACAACAACAGCATTGTGGCTCCAACTCCACTAAGAGCTCATCCAAATCAATGCCCGTCTTTCTGCTGTCCTCCTCCACTCAGCTTTCCATAACATCAGCATGATGAAACAAATTATAAATGTCACTTTTATTCTTGGTATGAAGGCTTGATTTATGCCTCCTTGGCAGACGACCAGGGAAAAGAAAAGAAGAGGGAGGGATAAACACTCTCATCACATTGCACACAAGGGTCACGCACCCCAGCAGTCATTCGCCCTAAAGTCTGTGAGTTCAGCCTTTCCTTAGAGGAAAAGAAGGATATCAGAAGCTTCTATGCCTGGTATGAATTACTACAAGAAACCTCTTCCAACTTTGTCAGACTAGACAAACCAGCATCCAACAACGCACACACGAAAAGCCTGCTTGTGTGGGCTTCCTCTTGATCAAGTGGGATCCAATAAGAGGCTTTTTCTGCGTGTTATTACCCTTTATCCTTTTCCCTTTATTTTTTCTGTGTAATACAGACAAAGGGTGAGAAACCCATTTAAATATCAATAATCCTATATCTCCTTTTAAATGTCTGCTGAGGTTTTAATTCTATACGCAAAACCACGCGCAAACATTTTCATTACGGGAGTCTGAAACTTCGACAACCAACTATAATCAAGCTAAAATCGCCTAATTCAACAGCACTGACGAAAGCTCGAGAGAAAAGTCTGACTCAGTGTTTCTTGGACTAAATTTATGGGTTTGGATCCTCATTAGATCAAACGTAAAGAGAAAAACAACAGGTGCAGCTCACACCCAGCGAGACAGTGTTGGTACATTAACGCTCATTTCGACACACGATGAAAGATTTTTCTTCAAAAAGGAAAGGCATTCAGCTTTCACATGGCATGGTTGGATCTGTCTTGGTTAATAGTCCCAGAGGGTGTTTGGTGGGAACAAAGTTTTTTCAGGGTTATTTCCTTTTTGGAACTAAACATTTATAATAATAACAACAAAAAAAAAACAAAACATCAATGAGTCACTTCCAGAACTCACACGAGTCTGTCAGATTCCTCCAGGGATTTAATTTAACTGATGGCTGAATAAAAATACTGAGATTTTAACCCTGCATGGACTAAAAATTCAAAATTCAAACCCTAAAATTTGGAAAAAAAAAAATGTAATATTGAACAATATCATATTATCTGTGTGTTCTTTTTAACTTTTAAATAACTGTTTGGCTTCTATATGAACACTAAAGAAAACTAATGGCTTCATATTAAAAATTACAATTACATACAGCAACTGAAATGCCTGCAGACTCTAAAACACATTTGCAATGAGGTCTTACCACAAAAAAACCAAAAACAAATTACTGCAAATAGTAAAGATGGTAATAGTAAACATATGATGGTAACCAAATGATACTCTGGTATTTTTCCCCTTTTAAATCTTGATGGCGTTCATCAGCTGGAGCTAAAACGCTGATAATTTACTGTCACTGCTACAAACTATAAACCCACAAATATAACTGTGTGGGTAATACAGTACCGGTACGTCAAGTATTGACTCAACTCACAAAAGACAAAAAGGCAAAGGCTCTAGTGGAGAAAATACAAAAAAAAAGTGCTTCTGCTAATTACAGTTCAATTGAAATACTTTCAATTGTTTTTCCTACAGAAGTGATATTTTATCACAATAATAACAGCTGCTTTTAAACTGGTAAGTGATATTATTAAAGCACTAGTTTGTCAGCTTGGCAGACAGACACAGAAATTCTGACTTCGTTGTCAAATACGTCCACTCTGCTGGGTCTTCCTCCTCCTACCTGTCTGTAAGAAAAGGGGAGCCCCAGGGTTCCATACTAGGCCCACTGCTGTTCTCATGTGTAACTATAAAACAATGTTTACGAGTGACAACAGGCAAATGCTGCATTCTTATTTCAGCAGACACATATATGGTCTATCTGCTTCAGCAGCATTAGCCTTTAAATTCTTACAGTCGGGTTTTAATGTTGTTCAGTCTAAGCTTGAATTAAATGGGCACAAATCCAGTTTGATTGTGATGTTTTTACACAGCAACAGTTACTCTCACCCTTGACTCCTCACTGTCCACCCACGGCAGAGATTCGGGCTTCTTCACCAAGCTGTCGGACGAGTCGTCCAGGCTCTTCATTGTCTTATACTTCCTCATCATCAAGCTGTCCACCACCCAGAACATGATTGACTACAGGGGGAGACAGAGACACCACAAGGTGGTACGTCCAAAGCAGTCAAAAACTGTCCTGATTAGTTTCACTTTCTCATCATGAAAACAGAACTTACATTGACTATGAAGGGCACGATAAGCATGACGAGGGCCAGCTCCAGCTGAGGGTTAGCTATGTAGCTCAGCAACACCTCCTGTAACTGGAACAGAAGATGAAAACTGATTAATAATAACAATGGATGGTTGAAGGAGTTTGAAATAAATTGAGACCGTCAAATAACGACAATTGTTGCTATGACGAAGGCTAATTTTACAACACAAATATTCTCAATGTTACAAAAACAAACTCTCTTTGAAACAGACTTCATGTTTACACTGGGATCAGGAGAAGTCATTTTTTCACCATCTTCCTTGTTTATGTTTCTTGGTCAAAAGTTCTTAAGTGGCAAAGTTTGTTTCTCATGAACTTTACATTTCTGATTTTTTATTTATTTATTTATTGCATATTTCTAGGAAACAGTGAAGGAAAAAAAAATCACAAGGATTTCATAAGTTTCAAAAACTTCTTTTGGCAAATAAATACTTTTATATTCTCTCCCATATTTGCCTCAAAGACAAACCAAACAATGCCAGATGTACATGAAAACAAGATCGAAAGGGTGTTCAGATTCAAACTAAATTGTGATTCTTCTAGGATGAGATCACAGCTTGGTCAATTGTATTGGATTAAGTACAGTCTAAGACTGGCTAAACCTCGCTGAAGTCTTGGCTGTGCCATGATGTAAAAAGTGGAAATCGTTTCCTCTGCCTAAATGTTTTATAATATCAAAGGATTAGCGCACAATGAGCTGTAAAATCTTCTTACTTTGGACCATCCGGGGACAAGCAGCACAAGGCTGATGACACCTTTCTCTAGCACCATAATGAGCATGTAGACGCCACACTGGCCCAGCCATGCTGCTGCCTGGGGGGGGTCACCTGGAGGAACAAGGAGGGGGAAAAAATTAATGAGACTTCATTTGCACTTCATCTGTTAACGTCACAGGCTTAAAGTTCCACGTTTTTATTCCTGAACCCTAATAAATGTCCATCCTGAGTTCCGACATCCGACTTTCGTGGTATCTGGAAGGCAGCATGTGTGCCTGAGATGACCACTTTATGACATCATCCAGAGCCAAAAGTGGGGGAAAAAAACTGTAAGAAACAGGGTGTTTAGAAAAGTCTGAAACCTAAGCTCTTTGCTCACCACTGATTACTTCACTGCTAAAATCTGGCTATGTTCCATATGAGCATCCACCACTGTAACTGTTAGAGTGAACTGTTAAATGTTGTCATTTCTATGCTTGCCAACTCTGATGAAAGAAATTCCACTGTCCTTCCCCCCCAGATTCTCGAGGTTCTAGGTGGGGGCTGTAATGTTTTATTGCAGATACATCCTATCTGGAAGATCTGCTTCTTTTGATGCAAGCTTCCTGCGTTTACGACCCTTTGGTCAGCAGGAGGTCTGACACACACACACACACACACACACACACACACACACACACACGCACACACACTCTTACAGAAGTTCACACATATACATACAAGGCCTTGTCTTAGAACCATGTGGGCGTGGCTTTGTTCTGATGTTTTTTTTGTGTGAACTGTCTCTCAATAAAAAGGCAGCAAGGGAGGTTGTCGTGGAGGTAATTTTCGTGGTGGACACAGACGAGGCCTCCCTTGCGCAAATAATCGATCGATCGACTGCCTTGTTTTCTTCATGATGAATAAGTCTCTAGAATTAGCGGGGCTTGTGGAAACACAGACCCAACAGTAACAGCACATATGTGACGGAAAATAAGGAAACACATTACGGGTGGATTTTAACATGAAACTATAGTCAAGCTTCATTTGACTACCATTGCTTTGAACCAGTTACTATACAGAATTATGGATTTGATTATAATATTGAAGGTGATGAATTTCTTCCCCTGGTCTCAACCTTTTAATAAAATCTCTGTTACACAGGTGCCTCACCACAGCAAACACAAACGAGAACAGGTCTGTCATTAAGGCAGGAAGGAAGAAGGAAGACTACAAGCCAGACGCGGGGGGGGGGGCAAACAAACACACCGATCTGGAAATGTCAGCGCTCATGTCAAACAAAACAGGGAATTAACTACAATTGTGCCCTTGACCAAAGCACAACTGTAGCCCAGAAGTAAGATGGATTTAATCGGGCAAGTTTAAGTAAAATTTTCCATCACACAAGGACGGACGTAAAGGAAAAAAACAACAGGAGGTAGAGTGAGGGGGCTGCAGTAACTGTATTAAGCCAATAGGAATGTTTTCAGCTGCAGCTGGAGATGCTGGCTATGCTCCTGGTGTACCTCTGGTGGGTCTACAGCGCCCTCTGCTGGCAGATATTAGCACTGCACCTTCTTCATTAATGCGCCTCAGTGTTCATTTTGTGTGTAAATAGATGAGAAGAAAATGAAAAACCATAAAGAGAAGAAAATTATTCGGTTACACTCACCATATTCTCCAAACATGAGCAGAGTCCACTGCTTGTACTCCACCAACTTGGACACCAACTTGACAGCCAGCCAGATGACCAACATTCCCAGAGTGGCATCCAGCAGGAAGTTCATCAGATAACTTTGGTGAAAAATTAAATTACATTATTGAAGCGACATCCCTGTAGGACACATCCTAGAATGACTGATGTGCTTCTAAAGAACTTACAGAGAGCAGGGGTCCTCTTTGGTGAGAGTGGACAGGAAGACATTGGCAAAGTGGATGAAGAGAGCACCTATGGCTTGTTTGGATGTATCAAAAAACCTGGAAAAGGCACGATGGACTCGGTTTTTATTTTCTGGTTCTGACTGACTTGAAAAGTGAGATTTTTTTTTTTTTTTTTAAATGTTATGATTTTTTGTATAATTCCAGAGGAATTATTTTGTAGCTGGAATAGAAAACGTTAGGATATAGGACAGGGCAGGGTAGATATGTCTAAAGAGAAAATGAAAAATGCCTGACCAGATCCGCCATGGTCGTCTGATCCCTACTGGCTCCCGGAACCTCTTCACTGCAAACAAAGAAAATCAATTGATTGATTGTCCTGCAAAACAACAACATAAAGCACAGTTTCTTACCACTGTTTTCACCAATCTGTGAGCAGCCAGAGGGGAGAAAGGTTGAGGATAAAATACAGATGAATCATCTTAATCTCACGCAGCCCAGTGGGCTCAATAAACAGGCACCGACTGTTCCTATAAATCCACCAGGGTCGAAAATGGGAGAGAGCATGTGGAAACAGAATCAAGGTCTCCTTCAAATGGAAATCGCATACTTCACACAGGGTAATGTGTGAAGTATTATATATAAACTGTATGCAGACCAACTGGGCCTTTCTCAAAGGTCCATCACATTGAGAAAAAAATATTGGTACATAAGGCACAATGATTGATATTGTCTAGATTCCTCAATCAGCAGCTTAACTCGAAACTGAACATCTCAGTTTTCTGACAAGAAGAAACCTTTGGAAAAGGCCCATCAATATCTCAGCAATACAGGAAGTGTTACAGAGTAATCCGATGGCTATGGCTATGTGCTGGCGATGTGACAAGAGTAAAGGCATATTTACATCATTTATTTATATTTGCTATAGGAATGCCAAATGACATGGAATTTATGGAAAAATATAATAATGTTTATAATAGTGATGTTGTGAAAGTTTGATTTGAGATGGAATGACCCCAGCTTTGTCACTAATCTATACTTGTTGACTTAAAACTTAAAAGGATCCTGGACAGAAAATAAATATTAATAAGCATGAAAGTAGGGTGTCGATTTACTTTCATGACAGCAACGGAACAACAAGGCGGGGCAGACTGACGTACTCAATCTCCAGCCTTTATCTGAGTTCCATGAGTGCAGGCAGAACAGTGAGTCAGTGGAAGGAAACTCCCAAAAATAGCTTTGAGGAAGACAGATGAGCGGAGGGATGTACGGTGCAGGTCCGCCTGCAACTCTGGCCATAACCTAAGATCTAATGATGCTAATAATGCTTCACTGCACACAAATAATTTGTAAATATTAACACATACATGTGGCCCGAATGACCAAGAATGACACTCAGAGAACCAAAGGGGGGAGAATAAGAGCGAGAGGAGGGATATTGATTCTTTTGCTAATAAGTAACTAAGTGGAGGTTAGAGCTCATTGATCGCTCCCACTTAAGGCCTGACCTGATTCTGCTGAACTTCACTGCTCAGGTTTCAGCATGCTAATTAGCTGATGAAATCACCATGACTGCACTGACCTTTTAAAGTACTGATTATTAGATTATATGCCAGCAATCTAGAGAAATAAGTTTATATTGCGCTGGATCAGCATCCATGTACTCTGTTTTTTGTGTGGCATTTAGGAATACTTACAAAAAACAAAGAAAAAAAAAAAAAAAGGAAACTGTCCTAATGTTTTCCCTGAACACATATGTGCAGACAGTTGTGTAACAATATCCCTGGCAGCTGACTGAAGTCACTATAATCCAAGGAAACAGCTGAGAACAAATTAAAACCGAAAATTAAATATGATCCAGAAAGTCATACAGGTAATCAAACATTAACACAAACTATATACGGTTTCTGAGAGGCATCGAGTTTAGCTTTTATTACAGCTACTTGTAACAGTCGCACCTTTGAGCTGCCAAAAAAATAATAATTAAAAATAAAAAACAGAGCCAAGGGTGCCAAAAGTGGTTAGATGCTTGGCATTCCCCAAGTCAGCTGCCCCAGAATCACAAGTTTCTTAGTAAGTCAACAGCCATTGTTAGGGTTGAGCAAGTAAACACTCCAGTTTACAAGGAGCATCTTGTTGAGCTGTTAAAACAGCATTGTTTTTAATCATCACCCTAACCCTAAGTTTTTATCCGGGGATAAAAAGTGCCCAACTTTTTATCCCCAGAGGAAGCTGAAAGACTCGACTGTGCTTACAACTGGACAAGTGCTGGACAACTGAACACACAAGAAAACTGAAGGGAACAAAACAGCTTAATTAGCTTCATATAGCACACTGAGCGTACTATACTGAGGCCAAACATTTGCTTTGTTCGTTTTAGAGGCGATTTTAAAATTTTGGCACGGTCTGAAAACCTTGCTTATAAGCTCAGAGTCGTGCAGACAACTTCTTTAATTTAATGCGGCAACAATCCTTAATTATTGATTGATTGATTGATTGATTGATTGATTGATTGATTGATTGATTGATTGATTGATTGATTGATCGACCGATCATACTTTATTCATCCTGAGGGAAATTGGGTTAAGGCTGCCAGCCGTGCCAGCGCCGTCTTACCCTTCCGACCATACATACATTACACAAACATCACATGGGGAAGACATGTCAGAGGGGTATAACATGGAAAAAGCACAACATGAGGAAAGATAAGGAGAAAAAAAATAACTCCCCCCAGACTGAGCTCCAACAGGGAGATCAGTTTGAGAGATTAAAAAAAACACCTCTGCACATAGCACATGAAAAAACTCTTAATGCACCAAAGAAACACATGACAAGCAACAGGGGTGGGTAAAGGGTGAGAGACAGCCAATGTAGACAGTGCATCCGGGCCTGCAGCATAAGCGCTGGTCTCCTTGATCCACCGTCAGCATCGGAGGGGAATAAGCGTCGAAGGCGTTTGGAGGGGGAGGGGGGATGAGTGTACATCTGCATGTGTATATATATTTCTGTGTGCGTGTATGTGTCCAGAGTTCAGCTGAGACAGTGTCCTTCGCCCTGCCAGGCTAAGTAAACAGTCTTCCAGCCAACCCAGGTGGCCTTGCATAGAATGAGAAGAACAGTCTAAACACAGTCGTTATCAGGGTGTTGTTGTTCAGCTCCAGCCTTGAGACCGTGGCTGGCGCCGAAGGGGTATCCGCATGAAGTGATGGTGGCTTTTACTTTAGTGCGAACAACTCATATGAATTTCAAAGCTGTTCTAACAGTCCAACACTGGTCTCTCAATCTCCCGTTGGAGAGCCGTGAGCTTCTCCATGATGTTATCAAACTTACGCTCCGTGATGTTGTCATTCTTGTGCTCAAAGAGCCGATTCTGAGAACTCACGACCGCAGTGAGCTTCTCCAAGATGTGATCCAATTATGTAGAAAAACAAGGAGATACATGGTTGAAACTGCACTTCTTTTTCTTATATTAAGGGAATAGAGGGATTAGATGTGTAGTTAAACATCTTTACAGTGACAGAAAGGAGAGTTTCACTGGCCCAGCCCACTTAAGATCAAAGTGGGTTTTATGAGTTTGACATCCCTGCTTTAAATAGTCCAATTCCTACTCTTAATTATCATTATATTGTTTTATTGATTTGACTATTACTTCATTTTATGTAAGTTACTTTCAGTTAATTGGTTTTATTTACAATTTTTTCCATTTTTGCTGCTCTAGTTTTGGTTTAAATTATGGTTTTATTCACTTTTATTGATTTTATGGATGCAACATGTAGGTTTTGTCATCTATCTCTCTCTATCCCAGCTGTCACAGGACAAGAAGCCACAGATGGAGAGGTCACAGATATGCTGCAGGGCTAACACAGAGAGGCAGACAATTTAGAATCACCATTTAACCTAATCCGAATTTATTCTTGTTACCAGTCGTCTTTGGACAGGGGGAGGAAACTACATTATGTGGAAGGCATGTGAAGAACATTTAAACTCCAGCCAGCTGGGACATCCTTGTTGTGAGGCCAGCTTGCCAGCCACTGCACCACCAACTTTTTTTTTTTTTAATTAAAGTTAAAAATAATAAAAAAAAAAAAACACTGCAGAATACACGGAAATCCTGCATACATCTTAAATTCCACTGGATGCACAAAGATTTTAAGTAACTATTCTGATGGAAGTCAATTTTGATTTCTAAGAGAAACAAAATGAGGTCCTGGATCTAAAATCTGCTATTATGTGACACTGGCTCTGCTTAAAAGCACCTCAGTTATGCTGCTTTGGCAAAGGGCACATATATAAGTGCGGTATAACAAGCCCTACATATTTAATTAAGTGCCTATACCGTGAACAACTCATTTGATTAATTACAGTTTGAAAATAAGGGTTCGCCCAACTCTCCCTTGGTTAAAGAGCTAAAATTCCGTTCAAACCTGCTATGTTTACAACATCTGATATACGCCGAAAGGAAAGGCAAAACGCTATTAGTCAGGTACTGTTTTTAGAAGCTTGCTGTCCGCTTTAGATTCTTGCCGAAACCCGTGGGAAAAACAAATTAGCATATTTATCAATACAGTTTGGTGCGGAGCTACTGGGGCTGGAAAACAAACGTCAACAAACAAAACGCCACGTGGACTGGTGCAGCTTTCTAAAAAAAACACTTCGTGCATTTTGCTTTTCCTCAATTCTCCAACTGAATTAGCACAAAAAGAAAACAAGTTATCAGGGATGTGTCTCCCGATGGTAAAGGAATCGATACTCACACATTAGAGTGCTGAAAGCCACGATAGCCAGCAGTCCCTGGATCAGGACGCCGAACCTGTCCGTCAGAGCTCCGTTGTCGCAGCCGTGGGGATTCGCCTTACTAATGTCGGACATGTTTGTCACTTCAAAGGGGGCATTATCCAAGAATCTTTTCACTAGCATGACTCCGCTATACCCGTACATGTCCATGGTGACACCGAAAAAAAAACTAAACGGCACAGCCGTAGGAGACAAAAGGAGCGCTTTCTCGGTGGGAAAAATAAGTCTTTAACCCTTTTTTCTCTTACTCGGTAAGAACAAACGACCGGATTTTTAACTTCCGGCGAACAACTCTCGGTGGAGTTTCCCTTCACTGTCTCCAGCGGCTGATGCTGCCTGTCATGATGCTAACACAAACATATGGAAATCGATTATCTGAGTCGCGTACATGTTTTGACAACGAAAACACGCACTGTGAAGCGGACAAACGCAGGGAGCCCCGCTTCCGGTAGTTCCATTACAAAATAATAGCCTTCCGCTGTTCTTCAGAACAACTTTAGAACAGGATAGATCGATAGAGGGGCTGAATAAATCTAAGGGAGAATGAGCTCTGCTGCCTCTGTGATAATTACTCAAAAATAATTTAAACAGAAAAAAGAACTCAATGAGTAAAAACAAACAATAAATTAGCTCTAAAAATTAAACTAACTCAATAAATTCCTTAAATCAAATAAAGGTAGACTAAAATGGTTTAATAAATGTATATTTAAAAATATTGTAGTAGGAAGTGCAATCAAATTACTTAGTCTGCACAGAGTGTAGATTGTGTAAAATAATAAGTATTAGTGAAATAGGTAATTAGAAGTTCATGAAAGTTATGAAGGACTAAAATATAATTCACTTCATATGTTTTGAAATTACACTGAACATTATAGTTGTATGAGTTCACTATCCTATTTAAAATCCCACTTGTTTTGCATTAAAATATGTTACCCAGTTACATAAACAGGCATCAGCATAACATTTGCTTCTCTTCTTCTGGCTGCTCCCTTTAGGGCTCACCACAGTGGATCATCTGCCTCCACTCTATCTCTCCTCCACATGCTCCTTTCTCTCACTACAGACCACAGTTTCATCACCATACATTATCCATGGAAGCTCGTGCCTGACCTCATCTTGAATCCAGCCACAGTGGCAGAGCACAAAATATAAATAATAATATCCACCTTTTTGTGTTTTAAAACTATATATATGGTGTGTGTGTGTGTGTGTGTGTGTGTGTGTGTGTGTGTGTGTGTGTGTGTGTGTGTGTGTGTGTGTGTGAGAGAGAGAGGTCTGTATATATATATATACATACATATATACATGCATATATGTATGTATAATATGACCCACGTTAACACATGGACTGAACATGCACACACCCACAATGGACAACTGTACCCTCAAACACACAATAAACACACAATAATAACATGGACTGAACCACCGCTCACAACCACTAGCACTTTATATAGCCTCTGTAGAAATTATCCACATATCACACTTATCTTAACTGCACTACTGTATAGCTCTGTAAATAATCATTCTGTACATACGATAATTTTTAACCCTACAACTGTTTACAACTTGCACAGTTCCCATTTCTGTATAACTGTATATCTCAGATTTCTGTAAAGTTATTTATTTCATATTCTGTATAGTTTTTCATATTTATATCCTGTTCATATCCTGTACATAGCTTGTACTCACTACAGCCTGTACATACCTATAGTTATAGAATATTCACAACATACTTCATACCATGTACATTATAACATACCATAATAGACCCATTTCTGTAATATAATTACATATCTATATTATTGCTAATATATATTGTAATATATCTATATCACTAAAGCACTTCTGGATGGATGCAAACTGCATTTCGTTGCCCTGTACCTGTGCATGTGCAATGACAATAAAGTTGAATTCTATTCTATTCTATTCTATTCTATTCTATTCTATTCTATTCTACAATATACGAAATAATATAGCTCTTCTGAAACCACTATCGACTGTACCCTTTTAATGATCCTATATGAAAAGCTATTTAGAAGTAATAGTGTTTTTTATCTTATTAATGCGAATAGGATTTTTTTCTTTTGATTTGCAACTGGCTTTTTGTTGTTTTTTTTTCAGCATGTTTATTTCTCTTGAGACGATTCCTGGCCTTTTATTTTGAAGATAAATTCGTTTAACTTCCTGTTATTCTTGGGTGGAATCGACGCAGCTTTCTCGCAGCAGAAATTAGTTAATGTGATCCTATATGTGTGTGTGTACGTGTGTGTGTCGGTGATGCGCACGGGCCCCACGAGGCAAATTGCTGGCTCACGTGATGATGTAACAAAGGAAATCTTTAGGTTTTCCAGCTGGCTTCCAATAAAACAAAAAACGTAAGTATATTATATGTTATATGATATAATTTTATTACATCACACACACACACACACACACACACACACACACACACACACACAGATAGATAGATAGATAGATAGATAGATAGATAGATAGATAGATAGATAGATAGATAGATAGATAGATAGATAGATAGATAGACTTTCTATGCTTTGTTGATTTTACTCCACTGATACAAAAATATTGTCAATATTGTATGATTTTGCAGACTTTCAAATACAGAAAACAATCCAGTAAGAATACAGATAAAGTCATCTATATAATTCCGACAAGAGCCATTCTGCATAACATTACTGTTATTTAAATTAAGTATATTTTCATGACAAGCACAGTCTGTACAGTAACATAAGTTCAGAACTGCACGTTTTACTTGAGCAGAGGGTGTGGGTCCTGTGGGTTCCTCTACTTGTATTTGGTTAGCCCCCGTGGCAACCCGTTAAAAAACATCCTGGTAACAGCCCTGATCTATTCTTACATAGATTATTGTACAAACAGTCACATTTCAACCCATGAGTTCCATATAAACTGTAATGTTTCCACAGGGATGAAAAGACGCATAAAAAACAGAGAAGAGTAAAAGTGACCTTAGCCTTTAGCAGAGTAATACAATAACTTCCTTCTGATTTTCTTTCAATAACAGACTTTTTATTCTATCCATCAGGTTGTAGCTAATTGGAAGCAACTACAACTTGGCTCCCGCCCCGCCCTACAATATAGCACTGCTATTGTGGCAATGATAGATGACAGCACAGATAGCACCGGATGGAAAGTAACTTACTACCGTTACTATGGTAATTTCCTTTTTTTTCTTCTTCTTCTTCTTCTTCTTTTTTTTTTTTTTTTTTTTTTTGCAGTATGCTACTTTCTGCTTTTTATCTATCTTGGATGCAAACATTGTACTTTGTACTTCATACTGTTAATATTAAAATATGAGTTTCTTATGATTTTGCTGATAGACTACTTTCACTGATCCCGAAGGGCTCACAGTGTGTAGCTCCATATATTTGCTTTGACAGATTTTTACCCCAAATGCCTTTCCTGACCCACCCCCCTAAATCAAGCGGCCCAGCAATGTGTGTGTCATAAGTTGCAGGTAAAGGAAATCGAATGCAGACTTACAGACAGGGAGATGTAAGGAAAACCTTTATTTAGACCATTTTCTGAATCCAAAATCCTAAAGTCCATGAAAAATAGACGCAAACTGAATCCACGACCCTGATAAGGATAAGCAGAAGAGGGTGGATGGATGAATGGATGGATGTTTATAAGCAGGCAGATAACATGAACACAGCATCAGGAAAGAAAGGCAATCAAACAACAACTACGATGAAGACTGGACTTTTATACACACGAGGGTAATCAAGGAATTGGGCACAGAAGGATAAAAAAAAGACCCAGGTGTAGATATTAATGACAGACAGGAGAAGATCAAGTTAAACACAAAACACCAGAGACATGTGATCACCAAAGCAAAGCAGAAAATAAATAATAGCTGAAACCGTGAAACCAGAACTATCGTGACAGACGGAAACTCTGAGTGGACTCACAGACTTTAATTCCAAACAGTAGAACAATAAGACAACCAGGACTGAGACACAAGACCTAAACTCAAGTACTACACTCCACAGACCTAACTAGAACTCAAATATTACATCATAATGAATGTGGAAGTTTTTTCTTTACATGTTTTAAATATAATTTAATTATAAAACATGTGTGCTGTTAGGATAATTAAGTAGGATTAGAAGGTTTACTTGAATAAATGTTGCTTTTTAAATATATTTCCCACTTTACACAACAGTTATCCAGCACCAAGTAATCTATGTTTAAATGTGTGTGCAGCACTTCTTTACATCTAATGAATCGTTGACAGGATGCAGAGAAACACACGAGGCCGAGTGTGTTTAGATTTATGATAAACACTCTGGTGTGCGCCTTGTTCCCGGTCCCACCTGTGACACCCCATTTTAAAAAGTCCTGGAAACGCCCCTGCGGCGAGCAAAACCGCGTGTACGTGATGCAGCAGTAGCACGTGCCATCCGTGTGTGTGTATGTTTGTGTGTACGTGTAAATGGAGCCATAATCCTTTCTCCCGCGCGCTTGGAAAAGCTTCTTCTCTGGCAGATTAATGGCGCACGGCGCACGCTTCAACCATCTGTTCCACGAGTGGCATCCCACCAGCACGAGCGCCTCTCCTCCTGTCTTTTACAGGACTCCTTTGTGCTTCCATGAGGCAGATCTACCGTAAACACAACACCAAACTTCCCATTACACATTTCAAAACAAAACCCTTAATTAAAGCAATCTACGTAGCGAGCGCGTTTTCGCTTGTACAGTGAGACCGTCGGGTTTTACAGATTTCTCCTTAAAATGAGGCAACTCCACGTTTCGACGATCATTGCTGAATGAAACAATATTTGATTCCTAAATATAAATGTGTGAAACTGCGCATATTTTTCAAACTTTCCATTCCTTGCCCCATATCGGTTTGATCATAAATACCCTGATTAACAGGTTTTAACTGTCGTGATACATATTTTCAGCTTTTCCGGGAGCACACAGAAGGTTTTGGTTTCTCTTGTGCATATCAAACGACATCTACACAACTGTGTAAACACAGGTTATACTTGCAATTTGTGCAGACATGATTGCACACATGAACTTTTCCAGAAGTCATGCACTTCCCTTTTTAAGATAGCTATACTTTGTCAACAGTCTCGGTGTTTTTATTAACTCTGTTAATCTCCGTTGAGAAATGTTAGATTCTTTCATCCTTCAAATAGTTTCCATGTTTAGTCAGGCCAATCAAGGCAAACATGTCACCGACTTACAGCTTTTTATTTATTCATTCTAAGAATGAATACATTACCTATTTATATTTGCTGTCGCGCTGACCTAGTAGGTCCATGAGCACTTGACATTTGCTCATGGAAAAACTTTATTGCATTTTCTTTTTATGAGTATGATCAGTTCAACGAGAGACAATAAATGTTGAGCAAAGAGTTTGGTTTGGTCAGGCACTGCGCGTTACTAAAGCTGAGCGATAGCTTAAACACACACACGCGAGCGCGCAATATGCCGGTAAAGATTTGGCATCGATCATATCAAAGTAAAAATTGACTTTATTCAATTTAAAAGCAATTTTCTAAACATAGCGGAAGCTCGTTTGTTTTTATGTAGCTGCCATCTGAGTAAAAAGGTGATTGCTTACGTTTCTGTGTTTTTTATGCGTAATATCTTTGCTTACACTGGTAAATAGGCTGTAGTGGACAGGATGTGCGAGAGAAATGGTTACATAGAAAATTAAAGAAATGACCAGTATAGCATGCATTATTGTTCCCACTCTGTGTCCTGTTACAATCAGTCCAGTTTCTTTGATCACATGTAAAATATCTTTATAGAACTGCTTTGTTATATTTGTGGCAATTTCTGCTGCCCTTCTGAAAAGATCTCCTCTTGGAAAAGACATTTTAATATTTGTGAGACGTTTTACTCATATAAATAAAAGACATACAAGTGACTTTGTCAAAAACCGATTGCATCTTCTACCTTGTGACAAGGTGACTCGATATCATTAATGAAGGACATGTTTGAGATGTGTTTGAAACACTGAAGGCCAACAAACCATTTACAACACTTTAAATACGATCGATCACTTTTTGCATCCACGGATCCATGGACATGTTTTTGTGGCTGACATGCGTAAATGCCAGTTAATAAAACCGTGGGACATGTCTCGTGAGATCGGGGGGAGGACAAATGATAAAAAAAAGAAAAAAGTGGGACACACAGTCACCCTATTATTCATCGTGTGATTGGAGTAAGTCCCCAAAATATCATCAAAGAGTCAGAACTCGGGCACAAGGTCAGGAGTGAAGTTTCAGGTTCAAAGAGGAACCTGCTTTAATTTCACTGAAACTTCTTTTAGAAATTGCCCACCTTAAAAAAACAGAAGAAGAAGACGAAAAAAAAACGTCATATGGGGCAGTATAGAGCTGCGTAGCTCTCACTTTCCGGGCAAAAAGCCAGGCTGAAAGTTCAGTTTATTTCCACCCCATAAAACTTTCACTATGCGCTGCCTTCCACTGGGATTAACTTACCATCACAGTTTGTTAATATCTGACTCTTTCTAGATCTTTCTGAAAATACATGCCAACCTTTGAGGTCTACGCATGAGCGCCTCGCCTCGTTAACTGATGCAATACACTCCTACCGCTAGAGGATAGTGTTGACTTTGATAAGATTTATATATATATATATATATATATATATATATATATATATATATATATATATATATATATATATATATATATATATCAAGGGTTCTGCTTACGGTAGACATTCCCAAAACAAAGAAGAAGAAGAAAAAAGTCTGAACTGAGAAAAGTAGCTAACAACGACTAAATGGTGCCAAGAAGCCATAAATTATTGACTTCACTTTTTTATTCACGCACATATGCAGCTGCTTATGATGAGACATACTCTACTGCTGCTGCTGTTACAGTTAACTATTCTTACATATACGTCCTTAAAAGGATCACCACGTTTATTGTTGTTTACGTGTGATTATACGGGGTCATAGTTTATCTTCCTGTTAATAATAAAACTGTAACTATACAGTTAAAGAAAAATGTGTCCTGGGGGTGGGTGAAATGGCTGTTTTTACACACACACAAAAATAGTTTCATTTTATTTCATACACCAGGTATAAATTAGGCATTAGATGTTGTCTTCATTGTATCTGCTCGGCTGAGTAGAATACAGCTTTCAGTTTTGGGGGCTGTGGGTGTCTCACTTAACCTCGGCTCCATATTTACAAAAGCCTGTAGAAATATGTTTTTGCTACTGTGCTGAAAGGTCAATGAAAGAGTTGGCTTGAAAGTATTTGTAGATGTTTTTTGGACATGCGCAGATGGGGGATGCCATATTGGAACAGGAGGGGGGGCAGCAGCAGCTGAAAGACGTCGCTTGCGTAGCTCGCGGGAACGAGAGAGAGAGAGAGAGAGAGAAAAGGCAGAGGGGGGTCACGAGAAGGAGAGGCAACAAAAAAAAAACTTGGACAGGTAAGACAGGTGACGGCTCCGGCGGTCCTGAGCAGGGGGGGGGTTTATGGGGGGACGGGGTTTGAGGGGGGACGGGGGGGGGGAGGTTTTATCGGCGAAATAAACACAGGCAGAGTTATTTTTTTCCTCCTCCTCCGCTTTGAAACAGCGAAGTGCTCCTGAGACGGTTTCTGTAGAAACGAGATAATATAGTCGCGAGCTTTCGTTCACGAGCCCAAGTTGCTCAAAGTGTCTCGCACGCGCTGTAATTAACAGCTTTCACCGGCGGAGAGGACGTTGTCTCGTGGCACTCTCGGTAATATCGTTTATTGCCTTGTTATTTTTTTTATTTATTTATTTTGCCTGTTAGCATGTGTTCTGCCATTTACTGCTTTGAAAACAACACAATTTATAACAATTCGTGGGGAAAATAGGAGTGAGTGGCGGCTCGTGTGTTATTTGATGTGTTTCTTTAATGCTGTGTTTTATATGGCCGCGACGCAATTTTGTTTGGCGTGAGCACGAAGTTGATTTTAAAGATTAACGCCAGAAATGACTTATTGCCGTCATTCTCATATAGATGAGTCATGTGGGATTTTTTCCCGTCATCTTTAGATGCGTAAAAGCCTTCGGAAAATACCGGACACTGCCAAAATGTCAAACCACTTTCAACATGGCGGGTTATGGTGATCGTAGGGGGAAAACTGCGCCTTAAAATCTTTGAACGAGGAAAAAATAAAACGACGGCAGATAAAGCGTCCGGTTCGGTTTCTTTTGGTGGACATGGACGAGGTTTAATCAATTAAATTCAAAGTGTGCATTTGGCAACTCCGTGGGAGTTTTTTTCCGCTGCAGTTTTGAGTGTGCAAAGTACATGACCGGAGTGCCAGCCAGCCTGCTGGTCGGCTACACCCCTCACAGCCTCATCTTCCTTATGTGCACTTAACGTTTCCTCTTTCACTTTTATCAAAAATGCTGTGGCTCATTCGATGCTTCTAGATCGCCGTGTGTCAGATTAATACTGTTTTCCTTATAAAACCAACAGGGTGATTTTGATCCCCCCTGCAATCTTAGATTAATATGTTGACGTTGGCACAGTCGGGCGAGAAAAAATTCTTTCGCTGTGTTGTTTTCTCTGCGGGGATTTCTTTTTTTTTTTTTTCTGAGTGATTAAGCAGATAATTGGGTAAAACCACATGCGTATTTATTTAATTATTTCTCTTTTTCTTTGCGAGGTGCTTCGCAAAAATCAATTTCTTTCTTTTTTAGTGGCTTTACAATATTCCAGAGGATTCCACCTCCTGATTAAATTCGTCACCATAATGAGCAGAAACAATAAAGACTGCGTAACGGAGCCCCAGATAGAGGTTCGGCATGAATAAATCATGCTTTTAGACTTCTTGTGGCTCCAAAGATTTTTTCCACGACGCTGCGAGTGGGAATGCGTGAGCGCAGGCGTGCGGATAAAGGGAAAACGCCTAAAATGAGCACTTTTAAAGGAGAAAATGCGAAGATGGTCATAATGTTAAACATACATAATCCATTTTCTCCACGGGAAAGACCAATACGAGACCAGCTGATTATCATTTTTGGTGGTTTGGCTTTTTATTTATTCATTTATTTTAAAAGTGTCATCCAACAGCCATTTATCACGCGGCTGTTTTTTTTGATCAGGCATTGTATGCTAATCCACTGGTGAGCGTTTCAGGAAAAGAGGCAATCACATATTCTGCACAGATAAGAGAAGCAAAGATAGAAAGAGTCCAGTTCTTTCTTTCTTTCTTTCTTTCTTTCTTTCTTTCTTTCTTTCTTTCTTTCTTTCTGCTGGCATAACACTTACTCTCCCCCCTTATTTGAATAAGGGGAGGAGGTAGGCAAATATCAGCTTCTCCTCCTGCTTTCCAAAAGCCTTGGATTTGCAGGCTGTCCATGTTATGCAAGTGTGTTTTGTGGAAGTTGTAAGAATGCTCTGGGATGTGGGAGTTTCACCCCTTGTTTCCTCTCTCTTTTATTTATTTATTTATTTGTGGTCCTGAGGGGCAGATGCTTGTTTGCCCGACGTCATTTCATGCTTATGTTTTCAGTGAGGGATCACAGGCAGTTCTAATTGGGGAATAAAGCACATTGGGTGCGTTGTGTGCACATCTATGTTAAAAACAGCAGGAATTAAGAGTTAGAAACAGAGGACAAATTGTTATATGATAACATCCTGTTGCCAAGAGGAAACAACTCTTGGATAGCTCTAAAAGAAGAGAACCTAATACGGAGTAATGCAATAAAACCCAAGCCCATGCAGTGGTAGTTAATCTCCTAAATCCCCTATTAAATCTTTGGCATGGATGGGTTTAGAGAAAGGCAAGAAGACAGCACGTGGATGCCCGAGCGCCCCATCAGGGGCTAATCAATTTAAAAAAAAAACTCTTCTCAATCCAAGACAATTGGGGCACAAATGTCCTGCGTCTGAGATTAAACACTCTCAGAGCAGTTTAATCCCCTGGTGACCAATCTGGGCTGTTTCCTCCAGGAGGCTGCAGGTCAGCAGGCTTCATCAAGTACAAACGCGAAACTCCCAGAAAAAAACTCCTTCAAAAATTTGGCTTGTTTTTTGGATGAACGCTGAGGGGAACTGTTAACACTGAGTCAGAACAAACAAACGTCCCTCAGGGTTTGGAAAACTTGTTTATCCAGTGAGGGATCAATTTAAGGAAAAGCTCAGCTTGCGCTGGTATGGAGTAGTCAGTGTAGAAAACATTGTTGTTTAAGCCGACTTCCAGTGGTTCATTGCAATATTTAATTTTATGTATGAGGATAGGGGGAGTTTAGTTCTCCTGTTTCCAAACTTTACACGCATAGAAATTAATTTTAAAGCCTGTGTCTTGTGAAAACTCATTGTAAAGCACCTTTAGGCACATAGATGTGAGCTTTCTTTCCTCAAGACCCCAAAGTACTTCATTAATTTGATAAAATGAGCATATGTGACCTTTTATTCCAGAGACTATTCAAGGAGCTTACAAGTATAATAAATATGTGCAGTGACTTCTAGGGAAATGAGCAATGCTAGCCAAAAGTATTTGAACAATGACACATTTCCTGTTTTTTTTGTGGGTTTTTTTGTTTGTTTTTTTTTACTTCCAGCATACTGGAAATAAAACCTTCAGCTTAAATGTTTCGAGGGTGTTCTCATCATGTATTGAGCTAATTAGTGTGGGGAATGGTTGGTGCGTTTAAAAAAAAAAACATTCTGCCTCCAGTTGCTGGGAAGTGCAGGTGGACAATGATAGGGCTGCAGTCGCTGCACTTTTCATCTCGTGTGGTTGTTAAAGCCCTCAAATTAAAGCTCAAAGTCACTTTAACCACAGGGCTTACTCTCTTTCTTTCAGTTCAGAGAAAACGGGCTACAGTGTAGCACCAAAACAGCTCAGAAAGGTGCATTGTTCCTCGCCCTATTGAGGGCTGTGCATACATGGTGCAATTTTTCAAAGGTTTGAGGCAACCTTGTGCTACAGTGACTCAGATGGATGTAGGATTTGTTGTGCTTCATTTCTGTTAAAACAAATTAGATGGAGTTGAAGCTGAGAGTATTGAGAACAAGTTCAATAACACCAGTGTTACTGACTCATCGTTTCATGGCTGTAACTTCTCTTCCTCTCATTTTTCGGTGGAAGTAAAGACTGGAGAGGAAAAAAAAACATTTCACATATGTGTTTCTTATGATGGGTGAACAGGCGAAGAAGTGTGTTTGAAATTCTGGATTAGGCAGAACTAAAACTGGTAAAAATCTGATATTTTAAAGTTCAAACAGGAGGTTATGACTTTGGGAGTCAATTGTCATGCATTGAAAATTCACATCAGCTCAAAAATCTTAGAGTTATCCAATGTACGATGATATAAAATCGACAAAAGCTGCAAATTGTGGATCGTTGTTTCTGTTTTTAAAATAACAAACCATAAAAAGTAGTTAAAAGATGTCAATCAGGCTCTAGATTGCTTTGCTGAGGTGTTGAAATAAGCAGATGTAGAGTGAATGTGAAACTGCAAGTTTTTAAAGAGAATTTTAAGGAAAAGAAACGAGCTGCTCATCCTCCTCCTACTGTTTGATAGCAGTGTTTGAGCACTCTGATGAGTTTAATGAGTGCTGTGGAAGGCTGCTGATGACAGTGATGTATCAGTGCTGAAGATTGTAGTGTACTTAGGCAGAGAGTGGGGGATAAGGGCAGCAAACAGCAGCGTCATGTGAGCCAAATTAGCTCAGCGTGTTGTTTACGCAATGGATGCACGCCGGAGCCACTGTGGGACGCAAGGGGGTGTGTGTTCTGTGGTGGGGGATGGCGCGCACACACACACACAGTTAGTTGTTGAGGCTGTCACAGCCTTTGTGCTGCAGCCTCACAGTTCTACATACACTCGCAGCTCCAACAGGCGTGCGAGGACGAGGAGAAGTGTTTTCCTTTCCTGTGGATTTTAAGGCTCTTTCTTTTGTTCTCTTTTTTGGAAGCAGGACTTCAGTGTGTTTTCATCAGAGGATTGCTGGATGCGCATCACAGTTTTGTTTTATTTCTTCTTTTTTTTTCCCATGTGGGTGCACATCAGGTTGGGTACTTAATCACGGAGTATTTTTTGCTCTTTTGGATATTGATTTTCATAGTTGAGAGCAACAACCCCATGAGCTTGGAGTTGTTTTCTTCTTGATTGAGGATCGCTGTGTGACAGCAACATGCCTCAGCTCTAATTGCCAGGTTGATGAAAATGGGTGTAAGTCGGTGAGTGATTCATTGGTGATGTGACTGCATGACCAAGAACAACCACCAGGCAAGTGACAAGCATAGCCTGTTGTTGTGAATATAATGAACTGATGATTGTTTTGATTGTTTTTCTTTGTTTTATTCATGGAATAATGCCAGCGTTGGATAGACTTTTGGTTTTTATTCCTTTAGGATTTACTTTATTGCTTAAAATTCCTTTTACTGCACAAGTCTCATGGTTTCTACGTGCTGTCTTGGCATTTTTAAGTGTATTTATACAGCTTTAATGATGCACTGCAAGGAGTGATCATCAGTGAATTGTATTTTTTAGGTTGGAGGATTTGCTTGTTTTCTCCGCTTTGTATTAGAGGGTAAGACATCCTTTATTGATTCCTGTAGGAAATAAGTCTCTGCAGTTCACCTATCTTAGTTATGATCGGCAGTAGGCAGCAGCTGTGCAGCAGCTCCGGATGTGTACAGGTTCCTTGGTTAAAGCCACATTAATGGGAAAATTAACTTGTCATGTTTTTGATGCTGTGAAGATCATTGCAGACATGGGAGAACTGCTCAGAGAAGGGACCTGCTGTGAGGGTTGTGGACTAATGAGACATTTAAGGAGTTGAGGGAGGACTCAGTGAAAATGTTCACTATATTTTTGCATGATTTAGTAATAATTATAACCTAAACCAAGGACGTCAAACTCATTTTGCATTGCAGGTCATATACAGCCTTATGTTACATTAAAACTTCCATTTCTGTCTATGTGTAAAGAAATGTAACTACACATGTAGTCAATGTGATATCTAAATATAAGATAAAAGGTGCAATTTAAGGAGTTTGTCTCAGTTTTTGCACATGATAAAGGGCCGCTGTAGTAAATGAAAGAAATCTGTCAGTATGACTCTTTGTGCTTAAATTGTAAGAAGCAAATGTGTAAAATTATAGAAATGTATAAATTAATTACTTTGTATTGGGAATTTTATGACAGAGGTCTTTATCTATAGGAAAAGCTGTAAATATTGTGAAAATACAATTAAAAGTCAAAAATTTATGTTGTCCTTCACATTTTCCAAAGCTATTCAGTTGGCCGGTTTGGAGTCTTCACCAGGGTGATTCTGGTCCCCGGGCCTTATGTTTGACACGCCTGGCCTAAACAGTTAATCAGTCAATGTGCAAATGGTGAAATAGTTGAACTGATTAGCTAAATACAGAGAAACAGAATTAAAAAGAAAAACAATACCACATAAAACGGGTTGGGAAAGGTAAAAACAAACAACCCAGTCACATTTACAGTTGAGTTTTGTAGTTTTGTGAGGAGGGGAAGAAACTAACCTTTGATCCGGAGGGTGAAGCTGGTTTGCTAATCAACACCTGGAAGCATGTTTTACCTGTTAGGATTTGCATTAGGTTGAAGGTTATTAGCAGGATTACAAACCAAAAAGACAAAAGAAGTAGAGTAAGTTGCAGGTATTTCTGTATAATAACAGAAAGCCACAAGAAAAAGGTTAAAACTTAATATCAGGACATGGTTACCTGTTTTCTTTTTTATTATTTTTTTATTACAGTTCTTTCCAACAATATTCAGTTAACACATTAGCTTAGCTAATGATATAAAGGATCAAAAGAAACGTGTTTATGGTTGTTAGCGTTACACAGTTACGCTTCCTTCAGTATGTGCCAGAAATACATATTTACGGTCAGACAGTATTTCCTCTTTAGTCTTCCATATTTAGTTACAGTGACATGATTCTGCTCTTCTGTATTATTCTCTTGCCTCAGGTGCCTGGATGCATATTTTCTGGTCACACTTATTTGCAGACTTGTTTGCTTAGTCATGTTATTCCAGTTTTTCTACTTTGTTTGACTCTGACTGGTTATCTGATGCAGTTTTGCTGTGGTATGAAAATGAACACAGCATGCAAGATATTGGAAAAGCACACAGGCAGAGGAGGGAGAGGATGATTTTAATGATGCAGAAAACTGCTGTGCTTTTTACTGTTTTGAAAATATCAGCTGACTTGTGTTAAGTTTCTGAAGGTGGCAATTTATTTCTTTTTAGCACATTAAGACAAACTGGCTGTTGCTGGTTGTGGTAACCACCCACTTCTTCTTTTGTTTATTCTCAAGAAAATGGAAATACAGTGTGCACAATTTCCAAGGAAATTCTCCTCAAATACTGGCTGTTTATGTGTGCAAACCTCAAGGTTTTGTGAACTGTGTCGATTCGTTCGTGTTATTGTAAGCGAAGAGCAGTAAAATCATCTGTTTCCTGGAAGGATCTTGGACTATTCTGGACAGAGGGCAGATTGAACATTATCTGATTAAATTAGAGCTTTGATTGAATTTATCTTTTCTGGTGCAGGGCTGTCAAGGAAGGCGAGAGATGCTGTGAAGAAGAATTGAAAGATCTCAGGTTTAAAGGTTAATGCTCAACAGGAAGTCAAACGGGCAGCATGCAGTCTCACACTCAGGAGCAGCCACTGGCCCTCACTACAGTGAAGCCACACTATCCCACCAATGGGAAAGAAGAAGAGGTGAACACAGGTAAGACCCTGCACTGCTTTTTTTAACCATAATGTGGCCAGGGTGGTTTCATGTTGCAGCCCTCATCAGATCAACAGATTGGTGCGGTTGACACAGATGAAAATGCGTCTGAGGAATCTCACTAACAAGATGGGAAACAGAGAATGCCACTTGTGTCACAAAGACATGCTCTAATTCTCTCTGTAGATTTCTCCTTTAGGTCAGCAGTAAGGGTATGTCCCTGGCTGTTTATTGCTTGAACTGAATTCTCCTGTCCTCATGGCTTAGTCACGAGAAGCATGTATTTTTTCCTGTGTATTCAAAGATGGCTGTTATGTAACACCTATGCCCATACCGTTACGTGGAAGCCCACTTTACAGGCTGTTTTGTCATTGCACATGAACATGTCAGGATACGTTACTGGCCTGTATCCGAGGCACATTCTGGACTTGCAGTTGTTGTGCTACTTTCTCTTTCTAAAGAAAACATAAAATGTGAGCTAAATGCCAGTTTGATGTGTTTGCAATCCTGAGCGAAGGTGCAAATTTAAGTTTTTGTTCATGATGGGACATTTTTAACACTTCTTATACCTGAAACTGAACCAGTGGAGTATAAGTTGTAAAATGACTTTGATTTATCATTTAACTACAGGGAGTGCAAAATTATTAGGCAAGTTGTATTTTTGAGGAATAATTTTATTATTGAACAACAACCATGTTCTCAATGAACCCAAAAAACTCATTAATATCAAAGCTGAATGTTTTTGGAAGTAGTTCTTAGTTTGTTTTTAGTTTTAGCTATTTTAGGGGGATATCTGTGTGTGCAGGTGACTATTACTGTGCATAATTATTAGGCAACTTAACAAAAAACAAATATATACCCATTTCAATTATTTATTTTTACCAGTGAAACCAATATAACATCTCCACATTCACAAATATACATTTCTGACATTCAAAAACAAAACCAAAACAAATCAGCGACCAATATAGCCACCTTTCTTTGCAAGGACACTCAAAAGCCTGCCATCCATGGATTCTGTCAGTGTTTTGATCTGTTCACCATCAACATTGCGTGCAGCAGCAACCACAGCCTCCCAGACACTGTTCAGAGAGGTGTACTGTTTTCCCTCCTTGTAAATCTCACATTTGATGATGGACCACAGGTTCTCAATGGGGTTCAGATCAGGTGAACAAGGTGGCCATGTCATTAGTTTTTCTTCTTTTATACCCTTTCTTGCCAGCCACGCTGTGGAGTACTTGGACGCGTGTGATGGAGCATTGTCCTGCATGAAAATCATGTTTTTCTTGAAGGATGCAGACTTCTTCCTGTACCACTGCTTGAAGAAGGTGTCTTCCAGAAACTGGCAGTAGGACTGGGAGTTGAGCTTGACTCCATCCTCAACCCGAAAAGGCCCCACAAGCTCATCTTTGATGATACCAGCCCAAACCAGTACTCCACCTCCACCTTGCTGGCGTCTGAGTCGGACTGGAGCTCTCTGCCCTTTACCAATCCAGCCACGGGCCCATCCATCTGGCCCATCAAGACTCACTCTCATTTCATCAGTCCATAAAACCTTAGAAAAACCAGTCTTGAGATATTTCTTGGCCCAGTCTTGACGTTTCAGCTTGTGTGTCTTGTTCAGTGGTGGTCGTCTTTCAGCCTTTCTTACCTTGGCCATGTCTCTGAGTATTGCACACCTTGTGCTTTTGGGCACTCCAGTGATGTTGCAGCTCTGAAATATGGCCAAACTGGTGGCAAGTGGCATCTTGGCAGCTGCACGCTTGACTTTTCTCAGTTCATGGGCAGTTATTTTGCGCCTTGGTTTTTCCTGTTGACCCTGTTGACTATTTTGAATGAAACGCTTGATTCTTCGATGATCACGCTTCAGAAGCTTTGCAATTTTGAGACTGCTGCATCCCTCTGCAAGATATCTCACTATTTTTGACTTTTCTGAGCCTGTCAAGTCCTTCTTTTGACCCATTTTGCCAAAGGAAAGGAAGTTGCCTAATAATTATGCACACCTGATATAGGGTGTTGATGTCATTAGACCACACCCCTTCTCATTACAGAGATGCACATCACCTAATATGCTTAATTGGTAGTAGGCTTTCGAGCCTATACAGCTTGGAGTAAGACAACATGCATGAAGAGGATGATGTGGACAAAATACTCATTTGCCTAATAATTCTGCACTCCCTGTAAGAGAAGCTGAGGCGACATGCACTGACATATCGTGTAACTTAATGTTGGTGTTAAATTGCTTATTTTTGTGTTTCTTGTGTAAGGTGTCCCAAAAAACACAGTACAAGGCGCACATGTGTTCATATCTGCAGAAAATAGCCTGTTTGTCATCTGAAGTGTTGTCAGTTCCTCTTTTGATTGTATTTTCAGATGCAGGCACTTTTAATAGCATAACCATTTCAGTTAGCAGTTGTGTGTTGCACACAGGAAAGTTATCTCTGTTACCTCACCCATCTTATTGTCAGACTCTTTAAACTGATATCATGAATTTAAATTTGCACTAATAATGTTAAGTTGACACAAATACCCAAGGTACACCTGGACTAACCTCGAGGTGCTCTGTTGGGCCACAGGACACAGCTTGGAAACCACTGCGGTGGATTATGACAGATCTCATATGTACAGAATGAATTTACTATGCAGTGTGAATCTAGAACAGTTTATTCTGCATTGTCAGGCAGTCTCTATGTAATATGAAATTGTCTGAATTTTGGCTGATGATCAGAAACAAGAAAAAACATGTACTAATTTAATAATATACAAAGTGAAAAATGACCACTAAGGGGAGGAAGCCACGTATGTCCATTCATGGGAAAAATGAGAGCAGACACTTCAGTCTATTAGAAACAAACTCCATCAAAATAGCAGCTCGCTACCATCTCCTCTCATTACACAGAACAGGTTCAGTCCCTCAGTTTTCACTCTGAGGAGTCTCCAGAGATTCGGCACACACTGAAACACACACACAGACACACACACACAGCCTTCACATACTTCACTCACACAGAAACATACTGATGGGGAAAAAAACCCTGACGCATGCCTCGACTGCATCAGCTTCAATCACCTTCAGGAGAAACATTAATGACATTATGTAAGACAACCTGCAGCACGCTGTGCACGCAAACTGCCTCCAGATAGTTTACTGTGGATTTTGTGCTTAGGCAAAATTAGCTACATTTACAAGAAATTACAGCTCTGTGTTTAATTGCTACCTGCATTAGGGATGCACTGAGATATGGGCCAACAGCTGCTTAGGCCTGTTAATAAATAAGATGACATTTTCCAGTGGCAGTGCCTGATGTTCTTGTTGTGTAACAACAATTTTAAACTGTCTAAATATTCAAAGGGAGTGTGATGAAGAGCTGAAAGCCTCCGTTCTTATTAGGTATATTTCCTTGTTTCCTGGGCACGAATGAGGCAATAAGTAACAGTAAAAACAAAAATCAGCTGGGAGCTAAATTGTTGTTTTAAGTATCTGTCTTATTGTTGGTTAATGTACAGTTGACTTTTGTTCATTTAGATGCAGATTCGATGGAGGAAGAGGTGGAGTTTAACTGGGAGGAGTACCTGGAGGAGAATGGGGCCGACGCTGCCCCTCACACCAACTTCAAGCATGTGAGTGACTGTCTACAAACTTCACCTGACATGTTAATCCTTTAAATACAGCCTCATAGATAAGTGCCATATGCAGAGATCCTTTAACAACACATGGGAGAGAACCAAAACAGGGCAGTGCTGTGTTCAAGCCTCAACAGAGGATTCAGTGTCTTTGTTTCCTTGTGACGCACGCGTTGTTGGGCGACCTTTGGCATTTCTTTTTCTTTTTTTTAAAATACCATTTTAGGTACCTAATTAGGTACCAAAGAAAACATGACAATAGATGCAAATAAATAACATAATAAGGACCAGCTGTTCATTCACTTTTCCTGAGACTATATTTGAATGTTATCATCATACCCAGTCTTTCCTGTTTTCTTGCCCTGAAGTAGGTGTGGCAAATGAAAGCAGTCATTATAATGATATTAGGACATTATCTAAGTATCACCAGTGTAGCATTTTTCTCCTTTCAACAATGTGTTCATATGTCTTTCTTGATAGTCTTGGACTACCACATTTCTGGCCGAGTGAATTTTTTGAGGATTGTTTTCTGTTGGGCAAATCCAGACAGCATGATTTTTAGTCAAAACAAACAGCACTGTTTGTGTTTGTCATAATGAATACCAGTCAGTGCCACCAGTGCAACAGTGTTGCTTTTTGTTGTGTTTTTGTGATAGTTTTTGGACAAAAGTGGAGCTCTGTATCGCAGGATTAGGATATACAGTATGAGACTTCAGAGCCACACACAATAGCGTCTTAGTAGGATTTAATTCATTGTTGCTTTCGGCCTTTTTGTGGAATTTACAAATTTGTATTTGTCAGATCCTGATGAAGACTTGGAGTCAATTTGGTCTATTATGCTTGCTGAACTGCTGCAAGAATAAATTTATTACATGATTTTATCCTAAACAGAGCACCTTTTTTTTTACTATCGACCTTGTTTATGCTCTAGTTTTGGATAAGCTTTCAGAGCCATGTAGCACTTATAAATGAATAAATAAATAAAAGAGTATTTCCAAACATGGAATTTATATGTATATTGATTATGTATTTGCATGGAGTTTGCTCACAAATCCTGTGCTTTGTGTGGTGTCCAGACATGTCATCTTTTTGAGATGCATGACGTATGGCAGACCAGTCGTTCCTACTTGCAGCAAAACACTCAGATAGACATGTGCAGTCTGTGTGAAATCTTCAGCGTGACATTAACAAGGTTATTCTGTTGTTAAAGTAATATCAGAACATGAAACTTGAAAGTATAAAGCTCAAGCTCAGTGACTCAGGTTTCACTGTGTTATATTTTATGGGGTAAACTCTCAGTTGGTGCAGCAAGTTACTCAGCTAGCCAGAAGACAATAAAACAGTTTCGAGTAGGCACTAAAACATCTGCATGTTAAAAATCAGCACTTTTTGTGCAAAACTCGCACCAGAGGCTGTGTGGCAAAGTGGCAAAATACTGAGCATGCTAGATATGACTGCGCTGCACTATGCCCAGATCATTATCTTTGTGTGAACTAGAACTGGGTTACAGTTTTAGTTCTCTAGAAAGCTGCATTATCAGATATCAAAACAATGTACCACAGCCTAGAGCTTGTTTAAAAGTGAAATCTATATAATCACTACTGATGCTACTCAGACCACAGATTTTTGGAGAGCTAAGAGGTGAAAGAGAAAGGTACTTTTCTTGGTAGTGAGTCTATAGGCCAACTGTGCTCTGCTTTGCTCTGATTTGCTAGGCTGAAGTTGGTTTGGGCTGTCCTGGTCAGGGCCAGCTGAGGGGTAAACCGGGCCTTGAGTCGACCATCACCGACTATGTTGCCTGCTTAACATGTCGAATTCACCTGCTGTCGCTGATGTTTAGTGTCCATCTCACAGCTCTCCTTCCAGCTGAAGTAGCTTAAATATGTTTATTAGAAGGTGGAAATTGTTTCTGTCTGCTCACAGAAACCACAGAAGAAAGACTAGTAGGGAAGTGGTTTGTCTTTGTGGGCCAGCTGAATGTTCAAGCCGCTGAAACCGAAAACTGTGTTTAATGTTATTTAATTTACATTTAAACCGTTTGGCTTGGTGTCTTTTATGGCATTTTAGTATTTAATTCTGTGAGCCACCCCAAAGGAAGTTGCTCAGGGGTCACCAACTAGTTCACCACTTGTCCAGTTTCCTCAAATTTGTTTTAGGGACACACCATACGGAATATATGCCAGGTTTTTAATGTATTCCTCTTTAGGATGCACCTTGGTGGTGGATAATTACTATTTTATTCTTGTCAGACTGTATCATATTTGGCTTTTTGGGATTTAGTTAAAGAAACTGAAACAATTTGTGTTTTTGTGACAGGCTATAGTAACAAAGTGCCTTAAGATATCATTTAAAATAAGTTTCCTGTGTGTAGATGGGTCCACTGGTTCATTCTTAGAGTTAGGTGTTGCTTTTTATGCTTCAATAATTCACAGGTCTGTGCTCAGCGATTTAACAAACAAAAAACGCATTTCTCCAAAAGTGGTCAGGTACAAGGACTGTACTGAATATCTGTGAAAAAGTAGCAAAGGTCCAAATAAAAGTCTGGCTGCTTGAAAGCAAAATATAAAGGTGGGGGTGGCTCAGGATTTTTGCACAGTACTTTATCTCAGTTGTAAGTTAGTGTATGGGCTCAGAATGTGGTCATAAATATTTTGTACTTGTAAATCGGTTTTGTACTTGTAAATCAGGATTTATATGTGTAAAAAAAATTTGTGTGTGCGTAAAAAAGATTTGTGTGTGCGTAAAAAAGATTTGTGTGTGCGTAAAAAAGATTTGTATCTGTAAAAAAAAGATTTGTGCGTGGGTAAAAAAGATTTGTGTGTGGACTTAGAAAAAAAAACCCTGCAAGTTACAAGTACGAATTTTGACCCTATTTTTCTTCCTTTCATCTGATTGGTCAATGTCATGTCAATCACAAATATAACAATCCAATCAGAGAACAGATGGGTTTGGCTGTCGGAGGGGCACTTTTTTTGAACTGCAGGTCCTTGAAGGGTAGCAGCTAGGTCCCCTAATTTTCAGTAGCTGTTGAAAAGGTAAAGTTGTGGTATATGAGTGGTTAGAAATACCATTATTACTTTAGGATTAGTTTAACACAAAGTCAGGGCTGACCCAGGACCATTGCTGTGAGTCACAGTGCGCAGCATAAAAGTCCTTTCACATCGGACGCAGGATGTGCTGCTAACTGCTAGCTAAAAGCAAAGGATCCAGAATTTGTTGCGCTGGCTGCTGGGCTCTGTGGGTTTTTGCAGCAGCTCTACCTGTACTAGATGCACCTGCTCCTTGTCTTTTCTATCTCTGACTTTATGTCCTCTACAAGAGTTTCTGGGGTTTTTTTTTGCTAGTTCTTCAAATGTTCAATAAAAACATCTATGCTAATTCATAACAAAGAAAGCTTTTGTAATGAAGACTGTCATTTCCAAAACACTGCCCGCCCCTACCCCGCAGTCCGCAGCGCTGTTGAAAAGGCTGTGGAAGTCCCTATATTAAACACGTAGACCTGTGACACAAAAATCACCAAACTCGGACGACCACAGACTGTTTTCCTTCATGGTGATGAAGGAAAACGCTGGGTTGGCATGTAAAAGGGCATTTATTCCCTTCAAGGACCTGCAGTTCAAAAAAAGCGCCCCTCGACAGCCAAACCCATCTGTTCTCTGATTGGATTGTTACATTTGTGATTGACATGACATTGACCAATCAGATGAAAGGAAGAAAAATAGGGTCAAAATTCATACTTGTAACTTGCAGGGGTTTTTTTGTCCACACACAAATCTTTTTTACGCACGCACAAATCTTTTTTACACATACAAATCTTTTTTTACCCACACACAAATTTATTTTACACATACAAATCTTTTTTACGCACACACAAATTTTTTTTTACACATACAAATCTTTTTTACACATACAAATCCTGATTTACAAGTACAAAACCGATTTACAAGTACAAAATATTTATGACCACATTTTGAGCCCATATTAGTGCTCTACTGCTGGTGTCTGTATGTACATAGTTTACTTTCTCATCATGCAGTAAGTGGGAACAAAGTCCCCCGGGTCTCCCTCCTCCTGTGTGCAGCACACACGCAGATCCACTGCTCTGCCTGTGCTGCTGCCCAAATTAGAGATTAGTGTTATTGCAGATGGCACTACATGAATAGAGGACAACATTAAATTGTAACAAACCACCCCCACTCTCCACACCCCATATCCTAGTTACAATAGCTGGCTCTAACAGCTTTCCTAGTTACTTTAGATCAGCATCCAAAAATGTAGCACTAATAATTTTATCAAGGAGTCTTTGTTTTTCTTCTTAAACAGAGGGTTAGTTTCAGACTTAAATTTCACTACTGATTAATTACAGGGTTAATAATAATCATATAACGAACAAAAAACGCATGTGGTTTTACATATCTATCTATCTATCTATCTATCTATCTATCTATCTATCTATCTAATTATTTTATTATTTTATTATTTTATTATTTTATTATTTTATTTATTTAATTTATTTAATTTTTTTTTTTACTAGCAGTCCTCCAGAAAAGACACCCTATAAGTAATAGTTACTCAGCTTTGCCTCCATTAATACATTACATCACAGGAGAGGGCCAGATGGGCGAATAGAGCTGATCCTGGATGCGAAGTCTTTATCCACCTCAGATGACCGTGTGTTTGTCCAGCGGAGCAGCTGTCTGCTCTTATGAGACTCACCGCGCTCAGCTGCTGGGAGGACGGGCTTCAGAGGTGTAAAATATGTGTGTCAGTGTCTCACTTTCTTACGTCACTGAGTGTTGAGTGTAATAAAACCAAGATTAAAATATGTGAGTTTTACAAGTGCGCCTCAATGTTGGACAAACTGTCTGTGGTGATTTGAGGGGACGGGGTTTCTTGGGAGCCTAAATTGCCCTGTTGGTAAGTGGATTGAGTCACTGGGAAACAGACCATGAATTCCCCAGAAAAATGTGATTCAGTAAAGTGCAGCCCTCATTTCTCTCTCTGCCTGGACAAATTGAAACAGTGATTTCTCTTGGGCTTGTGCACACACATCCCTGCGCGCGCGCACACACACACACACACACACACACACACACACACACACACACACACACACACACACACACAGTCAGTGTTTGCTGCTGAGGCTGCCCGTAGCTCTCTTACATAAGCCAGCCAGAGTGATACAGCACGTTTGCATTGTTGTAGCAGGAAGTCACGGGGCCATTTGTATTGTGTTTATTTCTAAGATGTTGGCTTTTCCATTCACGTGTGTGTGTGTGTGTGTGTGTGTGTGTGTGGTGTTTTTTCTTTTTTTCTAGTGTTGAATGTGAACATCCTGCTGGGCTTGTAATGTTCTCTAGAATTGTACAGCAGCTTGTGGCTATGGTGGAAATGCATTATTCTTTTATATACAGATTTATCGCTTTTTCTGCACAAGGACAAACTGAGAGGCTTTTATTTAACCTGAGGGATTGTTTTAGTCTTTTTCTGAAAGTAATTTGGTTTGGTGAATATTAAAATCTCACCTACACCCGTCTTACATGCTGTTAGTAGCACTGTAAAGCAGTTCTTAGGCACTCTCAGCACTTGATCCTGTCAGTAAATATGTAATATCAGGTGATACACTATTGATAAAATACATGTGAGATTAGATATCACACTGTTGTTCAATTACTTCCTTTAAGGAGGTGATGTGATTGGTTTGTTAGCAGGAGTACTCAAAGTGCCATGAATAGATTTGCTCTAAATGTTTTCCAGAGGTGAGGCTCAGTTAAACGTAAATAATTAACTTTTAGAGTCAATCCAGATCTGGATGTGGATCAAAAAATTCAGATCATAATTTAACAAATACATAGCAAAGTGAAATAGGCTGAAATGGGGTGGAATTGACAAGAAAATGTCACTTTTTCACATGAACCCAGGAGTAAGTAAGGTTTATTTATATAGTGCTCTCAAAAAATAACAATACAGAATAAGATCCAACAATTAAAATAGTATACATTTATAAATAGAAGTCTGAACAGAAGGGTCCTAAGTTTCTTTTTAAAGATATTAACAGTGTCCACAGATCTTACGTCCAACAGAAGCGCCCAGTCACCTTTTGTCTTTGTTTTAGTCTTTAGCCTGGATATAGGTACAGCATTGATCAGTAGACTCCAGAGATCTAGATGTCATGTATGGTTTTAGTAGCTCACTGATATATGGAGTCTGGAGTCTCACACTGTTATTGTTGGTTATTTAGTCAAATGTCAGAAAATTCCCATCATCATTTTGCATGAGGACATCTCCGCCAACAAACTGAAAAAAATTCCAGTTACAAGACAGAAAGTGCCTGGAAATGGCATCTTTAAAAAAATGCATGGGTGGAAATATCCTGACCTTTAATATCTGATGTAGGTTCAATTCCAGAAACACCAGATTGCACATAACGAATATTCCTGCATTACAACTTCCTGCATGCTCTTGTCTTTGAATCTTCATGCTTTCTGTTTGTAACACTTTTCTTTCATTAGTTTGTCTAGTCTGAAGCTCGAGCCATGACGGTCCTAATGAAATTCTCAAGGGTTGTTTTCTTTGGCCTCCTGCAAAGCAAGGAAAGACACTAAGCAACTGTTTTCACAGGCTGTGAAGCACTTCGCATAAGCTGACCTTTGTGTGTAAAATGAGTGGAGTTCCCTTTAACGCTCGTTTTGCTACTGTGAATACTGAGTTTTGAAACAGCGCCTGAACTCATCCCCCACACAGTGTTATTAATATTATTTTGGTTATGTCATACACCCCTACTGTCACTACTTTAGTTCCACAAAAAAAGACTGTTCCTCTTTTTTTTTTTTTTTGTTCATTTGTCAAATTTACCTAGTTTATTCCTTTTTATACTTTTTTTTTTTATAGTTTATTATGGATGTAGTACCAACCTACAGTGTAAAGATCAGGGAGGTCAAGCAGGATGTAAACAAACTTCATGCTTATCACCCTTATTTTAAAGCCAAAGTATCCAAAGGGGCCACAAACCTGCACACTGAAGTGTGGTTCATGGTTGACCTGTAATATTTCAGCTGTCAGACACAGTTTATATGTACAACCAGAGTTTATAAATGGAAATTGACTTCTGATCCTCTGATTGTGTTCATGCCCTGTTGGTCTCCCAAATGTCAGTGTTAACTTCAATTTTTAAGGAAAAACAGTAAGACAAACGTCTTAAAAAAAACAAGCAAAAAAAAAAGATTATAACTTGAAAGTCCTTTTGTTTTCCTCTATAGGTGGAGATCAGCCTTCAGAGCAGCTTCCAGCCTGGCATGAAGCTCGAAGTGGCCAATAAGAGCAACCCAGACACTTATTGGGTGGCCACCATCATCACTACATGTGGCCAGCTGCTGCTCCTGCGCTTCAGTGGCTACGGCGAGGACCGCAAGGCTGACTTCTGGTGTGATGTCATGACAGCTGAGCTGCACCCAGTTGGCTGGTGTGCACAAAACAACAAGACCCTCATGCCCCCTGAAGGTAGGAAGGATTACTTTGATGCACCCGTGCACCACGCACACATTTAGATCTCTGTATCATAAAGGGTCCTCTTGAACCACTGTGAAGATAAACAAAATCCTGGTCAAAGGTTACTGAAATACGCAGCATTTATGAAATTTACACAAGTTTTACTCACTTCTGTTAGAAAATCAGCTGGTAATACTTACATCTCTGGTACCATGACAGATTATGCTGTTTTGTAAGAATAAAAATCAGTTCATTTCTAATTCAAAACTAGCTTTTGAAAACTAACTCAAATGTAGTCTAAAAAATTTGTAGTGTTTCAACC
Organism: Copadichromis virginalis; assembly: GCF_057382275.1. Classification (NCBI taxonomy): domain Eukaryota; kingdom Metazoa; phylum Chordata; class Actinopteri; order Cichliformes; family Cichlidae; genus Copadichromis; species Copadichromis virginalis. The sequence goes on from NC_140634.1 coordinate 22,806,093, forward strand.
TTTAAAAAACTGAAAACACATTCCCATTAAAAATCCAGTGCGTTGTGCACCCTCCCCTCCAAAGCAAACTCTGCATAAGGAATAAAACTGAGTGTCAGCTAACAGCAGCTAGTAGAAAGGCAGTTTTATCTTGTGAAGTCAGTTTGTCTAGCCGGTACTTTGGGGGGAAACTATTAGTGACAGAGCGATGTGAGCTAGGAGCAGATAAGCCACAAATTAATGTTGATGCTTTGGTCATTGCTCATGGAAACTGATCAAAAAACCTTCTTCTGATCAAAAGGTGTCAAAATCAGCGCTGGTATAGGAGTGGAAATGGAAATTTGGTTCAAAGTTTTCTCCAGAACGTGTCATCTTTTCCAACCGTTGAAACGATGTCCCTCTGTGTTATCTGGGAATCTCTGAGCGCCTACAACTTTCTATCACTGAAATGCCAGCAAAGAAAACCTGCTCATACACTTGTCTCTAACAGGCAGTGCCACATAGCCCGTGTTGCAGGGTAACACACAATGGCGAGCAAAAAGTACTTTGGCTTATTAACTGCAGCTCATTTGCTTTTCCTCTCTTCAGGATTTCTTTAGTTTACAATAATCTGAGCAGTGCTTGTAAAAATAGACACATAATTACTATAAACAAGGGTTAACCACATGTTGGTTGTCAAATCTGTATATACCGTATACAACGTTAATGTAAACTAATTTGCTCTTTTAAAATAATAGTTTTATTCAAATTATTACCTTTTGCTTCAGTGCAGTGAGTTTGTTTTCTTTCTGTCCTGAGAAGAGGATGCTATATTTGGTGTGACAATTGACAGTTGTAGTTGTGACGTTAATGCACCCACACACACAGACACACACACACACACAGGTTAACATGAACACCTCCCATATTTACTTTTCAAAGAATGCTTTAAGTAAACTGAGTGGAAAGTCAGGTCTCCTGAAAGAATTTTTTTTTTTTTTGTAATGGCTGCTCAACTGCCATTTATCCAACCGAAGCATCACACCCATCACATCCATCCCATTCACCTCAGCCAGGTGTTAAACGAAGGCAGGATACCTGTTGTACAAAAGGAGCTTCTTTTTTTTTTAGTCTCCACTTTTGCACTTCCATTCAGCCTTACCCAAACAATACATCCTTAACTTCTTAGAAAATCTTGTCCCTTTCACCACAACTTTGTCAAAGCTTTCACAGCTGAGATATTTTTCCACATGCAGCTCCCCCTCAGATAGATGACTCATCCTCCCAGGCTTGTTCAGACCATTTATTTTTCTCGACACTTTCCCTCCTGATGGATAGATGCGCCGCAGTCGTTGTGGAGATGACCTGGATTTTCACTTGACTCTAGTGTCCTTGCCCTCACATCGACTCCATGTGTCCTTTTCAGTCAGAAACTGTTCTTGTGGAAAGTGATTATACAATATCTGTTTCCACAAGGTGATGATTCACATTCGCATCTCAGGGGATAATCATTCAAAAAGAAAACAGATCAAATCTGCGTTTTGTGTGGTTCAAGTTGCAAAATGCAGATGAAAATGCAGGTGAAAGCATCTGCAAGTACTGATTGTTCCGCTATCAATCAGTGACGTGGTTTCCCCAGGTATTTGACAGCAATGTTTTAAAAAACAAAACAAAACAGCCATCACGAGTTCCCAAAATCCAACCTGACATATAAATATAATTTTTTTTTTTTCCAAAGTTTACATAAAAGATTACGAAAAATTAATGAAAAATAAATTAAGCAAAATATCAGAAGATTTGGAAAAACTTTTCTGTCGTTCGGTTAAACCTTTTCAGTCTGAAGAATTCAATCTGATGTGAAGCGTGCGTGTTGTAAATTTACAGTTTTTGCTTCCTTTTTTTTGAATTGCAAATGATTTGAAGGAATTGTGATCCATGGTTGTGCCATTTTATGATTGTTTTAAAATCACGACTTATATTTGCATTAGCTGCAGGAACAAGTCAAAGAAATGGTTTTACTGAACAGTTTTGCAACATTTTTTACTTTCAGGTTGTTGTTTTTTGTTGTTGTTACAGCATTCATTGGGCAAAAGGAAAAAATATTGTGTTTTTAAATACTTTTTGGCTAAATTCATAATCATTGTGTCATTTGCTTAAGGAACCATGTCAAACTCTGGTCTCTAAATCAGATTGTCTGATCTGTGTGTTCCCAACCATCCACCCTGACCTCCTTCCAGAATACATAAATAAATAAATAGATAGATAATCCATAAAGCAGGATGAAAAGATTAGAGCAACAGACTAGTCTAAAAGTAGGTAAACAATCGAAACTGAGCACAGTGTCATATTTCAGATTAGATCCTGCTCATACAAGTAATGTGCGCGCCTCTTAGATGTCGCTGAAGTGTGTCCAACTTTGCGCCACATGTCACACACACAAAATATCAGATTAGTTTGCTTGGTGTGGCTAACAATTAGCAGTTGCACAATTCTTCGGTCATGTAATTATATGTCACACAAAGCCAGAATTCAACTGCTCATTTTCTTAATCAATGGAGTAGTGCATTAATAAGATGAAAAGAAGATGAACCTGTTTAACCAGCTGGTATTTCAGCTAATGGCAGCAATGTTTGATGGTGTAGTCTGCTAGCTGTGGACATCCTTCCTATACACAGGCAGGTTATTATGAATAACCACGTGTGGCACAGATTTCCAGAGGGAGATACATGCACATCCCAAAAGCCAGCACCTTGCTGGAGGCAGACCTTAAATGCATAAGAGACACAAAAAAAGTGAGGTCAGTATCAGCAAAGAAAGAAAGAAAGAGAGCCATGCAAACATCTATAACTGAGCAGGGTTACCTTTTAAATTCTGTGGGTTTAAAATAATTTCACAATTTCTATCCATCATCCATTCTATCCATCATACTTTCATCAATTTATGATAAATTGATGAAAGTATTTGCAGGTGTTAATAAAAAAATGTGTTTTGCACTAAAAAGTCGGTTCCAATTATAATATAACTAACCACTGATATTAACTAGCTCTCTGTCTGCCTGTCAGAAAGCTTATACATGTATAATTATGTGTGTGTGTGTGTGTGTGTGTGTGTGTATATATTCTACTAATGATGGATGGCTGACACCACTGCATGTTAAATGATGCAAACTGAGGCGTATATCATGTAATGGAGTCAGTGTTATATTCCCCAAAGAATCTTCTGCAACATAGTGTCAATGTGTGACCCCTACGAGTTCTTTGTCGCTTCATTTCAAGGATTTGCATCATAGTATGCACATTTTGTGTGTGTGCGTGTGTGTGAGTAAGTGTATGTATTCTTAGTAAGCTGGAGTATGAGAGCCAAGTGTGTATTTTTGACTGCTTTCACCTGTGTTACAGTTACCTGTTTTATTTGTTTCCTTTTTTGTTTGTTTTTATTTCTCAGATAACATTTACCTAAGAAAAGGTAAGCAGCTCTAACAGAGCCTCTGACTAACTCACCTGCCTGGCTCACTAGTGGCTAACATGAAATCAACACTGGGTCAGGCTTAGGCCTCAGAGCTGCATGTACAGTGTGCCCCCCCCCCCCCCCTTCCTCCTCCTCTTCCTCTTTTCACCTCTGTACAGGGCGTGACCTCACAGCCCTGTTGTCATGTCTTGCCTCTTCTTGCATGTGACTCCTTTCTAGCTGAATGTTGAGTGAGAGTGTCTTAGCAGAGTGATAGCAGTCACACACACACACACTGCTGTTTGTGCCTGTGCTCTTATGATAACTAGTGCAGAAACGAAGCTGCTCAGTGAGAAGTGTGATGCTTTGATAAACTGGCCGTCTCCACCAGCGAGCTACAAACAAACAATGATTTAGAAGAAGGTCACTAGTGCATGTTTGAAGAGAGATCAGAGGTTAAAGGACTGCTGTGTCTGCCAGATATGATCAATACGTGTCACCAGTTCTATGGGAACTTTTTGAGGCAATAGTTTGAAGTGTTGATGTTATGTTTTTTTTTTTTTTCTTATGATGAGCAAGTTTGATCAAAAAAGAACACAATGCAGTTTAAAAGGTATCTTTAGTTGCTCTCGTTGCATGTTGAGACTTTCCAGATAGGATGCATATACAGCATATAGCCTTGGAAGTAAAACGTAAAAAAACATAATCAGATGCACTGGATAATTTCAGAACTTGGATTTAGGCGTGGTGTAGTACTGCTTCCCCACCTTTTTCTTTGTTTTCTCAGTGTTTACTTTTTTCTTTTTATGGATGCAAGTGCGTGGGCGAGAGTAAAGCTGTGAGGATGAAGCCTTTTTCTCTGCTTGTGATTTGGTTGGAAGTTGTTATAAAATATATGTCAAGTCTTATATATCAAGTGCTTTTTATGCATCAGGTCTTTATTTGTACATGTTACAGGTTGGCTGCTAAAAGGATCAAGCCGTGTGTGTGTATATTGACCCAGGAACACTAGTTTTTAAAATAAAGACAGTAGACCTCGAGAGAAAAAAGCTCTTAGGTTGCTCAGTGAAGTGTAGCTTTTTTTAATTTTAGGGTATTTTTTGTTTTGTTTTTAACTGTCGAGTCATGCTGTGTTGTATTGTTGAGTCTAGCATGGCTCTGTTTCAAATTGATAAGCAAGTTGTTTTTATCATTTATCCTTGGTGTAACTTTTGGCTTTTGATCTTCTTTTAATCTTTGCTCTCTTGCTTGTGAATTGCATTTTGTTGTGTGTATTATCCATTTTCTAAACTGCTTGCACTGATGCAAGGTGCTCACTTTGGTTTGCTGTCATAGTTCAGATAGTTTGAAGTCAGTTGGCTTATTATGCCACATACATTAATTAGGGCTCAGTGGAGGACTGCTCTTTGAAAAAATTTAAGCAATATTTTTATTCTTTACAGTTTTCAAAGTGTGTTTTTTTTTTTAAATGTGTTTGATCTTCGATGCAGATAGGCTGCAGGCTGTGGTTTAAGTAATGAGTAATGCATTTCTTGTGCATTAACCTCTCAGGTTATCTGCAGGTTTTATATTTAGAAACAGCAAGCTTGTGTTCATGTCATTCTGAAAAGACAAACAAATGCTCAGCGTGCACTCAGACTCATGATTCTTCTTAAAACTGTGCATATTGAAGCATGGAGCAGAACGGTCTCTCTGCAGGATCTGTAATAGTAGTTTGGAAGCTTTTCATGGTTTTGCACGCTCTTCTTAAGTAACACTGTAGTGGCTTAGTGCTGCCCTTTAAATACAGGGGGGATTTTTTTTCAGGTTTTCCTGGAATCACCTCATAATCCTGACACAGGTTAAGCATATGCTTACATACTATGTGTACTTGTAGATGCCACTGGAACTGTACGTATTTTACACCTTTTCAGCTTATATACGCATGTGACATGATGTGTCACAGTCATATAAGAGCTTCTGTTTGCACACAGATAAAGTGGGTGGGAGTAAAGCACACAATAATTTGTTTGCAGGAACTGGTAGATATGTATGTTATGGACTCTTTTAATATCACAGCACATTTGCAGATTATTTGGTTTATTTGCCCTTGGCTATGTGTTACAGACCTCATTTGGAAACCCACTGCCTTAAAGGGTTAGTTTGTCCATTTAAATAAATAAAACTAGAAATAAAATGTGGATGATGCTTGTATTTAGAATGAAGAGTGTGTAAAGGCTCATTTATGTTATCAATTAACCTTTATAACACAGATCTTGTGTTATGTCTGAATAGTATGACACAGGCAGATATCTGGCATAGTTTGGGTGAAGCAGTCCTTACGGAAGCAGGAATTTTACTTCAGATCTCTGAACCAGTGATAGCTCCAGGAAACGCAGCATCTCAGGAGACTGTTAAATTTGCACATTTTGAAGGTTTCATTATTACAGAGAACAGTTCAAGCACAGGGAAAGGCTTTTACGTAAAAAGCTTTAAGATGAGATTTAAAATGTGGCTGTGATTTTCCTTTTTCTGCTCTGCTCTCTTCAGAGTTTCACAATGACTCCTCCTGATTGCCTGACTGGTGCTGCTGGCCTACATTAAGCAGGAGCACAGTCGTTTGTAAAATTTCTCACATGAGGCTCACTTCTACAATTCAGGACTCCCTCAGAAAACCGTTTCACCTTAGTTTGTTTCCAGGTTGTGAAAAACCTGAATACCAGTTCATTTACATATTTGATTTGCTTGGACAAACCACATCGACCAAACACACCTTAATCCCTTGTCAAACTTGCTTATTCAGTCATGAAACTTGCACACATACACAGTCCTTCACTTGAAATGCTGCTTTACTAACTAATGTGCTCCTAAAATCAGCGCCTATTTTAATCAGCATCTTCTTTTCTTCTTTTTTTTTTTTTTTTGAAAGAACTGCGAGCACTTCTCTCCCATAATTTGCTTATTTCTAGAAATAAAAAAGTCATCTCAAAGACCGTGTAAGAGGGGTGAACTGTTTCTTTCCACTTCGCCTGTAATGTCCTATTTCCGCTCCCGCTGTTGGAAAATCAGCTTATAATTAGCTGCGTCGTGCTAAATTACAAACAAACACATTTCATTTGGAAATTTTGCTCCAATTAAAAGGCTCATGCTAGTTGAAGAAGCAAAGTTTTGACAGGTAAATGTAGAACTTGTTTTCTGTCACGTCTGCAGGTGAGCCGACAAATTAGTGCATGAAGACAGTGAGAGTATAATTGAGACCACAATAGACACATGTGAAAGTTTCACTCTTTTTGAAGCTTTGGGGTCAGAGTGAGAAAACGAGGCCTGTTCAGGCAGTCGAGCTGCTCCTGTGAACTCATTGTCTCATGTGCATGTATGTAATTCTGTGTGAGTGCATGTGCGTGTTCGTGTGTCCACATGTGTTATGTGAGTATACATTTATCCATTCACATAAAAAGCCTTGTACATAACAAGTTTAGTTATGTGGGAAGGTAGCTGCTCGCTGAACAAATCCTGATGGAGATCATTTGCATATTGAATTCACCACACTGCTTCCTGCCTGAGCCGGCTGGAGATGACGCTCTGAGATAGACCTGTTTTCCTTGCTGTGTGTGTGTCTTTGTGTCAGTTGTATTGTCGTGTTGTAAGAGGCTGCATTCAGGCTTACAATTGCATTGTGGGGAGAAAAATGCAAAGGACAGCTGATTGATTGGGTTTGCTTTGCTTTGCTACCACTCAAAAATACTTTGCTTTCATTAAAGATCCCAAAATAGTTTATTGTACCGATTAACAAAACAGATCCTTTTTAAGTTTTTGAATCATCAGTTTGTCTATACAACCTTACAAAATGGTAACAAATAGTACATTTCAGTTTCTGAAAGTTGAAGATGATGGTTTACAATTGGTTGTTTTCCTTCACTGTGAGCTCAACACCTAAAAATTTACATTTTACAACTGAATGTTTTTATTTTTGTTTATTTATTTTTTGACTTTAAAGAACAGATTCACAAGGAAAACAGTTACTGAGCTTTTCTTTCCACTAACTCTTTTATCCAGCTAGGTAAAAACGAGATTAGAAGAGCTGTACAAAGTGCACTAGATACGGATGTGATTTGATGTAAGCGTTCCCCTTAAACAATCAAAAAGGAAAATGAAAAGCAAAGCAGAAGGGAGGAAAAGTGCAGGAGGAGCAGACAAAAAGTAACAAATACAAATTCTGTGCATTAAATCACAAATACTCAAAACAGCTTGAAGTTCTGCAGGTTATCCTACAGTTATAGAAATGATAATAAAAGACGAAACAGTGTTTGTTTTTTGTTTTGTTTTTTCCCCACATTGAAACGGATGTGGAGGGAGTGATTTTTAACGGGCTGGGCTTGGCAGGGGAAAAAAAGTGCCATCATTTGATGTCGTACGACTGGAAAGAATTTATAAAACGCACCAGTAAAACATCTCTCACGGTTCATATTAACTCAAAATAAATGACTAATCTTGTGATGTCTGACAAACTCCAACCTTATGCTGAAATCCAGCAGGAGCAAAATTCCTGTAAAACAAGGTGGCTGAAGTCAGATAGATACTTCACCACGGCTCCCTGCTGTAACCTCCAGATTTGCATAAACTTACAACAGTTGCGCGTGTGTGTGTCTGTGTGTGTTTCTCTGATAGATTATAGAAAAGCTAATTTGTGTTTATTTGCTTTCTGCGTGATTAGACTGCATTTCCATAAGGACTCTGAGACTAGGTGGTTTTTCATGAATTAGAGCACAGTGTTAAAAGCAGTTTACAGCAAAACTGAAGTACACAGTTACAAACACACGAGCGTGCACGCACATATCTTTACTGTATGTGTCCGGCTCCTGGGGGGCTCTTACTGCTTACCGCTAAGGTAATCATATTTACACAAATTGCTTTAATATCCCCTCCACTGCCATGAATAGGTCAATAAAAATGTTAACAATATGGCGCCTGAAACTGGCCGGCCAAGCACGACAGCAATACGTCTCTCGATAAACACTCAAATTACGCTGCGTGCCACTTCACGTGTGCCCGTTCGCTGTGGTCATTATGGCCTGTTTGGAGAGCCCGTTGGTTACACTGGAAGTTGAATTGTCGTGTGCTTTGAGGGCTGCACATCTCCATGCCAGTGCATAATGAGTGGATAGGACAGGAGGGGGGAATCGCGTGTAATTTGCTCCCATTAACTCTAATTAGAATCTGTTGCACTGCTGCGATTGCAGCTGAAAATGCAGAAACCGTCTCTTTTCCTTAAATATAACATTGATTAGCCAAAGTAAAGCTTTTAAATGAGCCCTGTGCACAGAGGCTGGTTTGTTTACAGAGATGAGCAGATGCAAATATCACATTTCATATTCATATTTGTTTTTGCTTCTTCTTTTTTTTTTTTTTTAAAGCTAGATAGTTGCTTGGAGACTTCAGCCAGCTAGGCCTCTAAGGGAGAGAAAGAGAGAGGGTAGGAGGGGGTTGGTGCTGAGATATGTAGTGGCATGAGGGAGGAGGAGGGGTGTGTTTTGAGGATCTCCTCCCGCAAGGTTAATTATGCACTTATTGTTGTGTGAAACTCGGCCTTTCACCTCTCTGTGTCTGCTGCCTTTGGGATGGAAAGCAAGCAAAAATAAATAATTATTTGTATACAAAGCGTTAGAGTATAATGAAACTGCAAGCTGGGTGTGGAAGGGGGGAGGTGAGAGAGGACTAAGGGCGAAGGAGGGTGAAGTTTGCACCTTTCAGCTTCTGCAGCTCCGGCTGAGCTTTAAATGGCTTCATGACTAATCTCAGTAGGATCTGTAAAAATAGTTTATCTATTTCTGCACCACCTGAGATCAACAGAGGAGTGCATTCAGCCACTGTGTGTGTGTTTGTCATTGCAAACCTCCAGCAGCAGCAAGAGAAGAAAACACTATTATTAGGCAGGTAAGGAGAGAGCGTCGGGCCGCACACATGTTCACTGTTCACGCACAGGGAAGCTGCTCCTCCTGTGCTGACCCATTGATTCATTTACCAGAAAGTTCCAGGTGCAAAACCAGGAGAGGATTTATTGACTTGGGCTCACAAGTCAATTATCTATTTAAAATTCAGAGCCCTCATGGAGCTAACCTCTGTTGTTCGAAGCACGTTTCCAAACAGTAGCGAGGGCTGAACGAGGGCTTTTCCTAAAGAACTACACAATGTTCAATGAGAGGAAAGTGAAGAAAGATTTAGACTTTAGTTAATAACAGATTGACAGTCCTCTCCCATATTGAGAAGGTCTGTGGGAACATTTCGATCTATGTGTGCAATGGGTGAACTTTTTTTTTTCTTGTCTTAAAAGCCACAACGTCTCACTCTGTTGATTACATCAACAACACTACCGTTGTAGTAAACATCTGCAGAGCAAAACTATGGAAGCCCGTTTCCGCCACTAAATAAAAAAAAGAAGCTAGTATCCAGAACTCGAAATTTCGAGTTATATTTCTCGAAATTTCGAGAAAATAACTCGAAATTTCGAGAAATATAACTCAAAATTTTGAGTTACCTTTCTCAAAATTTCGAGTTAGCTCTGCCAATCAAAAATATACACCCGGAAGCATATGGCGCAGAGGCACGCGCACTCAAAAACGGATCCCAACAAATTGGCGCTTTCGCGAGTACGTTTGCTGATAGTAACACCATGTGATTCAGCAAATAACACAGGGATTTCATCATTTGTGAAGCCAGGCTGAAAACATTCAGCAATCTGTGCATTCACGACTGGATGTAATACCGGTAGCTTAGCTGTAGCATTTGTAGCTGAGGGCTTCAGCTTCCGGGTAAGAAGGAAATGACGTCATTCACGTAGATTACTGATTGGCAGTGCTAACTCGAAATTTTGAGTTGCTTTTCTCAAAATTTCGAGTTACTTTCTTGAAATTTTGACATATTAACTCGAAATTTCAAGAAAATAACTCGAAATTTTGAGTTATGGATCCTTTTTTTTTTTTAGTGGCGGAAACGGGCTTCCATACAAAACAGTGAAGGGTAAAAGAAAAGCTGCACCTAAAAAAACAAAAAAGCACACATTAAAAATTAAAAGAAGAAATATGAGAATATCAGGCCTGCAAGAGCTGAAAACAGACTCTCTGCTGTTTCACTCGTTTATGGGAAATTTTAGCTCTTTAAACTGTGAACAAGTTGTTTTAATAAAATCTTTGCATGTGAAACACAAAAAGAGAGGAAACGCTCTCCTGTCCCTCTACGGGACATGATGAGATTAATCAGATACCAAAGAATACTACAGAAGTGCTTTCAACAAGCAAACATTAAAAATGGAGGCATGTGTTATTTTAAGACTCAGAACTTAACACAAAATGACGGCAGAAAAAACACTAGAAGGCACAAACTCAGAGAATGACGCTCCACAGGTCCAGAAGCTGGACATCATTCATGACTGCATGAATGATCCCAGTCAGGATGCAGATTGAGTCCTTCAGATAAGGAACATCTTGTTTGCCCAAATGATCTTTTTTTTTTACATAATGGTACCTTAATGTTCCCACTAGATGCTCTGTGTGCTGCTCAGCCCAAAGTTAAGTAGACTTACAAGGTTGCCGGGAACCCGAGGTAGAATTTATAATTGACTTAAAGATTAGCAAATGTAATAAAATGATCAAATCTTAGTATATTTAATTTCCTAAGAACATGGCAGTCGTGTGCTCATATCAACTTCCTATCAGAAATTTTAATTGCTCCATTTCTAATCCTTCATAAGAGGCTTCTGACCAGAAACTTATACTTGGGGGGGGGGGGATATCCTCACATGAATTTGACTCAACTAATAGGTGTGAAAAAGATGAAAGTTGAGACTTTAAAAGAAGACATGGGGTCTGAAACAGAAAAACAAAAACTGAGTTACTTGAACAAACTCATGACAGAACAAATACAAACACGTTCTTTTCACTTGATCTTCAAATACTGCTGTGGCAAAATTTAGTCTCGGTTTAACTAAATTACATGCAGAAGCAAACATTACCACTGGGCAGCCGTCTGAATTGGATATCTAGAAATACTTGTAGCGCCCTTCTCACTGAACACTTGAAAACAATATAACTTTGTGGTCACCTGAGCACAAACGCTGTATATAAAGAGTTAACACTCAAATCTGATGAATACGCTCTGAAAGCTTATCCTCAAATTATACCTCTACTAAACATGCACAACGTTTTACAGTATTGTGATTTCACTTACTTGTTAGTTGAAATTGCTGTGACGATCAGCAACTCTGACTCATCCCTCTGGAGCACTCTGTTAAGCAGTGGATGGAGTGGTAGAAGAAAAACAATAAGGACACTCACCTACCTGTTTACGATATCCACCACCACATCGCTGTAACTGTTTTGAATCTTAATTGTGTGAATCAGTGAAACGATGTAATTGGCCCATTTTTTTCTGATTTACCTGTGTGCAGGAAATGATTGGCTATTTGGGGAAAAGAGTGTAGCATGTCTCTGTTTTTGTTTTCGTAATGTTTCTGGATTAACTAACTGTTTAGTTCCTACTTAAAGTGCCTTCAGAAACATAAAGTTTGAACATACAGTCATGGTTTAAATTCTAGGCTTTACCTTTCAGGACATAATACAAACATCCAGGTGCTTAGCAGGTCTTAAAACTAGGTAGATACAATCTTAGATGAACTACAAAACATGATATTTTACACTGTGTAATTATTTATTTAACAGAAATTTAACTGAAATGCAGAAGCAGTATGTGAAAAACTCAGTCCACCTTTACTGCTTCCATTGAAATTAAGACGGTAGGAATCAGCTATGCTCTGCTAATCAAACTTGATTGACTTGATTAATGGATCATCAGCAGATGTGAGCATCTCTATTAAAGCCGAAGTTTTGCTGGTCTGGAGCTTTCAGATTTGTGTTAACATATCGCCAAGAAGGAAAGACAGCAGCAATAATCTTAGTGAAGCAACTGCCCATCAGCCTGGGAACAGATGTAAGGCTATTTCTAAACAATTTGAATTCCATCATTCTGCAGTCAGAAAGATTATTCACAAGTGGAAAACATTCAAGAGGGTTCCCAAGCTTCCCAGGACTGGTCATCTCAGCAAATTCACCCCAAGGTCAGGCCGTGCAATGCTCAGAGAAAACACTAATAAACCTAAGAGCAACATCTCAAGGCCTACGCCATCATGTTAAATGTTAAAGTTCAGAAAAATGCTGAACAAGTATGGCTGTCAGGAGAAAGTGTCTTCTCTCTAAAACAAAACAAAACAAGAAGTCTAGTTAGAGCTCGACAAAACCATAACAGATGAGACCAAAGTAAAGACGTAAAATGTTCAGGGTTACGTTTGGTGGAAACCAAGTATAGCACATCAGTGAAATCTCCTCATAGCAGCTGTCAGCACGGTGGTGGAACGGTGATGATTTTGGCTTGTTGTGTAGCCACAGGACGTTGGCACCTCGCAGTCACTGAATCAACCATGAAAACCTCTGTTTAGCAAAGTATTAGAGACCACCTGTCTGACCGGTAAAGCTTGACCAGAATTGGGTTGTGCGGCAGGATGATGGTTCTCTAGAAACACAAGCCTAAATCATGCATCCAAATCAGTGATTTTCATACGTAAATTTATTCGTACTTTATAAACAAATGTAGAAGTCCCTCTGGCTATATGTACAAATAAAGGAAGGGCTAGCTATGCTAGAAAACACTTTTCCAAAATGAATGCTACCACTACTACTGCTACTCATAATAGTGTTAATAATATTAGTAGTAGGAGCAGTAGTAGTAATAATAACAACAATAATATCAACAATAATAACATGGACGGAAGCAAATTGCAAGTAAATAAAACAATATGTAAATGTAGACTTTACCCTTTTAATTTAAATACATTCCAGTGTTTGTTATCTCGTCTCACCTTATCACAAAAGATTCATTTATAAATTGCACATAAAACTGTTGGAGGTCATCACTTAAACTCTAATTTCTATCCAACAGATGCTGAAAATCTTTACTTTTAAATAAATGTGTGTAGGTGCCCCACCTGTTTGCTTCTTTTTGTTGAAGACTCAGGGGTAATTATATTGTATAGAGAATTGGGGGGTTGGTGGTATGCAGATCACACATGCCTGTTGTCTCAGAATGACTCTGATTTACTAGCATAGATACAGTGGTGAAAATAAAATAGAGCAGTGTGTACGCTTCATGATTCTGATGGTAATTTTGTGTTTGCACTTCTTGATCACTGATCCAATGATCCCCAGCACAGCAGTGAATTTAGAACAGAAAGACTGAAAATGAGAAGAAGCAGAGTGCTGAAATGACCAAATCAAAGTCCAGACCTCAACCTGATTGAAATGTAGTGGCGAGATCAAAAGGGAGCTGTTAAAACCTGAAACAGTGTTTTAAAGAAGAGTTGGTCAAAAGTCCTGAACAAAGATGCGAGAGTCATACAGAAAGCAGTTACTTCAAGTAACTGCTGCTTAAAGTCTCTCTACAAACTGCTAAATCATGGGGTGGAGCGAGTTTTCACACATTGCTTTCTGCATTTTGGCTTTATTTTTGAGAAATAAAGAACAGCACTGTAATATGTCATGTTTGGTTTCATTCTTACAGGTCATAGCTTGTATTTACCTCATTTTAAGACGCAGCTTTTGTTTTTATTGTGTCCTAATAAGTAAAACCTTTGACCTGACAGAGAGTGTACTTTATTTTTACCATGACTCCAAGTTTTTCTTTGCTGGAAAAAAGCTCCCAACAAACTTTAACTACTGTGTCTAAAACTCTCCTGCTGATGTTGACTTAGGAATAACAAGACAGAGGTGATACAAAACCTGGATATAACAGAAACAAAAATGATTCAGCAACAATGCTTTCACTGAACTGCCACAGAAGCTAACTTCACAACCCATTTTCCTTCATGCGCAGTGGCATGTTTCAGTGTATGGAGAAATTTTTTCTTCTTTCACTTCAGCTTGATGCTAATCAGTGCTGCAAGGAATGTCAGTTCTCACAGCGCATTGCAGTCATTCTGCAACTATGACTCATTTGGTATGTTTCAGTAACTCCAACAAGTGTCTGCGTTTTTTCTTTTATTTCTGTAAGTGACTAACGGGAAAAACATTAAAAATGTATCCATAAAATTCATTTGAATGGAAGCTCTGTGTTTTGGGAAAAGGAAGGTTTTTTTAGGTTGTTTTTTTTTTTTTTAATCAAGAGTCAAAAGCAAATGAAAAGCAAAGCAGGCATTATATAACACTGTTCCACTATGGGAAGCAGGAAGCATATGAAAGCCACAAGTTCCCATGCAAATTTATTTTAACTTGGCTTGTTAGCATGGTTTTGAAGCTTTGGTCAGTGTGGCGTATTCATCTATCAGTGTATGCATTTGTGTGTGCTGATAGAAGACATGCTGTGCAGGCACAGATCTATTTTTATTGCGGAAACGTTGTGGGGATTCACCTCTAATGTGTTAACCATTGTTTTAAAGCAAGCACACCTACTTTCAGGTCGACGTTAAAGAAGCAGTTCTTAAGCTGGCAGTGCAAAAATAACAACCTTGTGCTTTTTAATAACTTGAGTAAACATAGTGTGCATCAAGGTTTTTAAAAAAAAATACAAATAAGCCATTTTGTGTGTATAATAAACAAAAATCAATTTAAATATATATTAATTTGCATGTTTTTTAAGAGTAAACATCAGAACATTGTAAAAAGCCCAGTTTAAAATTGTTATTTTGTTGAGATTGGAGTCAAAGAATGTTACAAAGGGAAATCTTTGAACAGTCTTTGAATGGATGCCACCATGAAACCTCTAGGGAGGATTACTTACATTAAGACAAATAGTTTTAATGTCAAAAAATGCAAGTGAATAGTATCTAATTAAACACAACCTACTTTGCATTAATAAAAACTTGCAAAATAAATATTTAGTTACATATTTTTGAACATTTTATTGAAGGAAAACAGTCTTTATTGTCTCCTCTTAGATCTGACATAAGTCAGTCTTTGGTTGAAGGTGGACATGATTACACAAAACTGGCATCCATATTTGAAATTGACCTCATTTGTGTTTTATATGTTTCAGGCTCATCCTTTCCTTCTAATTAGCCAAACAGTTAATTTAATCTTTCAGTTGCTATTTAGATCCTCTGCATTTTTGAAAGAAAAGTTTTTTCTCTTTAGGAAAAGGCAAGAAAGAACTGTTGTTCACAGATATGGGGTCATCTTTTGAGAGGATAGTTACACATAATCATTCCAGTAGAAAGTAAGGAGATGGATAGAAAGGAAATGCGACCCAGAAGGCAAATTAATCCTTTAATTACTCAATTACAGAGAACTAAATACGACAAACAACCTTGAATATAACTATCAGCTTAGGGCAGTCAATAATCAACAGTCATACACATGCTGCCCAGTGTCATTTCAACTGACATTTGATAAACAAATCAGTTCAGTGGTAAAAGGTTGTTTCTTTTTCCCGGTACATCCTCTTTCCTGAGGGTATAGACGCTGGTATTACTGCATTAAAATCTTCTGGACTAGATGACTGCAACTGACTATACTCAGGTTTTCTGAAATCATTTGTATATTTGCTGCAAGGTACTAATGGATGCAAGCAAAACAGGGAAAAAGGTTATAAGAACTTTTTATTATGTCTGTGAAGCCAGGCAGTGGTTGTCCTCTGAATGCGTACAGTACAGAACTACTCTTCTGTTACTGTGACACAGGTTTTCCTAGAAATCAACAGCGTATACTGTACCTCAATTGAGGTCAGTAGGTAAGCTGCATTGGGGCTTTTGTTCCATAGCACTGGAATAAAAACACCTTTTTTCACCAGTGTTTTCATTCCAGCTACACATTTATGAACTACCTTAAAACATTTTTTTTTTTTTTTACATTTTTTTGTTTGGATTTGAGAGTTTTATTGTTTTAAGTAAATGGTTTTAATTATATAATCAATCTTGCATGTTTTTTTAAAAGGCAACGATTTAAATCTGCTCTGTAGGGACATTTGATTTGATTTGCCATACCCATGAAAGTCTTTTCAAGACTGTCTATGACTGACATTACCTGTATTATTCTCTTGCTATGCTTAGCCAATTTATTAGGTGCATACAGTTAAAGTTCAGTCTAACACAGCAGCCTAGCTTTACATCCAAAACCTTGTTAAAGGTTGTGATATTGAGCTTGAATTAATGTCACAATTTTAAACAAATAATCATGTGAAAGCAGAATCGAAACCTTCCCAAATCAGTTTCTATATCCAGATAGTCTTTGTTGCAAGGTTTTGTGTTGGATTGCTTTAGTTTTTTTTTCCACGATTAAATGGAAACCATCCACATTTTTGCACCCAGACAGTTCAAAACTGTGCCATGCTAGTTATGTGCATAACACAGACTAATGACAGTTGTATTCATCACCACTTTGACTTACGTAACATGTAGTTCCCCTATCTGATTTTGATGGTTCAAGTCTAATTTCAGTTTGACTCATCAAAACCAGAACTTTAAATGCTAATTAATGCTACAACTGACATTTTTGTTGTTTTTGGTTTTTTGGTTTTTTTCCCAGGGTTTTAGTGTATTTGTGCTCCTTTTTTTTTTTTTTTTTTTTTTTCAAAGACACTCTGAATCTTGCGCTTAGAGGTCTGATTTGTCCCACTTTTATTTGTGGTATTAAACCTGAAACAAACTTGTGGCAGCAGGACCTCAGTCATTACAGTCATTTTGACTTCGTGCATCATTCTGCTGCTCACAGAGGAAGCTACAAGCATCCTGGTGAATGTCGTATGTAAAATTTTGGACAAAACCAGTTTGGGGGTTTTTTTTTGGGGGGGGGGGGTTGTTCCCATTTGTCTCTAGAGAAATACTAATTTAGCACCATGAAGAGCCAGAACTAAAAGATTTATATTTATTCTGCTCAGATTTGCAGCTCTTGTTTTGCACATTATTACAGAAACGACACCATTAGTATGCCATTAGTCAGTGTCTTTCATTTTTATGCGCTTATTTTTGCAAATGCCTATGAAATATGGTGTCTTCTTTACTTCTCTTTTGCACATGACAGACTTAAGAAACATTGAGGCTATTGACGTTTTTGAGACATTTCCAGGCAGAAAAACATATTCTTGTCACTCGTTTTGCATAACTATTGAAATCAGTCAAACACACAAACATCCTAGTGACATATTGCACATCTGCTTTATGCCTTGAAACACCTGAATTAGCAGAAACATTTGCATTTGCAAGTGTATGCATGCACTTCCTCTGCATGCTGTTCTCTGGTGGCTACATCTAACGGTGCTCTGCACACATTTAATAATTAAACACTATACAAGAACACACCTTGTGCTCACTTTCCATTGCACAGTTGTGTGCATGTTTCCTCAGTGTCGGCTTTTTGTTTGTGTTTCTTTGCAGCCATCAAGGAGAAACACAGCGACTGGACAGAGTTCCTTATTCAGGACCTGACGGGTGCCAGAACGGCACCGGCCAACCTGCTGGAAGGGGTGAGTGTGTGTTTACACAGACAAGCAAGAGAAGCACAATGACACACTAACCCTAACCCTATACTTTCTACAATTTTAATAAATTTCCCCAAATTTAAGAAAAAATGTGGTTATTTCAAATCTTTAGTTTAAAAGTCAAACTCAGATGAAAGAACAGGCTTAAAGGCAGGTGAAGATTGGAGATAGAATAGAGATACAGAGATAGTTAAATAATAATATTTTGCTCTCTGAATCATAAGAAGCAACTGGTGGAGTCCAAGAGTAAAAATATGAAGTTTAAAATGAAAATAACGGGCCTCTTTTGATTATGTTTTGTGACAGAATAGAAATCAGCTGTGAGAGTGTGGAGCATGTTTGCATTCTGCACCTGCAAGACTGATATAAAGCAGAGGCCAAATATAAGAACATAAGTTCAGATCCTGCTAGCCAAACTCCAGATGGTCCAGTCAGGTCCGCTGGATAGCTTTGCAAGTGTAAACGATTGGAGAGAAGTCATTAATAATTCAAGATGTTTGATAAAATTTGCAGGTATTTCTGGAGTGATGGCAGCATTACTGCAGACGAGAGAAAATTTAAGCTCTTTCTACATGTGAGGGTTTTCTTTCTTTATGTGCACATGTACACGGACATTTAGTTAAAATCATCGAAAGTCGGCTTCTTAATTAGCTGATTGTGTTTATTTGTTTAAAAAAAAACAAACCTAAAACCTCCCCACCGACCACGTTTTCCAAGACATGATCTGACACATTAATCAGCATACATCATTTTTATCTGAGGTCTAAATAGATTTCTCAAAATCTCAAATTATTGTCTTGAGCTGAAGAAAGCAAAGTGAATGCACCTCCCAGCAACATAAAAGCAAAGCATTTCATTCCATTCAATTCAATAGAAACACTTAAAAAAAACTTGCACCCTCTCTAACACTTTGTCAAAGCAGGTAAATTAAAGTGTTTTGGCAAGTTTTGAGATTTGTATCCTAATTAACACTCAATAACAAGTTCTTGTTGTACTTCTTGACATCTGTGAGAGCAGGATAATTAGCAGGTCTGGATGCCGGTGTGATCATCTAAACCTAAAACTGTTTCGTTTTCAAGCTCAACATCCTGTTTAGATACCTCTTTTTCTCATCTTAATCTAAGGATAACACGCAAACTCTTTCCACTGAGGTTTGATTCGATCATTAAGCTAGCCTTTATAGCATCTCTGTGACCAGTGTGTTTTATTTTCATTTTATTTAATAAGTAAAAACTCTTCTCTGTCCATCCCCTTTAGCCTCTACGAGGCAAGAACACAGTTGATCTGATTGTCGACGGATCGGTGTTGGAGCTTCAGGACCTTTTAGACCCTTACCTTTACTGGCCTGTACGAGTCATCCAGAACGTTGGAGGGAGGCTCCGCCTGCGGTATGCTGGCCTCTCTGAAGAGTACCACGATCATGACACGTGGCTGTTCTATCTGGACGTCAGGCTCCGGCCCCTCGGCTGGGCCCAGGAAAACTGCCTGACCTTAGAACCGCCAACAGGTGAGAGTCTAATAAGTTTGCACTTTTTCACCTTTTACATTTTTATCTACAAGTAAATTATAACTTCCAGATACCAATTAATTATACTCATTGTTTTTGTTTTGTTTTTTGTTTTTGGGCATTTCTTCTCATCACAAATTATTATATTATCTATGCTGTGTGTCCTTGTTATTGTCTTGGTTAATACTTTGCTTCATAAAATGTCTTTAGAAAATGGGCTTGAACTACCTAAAGCCATTTAAAACATAAGATGTAAAGGTTCATGCTGACAAGGCGGTATGCTGGGTTTAAATGTTCGACCACCTGCTCGGAAAATAAGGAGACAAGTTAATCCTTAAAGGTTTAATATTTAAATCATCAAACGGTTTATACGTTTTTTGTAAAGACAAAGTCATAAAGACAAATTATGATCTATAACTGTTGTCAAACAGTTGACTTTGTGTGTCTGTGTTTTTAAATTGAAGAAAAAAGTTGTTGAATTGAGAAAAAAAGAATCTCATATCTGTCGCGCAGAGCTCAGGTCTACGAAGAGCACCTCCGACTGGCAGCAGGCTCTAGAGGATGCTCAGCTTGATGGACAGAAGAATCCATTACCTCTGGAGGTGTTCAAGGTGAGGCTCAGTGACCTGCAGGAAGATCAGGTCCAGGTGAACTATGGCTAATTTATGATATAAGGAAAGAATAGGAACTCTTTATTTTACATCTCCAGGAAATTTTCTTACTTGGTACCAATTACAGAAAAAAAGAAATGCCCTTGAAAGCCAATTAAATCTCAATAATTGTGTATTCAGTCATCCATTTATTCAACTGTTATTAAAAATCTGTGGAACTTTAACATTTTCATGTTCAGCTGACCCCCCCCCCCCCCCCCCCCTGCACCGAATAAAGCATTTAGTAGGAGGACGGGTGGATTAATTGGAACTGCAGCAGCTGAACTCTCTTCTTTCCACCGCATCATTTGAATATTTTCCATCTCCATTCACAAAAATATTTAAGGAATAATTTACTTTAGAGATGAAGAGCCAGAACAAATTATGATCAAACCAATCCAACTTATTCAAGGTTAAGAACTTTAGCGTTAAACTGTGCTTTTAATATGAGTCAATGCAAAAATGAAGTGTAATTTATTAATTGCATTCCTCTGTTTATGAGTGTAGCTGGAATGATTTTGTGTTGGATGACGTCCTCCTAATGCTGTGCTTGAGCACCTGCTGCATAGACACAGATGCCTGCAGCTAATGTTAGGTTTTGATAGAGCTCTGCACAAGTAAGAGGGTGCAGAAACTGAAATGAATCCAATACGGACATAACAGATGAGTAAAAGTGTGAAAGAAAAATCTTAGAAATAAGAGATTTAAATTACCAAAGCAGCCCACATGACACGGTCCTACCAACCGGAAAGGCTAGAATAAATAGAAGAGAATAGAAGAAATAGAAGCCTGCTTACATTCAGTGAATAAGCGTAGTAAAGGCAAAAAGTCACGGCATTACCTAAAACCTTCTTACATAATACAGTTTATTGTGTGTCATCACAAACAACAGAAAACACACCCTTCAAAGAAGATCTGAGTGTGTTTTCTTGTGAAACCAAGAAAGTACCGTGTGATACAGGATGTACTGATTACACTTTGAGTCAGTTGGAATAGAGAAGGTAAAAAAAACAAAGAGATACAGGAAACACAACCTTATCAACACCAAATTGAATGTAAAAAAGGTGTCATGGTGCTAGAAAAACAATGTGCGAGGCAAAAAACTATATTTAATTCATCACAATGATCGCCAGCAGCATGAATCAAGCCTCGCAGAATGCTTCATTCATTATAGGGCCACCCAGCTGGGTCTGAATGACCTACATGGAGTGTGTGTGTGTGTGTGTGTGTGTGTGTGTGTGTGTGTGTGTGTGTGTGTGTGTGTGAGTGAGATCAAAAGTGGAGCACATTTGTCTAAAAATCTTGACTTTACTGTGTCAGGACCATGTAGACCTGCCCAAGCACTCCTTCAAGATGGGTATGAAGCTGGAGATGGTTTCTCCATGGGAGCAGCTCCAGATCTGCCCTGTTTCTGTCACAAAGGTGAGTCACGCAGAAAGGCTCTGAGAACAATGGCTTATCTAAAAAAAACAAAACAGAGCATTCGTCAGCTTCTGTTATTAGTGAAGCATTGGATTTTTTAAATGTTTTTCCATGGACGAGGCCTTCCTCTGCACCACTGGAATCAACTGGAACCTTTCTTAGACATGAATTTGGGGTTTTTCTTCCTTTTTACACATTAATTAAAAATATTAATTGATTTTTGAGCAGTAAAACTACCAATCATTTGCACATTATTCTAACTATATAATACCGTTTTTTTTAATGTATTTTATTAAATTGTTCCATGATGAACACATTTCTTCCTAATTTACTAAACACAAAGAAAAGCATCGTACAGGGGGAAAGCAAAGCAGCTTAGATAGTACATACTGTGCTCAATGTTATGATTTAAAATTTTATAATTAGTTGGCCTTTATTGTTTCACAGGGTAGATCCAGCGGCTTAAAACACTGGCAGACTAGTGTGGCACAAGAATAATTGTACATTACCAAGGATGCCTTCATACTTGAAATCTTTTTTCTTTTAATTTGCTCTGTCTAAGCATTTAAAAGATGGAGAGTAAATTTGTCGTCTATAATCTCTTTTACACGTGTGTTGAAATCATTGTGTTAGGAAGAGATTAAATGTTCTCCCTCTGTTTACTCTTCAGGTCTACAATGAGTTCTACTTCCAGGTGATGTTGGATGACCTCTCTGCTGAAGCCAAGCCACACTTTGTGGTGTGTCATGCCAACTCGCCTGGCATCCTGCCTGTCCAGTGGTGTATGAAGAACGGCGTGGGTCTGGAGAGGCCTCGGGCCTACGAGGGCCAGGACTTTGACTGGGCTGACTACCTGAAGCAGAGCGGGACAGAAGCAGCTCCTGACGCCTGCTTTCCTGATGTAAGCATGGGGTGAAGAGATGTAAACTGGGACACTCCTGATGGTTCAGCCTATGTTTTGATGGGAGCGTTGTTAGTACAGAGGAAGCTGCTTTTCAGTAGGGTTCCTGCAAACATTTTAAAACCAAATTGAAGACCGAAACAACACAACACTTCAGGATAGCATAGTGGCAGCAGAGACAGAAGACACAATTGGTGCTGCTTTATGGTTTTATTCAAGTGTCATCTGCTTTAAATCCCACTGTCCCAACAAGCTCAGAGGTTTTTAACATATCTTGTAAGTTGCGATCTGAAGTGCAAAGCCATTGCCTGCACTTTCACTGCTGTAATTGTCTTTACCGCCACTGTGCCCCACTGTCCCAATCACACAGTTTGGGAACAGAAGAAGCTTGCACCAATGAGCACCAGGCAGAAAATGCATGAAATGATCGAGAGCAGTGTCTACCACTTTATTCTGTTTTGGTGAAGTTAAAAAAGCAAACGATATTTGCATTTGGATGATGCATGCAAAACATTCTGTACTTTCAATTCTTTCCCATTTATATCACTTTTAAAACTTGTTTTTAAATATTTATTTATGTTAGTACACTGTGAAAACAGCAGAAACACTCAAAGAACGTTTTATCAGTGTTTTATTCTTTTTCAGGTTTACATAACAGTTGACACTCTACAGTGAGACACATATTGTAAACAGGAACTTATTAGACCCATCTGACACTGTGTTACATGCAATGAGCCTACAAAACCCCTGTTACAGCACCTTGTTTGAAGTCCTTCAAGTGGAAAATAAGGGTTAAATCAGTTTGAAGGTCTTGTAATCTGAACCTGGCTTCAGGTTACCTCAGGTTAGATCCCTGCTCTGAATGTAAAATAAGCCCTCTCTCTTCCCCTCGTGTGTGTGCGTTCAGACATGGCAGAGCAGAGACTTTGCCAAGGACATGTGGCTGGAGGCAGTGAACCCTCACCGACCGGCTGAGGTGTGTGTGGCTCAGGTCACACAGGTCAGAGGACGCCTGCTGTGGCTCCGACTGGAAGGTACATTCGTTTGTGTGTGAGTGTGTGCGTGCAGTGAGGATTAAGTGTCAGGGACTCCTGCTGTGTCCCAGAGTGAAGATGGGGTAGAGAAAAAAAACAGCAGTTTGTATATGTGTGACAGTTCCCTCACCCCTGCTTTCCTTCCGCTGTCTGCCCATCTCCAGGTGTGCCGAAGCCTCTGTCAGAGTGCATCGTGGATGTCGAGTCCATGGACATCTTCCCTGTCGGCTGGTGCGAGGCCAACGCTTACCCTCTGACCCCTCCAATCAAACCTGTCTGTACGTAGACACACAAATATACACAAATGTAAATTTGCCATGCAGTGACAGCTTAACACAAAGTCTCATTGATTCGTTCTGCAGGCCAGAAGCAGAAGAAGATAGCAGTGGTCCAGCCAGAGAAACAGTAAGAAGCACAACATTAAACAAACTGAAAGTAAAACTGACTTTAGACTTTGTCTCAAAGACAGGCACAGTATCCGTGTTTTACATTCTTTTAATGGGTGACTCATCTGTTTGCATGGAAGTTTCCAAGAAAATGACCCTATTTCTTAGTTGATGTATCACCCTCTACGACTACTTTCAAATAGAAATACCACATGGAGTTACATTTTTATATTTTAGTCCAGATTAGAGTGCAGAAGTATGGTGAAGCAGGGTGTGATTTATTTTTGGGGAGGGGGGGGCTTTGCACACTCATGATGTCTGGTTCAAAAGGTGGGACTAGACAATCAATTGCTATGGATATCAGTAGCTGTGCCCATCTTTGATATACAGTCTATGTTTTTGAAGACGTGTGCTAGTATTTTTGGAGGACATTTTATGCTAATATTCAGATGGCTGAGAGTCCTCCTTCCCCCTAATAGTTAACTAATAGATACAGTGTCTATTGTAGGAATTATACACAACCTATATTTAAAAAAAAGACAAGACTTGGTTACCTTTTGCTTTATTTCAAAGTGCTCCAAAAGGAAACTATGAAGGTTTCCTAGCCCCATTTATCAAACTGATCTGGCGCCCTCCATTTTCTCCTTGTATGCCTATTCCTCACTCATTAAACCTGCTCCTGAACATGGTTTTCAAGTGTTGGAAAACAGTTCAATTGCAGCTAAAAGTGAAATGCTGACTGCATGTCTCTGTAACCCGAAGACCGCTGTTATTGGTTTAATTTCAGTGTGGTCAGAAAAATGGTATCATATGTGGGTTTTTGGTTTCTGTCCTTTACCTGAAAGCCAAAGAAGATAATAAAAAAAAATCAGTACATGTTTCTTCAGAGAAACCCTGAAGGTTTTTCTTTCTCTGTGTCACTCAAACCTGTTAATTGAAACTGTGGCTTTTTTTAGGGCAGAAATTGCTTTCCTGGGGCGCTGATTGATTTTTGTAGACGAATGGCATGTTATACTGTTTACTTGCGGGAGCAAGAGCGAGGGCGGCGGTCAGAGAGCAGGAGAAATATGAGGTCTTCAGCAGCACTTTGTCAGCTCTCTCATCTAACCACTAATCCCATTTCATACCTTTAGGAGAATCCTTTCATCGGTATCACTACATACACCCGCCTTCCAACACTCCTGTTTCTAATTCTGAAGCTGAAAGCGGTCGCTGTTGTGCCGATTGATTGAGTGAATTGACTTCTGTTTGCCGTTTGATTAGATCCCTTGGATAATTTTATTGATCAGCCTGACTGGATTGATTGCGTTTTTCCACAGGTTGGCTCGTTCCCAGCCTGTCGAGGCGAGTCCTGTCAACCACTACCAGCCTGCCGCCTTGGATCCAGGTAATCAAAAGCCACGTTACACATGATATATCTGTGGTGATTAATGCTAATGAGCCGATGTGGCGAGGATTAAAGGAAATCCTGCTCTTTCTCCACTCTTAAGTCAGTCTGGATTTACACACTGATATACCTACTGCACTCTGATGTGCTTTCCTCTGTTTCACTCAGCTCCACTTCAACACTTTAGTAAATTTTATTTACAAGTTGCTGAGTTTGAAAACAATGTGATGGAAGATGTGTGTCCTGTCACAGGTTCAGTCAGAGATGTTACTAAAGGAAGTTGAATTAATTTTCTCCATCGTCTCTATATTTCATGCCATAAAGTTAAATATGGACCGTTTGATCTAAGCAGTTCTACCTTCTATATATATTTCATGTTAAAAGCTATCAGTGGCTCCAACTAGCAAAATTATATTACAACCTGTTGGCACTGTAAGGGATTTCCCCACTAGTTTGACTTATGAGAGTCCCTTCATGGCTGCTTTCCAGTGAAACGCATTACAGTTAAATTTAAGTTGTCACACTTAGAGTGAAGAAGAAGAGGAAGGAGATTCTCATAAGACAAAACTGAGGTTATATTTGTATTTGTTTCTAAAATGTTTAACCAGATACCAACTCTGGATGGTATTACCTGACCTGCACTAACACTGTGAGGAGCCTTTTTTTAACCAGGATATGTCCTTCAGTGCACACATTAACCAAATGCGTTTGACTGCTTTCTTTCAGTATTACTTAATAGAAACATCCTGTCTCAGAATCACGCTGAAAAAACAGTTCACGCATTTGTTACTTTCAGGCAGGAATATTGTAATTAATTATCACCTAAAAGCTCCCTGAAAAGCCTTCAGAAGAACTGAAACGCCGCAGCGAGAGTACTGACAGGAACTACAAAGAGGGCTCGTATTTCTTCCATGTTAGCTCGTCTTCATCGGCTCCCTGATAAATACAGAATTGAATTTAGAATCTCGATCACATAAAAAGTCCTGAGTGATAAGGCTTCTTCATATCTTAAACATCTTGTAGTACCAAATAGAGCACTTGGCTTTCAGACTGCAGGCTTGCTTGTGGTTCCTAGAGTTACTAATAGTTATAGCTGTCACCAAATGCTGCTCACAGGGGATCGTCTGGTACTCTAATATTGTAGGTCTTTACCTTACAATATAAAGCACCTTGAAACTTGAGATTATGCTTCTTTAAGGTGTTTTTTCTTTCCTCGGTTGGATGATAAAAACTGTTCCATACTCAGAGTTGGTGACATCACTGCTGAACTTTTATAGGATTAAAACAAAAATAGATTATTTAATTTAAATAATTTAATAAGTTTGTTTTTGTTTTTAACAGAGCTTCAATGTATTTTGAAACACGTCTACCCAACGAGCAGGGTCGAAAATTCACCCCGCAGGAGCGCTTTCAATCTAGCTCAGTTCGCAGGAAAACTAGTAACCCTGAGGACACAAGCAGGGAATTTATCCAGACGATGTTTTTGGTTCTAGTTAAAATCTGTGTTTTAACATGCATGGTGTTAATGAGTTACTGGGAACAGTAAACTACTTGAGACGTCAGTCAGCAATGACAGAAATACATCCTGAAGTAACCACTAAATTATGCATGTACTCCATAAATCATCATGCTTGTTCTCAGCTACATCCATGTCCACTGTCCATTATCAGCTGGTAATGATTAACAAGCATTGGCATCGATATGCTCATTTGTTCTCATTTACTGTACGAGAGCCACATTTTTACTTTATCAACTACTCCTAGTTGTTATCGTTGGTTGGAGCTACACAGATTTCCTTTTATTGTTTGTCTTCCGTTTTCCCCAAAGTCAAAAGGGGAAAAATATTTTTTATAAAAAGATCTTCCTTCTCACACTAATACGGTTTTTACATATTAAGTAAATCAGTTTGTCTCTTTGATAAATTAATTACAGTAATCCCACAAAGAGAGATGCATTTTTAGCCTCTTCTGCTGTGGTTTTAACTGAATCAGTAATGTTAAAGAAATGTTTAACTCTACTTGAGAAAGCAAAAAGCAGCACAAGATGCAACTATGTTTTACAGTCACTAAGTTTCATTTCCTCCTCAGTAAACATCTTTTTTTCTCTCTCTCTTATAAAACCATATTCTAGATATGCACATGTAAAGAATGCTTTTACACAGGAAATCCCTATGTATCTCTAATGCATTAGAGAGCCGGAGCGTTTCTGTTCTACCCGCTGTTATTGTAGCTGCCCTGGGAGTACTATGTGTATGTTTGGCTTTTTATCAGCTGGAGCGAGAAGGTTACACCCACAAACAAAATCTTAGAGCCAGAACACAGCATTCTTTTGTGACCACATGAACTTTAATGTGCTTATAAAGCGAATCCTTAAAAATTACCTTTTCCTTTTTACAAATTGTCCTGTGACTCTAGTTTTCTTTTGCCTAACTTAAAGGGAATCTGCTCATTCCAGTTTTATGTTCTTTAATAAGAGTATCTGCGATTTTAAGTAATCTTTTAAATATCCTTATTTATACCTCCATTCATCCACCGTCTCAAACAAGCTGTTTTCTCTCCATTGAAGTATTTTTTTCCTGATTGGCTGCCCCTCATAAACTGCACCTGTGCACCTGAGATGACCATATTAGGGATATCATCTCTATATACCATCACAGCAATTTAGAGCAGTCTGAACAGTGTGCTGTTAAGATATATATCAGCTTTACATAACTAAACATAACACATAACAAAGCTCAGGATAAACTGTTTATTTAGGAATGAAAACTAAAGCATAGGCGGATATTTTCGGCCACATGTTCAACATCTCTAAAAAACTTAAAGCAGGTAATTTTTGTGAATTCAGATCTACCGTGCAATTGACAAATAAATGTGGGTGTGTTATTTTTCGTTTTCACTTGCCTCAGTGTCTGAAATAACTGAACTGAACTGGGGGTTTCCTCAACACCATTGCGCCCTAAGGGAAATTCACCATGAAGCTGCGTCATTTCCAAATTTCAGTAAATGTAAAATATATCACCACGGCCAGCAGGATTGGAGCCAAAATTTAGAAAACAGTCAGGTAAAGTAGCTTTTTTTAAGAATGCCACTTAGCAATCTTTGGTGTATTTCTGGGTGCATTTCTGAAACCAAATAAACAGACATATCAGTAAATCTGAGAATAGATTTCACCAAAACACCACATCCTTCTCTCACATCCTCATTGTGTGGTTGGTTTTCTTTGGGAGCAGACACGTCTGTAAGCAACATGTATGTTCAAGCACAAAAAGAGCAAAGGGGTGGGGGTGGGCTGAACTGGGCATTGTTTCGAGGAGAACCTTGGTCCCTGGTTTAAAACCGCCCACTCGCTCATGCATATTCATCACCATATCTAATTACTATTCGCCCCTGGCAGTGCACCTCCAGGTGCAGACGGTTTTCAGGTGCTCCAGTAAGGCCAGAGTGCAGCATCGTTCATACGACTTCTTAGTTTGTTTCTTGGAGGCGGTGGAGGGTGGTGGAGTAGGAGGGGGGGGTCACATGAACAGGATGTACCCATGGCCCAGTTTGACTCTGCTCTCACCTATGTGCTGAAATGGTTAGTCACACACTAATGATATACTGGAAAGTAGTAAGTAAGTAAAGAGCACCACAACCATTCATTTACTTTCATTTACAAAGGAGCTTTCTGTTTTCTTCCTTTGTCTTTTTTCTGGTTCAGAGTGGAAGAAAAGCATTGAGAAACAAAACCAGTAAAAAGTTGTTGGGTCATTTCCTTATACTGCCAATGCTCAATCAAACCACAAGGAAGTGTTTTGAGAGAGGTTCAACATTTAGTTTAAATGTCGTTTCATTATGCAACTATAATACTGAAAAACATCATCTGTTATTATAATACTTACATAATCCAAACATACATGCAGGTAAATTCCTTCACTAAAAAATGAAGAATCACCAAGTCTGTCATTAAAAATATTTTAACTAGTTTGTTTAAAGGGAGGTTTTCTGTCTATCAAATGGTCAGAAATAACAAGAAAATGCAGAACTGACAAACCTGTGGACAAATCATGCTTAAGGGCCTATTCCCGTCATATTGAGCCAGGAAAAACCATGACATCAATGTTAGCTTCTAAAATTGCATTTAAAGAGAAACTGAAGCCGTTAGTATGACTAACACCCTTGCATGGAAGTGACACACCAATTATTCAGTCAAACATCAAATGAGGTTTTGTATTTTAAGGAAACAAAACATGGGTTTGAAAGGAAGTTTGTAAACTCCAGTTTGGTGGACAGGGAAGACATTGGTTCACGGAAGTATCAAATATGAGCCGCTGTGTTTGGCCTGTCGAGTTTTGCCCATAATCCAGGTGAGGAAGTACTACTTCATACCAACTTATCGTAAAGATTGCAGTACTAACTGGCAAACAGAGACATGAACATGTTTCCTCTGTCTTTGCGTCATTGCACTGGTTACTGTAGAGTTTAGGATTAATCTAAAAATCCTTTTGTACAATTGCAGCTGCTTGCATGGGCTTGCCCCCCCCCCCCCCCCAATTATCTAACATGTTATAGTGTTTAATACCCCACGCAGAATGCTTTAAGCAAGCTGTCTGCCAGCTGGTAGTAGAGCCTCACTTAACAGTCTTTCGTATGTCAACAAAAAAAAGCGCCTCTTGAGCCTTTTACGTCTGCCTTTCCGTGAACATTGTAGGTTAGTTTACATTATTTTACAGCTATATTTTAATTTCCATCGTGCTCCCTTACTGTCCCATAGTTCTATTTTTTTCCTAATTCTTTATTGATTGCTGTGCAGCACTTTGGTCAACATCTGTTGTGCTTAAATGTGCTATATAATTAACTTAACTCGATTATATAAGTGGCTTTAGTCCGCCTAGGCTTGCTGCTGACTCTGCAAGTTGATTTGCAACCATGGCCACACATACAGAGAAACGTTTGTTCCTATTGGAGAATAATTTTCTTTCAACCTGACATTTTCCACCAGGAATAATGAGATGTTGTGACCCATGGCTACTTAAAGAAAAATCCGAAAACTAAGTGTAATCTGTTTACTCTGAAAGCTTCCTTGTACGCTTGTGCACTCTCTTCTGTTTCTCTTTGATTTTCCAAATGCGATGTTGGTTTCAGTTTTGTCCAGAATATTTGTTTCAATGTTTTATTTATGGTTTCAAAATTTGTAAGAGAGATATTATTTGGACTATGCCAGTATTACATGTAGCATATTTATTTCCCATAGTGGTGAACATCCATTTTTCCTTCTTTTCTTCTGTCCTAGGTTCAGCTAATGGAAGATACTGCTGCTCCAAGATTTTTGTCAACCACCGCTGTTTCTCAGGACCCTACCTCAACAAGGGACGCATCGCAGAGCTGCCGCAGGCTGTCGGACCTGGAAAATGCACACTGGTCCTCAAAGAGGTGGGCTGATGTCAAAAACAGGTGGGGGGGAGGTTATATAGAGGAGCAGGTTTAATCAAAGGGTTGCACACTTTCAAAGAGAGAGGTGGGCCAGCAGAAATTGACAGAGGGAGGAGGTAAGAGACGGAGGCCGAGACAGCGATGTCTTGTTAACCACCTGGCGTTTCCCAGCAGCACCTTCATTTTAATGTGAGGAGCTGTCAGTCAGCAGTGTTTACTGTTATACACCGCCACCACCATTTGGGAAAACAGCCTTTTAATTTCTCTAGAGACTGTGCTCTCGTGCACTTTGTGCAGGTGTGAGAATGTAGCTTTCTCCACAGTTTTTTGTGATCTGTATCTTTTCTTTCACTTTCGCTTGGATCCTCATTCGTGTTTGTTCACTTTTGTCTTGAGTTGTTCACATCAAGCAGGAGTTTATTTGTCTTTTTCTTTGTTCTGTTTTTGCTTCCAGCTGCTGAGCATGCTGATCAACGCTGCCTACAAGCCTGGACGAGTATTGAAGGAGCTGCAGGAGCTGGAGGATCAGAGCTGGGACTGCCAAGAGGAGACCCTCAAAGCCAAGTGAGGGGAAAGGAAAATACAAAACAAAAAATGGCAGGGGAACAACAATGAACATGTTCTTTTCTCATTTCATTTGCTCCACTCCTGTTTTGGTCATGGGCCATTGAATTTCATAATAAATCATCACTATCTTTCCTAAAAGGGCCCTGTGTCCCTCCCCCTCCTCTCGTTTCCTGCGAGGCCATTTTCCCTGCCCCTCTTTGAATTTTTTATGTTGTTTTTTGTTGCTGCAGTATTTGTGTAAGGTCTGCATTTTCATCCACTGCTGGCTGCACAGAGCCAAATTATTCCACAGCTTCAGGCTGCGTGCTTGGTGTTTTCTAATCGAAAACGGCCCCATTTTTTTCGTCCGAAACGAGAAAGAATCAGGCAGTCATGAGTCTGAGTGAGTCACCTGTGCTGGCCCGCAGAGCACAGTGATCACATTCACGCACGAGTGTTTTGACAACTCGCCAGAGGATTTACTTTTAATTTTCTGGGGCATCTACCACCCAGAGAGACAATTTATTTCTGACTCCAAAGTGGAGAAGGTTCAGTACACAATTGAGTTCAATTAAGCAAGAGCAAAAACAAGTTGACAGAGAGTACATATTTCTCATTAATTAATGGATCTTGTTCCTGTTTGGTTGTAATTTTCTTCAGATTGTTACTTAAAATTGAGGTCCTGATGGAGCACATCTCAGGGTCACTGTGTGAATTAACTCTCATGGCGTGTCATAGTCATTACAGGGCTTTTTTAAATAACTTGGCATGAGTTCATAGATTATATTAGTGTTTAAAACATAAGAAAATACATTGGTAAGCAAAGTTTATATCACAAATGTTGCAGAATATCTGCAGCTTTTAAGCTATTGCAGATTTGCATCTTTTATAGTTTTTATTTTTATTTTTCAGTTTTTAGTTGATAATCAGTAAAAATCAGACATTTTAAGGTGTTAATGTGGAGAATAGTTCCTTGTGGGCAGCAGTCTGTTCATTCCTACAAGTTCTAAGAGCAGAGTTAATGCTGATCCATAAAAATAAATTAGTAAGACAAACATAGTTAATAATTAAAAGTAACTGAATAAATTGAATTGACTGACTTAGTATTAACTGATTTGACCGTAGTTGCCGACTGCTGGTGCATTATGTTAGTTTGAGACCTCTAAAAGCAGAAGAAAGAGAAAATCAGTATTTTGTTTGTGTGTTTTTGTTTCGTTTTGTTTGCTTCTTCTGCTCCTTGACTACCACAAGCCGCGTTCTCCTTTCATTAGGACTGCCTCATGTAAGTGAAAATTGTATCTATGAAAATTATTATGAGTTAGACGCACTGCTCTGGAATTCCCCTCATCTAACCTCCTCTCAGAGCCAACAATGGGCTATAGTACCAGATAAACACGCATGTGTCTCATTTAATGATTAATGATTAAACAAAGAGATCAGATACATGTTTAGAAACCTTTAAGTCATCCTGTCCTGTCAGAATTAACATATCAGCATTGCATTTTCTAAGGGTATAAGACTTAATTTAACTATTTTATTTTCTATTAGGGCTTTAACTTGATTTTGATTTTCCTTAACAGTTGCAAATTAAATGATTAGTCATTCAGTCTATGACATGAAAAATTCCTTTTCTGATTTCTGTGAGCACGTTTATGTTACACAACAGAATGTATTGAAAGAAATTTATCGATACAACTAATTGAAATGTGACTTTGTTGATGTGTTTTGGTTTAAAATCAAACTAAACTGCTGTTTCACTAATGATTTATTATTGGATTTTAACCTATTAACCTCCAAAAAAAAGAAAGTAGCACAGACCAACATTAGTTTGTAGGTCATTATATTTTTTTCTTGCCAGCAGCTCCGCTCTCTTTGCCCGACCTTAGCCATTATGTGGGATATTGCCAAATTGACCCTTCATCTCACTCCGTTCTCCTGAATCGGCCTAATCAACCGAACAGTCTGAAGTCATGCGGGCTGTCGTAAAACTGCCCGTTTTTCACATCCTTGCTGTGCAAGCAATCATCATTCACCTATGAGTGCTTTGATGGATCACAGATGGTTTAATTAGCCATTGTCCTCATAAGTAAAAGTAATTCTTCACTGACAATGTCCCTCTGTCTTCCCTTTCCTTCCTCCCACACACAGATATAAAGGAAAAACGTATCGTTCCACCATACGGATTGTCCGCCTAGCAGACCAGATCCCAGATTTCTGCCGTAAAGTGTGTGTGAAACTACAGTGCTGCCCGAACCTCTTCAGCCCCATCCTCGTTACTGACAAGTGCCCAGAGAACTGCTCCGTCCAAACAAAAACCAAATACAGTGAGTCTCTGTAATTATACGCATCACTTCCTGCACCACAGCTATGAAGGAGACCCAAATCAAAGCTTGTGATACTGCAGAGTGTATAATTGCCCTGGATGAGTGGCTAAGTTTTGTTTTGGGTGCATTGTTTTCAACATCTGCTCTGCGTCCACAGCCTATTACTATGGGAAGAAGAGGAAGCTATCCAAGCCCACTGCAGGAGAGGAGACAGCAGAGGGAGAGCTGGCCAAGCCGACGCGCCGCAGGAAGAAGAGGAAAGCTATCTTTGTGCAGAAGAAAAGACGCTCCTCTGCTGTGGACTACACTCCCGCTGGCTCCCCGCAGGTTAGAAAACACCTCACTTCTTCACTTCTTCCTCAGTCCTTTATTTTGTCTCTCATAACAAGTGTCCTGTGCACTCCTGCTCATGTGACAAGCAGCAGGTACACTCACAACAAAGTGCACAGTGTATAAATTATAAACAAAATCACATGTGAATATAGAAAATGCGGGGTAAAAGAGGAGCTTCTCATGCAGGTGCCTTATGCAGATATATCCACTGCTGGGCACTGAGTTATTTATTGTAGCTAAAAATAGCCACACATCTGGCACAGAAAGGTTGCAGTCAATCACATTATAGTTGTTCATTTAATATGCAGATGCCACAGAAGTACCGTCGTCAGGCATCAAGTCTGCATTTGTGTGAGTTTTAAAGCGTATTATATGACTACCTCACAGGTTAAGGCCTCAGTTAGCTTTATCATATTAACACAGGGATAAGGTCAGTTTTCAGTGAAAGCAGGCATGAGTTCATTCTCTAGTAGGGTTGCCAACTCCCTGAAAAATAAATAAGGGACACCTCGTGGCCGGGCGACCCAGTTGTCTTCACCCTTCCCAGTGTGGTGAATTTTCTAGCTCTTTTTTTGTGTGTGAAATTATTTTTTTTAACCCTTTGACTTGAATTTGATTTAAGTAGATGTGTATTCTTTGTGATATGAACACATGTGAAACAAATGATCATTTAGCCATTTATTTTTAGCTCAAAATGACAACATTAACACAGTAAAACAGGTCTCTTTCTTAAACAGAAGCCTGTCATGCTTAACTTTTGAGAATATAAGTAAATCTTTCTTTAAAAGAACTCTGTCCTGCTTAACTTAAAATAATAGAAAACAATAGAAAGAAAAATATTCTTGTAACAGTGCACATTTAGTGCATTTAGTACAATTGGCTTCAGTTGCGGTATTATTTCAGCTTTTCTAATGCTAATCAGCTGCTCCCGTTTGAAAACCCGCTTGTTCCCATGCTTACGCATCTTAACTCATCATCATTATTCATCTATGTATTACTTTTATGTATTAGTCATCTATTTGTAATCATCTATCCTTGCAGTTGTTTATTACACAAAATAAATTATATTATCACACTTCTGGCCACATAGCGCTGATATTCACTGCACATGCCCATATTAACTTTTTCCAGCCAGGTGTTTTCCTTTTCCCATTCTTCCCTTTCTCTGAGGGGAACAAACATTGCTGCTCTAACGCTGGGCTCACACTGTGCGGTTTTAGGCCCATTTTGAGCCGATTTTTGAGTGATCGGACCGATTTTGGCCTTCATCGTGCGTCGTGTAGTATACGTGGGGTAACGAGAAGTGATTAACACCTCACGACCAGCTCCCGATCATCAATCGCTCGTGAGCCGCTCACACTGCTCGCGCGCAAACACGTAAACGCCGTGAAAAAGACGGAGCAGCACGGCTGTGCAGCGTGTGATCTGGACACAAGCGATGGAGGCACAACTTGTAGAACTTTGAAAAGCTCATCCGAGCCTTTTCGATGTGGCCTCACAAAATTATCACGACCACAACAACCGTGAAAATAGTGGGATTTACACTGCTGCTCAATCACAGCTGCCTGATCAATGTTTTTCATTAGCAATTTAGCAAAGTTGATGGTAGTGGTGTGTCTGTGTGAGTGAAAGACAGAGGGAGAGCGCGACAGATTTTCTGTTATAACCTTCATGTTATGGACGCACAGTGTGAGCACTCAGGTCGCATCAGAGCATCGGGCGGTATAGTGTGAGACCTGCATCGTGACCTACCAACTTCTAACCCCTGCGAGTCAATCGTGCAGTTTGAGCAGGAGCTGAATAACGTGACTGAAAAAATCGCACAGTGTCTGCCCAGCTTTAGGTGTACTGTCGTCCGAGACTTGCACCGCAGTGTCGGCGTTTGTTTCCCTGTTGGCCATGCTTCTTGTTGTGGTCATCTGTTGTCTTCCGGTATTTTCTCCGTAAGCGACCTTTCCTCGACCAATGAGATGAGCGGTAATCTGAATTGTCATACTCGAATTGTCATAAGTGTGCTGTCAGCTCATTGGTCACAAAGCAGGAGAGGGGCTGGGAATTATGTTTTCAAACAAAGCGTTAATTCCATTAACATTTATAGACTACTTTTGATTCTCACTGTATTACGGGACAAAGTGCGTCCCTTATTAGGTCAATACGGGACGTGTACTTTTGTTTCTAAATACGGGACGATTCCGTATTTTAAGGGACGGTTGGCAACCCTATTCTCTAGTTTTAACAGCCTACACAGGCGTTGCATTCAGTGCATTTTATAGTGGACCTCTGAACCATGATGTCTAGGCTCCTCCTGGAATATTTTTATATGAAACTGTGCAAAGTATGGGAGTCTAGCTAGACTGCCTCAAGTGGCCATAAGAGGAGCTACAGGTTTTTGTTTTGGTTTGGTTCAAGCCATCTTGAATTTTTTCAAGATGGCTGCAAAGTGGTGAGATTTGCTTCTAGAAAGGCTTTGGTTGTACTACAACATGG
Organism: Copadichromis virginalis; assembly: GCF_057382275.1. Lineage (NCBI taxonomy): Eukaryota > Metazoa > Chordata > Actinopteri > Cichliformes > Cichlidae > Copadichromis > Copadichromis virginalis. The sequence continues at coordinate 22,842,379 of NC_140634.1, forward strand.
CGCCATGGCAACAAGGAGCTTTTGAGTCACCATAGCAATGAAAGCAAACCAGCACAAAAAGAAACATTCCACCTGAGACTGCTAACATCATCAGTTTCAACAAGACTCGTGCCTGCTGGATTAAATGAAGATTCGCAGAACTCTGACTTAAACAGACTCTCATCATGCCCGTCCTCGCTCTGGGTTTCATCTTGGGTTTGGTCATCACAAAATCTGTAAGAAAACTCACGCAGCTGTTCCTCAAAGAAGAAGACGAGGCAAGCAGAGATGAGGAAATCACTCCAGGACCTTCTGGTGGCGTTGTCCAGCAACGTCCTCCTGATCCAACAACAATCAACAACCACGTCCAGCAGAGACACCAGAGCAGCTTTACGTTCAGCCTGAATGTTGGGTTGAGCACAAATACTGGTCAGCCAATCACATTGGACTAAATAAACATGTGATGACTGATATGCTCAATATTGTGTGATATATTTATCAATAACATCAGTAATTTGCAAAACTACTTTTCTGTTTTTAAAAGCTTTTCACAATTGTCTGAGACATTTCTATTGAATATTACTCCTCATGGCTTTTGCATGATGAAGTGAGACAATACCATCGTTACATTTGTCACAGCAGAATGAAATGGCTGATTTAGGTCATTTTTTGTCCTGGTTAAACAGATTTAGAGTAAACAAAGAAAGGAGGTCTGACAAATATACATTCACTACGAACAGCACTTATTTTGAAGCCACTTATAATAAAGAGAGTGCCATAACTTTAATTTCAGAGGTTATGTGGACACCTATATGAGCTTCACAACATTTTGCATGTAGGCCGGGGCGTAACTTCCCGTCACTGGAGTCCTTCAAGAAACTTCTCAGAACTCGTGTATTAAGCAAAGCCTTTGACCTCTAGCCTTTTTTTGTTTATTTATACTCTTTTGTAAAGCGTCCTTGGGTTTCTTGAAAGGCGTTACACAAATCTAAGTTATTAAGTATAACACAATGCTACACGCTCACAGTTTCAGAGCGTTACGGCTTCATTAAGTGCTTAATCCAGACCACTGTACAAATGCCATAGTAATCTTATGTTATCGGTACAGGAAGAGTATAAACTGGCATGACTTTTTTACTACAATCATGAGTGGAAAGGTAAAATATAATGTCCACAGCACAGCTGAAAGGTTCCTGCACCTCTGCTATGGGTAAGCATCAACACAGCTGAAAGAGTATTTGCTTACATGCTTCCTGTTTCGGGTTTTAATGGGCTCTTTCGGGGCAAGGATCTTTAGCATTTCTGAAAACTCGCATGGATTTCTATTCTGGATCCCTTGAGTGCCATACCTCCTCCTCACGTAATGTCTGTTGCCATTTAAATGTAAATATGATTATCTGGAGGCCACAGCCTAGAACAATGCTAAGCATGCAGCGCCTCAGCAGAGAGAGAGACAACCTTTGGATTTGCATCGATCAGGCGGCAATGGAGCAGCATTCTGACAGCCTTTGAGTCCTGAATTAATAGAAATTCCTGTGTCCTGTCAACAAAAGACAGTTTTATTATTCATTATGTCTTTTGTCATTTGTCACAAAGGATTTAAGACACATTTCTCACCATATTTGTTTTATGATTAAATGATCAGTGTTTATCACTCATATTAGAGGCCAGTCCAGCTGATATTTAGAGAAATGGGAAAATCTACTTTTATTAAAAGTGTATATAAGCACTTAATCCACCTTTTAATACGCCCACTGTGCAGTCTGGATGAATGAAACAATAGAAGACACGCAGAACCTTTCACACCATAGAAAGCAAGTCAGGATTTGAATAAACTGTAATTATTTTAAAAGGATCTGTTAATTTCAGTGTGCACTTGTCTCTCTTCTTGCGCTCCCGCTCTGTTTATGAAAAACAAACTGTCACTCTGTGGCTAGAAAACATGAAGCAGAGTGGGGATAACATAATAATAAAAATTCATGAGGGTGAGATGTCCTTGTCACTGCTGCTGTGGTTAAAAAAAACAAAAACAAACATTTCAGAAAACTTTTAGTCACATTTTGTTTGTGTTACACCTTTTTGTGCAGGTTGAGTTATTTATAGGTGAATAAAGAGGTGGTATTACGAATAAATAGATTTTAGATAAATAGATTTTTAAAAGTGATCACTTAAAATATTAACACATACTGTAGAATAGAAAGTAAAAAAGCAACATAAAAGTTAAAAGAAGGCCCTGAGAGATTTTAGTTTGTGTCTTAATTTATATTCATATACTACGTGTGAATATGCTGCAGACCGCTATATGACAGGGATAAAAAGACAAAATCTGACCATTCATCTTCCGGTTAAATAAGGGGAGAATAGTTGATAAGATTATAATAAATAAATTATTATGACTGTTAAAGATGACCAAAAACAACAGATTTAACATTAACAGTTCTGATGACGATACAAAATTAAATATAAAATAAATACTGACCTGAAAGTCAGGCTGAAAGATAGATTCGTCTGGAAAAATATTAGACTTGTGCAACAACATAAATACATTTCAAGACACGTAACAACAGACTTCTGTACTAACAGTGATTACAGGAAATTATCGCATTCTTAAATTTTGGTCCTCTGCACTTGGGCAGTGTTGCTGAGTTGTTAGCAGGAGGGCAGTACAACCTGGCATGTTGGATAATAAAAAGCTGCATTAGTGTAGCTGTGGTGTTCGCACAATAAAATTTTGTGGCAAGCGTACCCCACTGTGCCTTTGAACCGGCAACTAAAATGAAATCTGTTTCTTCTGTTCTTCAGCTAACAGCAGGAGAAGTTTCCATTTCTTGCATCATAAATACGTCTCCCAGATTGCTGTCTGTGTCACTTTTAAACCACAGGAATATGTTTTTAACACCAGTGAATGAGCAGGTAGCATCTTCTATGTGACTGTATTATGATCAATTGACCTCAGCACTCTTTATTACAAGAAGACTTTTTAAATGTTGCAGATTCCTCCTTAAAATCACTCAAAGTCCACAGTGAAACTCAACAAGCCAGTTTAGCAGGGAGTTAAGGTCTGCTTTAAATCAGAGAAAGCCCAGATGGACAGATAATCCAGAATAAGTGGGAGTATTCTAGCAATAAAGTCAATAAATTCAACATATCCAACTAACATTACATGAAACCTACTGTGGTAATTACTTAGGTTCAAATGTGGCCCAAACAGGATTTGGAGCACCTAACCTCAGAAAATATTACCAGTGTATTACCAGGCAACAAGCATAACCCTGAAAAAACTGAAACAACAAAAAAAAAAGAATGAGCTTCATTGCTCACAAGTTATGAAGTAAAAAGTCAAATTTTTAGCTTTTTAACCCCAAAATCGTATCCTCCAGCACTCCTACAATACTCCAAGTGTTTATACCAGAAGTTTGGAACACTGCATTGCTTGTCAACAAACAACATAAAAGTAGTGTAAATATACCTGCATAATATTCAAAATTTCTGGTTTACTAATAATAAAGAATTCACGTGGCAACATTTTATTGCAGTGGCTGGCTGAGGTTAATCTAGTCTTACCTGTTTTATGTACTTGTGTCTATAGGAAAGCATGATAACCCAAACCCTAAATTTACCAAGTTACCTTCCTCATTACATTAAAAAAAACACACACATTCATGTGGCCTCAACAAGGATGGCGGTTGCTGGGAGGGAGGGAATCGTTAGGCTGAAAGTATAGTTTATGCGTGAGGTGGTTCAGCAACATTGTGGAGTTTTACTGGCCGGACTGGTTGGAAGATTGTTTCAGTCCTAAAGAGAAACACAAAGTGATTGAATAGATAACCCGCTCATGTTAATGATCGTTTCTGTGCTCTGGCATCTGTGAGGAGTGGCTTCTTTTCTCTGTGTTATATCACTGCAGACTGACATGTAACCAATTACATGTCACCAGATTAGCAGATCTATCAAATCATTTATACTATTAACTAATTTTTTGCATGAAAAGCTGTTTTTATCTCAGTCAGCTACAGTCGTAATATTTAATAGATATTTCTGTCTACATTTAAATTGACGTAGCAGCTTCTGGTTAACATAAAAGCCTCTGCTTTGTCTGTGTAAACAAGAAACTTTTGGCTAATGTCATTAAAAGAAACTTCAGATTTCAGTCCAGCTCAAATGTTTCCTCTACTGTTACACCAGTGCGTTTCAGCCTTTTCTAACAACATTTTACCAAAATGATCCCAACAAAATGCTGTGAGAACATTTAGGAGGCATAAACATTCAAGTTCGGCTTTTGTAAGCAGCTTTTGTGCTGATGTTCAAATTAAAAATTTCTGTATTTACTGTTTATCCACAGCTTTTTTACAATTCTTTTGCTTTTAATTATTCCACAACTCTCATTTGACTGGTAAATTGAATAAATTGCTAAATTTGGTGAATAAACATTGAGACAAACATTTCTGCATGATATGCATGATTTCTGGGACAACTGTGAGCAACTGAGCGCCTCTCTAACTCCCTTCTTTCTCCCCTCTCCAGGACAGTGATGAGGGAGAGGAGGACGAAGAGAGGGCGTTGCAGTCGGGCAGCGAGGGCACCAGCTCGGAACCTCGCGAGGACCACACAGACACCTCATCGGTGGAGGTGACCAGCAGCCGTCCTCGCCGGGCCACGGCGCTGCGCAGAGCCGTCAGCGCGGGAAACCCGGCACTCGGCCCGGCACTCAGCCCGGAGGCTCCCGCAGGTCGCAGGAGGTCAACTCGCTCGCTGTCTGCGTACAACCAGAACAGCAAGTACCAGCCCGCCAAAGGACAAGACATGCAGGTAAAGCAGAGAGGCTACAAAACAGGTTCCCCATACTCTTTATGACAAGCAAGTTTACTGATATTAATGCATCATATTTTTGGTACACTTAATTATATGTAAAAGTAATAGTGTCGAGAGGAGAGTAAAACAGCTCCATCACGAGCTTCTACACCAGAAAAAATCAACGATGGGGGGATTTATCACATCAGGATTTTGCATCATGATTTATCCTATCCACACTGAAATAGTTGCGTGATTAACAGAACCCAGAGCAGTGTGTGCTACCCTCTAGTTCACAGTGTGCCTTTTATGTGCAACTTCAGGTGGAGGAGGAGGACGGTCAGCTGGTTTTGGACAGAAACCCTCTGGAGTGGAGCGTAGATGAAGTCGTCCAGTTCATTAACTCTACCGACTGCGCATCTCTGGCTGGCATTTTCCAGGAGCAGGTAAACAAAAAACAAAAACACAATTACTGTTAGGTATACATGTCAATAAAAGTGTTGCTTGTTTGATAAATAGGGGCTGAAGGTGCAGAATAAAGTAACTAAATTTCAGGGGTTGAGCAAAAATGTAGCATTAGAGAAATCATAGATATTTTTAGACAGAGCCCCTGTTTTCAACTGTCTGTGTACAAACTCTTCTATAAATTGTTTTAATATATTTTTCTTGATGGCCCAGTGTTTGGTTAGATACAGTGTTTGCCTCACTGATTGGTTTAGGTGGCAACAATGTGGTTTTTTTTATTAGTTTATTTTAGAGTGATTAACTCGACTGACTTCAGCTTGTGTGTCTCTCCTTGGACTGTGTGTGTAGAAGGAGGGGAGGGGCTGTCTTTACACACAGAGTAGATAAACACACACAGAGAAACACCTCAGTGTAACCAAGACAGTAAAAGCCAGCAGAGACTCTCACATATTACACTGAACACAGACGTGATAAATAACATGTGTGGATATTATATTTTTAACCCCTTATTTGTTTCTGTGAGGTGCAGTGGGTACCAGCTTTTCTCAGGCAGATATTTATCCAGCTACAAATGACATCTTCTTCGAGCGGTCGATTATTTTCTGCTTTTTTGGAAAAAAAAAATTGTTTACTTCATATTACTGCACATTTTAATTGGTTTAGAAAATAAAGAATAAAAAGAGAATTAATAATACAAAAATGTGTGAAATCAAGATTTAAGCCTTTTAAAAAACCATTAGTAACATTTCTTGTTTTGTTACTTAGAGACTTTTTGTAAGGTTATTATAGTAATTTAAACATGTTTTAGTTAACTCAAATGGAAATAAAACCTAGCCTAAATAGTCTAAAGTGAAATGAGATTGTGTACTTACAAACAGAATGAGTTTTGTTTAGTCTGGTGATTTGGTCACATTTGTCAAGAAAACCAGCCAATGAAGGCTTTGCTCAGTGTGTTGAGATTAGAATGGCAATGTTATTAAATGTGTCGAGTGCTTTCATTATCATATTTTATTAGAGCTTTGTTTTGAACTTTTCAACTTAGAATCTGCCAAATACTTTATATAAATACACTAAAAATAAAAAAAACTCATCCTTAGACTGTTTGAAACTAAACTGAAGCTCTAATTTTGTATAAAAACGCCCTCTGCAAGCAGCTTTTTTTGAGGTGAAGTACATTACAGGAGTTTAAGCTGAAAGCTTCAAACCCTGAATATTTCTGTTTAACTTGTGTGCAGGACATCGATGGTCAGGCCCTGCTGCTGCTGACTCTGCCCACAGTCCAGGAGTGTATGGACTTGAAGCTCGGGCCTGCCATCAAGCTGTGTCACCAGATCGAGCGTGTCAAAGTTGCCTTCTACAAACAGTACGCCAACTGATGGAGGAGCAGCGACAGGAGCAAGCCTGGAAATGTTGGATTACGTGGATTTCCAAATTATTTTGGCAGTCGGTTACTTTGGATAAGCACACACCGAGGGACAGCAGGAGGATGTTTCCAGATGAGAAGCTGAAGGATTAATTTCTGGGATACTATCTGTGTGAAAATGATATGCAGTACCCACGAAAAACAAAAAAACTTCCTTACTGTCGACTCCAGCAGAACCGAACACACTGAGCTGATCTGTGTGCTCTACTGATCTGTGAAGAAGCTGAGGACTTGTTTTTTTTTCTCTTACTTTTCATTTCCATTTGATTTGTCATAGAGGAGCATCATAGCAATTAAGCTTTAAAAATTATAATCATGAAGAGTTTTCCCTTTTTTTCTGTGTGGCATAATCGGTTCAGAAAATATAATCGGAAAGTATTTAACAAACCAAGAATTAATATATTTGGAATATTTATTGTTACCCTTATTTATAAGGAGTGATTATCCATTTGGATTTTTAAGGAAAAAAATTGGAGATGTATATCACAATGTACGTATTAGCTAATCTTTATTGAAAACGGGAAACTATGGTATGAATTTATTCAGTTCAAATAAGCATCCCATGTGTTTGAGAGAAGAACACACTGGAATAGTCTTACTCTCTTCTCATTGTTACAGTCACATGAATCAATCATGGAAGCTATTTTGTGTCCATCTATGCAATTCTGTTGCAGATATTTTTGATAAGTAAGAAAATAAATTTCTATTGATTTTTATCTGTTTTTCTTGTGCTTCGCTTTTCAGTTCAAACACTAATAAACATAAACTGAAGGTTCCTGACAGCATGGCATATTCACCTGGTATAAATGTATTTCACTCCACTTTTGCTTTTAGAACTTAATTGTATTTTTTATGGAACAAATTCACAGAGGTGCTGGAAATTTTCCTCAGAGATTTTGGTCCATGTTGATATGATAGCATCACCCAGCTGCTGCACATCCATGATGGGACTCTCCTGACCCACCAAATCCCTAAGGAGCTCTATTCGAGATCTGATGACTGTGGAGGCCATTAGAGCAGAGGTCTCAAAGCTTTTTTGCGCCACGGACCGGTTTATGTCCGACAATATTTTCCTGGACCGGCCTTTAAGGTGTCGCGGATAAATACAGCAAAATAAAACCAGTGCCGGTACCTAAAAAAAGAAGATTTATTCATAACACACGGGAAAAGACCCAGGGAAACAAAGTTAACGATAAAAACGATTTAAAAAAATACGTCTAAAAAACGATAAAAACCCTTAAATCCATAAATTTCACACCTGAGCGTCAGCTCTCGTGGCCCAGTACCAAACGACTCACGGACCGATACCGGTCCGTGGCCCAGGGGTTGGGTACCGCTGCATTAGAGTACAGTGGACTCACTGTCATGTTCAGGAGAACAGTTTAAGATGATTTGAGCTTTGTGACATGGTGCACGAGTACACTGTGGTAATAAACAAATAGACAGTCAAATTCTGAACCTGCCTGAATGTAGCAGCAGAAATCAGAAGTCGCTATTGGATGGTCTTGTTTTTGTGAGTGTGTGTGAACATTTTAGGCTGAGCAGCACTTGGTGTGTCTTCTGCTGCAACGTTCATTGTGTTGTGCATTTAGAGATACTCTTCTGCATACTTTGGTTGTAAAAAAGTGGTTATTTGCAGTCTGACATCAACAAGGCATTTTTACCCAGAGAACTGCAGCTCACTGGAAGGGTTAGTATATAAACTGTTACAATAAAAAAATAGAAAGCCAAAGTTTAAAATAGTGCAGTGAGCATATATTCATATAACCCCTGGGAGCAAGAAACTCGGGTGGCACATTCATGTGTGGGGCACTTGTTGCGGAGCAGTCTACCAACTGAAAGGTCAGTGGTTCAATCCCTGACTCCTCTAACCTGTAGCATTATGAGGGGCAGCCAGTGAGAAGAAAGTCAGTTTAATGGATGCAGAGTAGAAATGAAATACATCTCCTCCCTCTGCTTTTTCTGGAATCACACATCCTGGACTCCTCGTCTCATATTATACTGATGTGTGGTACAACTACATCATATACATAGTTTTGTTTATAGCTGTGTTTCATGATCTCAGGTGAAACGGTTGTCATGGCATTTTTATATTCAGGGCTATTTTTAAAGCCTGGTGCAACATGACACAATAAATATTTTTATCACACACCCACAAACAATGATGAACAACCAGTTGTTTTACACACTGAGTGCAAAACTTTTTTCTGAAGGACACACCTGGGCATCCTTGGTTATAGCTCCTCCATGCTGTCCTCAACAAACTGAGACGTCCTCCAGCATGGTGCACTGAGATTGATTTCCATGTTATAGACCGAAGGACAAATGAGACGAGGAGGCACAAATCACAGAAATGAGAAAAGCCTCCTGTCTCAGAGGATAACGTAAGGTGCTACAACAAAGCCCTGTATAATATAAATGAGGACTATTTTGAATTTTGAATAAATAAAGCGACGCAAAAGTGACTCTAGTAGAGTCCAAGAATAGAAACTATGGAGATGGAAATAAACACAATAGCCTCTTTAAAAAAACACACAAAAAAAAAAAAGAAGTAGTTTTCACACATGATAGTTTACATGTAAAATGTTTGTTACTACAAGGTGCTGTCTGAGTGGAGTACAGGAGGCAGGACACATGGTTGGTTATCCACTTCCCACATGGGCACAGTTGGACTTTATACAGATTTTGCACTAGGCAGCTGGGAGGTTGAAGACCGCCTATATCCAAACCACACTCGGCTCAGCTGCTTAGAAACAATTTCCAGATTGTAACTCAAGGTCACTTGCTAGTTTTATGAGAAGCCTCTTTAAAGATGACTTAAACTATCATGAATTTACAATACATTTGTGTGCAGTATTTGTATTTGTAGTTATCAGCTCACAGCGTGTTAGCAAGACATTTCAAAGTCCAACCTTAATGTAATCAGTCATCATTCACTTTATCCAACTATTGGTGAGCAGTTTAACCAAGTTTAGCAACACATGAGCTCTTGGTTTCATTTTTTTATTGTTAGTTTTCACTAATACTCATTCATAGCCATTAAATATACATTTAAGTTAGAGCTTTTCATATATGAAGCTATCTGTAGCTGTTTTGTAGAAGGTGAAGGGTTAGCATATAGGCCCTGATGCATGGTGAGACATAGGAAGCCAGACGTCTCTGTGGTTAACAAAACACACATCAGCACTACTCCAGGTCACAGTTTAAAGAGGAACCGCACTCTGTCGTTGCTGCTTTGGGGAAACATTTAACGCTCTGCTGCTGGTTTTACTTTCATATAAAATTACAAATGAATTATTTGTCATGTTTCCACTGATAAGAATGAGTGAAGAAATTTTAATTAAACGCCACAGCAGTTAAGAAAATGTGAAACTAGTGCTTCCTAAGAGTGGTTGTATTAATGAGTAATTAATGAGGTTAATGGTGGAGTATATCACTAATTGACACGCCAGGATCCTTTTGCAGTTGCTTGACACAGTAAAAAGAAGAAGAAAAAGAGATGTATTAAAATACTATTAAAGTAGAAATAACAATATTTTTTAAAAACAACAACAGATTAGCTCAAAGTAATGTATAAATAGCTGGAAAGTAAAGTAGTAGCAATAGAAAAAGTTTGAAAATGCAAAACATAAGGTAAAAACGTAAAAATGTAAGCTAATATTAGTGGGAAGTATAAAACTTTAGCTAAATGTGAGGTGTATAAACAACTAAATCAGTGGGATGTACTGAAAAGTGGTGTGCACGTGGTTTAAAGTGTGAGCTAAAAGCAGTGGACAGTGATATCATGATCATGGGACTAAAGCTCCTCTGTGCAATTTTAAGCTACTTATGTGTCAAAGGTTGGGGTTGTATTTAGTCAGATTTAGAGCGTTGTTCATGAAATAAAGCAAAAAGTAAAAGATGCATTGTGCAAACATGGTACCAATAGGAGATAAAAAAAAGAATAAAACAAAAACTAACATGAGGTTGGAAATATTAGCCAAGTATAAGGGAGAAACAGGCTGATTGTGGAGGGAAAAAACTGTGGATAAATGGTTAAAACAACTGAAAGTAATGGATCAGTGATAAAGAAAATGAAAAATAATGTACATAGAAAAAAATAAAGCAGTAGTATTCAGACAAATAGGTTGCTGTGGATCTGGTTATTATAAAATAAAAACAATGAGAAAAAAGCAGAGACAGACACTAATGTACTTCACAAAACACAAATCAGTTACAAAGGAATTACTCAGGCAATAAAAAAACATTTTCAAAATTGAACAAAGGAAAATGCCACTAAGTTATTTAAAACTGAACAATGTAAAATAAAATAAAAAAAGGAGAAGAAGAAGAAGTAAAAACGGGCAATTTATCCCTTTTCTTTAAAACATAATGTGTTTTTATACAAAGTGTATCCATGCTAGCTCTCAGACAGCGATCACTTCATTACACACAATTACAATCCTTCATTCAAAACCCACTTCCAAATCTGTTCAGCAGGCCGACTGGTCAGGAACATCCAGCTAGTCCAGTTCTATGCTGTGTTTTATTATCACGAGGTCCTAAATGTTCAGGGAAAAGGTCTTGGTTCTTCCATAACAGTGATTATAAAGATTCCTCCCATATTAGCTTTTCTTTATCACCTCGTTGTTAAAACCACGGCTGGATTTAAACTGATGGCTCAGAGGTCTCTCCCTGTTAAAAGAATGATGCTTCTGTTGCCAAGTGCTTGCTCACAGGGGCTTGTTGAGTTTCTGTCTATACGGTCATGTCTTTATCTTAAAGCACAAAGTGCATTAAGATTGTGATTTGTTTTAGCACTGGGAGACATATTAAGTGGTGGGTGTGGCAGTTCACCAATGGTGCTATAAGGTGTGACATCACACTGTTTTTGTGTCTTTTGTTTGGTAATCTGTTTAAATGTGACACCTGTACGCACCTGTACCTGTTCATCACTTTAAAATAAATTTACGTGTTTTTATTTCTGATCACCTGGACTTCATCAACTCAGAAGTGGTCTGGCAAAATTACTGCTTTGGTCAAGATATTTATTTCTGTCGTGGGATTGTTTTTAAATGACGATTTAATTTATTAATGGAAAAAAGTGATGTAAAACTACCTGGCCTTGCTTGAAAAAGTACTTAGTCTCTAAACTTAACAACTGGTTGTGCCACCCTGGACTTGAATCAGATTGAGATGCTGTGTCATGACCTTAAACTGGCCGTTCATGCTGAAAACCCTCCAATGTAGCTGAATTACAAGGGCCAAAATTTCTCGACACTGACGTGAAAGACTGTCGTCAATCATCACAAACACTTTATTGCAGCTCTTGGTGCCAAGGGTGGCACAACCAGTTTTTAGGTTTAGGGGGGACTGACTTTTTCGCACAGGGCCAGGTAGGTTGAGATGCTTTTCTTCGTTTAATAAATGAAATCGCAATTTAAAAACTGCAATTTGTATTTACTGAAACATTTAATTGTTGCAAATATGCAAAAATCTAAGAAATCAGGACAAGGGCAAACGCTTTGTCACAGCACAGTATACAGTCCCAGAATAGTATTGACGGGTGTTGCCGCTATGACTCTTTTGGAAGCTTCAGCATTAGTGTTTTGGCATCACCATGGTGGTTTTTTAGAGCCAAAACTGACCATATTTGTGGTTAAGGATGTAGTTAGAGTTATTAGCTCATGCTATCAAGCTTGGCAAGCAAGTTACATCTATAAACTAACTGATAAACAGATACAGCCGGATTAAAATAGCGCAATTTGACCTGAATGAGTTGCACCACACGAGTTATTTAATTTCATTTGATCAAAAGGGGGTTCAGTTCATCGAAGGTAAGGACTAGCAGACACCCATCAGCTGGAGCTGCCTGTCTCAGGATGCCTGCCAATCAGTGCGCCCACACACTGTGTTCAGATTGATGAGTTATAAAAGATTACACGCCACTCTGAGATGTTATAAAGCAGGACGTTTATCGTGAGCCAGCCTTCAGTGGCCATTAGAGAAACTGCTGTTTTGTGCACTTTGTGCACCTGAAGCTTACACTTGTAAATTCTGAGATTCCTTGTGATGTTATGCTAAATAAGTGAAGATACGTTTAACTGAAATTCAGGGTACAGCCGCTCTCCTGCCTTTACTCTTAGCACAGACTTGGAGAGGTGACATGGAATGGATTGAACTTGGTCGCCACTCTGTCTCTCTCGCTGGGCATCGCTTCCTCTCACTCTCACTGAGTTGTTAGTTCACTACATTCATAATCATCCTTGCAGGTCTTGCATTACTGAAGCCTTACACTTCCATGCTTCACCACATTTCATCCATGTGTGTCCATGTGATTCGTCTGTGTGTGTGTGTGTGTGTGTGTGTGTGTGTGTGTGTGTGTGTGTGTTGTGGACGCAATAAGAAATGATAATAGAAAATGACCTGCTAGCTTCAGTTTATCAAACGAGTCACTATGTAAAACGACGGAGAGACGTTTTATTGGTAGAACAGTTCATGGTGGCGAAATAAAGGCAATTACCCTGTGCGTGGCGATGATGATGGCTGTTTCATGTAGCAACATCAGTGGAGGTAACGCTGTGTTAGTCATGCCTGCAGCACATGACCTGATGGGCTGATTAGTTTACACCGCTCTCTGTCAAACAGAGAAATTCATAAAAGCAGTGATTCACATTCAGAGTGTATTCTGATGTGTCGTGCCTCGCTGCCTCTCTCTATGGCTGCAACTGAATTAATTTAATAGCTTTCTCTCTCTCCTCCTCCTCTCTCTCTCTCTCTCTCTCACACACACACACACACACACACACACACACACACACAAGTACACACAGCGCTCACCCAACTCTGACACTTTGTATTGAGTCACTCTGAAAAAGCTGCTACCTTATATTCTGTTGCCTGGCAACCTCATATCAAACGTCCGCTTTGCATGGTTTTCCACCCCGTTGTGTATGAATACAAACTAAGTCATGACAGCAGAGGAGTAAACAGACATTTGAGTTAAAGGGAGGCCCTGAGTAAGAGCAGACACGGAGTTTATGTTTCACATTCAGCTGCTGTGGTTTTAATAGTTTCAGTTAGAGGTGGTGACACATGTAACGGTTTAACAGGGCTGACAGGAGATCAAATAATTGTCAGTCACGCTGCCTGACTAACTCATCAAAGCTCGTGTTAGTCTTTGATACGAGACAGTTTATCAATGAAACACAATTCAAAATATTTTCTTTTGTTCACGCAGGAAACTGCTCAATTAGACAACTTAATATCAAGTGCTTCAAATATCTGAAAATGTATTTATATTTGGCAAAATTGCTAGTGCTAGCTGATAGTAATCTCAAAATGTCAACACAGTTTTCCAGGTCTGCCACACTTTAAGACATGGTTATATATGTTATGTTAAATTCTAGCCATGTAGACATCATATATGTGAATTGAAGTTCATAAAAGCCTAAAAAAAAGTGCAAAAACTGCAGTTTTCCTACCAGCAGCTTGAGGTGGGCCATAAAAATGAGTATGCTGCTTTTGTGGCTCACAAAATCCTCGAGCCACCCATCATTTCTTTATATGTTGGCAGGAAAATGGAAAATAAGAGTGGCGAGTACATAAGACAAAAACAGTTCCTACAGTTATAATGAGCCAGAAAAATCAATATTATTTAGAATGACTTTTATTTTCCAACCAGGCTAAGCTCTGAAGTCTTTAAGTAGTCTTCAGGAATAGTTCTCCAGGCTTCTTCAAGCACATTTAGCTGAGGTCCGGGTCTGGGGAGGCCAATCCATGACTGATAGTTTCCATTGTGTGTTTTTCTATATGCTTTCACTACACTAGTGTAACTGTCCCTGAGACAGTTAAAATAAAGTTCTTTATTTGATATGTTTCTGTGACAGATTCATGTTTAATTTAGTTCATTTATTTGTTGGAAAGAATTACAAATTTATTGGATAAATGATAAAAGTGTAGCATTGATTAAAAAACGTCTAAAATATGTGGGCAGAAAATATGTGGTTTGTTAAAGATGTAAAGTGCTGTAAGTTTGTATTAGGTAGAGTTTGTAATGGTCACATGACCAGAGTTTGGCTGGGAGCACAGCCATGGCATTGTGAGTCAGAACTAGCATGGAGACAGAGCTACAGATGCAGCTACAGCCACAACATTAATGTTATTCTGCATGTGGTCCAAGAGGCGCACACATGTTCCACATTGGTAATAAGAGGACATTTTTAGTAATATCCATTATTATGCTTTTTTTCTGTTCTGCTTGCTCAAGACTGTTTACGGACACTAACATGAGAGAGACTTTGATAAGATCAAAGACATTTATGTTGTAAACTTTGTGTTTCTTCAGTTTTCATGGTGTCTGAAGACAATAAGAGAGAGAGAGAGAAAGAGAGAGACATCAGTATGATGCGTGGCCATTCTTTGTTGAACCCCTGTAGTTACAACTAGTGTGTTTGGTATCATTTTTAGGATGAAAAAATTAAGTAGTCATCAAATTGTTCATAATTTTATGAATTTTGAAAAGCACCACTGGCTAAAATGCAAGCCCATAACATGACACAGCTTCTGTCATGCTGTGCTTCACAGATACCAGAGTGTCACTGTTGTACCTCTGTTGAACTAAAAAGTTCACATTTGTATTCATCTTTCTACCTTAATTTTCAGTCTAGGTCTTGTATGATTTGGCATACCTCTGCCTATAATCCCATTCCCCTTCCTTAAGAATGGGCAGGGTACAAAGAAAAACACTGGAAGAACTTCAAAAAGCCAGAAGAACTTTGGCTTTTAAGTTACTTACATTTTTTCCAGTTAGTTTTTTTAATCTATTTTTGTTTTTTTGTTTATTTTTTAGCTGGTGTGACCATATTTGGATGGCATAATAGGTCGTCAGTTAATGTTGGCAAGCACCCTCTGTGTTTACTGACAGGTGCTGTCACAGGCACCACCAGCCTGGCTGTAACCAGCTGTTCTACTCTGACAGTAAAACTGCTGCTTAATTGCTTTTCATTTGAAAAGACTTCTATAAGGTTATGGCTGTCCTACAGAGCCTCTCGCTGGGTTGTGTTTCGGTTAGGTGAGGCAAACGTGACTCATGAGGAATGATAATTGGTTTAGGCCCGAGGAAGAACTGGGCCAGAGGCATCGTGTAGGTGACCTTTGTGCTGTTTTAGTGAAGTGAAGGAAGTATTCTGTTTTGTTACAGTTACTGTAAGTTGCTCCTGCAAAAGCAGAAGGAAGTCTTTTACCATTTTCACATATTTTCTGAAGGCTCTTCACGGGTGTCATTTTAAAATTAAAATTAAAGTAATTAATTATTGTTTTATTCCACAAATATGACACATCATAAGAAAGATTTTGGACCTCACTAATACCTAAACACTGGTTATGAACCTTCCACTAGGCGTCCACTCGTCTTTACCTGATAATCTGTGTCACTGATCCAGAGCTCTTTAGTGTTTATGCCTTATTAAACATTTTTAATATAAAACCTCAGTCAGTCTGGCTTGAAGTGCAGTTAATTAACTAAGAAACCATCCAAAAGTCTGTGCTCTAGTTTTAATGGCTGAAATTAAAGTCCCGAAGAAACTCCAGGCATCTGCTTTTTAGCAGAGTAAAATGCTAGTATCGTATTTGTAAATTACTTAATAAATAATTTTTTAAAAGATTGTCATTTTTTAAAATAAGATATTTCTTATTTCCTTTATACTCACATAAGAGATCAATAATGTCTGGAATATGAATAAGATTTCTAAGACGAATGACAGCAAGAGGGGAAGGTGTGTTTTGAAACTTGCATTTAAAAAGGATTTTAAGGCTTTAACAGTACATTTGTCCTTCCTTGTAAGTAAAGTTGAAAAGTAAAGTTTCTTGACCTGGTGAATACATGAATACTTCTTGTGTGTTTGTTGCTATTTTATCACCTTTAACCAAAGCCAGCACACTCTCACTCACATTCTTCAAACATTGACTAGTTCAGTGTTTTGCAGACCCGAATGACCAGGAGGCAGCGTCGCGTGGAGCCTGCTCTGTAGTGCGTGATGTTTTTGGTCTTTACTGGAAAAGTATTTCTCTGGTTCCCTCCTCCCACGTATTAAACCCACAGCTGAATGGAACAAGCGTGTGCCCCCTCTCTCTCTGTGGGTAACGTAGGAAATCACAGATCATATCTAAATGATTGTGGAGCTGCTCAACAGATAACCACCAGCACACCGAGCCACAGTGTTTACCATGTTGAAAACATTCTTTAAAATGAAATGATTTCTTTTCCCCGTTTTCCTGCCCGTCTCTGCAGGAATCCTCTTCTGTTTTTTAAAGTCACAATCACTCGGTGAAAGCGATTCTTCTTTCTGCATAGCAGAGCTGCCAGCGGGTCATTATCCCGAAGCAGCTCTGTGAAGAGCTTCAAGGACTCTGCTGTGGATGATTCTGAGAGGAAAAAGGTGCAAGACTGAGGTTCAAGGAGAGGAGTGCACCGGAGGACGAGTGAGGGGGAGGGGAAACGAGCAAGCCGAGGCCTGGTGGTTGGAAAGGAGAGCGATACAGAAAATGTTTGAACTGGTATCAGAAGGTAGATGCCGAACGTGAGACTGAGCTTTTGTGTAAAAAATTAAACCTGACTCTGGAAAACATATCTGCTTTGCACAAAACAGTCAAGTGCAAATGTTTTCAGTCACATTAGGAAGCCCTCTCTACAGTATTTAAACGTAAAAACATTATATCTGTTATTGTATTAAAAAAGTATAAAATAATGACAAAAATATAGAAATTAGCTGCCACATGTGGTTAAAATTTAATAAAATGAGGTTACTCTATATTATTACATATATTACATAAGTGTCAGTATAAGCATCATGTTGTACCTGCAGGAGGAAGTAGTTAGTTTTAAAATAGTAGAAAATTCAAAGTGAAATTGTCAGTGAGACACATGACAAAAAATCCTGACCACAACCGCCAATATCTGAGCTTTCAGTTTCTGGATCATTTTTGGTCCTTGTAAATTTTCCATAGTATTATCAAACACTCTGTACATCATGCAACTATCCTTTATCCAATAATCAGTGCACAAAGAGGCATAGATCAGAGTCAAGATGAAAAATGTGCCACAGACTTATTTAATGTGAAAAAATGACAAACGTAAAGCTCACTAACAAACTGAAAGGCACACTTGTGTTAATTGAAGAATACGGGTCTACTTTTATCCCATAAGTGCAGGATAAAAGCAGTGTAGTGCTGACTTTTACTTATAACAAGAGTGAAAACAGGAAAAAAGGCAACATGCAGCAGCTTGTAATCTGGTGACACAGAAAGGTAAGATGATTGCAAATATATATGAAGAATATCAACCCTGGAGAAAACTTCTCTTCTGACCTCGTCCATGCTGAGTATTAACCCTGTGAGCTTTACATCAGTGGACTCTGTGTCTTAAAGTAAGACTGACACACATCAAAATACATCATTATAGTTTTTGGTTTTGTTGTTATTATTGTTATGATTTGCATCCATTAACATGCCAACTTCTCAAATCTGAAGGTTTACTGGTTTTTCCTGTAAGTCACTGCAAATTTAGAGTAAGTTTAATATTTGTAGTTTTATGCATGTTGACTTTTAAAAAACTGAGTTGAAGACACTGACCTAAGATTTTTGCCTTTTTGTGACACTTCAGCCAATCAGAGCTCTCCGTGGACTACAGGAGGGCTGGAAAGCTGCACATTGAGACATTTGGGGTTGTTAGTTTGGGTTTTGTGCTGGGTTTTTTTAATGTTACTTCACTGTTAGTGAACACGTTCATTTTTAGCTGACAGTTTTCTCAGACCCTCCCTTTTTTCATCTTTTACTTGAGTCGCCCGGTAATTGCAATTTTCCTTTTTATTTAGTTGAAAGTGATTTTGTTTCATGAACAGGCATTTAATATAATGCTTTCTTTTGGTCCTACTGACCATTCAAAGCACTTTAGACTGCTGGCCACATTTAACCACACACTTATGCAGCGCTTTACGCTTTAAGCACTTTATCTGTCTCTAACCCACGGCTAATTTTAGAATCAGCAGTTAACATAACTGAGCCGAAGCACTCTGAAAGATGACTGCATCCCTAATCCCTGCAGGTGCGGGGGGAGAGCAAACTCCACACAGAAAAGAACCAGAGCATCCAAACCAGGAACCTTTTTTCACTTTGAGCTTAGGGTGCAAACCACTGCACCACTGCGCCACAAATGCCATTTTAGTTCAGGGTTATTAAAGTCCTTCAACGCTTTCTTTAAAACAGGAAACAATATTCAGTAATAATCGTTTTCTGACTTTCCGTGTTTGCATCCAGCATCTAAGGCCTGCCTGGAGACAAAACACAGTGAACTGAAAACCTGATGGCAAGTTAATGAGTGAAAAGAAATATTGTCAGATGCAGCTGCAACAATGCATCAAAAAAAGGCACGAAGTGAAGGAAACACTGTCATGGCAGCTGCTGACCTGAACTGAACATCAGAATTCGGGGTCAGGTTGATCCACTGGCACTACGAGGGTGGCTCTCCTTCTCATCGCTCCCTCTCTGTCTTTCTGGGATTTGTCTCTTTTTCCCGTGATTGTAAATGTGTGTTGGGACGCAGTGAGAAGCTTCTCTTGCTCGCATCTCTTCCTCAGGAGGACGAATGAAGAGGGAAGAGAAAAACTCCATCAGGACATGCTGCACAGCTGGATCGTCTGTCACACCAGATGGCTGTTCACTCTTTTACATCTCTTATATACAGTCTTTACAAGGGGTATTTTTTACTGTTGTGGATTTTAATCATTTAATATTTGATCTCTTTTTATGCACAGATGAGCATTTGAGTATTTATTAGCCCACTTATTTACTTGGATTATTGTTATTTGCATGATAATACACCACATTGTGTAGGAGTTTGTGTCAATGTTAAATAAATAAAAAACAAACCTAAAAATAAAGTGTGGTTTGTTTGACATTTTGCAGAAATACACAGTATACTCCAATGTGTGGCATATATCACAAAAACCAGAGGCATGTTATATGACAGCAGCAGGTCGCTCTTATGATCTTTATCCACAACAGTACAGCAGCAAGTTAGAGCCAGTATCTAAAGGATAAGGTGTTGACAAAAGTTAATGAATAATCACATATTTCGTACAGATAAACTACCAAAGTTTGTGAATGATATATCATAACAAAACAGAAATCAGTAGGCGGGAGGTTGTCTTGCTGAAAACAATAATAATAAAACATTGGTCACATGTGAAAGCAGCTTACTTCAATATAACTGTGTATGTACTGGTGACCTCAGTAATCATGTCAGGACCAAGAGAGGTCATTATTGCAACTGAGAGCAGTTTGCCTTCAGGGTTTTGTGCCACAAAGGCTTACTGGCAGAAAGGTTCATTTTATTTTTATACTGTTTTCAGCTTGGTTAGGTTTAGAAAAAGATCCAGGTTTGGGTCAAAACAGACTCTTTCAACAAAGCCTTAAAGACAAACTTCCCCTGTACGTGCCACAGAGGCACAAACACCACTGAGGGAGGAGGTCTGGGTGGACGTCAGTGGTTACTTGTTTCTTTCATTTTTGTTAATTAAAAAAAATAAAAAATAAAAAACATTTTAGTTATTATAGGTTATTATTGAATAATAACAATCCTGGTAGCAGACATCCAGATTTCAACAAACAGGTTTAATTTGACTTTTTATGTTTTTTTCCTTAATTTTATACCAAATATTGAAAATGTTTTGCACCTACTGTTTTTTTTATTGCCATCAATCCTCAAATCATCAGTTGTCAATCATCATCACATTTATTATAAATAATAGAACACACACACACACACACACACACACACACACACACACACACACAGACATGGTTGTGGCAAAAAAAAAAAGAGAGCATGTATTCAACCTTTGGAAAAAAAAACAACTATTGAGGACATGTCAAAACATAAATTCCACCCAGAGAGTGTCACAAACCACTGCTGTCGGAAGGTAATTTCATTATGCGTGTGTGTGTGAGTGTGGGTATGCATGGATGTGGGGGAAGGAGAGGTGTATGGTTAACCATAGACTGAGCTCTTTGTCTCTTTCACACACAAACCATCACTGTGCATCGCAGTGCACACTTGAAATCTAGGTCATGTTAACACACACACGCACAGAGTATTTTTAAAGGCATGGCAAAAAGAGAACAATCAGATGTGATGAAGATGAGGCTCGATCTGTCAGCTCACCACTGAGCTACTTCAGACTGCTCACCAACCCCCCCCCCCCCCCCCCCCCCCCCTCGCTAACAACACTGTTCGATTTCATCAGCACTCGCAGGCTCTCAGAGGCTCTTTTGTCTGATGAGCTGCTGTGTTTTGGGGTTTTTTTCCCCCTCTCTGTTGTAGCCAGTGTCTCAACCTACCTCGTGTCAGGTGGGACTCGATTCCTTGTAACACCAGACAGAAAATGTGTGAACTTGTTGCAGTGAGCTGTGGGTTAGAGGTACAAGCAAGTTTTTCCAGCTGTGAAAAAGGCAGTTGCGTCTTAAGGTCGGGGGCTCAAATATAGTCATTTTTTTATGCTGATGATTCAGCTTTTGATTTGCAATTTTTAAAAATACACACACACACACACACACACACACACAGATGCAGTTTAAATTGGATTGAGATGAAATAATCTTGTATAAGTATTGAACGTTGACCCCTAGAGTGAGGGGATTAGGTTGCTCTTTTATCCTGCACAAATGACTTTTATTTTTTTAATTTAGCTGGCTCTCTCATTCCCTTAGAGGGAAACGGTCACTGCAAATCAATACAAGTATTAATATGAATATGAAAATGATATGAATTAGATGTTATAGACTTCACCAGATCACAGCCCAACCACAAACAGCCAACACCCTTTAGATTATTATGAGTCAGTCCTCAGTGCATCAGGTATGAGCCCAAAGAACATGGTGTCATTTTTAGACCTTGTTTGTATAATTTTTTCTCTGCATGTTCATGTTCAAGTTGTCTTGTTTCTTTTTAAGCCTGTTGCAGGCACCAAAGTTCAAAATGAGTAAATATCTAAAAAAAAAAAAAAATTAAAAAAAAAAAAATTCTCTTTTTTATTCAATTTGTTTTCTTTATATTTTGTTCACTTAAATGTGTATTTTAATCAATTTAGAAATCCTGCCATTTTTTAGATTTTAATCTGCATTTCATCTTTTTTCTCAAACAGAGGTGGTTTAGTTGCCATCACGTGAACTCTCACTTCAAGTCTTCCACTAAGAGATTATTCAGCTAGTGCCGTTTCATATGTTTGGGCTTTTTTCACAAACAGACATTTGTTTTCTCTTCAAAATCTGCTGCATAAAAAAAAAATCAATGTTTTCAATGTTTTGAAGAGAACAAAACAGTTTTTGCTCGGGTGTTTCCGGAAGCCTTCATGTAAACTCACTTGGATTGGGATTTGGGGAGTCTGAGTAGTTTTAGCAATGAGAAAGGGGCATTTGTCCTGTAGGTAGAGGCTGCTGCTATTGGGGAGTGACTTTACCTTGGTTTATCTGCAGCAGAGATTAGCTGGGTGCAAAGTAACATCTGCACGACAGCCAAAGCTTCCCAGCAGGTCCAGCAGTGTTTTATGCTTTGCAGCAGGCGCATAGGACTCAGAATCCAAAAAAACGTGGAAAAAAAAACCTCAAACACTTTAGGAGAATTTCGTAGCTGATCAGCAGAAGCCGTGCAGACAGAATCCAAACTCTCTCCTGCCTGCGAGAGTAATCTGTCTTTTCTTCTAATGAATTGCCCTGAGAGATGCACGTCTCCCCTACATCCACAGATCGCAATCTGAATCCAGCAAGGCATGTCTCATAAATTATGCGCTCCCTGAGCTTTTGATAAGCTAATAGATGCCTGAGTGGAAGCAAATTGATGCCGCGCACCCGCGAATCAGACGGAGAGACACTATTCAATATTGATTAATGTTTAGCGAGGACTGAACTGCGGCCTATCTTGAACATCACACCTCTGTTTATACGACAGAGCAGTTTCCTCTCTATTGTTCATTATTCATATGTCATCTGGACTGCCTGTGTGGCTCTTTCCCATCTGCTGAGGCTCCATTTCCATATGCTTGGCTCGACCAAGCAAGGCATACATCTGATATGTTGAGAGAGAGGGTGAGAGAGAAGGAGAAGCGGGGGGGTATAAATTCATCTCTCTTTGCTCCCTTCATCTCTCTTTCAAAAGGTAATGCATTCATTGATGTTATCATTGGGGGAACTGATGAAATGATAAAAATGGAAATGAATTGCCACTTTGAACAGACACAGCACAGTAGTGGGACACAACGGGACCGTGTGGGAAGAAAGAAGTGTCTCGGAGTGCTGTGGGTGGGAGGGAATTTTAAAAAGATAGATGTATAATTAGGAGCTGGCCGAAAAGTCTGCCTGCATGGAAAATCACACTGAATAATTTGAAAAATTAAAAAAAAAAAAGACTTGGTAAAGTCTTTTCATTTTGCTATTTCAACATTAGTTTTACCACTCATGAACTCTCTTATAGGAGTTTGCATGCAGAAGCAGGATTTGGGGGCTTTAATCGAACTAAAATAGACCTCTGCGACCTTCTGCAGATGTAATGTATTCATGGAAATCCAGTAATTGGGGTTCAGTGTTACTGCAAAGTTTGATAAATTAACAAGCTTTGTACCATGACTTCTGTTTGTTAGTCAGCAGTATACGAAAACGGGGCTGTGACTCGGAGCTAAACCCTGTGTAACATTTCAGAAAGTGTAAGGTGGAAATGAAGCCAGAGCTGCATTTAACTTCTATCATCCTGACACCAATGCTGCAGAAAACTTATAACAACATGGGCTCAATTGTTGCTGTTGCAATTTCTCCTGTCCTGATGTGAGATAAGTTCAAGTCTGAGGACAGTCTGTTTCCAGGAAAAGCTGTTATTTATCAGTGGTTCAGCATTTTAACTCTTTCACATAATTTCTGAAACTTGAGGAGCAGATTATTTACAGTGCTGGAAAAAGAATTTGTCTCCTTCCCGATTTCTTCGTTTTTTGCATATTTACATGGTTCACGTCATCAAGGCCATCGAGTAAAAACAAAATGCTGTTTTAGTGATGATTTCATTTGTTAAGGGAAAAAGTTATCCAAACCTACCTACCACCACCTAACCCAAATAATTACCACGCTTCTTCAAAGAATTTTAATTAAGCCCCACTGAAGAACTTTCAAGCATAAATGGTGCTTTTAAGGTGATGCCAAAGTGTGTTTAAAGGATTCTAGTCCAGACTCCAAAACCTTAATTTTGTTGTTTCTGAGCCATTTAAAAGTGGACGTGTTTCAGATCATCATTCTACTGCATAACTTGACTCTACTTTGAGCTTCAGGGCAAAGAGTACAGAGAGCAGAACTGATTGTTTTATCATTTACAGCAAGTCGTCCTGAAGCATCAAAGTAGCCCCAACCATCACACTGCCACCACCATGTTTGACTGTTCTTTTTATAAAATGCTGTGCTAGTTTTATTTTAGATGTAACAGGACTCAAGCCTTCCAAAAAATGCAACTTTTGTCTCAACAGTCCACACAATATTTTCCCCAAAAGGATTATCAAGGTGGCCAGATCATTGGCCAGACTCGTTCTTACTATTGAAGCAAGTGTCAGGGGCTGGGTCTGTGACCCAGCGTTTTGAGATTGTTTTGTATTTTTGATTTTCTCATGTTAAGTTGGTGATAATAAGTTCTTGTGTTATTATTAGTTAGGATTTAGTTGAGTTTTATTCTGGTTTTTGTTTCATCTATGTCCGTTGGTTCTGTGTCATGTTTCCTGTCCAGTTTGTCATGTGTTTCCTGTATGTGTTGTGCCCACGTTGTCAAGCTCATGTGTCATGTCTACATCGCCCCATTTTCCTGTTTTATTTTGAAGAGTCTCGTATTTCCGTGTTCAGTGTGTTTAGTTTTGCTTTCCCTGTGGCGTCATGTTTGTGTCAGCTGGTGTTTCCACTTATCTCATTACCCTTCTGTGTATTTAAGTCCCCTTCTGTTCTTTGTCGGGTCTTCTGTTGTCTTCATATCAAGTCTCGTCAGGTCACGGAGTTTTTTTCTACTGCTCAGGTTCATGTTTAGACTTTTTCTCGTTATGTTTGCATGTTCCTGTTCAGTTCCATGTTCGTGTCCTATATCTTCATTTTTAAAGTTAGTCATAGTTTTTCTCAGTTTAGGTTTCAGTTTAGTTTCAGCCTTTTTTCGCCTCGACTTGTTTTTCTGTTTTTCGTATCGCTTTTTGTTTACACACCAGTTCATTTCTCCCGTGTCTGCATTTTGGGTCTGTTTCATAAACACATCTGCGTTCCCCACCGTGACAGTAAGTCTGACAAATATGCAACAACAAATGAAGAAATTGGGAAGGAGGCAAATATTTTTTCACATCAATGTTTTTGATTGCACTGCAAAGGACCTAAATAACCTAAAGATCGAAACTCAAAGAGCAAAGAGGAAACACACAGCTCAGCAGACTCCATGACCATGAACGCAGGAAGGACTAGAGTATAAAAAGGATGATTGCAGATCAGGCAAAGCAGGGGAGCAGACAATCAGGACAACCAAAGCAAGACACCAGAGTGAAAGCAGGAGGAGAAAGGAGAAAGCAGGAGACAACTTCAAAGACAAATAACTAAATGTGCACATAAGGACACGGGAAGATCAGGAGACACAGAGAAGATGCAGAAAAAAGAACAGATGAAGTTCAAAAACCAAACAGATGTTCAAAGTCCATAAACATTTACCTAGAACTTGAAAACCAAAAAGTAATTCTCAAGATCCTGGCAATACAATAAAAACAAAGTAAGAGTGCACAACTCAATGAATCAGATAATAGAATAGAAGTAAAGCTAAAGAAAGATAACAATAAAAACATGAACCAAAACACATGATCACCAAACAGAAGCCCAAAAGAAAGCCACACAGGAAACAACATCAGTTTTATTTCTTTAGCGCATTTAAAAGGAACAAGGTTTATCAAAGTGCTTTACAGGGTAGTTTAAAATAAGACTAAATTATAGATCAATAAAACAAATGCAGTAACATTAAAAACAAATATAATAAATCTGACCAAAAACACATTAAATCAAAAAGACGCCACAAGATAAAAACAAAAACACACAAAACTGATGAATCTCAAACTCAACTCAAATCAAAGGCCAAGATATTTTTTTTAAGTGAATTATGAGTAAAAATATCAAGTTTCTGCAAAAACCTGCTCCTCTCTATGCTCCTCCAAACCTCAAACAGTAAAATAAAAAACACCCAAACTGAAATATATTCACTAAATAACCAAGGACTATTGCTGGACTACAGTGGGGCAAAAAAGTATTTAGTCAGCCACCGATTGTGCAAGTTCCCCCACTTAAAATGATGACAGAGGTCAGTAATTTGCACCAGAGGTACACTTCAACTGTGAGAGACAGAATGTGAAAAAAAAAATCCATGAATCCACATGGTAGGATTTGTAAAGAATTTATTCGTAAATTAGGGTGGAAAATAAGTATTTGGTCACCTCAAACAAGGAAAATCTCTGGCTCTCACAGACCTGTAACGTCTTCTGTAAGAAGCTTTTCTGTCCCCCACTCATTACCTGTATGAATGGCACCTGTTTGAACTCATCATCTGTATAAAAGACACCTGTTCACAGCCTCAAACAGTCAGACTCCAAACTCCGCCATGGCCAAGACCAAAGAGCTTTCGAAGGACACCAGGAAAAGTATTGTAGACCTGCACCAGACTGGGAAGAGTGAATCTACAATAGGCAAGCAGCTTGGTGTGAAAAAATCAACTGTGGGAGCAATCATCAGAAAATGGAAGACATACAAGACCACTGATAATCTCCCTCGATCTGGGGCTCCACGCAAGATCTCATCCCGTGGGGTCAAAATGATCATGAGAACGGTGAGCAAAGATCCCAGAACCACACGGGGGGACCTGGTGAATGACCTGCAGAGAGCTGGGACCAAAGTAACAAAGGTCACCATCAGTAACACACTACAACGGCAGGGAATCAAATCCCGCAGTGCCAGACGTGTTCCGCTGCTGAAGCCAGTGCATGTCCAGGCCCGTCTGAAGTTTGCCAGAGAGCACATGGATGATACAGCAGAGGATTGGGAGAATGTCATGTGGTCAGATGAAACCAAAGTAGAACTTTTTGGTATAAACTCAACTCGTCGTGTTTGGAGGAAGAAGAATACTGAGTTGCATCCCAAGAACACCATACCTACTGTGAAGCATGGGGGTGGAAACATCATGCTATGGGGCTGTTTTTCTGCCAAGGGGACAGGACGACTGATCCGTGTTAAGGACAGAATGAATGGGGCCATGTATCGTGAGATTTTGAGCCAAAACCTCCTTCCATCAGTGAGAACTTTGAAGATGAAACGAGGCTGGGTCTTCCAACATGACAATGATCCAAAACACACCGCCCGGGCAACAAAGGAGTGGCTCCGTAAGAAGCATTTGAAAGTCCTGGAGTGGCCTAGCCAGTCTCCAGACCTCGACCCCATAGAAAATCTGTGGCGGGAGTTGAAAGTCCGTGTTGCTCGGCGACAGCCCCAAAACATCACTGCTCTCGAGAAGATCTGCATGGAGGAATGGGCCAAAATACCAGCTACTGTGTGTGCAAACCTGGTAAAGACCTATAGTAAACGTTTGACCTCTGTTATTGCCAACAAAGGTTATGTTACAAAGTATTGAGTTGTATTTTTGTTATTGACCAAATACTTATTTTCCACCCTGATTTACGAATAAATTCTTTACAAATCCTACCATGTGGATTCATGGATTTTTTTTTCACATTCTGTCTCTCACAGTTGAAGTGTACCTCTGGTGCAAATTACTGACCTCTGTCATCATTTTAGGGGGGGGAACTTGCACAATCGGTGGCTGACTAAATACTTTTTTGCCCCACTGTATTCTGGCTTCTTGCTGGATTGTAGCCACAATCACCAACAAATTTTCTAGATTTAAAGCCATTAAACTGAGCATGGTGTTACTTCAGGTTCATGATGGTCTCTTTTCTGGGGTGCAAAATAGGGCAGATTTCCCAAAGGTGCCACCACTGCAGTTACACACAGACTGTACTTTAGCGGCTGTGTGACATGCCGGGTTTTGGCATTAGTCAGTCGGGGTTGTCACTTCCAACATGTCATGTTTCTGTGTGGTGGGCTACTGGTGTGACGAGTGAATTGAAACCAGCTCTAACCAAATAGTTTTTTTGTGCCTAAGCTGACAAACCAGGAATAAAAAGTTAACATTAGGTGGAGAAAAACAGCGAAACCAAATGTAATACCATTACTTTCTGGCTGATTAACCATCAGACTGACCACTGTCACTCCTCCAGCTTCTTTATGTAAAGTCTTCAAAACAGGACTGTTGGCTTTCCACACCAACGCCAAAAGACAAGACTCTCGTATGTGGGATGAAGACTGACCCGGCTGGTTCATCTCCATTGGGGCGCACTTTTTATACACGTGTCAACCTGGTAAACCTGCCTTTATAAATGTGTTAACAGTCGCTGAGCATCTGCAAAGCTGGCGCCTCCTTTTCATTGACTCTCAGTGTAACCAGTGCCATCTCTGCTGTCATTTTTGCCTCCTGGCTCCATCCTGGGGGAGATCTTTGCTGCTGCTCTCTCTGCCTTAGGCTTTCCATGTGTGCACAGGAAGGGAGGTCCCAGAACAGAGCCACAACCCCCAAAAGATAAATTAGTGAAGGTGGAACTGACAACCCTCTTCTGGCTGTAATGGCGATGACTGGAACACATTTTTATGCATTTGCTGCCTGCTGCTTTTGATTTTTTTCATTTATGAGGGACCGCAGAAAGCCATTAAAGCTGCAGTTAAAAACACCAGCATATATTTGCTTTATCCAAACTCTCACCAAAGCTCTGCAGCATACTGTGATGAATTGTTTCTAACAAAAACAGCCTCGACCATAAGAGTTAGCTTAATATAAGATTGATGACTGTAAGAAACATGTTGCATGTATGCAATCAATCATCTGCCTCATAGCCATCATGTCAAATAATATTGACTGACAGACATCAGAATTTTAATCAAACACTTGATTGATTCCAGATACAGGACGGCCACCGCCTTCACTGAGCTGAAATTATTCATCGAAGGGGTCAGAGAGGTAATGCAAACCAGCAGAGAGGCGTTCATCCCTGGGTAAGAATATTTAAGTCAGAGGTATTGTAAATAAAAGAGGGAGCACAGTAAGAGTTAGCTGGACATGTTGAAATGCATCTTGCAAATATTAATTCTTAAACCAGAAACCACCAGTTTGTTGATATTTTGTCCTTTTAGGAAGGATTACAGTTCACTGCAGGAATACAAGAAATACTCCGATCCTTTAATGACCATGTAAAAGGCCTCCGTTACATTCAGAACATACAAACTATTACCAGCCAATCTTCTGTTAGCAATGTTATATCATCTTGTTGAATGTTATGATGGCTCATTGGTTAAATTAGCATTTTAACATTACTACTTTCTACTGTGTGTTGAAAAGCCGGAGAGTCAAGATTTTTACCAACAGTAGGCATATTTTAGGAATCTCACACTCCTCCTGTGCAAAAAAAAAAAGGGAATTCTCAAATAAAAAATGTTTAAGTCCAGTGACTGCTGCTCACCCTTCTTCTCTTTTAATCATTTAACACCAAAGCAGCGGAACAATACAAACTATGAGGTGACGCCATCGGCCAGCTCGCTGGTTTGTAAAGAACAAAATTATCACATGCCTCAAATCTCCTTGGTGCCCTGTGCCGGTGACCTTGTCTCTGAGGTACTGGCAGTAACACGAGACCAAACCTGTGGTGATGCTCTGACAGGTCGATGTGTTACAGCTCTCCTTTTCCTCACTGTGTCAGGGAAATTCAATTCTCACCAACTAGAGTCACATTTGCAACAAAGCAACCTCTTTACAGTATTAGAAATTAGACCACCGGGTCTCCGCTGTAATAATAACAATAATAATAATATATAGGTATAGGTAAATTATTTAAAATAAAAACAAAACATTGTGAGTACTGATTATTTCCATTCTTTTTTATTATTTTAGTCATTATTTACTCTACAAAATGCCATAAAAATAAAAACATAAGCGTTCTAAGAATAGAGCATGGGTTAATTAAACTGTTGGAGTCCTTCAGGATAACACAAAAGATATTGAAGACCATTTCTAATAAAATAAAGCAAAGGCACATCATTCCATGGGAAGATCTGTGGTGCATAAAAGCAGCCCACTACATGACTAATTGATAATAAAATGAACAGACCATTTATTTTCAAGCTAATTGCTTCAGAACAACTAGAACTGCTCCATTTATAAGAAAAACTAAAAAATATTTAATTTTTTTCATATATATGCTGCATTTATTTCACACTGTAGGCATTCGTCGGTCCTTTTTAAAAAAAAAAAAAAAAATTGTGTTACACAATATTTTGTAAATTGTGGTGTGCCAATATTTTGGCTGGACTTTACTCCATTGTGGCCGATTGTGTTACATTGTATTAATTTTGCAGTGGCTAAATATTAAAAAAAAAAAAAAAAATCTCTAAAATGAATTCGGTTTCGTGTTGCTTTTTTGGTACAAGAGGAAATAATTAATAATCATCCACAACAGCACATCTGTTTAGACAGCAGTAACGTAACAACACTGTAATCAAGTGTTTTATCTGAGCATTTGCTTATTGTGTTGCTTTATATTGCTACTTCACAAGATTTCAAACCTTTTAACATTATTACACTTATTCAGCAGCTGTGGGTGCTACACGTAGCAGATTAAACATATGACCACAGTTAGAGGCATTTTTTGTGCAGCTGTAATTTCTGATATGAACAAAGTCCAATAAAAAGCTAAATTTTAACTAGAAACAATGTTAAACACTGTTCATGACTCTGTGCATCAATATCAATAAAAATCTTTATTGTGATGTCATTAACACACTGTTTTCTGCCTAATTTAGCTGCAGACCGTGATAAAGTTGATGTTTCTGTACACTGAGTGGGTACTCAGATGCTCAGCTGTTTGCAGTCATCATGCTTTGAAGACGTGCGTATCAGCTAATTTTGTTAAAAGTGGAAAACATCACTTCAATCCGTTTCTGCACTTTTACCGACATGTAAATGTTGTGGTTATCTTTTGCTCTTAAATGGCTGACTCATTTCCTGTTGTCTCTTTATTCTGCGTCTTCATCTGCTGCTGCAAGTAGCCATGCACCAGCTCGCTGCATTGCATTGTTTGCAAAGGTGTGTATGTGTGTGTGTGTTGTGGTCAGGTAGGAGGTGAATATACGTGTGTTTGTTGGTTTTGTCCCTTTTTTTCCCCCTTTAAACTGTAAAAATACCGAGTGGTCGGCTTATCATAATCCATGTGCTGGTATGCAATGGAAATGTGCAAGGAAGGTGGGGATGGAGGGAGGGAGGGTGGTGTAAGGACGGGTGGGAGAAGGGAGGGGGGCAGCAGCTGGTTGGCTGAGGGGCTGGTTTCCATGGCAATGTGTGTAAAAAGAGTACAGCCTCTGTCCCTCAGTCCCGTATCGATGCTCTGTACAAAAGAATAGCGTTTTACAGTGACATGCCCTCCACTCTGCCTTTCTCTTCACTGGTTTATCTGAACTATATCTTTAAATAAAACTCCTCACATTTAAATTATGGGTTTCATTAATAGCCAATTTGTGGACAGTCATGGCCAGTCTAAGAGTAAGTATTTCCAAACTAATCTCCTCAGCCAAATGCATATTCTCTGCAGAATTCATTAGATGGGGGTGAAAGGCCTTTGGTGGATTTACTGCAGATTCAGCTCTTGCAGGAGGATTAATTTAGCACAATGCATGGGAAAACCCACTAAATATCTCTTGTGGTTCTGCTTGCAAAAACCACCCACTAAAGGGACTCTCCGAGAAAACGATATCGAGTCCCCGTCAGACCTGCAGCAATGTAATATTATCTCTGTGGACAAACACATAATGCCGGATGATTCGTGCTGACGCAGGTGATTATACTGCTCAGACTCACTGACCTTTTAATGCACGTATAACAAAACATTTCATTCTGATAAGCTTTTAAATTGTTTAAAAGGAACAAATTAAAATAAAAACCTTCAAAAAACAGCAAAAGAAAAGCTGAAATCATGAAGAAAAATATGCAATTCAAGAGGAAATAAGATTTATTCATTCAGCCTTTGGCAAGAGACATGAAATTCTGGTTTATGCATATAAAAGTTAAAAACAGATAATTTTACAAGATTAAAGACATTTAAAAAAAAAAAAAAAAGCAAGATATTGTAATACTAGGCAGATCTTACAGATTAAATGTGGATGTAACGTCCAGATCTGAGCAGTGAAGTCAGTGGCCAACAGGGGGCAGATCCTTTACTTGGAGAAAGAAGTCTGTTCATATGGAAGTCTATGGAAAAATGGCAGTACTGTTCACTTGATCTGTGCTCTCAGGAAACACTTTTCCAATGAGCTTAAGGTCCCAGTCTCCCATTTCAGGCTTCATTTAGCAGATTATCAGGTTTTTCTTGTCGCTGTTAGAGTCAAAAAGGAAGTTTGCCTTCCAGCTGACAAGTTCCTAACATATTATACAAAGATGCCCTTTGGTATTTCAGTTCGATCCCCCTGCTTGTGAATTTTGGTTTCTAAAGCCAAAGATGGCTTCAAAACAGGACTTCTAAACCCACTGGTTGCCACTTCCATCTTTTATTTAAAGTCTATTAGCTGGACTAGTTAATATTCAATCCTACAGATGAAGGTAATATACTTGAAAGTTAAATATTTATATTTATATAGATATAGAAAGATGAAAAAAGTGGACAGAGAGTATAAAAAACTAATATGGAAGCAGAAATAACTTCTGGCAGGTGTTTTGCATTATTGCCCACAAGCCTGACATCAGCTTGCTGAAGTTGACCGCTCATCTTGCAACATTCCTTCCTTGTTTGAGTCTCATCTTGCATGTGCTGCCAGTTTCATATCCTCCCACAACATTTCAGTGGGATTCAAATTGCTTTGACAAGAATCTTAAACCCTTCATTTCTGCTTTTTGAGCCAGTCCCCGATGGGTTTGTGAGTGTGATCGGGATTATTATCCTGGTTCAGCTTGAAACCTTAGACGGATGACCTCACATAACTTCAAGCACTTTTCGACATTATGGAGGATTCATAGAAGAGTTGACCTCAAGTTGCCAAAACTACATCATTGCCATCTCCATGCTACACTGGTTTACATCTTCTGTATCAAACACTGTTGCTCTGTGTTTCAGTCATCTGTCCAGATCACATTATATTACAAAATGCTTGGTTTTTACAATGAACATAAACATAGTATATGGTTTTGTTAGAGTGAAAGGCATCCTTCCTAAACGGGCCAAATTTGTGCAATCATTGTAAACACACGCTCCCTTTTACATCACGGAAAAGTTCCCTGCAGATCCTGTGACAAAATCTGGGGGTTTCAGGAAAAAAAAATTAACAGTGCAGCTAACTGCTAATAGGGCTGAATTTGCTGGGATACACTGTGGAAAAAAGAAAAGTCCAGAAAGTAAAAAAAAAAAAACCCCAGAAAGTGTCCTGGTCGTTTCCTGTCAATACACTTTGTGACTTTTTTTTTAAACAGAAATTCATTGGTACTTCCATAAATTATAAATAAATAAACAATTCAGCGTGTGAATAAAATTATTAGTTAGTTAGTTAGTTAGTTAGTTAGTTAGTTAGTTAGTTTGTTTGTTTGTTTGTTTGTTTGTTTGTTTGTTTGTTTGTTTGTTTTTTGGGGGGGGTATCTGTTAAAATGTTATATGTAGAAATACCTTATGAAACAATAAGTTGCATTTTTAGTGATTGTTTTTTTATTGCGCAAACAACAACAAACTGGCAGTTGGTTGAATCCTACAGCAATTTCAAACAATTTCTAGACCGTAATAGACGATGTACTTCATGTCATAGTTTTACATAAAAGTGGTTGCACCTGCTAAAATTTTTGTGTTCAGCACTGAGAGCACACGAAGTCCTGCATATAAATCAGAGTATATAGTCCTTTTCCCACTGCACTCACAGCACTTTCAGTAAAAACTATAGTTCATCTTTTGGGACACTGCTCCACTTTTGCCATTTCTTATTAAATAATTAAAACCAAGAAGTGGTGTGATACTGTCACTGTCAGCGATGCAAAGGGAAACTGATTCTGGTTGTCACTGCGGTCTCAGTTATTGAGTATTAAATGTTTGTTTTTATCAGTCTGCTAAAAATCAGCTCAGAGAAACACTCAGAAAACGACCCTGACAAAGACTAAAGAAGGTCAGTCTTTCATGTCGTTCATCTGTTGGCACAGTTTCAAAGAGGATCAAGTGTTTGCTGGAAAAGGTTGGTTTTCCACATGACCATGTGTGATTCTGTCAGATAATGTGGAAATAATTATTTTATTGTGAAAAGACCTCATCAAAAACACGCCTGTTGACTAAAAAGATCAGGAATCAAAAGCATTAGTGGATGCCTGTGTTAAAAATGAATTATGAATTCATTGGGTTTGAACCATTTTCTAGGATAAAATGTGTCTGCAAAGGGTTGATGTGTAGCAACAGACAAAGGTATGAAACAGAAAATAGATTTAGAGCTAAGAGAGTAAACTGGATGAGACTGTTGTAAAGATTAGTCAGCCTTGAACAATTCTTGTACCGAAGCAGGTTTGGCAGGAAATCTGATAATTGTGTGTGCTGATCTATGGAATAGAACAAAAAAGCTGGAGGTTCAGGACTTACAGGGAGAAATGACGAGAAAGGAGAAGAAGCAGAGATGCTGCGGGATTCATCAAAAAATGTCTTGATGTGTTTCTGAGAAGTGCAGCTTCACTGTTTTCAAAATAAAGAAGTTATTTAGTTTCTGTGTGTGGAAAGAATATATAAAGAATATATAAAACCTTGATATTGTGACAGCCCCCAGTTTATTGGCTTCCATTTAATGTGCATTCGTAAGTTTCTGCATCCAAAAAGAGGAATGATTTGTTTACTCAAAAAAGAAGGAGATTGTTTTCATGTTTAATTGAACACCAATTTAGAAAAGTTTTCTTCTGACAAAGTTTTCTTCCCTTTCAAAGTCAGTTTTTCCTTCCCACTGTTGCCAAGTGCTTTCTCAAAGTGGCTCATTTGATTGTGGAATCTTTGCCTTTACAATATATATAAAGCTGTGGCGGAGGTGTGGTCACTGGCAGCTGCAGCGGAGGGGTGGTGTAGTGAACTCAAGGTGCAGTGCCAGGGAGGTTGGTGGGACAGGTGTGTGCTGTTTAGTTATTGAGCTCTCTCTCCCTTTGTGATTTAGTGAAGCCGGAGCCAAGAGTGGAGAGTGTGTGTCAGAGTGCAGCTGGAAAACTGCACGCATGGGTGCCGAGCCAAAAACGAAAAAGAAACTATCAGAAGTGTGTCACTGCAGTAAAGAAAAATAAACACGGACAGTTGTGGTCCTTCTCACAAAAGCGTCTTGAGGCAACTGTATGTTGTGATTTGGTGCTATAAAATCAAATAGAATTTGAAATTTGAAATTTGATTAGGTAACACAGTGAATGGGTGGTAAAATTCAAAGTAACATGGGCAATATTGTCAAAAATATCAAGGCTAACATTAAATTTTGCAAGTAGCCAAACTGGAAAAAAATGCTTCTCAATCCACTGGTTGGATTGAGAAGCATGTCAGTTTAAAAAAATTTGTCCTTGTGTCTGATGTGGGCCTGTCTGATCATTACTGTGTTTTCTTTGAAAGTAAAATCTCAGCCCACACAAATATATCAACAACAGTGATCACAAAACGGTGTATAACTGAACACAGTAGTGCAATTTTTAACCAGGTCTTCCCATTAACATCTGACCTGTCCAGAGGGTCAGTCAATGAGCTCGTCAATAGCTTCAATGCTAACATGTTAAATGTAATGGACACTATTGCTCCCATTAAGGTGAAGGTTATCTCTGGAAGGAAAAAGTCTCCATGGAGAAACTCCACACTGGTGAAAAATGAAAAAAGAGAGTGTAGGAAAGCTGAGCGCAGATGGAGAAAAACAAACCTCCAGGTTCATTATGACATTTATAAAGAGAAACTTCACAATTATAATTTACAACTGAGGAATGCAAGGAGGTCCTACTTCTCTGACATCATCACTAAAAACAGCCATAATGCTCGGGTCTTATTTTCTACAGTTGACAGACTAACAAACCCTCCTGTGTCAGTGGCAGCTGAACTTCATTCGACCATGGCCTGCAATGACTTTGCCAAATTCTTCACTGAAAAAATCCAAAAAATTAGACAAGCAGTTGGTACATCAACAGCAGATCCAGGATATGTACTGTGTCCACCAAAAAACTGTTTAAACACCATGAAACAGTTTCAACCTATTAACAGCAAAGACCTGGAGGACATCTTAGGTCAACTGAACTCCTTCTCCTGCTGTTTAGATGTCCTGCCAACAAGTTTTTTCAAAAAGGTCTCAAAGACTTTGGAGTCAGACCTGTTACAGATCGTCAACTTTTCTTTATTATCAGGTGTGTTTCCAGAATCACTAAAAACTGCTGTAATCAAACCTATACTGAAAAAGGACAATCTTGACAAGACACAAATGAACAACTACAGGCCGATCTCAAATCTCCCGTTTTTAAGTAAGATCATTGAAAAAGCAGTTTCTCAACAGCTCAGTTACTTCTTAAAACAGAATAATTGCTACGATGCCTTCCAGTCAGGTTTTAGACAGAACCACAGCACTGAAACCGCTCTGACCAAAGTGTTTAATGACATATGTCTGAATACAGACAGTGGAAAAATGTCAGTCCTAGTTTTACTGGATCTCAGTGCAGCATTTGATACAGTTGACCACAACATATTACTCAAACGACTGGAGAACTGGACAGGTCTTTCAGGAACTGTACTAAACTGGTTCAAAACATACGTAGAAAACAGGAAATACTTTGTATCAATAGGTAACTTCACATCTGAGCAGACAAGTATCACATGTGGAGTTCCCCAAGGTTCCATCTTGGGACCCCTTCTGTTTAACATCTACATGCTCCCACTGGCACAGATTATAAACAACAACAAAATAAACTATCACAGCTATGCAGATGACACACAAATATATATCACAATGTCACCAGGAGACCGAGGCCCTGTACAGGCTCTTGGTAAATGCATTGAGGAAATCAATGACTGGTTGTGCCACAATTTTCTCCAGCTAAACAAAAACAAAACTGAGGTAATAGTCTTTGGCGCCAAAGAAAAACGATTACAGGTCACCAGAGAACTTCAATCTATACATCTAAAAACCACAAACCAGGCGAGAAATTTGGGTGTAGTGATGGATGCAGACCTAAACTTAGAAAAACACATTAAGACAATAACAAAGTCAGCTTACTATCACCTCAAGAATATATCAAGGATAAAAGATCTGATGTCTCAACAGGACCTGGAAAAACTAGTCCATGCATTCATCTTTAGTAGGCTTGATTACTGTAACAGCATCTTTACAGGTCTACCTAAAAAATCAGTCAGACAACTACAGCTCATTCAGAACTCTGCTGCTCGAGTCCTCACTAAGACCAAAAAAGTGGACCACATCAGTCCAGCTCTGAGGTCCTTACACTGGCTGCCTGTCCGT
This sequence comes from Copadichromis virginalis, assembly GCF_057382275.1. NCBI lineage: Eukaryota > Metazoa > Chordata > Actinopteri > Cichliformes > Cichlidae > Copadichromis > Copadichromis virginalis. The sequence continues at coordinate 22,879,673 of NC_140634.1, forward strand.
CAGAGGATAGACTTTAAAGTTCTGATGCTGGCCTATAAAGCTCTGAATGGTTTAGGACCAAAATACATCAATGACCTCCTGACCCAGTATGAACCATCCAGATCCCTCAGGTCATCTGGATCCGGTCTTTTATCAGTTCCCAGAGTCAGAACCAGACACGGAGAAGCTGCATTCAGCTTTTATGCTCCTTATATCTGGAACAAACTCCCAGAAAGCCTCAGATCAGCTGAAACACTCAGTTTATTTAAATCCAGGTTGAAGACTCACCTGTTCTCAGCTGCATTTGAATAAAGCACCAAATCCACACTTTAAGCTTAAATTTCAAAACTTACATTTAACTACTGATTTTATCTACTGTTCTGATTTTATCTGTTTTGATTTTATATACTGTTGTTTGTTTGTTTGTTTGTTAATTAGTTAGTTAGTTTATTTGCTTGTTTTAATCAATTTTAAATCATGCTTTTTATTTGTTCTTGTTTCTAATGTCTCTGTAAAGCACTTTGAATCACCTTGTTGTTGAATTGTGCTATACAAATAAACTTGCCTTGCCTTGCCTTGTGTTTTTGGCTACACCTGACACAACATTCACACTCATGTCTACAGTAAGGTGTAACTGTAGAGCATTTTTATTCTTTACAAAATCCCACATTTTATCTCGTTGTGCTGGAATAACTCTCAGTTTCATTCAGTGATATGAAGGCAATTTTTTATAATCTCATGCCACACAAGTCACGAAATGCTAAGATGCGGTTGCATAGGATGGAAACTGAAGCGGCAATATAGAGTTATTTTTAAATTTCACACAGAGGGAAAATATAGTGTGATGTGAGACGGTCTATGTGTTGTTATTGGATAAAAATTGCTAAAACTTGCAGATGTGTCTCAAAAAGTTATGTCAGTCTATGTCCTCAGTCATCCAGGTCATCCTAGTCTAAGGAGCTAGGAAAGAAAAGCATCAGGACTATTCCACTCTGAAGAATGAAATAAAAGAGAATATGGGAGCACATAAAACTATTGCTTGAGACCAAAAGAACAAACATAAGCTACATTTTAACTATTGTATTTGTTGCTAAATGGCAATATGGTGTCAGCAATAGATTTATTCTATTTTTATATTTAATTTCGACATGCTGATGCGTCCCACTTTGTCCCACACAAACATGTTTTCCCTCATTTACTTTATTGGGACCAGTATAGATTCATCAATTAGCAAAGCAAGCTTTGGACTGAGCCGGAGAACTCGGAGTATCTAAAGTAAAAGCAACGACAGTGCAGAATTGCAGAGATTATATCAGTGGATCGGGATCGTTGATTCATTTCTATGTACATGACTTAAACGCCGCAGCTGGTGATTATTTAAAAAAAAATCTGGAGGTTCTGTTGAATTTAGAAAGATAAAAAGACTGAGAAAACGCTGGTGTTAAGACACGGTCGTCCACTGTGAAATGATACAAAAGAAGGCAAGGCAGACACAGTGAATTCAAGAGAAATGCCTTTGGGTATTGTTGAGAAATGCCACGTCACTGCATTAACATGAAACAGACTGCTAATAAGATTTTTGGGAAGTTAATTCTTTTAAGTTTGGCAAGCAATGCACATCCAACTATTGTGCTTTAGCAAAATGTAGTTTAAGGAAAATTTCATACTCACAGTAGATTTTTTTCAGGTAGAACCTTTATACTGTGTTTATTTTTATTATTATGATATACAGCATGCTCCTGTGACATCTGCATGCAGCTTAAACCACAAACAAGGGTAAATTCAAAGGTTTTGTTGCGTTGCCCAGCATCACAGCTAAATCCCACAGTGTTCTCTCAGCTCATAGTTGAGGTTATGGAATTTAAAGCAGCGCAGAGCTTAGTTTCCAAATCTACTGCACTATGGGCTGCAGGCCAAGAACAATATTTGGCTGTTTAAAGAACTACTGTTCTGTACCACGTACTCAAAAATGGCTCCTATGAAGCACTACTCCACTGATACAGTGGAGGACGGTTCAAGATAGGAAATTAAAAGGCAGTGGAGGCCATTAAGTGGCCCAAAGGAGGGGGGGGGGGGGTTGAAAGTGCAGTAGACAGCTGAACGTGATGGTACAGAGCAGTAGAAGCAGTAGAAGAAAGTGTAACACATTCAGGATGGTGGAGGACGTGTTGGGGTGTTTAGTCACATGGGTTCCGGATCCAAAAAAAAAAAAAGAAAAAAGAAGATTTAGCAGAACTGAAAATGAATAAATCCGTACGCCATGTAGTGCCTGTATTACCATTTTTATTCATTTTGTGAGTGCAAGGCTGTTTCTCATTTGCTATTCTCAGACTGGGTCATCTGAGGTTTAAATTTAGAGGCCTGCAGTGGTAAAAACTCTTCTGCCTCTTTAATCTCTTCTTAACACACAGGAGAGAAAATAAAAGACTGAAGAAAAAGAGCGTAGATGAAAGAAATGTCTTCCTTTTCTTTTCACAATCATTTCACAATCATTCTGATTCACCTTGCAACACCTCGAGCTGCACAAGGGCTAGAAACCGATGTAGCAAAAGGTAAGAAAAGGAGTGCTAGAGGTGCAGGAGATGCGACATGGAAAAGTGCAGGAAAAGCACAGCAGTTCAGTATGGATGATGCAAAAGAAAGCATGCATCTGTAGACAGAAGTAAAATATGGAAAATAAAGTAAAAGTTCATTAAGAAAATCATTGCTGAAGAAGGAAGAAAATGTCTTTAGAAGACAATGAAAGACAGTGGAAATGTTCCAAAACACACTACAATTTGATCAAGGACTGTAAAGCTCAGTGTGGATAAGGATGCACAATAAATATCTTCACGTGAAGACAAAAGTGGCCATCTGGGGGTTTGAGTGTGGCACCCTTTTTATCTGTAAGAGCTGTAATTACAACTGTTTCTTCTGAGTGCATGTGTAGGATTGTCTGAACAATTATTACAGTCACCAGAAAGGGAAAAAAAACACTTTAAGGTGCTAAACGCTCTGAAGTTACAGGAAGGAAGTGTGACCTCATCAACACAATTAGCACACACAAACACACACACACAATGACCAACTCTGCTCTGCTTTGAGATTAAACATGAAGACTTGAGCTTCAGCAAGCTTGATGGATGTGATTTGTGAAATAAATAATTAAATAAAAGGGGAGTGGGTCCGTGTTTTTGGCAGCCAGGTAGTGCTGCGGTGTTATCTGCACTTAGGCTGTGTAATCTGATCAGTGATTGGCTGTGGAGGCTCTTCGTGACTCTGAATGGGATGGAATGAATTGATAGATGGGGGGATATATAGAAGGATGGTCAAATACTGAGAAAACTATAAGTGGACTTGAATCAGTCTCATGTGTATGATCACAAACATGTGATGAACCACCTATAAACATAAGAGTAACATGCTTTACCTTCAGTTTTATACATATTGGCATCTAACATGAAACTAATATGGTTTCTTTTTTTCACTAGTGAGTGATCATTTGTGCTTTCTCTAACGACATCCAAAATTTCCATGTATTTGCCTACAGACAGCCAAGGTCATTGCATGAACATTGGCACCTCCTGGTGGAGAAATTACAAATCGTGACGTTTTTATATTGCTGCAGAAATCTTCTTGTTTAAATGTAATGTCATCCATAGGTTGGTTTTAGACTTTAATAAAGCAATTTGCCTGTTTTTATTTTCACTGTACATCATTATAGAAAACAGAAACAGGACCTTTGTCTCATTTTGAGTTTTTATTTGGCAAAAAAAAAAAAAAAAAAGAGAAAAACAGAAATCTGACATATTATTTTTTTAAATTTCTGTAGATTTCATGAGCCCTGTGATGTGGTGAAAATCTGATGTGATAATTTATTGGCTTGGATTTGATGTCCTTTTCTGTGTTCCTCCTTTACATTAATACATATTTTATTATATTTATTATTATTATTTTTAATAAGAAAGCACATCAACATAACCTTAACCTAATATAATGTACCCTTAACTTAATTAATCTAATTTGGGTGACATTATATTTGGGAGAAGTTTTGTTTTTGTTTTTGTTTCTTTGGTTTGTTTGGTTTTTTTGGGGGGGGGGGGGGGGGGGGGTTGTTAAATAAATGTGATGGCGTTGTGTTTGGTCGACTGTATGCATGAAACAAACTGCATTTCATATTTTAAGACTCATGATCCAAGTCAAACACGTTTTGCGTTTCATCGCATGCTGAATATGTCTGACAAAAAAACATTGATGTTTTTGCTTTCTAAAGTATTACATCCACGTTTCAGATTTGAGTTGTCACAGTGTTATGCCGTGCTAAAGTAAAATTAAAAAAAATGTTTTAATAAAAATTGCATTCTTCATGTTTTTAAGAGGCTCTAAAACAGACATACAAACAATCATTCACACTCACGCTTAACAAGTTAAGCTACTGTAACATGCATGTCTTTGAACTGTGGGAAGAGCAGGTTTTCTGGGAATCCATCCTACCTGACAAACTATCCTACCCTTTGTGAACATTAGCTAGAAAAATACTTTGACAGGTAAAATTAAGGGCCAAACAATCCTACCTTTGTGAATGTAAGCATAATTTAACGGGTAAAATGAAGTGGCAAACCATCCTGGCTTTAAGAATATAAGCTACAAGCATACTCTGATGGGCAACGCTAAGTGGAAAACCGTCATACCTACTTTAATTTGTGCTGGAATTACTCTGTGACAGCAGAAATATGCAGAAACTACCTACAGTAGGACGTTTTGCCAAAGTAGGATGGTTTGTCAGAACACCGGAGCACCCAGAGAGGACCCACACAGGGAGAATATGAAGCCTGTCCAGGATGTAGCCTGCCCCTCACCCAACATCAGCTGCATTAGGGTCACCACATGGCCCTGAAATGGTAAGAGGGAGGGAGTGGAGGAGGGAGGAAGGATGGATGTCCTCCAGTTTCCATAAGTCACGCACACACAGCAAAATCTCCAGTGTTAAATTAACACTGGAGAGTGTCTATATGGGTCCACACCTCTGAGTGTTAAATACAACACTGTTGAGTGTTAAATTAACACTTTTGACAGTGTTATATGTTTAAAAGTAACCTAGTCAGTTTTAAAGATTAACAATGACTAACACTGAGCAGTGCTGATTTTCTAACACTGGAAAATAACTCAAAATGTTAGAAATAGTGTTAGTGTTAATTTAACACTGGAGATTTTGCTGTGCACACACACACACACACACACACACACACACACACACACACACACACACACATATGACTTGCACCACTAATGTAAAGTAATATTGTTGAGTACTGATGATCAGTGTTTGCATCCTAAATATAATGACACAATCAGACAGCAACTGCACATAGAAATACTTTTAAGTACATTAAAAAATTGCAATCAGAAGTGTTGTGTGTTAAAGTACTGATCTAGTTTCACTCACTGGTCCTTTCTGACCCAGTGGTCTTGGGCACTTTAGTAATGAGCCCGGTCACCAGATTTTAAATTTAGTCTTCTTGAAAGTCTCAAATGGTATCATTTCCTTTTACTGAATCACTCAATGCAGAAATGAACCATGGTGGCATGGTGGAAATTATGAAGACATAAAATTCACGCTACTTAAACTCCAAATATATCCCTTTTTCTGACTTAATTACTACATTTCCTATAAATAAAGAAGCTTTTACGCTTGTAAGAACTCAAAAGTCTGAGGTTTGCTTTAATATATGTTTACCGTTACCACAATTTAAAGTGAGAAATGGTGAAAACAGACATGAAAAAATGACTACAGCACAACTTAAAAAATAAATACACTTGAATTTGTTTTCCAGTCATTGATACATTTCACAGAATAAATCTATTTGTCTTTTTCCTGTTTATCCACCAGGTAGCACCAGGTAACCACGTGATCTGGGTATTAATACTACTAACAACAGCATTTCTGTTTTTGTAGGATGTTCGCTCCTTTATCAACTCACCGAGCAGCCCAGCTTTACTCATAAAGGTTTCACAGTATATTAGGCAGTCAGCTGTACAAACCCACAACATATGAGCTACATGTGTATTAGAGTAGTCTCTCTGTTGACTTACAGGGAAAGCAGGCGAATAGCCCTGATATTTGGGTTTGATATTAAATATGCTAATTTGAGTGCTGCCTCGGAAACATTAGAAATAAAACTTTGCCATCAAAAATCTCTGAATGTGGCCTTGAAGTCAGGTTGTTTTTCTTTATGTAGTTTCACCAATAAGTTTCACTTCGTACTGCGCGCTGGGGTAGTTGCATTCACCGTCTGCTCGGAAATGTAACTTCTGCAAATAAATATTTCTAAGCGAATTGGAAAATCAGCTGAGACTAAAACTAGTGAAGGACAGAGTTGTGCTTAGATAGGTATTTGTTATGATGCATTTCATTTAATTGGTTATAGTATTTTAATTTTGACCACCTCTTTAAAACTATTTATTTATTAGTTCAAATGGGCAGTAAAACAGAAAAACTGAAACGTCATCTGTGCTGTTGTATCAAATTTGATTGATCACTTCAGACCGCTTTCATGAAGTGTGAATATTCTTACAGTCCGTGAACGCCACGTGATATCACGCTTAAAAGCGCCCACTGTGCTCCCTCCGGTCTACAAACGCTCGGATGGAGAGCAGCTTCAGCTGCAAGCTCTAAACTTCAGCGGGCATTGCTGTGTCTCTAAGGTCAGTACACTTTCCTTTGGTTTCCAGCCCGAGGTTTCTGAACTTTAGTCAATAACTAGAGAAAAGCATTTCTCCCTACTTTTTAGGTTTTAAGCGGCTGCTTTGCAATTTGCGAAACGCGTGTTTGCCATTAGGTGGTGATGTCATTTTTAGAAACACAGAACGGGTGAAAATAATCTACATTTATTCACTGACACGAAAACATCTGTATTTAGAGTATTATAAAGTTGTGTAAGTGTGTGTGTGTGTGGGGGGGGGGGGGGGGGGGGTGAGTCACACTTAACACCTTTAGTAACTATACGTTTGTATGAACACAAATACACTAAAAATACACAAAAAAATACTAAACTAAAAATACTTACATGTAGGCATTTACTTGTGGATTAACTACTGTATTATTATTATTATTATTATTATTATTATTATTATTATTATTATTACTACTGTGTAAACAGGAAGCTGGTCTGGGGTTACCTACTTCTGCATTTAGGTAGTTTGGGCCATAATACTGTACAACAATATAAGGCATAATTTATTTATAGGTATCTTTCAAGACATAAAACTAACAAAATCATTCTATAAATAACAAACTCACAAGTAAAGGTGATAAAGTAAAGGTAAATACACTCACAGCATTTTACTGTCTGGAGCTGATTGAGTGCGAATTCATTTGAGCCAATTTACACAGTAAATCATAAGAACCTGATCAATACTGCTGGATTTTAGGGTCTGAAACTGAGAAGCTGGGGGAAAAATTTTATACTTATTCAGCTGCCCATTTTTTAATAGAAATATTCATGCAGTCTGATAGAGTTACATTGAAATTAAACAATTATGGTGTTATAGTTTAGTTTTGTCAGCGCTGAGTTCACAGTGCCACAATTTTTTCCATGATATTATGCAGAAAGTTCCCAGAGTTCCTCCTGCACCACTATGTCTGTAATAGGCTGGTATTGGTCTGTAATGTGGGCCAGCACTGTGCAATATTGTGTCTGCATGCTAGCTGGTTTAGCCTCTAATGAAGGCATTAGTGTAGGTTGACCTTTAAAGGTTTTGAACTGTAGTCCCAGTGTCAAACTAAGCAGCTGACGTTAGCTGCTGAGGGTCAACTCTTTGTGTGTGCCTTTAAATGAGTGACCGCTTCAGGGATGCTTTGAGTGTCGAAGCAGCAGCTACTGTATGGTGAAAGGCCTTTGCCACACACGGACACCTGTCAGTAACAACAAAGCTCTCCAGCCTCCTCTTTTAGCTGCTTCAGAAAGCAAACACACGCTGTGCTTTGATGTTGCTGGGTACAGAGGGTCAGGTGGGAGGCTCGTTAGACTTTGTCCCCTCTCATGAAAGCTTTCCGAAAGGTCTCCAGCACCAGATCACTCGCACTTGACCTTCTTTGTACCTCCATGAGTGGGTTTGAGGATGGGCAGGGGCTAAGGGGGGGGGGGGGGTGGCATTTGAGCAACAACGGGTGGTGGCACCTCAGATGCCAGCACACATTGCAGTGTGCGCTATGAGAAAACACAATAAAGTCAAGTCTATTTATTCTGTATTTTGGTTGTTTGGAAGTAGATAAACATAAGCTGCACGAGTGCATCACAGAGATCTGACGGCTTCTGTTCGAAGACAAACACAAAAGTGTGTTTGTGTTCTTATATGTGAGGGAAAATAGTTCTAAGCAGTAATCGAAGGGATTGGGGCAGCTTATTTCAACAATGACCCCTGTGTTAGTCCTGTTTAAATCCACTTAGGTTTAGCCATAACGTGAGTGTTTCATGAGCATCACACCACAGAGGTGTAGGAAACACAAACATCTTCAAGCTTGAAGCCTTGAGGTTGTTAAAATCAGCCTTTTTCTGACTGACCGACAGCATCAGTTCGTTCCAACTCTTTCAATGCTGCCACTTTTTCCTGCAATTTTCTTCTCAAAAGGAAATACATTCGATGATTTCTGCATCATTGTCCATAAATTTCACAGCACTGGAGTTCAAGGTTTGCTCTTCTGGTTTGAAGAATGGGTTTAAGTTTGTAATGAGCTCCCCGGCTGCTTGTTATCGCTCGTCATGCAGATCAGTGTGCTTTAAAAAGAAAAACTACAGGTGGGGGTTCCTTCACTCTTCTTTTATCAGTAAAACAACAACAACTGGCTCGCTGCACCTGCAGTTGCAGAAACAGATAGATTACTGGGTGATTCCGTTGCAGAATTACATTTCCTATTAACATGCTTCTTTTCAGTCTAATACGACCCTGAATTTGCATTTTCAGTACAGCACTGCCTGGAAGATTTTGCTGGTAGGTGACTGACTCATATCACCAGGCCAGTAATTGGAAATGTGGCATATGTAAATTTAATCCGATCAAGTCAACTTGGCTCTCATTTCAAATCTGAAGTAACACCTCACAAATAACTTTCACAGCTATCAAAACCAGCAAGAGATAAAGTTAAGAAGTACAAAACTTAGCAAAAACCTTATTTACGGTAGGTGTTATTAAAAGCAGGCTTTAGCTTTTAACAAAAATAATACATTTTGTTGATGAATTACAGTTATTTTTATACTTAGTCCCCTATTTTTATGTGTAAAAGAAAAATCTGATTTAAAAGCAGCCTGTGTGGACTTTCATCGGTTCTATAAATTAAGCAAGTAAAATATGACCTGTATTTACACCATAACATGGGGTCAATGGAGCCGGTAATGCAAGTGAAACAGGCTGCAAAAGCAAAACCATCCCTACTTCCACCATCAGAGGTGGAGCTTCAACTTTACAAGTAGAAAAAAATTTTTTTGATAAAATTAAAAATACATTTTATTGGGATTTTTTTTTAAATATTTTGTGCTTGGCAACACAAATAAAGACTAGAAGACCACAGAGACAGCAAGGGTGGATGATCTCAGGATCGTTTCCACAGGGAAGAAAACAAGAGCCGACCACTACTCTGGAATAAGCCCGATCTTTATCCGAACGGCATTCTTATTTAGCTGGAAGCAACACTTTATGATCTGAAACGATATCCTCTGGAAAGCACAGCGGAAAGAGCGTGATGGCATGAACACGCATACCTTCCAAAGGCATTGGTCACAAGTGTTATTGATGATGACAGGAGACAGGAGCAGCCTGCTGAATTAGTGTCGAACCAACCCAGGAGCTTTTCTGCAGTGTCCACTCACACGGGCCTGGAGACTGCTCAGTGACCCCCTGACAATCACCTGGTCGCTGGGTAAAAATGCCTTTGCCATTGTGGTTGCTGGTGAAATTGGTCACAAAGAGTGCGCTGCACCAAAAACATTCTTGTAATTGCACCGAGGTTTTTGGTACAGCTGTGTAAACTTCACGAAAACCGATTTCAGCTAGCCAGTTTGCTGGCAGCCTGCAGCAGCCACTCAGAAAATAACCTGTGGTTGGCAGGGAGTCACTGACAACTCTCTAGACCTACTCGACTGTGGATTTAACAGTCAATTTCAAATTGACTGCCATCACCTCGCCAACTGGTCGGGTAATAGCCATGTTTACCTAGCAACCAGTGGTTGCCAACCGGTTTCTAGACCTGTGTGATTCAGGCCAATATCAGTCATTTGTTCTCAACCCAGCTGGGCTGCATTTCACTGAAGACAAGGCTAAAGGCCAGTAACCGCGTTTCACAGTTGTATTTATACCCGCCGTTACACGCAGGAAGCCGCCCCAGTATTGTCCTCAACGATAGATGTCGCCACTCAGACAATATCCCCAATCAGCGCTGATGTAGGAGGAGAAGAAGTGAAAACCGGAAGCCAAGACTTTGAGTTTGTTTTTTGGACAAACTCTAAAGTTTGCAAACTGTTCCAACACCTCCCTCTGTATACCTGTATGTCTCTGAGCTTCTGTACTGGGACATAATTAAAATGACAGTAAAAACCATCATGAGCGTACACTCACATCTTCAATCCAGCTGCGGTGGCCTTGGTTACGAGAATCGAGAGGTGCACGACCAACGCCACAAAGACCGTGTCCTTCAACAGATGATGTCACGCCAAAATTGGCACGCAAAACCCACGAAAGGGAGAGCATAATTGGGCCATTAGACAGGAAGACCCAGAAAGCACCACAAAGGAGGAAACTCGTTCTGTGGTGATAGACTAAAGGCCACCATTCCCTGCAGAGTGTTATTGGCAAATATAAAAAATTGCGATTTTATTTATTTTTAATCTGTTCACTTACATTTAAGCACCTGGAAATAAGTGACCTTGTATACGAATGGCTGTAATTTCTCAAAAGTTAAGGGAGTGCTTTTGTTGTATGACAGCTGCTTTCTAAATGATGCATTGCCATGACACCACCATACAGTATCAGCTCATTACAACAAAGGCTTTTCATTTGTACAGTTCTGAGACAACATCATAAAACCTTTGGAACTGGAACTGGAATATTATCCGATGTTCATTGAAGTTACAGTTATATACAAACTCAATCTGACCACCCCAATAGTAAAAAAAAACAAAACAGTTTTGACCTTCTTTGTACCTCCATGAGTGGTAGTGATAAACCCATCCAGCAATCTTTCACAGTCGTGCCTGGAAAAACCAAGTGAACCTCTGCTGCTAATTACCTTGACAAAAACAACAGTGGGAGTAAAAAGTGGAGGTTATACAGGTGCCCCTCCCTGTAATTTACTGACTGTCTGCACTTTAAAGGAGTTCGAACCAGTCCTCAGTCACAACAACTTTCACTGGACCTCAGAAGAGAAGGATCACAAAGACAAGAGTAGCACCACAACACCTGGAGACATTTCTGTGGCTAGATAACATCCTATAGTTTTAAAAGACCACCTGGATATTTCACAACACTTCTAGGACACTTTTCTGTGGACAGAAAATCCCTGGAGGAAAAAAACTGAAAGTAAAAGGGACTCTGCAGGCACATAACATAACCTCAGCTCAACTGTGAAGCAAGGCGGAGGGAGCAACATGGTTTCAGCTGCTTTCCTACCTCAGGGCCTGGATGGGTTTCAATCATTAGGAGAGCAATGAATTTAAAAAAAATGTCGTTGGCAGGAGAGGTTTAGTGTTGCTGAACTAAACCAGTCACATAAAAGGGAGTGGTCCAGAAATGTGTCATCATTGTTGCCTAAGCCTCATAATCAGCTACAGGAAACGTCTGATTAAAGGTGTTTCTGGTAAAAAAAAAGGTTCTAGACATTACTAAATTCAGACGTTCACGTACTTTTTCCAGCTAAAGTTATTACATTATGTTCACATATTATTCAGTTATTATGTGTTTGTGTGTTTGACTGTTACTGCAACACCAATAACGATCAGTACTCAGACCACATTTTATTTTATGTGGTCTAATAGAAAACTTCTCGCAACTGTAGGTTTAATGCAGATGTTCCAAGATCAGTGTACAGCTTGCTTTGATGCAGTCAGGTTAAAGCTTTACATTTCACATTTATATGATAATCTACATATAGTTTCTAACCTAAATCTTCCAAACCCATCGCAAAGAAAACTTTCAGCTTCGCGTCGCTTTCTCTATCCTCCTCCCGCCTTTTTGAAAAATTTAGAGCAGCAGGGTTTTGGGTCTGATTTTGTTTTTCAATCTCAAATTTGCTACAGCCCCACCTGTCAGGCTTCAAAAACAAAAAATTAAACCGCTCAGAAACAGGAAGTGTGGTTGCACTGATGTAACAGAGCACCGGAAGTGTAACTCCTCCTGCTTGAACGCAGCCTTTTACAACAGGTTCAACCTACACGAAAAACTGCGAGGGAGGGCTGCTGCTCTGCATATTTCAAAAGTTTGAATCTGTGATGTTAGTCTTGTGTGGGAGTGTGTGAACGTAAGTGCTGGCATGCACTTGTGATACTAACATCAGGGCCAAGGATATACAGACGAAGCGCCGAATGTTACTGTGTGTATAGGGACGTAACTACTTATCAAAACATGCTACATTAAAGTAAAAAGTGAAGTCTAACCTTCACATCTTTCAGGCTTATTCAAATTGAGAGTCTATAAAGTTTTCATAAACGTATTAAAAACACAAGTATAACTGTGTCCTAGTTTCACATGCTTAGCATTATCAGTATTATAGTTCTCAGTATGTAAGAGTTCGGGAAAAAATGGCAACTTCAAGTAAAATGAAGATTATTCTCAAAAAGGATGAAAGAAATCGAAATTTATGTAGTAACAGCTCAAAAAAGTAAGTGGTTAGATCATTTCTACCCAATGGTCTATGATTCAGAAACTGCTGTATGTGTGATAGAGAAAGCTGTCAGGGATTAACATGTGGAATAACTGCTGGGTTTCTTCACCCTGTGTGATACCACGCTGACTAGTTCAGTGGTTTAAATGGAAATTTAATGGTATTGGTAATGGAATCTATACAGCCACTCAAACTAACGTAATGTGAACAAACCAAGCAAGTTCAAAGAGGCCACAACATTTCCGAGAGTAAAGTTATACCTGGTTTACTAAAAGTGTGCAGTATTTTAGTACCTGGTAAATCAGTTTTGTTTTTTGTTGTTGTTTTGTTTTTTTTAAGAAATGGCTCATGAAATACTGTAATTGTGGCTTCTGAGCTGCCAAATAGTTTGACATTTTGTGCATAACAAATTTATATTTTTGTTTCCCTCCATGATGATAAGCCTAATGTTTATTCTCCTTTTAGTTCGAACTGTCTGGGGAATATATATCTTTAGCTTCAGCATTATACTTTTATAATGCACAGACTTTGGGGGTGTAGATTTTCCCAGAAACTGGCTGCTTTTTTAATATTTTGCAATGGGAGTATTTTTACAAAAATGCACAATGGGGGGCACTGACGGAGGGGGCTTCACACTGGGAGTACCTGGAGTTTGGAAGAGTGTATTTGCGACAACAGCCACTTACTCAAAAGGCAAGTTAACATGGCTTGGATTAGCATGTGGTATGAGCCAAGGTAGCTGCATGCCATTAAACTGTGTTCGCATAGAGTAGCATTGTATCAAACATACCTCAAACATGCACTATTAAAAAGCTTTCATTCTTTTGTGTTGACTTTCACGTCTATTTTATTTATAGCCTAGCACTAGAGACGTGAAGGATGCCCACCTTGGTTTAAAACTAAAACTGCATTCATTACAGCTATCCGCTGACACTGGGGGAGGGGCGGGTCAAACACAGCAACCAAACAGAGAAAGCCCTCACGCTTTCAGCTGGTTTTATGTACAGTTTTTGAATCCTCCACCTGATGATGCCGGTCAGGTGTTAAGTTTGTAGTCCAGTGTGGTATTTAAGGACTGTGCTGAAAGCGATCAGCAGATGTGACCAAAGTACAAAACATTGGACAAAAGTTGCCTCTTAAAACAATGCGATAAGCTGAAAGATGCAAAAATGCCTTACTGTCGAGCTGAATGATAATTATATGATACACGGTTGATTAGAAATCAAACATTTTTTTGATTTGTTGAGTTAAAAGGACCCAACAGGAATGGATGTGCCATCTCTTCCATGTTGTCATTACTGTCCTACATCATACATAGCAGGAATTTATTCTGATCTTCAGTGACCGGACCTGTGAAACTGCATGATAAACCTGTTAAATTACAGAAAAAGTTATGACTGTTCACAGACTGTTATAAAATACAATGTTTTTGTTATTTTAATGCTGGTATTTAATTTTTTATGTCTCAGTTAACTTTTCAGGTGAAGTATGAAAATGTCAATTAAAAGTTCAAAATTTATACTGGTTCACATTTCTAAATCTGTCCAATGTCATCACCGGGCTGATTTTGGCCCACCGGGCTAAGCTTCCGTTAGCTAGTTCGATTTGTTCAACTCAAATTCTAATTCTGCATGAAACACCTCGTGCTTTACTTTGGGAGCTAAAAAGTTAAAAAATTCTCTTTGTTAAGATGTTGAACTACGCTGACGCAGTGTACACAAGTTCACATGACGCTACTTAAGCACAGTAAGCTTTACAGTAAAGAATGATGATGAATATTGCAGACTCAGGCGCATGCTGTCATATATTCCACATCTGCGTTTAGTATTTCAGCTCTATTAATAGTCCCTGTCTTCTCTCCACCACTGGGACTGATATTGACACACAAACACACACACACAAACACACACACAGAGCTCTTCAGCAGGCCTCAAATGTCACATCGGCCTTGACCGAGTCGAAGACACTGCAGCGGTCGCAGAGGAAGTGATTTATAGGTGTGTTACTGTGATTATTAGCATGGCTGATCGCACAAAGCAAAGAGATTATTTGTTTACAAGCCCTAAAGTTATGAGAGGTTGGGGTTTTTTTAGGTGCAGTTAGGTTCAGCAGGCTGCTTTTTTTTCATTGCTCGCAGTGCTTTATGTGTGAAACTCTGCAAAGCATGGCAGATGCGTTCCTGTCCTCTCATTAAATGTGTGGTTTGAGACATTTTATCAGGGGGAGAGTGTACGAGAAGAAGTTCTGTTGTTGATTTGATTTTAAAACTTGCTGTAACAGCCAGCTGGAGCAGATAAAAGTTACATGTTTGCAGGGAAAGAGCTTGTGGTTACGGCGTCACGGGTGATGAAATGTCTGTGTCTCTCTCTCTTCCTTTTTACAGGTTCTTTAAAGTGTCAGGGGTGGAAAGAAAAAAACTCCCTGCCTCCTCCCCTCTGCTAGCCCATCTTTCCTGTGGAGGAAGAGGGGCAGTCGGTGCATGCTGCAGTGGAGGAGAGGTGGTTCACACCAGTGCACGAGCTCTCAAAGCTCACAAATCTCATCTATTTCTCATCTATTCAAACTAAGAGGACTTCATCCGGAGCGCATCTGTGGAGGCTGTTTGGATATTTGAGCAGCGGTCAGACGGTAAAAGTCTGCAGACATGTCGCCTTTCCTGCGGATCGGATTTTCCCACTTTGAGATTGATCCGGGTCTGGCTTATCATGAGGAGGTGCTGAACCCATACTGTGCTGTTTATATGAAGGAGGCCGTTGACACAGGTTAGTGACTATAAATAATAATCATTTTAATTTGAGTCCATTCAATCAAGTGAAAGTTGAGCATTTAATTGAACAGTGGTTACAGACACTGGAATTGTGGATCCACAAGACCCTGACTGTAACCCACTGAGGTCTAAGTGGTCGCTGGTGACCACCCCAAACCCTTTTTCTGCCCCTTGATGGCCAAAATTGGAAGAGCAACTTTAAAAAAGGACAAAAATGACATAATCTGATAGCACAGGGTTGGATTTAGGGTTACGGTTAGGATTAAAGTCCTCATCGATGACAGCTTAAACTTCAGAGG
Source organism: Copadichromis virginalis (assembly GCF_057382275.1). Lineage (NCBI taxonomy): Eukaryota > Metazoa > Chordata > Actinopteri > Cichliformes > Cichlidae > Copadichromis > Copadichromis virginalis. The sequence goes on from NC_140634.1 coordinate 22,895,568, forward strand.
GTTAAATTACACAGTGAGGTGGAACATTTTGGCATGTGTAATTATGTTTTGGTTTTGGCGATTGCATCATCTTTGTTTGTTTGGGGGGGATTTCGTAGCCACACAAGCTCAGAATTGATTCAGTAATTTAGCTATTGATCCAGAAAAACACCAAACATTGACTGCTTTTATGTTCACAAATGTGACTTTGTTTCTTTTCTTTGACACGTATGATTGTAAAACTGTTCGCTTTAGATTTCTAACAAACAAACAGTTTGAAGACATTATCTTTACATGTGGTTGACTTAATCCTTTCTTTTTTAACTTTTTGAAATATTAGATATTTATATATAGGAATCAACTTCAGTAATAATCTCTGTGCATGTTTCCACAAAAACAAGTTTGGAACAGAATCTAATTATTTTCAACTCATTTTAACTTTGAATTTTGCAGAAATACCATAAAGACAGCTTGTCAAAAGCTAGAAATGTTAATTTTATTAAAAAGCTATCCTCATTTTGCTTCAGCTACCGTGGGAACATGGGCTTGGTTACCATTGTGCAATGTTGCTCACCACTTTTAACAGCAACACTCTGAGTGTAAGTGTTTGAGGCCTAGGGAGAGCAGTCGTTGCAGTGCCGACAGTGTTATAAGCTTGGTGTAGGTTTTAAGATGATCAGCAGCCTCGCTTTGGCTATTTTTTTAGTTTCAAAAACTGGTGAAATGTTTTTGAGGTGTGAGCTGCGGGCCCACCAGCTTACACCGGGACTCTTTTACATGCTGCTGTGCAGACTGATGCAAAATGTGATTTGGCACCATCTTACTGAATCTCCTCGGGAAACAAATGGTGTCACGATGGCAGCGTGTGTTGATGGTTCATCATTAGCGCTGCCTTCACAAATGTTAAGAACTAAATGTTACCCATGCCTCAAGCAACTATACTCCTCTTTATCCTCACTGACACGGACTTTTTAACTGAACAAGCCTTCAGCTCTGAAGAAACAGATATCTGTGATTTTCATGAATTCAAATTTCTAATCAGTCTGATGACAAGAAAGGTTTTTCCAGTCGCCTCAGTCCATCCTTAACGAGCTCGTGTCCAGAGAAAGTGATCTGGAATTTCAGGATCTTGTTGTAGTTTAATTTGTTTGTGTGGCAGAGTTAAAAATAAAGAGCTCCTGAGCCCAAGCAGTCATTTCCACTACATGGTCATGCTGTTTATATATTTACCATATATAATGAAATTCTCAGTTTTTTTAAACATTCACTTTTTTCCTTCTTAAAGACTCTTAAATACCTCTCTGGTATCTTTTTTCGTAAAAGAGAACACACAACTCCCATCCTCGCTTCACTCCATTGGCTGCCTGTATATCTTAGAGTTCATTTTAAAATTCTCATGTTTGTTTTTAAATGTTTAAACGGTCTTGCCCCAACTTACCTCTCTGAGCTTCTGCATCTTTACTCACCCCCCAGGTCTCTCAGGTCAGCTGACAAGCTGCTCCTGGAGGTACCCAGGTCCAAGAGAAAGCTCAGAGGGGACAGGGCCTTCTCTATTGCTGCTCCTAATCTCTGGAACAATCTGCCCCTGCGCATTAGAGAGGCCCCTTCACTGTCCACTTTTAAAACAAGTCTTAAAATCCATTTTTACTCCTTGACATATGACACAGTATGACCCTGATTTTATTGTTTTAAATCTAATGTGCTCATTTTATTGTTTTACATGTAATTCTAATGATCATTTTATACTATTTTATTTTTTGCTATTTGTGCTGATTTTATTATTTTAAATGTCATTTTAATTATCATCTTATTTTTTAAAAATTTTTATCTTTATTTTATTTTTTTTAACTATTCAATGTATCATTTCTGGCATGTCAAGTGTACAACACTGTGTGTTCATCTGGGAGTTGTTCTGAAAGCGCTATATAAATAAATTGCCTGCTTATATGCAACTAAATCCTAACCTGATGAGGAAAGTCAAGCGTTACGTGACTTTTCTGGTCTGTATGGTGCTCACATTCAAATCGTAAGGATGACATTTCTTTTTATATGTCGTCTTTGTATTATTCTAGCTCACATATGGGTCATTCCATCTCACATTAGCATAGACTGACATTTTTGAATATATCTGTCCCAAATTACAGATCTTGGTTCATTTGGATGGGAACAAAAATCAGGGAAAATATTTGTTTGTTTGTTTTTAAATTCATGTTCGCACATGTTAATAAAAGGGGTAAAAGTGGGTTGACAAACCTTTTTCTTTTTAATATATGTTGTGCAACATATTTGCAGTCATTAAACATCTGCAGACTTTTTTAAATGCAAATCTGAGACGGTCATGTTGAAGGCCCACGTTGATTTGCGATGGACTGACCCCTTTAGAATTGAAACATCTTGTAGATCACTCATTCTCACTAAGTTTATTATTAAATATTATTTAATATTTCACAGGATCGCAGCCCTTCTGTAGACAGGGTTGCCATAAAAACCCACACTATGCTCACTGGGTTTTTACCAGAAAAAAGAAAGAAAGAAAGGTTTTCCATGCAGCACAGGAAGTGATGCTCAGGAAGTTTTCAGTGAAGCAACAACAGTGTGTGTTGGGAACAGAAAATGTCGACTGTGACTGTGGTAGTAGGTTACAGCGTAGAACGCTTCACTGATTATCTGTAACTGTTTTCATAGTGAATCAGCTATGTTTACTTTCACTTTGAAGGACGCTGACATACAGTTCCAGCAAGTCTTTCCGGCTACGTCTGCAGAATCTGAGGTATTGGATGGCTCATATAGCAGGAATGTTCAAGGACTCAACAACATTTTTAAATAATAGAAATGTTAATGGGCTTATACTGTAAGCCCAGTATGCCCTTTAAGCTCTCTTTTGGGTTGTTGATTCACATCCAGTGTCACAACTGTGGGAAACTTCCCAGCGTGATATAGCCTCACAGCAGAAATCTTAGTTCTGCATCTGGCTAAGTTTAACCACTGCTGAGTATGAGTGCAGGATAAAGTTAAACACAGTGTGTGACTGAGAGGAAAGAGGAGGGTCCTTATGTTTCTTTTCCTCTTCAATGTAACCGCAACGCTCGTCCTACAGGGTAGCAGAGCGACACTCTGTGTGTGTGTTTCACTTACACTTTCACCGGGGAACTAAATGTAATTTAGTTTCGTTTCACTTTACTTTGGATTAAAAGTATATATTTTTAATGCATGAGTCATAACATTGTGAAGAAGCAAAGAGTGGACGCGTCATTGATCTTATGATGTGCTTAAACTGAAATACTCACATGAAGTGAAGACATCCACTACTTCATCACAAAGAGTACCCTTAAAAAGGGAAAAGCCGTTTATTACGTTAAACAGTGTTCCAGTGTTTATGAGGAGCATATGCTCGCTGGCAGCGTGAAATGAAGAGCTGATTAGAAAAAATAAAAAAACAGTAGATAGCTCCCATCAGGCCCCTTTTGGCTCACTGTGACTTATTTCATCTTCAAATAACAGTGACTGAAGTCGCCTTTAGTCGAGTGTGTTCAGGCTCTCTTTAGGTTTCTCCGTTTTCGACTCTGCCAAGCACAGCAAGTCGTCCACAAGTGCAACACTTTAAAGCCGCATGATTTTCTGTTCTTACAGTGCTGTTTTTTCAAAAGTAGCGTTGGCATGATGGCCAAATAACTCGTGTCTGTTCCTGTATAATGAAGTTTATAAGGCTTCCAATGATTCCACTTTTAGATTTCTTGTGTAATTTAGTCTGGAAAAGTTAAGCCCTTATTTAATTCTTATATGAACTATGTATGGTCTCAATCGCTGCTTTTAAGTCTTGCTGAACACAACAAGGGTACGACAAGGGTAGGTCCTAAGATCACTGGAAGCAAGATGCAGTGGCTACGTCCATTTTTTATATACAGTCTGTGATTATGGTAATCAAGGAGAATTTCTCATGTCACTGATGTGTTTTCAAAAGGCCTGGACAACAATAGGACTCTGTGGCATAGATATCAGTTCTTGGAAGCACAGACAGTACTGGTTAGTTAAATCAGCTCATTGTTGGTTTTGCTTTTCACAAACTACGCTGACAGCGAGACATGTATTCATGAAAACGCAACAGGTCGTTCAAACAGCGAATCATTTTTAGTGAATTCCACTTTAGAATTTTATTCAAATGAGGCAAACCTGATGAGCCAGGGATCTGAAGCTCAGATTTGCTTTATTGGATGGATTTCTTTCTCATTGTCCCATTCAGTGTTTCTGTGCGTTTTTACCGACAGTATATACAGAGAGGGAAATGTAAGCCCCTTCAAAAGAGCGAAGACATGAGAGCACAAACTCTAAATAGCACTTTGTGCTTTTTCAAAGAACACAGACTGACAACTGCATGGAGCCAAAACATCACCATGCTCTTTGCTTAATGCTGCAAGGAAACCTTTAAAATAAAAAAGACACCGTCTGATAAATCCTGTGCGTCTGGGGAGACAAACACACATTTTCCTCTCTTTGTGCTTTAATCAGCTCTGACAGCAGCTGGCAAAGGCGATGGACAGAAAGGCAATGAGCCGATGAGATGGAGAAGGCAGCGGCTCACTTTGGGAGTAAAAAGCTTAGAGGGCTTTATTGTTGAAGCAGCAGGATAGCATGTGGCTCTTATGTAAGTGGATGTATGAGATGTTATTGCAGAGAAAAATCAGCAGATGTGAATTACAAAGGCTTTCTTTCCCTCCCAGCCATATGATGCAATTGAAAATCTGTCAACATTCAGAGTGAATGGTAGATGGTCTGTATTTGTATAGCGCTTTACTTGGTCCTAAGGACCCCAAAGCGCTTCACACTACATTCAGTCATCCACCCATTCACACACACATTCACACACTGGTGATGGCAAGCTACAGTGTAGCCACAGCCGCCCTGGGGCGCACTGACAGAGGCGAGGCTGCCGGACACTGGTGCCACCGGGCCCTCTGAATGATGATATAATCTGCTTGCTGGGTGGTCAAATATTCAAACATAGTGCAATGTCTAACAGCACTAACAAGCACATGGGATCAAAGACGGTCATGAATCTGGCTTTAAAGAGCAGCTTGATACATAAACAAATAAATAACATTTTTTGTTTTTTCACTGTCTACTGTAGAAACTTGTGATTTTTCGCAGTGGGCCCAAAGTTTTTAAAAAAAGAATTTCTGTCAATTAACTAGAATTTTACATTTTATAATTAAAGGGCAGAATGTGCAATGAGCTTTTGATGAGTTTTTTTCTGTAATGTTAGACATTTATTTTTTTCCAATTCAAGCTCAAAGCACCTCTTTTTGTAAACTGAGATGTAATGTTTAAATTGCACTTTTTCTTATAATTAAATATCTCGGGAATAAAATATGTAGTTAAATCTCTCTACACTGACAAATACAAGAGTTTTAATTGTCCAGACCACTTAAGATTAACTTATTAATTTCCTTTTTCAGTGTCTGTAATGGTTAAAACAGTCAAAAACAGCAGTGTTTTCTTTTCTTTGTGGTATTTTCAAATTTGTTATGGGACAAAATCTCCAGAGCTTGTGATTTTGTGATGACATTTTCTCTAGTGGTCGAAGTGTAGGTAGCAAAAGACAGGTTAACCTGTCCCTGACACGCAATGTCATCATTCCCAGCAGATGTTCTAAAGTGCTGCAGGCATGACTTTTATTTTGTAGGTCAAACTGGAAGTTAGCATCACCCCACTTCCTTGGCTAAAAGCTAATGAGATTTGAGCAAGATAGCCTCGATGAACAGGTGTCTCTTTTATGTTTTTTGAAGCATGAATGCAATTGCAAGAAGCAAAACACTAACAGTGGGCTGTAAACAAAAACACCACCCCTGCAAAGTTCCCATGTTCACCTACGTAACAGTAAATTTTCCCAACAACTTCATCAGAACCATTTAGCCACTTGTTAGCAACCACATTTTGTGGGACTTCACCAACTAGCTTCAAAGATAATGAGTGGGGTACTTCATAAGAGGCTGCAGAACAAATCATGTAAAACATGTAATAACCAGAGACTGTATTTCAGTCTTCTAGCTAAAATAAAAAATAAAAAAAAATTCATTGTGATGTTGTAAGTAATTCATAGCAAATAATGCTAACTCAGTTCTGGATGTTTAGGAGTTATGCTTGTGGTACTCTTTTGGATAAAAGCCAGACTTTGGAAAACTGTATGCCACACAATATTTTAAAAGTAAATGTTGATCAAATGTCACATCATGAGCAAATGGATAAAAATACAGTCTGTCACCTGGCAGACATCTACCTAATGCTTTCCACCTTTCTTATTCTCATTCTCAGAAACATGCAGCCACTTATTCCAATTGAAAATGTAGGTGTTTGCAAAATCTACAAATAACTAATTTTTCATTTTGAAAATGAAGCTGAGCAATACACCAACAGCTGAGCGCTGTTTGCTTTTTATCTGCTCAAACAAGAGTAAATGTAGTCAGTATTTCTGGAAGCAGGACAGTGCGTGGAGGATAGAGTCGAAATATCCTTAGGAGTGTGTGTAGAAGTGTGCTTCATGTATCTGTTTCTTTAATAGTTTCTTGACAACACTGGAGCTCTGTGGTGTGGACTATGAAGTGATTTCTGCTGTCAAAAAGACTTCTGTGCAATGAAATAAGAGTCAATTTTATCTCATGTCCTACCTATAAAGAAGTGGACTTTATTTCTTTTTTTTTCGTTACAGAGAAGGGTCAAGTGTACAAGCAGAAGAAGCCCACCATGTATCCGCCCTGGAGCACCACATTCGATGCCCACGTCCACCGCGGGCGCATCATGCATGTGATGGTAAAAGACCGGACAGCCGAGCTCAAGTCTGAGGCCACGGTAGCTCTGGACTCGCTGGCAACACGGTGCAAAAAGGAGAATGGCAAGCTGGAGATTTGGGTTAGTGCATCAGGATGGATTGATGCGTGCGCTTGTTTGAAGTGACAGACCAGCTGTTTAGTTACGCAAGCAAAAAGAAATCCAGATGTGCAGATGCGTTTAAAGGGGTAATCCTCCTTTAAATTATTAAAAAAATAAGAGGTTTTTTTGTAATAAGCATCATCATATGCACTGAAACCAAAACACTAACGGCTTTTAGATCATAGCAAAAGAAGCCTCGGTTAAATTAATTACTTTAATGATGGCTCTAATCCACGTCCTAGTAAGCAAAGTCAATGAGCCAGTGCACACAACACCATCAACAAGCAACATCTGTGCTTCTCCTGCTGTGACCGTTTCAACGTACTGAGAACAAAGTTGTCCCATATTTTCATGGTAACTCATTTAGATTATTTTATATCATGTCTAAACAGAAAGCCAAACAAGAAAATCCTTTTATTTCTGTTTTATTACAACCGTTATTTTCTTATGATATGAAACACAGATCGTCTTACAATCAACACCCAGCACAACTTCAGTGTTTTTAACTAATTACCACAGATATTATTACATTTTTATTAACCTTTCTGGATCATATTATGATTGTGACATAATTATTGGCATCATAACTGCTCTCAATATGAGAAAAGAAGGCTACATCACAATGGTATCATTATAAGAAATAAACCCTTATCATGCAGCAAAATCCAGCTTCTTTTATGGAAAACATTAACAGGTTTAATCTCTTGGGAAATGTTTACAGGTTTCTACTGTAGACTATATATAGATATATGACTGATATAATCCACCATCACATTATCCGTTGGTTCCTGAATGCTGCTTTTTGTTAGCTTTGTGTTTGGGTCATAGGTGAGTTGTTTTTTGTTGTTGTTTTTTTTGTTTTGTTTTTTTTTGGGGGGGGGGGGGGGGGGGGGGTTAAGCCAAAAGCATCTATACTTGACCAAGAGGAGAAAGTGCTATATTATCAACTAACACAGCTAGCTTGGTTAGCAAACTGTATCCATAAACTTGCCCATCCCTTGGCCACACAGGCCTAGAGACAATTCAGTAACCTACTCAGGGGCAGCCTCCAGTTGTTAGGAAAAAATGTGTGTTTCCTGACCAGTTTGCATGTGGTTGTTGGAAGTTGATGTTTTTGGTGAAATCAGTTGAAAAGAGTCTCCTTGGGTTTCAGTTGCTAGCAGACTGGCACAGTCATCCATAGTCTGCATGGACGACACCAACTTGTCTGCAAACACTTGCTAACTAATCACTGAGTAGTAGAGAAACCTGAAAAAAACCCAAATGAAGACTGTTCACCTTCAAAGTAAAAGTTGTTTCATATTGCAAAAACCAACATGGTTCAAAGGGGTGCAGGCTTTACTTTGAACGTGAATGGTCTCAGTTTCTGGTTTGCATCACACTCTTCAAAGTTTAGCAACAGTTTACAGAGAAGCCACCAAACTTTGGGCACTGCTGCAATCTACTAGTGGCCAATATAAACACAAAATGTACCTTGCTGTGACCAATTTTACCTAGCAACAGCAGCCAAACTCTCACAACAACTGGTTGAATTTTTCACTACTTGGTTGCTGAGAGGTCATGTAATTGACGCTTAAGTGGGATTAATATGAATTATAATTTTTCACCAAACAAAACCTTGCTGGAGCCATGTTATTTGTGAGATAGTTTTATTTCATTTCCCCAATTGCATCAACCTGAATTCGCTGAGGTGTGGCCTGGGACGCAACACCATGCTGTTGACACGCACCTGTCATTCAAAGATGCTGCACCCCAAAGTTTAAGATTTAACAGCATCCAAATGACTGAGTTATAAAAAAGAAGTCACCATCTGTGCAGTTTTTATAAAGAAAGAAACCATCAATAGATGATATGGAGACTGGCTCACTTTTGGAGTGAGCCTCAAGTGGCCATTAGAGGGACCGCTTAGGTGGGTTTTTTTGTTTTTGTTCTTTTTACATACGTGTGTCTTTTTTCCCCAAGGTTGCTGCTTGATTTTCCCGCAGGCTTGTATCCAAATAGACTCTTTTGTTTAGCTGAGTACTACATCTGCCAACCAAAGGAAGCGTGAAGAACTAACATTACAGCTCAGCCGAGGCAGGACTTCATTAATGTCTTCATCTCGTCACAGCTGTCACAAGCATGATGCTTTTTTTCACGGGTAGATGCGCCCCTACGTCTTGTACTTCTGTAGTTAACTAGAAAGAAAATAGTTCCTCCAAGAAACTGTCCAACATAAGATTTGCTGATTGTTTTGGGGCCATGGATTTGGGCTAAGCTGTTCTTTTAATTAGATGCAGGTCATTCGGTGAAATCTGCTGAGTTTTTTTTTGTTAGAGAGAGCAAGAGATCACTTCCTGGACAGACTCGGTTGTGAGTGGCACTACACAACATTTCACGGCATGATCTCTTAAACCAAACTAATCAAATACGCTCCTTCAGCCTGTTCTTTATGCGTGTGTGTTGTTGCCAGACTGTCTGCATGTGTCACTGCCTCTAAGGAGCATGACGTATATGCATCATCCTCCTGAATTCACATCCTTCCCTTTTCATTTTGTCATTTTCTCATGAATTTCTTTCCTAAAATATCTCTTTTTGTGTGTTTCTGTCTCCCTTTGTTCTTCGTTTCTTTTTCTCTCAGTTGGAGCTGAAGCCGCAGGGACGCATGCTCATGGAGGCTAGATATTATCTGGAGAAAAGTGGTGAGTGAATCAGACCTTCAAACCTCAGCTTGCTGCCCCTCGGTAGTTATTTACTGAATTCGCAGCCAAATAAGAAGAACTGCCTCACAAAATCTGATAAAATTACAGTGAGAGCCACTTGTTCTTATGTGGTTTACATAATAGTCTCTGGCACACACACAGTGCTGTAGTCTCAGGAAGCAGCCTAACAGCAACTCCTCTGGTGTTGTGCACTAACAAGACAGGACAGAGAAACCAGAAGCACAAAGGACGAGCTTTAGAAGTGTTGCCTAGTATTGTCGCCTGTGGGTTTAATGCTTAAACTCAGATTTACATGTGACGTGGTTCGACTGTGTAGAAAGATTTAAACACGGGAAGAAAAACCATTTCAGCCCTTAAAGTCCAGGGATTTCAAAATCTGACTAATCTATAAGTGATGCGAAACATCTCATCCTCACCCCTGGGGCAATTAGTGCCCGTTTGTCAAAACCGCTAGTGTGGTTTGTTTACACAACCTGTCCTTAAGCGTCTGCCCCGACACGCTGGATTATATCAGTTGTGGTGAGTATGGTCACTACTAGCTCATCTTTTGTCAGTAAGCGGGGTGTGAAGAGACCAATTTTAAATTGTGACCTTTTCCTGACTCTAGTTTTTAGTTTCTGAATCTAACAGGTGAGTGGAAGCAAAAAAGGTTTTACATAGTCAGTCGTCTGTCGTTACAGAGACAGTGTGTTCAAACTGCGTGCCAACTAATGACTTAACAGGCTCAGTGCTTATAGATGCCCACATCTGTATTATGCAGGGTTTAAAATGGGAATCCCTTCAAATCATGGTTAATTATAGCTAATAAGCAACCTAGTGCATGAAATTAATGGCATCTCAGGACCGCTTACACGTAAAGGTCATGGTTTGTGTTATCCCTGTGATGCCTTCATAGTGGAGAGGCAAGATTGTGGTCGCAGTATCAAAGACTCTCACTAGTGGCAGAAGAAGCAGAGCCGTGAGCATTAATGGAGCTTGCGACTTTTCAAACAGCTCAACAAATATCAGCCGATAAACTGTTTTTGTGCAGTTTTCCACACAGCAATGTGTCTGTAAGCTAAAGACAGCGATGCTTTACTTCCTAGAGAGAGAGAAAAAATTAATGTGCAACACTGAAGGAAGGAAAAGCATATAAGAAAGAGAGGAAGGAAGAGTAAGATACAAGATTATTTTCAGAAATGAGGACTGCTCAGCAAGTGAAAGTTTATAAATGGGAAATGTAAATCCTGCATGATTGATGGAGACCGTACCAGATTTAAATACTGAGATACTGGATGTATTAATCATGTGCTGCTGAATTTTGTTTTCATTAAAAAAATAGAAGTTTCTTGCAGAAGAAGTTCTACTATTTTTTTGTTATTCAGTGGTTGCATGGAAACTGTTTAGCGCACGCTACACATGTTAGTTTGTGGTATTGTGGTAAAGCTTGCAGTGATGCACTATGTTGGACTGGTTACATTAAGGGTAGCAGACGTCAAGCTGTATTTAAGCTGATTAGATTCAGTCTCTGAACTCTACAGTTTATACAGTCTTGTGCAAAATTTTGAGCCACCCTTCATTTCTTGATCTTTTCCAACAAGCCAAACTTTTTTGTGATTTTTTTATATTGTTTTGAGTGATTGATCTGTAGTATTTCTGAAGGTCTTCCAAAGTTGGTCTTTAGCTACTTTTTCACTCTTTTTCAGTCCAATCCTTGTAACTTGACCATGCAGTACCACCTGGAAAGTGTCTGATTGGCAACAGCTTCATTTTTCAGCTTGACAATAGTCCCTAACACACTGCCAATGCAGTAAAAACACACCTGCATTAAAAAAAACTTGTTAACGCTTGTTAACATTTTAAAAACTGTTTTCCTATTACACTGTGTTGCCGTGTAGGTTTACACACATTTCAGTAAATCTCTACACCTATTTCCCGTTTTCATAGCAAAATATACAAAATGAAAGATGGCTCCAGACTGCTGCACGAGCTCACTCGTCTCTACGGGCTGGAAATCAGCCATATAGCTTCTGTAACATCTGCCTATATCTTGTTGAATTCAGTTGGTTATATCCACAAAGAGCATTGAGCTTGGGTGTAGCATCACAGAACAGCTGATCACAGACTGTTAATGTACCCCCACCTGCCAAATCCCAGTCTAAAACCTGTTCACACCGTTCCTTCTATGATCCACGAGGAAGAATAACAACAAAATCAAATCATTTTAACTTGTTACCCTGAAAAATATCTATTATTTTGAAAACCAAAAGTTAATTGCATATTTTTTCCATTTATGTCAGCATTATTCTGTAATTAACCACAACAAAAAGCAAGGAAAGTGGAAAACAAAGGGTGCCTGTGGGACACGAGACAAAGTCTCCTGGCTATTAAACCTGTAAATTACGCCTCTGTCAGCTGTGTAGGTCTCTAAAAAGGGACAGTTACCGTTTACCGGCTGTTGTGTGTGTCAGAGCACCAACTTTTGTATAAAAAAAAGTGACAGGTAAGTTTGATCATGAAAGACCTAAAAGGAGCCTGATATCAGAAAAAACTCACCTTTTTAGTCTTTGCTTGTCTGAATGTAAGAGTGACGTGATAATATAAAATTAGAAACAATGAGAATGATCATTTTAAAATATACTGAATTCACAGAGAGCCTTCTTGCATTATTGTGAAATTCTCACCTGGTCCCTCTTTATGTGCTCCTCAGAGTTGATCAGCTTCACTTCTAGAATTATGCACATAGGTCCGCTAAACTTTAATATGCACTAAATTAGTATTTATTTGAAGGTTTTTATGAGTAAATAGGCAGGTGTGTTAAAAATACAGAAACCAGTTGTTTTATGTTTTGTTGTTTTAACTTCTGTCTTACCCTGTTTTTCCCTTTCTATTCTCAGTATTAATGAGATTCCTGTATAAATGCCGAAAGTGGCGTGCTCATCACTTTTGTGCGGCCAGACAAGTAGCTGGCAGCCAGCTACTGTGTCCTAGAGGATTATTAATAATCAAGTAGGTGTAAAAATACAGAAAAGTGACTGTGAATGTTCATTGTCGAAGGCGCACCCGTAAGTGTCTCATCATAATTAGATTTTCTTAAGCTAAAAATAAGAGTTTTGACCGTCTGCCCCCTGCTGGCTGTAAGCTGGTTGTGCGGGCGCTTTGTGCTTTCACTGGTGCCTTCCTGACATTAACACCATGCCAAGCACTGAGACTCAGAAGTAAGAAGCTGTCTCGTGTGTCTGTAAATATAGACCAAGCAAACAGGAAATCACTGCAGGGAACAACAGGTGGCATAGTGATGGGTACACTTCCTCCAACGAGCAAACACATACTGGTGTCTTCCTGTCTCTAACTGAAGGATAATGATAGAAATTTAACATTTTGAGCTGATTCAAAGTCACATGCAGTGTTTAAAGCAGTTTTAAAGGAATAATTCAACATTTTAGGATCATTTTCTGCATGTTTGCTCTCTTAGAACACATGAAAGTCATACTGAGCTTTGGTCAGTCAGTTTTTAGTCATACATGATGACTGTGCTTGATCTAATACCAAACACTATGATGGGTGATGACAGTAGAAACTGCAACACAAGCTGAGTGGAAAAGACAACAGAGGTCCCAACAGATCAGCGATTACAAAGCAAAAAAAATAACAGATTTATTGATAACAAAGAAATTAATGCACATTTTTTGTTTTTTTAATCCAACAACAATTTTATTTGCAACTAATTTGCTCACTCATTGACTGTTAATACAGTGTCCTGTCCATGTGCACAGACTGATCACCAGAACCAGTTTTTTAAATATAAGCAACAGTTTGAAGCCATTTACTCTGAGAAACGCATCTCAGAGGAGGACGTTTGTAACTCTTCCCTCGACGAATGTTTTCTGTAACACATTTTTTTTTTGTAATCGCTAAAAAGATTTAAAAGAATTCTTAAACATGAAATGTATTCCCTGGAAACAATGTCCAGCCCGCTTCTCCGATGTTGTTAATAAAAACTAAAGTAAAGATTAACTGGACAATAAACAAACACTCACAAACTGAGCACCGAGCAGCAGTGAAACTTGAACAAGACACAAATCAGAAACAGAACGTGTTTCGCTCACAGCGACCAGCATGCTTCAAAAAATGCAAATGTAGGTGAAAGGTCCAGCTTGCATTGCACTTTTCACACCTTGACTAGCATTTAGTGGAGTAGTGGTCAGGTGCATGCCGGCAAGTCAGCATCTTGCACGCAAACTTCAGGTGACCACAGAAGGCTGCTAGCTAACCAAACCAAGTCTTTTCCTGACCCAAACCCAAAAGTTAGTTTGCAAACAACAACCGGTGTAAACCGTACACATAACGTCCACAATCTGCATTCACAAGCTACTAAAACAGCTGTTCCTACTCAGCTGTTCATAAACACAAATTGTATAATCAGTCAACTGAGGTGAAATTTTAAAAAATTCAACATGAAATTAATTTTCAACCAAAGCTAATGTCAACTCAGATAGGTGAGGCTGTCTGCTGTGGCGACCCCTTGTAACATGAGTGTAAGTGAAAGAAGCTTTAATGAAAGAAATCTAGGCTTTTAATGCTGAAAAGGAAAGATTTATTTTCAACATAAAATCTGCTGTTAGTAAGAAACACATCTCAGGAGGTGAGAAATTGAAACTTTGCTGTGAAATCCTGTGTTCTTAGCGGCGTCTCACCACTCTGTCCACAGAAGCCGAATAAAACTGTACCTTTTTCCATTGTTTTATTTTTCTTCTTTGAAATTAAAGTTGTAATACGTGTTTCAGATGCTGTGGGTCACACAGACGGAGACCCGGAGTCCGAGCGTGAGAGAGAGGGTCTGTTCACCCTCCACCAGCGACGCGGCGCCATAAAGCAGGCCAAAGTTCACGTGGTCAAGTGTCACGAGTTCAGCGCAACGTTCTTTCCTCAGCCAACCTTCTGCTCTGTATGCAAAGAGTTTGTTTGGTATGCAAAAGACCAAGAAGTCACAAATCTTCACATTAGTCTTGTTTTTTTCCCAATCGTATCAGTCATTTCATCTCTCTTTCTTTCCACTGCAGGGGTCTTAACAAGCAGGGTTACCAGTGCAGACGTGAGTGTCGGTTCATTGTCCTGTAATCTACCAATTAGCCTTCGTAACTCTTCCTCACGTGGTTATTCTCTGTCTTTTAGAGTGTAATGCAGCAATCCACAAAAAATGCATAGACAAAGTTATCGCCAAATGCACTGGTTCAGCCATAAACAGCAAGGAAACAATGGTGAGTGTCTGCTTCACATGATTTGCTTCATGACGCTGCACATCTCTTCCAGTCCGACAGAAATTCCACAAGTGGTGACACAGAGTGAAGTGTGTGAGCTGATGGTTCTGATGCTTACTAATGAAAGAGTTGCTTTGTGCCAAGGTATCACCACACCAGGCGCTCCGGTCTCATGTCATCTTCTCCCCCTCGTTTCACTTCTCCTCAGCTCCATGTCAGCGAGAGTTCATGTGTACGAAAGCATGAGAGAATTTAACGCCAATAAATAAATCTCGCCGTTTACATATGAGAGGTGTTTGGTTACTGACGCCTTCCGTGTCAATCTGTGTGCGATGTGTTTTTAGATCCACAAGGAGCGCTTCAAGATCGACATGCCTCACAGGTTTAAAGTCTACAACTACAAAAGTCCCACCTTCTGCGAGCACTGCGGGACTCTGCTGTGGGGGCTCGCCAAGCAGGGGCTCAAATGTGAGGGTGAGAGGCGGGAGTTTTTTGTTTTGGTTTGTTTGTTTTGTGTGATTTTATACTTTTTTTTTAATGTCTGCAGGGTAAGACAAAACACAGCAGTGACATCACAGACATAAAGCCACACATACAGTGTCATAACAGAAATTTTTCATAACGCAACACTACGCCATTAAATTTATTTCTAGCTCAGTTTAGGAACTGAAAGGTCCTGGTTTAAGAGTTAAGGAAAACTGATGCTGGCGTACCGTTAAAGACTAAGACTGATGGTCGTTTAAGAGTAGAGCCTCTACTCCTCCACATCAAAAGGAGCCAGTTGAGGTGGTTCAAGCGTCTGGCCAGGGTGCCTCCTGTTCCCCTCCTACGTGAGGCGTTTCAGGAATGTTATACTGGGAAGAGACCCTGCAGCGGTCCAGGACACGGTCAGGCTGGTTTGGGAATGTGTCAGTGTCTCCCCCTGGAAGAATTTAAGGCAGCCTGGACTTGGTTGCATGGATGGATCATTCAAAATAAAGCACTATAGCTCAGCTGAGTCTAGAGGACTCATTGCTCCGGCAACGCCCTGCTCCAGCATCCTAATGGTACGATCTCGGTCAGGTTGGCCCAGTCATGGCATTCTTACAGATGTCATTTCCTCCAAACTTCTTGTGCTTCGTTATACAGTTGAGTGTGTTTGACAGAGGAGTGGTTATGTGGGATTAGTTGGATGAAGGTATTTTGACTTCTTTACCAAAAATTGTGTTTTCAGACACAAGACTAAGTGACAAAAAGCAAATTAAAATGGCACAGTTTTGACTGAAGTTACAAGCTCTGTGGTATTCAGTCTTTTAATTCTTCACTCTAAAATTAGTCCCGTTTTTCTGGGAGCTGCCTTTCAGCACAGTTGATCAGATACCGCCGAGCAGCAGGGAAACCCCTTTGCCAAAAGATTAAATGTTCTAGACAACATTATGCAGATATCTGTGGGTTTTAAATGGCTTACGCTGCATTGCAAATGTTTCCTTATTTTGGACTTTTAAGGCCCGAATCATCGAGGAAGAAAGAGTCATTCGTCAAAGAATTTTGCAGCAGTGGCTTTCACAGGTTACCACGAAAGGGTTTCTTGGTTCGGCACAGCTATATTACTCCTTCACAACACCATCAACACACTCTGAAACACATGCAGCAAGCAAACTATGGAGCTCCCTTACCTTGATCTGAAAAATTCAACTTGACAAAATTTGATAAAACATGGTTTTCACCACATAGATATGATCATTTAATCCACAGCATTACTCAATATATTTCCAGTAGCTGAGACAACAGTGGGCGTTCAAACCTTTCCCAGCATAAATATGCGCTGCATGTGTTGGCCTGTTGAACAGAAACACAGCGCAGCTGCCACAGCAGGTGCAAAGTATAAAGTTCTCCCTGTGAAATTAATCATATTTCCAGTACAAGCCAGCTGACTGAGGGGTTAGGAATGGGAAACATTATTATTGTAGATGTGTGAGAGTTTGCTAAGAAACAGCACAGTTATATAAGGAACATGTGCAAACATTAAAGAACGTGTGACATGAAAAAAAGGTATCAAGTGAAAAAGAAATTGGACTCTTTAGCAACATTTTTTACATATAAGTGCTTTTTTCTGTCATTGTCATTATAAATTTTAATATTGCCCCATTCTGAAGTAAAAGCTGATACATTACCTTTTGCATAACTAATAATAGTGTAAATATTGCCATCTTGCACTGCTTTAAATGTTCTTTATGTGTTCAACTGAGTTTACATTGTGTTTGATGTTGTGCAGAATGCAGCATGAACGTCCACCATAAATGCCAAAAGAAAGTGGCTAACCTCTGCGGGGTCAACCAGAAACTGATGGCTGAAGCTCTGGCAGTCATCGAGAGCAAGCAGCAGGTGAGACCAACAAACCTTCGGTACATGAAGCTGTGCAGTCTTTCAGAAATGCCTTCAACCAGTTCAATTGTTTCCTCGTTTTTATGCTGCTTTTAGTGACTTAAACACCTCTTAAAAGGGACGTGTTCTCCTCAGTTCCAGCTGAGTAACTTTGCATGATTAAATAATCTGATGAAATAATCTGGGGGTGACTGTAGCTCAGGAGGTAGAGCAGGTTCGATCCCTGGCTCCTCCTTTACCAATCCCAATTGATCTGATACTGAGTTTTGGTGATGCACCTTAATTCATCCTTGATTAGAAGTTTTAACTTCTCCTCCTTTAAGCCAACTTTCTGATTGCTCCTTGCAAAGAGAAGACTTGAATAGCACGAGATATTCCGTCTCTGTGACATCATGCACCTCTAACAGGAAGACTTCATTATATGAAACTTTGTTTAATGAGAAGATCTAACATAAGACTGTGTAACACTAGATAACATAAGAAAAAGTAAAGCAAATAAGAGAACATAATTGTCCCCTTTAATACTAGTAATTAAGGAATATTTTACTGTGGAAAACTTCATTTTGAAACTGGATCTACCTTTTGCTTTAAGGCGAGAAGTACCAGAGACAGTGACATTATTGGTCGGGAAGGTCCAGTAAGTGTTGCCCAGCCGGGAGTGGTGCGAGCACCATCCGGGCTAGTTATGGGTTTACCAGCCACAGCTACACCTGCAAGCAAAGGTATGCAACTTCTAAAATGTTCCTTTCCGTTAGGCAGGGATACATACTGCATACTTTATGTCATTTGTGTTTCTCAACCTGCTTCTTGTAGCAGATTATCAGGGTGTTTCATGGGAGGGACCAGGAGATGTCAGCAGGTCGGTCAGCGAGGTGCTTCCAGAAGAGCCTCTGTACGCTGTCCCGAGGAAAGATCACCAACCCAAATTTACCATCGACGACTTCACCCTGCACAAGATGCTCGGGAAAGGCAGCTTTGGCAAGGTAGCAGAGGCGACCTGATTCAAAAGAGGAAAAGTAAAGCACGGAGCAGAGCATGCATGAAGATGTGGCATCTTTGTCATGTTACTTTATATATCAACATATTAACAAGAGCATTCAAAGTTGCACAACTCCCCCGAAGGGCAATGGCTGTAGAAAAACCTTTTATTACAACATGCAGATGTCTGATCTTTGACCTATGACCTTGGAGTATTACATACTAAAATGGTGTATTATCTTTACCCATATAAGTGGAGCAGAATTTGCTGAAATCATCTACAAGCGTGAGGTTTTAAGATATTTTGGTGCAGTGTGTGAATTTGTGAACTTTATGGCATTATTGTGACATCATAGGGCGTCGTATTAAAATGTAAAATTTGTTTTACAGCTCTCCACATGTTCTTTCATATGATATATTACTTGACATGGTTTAAAGTTTTCACTGACATTCACATTTGGTGTGATCTTGACCTTTTCATCAAAACTGAATGTGCCCGAGCTGTTTTTGGTATCTACCATCACAAAAAAATTAAACATGATATCTTGAAAACTGTGGATGCTTAACTGCTAACAAAGAGACAAACAAACAGAAGTGATTACACACTCCCTTCCCTTAAAAACTGCATGCAACAAAAACTAATTATTACCCTTTTCTTAGTGGAATTTCTATAAGAACACAGTGGGGGGGGGGGGGGGGGGGGGGGGGGCGTTTTCTGCAAATGTGTCAAAGCATCATATTTTAGTCATTCTTGCCAGCAGCTTCACACAGCACTCTGAGGCTTGTGGTCAAATGTGTTGTGCAGCCAGTTTCCACTGAAAACCACCTACTTCTTGTTACTTCAAAGTCTTGCAACACAAAGAGCTAGCTATGGTAAATGACTGGGCAACAGGCTACAACTCTATATGTCCAAACTAAACCTGTTTTTTAAAGCTTTTTATTTGTCCTTCGTCTTCTCCAGGTGTTTCTAGCAGAGCTGAAAAGGAGCGGTGAATTTTTTGCAGTAAAAGCTCTGAAGAAAGACGTGGTGCTGATGGATGATGATGTTGAGTGCACCATGGTAGAGAGGAGGGTTTTGTCTCTAGCCTGGGAAAATCCCTTCCTTACACATCTTTACTGCACCTTCCAAACTAAGGTGATGACCCATGTACACTTGCACAGTCATTGCATGCAAGTAGGTAGCCACTGAAAATAATTCTCTGGAAACAAATATAGCCCTAACCTCTGTGTTTTCGCATCCAGGAAAACCTGTTCTTCGTCATGGAGTATCTGAATGGAGGGGATCTTATGTTCCACATCCAAAACTGCCACAAGTTTGACTTGCACAGAGCCACGTGAGTCAAAAGACGCAGCTCTCACAGTGACACACAACTGTAGTTTTGCACTGTTTGGGTCTGGATGTAACCGCCAGGTTTGAAAAGTGCCTTCACTGCAGATGTGCCTTTAACCTGCATGATTAATCATTACCAGCATGGGGGCAAAAAAAACATCCATATACCTCAGTAAACTATTTTCTAATTGAGTTTTTGGTTTCCATCACTAGTTTCACATCATATTTAATAGAAAAATGACACTCATTTAGGAAATTACAGTCCAACTTAGTGGAAAATAGACAACAAAGCAAGAGTTGATTGACCCCTGAATACACCCGACGCCACATTTGTAAGCATCCCAGAAGCTGCTACACAGAGTAGGCGACGGGGGCAGGAAGTCAGATATAAAAGCAGCATGGAGAATGTGGTCAATTTTCAAAATAAAATACCCAATGCAGACTAAATGTTCTGCTTCTGACATGCCTGTGGTGTGACTTGATGCAGGACTGAGACATGCGTCAGACAAACATCTGGTGTACTTCAGTGGTTAGAGTGCGTCTAACCACTGAAGTACAAGTAACCACTTGGGATTGAGAATTCGCTACCAAATGGCCGTGCATTGTCCTTGGTTTCTTGGTCTTGTTTTCTTGTTCGTCACATTAGGTTTTAATAGATCTAATCTCTATAAACATATTATCTGCAGTTATCTATAGATTGCCAGTGGTTTTCATTTTTAGTGCAAATTCTACATTTTAGCATCCTTTAGTTACACGTGGGTAAATAGTCTGTGTAGAGAGCAAATAAAGGGGCTTACAGATATACAATCTGGAAGCCACCGGTTATTTTTTTTTAAATCTATCTGCATTAGTAAAGCATGGCTATCCTGGAAAAATGACTACCCCAGAAACTAAGGCCCCCCTCAGGCTTCAAACTTACAGTCTCTTATGGGGATTTTTATGGTGCTCATGTTAATTTCTATATACAGTCGACATGTGATCCTTATTTCTGTGACATAATTGTCTTTTAAGTTTGTTGATTTTTTTGGTTTGTCTATTTCAGAATTTCAACTAGATTGACCTAGTTTGGCCTAAATCTGATCACTCCTGTGAATTTTATCTTCTCTTCTCACATACATCTGTGTCTCCTTACAGCTTCTATGCAGCTGAGATCATCTGTGGGCTCCAGTTTCTGCACTCTAAAGGAATTATTTACAGGTAGGCGCTCAGTGAGAGCCAGAAACAGGACTGGAATTCATGACATGTAATATATAGTCCAAGAGGAATCATTTTCTTCCACCTCTGCAGAGATCTGAAACTGGACAACGTGCTGCTGGACTTAGATGGTCATATAAAGATAGCAGACTTTGGCATGTGTAAGGAGAACATGCAGGATGACGTACGGACCTCTACCTTCTGCGGGACCCCAGACTACATCGCCCCAGAGGTGACATCTTTTGCATGCTGTAGTAATGTAAATGTTGTAATAAACTGGTATCCTTTTGAATAAAAGAATCAATCAACAACAGCTGGCCACCAAGTGATACGCATAAAGGTCTAAATTCTAGAGACGTCTCAAAGAGGGCTTTTGATGCTAGGTCTGTACATTTATATTTGGACTCTGTTAGAGTAGCTTTTCTTATACAGGCTATTGTGCAGCCAATGAGTGAAATAAGCCTCTAAACTGCCCCTTTAAAATAACAAGTTAAACCACATTTTAAAATATTAAAGAGTAGAAAAAAACTGTAAGCTGATAATCTAGGACAGAGGTGTCAAACATATGGCCCCAGGGACCAGAATCAGCCACAAAAAGATTAAATCCAGCTCACTAGACAGTTTCGGAAAATGTGAATGAGCACATGCATTTTGGACTTTTAACAGTATTTGCAAGTTTTACAGATTTTCCTGCTGATAAAGACCTCCCCCACTACTCCAGCGTAACAAAGCAATAGATCAACAACAAAAACATTTTTACCACAATCACCTTATTTTTTTTTTAATTATTATTATTATTATTATTACAGGATATTCTGGGCAGTGAGCTACTTTTTCTGCAGTTTTACACATTATTTAATTACAAATCAGTCCCAAAAAGTCGTGCTGACAGATACTGCAGCATTTCTCTGTCATATAGAAAAAACTGAGATATACTAAAATTACACTTCTTTTTTACATACAAAGATATCTAAGGCAATTAGTGTGTGGTTAGACTTATTTACACAGACAGAAAAGGGGAGTTTCCTTGGTCTAGCCCGCTTAAAGATCACAGTGGGCTGTCTGTGACCAAGGACGTAAAATTAGTTTGACATCTAGAGCAATCTGAAACCCAAGATCTGACTGATAAGGACTTATTTTCAAACGTTATTGACCTCATTCTTTAAAACTCTGGCCATTTAAATGTGAACATCTGCCACTGTAACAGTACGCGCATGACAGAAAATAAGAAAAACCCACACTTTAACTTGTTCATTTTACCAGTTTGTGTGATCTTTATGTATCAGATCCTGCTGGGTCAGAAGTACAACAGCTCTGTGGATTGGTGGTCATTCGGAGTGCTGCTGTACGAGATGCTGATCGGTCAGTCTCCGTTCCACGGCCGCGATGAAGAGGAGCTGTTTCAGTCCATACGGACAGACACCCCCATTTATCCCAACTGGCTCAGCAAAGCTGCAAAGGACATACTCATCAAGGTCAGACAAGTGCTTCAGTGGCCAGTTTAAATAAGATCAAGCAGGAAGAAAAGAAAGCAAGGATCTGGTCTTTAAATTGATGAAACTGATTCTTACCGTTTCCTACGGAGCCCCGCAGGGGACATGGGAGAAAAAAAATTAAGACGGACTTTTGCGAGATCTCACAAAACAAACTCGGGATCTCGCAAAAGTTTTGCGAGATCTCGCAAAACTTTTAGCCGCATTCTTCGGATGCCGGCTTGAAGCCGACCGGGAGTTCGAGGCACGATGTGCCGGGAAAGCGGTGTTCCTCCCGGCTGTAGTGGGCCTCAACCTCCCGTTAGCTTCGAGCTAACGGGAAGAATGCGGCTAAAACTTTTGCGAGATCTCGCAAAAGTTTTAGCCGCATTCTTCGGATGCCGGCTTGAAGCTGACCGGGAGTTCGAGGCACGATGTGCCGGGAAAGCGGTGTTCCTCCCGGCTGTAGTGGGCCTCAACCTCCCGTTAGCTTCGAGCTAACGGGAAGAATGCGGCTAAAACTTTTGCGAGATCTCGCAAAAGTTTTAGCCGCATTCTTCGGATGCCGGCTTGAAGCTGACCGGGAGTTCGAGGCACGATGTGCCGGGAAAGCGGTGTTCCTCCCGGCTGTAGTGGGCCTCAACCTCCCGTTAGCTTCGAGCTAACGGGAAGAATGCGGCTAAAACTTTTGCGAGATCTCGCAAAACTTTTGCGAGATCCCGAGTTTGATTTGCGAGATCGCGCAAAAGTTTTGCGAGATCCCGAGTTTGTTTTGCGAGATCCCGAGTTTGTTTTGCGAGATCCCAAGTTTGTTTTGCGAGATCCCGAGTTTGTTTTGCGAGATCTCGCAAAACTTTTGCGAGATCCCGAGATAGTTTTGCGAGATCTCGCAAAAGTCCGTCTTAATTTTTTAAGACCTGCAGGGCTCCGTAGTTTCCTGTATGTTCATTAAATGCATACATATAGCTCTCAGGGCCCTATGGCTAAACCTCTGTGCGTTTGTGCCTCAGCTGTTTGTGAGGGAACCTGAGGAGCGGCTGGGAACCAAAGGCAACATCAGACATCACAGTTTCTTCAGCAGCACAGACTGGAACGCCTTAGAGCAACGGCAGGTGCCGGCACCCTTCACACCAACTATAGTAAGTACAACAGGGAACCACTTACTCAACATATCCACTAATTTTCTCAGTTAAAAACTGGTAGCTAGTAAAAGCTGTTTGGCTGATACGGCCGACGGGTGAAAGTAAATATCATCTAGAAAGTTGTCTACACAGTAATTGACTATAGTGGCTATTTTCAAACTTCAGACTGCTGTGCGTGTTTGCAGAGTGGAGTCTGCATCGATAGCCTTAGTGTCCTTACTTTAAGTTTGTTCGCAGCCCATTTGGGGACCACGGCCCAGCCTTTGAAAATCACTGTACTGCAGTATCCATCCATCCATCCATCCATCCATCTTCATCCGCTTTGTCCGGGGCCGGGTCGCGGGGGCAGCAGCCTAAGCAAAGAGGCCCAGACCTCCCTCTCCCCAGCCACCTCCTCCAGCTTATCCGGGGGAATACCAAGGCGTTCCCAGGCCAGCCGAGAGATATAATCTCTCCAGCGTGTCCTGGGTCTGCCCCGGGGCTTCCTCCCGGTGGGACATGCCTGGAACACCTCACCCAGGAGGCGCCCAGGGGGCATCCTTGTCAGATGCCCGAACCACCTCAGCTGGCTCCTTTCGATGTGGAGCAGCAGCTGCTCTACTCTGAGCCCCTCCCGGATGGCCGAACTTCTCACCCTATCTCTAAGGGAGAGGCCAGCCACCCTTCGGAGGAAGCTTATTTCTGCCGCTTGTATCCGCGATCTCGTTCTTTCGGTCACTACCCACAGCTCGTGGCCATAGGTGAGGGTAGGGACGTAGATCGACCGGTAAATTGAGAGCTTCGCTTTTACACTCAGCTCCCTCTTCACCACGATGGACCGGTGCAGCGTCCGCATTACTGCAGCTGCAACCCCAATCCGTCTGTCGATCTCCGGCTCCCTTCTCCCATCACTCGCAAACAAGACCCCGAGATACTTGAACTCCTCCACTTGGGGCAGGAACTCATCCCCGACCCGGAGTGGGCACTCCACCCTTTTCCGGCTGAGAACCATGGCCTCAGATTTGGAGGTGCTGATCCTCATTCCCGCTGCTTCACACTCGGCTGCGAACCGCTCCAGTGCGAGCTGGAGGCCCTCACCCGATGAAGCCAACAGAACCACATCATCTGCAAAAATCAGAGATGAGATTCTGAGGCCACCAAAGCGAAAGCCCTCCGCCACTTGGCTGCGCCTACAAATCCTGTCCATAAAAATTATGAACAGAACCGGAGACAAAGGGCAGCCCTGGCGGAGCCCATCACCCACCAGGAACGAGTCCGACTTATTGCCGGCAATGCGAACCAAGCTCTTGCAACGGTTGTATAGGGATCGAATGGCCCGTAGCAATGGGCCAGACACCCCATATTCCCGCAACACCTCCCACAGGACACCCCGAGGGACACGGTCGAATGCCTTCTCCAAGTCCACAAAACACATGTAGACTGGTTGGGCAAACTCCCATGCACCCTCAAGTATCCTGGAGAGGATAAAGAGCTGGTCCAGTGTTCCGCGACCAGGACGAAAACCGCATTGTTCCTCCTGTATCCGAGGTTCGACTAACGGACGAACTCTCCTTTCCAGCACCCTGGCATAGACTTTCCCAGGGAGGCTGAGGAGTGTGATCCCCCTGTAGTTGGAACACACCCTCCGGTCCCCCTTCTTAAAGATGGGGACCACCACCCCGGTCTGCCAGTCCACAGGTACTGCCCCTGATCTCCACGCAACATTGCAGAGGCGTGTCAACCAGGACAGCCCTACAACGTCCAGAGCCTTCAGGAACTCGGGGCGGACCTCATCAACACCAGGGGCTCTGCCACCAAGGAGTTGTTTAACTGCCTCAGTGACCTCGCCCCCGGAAATTGGCGGGTCATTCCCCTCATCCCCAGACTCTGCTTCCTCCTCGGAAGACGTGTCAGTGGGATTAAGGAGGTCCTCGAAGTATTCCTTCAAGCCGAGGGGATATTAGGATACCCACCCCAGCCCGCCGCCTCTCACCAGAGGCAACTCCAGACTGAGACAGAGTCCAGCCCCTCTCCAGGAGACTGGTTCCAGAGCCCAAGCCATGTGTAGAGGTGAGCCCGACTATATCTAGCCGGTACCTCTCAACCTCACGCACTAACTCAGGCTCCTTCCCCACCAGAGAGGTGACATTCCATGTCCCTATTGCCAGTCTTGGCAGCCGGGGGTCAGTCCTCCAGGGCCTCCGCTCCTGGCCGCCACCCGGCACACAATGCACAACAAGTAAATACTGTACTGCAGTATTTACTTGTTAATCTACTCGCTGGTGTATGAAATATTGCATGTAATTAAATATTTGCCCTTCATCCTCGCAGACCTCACCCAGCGACTGCAGTAATTTCGACAAAGAGTTTATCAACGAGAAGCCCAGACTATCGTGTGCCGACCGCACGCTTATCAACAGCGTAGACCAGACGATGTTCAGAAACTTCTCCTTCGTTAATCCTGGCATGGTTCGGATCGCAGCACGCTGACCACCGGACAAAAAATGGCTACAATCTACAAACAGGCTGCTCAGTCACAACCAGCAGTGACTGTAACTGGAACCTACTGTAGAACCCGAATGTGGCAAAACTCACATACATGATGATGCTAACCACTAAAGGGGTATAAACCGATACAACCAAACTGTGACCGGATCTTTAACTTTCAAACAAATACCTTTAAAATGTACCTGTAGTCAACTTTGATACTTTAGAGTTTAGTTGACTAAAGGCATACATTTTCTTACAGTGTTATTCTAACAGCATGTAGTTGGTTTGGTTTTATTCTGTCATAAAACTATTCACACATTGCACACTTGTGCAAATATGTGCAAATATTCAAAAAAAAAAAAAGAAAGAAAGAGAGAAAGTGTACATCTTCCATGTCTCGAGGCATGTACTGTGAAGCTAGATTTGGGACTTAGCGAGGTAACTTCAGGCTTAAGTCTAGTTTATATGGAGTCAGGAAGCCAGTTCTCATCTTACCAAAGCCAGATGGTACAAACCTAACCTGCTCCGGAGCATGTTACATTTGGGACTCATCACTTCCTGAAAAAAAGCACCACTATTTCTGGAAGAGCCCTCGTACTAATTATTTTTACTCATATTTCTTGTCTTTCCACGACGAGCATCAATAAGAAAACCAGATCTTGAGGAACAATTTCATTCCTGCTTTTTTCTGCAAGCAATAGCGCACTAAATCCCTGTACTTAACGGCAGCTAAAGCTCGCTGAGGGAAAAATATGTAATCTCCAACCAACTGGGGAGGGGCTGCTTTGTGAATTTGGTTGCAAAGGTGTTGGATCAGAAATCTCCCTCTCGTTCTTTGTTCAGCCGTAGTTTGCACTGAAGATGCTAACTTGTCTCCAAATGCTCAATGAGTGACATTGCACCTTAAACGTGTAACTTTTACTTTGAAGCAGAACTGTTTATATCACCCTTTTCAGAGAGTTTGTAGGCAAGTTGGTGTCCTTTATGCTAACTGGCAACAGTAATTACAAGGTTTTTAGTGCAACACCCTGTACCTCATTGCAACCACTTTCACCAGCCAGCAACTTCCAGCAAACCATCGCCAACTGGTCAGGGAATACATTTTTACCGAGTGACCTGTGGTTGCCGTGGGTGATGCTGACTGACCTCTAAGCCTGCCGGACTGAGGCCTAATTAATTCAGTCCGTTGGCCAGTAAACTGGGTTTATTAACCTTCAAGTGATTGCAAAGTCCAGCCGGATATTTATGTGCCATTGAGATTTTTTTAAATCTAAAAAATGTGTCCTACCGTGAATCATCTTCTCCTACAATTTTTCATATTTGTTTTTTTTTCCCCAACCTGAAATGGTAAGGATGAAAGTTGTATGGAAATATGTTTTGTTTAAAAAAACAAAACAAAAACATTATAGGCTTAATTTTATTGTAATTTTCAACTTTTAATTACTGCACGGTGATGTTTTGCCAACAGACCTAGAGCAGCAAGATTAACATCTTTTTGCACACAAATTATTTCATAATTAATTACATTGGAACATTTTAATACATCTATTGTTGGTAACGGAAACAGGGTAAATAGTAATAAGTAGAGCCTTTAACTCTCCAGACTTTTCTAACAGTATATTTTATTCTTCCTTAATAAATGGAAGAGTAAAAAAATAAATAAATGGAGTTTTGCTGCTGGTATAATGATCTTTTCAACTTTTTCAAAGTGGTAGATCTGTCCACATGTGTCATTGGTCATATGCTGTCCTGTGAAGATGCTAATAGCTACCTTGGGAAACCCTGAGTGGGCTTATCCAGTTTATAATTACCTTCGATTGCAGTGTTATTGTAAATGAAGACAGATACGGTAAGCTGAAGTTATTCGGTAGTACAGGCCTCCTACTTAATGGGCTGTGTGTTTAAATAGAAAATGTGCTTGTAGTGATTTTATGGTGCCTCAGAATAGTTTAATGAAGTTAACGTCTTCAAGTAAAGTAAACTGAGAAAGTCGCTTTAACCAAATGGAAACTTAGTTTTCTTGTCCTGTTCCTTTTTATTTTTTATTTTATTGTCTTTTTTTTTCTTATGTAAATAAATTATATAGTCCATCTGATATGCTGTGTTGTTACTTGGTTGTAGATCTGTTAATGTACTGAGGTTTAATAACTGGGTTATTGTTTACATGTGTTTTCCTGTTGTATCTCAGGAGTTTTGTTTTAATGATGAGCTACTCCCTGCATACTGTAGTTTTGATGTTCTCCTCATTGTGAATTCTGTTCATTAAAGTGTGCACATTGTGGGCTTTTTTTTTTTTTTAATGTGTTTGTTTCGGTGAGGGACAACATGAAAACTGCTCGGTCGTGTAGCGTTACATCAGAATGACAGAGACCAGAGGTGGAGGTGTTAACAAAAATAGCCATCTCAGTTTTTCCACTTAATTTGAAACTTTACCATCTTTTCCACTGTTACAGACATTTACTCAACTGATGGCTGAATTATTTTAGCACTCAGTGTTAAATATAGACTACCTAAGAAAGAATGTCAGAGGCTCTTTTTTTCCATTAAGGTGCTACGGATGGCCCAGATGTAGGACTGACAGCCAAACAAATAATCGAAAACAAACCTTTAATTAAGTGTAGTAGTCCAAGTGAAACAACATCCAAACTTTAGAATATGTTTCTAAACAGACAAGGAACAGACAGACACTGACAAAAACTGAAGGAACACTAAAGCTTTAAATACACATGAAGTGATAGAAAACACCAGGGAAACAAGACACAGCTGAAACTAATTAGGACAAGACAAGGAAGCAAAACTAAATGCAAGGCACAAAAGACAACTATTAAAATAAAGCAGGAAATGAAGAACAACCACACTGAAACAAGTATTCACGACGCATACATGAACTGAACAGAAGGGGAAAAGACAGACTAATAACGCCACAAATGTAAAACATGACAAGTACTAAAGCCTCATAATGCTCAGGAATGAATGAAAACCAAAAATCCAAATCATAAACAACACAAAGAAGGAAATACAAAACAAGGATTAAATCTGGGAACCGTGACATAATGTTAACATGTTGAGAAAAGTGATAGTACTAATATTTATTATCACACTGTTTACCTGCAAAAACAGGAAAATATCCTTCACATTAAAACAAACTTAGGATTCCACCAATGCATCACCAGTCAAGCCCCAAGTTTGACATGACTTTCAAACTTATAGCTTTACTTTCCAATTTTAAACTTTATTCCCAAAATTTTGGCTTTACCCTCAAAGAAAAGTATTTAAATTTTTCTTCAAAATTTCCACTTTAGACTTTATCACTTTGTCATGGTACTGGGCCGGTGACCCAGCGTTTTGTGTTTCATTTTAGTAACATCTTCTGTTTTATGCCGATTCTTATTTTGTATTAGTTCTTAGAGTTTTAGTGTTCTCCCTTCTGTGCTTTGTTCGTGTCTCTGAGTTTGTTTGTAAAACTGTTTGTGAGTTTCCTGTTTTACTTTGAAGGTCTGTGTCTCGTCGTGTTTAATTGGGTTCAGCTGTGTTCCCCTCTGGTGTGTGATTCCCTCATTACCTTGTGTGTATTTATAGTGTGTGCCTGCCTGTGTTCCTCGTCGGTTCCTCTGTGTTATTCTGTGTAACTTGGTGACAGTCCGTCTCTCTGGTCTTCAGTCTCTACTCCTCATCCCCTGTGTTACCTCCATATGTTTTTCCCAGCGTTTTATTCTGTGAGTTATGGTTTTGGGTTTTGTTTGTTACTAGCTTTCCCAGTTTAGTTTATGTCTAGCTTGTTCCTCATTTCCTGTTTGCCACTTGCCACACTGTAAAGAAATTTCACTCGCATTACCGCCGCTGTCTGCAACTTGGGTCCTCCTTCAAACTGCTGCCTGAGCCTGAAATTTTTAATACCGACGCCTAACATTCCAGGTTCCTCAATTTTAAAAAATATTTAAAATAAAATGAAAATGACAAAGGAAAAAAAACATTCGGATATTTTGTTAAACTCAATATTCTCAAAATGTAAAATGATTTTTTTCCTGCTATATACAATACTCCTTCAAACATACCAGCGTACTGCTGCTTTAACAATTATGGATTTGAGATCCCTGATACCAATCTTGGTTTGAATATATTGACAAATAATCTGAATATGCATGAGTAACACAACATTTGGGAGGGACAGGGTTAAGATTTACGCTGACCTTGCAAAAAGATTGGGTTGTTGTTTACTTGGCAACATGAAGGGGCTCTGTCTGCTCAGGGAGGATGACACTATTCTACATGGGATACAAGCAATATTTGGACTGGGGTCAGGTCGCCCTCTGCTGGAAAACCAATCACATTAGGGATGCTCCTGAAAAAGAAATTCCCACGTGATTACATAAAGAAGAGAAGAAAATAGAAGAATTCATACTAATCAATTTATTCAGAATAAGAAAATAGAAGTTGTTGTTTGTGTGTAAGAACCAATTAAAAGTGTTTATCACATTTTTCAGTAAGTCACTGATTACTGAAAGAAAAACTAATCATAAGAGCAAAGAAAGACATTTTGATGCTAGTAGTTTAG
Organism: Copadichromis virginalis; assembly: GCF_057382275.1. Taxonomy (NCBI): domain Eukaryota; kingdom Metazoa; phylum Chordata; class Actinopteri; order Cichliformes; family Cichlidae; genus Copadichromis; species Copadichromis virginalis. Next base: position 22,925,917 of record NC_140634.1, read on the forward strand.
CTATGGATATGGGTCAGTTATTGGGTTTGTTTTACTGTATTTAGCTGTATTTTTTCTCTGATTTTTGAGAATATGAGTTTGAGTTGGGGGTTAGTTTTATGGGTTTTGCTTGTTTCCTTGTAAGTGATCATACATACCTGTCAAAAGTGTCACTATTTATTGCTCGTGATGCATGTTTATATGCAAGTCAGCCTAAATAACACGGATAATTTTGTAGGTCAGAATACCACAAAACCCCATGTCTTACCCAATTTGCTTGTTTAGAACTTACCATTAAACGGTGGTTGTTTTTGAGGGCTGCTGGCTGCCAAATATCTTAGCTCTGACGTGTCAAACTTATTTTAGTTTGTTTTTACGCACTGCATCAGAGTTTAAAACAAAACAAAACATAGCAACAGTATCTGTTTTACATGTGCATTACAATTTATACTAGCTCTACAAAGATAAAACTGTCACATAGAGAAATGAATATTTTTGCTTTGCATTATTTATGATTAAAACAACTTCTCAAGACCTGGAAATACATGTATTTATTAATGCTGAAGCTTTTTGGCATCCAGTTTTGGCCCCATGTCATGTTTAACATCTGTGTCTTACATCTTTGGCAAACAGTTAACAGGTTGCTAAGGATGGCTAAGACAGCACATGAAAAACATATCTACGAGTCCCAAGCAGCCACATGAACCACTTCTTTAAAAAGATAATGTATTTATTATTATTTATTAATTTGACAACAAATGTGTCTTACTGCTTCCCCAGTAAGACTGACGTCTTGACTGCTCATGTAAGAGGTTGTTATCAGGCTGGAGCCAATCATCTACAACTATTTTTTCACACCAGTCATAGCCAGATATTTGCATGTGACAGAGACAGAAATACAGAACAAAAAATTTATTTTTTGACACACACCAATATAGATGACATGATTACCTCCAATCATTGTCCTGAATCACATTTTATTTTAAAATGACCTTTCATTTTAGTGCAAAAGTCTAATATATATCTAATATATGTTCCAATATCTGTGATAGAATAGCTATATATTTACAGACACTTTTTTTAAATTAAACTTTCAAATATTCCATTCTGATCCTTTTTTATTTGATGGAAGATTCACTGATAAAAGTTTAAAGGTTTAAAAATTTAATATTTTTCTAAGTTGCTCATTAAATCTTTGAGAACATAAAAACCTGTCTGTTGTCCCCATCAACCAAACAATATCAGGTGCTCTGTAGCACCTGTGACCTAAATAAACTTCCTTTACAAAGAAATAGTACAGTATAATAAGTGGGATTGGGGTTTTTACTGTGTAGAGAAACTGTTGGTGGGCCCCAAAGAGGTTTTAACCAGAGCTGAATACCTTGTTCAAACAAGGTAACACAGATTCACTGTAAAGCTGTGACACCACGGGTGCAGTGGGTAGATGATGGTCCTTGTGTTGGCACAAGCAGCTGCACGCAATGCAACCGATGCTAATCTTGTAGTTGTTGTGCTGAGATCCATGCTCGCTCACTCACTCACACACACAGTGTAAAATTACAAATTTTTTTTTTTTTTTTTAAAGTGCAACCAAATCAATTATACATGCAGGTTTGACAGTCAAAATCTATTTGTCTCATATTTCACCTGCAAGTACACACGAGACTGTTCTTCTGCTAAACCTTTTTTTCAGCAGGTAGCCACCTGGAAAGTTTAGCCAAAATTCACTTTGAGCGGGGAAAAAAAATCCCATTGTCATTCCAAGGACTTCAGTTAGTGGTGCTGTGTCAAGGCTGCTGGTGTGGCTCACTTGAGCTCTTAACATATTGTGTTCTGACCTGAGACAGACCTGGGACTCACCTTATTTTTGAGGGTGTTTTTTTTAAAACCCTAAATCACAACCTCTTCTTAAACCTCATGAACAAGTGAAATCCTAAGTAATGATAAAGCAAATCCAAATGCAAAACACAGCTTAATGGCGTGATGAACCTCTGACTTATTTAGCCACCACTCCCCCAAACTCCTAGCACAGACGGTTGTCCTCTAAACAGGGAGCTGTTACCTCTCAGTGACCTCCATAGCTGCAGCCAGTGCAACAACATAGCCTTACGGCCTGGCATGAGAATAATTGTCTGTTTAAATACTTTCTCAAAGGTTGAGAAATGACTGACTCACAGGAGCCAAGAATTAAACATAACCCATATGCAGTTTGAGAAAAACTAACTAACCCCTATGATTCAGTCTTGTAGAACCACCTTTATTGATAAGATCTTGAAATAATCCTTTTCTGTATAATTATCAGTCTTATTGTGGAGAAACTTTAGCTTGTTTTCGCTGCGGTTTGCAGCCATTCATTTATGCACAGCTGTTTTAAGGTCTGACCACAGCATTTCAATCAGGTTGAAGTCTGGACTTTGGCTTGGATATTGCAACACCTTGATTCTTTTCTTTTTCAGCCATTCTGTTATAGATTTGCTGCTGTACTTGGGATCACTGGCCTGCTGCATGACCCAGTTTAGGCCAAGCTTTAACTGTCAAGCAGATGACTGCATATTTGTCTCTAGAATAATTTGGTAAGAAGACTTTATGGGTGACTCAGTGGCTGTGAGGTGCACAGTTCCTGTAAACGAGCATAAATCATCACCCTTCCACCACAGGTAGGAGGTGTTTGTGCTGATATGTTGTGTTTGGTTTTCACCAAACATAGCAGTGTGCATTATGGACATCTGTCATCTGTCCAAAGGACATTATTCCACAAGTCTTGTGGGTCTGTTCCATTGGCTTTGCACTAGTGATGGGACGTTCTGTATCGAGGCTTCGGAGCGTGTGTCGAGTAATGGAGGGGGCGTTTCCGCGAAGCGCGTATCGAGGCTTGCTTCATTTATGGGAGGAGCTGAAAATGATGACGTCCGAAGCCTCGCTGCCCGGCTGTACCACGTGACTGGTTCATGAAGTGGTTCGAACTTTGCCGCGAGATATGACAGCGATATAAACCCCTCAGACTTCATTCAAAAATGTGGGTGTTTGATGGAGAGTTGCGGTTAGTGAGAGTTTGGAGACCGTTTGGAGGTTTATGAGAGTGAGGAGAGAAAGTCAGGAGAGAATGGAGCCAGCTAAGAAGAGGAGGATGTCCTCCCCTGTGTGGGAACATTTTGATCTTATTCCTCCCAACAAGGTATTTCTACAGAAGATGTATTTTCATGATACTGATGGTGCAATACAATTTATGTTGAGCTGTCTTGACTTTTGTACAAGGTGAAGTGTTTGCTATGTGCCAGGGAGCTGGGATATAACAGCAACACCTCATCCATGCTTAGGCACTACAGAGCTTTGCATGAGAATAAGGGGGACACCGATCGTGGAGCAAGACCAGGTGAGCCATCAAATGCAATGATAATATAGGATGCAGTAATGTTACTAAATGATATAACAATATTATACAACTGTTATAAGTTACGTGTGTGCTATTTATATTTGTGCTTTATCTTTATTGTCTTTCCTCAGGAGAACAATCTCAAATAGATGAAGACCTGGTCAGCATGGTGATTGAGGACTCCCAGCCATTTAGCATTGTGGAGGACAAAGGATTCAAAAGATTTGTTAAATCATTAAATCCTAGCTATGTTCTCCCCACTAAAAAGGTCATAAAAGCAGTGAAAATTTAGTTTTTACAGAATAAAATGTGAACAGGCAGGACTGAGGCTCAAAGCCTCAGTGTGTAGCTGTCCATACCTCAACGTTACAAAAGCACAACCACTGTCCACACCCCAACCACACCTCACCTCACAGTAAATGATCATTTCCATTTCAAGCATTTCCAAATAATCATTTCCCATACTGCCACTATAAATATACACAGTATACTGCCATCACTACAATATACATGTTTTACACACTCCTTTTGTTGTTGACATTTACAGGCTGTGTGCAAAATGCCACACTCTTCAAATTCATGCCAGCTATTATTTTTACGTCCAGTAGGTGTCCTGCTAGAGCAAATGAAGCTTCATGAAGCTTCGCGTTGGGGTGAACCAATTGGATGAAAAGCTTCAGTGCTTCATGGGGCTTCATCTGCCCATCACTACTTTGCACCCTACAGCTTGCAATACATTTTATTTTTAGACAGAGGCAGCTTTTTTTCTACAAAACTTTCCAAACAAGCCATACGTGTTCATAATCTTTAACATTTAACATGATAATTAATTTCTGAGATGCAGGTTTTACAGCTTTTTTTGAACAACACATGGCCTGACCTTGGTGTAAATCTGCTGGGCCATCCTCTCCTGAGAAGACTGTGGTATTTCATTAACACACACCTAAACACTCCAGACCACCAAGTGCAAAAGCTGCTCACACCTGCTGACGATTAGTTAATCAAGTCCATTTGATTAGCAGCACCTGGCTGCTCTTAACTTCTATGGAAGCCTTAGCTGTGTACTTGTTTTTCACAGCACTCTCTTTTTCTCAAGACAATAACATCCAATAAGGAAAAAAAATGTCTCAATAAAGCCGAGCCGCCTCTTGTTCTCGCAGTACTTCTTTATTTGGAGTGTGTAAATTACACTACATCAAAACTCTTTACAGTAACTGAGGATAGTTTGGTGTACAGTACGTGGTAACATATCCCTTTAACACATCATACACAACATACGACACACAGCTGCTGCGTCACATGAAACCAAATACAGTGTTTTTGTTGGCAAGAGAATCAGGGGGAAAATGACATGCTATGCAGAAATGACAGATGTTTTCGTGATACTACGGCAAAGACTCATGATTTTAAAATGTGACCGTGGAAACCAGATACAGCAGCTGTGCCAAATGCTTTTTTCCCCCCTTACACTTAAATGAGAAAATAAACTCAAATGAAGTTTTAAATGAGATAAAGAGAGATCATGGAGAGATCTCACTAGAAAGGATGTGCAGCAGGTTAGGATGAGGATAGAGACAGAAACATACTAAATGAATTAACTGATGAACTCTGGATCACACCTGTGGTCCCAGACAGGTGCTCAGACTTAAATTTCAGTAGGGAAAACAATCCATGCGTCTCCAGTGGATTACTGGATTTGCTTAACTATGCTAACAATTTCACAAATTTCTGCAACTATGGATAAAAACAGCAGCTGTGTGTGAGGCTGGACAATAAAGAAGGAGAAAAAGACTTTTACTTCTAGGCAGAGAGAGATCACACTAGAAAGGATATGCAGCAGGTTAGGATGAGGATCGAGACAGAAACATACTAAATGAATTAACAGTGTGTTAAGTTGGAAGGAGTACTTTAAGGAGCTGATTACTGAAGAAAATTAAAGAACAAGATAGATGAAGGAAGAGGATTGGTAAGGAGGAAGTGAGGGGCTATAAAAGTGATGAAGATATGGGAACGTTGTTGGCAGAAGTGACAGAGACGTTCAAGATAGGCCCTTTTTGCTTCCAACAGTAATGGACGGGTTGACAGATGAGTTCAGGCAAGAGTATGCATGGTCTATGATGATTGCAGACAAGACTGATCTTTATTGAGAGTAGAGAACAGCTGTAAAAGAGGCTGAAGAGGTGGAGGTATGCGCTGGAATAAAGAGGAACATAAGTGAGACAGAATACATGTGTGTGAATGAGAGGTGGAATGATGAAGCTGCAAGGAGTAAAGACAGTGAAGGCAGATGAGTTTAAATTCCTAGTATCAACCACCCAAACCAAGAGATTGTGCACAAGATGGAGTGGGAATGCTAAAAACAGCTTGCTTTAACGGCTTTTTTCTTATCTGTCCCCCTGTGCAACGCACAACTTCCATCAATGAAGATTTAAAAATAAGAAAATGAGAGAAACCTAAAGCTCTAAAGCCAGCTCTTCTGCAGCTCAGCTTTAGACTGAGCTAAACGTATCACATTTAATGACGAATCCTTCTCCACATATTACATCATAGTGCAGCTGTTTGTCCTACATTCGTAACCAGCTCACTTTTTGTTCTTTTTGTTACATTTGAAATTAAATGCGTAGGCTTAGCTAAATTAAATGTTAGCTAAGCATAGCAAGCTATTTATTTAAAATCACAAAAGCAAAAGTTTATTTTTAAAGTTGCGCCATGAAAGAAAAAGTGTGCTCCTCTGGGCCAACTTGGATAATGCATGAAAAACAGAAGCACACAACATTCACCTGACTGCAAGCATACATCATTTCCTATTTTCCTGAATTCATGAGACAATTGGGGCATGTGAGTTTTATAGATGGTGCTGTTACAGGCTATTAGCTGGATAATGCAGTGTTTCTGAAGGCATCAGCTGAACTAATAATACCTCAGGATGCAAGCAGCAGCATCTAAAATGCATTCAGGCTGACAAACACGTCCGTCTCCCAATGTTTCCAATCTAAGCCACAATAAAACTCAGCCAATAAATCAGGCAGGGGGTAACAAATTCAAGCACTTAATAGATATATGCACTTCTGAACTTTGAATAAGTCTTGTGAAAGCCTCAATGAAAAATATTCCTCAGAAAATCCAAGATAAGAGATTCAGAACAACTGGATGTCTTTATGTCAAGTGAAGTGCAGTACACGTCTGTGAATTTGGCAGTTTTGTCATAAACCGATATAAAATGAATAATATGTGCATAAATACGTGAAAGGAACCAGAATCATTTCACAAGATAAACCAATTTCACAAAAACTGAGGATATTTTATAAGTTTTGGCTAAATTACAAATAAGCTATCAGAACCTTTTCTCTTTCAGATGCAGCATTATTAAGCGGTGTAATGATTGTCACACTGCAGTAAATGCTGTCTGGATTATTTGTATAAGTCTGACTTGTATCAACTTATCGGGTTGATTTCTGAGACTTGAACTGAATTAGAACTTCAAAATTCTCAAAGGTCATAAGCATACATCATAAGAACTGTACTGTGGCTTCTCATGCTGGAATCCTCATTTATTTAGGCAGCTGCATTGCAGTAAAAGCCCAGTGAAAAGCATTCCTGTGGTTGAATACTTGTACTGACAAAATTCAAAGTGCTGACACAATAAGTGTTTCTGCCTTTGCCTTATAAATCATCACATTTGGAACTACTGTAAAACAAGAGCTCATCAATTCCAGTAACCAGTTTCAGAACAAATGCTTTTTATATTTAGATTAATTTCATTTACACAGCCTTCAAAACAAACTAAGAAAAAATGCCCCTGATCTTCATTCATTCTTGATGACTGGTAGAAACAAACAAACACATGCACAGATTTTAACATTACAACAAAAATGTTAAGTGCTTCAGGACATCATTAGGCAGTTCTTTTCATTTCTCCATTACAGAAATTCTTAGGTATGTCATGTTTCGTGTGTACTTATTATTTTTAAATACTTGGCATAGAAACAACTGGATGGCTATTGTGCAAACTCATAGGAAAAGATACTCCACTGTATTGGTAAATATGGTCCAAGGAAGTCCAGAGGGAAGAATCTGACCACAGCATCTTCACGTTTCAGTCCAGGAGAACAAGCTGCTACTGAAGAGATGTGTATACACTTAACAGATGGAGCCTCTACCCATGGAAATCTTTTTTGTTGTTGTTTTTTTTTTTTTTTTTTAAATCCATTATGGTCAAGAATGACCTGCATAGGCCACAGTGAGGGTCTGGATGCTGTCCCAAGCTCCTCAAATGTACTAATGCAGTGGGAATCCCCCCCCTCCCCCCCAACAAAAAAAGTTAACACTTAGTTACTTCTTAAACTACAGCTGAGCTTCAATCTTTTAGACCTTATACTGTCGGTTATTATTAAGTGTTTTCCCTAATATGCAGGAGGCAACATGGTTCAGTCAGGACTTTTCATCGCCTGCCAGTCAGTCCGGCTGCACTACTGCGGTTGAGGTTGCGGCTGAGCTGAGGGAAGTGGACGGTGGGAGTTCTGGAGGTGGGACCATAGAGGCCCAGGTTTCTGGCTGCGACAGACTTCCTGGGCTGCTTCACACAAGGGAACGGGGAGAAGACTTGCTGTTTAGGAATGGAGGAGAGCCCCGGGGTTGACGGGGAAGAGGAGACTTGGGATCTAGAAGATGAGGAGATAGAGGAGAGGGAGGGGGTAGAGGGGGAGGAGGTTTTGTAAAAGGTGGAAGAGGCAGGAGGAGAGAGCGCAGATAAGCAATTAGCTGATGAAGAAGGTGGTAAGGAGGAGGTGGAGTTGGGTTTTGGAGTGGAGGTTAGTGTAGGAGAATCTGAGGAAGATTGATCAAGAGAAGGAGGAGCTGTTGGAGAGTGGGGTGTGCTTGGTGTGGAAGGTGATGAAGAAGAGATGCAGGAGTTGGAGGAGTGGTGAGGTGGTGGAGTAGTAGGAGGAGAAAAGCATCTGACAGAGCCAGCGTGTCTTTCTGATGAGTCAGACTCTTTATGTCTGATGGAGGATGGCGGTGGAGGGAGGAGAGGGACTTGGGGTGCAGGTTTAAACTCTGGTAATTTGGGTACTGTATCTGGGTTTTGGTCGTTGGGAGAACTTTGATTTGATTCACTCTCTAGAGTCAGGGAGTCCAGCTGCACTACCACATCTGCAACTTCTGCTCCTTTAGTCTCATCTGAACCCTGTAAAGCCTCTTCACATGCTGACCCCGTACCAGAGGAGTCAGGAGACAGAGGTATAAAAGAGTCGCTCGCCTCTTTCTGCTCATCATCCCATTTATTTTCCTCACTCTGTTTCTCCTCCTGCTCCTCAGCCTCCAACTTTGCTGATTCTCTTTTTTCCTTCTCCTTTTCATCTTCCCTGTCCTCTGAATCTCCAAATCCCAGCTGAGCTCTAGCCCTAGCTATATTCCTCCGATGTTGCCGAACATGAGCGCGCCAAGGTGATCCTCCACCTCCTCTGGAGCTTCCTGGAGATCCAGTGCTATTTGAGGCCAGGGAGCTACAGCGCTGCCTGGCTGGGGAACCCGGAGGAACCGGACTCTGGAACAGAGAACTAGGTCGGGCCCCTGGTAAAATGGACGTTGTAGCAGAAGTGGGTCTGTAGCCTCGAGCACCTCCACGTGGTTTTCTGCCCAGGAGGAGATGGTTTATCACTGAACTGGAAGGGTTGAGCTGTGAGGCCAGGACACGGGTGGCAGGACACTTATCTGGAGGGGAGGTGACAGTTCAGAGAGAATAAAACAAAATGTATTAAAACAAGCTTACAACAGATGCTCTCTGAGCTTACCAAGAAGGCATAAAAATGACAGAATTCCATGAGACATTTTTACTTTGCCCTTTAACCAGAGAAACAATTTATTTAGCTGACCAAAGTAACTACTAAGGCATAAAATAAATTGTAAACATAATTTTGTTGTTGCTGTGCAAATCATGACTGCTGCATGCTATCATTATATGAACACCATTAAAATTAGGGGAGAAGATTAAAAAACAAACAAGATAACATGAGCAAAGATAACTAAAGCTAACTAGAGCCTGATTTTTGCTCCAGATAGTTATGTTAAGCTTTTGTTAGCCCTAGTTAGCTCCCTTTAGCTCTTAGTAACTCGTATAACCTCCAGATTAATTTAGCTAGCCACATTAAGATACCATCAACACCTGTTCATTCAAAATAATTGTTAGTTCTGAGTAGTTTCTTTTAGCTTCAATTAGCTCATGGTACCTTCAAACATACGCTTTTAGCTTCAGGTACCTACTGTTAGACATCTAGGTACGGTTGCTCTTTTAGGCTTTCATTTGTTGCCATTACTAATATTGAATACTATTAGGTTCAGATAAGTTCTGCTAGCTTCTTTTACCTATTTTCTGCTCACATTTGTTCCAATTAGCTACCATTAGCCCCTGTCAACCCCACTCAACCCTTTTTAGTTTTCCATTAGCCATGTTAGCTTTAGTTAGCTTCTGCTAGCTCTTCTAGATATCTAGTTTTCTCTCCTGTTAGGTTAAGACAGCTCCTGTTAGCTCAAAAAAATCTACTGTTAAGTCTTATTAGCTTATTTAGACCCAATTAAACCATTATTTGTTTTTATTTCCTCTAGATAACTAAACCTTCATTCAATTTTAACAACTTTTACTTTAATTTTTTATAATTATTTGATACAGAAACCATCAAGTAAAGCTTGATGTTTTAAAAATTGTATATAACTGCATGTTTTCTATTTTAATAATTTTTTTAACATTTTTTAAACACTTAGCTATTCCAAGCAGCAATATAAGATATCAAACACTAGGGGCATGCGGAGCTTTTGGTTTATGCAATAATGAGATTCAGAGAAGATGTGGACTAGAGTGAAAATTATTTTTCTCATATTACATAATATGTACAGTGTTAAGGCCCATTCCCAATGTAAATAAACCATATTACAGTACAAGCAGGACTTTTTAAAAACAGATTAAAGTGATTTACAGAGCGTGTTATGCACAAATGTTTACAGCTGCAGAGGGAAAACACCAAATGTGACTGTAATACTTTTGCACAAGCCTTATAAATCATGTGTGAATACGACATGGAAGGAGCTGCAGCTGCTCATCAAGGTTAGTGTCACGATTACCCAAAACAGAGAAATCCTCCAACATGCAGGCAAAGAATGTGAATCATTGACCAAATCAAGTGTAACTGGAAACATCTGTCACTACAGAGCATTTTGATAATGTATACTGTACACTTCATATAAGAATTAAAATATTTAAGAGCAGTTAAATGTATACAAATATTATTTATGCATGTAAAGGATATTATTTATACATAGCAGTGACAGGTGCCTCCAAATAAACATTCAGAATACATATATAGGTGATTGATTGTGTATGTCACCTGTAACCAGAGCAAAACCATCACCAGTTGTAGCTACAGTAGTTCATTTTCTACACTTATTTTTGATCCAATATCAGTTATATAAAAGTAGAGTGTGACACCTGTTTCCAAAAGGCTCTCAAAATACCAGACAACAGCTGTCAAATTTATAAATAAAAGCTTTCTTAGCACTGCAGACACATGTGTGCACTGCACAGCATTTTGAGAGCATCATCCATCTGCAAAACCGAGCCAACGAAAACCAGAATTTTGTCAAAAATCAATCATTTTTATAGATATACACCACTAGTAATCATTCAGTGGTCTTGCAAGATTTCCCCAGAAGAATTTAGTTCTCTACTTGTATTAGTTGTGTCTGTGGTAAGAATCTGTTGATTCCAATAAAGACCATTTCTAAAAAGTCGAATACCAAAGATTGCTCAAATAATCCCCAGAACACCCAATTTCAGAATGGCTGTTGACACAAGTACCGTCAGTGTGCTGCTCAGTAGTGCTGCCACTCTGTTTGCTGGAAGCCCCCTGAAGAACCCCTGGACTTGTGGGCGCTACAGGTCCAGGTCCTGTGAGTCACACGTCATAATCATCATCAACAGCTGGCTTTTTGGTTTCTTTATTCTCATCCATGTGTACCATTTCACTGGCACTTTATTTATTAAAGGGGACCCATTAGTCTCGTTTTCAGCTCCACATTTATCTTTTAAGTCTACTAGAGTAGCTTTGCATGATTAATATTTAAAAATTAGCCTCATCTATCTTACCATCCTGTCTGAAAGAAGCTAATTTAGCTCCTCTCCCTTTTAAGGCAGCCTTCTTCTGACTAGTTAAATATCTTTGCACTGATAAAACGAGGCGTTTCACTGGTCTTGCCCAAGATGTAAAATTAGTTTGAAATCCCTGCTCTAGATTTTCACGGTCTAGTGAGGTTGCTGTTGAAGTTCATTTCAGTCATCGATGTCATTTAGTCGTGTCAAGTCTCTCATCCCACGGTCAAACAGACCTCGGCTAGTGACAATTGATCTTTGGAGGAATATATATATGGTTTTTAATTTACTCTTTTATATTCTAACGCTTGGGTGTGTGCTTCCTTTGATATATGTGTATTCTCTCCTGCCTCCTTATAATGACAAATACTACATGAATCTGTGGGAAAAGCTGAGCTATATCCCTAAAATGACCATATTTAGGGATATCCCCTAAATATGACATCATAAAGACTAAGGAATAGAAAAACAAAGTGTCTAAAACTGCTTAACTGAAGCCTGAGCTAGCATTTCACAGGTATTACTTGTACTTGCTGACATCATTACTTGAAACTTTGGTCATGTTTGATACAAGCATGCACAATTGTAACAGACAATAGGAAATGTATAATAGGTCCCCTTTAAGAAATGTTCTGGTGTGTCTCGACAGCAGAAACACACAAGATTTATGCACTGAAGAAAAAAAAAAAATGTAAAAACATCCTGAAAAAATAAATAATGAACATAATGAAACGCTTTTTTTTTTTTATATGAGTGTCTTTGAGCAATACAAAAGCTCAAAGACATTCATCATCTTGGTAAACCAGCTGTGTGAATGCTGTTACTCATTTCTCACTTACCTGTGCGGATGTAGAGTTGCATAGCCTGTTGCTGCTGCCGTCGTTTGATGCGTGCGTATTGCTTCTTCAGGGCGTAGATGTCGGTGCTCATTCTCTCCATCATCATGCCATTAATGGCTGCTTGATGCTCTGCCCTTGCACCTCCTCCTCCTCCTGATCCTCCACTACCAGCCCCTCCTCCTCCTCCTCCCACTGCTCCGGGGCTCAGCTCTGCAATGCTTCCCTGCTCGCCTCGCTGGTCTGAATGCAAGAATACATGTAAAACCAGAACACATGCTTTATTATTTCCACTTGTTTGGATCTATTTTATGACTGAACATGAAATAAAGTGATTAGAGTCAAATTAGCTGGTGGTTCAAAAAGGCAGATGGAGCAATTTAAGCAGAATATACAAAACAGGCCAAATCCAGCATGCCTTTTTGGCTCTTCTTAAGCTCTTTTTCATACTTATTTACTTGCCCAGTTTGGCTTTAAATGAAAATCAGCTGTGCTCTAGAAACATCAGATTTAGTACAAGCGAGAGAAAAAAAAAAAGCTGCTTGATGCTATCGATAGATGATAACATCTGGAGCATTCACTTAAATGTACACAACATGCTGCATTGTCTGATAGTGTTTTGGAGACTAGAAGTTACAAGTTTCAAAGACTTTCAAAGTAAGCCCAGCGGGCTGAGTCACTCTTTCCTGTTTTCTTTGCCTCTGATGGCATCACAATCATGGCGCTTTTAGACAAGCAGCCTTTGAAGATGACATAAAATGCATTTTGTTGAGTGAATTATTGTTTGTTTTCTCTTCAGCTTCACTGAAAGTTGGAAGTTATTTTCCATCTCAGCTCTTCCAGCAGGACACAACGAAAAATCCCCGTCAAAGACAAGCAGCTAGTTTGTTCACTGTAATTACTCTGCTGTCTCAGAGCCCCTGTGCAGGCGATTGATTGATGTTCTTTTCCTTCACATTGCTTCCAAATATAATGAGCAGAGTTTCCCTTTTGAAGTAGGTTAAGACAGTTGTACTGATATCTTCTTATGAGGTTAAAAGTTCAGCTCAGGTTTGGAAAACAGCTTTTACAGATCTTAACCAATGTTTTTAACTAAAGCCCCCTGGCTGGTTTCAGCTTTTTCATGCTTGTACGAGTCCTTGAAGAAGCAGGAAGTGGGGATTTGTCTGGAGGAAACGGATCAGAGTCTGTCAGTACTTAGAGTCATATTAAGGGCAGGACACGAGGATTTGGGGCAGCAGTCCATCTGGAACTGCTTGGCTCCTGACTGTACCCACACTGAGGGTCACCATTTAAATCCCGTGTGTGTGTGTGTGTGTGTGTGCGCTGACCTTTGAGATGTTTCTGGTATCTCTGCAGTTCGGGGGCCAGTAGGCCACCCAGGGGACCCAGACAGCCGAGCGCAGTCACCACAGAATCTTCATCGTCCATGTCGGCGTCATCATCGCTCTCCCAGCTGCCCAGACCACTACTGCAAGAAAACCATCACCACCACCACAAAATACACATATTTATCTGTACAAGAGGCGAGATGTCAGACAGACAGAAAAAAAGAGTGTAAACACACTTTTGGACTGAATGTTTTGGTTTTCTGAACATTTGCTGACGACCAACATTTTACTGTTAATGTTGAATATTAGTGTCAGTGAGCAGAGTTGCACTGCTTTAATTTACAATGAGTTAATTCTGTATTAAAATTATAGTTGGTGATTACAAAGAGGCTTTACTGCTTCCTATACCGCGCCATTTTCCTTCTGAAAGTAGTGACCATCAGTATAATACAAGCATCTGTCCCATGGTCACACCTCCAGGTCATCACTAGCGGTCACAGAGAACATAAAAATGTCTTTAAGAGTAGTAAAGTGGAAAAATATTGAGTTGTGTTTTTTTTTTTTTTTTTTTTACACAGCACTATTGATCTTCTGAGTTTAGAACAAACCTTCCATTGGATTTCACTGACGTAGGAAACGGAGTGATGTTGTAGGTGTATTTCTCTCTTAGCTCGGCTAGCTGAGGGAAGGGAAACACCGCCATGGAGTAAACCTCCTGACAGACACAGAAAGGAGACAGGTGAGGAAGCCATGATCACAACATGTACAGCATTAAAGTAGTGTGTGTGAAGTTTGCTCACTACCTGCATGAGCTCTGTAGGATCGATGAGGTTGTGCTCCAACATCTCTTGAGTGAGACAACCCATGGTGCTGTAAAACTCATCTGCTGTCTGACAGTACTCTATCCTCCTGAAGAAAGAGGAAGTGAGAGAACCAAGGATGGGTTTATAATTTGATTTAAACCATGAGAGATGTGGGATACACGTAAAAAGTTGATAAGCAATTTTTATTTATGTCAGAATTTATCAACAGTGTTAGCAGAATATTTTATCACTTTAAACACGCTTTTGCAAATGGTTGCCTTTTATTTTGAAAATTAACCAGATTAACTGTGCTGTTCCCATGTCTGACGTCCTGCCCTCTTCATCTTCTCTGTGAAGCTTCTGCAAAACAATAGACTTGAAGGCATTTTGAGGGACTCAAAACCATCAAAACCACTTTCCATCTGATATGTGGACTCACATCCTGTTTGGATGCAATCAGCTCCAGCAGCTGAAACCCCACAGGATGCATTTCCGGGGTAATTATTATTAATAAAATAGAATAGCAAGGGTGATATTCGCTTTCAGTGGATTTTTAATACCAAGGGAAATTAACTCATTCACTGCCAGCCATTGGCAGTGAATGAGTTAAATTCTCTTGCAAACACTGAAAAAAAAAAAAAATTGGGTGGAGGTATGTAGCGCAAAGCTACATACCTCCCTGAGCACCATGCATGAACTGCAGTCCTGGACACAGACGAATATCTTGATTATTTTGTGATATTTTCTTGAGATGCATGGTGCTCAAGGAGGTATGTAGCTTTGAGCTACATACTTCCACCCAGTTTTTTTTTTTTTATATATTTGAGTTTATATTTTATATTATAATATTCAGTGCTTGCAAGAGAATTTAATTGCCCTTGCCATTAATAAGCAGCAGAAATTTGCTTCCTCTAAAGCAGGGGTGTTGAACTCCAGGCCTCAAGGGCTGGTGTCCTGCAGGTTTTAGATATTACCCTGGGTAAACACACCTGAATGAAATGATTAGTTCATTACGAAGCTTCAATAGGATATCTGGACTGGATAGCGTAAGGACCTCAGTCAGTTGGGAGGGGCCCGAAGCCTCTACTCTCTACACACCAAAAGAAGTAAGCTGAGCTCTGTGGTTCAGGCTTCTGACTGGAATTCCTCTAGGTGAGGTGTTTTGAAAATTTCCAAATGGGAGAACCTGGACTTCTCTCAGCTGGCTTAGGAATGCCTCAGTGTCCCACCAGAAGAGCTGGAGGTAGTGGCTAGGGAGAGCTACTGACCCAGATGCATGAATGGATGATGTGAAATGTCCAGTTTTCCCCTATCCTAAAGGGCTAAAAAAAATCTTGATATAAAATCTACTCCAGCAGCCAATCACTTTTTAGTTACACGTAAGCTACGCCCCACCTCTGTTCATAATGTGCATGCATGAGTAACACTGCAACCAAACAGCCAAGCCACACCTGATGTAACATCTGCAGCAGAATTACCAAAACATACGTGTTTGGGTGTGTTCTCTACACCAGGTGTGACTGCAGGTAGGTTCACTTACTCTCCCAGTCTCTCCCAGATGGCGAGACCAACTCGAAACAGCACCTCTGACCCCTCAAAGAAAACAGAGTCCCAGATCTTCAGCACGGTGGGTGCCGGCAGGCAGGTGGCAAACATGGTCAGAAACCACTGCATAGTGAAGACGTTGGTCAGCGGAGGCTCGTAGCTGCCTGCAGCAGAGAGACAAACAGATATTAAACATACATGAAAAAGTTCTTAGCCTCTCTGTAGGATGAACATCTAAATAGTTTACAGACTTTGTGACCAAATATCCCATATAGCAACTGTACCTCCAGCCTCTCGGTTGGCTGCTTTCTGAAGGTGGTGGAGGTGCTGGGAAAGCCTCGGCAGCTTTAGACGCAGCAGGTCTCTGAATACCGCCATGTCCACTGACAGGAGGAGACAACAGAGTAAGAAATCTAGCGTGATGAAAAGTTAATGGTATTCATTAATCCTCAGATTAGATCCCCAGATCCACAGTTTTTAAATTTACATAACTATTTTCATTTTTCACTGGAAAAATAAACCCAATTTGATATAAAATTTATTCTGTCAAGTCCATTAAATCACTAGTGTTTTCAAATCCAGGTAGGACCCATCTGCTGACTTAGACTCTGGGGGCGTCGGCCAGTTTTTGTAGGGCTTCAAGTGTTAGTGGATGAAAGAAATTCAGATTAAGCTTCTCTTTTTTCCCTATTTACAAATTTTAAAAAAAATTATGAAACAACCTTAATTTCAATCACACAATAGCCAACCCCCGGGGCCTGGCCCTGGATAAGAGGGTGGAGGGATGGATGGATGGATGGATGGATGGATGATAGCCAATTACATTTCAGGAAATACAATATACGACTGAAGCTGAGACGTCACTACTCCAGGCCTACGTGTGGACTACAACATACAGGAATGCATTTATGGAGATTATTTCATCTCCAAATCAGATAAATGTACCCAAGGGAGTAAAAAAAAACAATCAAAAACAAAACAGTCATGACTCTAAAATGCAGACAGATAATCTCCTGCATCTCTAATTGCTGCTGCTCTGTTAAGCACTCTGTATCTGCCCTGATGGAGTTCCTGCAATTTGGTGTCCATTTTCACATTTTTACATTTGGCACGACGATATTGTCATTAGCATCTTTTTAACACATAAGTGTGAAAATTAGATATTATGGCAGCCAGTAAAATCTTAGGTGTACTGTCATAGGCTGTTTACCTGATAACGCTCGCAAGTTGTTGGCAAAATAACTGTCAGGCAGCACTTTATCGATAAGATAGATCATCACCTGGATATGGATGAGTGGGGAAAAAAAGAACAGAAAATAAATAAAAAACATGGTTTAAGCACGGTTATGATCATTCAAAGCAAATTAAGCTACTTAAAAATGTTTTATTTTAAAATCCACCAGCATATGTAAGCAGACTAAACTCAATGACCTGAGTTTGATTATATGGTTAGATTTTGGTGTATACCTTCAGTGCATCACTTTCATTGCCTTCTGTAACCTCCAATATAAGAGCAGCCAGTACATTGAATCCTTGGCAGTAACCCACAGTTTTATTCCAGCGGGCGTATGCCAGAAGCACCCTCTTCAGCACCACCCTGTCTTGTTCCCCTTCCTGGCCACAATAAGAGCTGCAGCCTGTCCTGTGTAGATCCTGTGGACGAAAAGGAACAACAGCTTGGATTATTTTATTACAAGGACGTGCATTAACATTAAACAGGATAAATGATGACTAGACTTTGCCCTGTTTACGGAAACAGCCGTTCCTCTGTTGAATCAATGAGTCAGTGAGAAACAGCAAAGATCTGCAACGACTCAGCTGACAGAGTCATCCTGTGTTCTGACGCACAAGTCATCAGCAAACAGCATCTAAGCAGGTACACCTTCCGAGAAACACATTATATTTTATTGGTAGCTCGAATAAACTGTTGAATGCACATAAACAGCCATTACGGATGTATGCACTCACAAAAACAGCTCATCATTTTTTCCTCAACAGGTTGAGGAAAAAATGGTCAGGGGAAAGATGGAATGTTAATAATTATAGGTCTTGAATCCAGTGTAGTACTAAAGTTTCAAACACAGACTACACTGAGTGGACTAAATGCTAGTTTGATGACATTCACACCCAGTCTGGAGGAATAATTTACCTTTAATATGCTGACGTCTACGTCATCGCTGACATAAGAACTAAGCCTAGCCCTTAGTTTTACAGAAAAAAAAAAAAAAAAACTTTACAGGAATAAATGAAATTTTTAAATTCGTATCAATCACAGCTTTTTAAGTTTTTAAGGCTTTTTTCTGTGATTGTCAGGAAACATTTCAAAACCGCATCATACATTCAGATATTCTCATAGCACAGGTTCAGGGGTTTTGTGTTAGGATTACTAGTCATCAACACTAATAATTTAAACAGATAAATGGATTAAATACATAATGAAAATTCTTGCCTTTGACAGCCTAGTTGCAGTTACAAGTTTAATTTGAAGTTGTAGATTATCCTGGACATTTCAATACAGGGGTGACGCGCTTTTAGCACCACAGAATGGCTGTATAAGACGGATGTAGCTTCAGGGTCTCCATCCATATACATCCTAGTGACAGCATCCATCTTTTATGTAAAATGTATGCTAGGAGCCAGCCTCAAGTGGCCAATTACAGAACTGCAGTTTTTGGCATTTCATTTATCAAAGCCAGGACCTTTCTTTTAAAGATACAGGATCCAAAATGTTTAGAATAAAAGAGCTTTATGAATGTTTGTATGTGAAGTGCTTTGAGTGCTCCGTGGAGTAGTACCATGCCCTGCATGTGACCCTGAACTATGTCTACATTACACTTCAAAAGGTATTCAGTGGTCTGCCTGTTCTGTATTTTATGCTATATGCTGCAAATACAATTTGGTTACCTTGACGATCTGGATCCCAAGGGAGTCATCATCTGGATTGCTGCGTTCATTAAAGGCAAAACGAAGAGTCTTCTCCCAGTCAATAGAGATACTGTGGAGGTACTGGTCTGCTAAGGTTAGCCAAACCTGGATAATGACAACAGCAGCCAATAAACAATGAGTCAGTCGGTGCTGTGGTTTTTGTAGAAATCCCGCCAACATTTAGACGGTACTTTTACTTCAATTAGGAGCCCCTGTTCACTGTGACTCCCATCGTTTTACATCCACGCAAGAGAAAAGCTTTTCATTTTCTGACAAAATGAAAGTAATTGCTTCCATTTCTTCATACTTGCATCAAAAAAGATAAAACTGGGATGTGAGATGAATGGAGCGTAGATAAAGTACCTCTACACGCTGTTCTTTCATACTACGCTTTCTCTCTCATGACTGTAAAAACTTGGCCCGAAGGCTGACGACAACAAAGTGAACAGACGTTTCTTGCAATAGCACAGCTGGGCTCTCGCTTTTATTTGCTTAACACCCCGATGGCTTCAAAACACGACCAGAGAGGAAAAATGTGTAACGCTTTGTTTATCAAAACACCTTTTTATATGGAAGCAATTTTGTGCCCAAACAGAGAGAGTTTCTACTTTTTTTACTCACTGAGTATGACAAAGTTCTTACAAAGCTTATATTTGGGTGGTTAGAGCAACATACCCTGTTCCTCCATTCCTTTGGTATCCCAGTTGGAAGTCTTGCCACAGCTTTGAGGGCATCGTACCACTGTGGGGAAGAAAAAGCACTCAGTTTAATTGGTTTATCAATGAAAATACCCAGAATTATAATTTTTATATGCTTACTCTATTAAAGAAAAAGGAAAAAGCTATCCAGTCTCACTCACTATATGTCCATCTTCTACATAGAGTCTAAACATGCACGTAGTGGAATGTAAACATAATTTCAGACCAACAGCTTTAAAGTAGTAAAAAGAAGATGTATCAAGGAAGGATACTTGTGGTATCGAATAGAGTTACTGGCTTAATAGCATATAGATTATATTCAGTGCAATCACGTTCATCCAACTTTATATTTAGTGTGACGATTAATGTCACTGGTTGTCTAACTGGTTCAAGTGTGCTTAAAGATGTGTAGTTATTTTTATAATGAAGATGAACTGAAAAGAAAAAATATATATTCAGTATTCGTATGGTAGACATTTTTATTTTAACATGTCTATTTGTCTAAATTATGCATTGCTAATATGGGGGGAGGGGTATCTGCAGAATAATCTGAAGGTGTACTTAATATATGGGCAGTGTATCGTCACCCCTCACCTGCTGAAATCCATTCTTTCCCAGAGATGGTTCAATGGTAAACTTCAGCCTTGTGTCAACCCCTACAAACAAACAAACAGCTGGTTAGAGGCACCTTCTACTTGATGTTCAGACTTTTTCCAGATACAGAATTGTTTTTTTGTTTTTTTTGTTTAAATGTGTACACATGCACAGAAATGTTATCTGGAAATCGCACACTTAAAACATAAGGTAGTTAATGAACCCAAGTTATTGATCTTCATAATTTAAAACCCACATTTATAAAAACGTTCCAGAGAAACATTTTTCCTCAAACACCTTTGTGTACTTCTCATTTCACTAAACAATCTGCTTAATGTTTAATGTTAAAGATCTCAAGTCTTTCTGCTAGTTTTAGTCAGATACACCCAATGGCAAAATGGCGCAGTTTACACATTTTCACGTGTATCCAAAGGAAAAATGGACATCTCATTTCCCGACTGTGATATTTTTTGGTTTGCTTTGGAGCTGTGAGTCGCTCTCCACTTCCTGGTAGTGCTGAATCCGCGTTTCAGTCTCCATTTCACTGATTAAATATCGTCTAAAACCTCATTTACAGCAGAATACAGCCCTACGAGAAGACTACCCGGAAGAGAAATTCTCATCTGAAGTTAAGAAGCCGTAAAGTCCTGACATGCCAGTTCTCTCGGCTCAACGCCAACAGCTCCGACTACGGCCATTTGCCTTCCCGTCCCCATCCAGCTCAGCCTCTGGAGGATTGGTGTCGCTCACGCGGGACACCTGCGTGGTTTTTCTCTACGATGAAACTCCGAACATAAGAAATAATGGCTTGTAACCTGAACGGTCCGCTTCTGCCGTTTTGTCGTGCGCCATTATGGATGAGCGCAGTTTTATTCTGCAGTGTCCTCTCGGGGCTTCGGGAGAGGATTAACGCGGAAAACCCTCCTACTTCCCCGTCACAGATTAGTCTAACGCAGCCGATTCAGTGTGGATACAGAACTGCAGCTAAGGCCGGCAGCAGCAAAGTTCAGAGGGCAAATTTAACCAGTTCTCCACAGTGTACGTGACATAACCACGGTAAACACGAACATAAACAAGGAGAGTGTGAAATGATGGGATAAAAGAGTCCACGATTCAAATCTTATTCTGAAAGTCTGTAATTTGATCGATTATCAAGGTAAAGGCAACGAACCTCCACCCAAATACAGCAGCGGTTTTAACAATCTCTTGTGCCAGAGAAACGTCTCAGTTTTATTTCAAACCTGGAATCTACTTATTCTTACTTTCACTGCGTCTCGTTTAGATTTCGACTTGCTCTGTTACCCCCTTTTCTATTTAAGTGATCTCGAGTATTTTTAAGGTTTTTGTCTTATTCCATTTTAATTGTCAATTCTACTTTAATGAGCTATGCTATAAAGTTTTTTCCAGCCTGTATCATAATGATTTCCACATTAACAAGATTCAAACTAAATGTGGGTCAAACAGTTTTAGTGGGACACATTCATGCCTGAAATTTTAATATATGTATCCAGCCATGACCTTTTGTCGCTTACATCACATTATTGGTATTTTCATTTACAATGTGCTACAGTTCACTACTGTAAACTGTACTGTAATATTTACATATTACAGCCATTTACTATTGGAATTACATTATAATAATGTTTAATGACAAAAATCAAACCCAGTGCATGGGGTTGACAAATATAAAAATATTTTACTCCCATTATAAGTAAATCCTATGAATGCAAATCAACAGCAACCCCAGCCACTAAAGATGTGCCCATTCATTTTAGCACCTGGTGTCTGCACAACACTTTCCCATGACCTCATATGCCATATATACCATTTCTTTGGAAATAAATAGCTTGTTTTATGTCACCTGCACATATTTGCTAACCACATGTCTGATGCATCAGACATCCGCAAATACACAGAAAATAAGCCAAGTCACTCATGACTGTTCGCTATGCTGGTTAATCATTTCTTAAAATGACTAACACACAAATTATTGTTTTAAACAGTCCTAAAGGATCCATTCTTAAAATGTTTGTAATACCACATTAATGCTTAACTGTGCCATTATTTTGATAATCATAATTGGAAACATATTTCTTGAATGTGATCTTTCTTGGCTTACGATATGTAAAGGAAAGTATGATTTTTTAAAAATTGCTGCACCCACATGACCCAAAATCTCCAACAACAGCGTGGACTTTATTAATATTATTAGATATTTCAGCCCAACATTTCGTAGTATTTTGGCATGTATTCCTTTTTTAGCGCTGCTCTGCCTGCAGATGTTTAAAATAAGCCCATATACTCGAAGGTCACCTGGCTCTAAGGTGCACAGCAGCCGGGGTGCACTCCTGGATATCCCGTTGCGCTTCTTCAGGACGCTGCTGATGATGTTACCGACCCCTCCCGAGCTTTGCTGCCGCTGCTTCACGCCCGCTCTCGGCCTTCTGCCGGCGGCGGGGAGCCGTTCCTGTCTCATCCCGGAACCAGAGCTGTAAACGCGCTCAGTTACCTCATCGTTTGGTTCCGCTTTTACAGGCACTCCTTTGATGGGGGGCTAGAAGACATTCTGGCCGCTCCTCCAAACGCTCTCCTGTAAATCAATCGATTAAATTGATGTTTCAGCCTTCTTCCGGTGATGTCTCGTTCTTCTGATTTATTCCGGAGGAAACAACATATCTCCGACGTATCAGTAAGTGCGGTACTAAATCACCCAGCACGCCATGTTCAAAGGCTCCAAGTGATGCATTAAACATAAGAAAGGTAAAAAATAGCCGAAAGTAACCGTTTGTGCTCCTTTAGCGCCGCTGATGCTGCTGCACGCCTCCTCATACTCCTCCGATATGGCGTCACCGGGAGGAGGCGCACGGACGGAGGGATGCGGTAGGATGGAGAGACATGTGGGGCAAGATAAAAGGATGAGGTAATGGTGGAGGAGAGCGCATGGAAAGGGGAAGTGGAGATTCAGTTTTGTAACCCACTAAATCCTAGCGCACCTAATACAACAATGTCATCTCGCTGCTTACATCTATTTAGACAAAGTCACATTTCCTTTCACAGTGAACTGAGATGAGCAGACAGCAGTGGGCAGACTTTATCTGACAGCAGGGCACAACACTTCACACGAAGAGACAGAAGACCTGCAACCAAGTAAATGCCTTTCCTATACCTACAGCAAAGATTAATTCTCAGACAGGAAAACCCTTTCTGGGGTAAGGTCAAGTGTCAAAAAGGCAAGGCTCTTCCTTAAAGTAGCAGCTCATAGATACAAAGATACACAAGAGTTTTTTTCTTCCACAAAACTTTAAAGTACACAGTGAAAAGAACGATTACACCATTTTCCTAAAGATTTTCGGCATTGGGTAACTTATCCAAGTGTTTCCCAACCTTTTGGGGCCACGGAACATGTCACATTAGAAAAACCACACGGCACACCACCAAACAAAAAACATGTCACAAAAAGGATATTGATCTTTTGACACGCACCAGGCATAGCGGAATTGCCTCGGTTTGTCCCCAGTATACCCCCAGTACTTTTTGCTTTCATTACTCATGCTAGGGCCTTCATCTCGGTCGGAATTTTCTCCAGGACCAGGTCAGATTGACTACTTTTTCTTTTTAAATATTTATCCATTGCTATTTCGCGCTGCCTTGTCTCACTCGCAGCATGACTATTGTGTAATTTCTTCTGCGTCTTCTTCTGTTTTACTGGCAGTTGGCAATCCATTTGATTAGAGCAGGTAGTTGTACTGCCCTCTAGTAGAAAAAAAAAAGGTAATTGTTCTGCCCGTTACTCACGCCTGTCGCTTAGATTACTAATCAGGTGGAACCAAATAATCTTCCATGGCACACCTGATCATTTCTCATGGCACACCTATGTGCCACGGCACAGTGGTTGGGAAACACTGACTTATCCTACAATTCAAACAGAAATCCTTTCCTAAAATGTGTATACTCTCCCTCCGTTTAGTTATCCATCTTCATAAACGTTCTACCAACAAAATGTGGCAAGCAATCAAAGAAATCTTTGCAATGAAAATCAATGATGCTGGCATTATGATTCAGCCCTAACAGGTGCAGGAAGTGCTTCCTGAGTGGAAAACATTTAGTCTAAATGAAATTACCTGCAACAGACTTTACATAAAAATAAATCAAGGCCTTTGTGGTGAAACTGTTCAGCCGGTAAAGCTTCATGATGAATTACCTCAGCTCTAGATGTTTATGTTCCAAGGACAGCACTAATAACAAATGTGTTTCTATCATGGAAATTATTTTGGGGCTGTACACATCTGCTCATGTACAGAAGCTGCTGTTACACAGCAGACAGACATCATTAAAAGATACTGTAAGATAAATAGTTAACTGATAAATCTTTAATGTCCCAGTTTGAAAAAGCTCTTTCCAGCCCTCAGGCAAACATGCCCAAATTAACTGAAATTTTAATTAGAGTCAGGAAAAGTACAATCAGACATTTTATGAACTAGTAAGATGCAGATGAAAAATTATACCACACATAATTCAACCTGATTACATTTTGACTGCATTTTTCCTGCTCTGCCTGCTGCTGCTGCTGTTGTTGATGTTAATATTAATATAAAAATATTTACGCATTACCATAGCGACCAGAGAGCATTAAAGGGCTGAGAGGAGGATGTTACTCTCAATGTTGTTGCCGCATTTCAGGAGTACACTGCTAATAAAGTTACACAGTGAATTCGCATTTATTATTATATTTACAAAATACCAGTTTGTGTCTCGGTCGTATCATTTTATTTTGTTGTATTTATCTGCGACACCTTAAAAGCCGGTCAGTGAAAATATTCTCTGACATTAAACGGGTCCATGGCGCAAAAAAGTATCAGGACCCTTTGGGGACCCTAGCATGAGTAGTGGTCAGAAGAAAGCAAAAAGGGTATACTGGGGACAAACCGAGCCAATTCGGCTATGCCTGGTGTGTGGGGAAAAATTAGCAATATCCATTTTGTGACATTTTTGTTTGGTGGTGTGCCGTGTGATTTTTCTAATGTGAAATATGTGCCGTGGCTCCAAAAGGTTGGGAAACACTGCTCTAATGCAGAGACACACACACACTCACACACATCCTGTAGTAACAGATGGTCTGTTTTTCCCCTGTAGGAACAATTAGATCATAAATTGCTATTTGTTATGAAGTCATAATCTTGATATAAACACGTTCATGTCATTTCATGCAATAAAAAGTAATAAAGCATTGACTGAAATTTATTGTTTAGTATTTTCTATGTCACCAGCAAAAACCATTCAGCCAAATCACAGCCTTTGCAGTGTTCAACAGGAGCCATATTACCATATTAATGTTCTGTGTTGTGCAACTGACCACCTAGTGTACGACTGGCCTGGTCATAAAGTCTGTAAATGGAAAGCAGCACTGGAAAGCTTATATTCTGTTATAGAGACCATGATGGGAGCCAATATGATGCACAGTGATGGAAAAGAACAGTCTCAGTAAATGCATAATAGCTATTCAGTGATATCTTCACTTCTCTGGCCAGGCCTGCCTCTAGGTGTCTGATAAGTGGAGTTAATCAGTGTTAAGGCCAAAATCTACAGTTCCTGTAGTGGCCACATGAGTATGGAAGCCCGTTTCTGCCACACACACACAAAAAAAAAAAAAGTATCCATAACTCGAAATTTCAACTTATTAACTCAAACTTTTGAGAAAAGTAACTCGAAATTTCAAGTTAGCACTGCTAATCAGTAATCTACGTGAATTACATAATTTTCTTGTTACCCGGAAGCTGAATCCCTCAGCTACAAATGCTACAGCTAAGCTACCAGTATTACAGCCAGTCATTAATGCCCAAATTGCTGGATATTTTCAGCGTGGCTTTACACATGATGAAATCATTGTTTTATTAGCAGAATCACATGGCATTACTATCAACAAACGCACTTTCGAAAGCGTCAATTTGTTGTGATTCGGTTTTGAGTGCGCATTCCAGATTACTGATTGACAGAGCTAACTCGAAATTTTGAGTTATGGATACTTTTTTTTTTAAAGTTGCAGAAACGGGCTTCCGTACATGAGGCTGTTACAGCATTTAAAAACTGCGTATTGCCTGGTATAGGAAGGTAAAACAGTTTTGGTCTCACCTACACTAATTAAATTAAATCGACATCTCCACTTTCATACATTTTAAAGATTATTATCATTACTTTTTTTGTTGTTTCGGCTTCTTTTTGGATCATAAATTGGCATGTTTTGGTTTAAACTCCATTTCTCCTGTTGTTTGACAAATCTGGTTTGGATCATGTCATCCACGATTTGTACCTCTCAGTTTTAAGTTGTTGCTCTAGTTTATTTGCGCCTCCAAAGACCAATGAACCCCTGAGACGTGCAGACACAATCCTTTCTGTACTTTCACTCTGAGAATTTCAGGGTGAATTATTTCACTCTGTCATTTCTGCTGTCAAACTTACTGTTTTCAAGATGTAAAAGATAATCAGTATAGTCAGGATATTCATGTTCATGCATCTACCATTTGCTTAATTCACAACCTGCTTCTTGAAAATATAAGAGTGTAATTTTGATACTTCAGGGAGTTTGACTACAAAGAAAAGGTCCCACAGGATGAGAAACCTCAACCATCTAAACCCCAAAAAGGCCACAGAAACAAGGCTGACATGTGACCATTTAAAAAAAACAAAATGGCTCTCATGTGTGTCTGCATCTGATTTGCAGAAAAGGACAGAAAAAAGTGAAATTAGTAACCATGTTTCATTTGCTGTGTTGTCTGGTAATTATTCAGGTTTCTGTAGGAACGCCTCCATTAGCTGCCATTTCTTTCTTTTTTTTCCTTTTTTTGAGCGACAGGCTTCTCATGATTCATAAATTGGTGGCAAAAACATGGAAACCTAAAGTTTCCTCTTAAAAGTGAATCTTTGACCTCTTTATTTTTTCAGTGAAATGAAATTTAAAAAACAAACAAACAAACAGGGAATTGATTTTCAAACAAAGGGTTGCTCTGAAAGTCTAAATGTGAAATTCAATTAATGTACAGCGTTACACTAAAGCCAATCAAAATGCAGGATACTTTCTGAACAAAACACATAATATAACATATAATATGGACGAGTAGGACAAGGGAGACAAAAAATGGTGTGCAGGAGAGACACCTGAGCACCCTTACAAGACCTGTATAAATGCATTTTTGTTAAAATAAATTAAAAAACAAAACAAAAACACACACACGCGCGCACACACACACACGCGCACACACACACACACGCGCGCGCGCACACACACACACGCGCACACACACAAAAAAACAAACAAACCAAATTCTACTTCATTTCTCTTTCATGATTTATGATATCGGACTAGGTGTCACAAAAATATTTTAGGTCCTTTCAGCACCCATCCATAATTATTTTGTTTCCTTTTTTTCCTATTCTCAGCTTGCATGGAATTGAAAAAGCCATCCTTAATATGGTCATCTCACCTTCTACCTACCTGCTGTTCAAACCTAGTGCTTACGATGGGCAGCCAATAAGAACAAAGAACACCTTAACAATAGAGCAACTAAAATAGCCTCCTTCAAAAGACACCAAGATTCAGCATGAGATAAATACAGATGATTTTAAACCATGAATCACACAAAGCTACCCTAGATGAGTCCAAACAAACATCTGGAGCTGAAATGGACCATAATGACCAATAACTAAATAACACACCATAATGGAATTAGTGTTAACATGTAGATTTTTTAAGAAGTACACTGTGTTAATACACACTCCTGAATTCAGATGAAATAAACTCATGAGACTTTTCATAATTTATTCGAGAGAAAGAATGTGAATAATGATACACATAATTTGTGTTCATTTTCAGCCACTCATATTCATATAATTTTTTGAAGGATGGTGCAGATTTTGTGGCCTTCCCAGCTCAGTGCAGTCAGCTAAGAGGACCTCCACCTGTTGTTTCACACAGTTACACCTCCTGTGTCACCCTGCCTGGTTTGCTATTACATAAAAACAATGAGTGTATAGTCTTACGTCGTTTTTGTGACACGGCCTGAAGAAACGCTGTGATAATGTCGTAGTTCTTCTGCAGTTTGTGGCAAAGTCGGTCCCGTCTCTTCAGCTGGCGAATCAACTTGGCCGACTGAAGGCCTGTACGATATTTCACCTCCTGGATGATTGAATGCAGCTCCTCTGGGGCTGAAAACAAACACAGAAAATTGGTGGTACAAACTCCACACAAAAAAACCCTGGCTTGATGGTAGAATTGAACTCAGCACATTTTTATTGTGAGGCAATATTGCTAACCACTGCTCGACCTGTGCTGCCCTTACAGCATTTATTATTATTATTATTATCATCATTATTTTAAATGCCAGTAACAGCCCAAAATTACGTCATCTATTGATCTCTAACTTTTTCAGATGATCACATTTTAGGAACATGTGTCTTTCTTTAACCTACATCTTTTTCAAACACATATTTTCCACAATAATATGTACTCAAAATAAAGCCGTGGCACAGTTTTGACACACCCGTGATATCTGCAGTCCTCTGATAAATCATAATCTCACACTCATTAGCCTGTTTTTCCAAGCTGCAGGCAAAGGAGGAAATGAAAACCAGATCAGCAGTGCCACATAAACACAAACCCTCCACCCATTAATGGAAACATGGCGTTTAAAATCTGATCACAGCAATAGATCTAAGGAAAAACAGGGGACACTTTTGGTTGTTTTTCTCATGTGTAAAATAAAACAGATACAAGAGCAGTTAAAAGTAGTTCTTACTTCATTGTGATATACATCTATTAAGGATCGAAGGATGGACGGACAAGCCATTCAAATAAATCAATAACTTTTTTTTAAAATTATTAATCCTGCTAACTACCACACAGACAAATCACATAAACTTTGGATGTTATGCATTTAGCTTTTTGGTGTGTGTATTATTTTTGCAAATACATTTGGATTAAAGCTAATAAAAATAATATATCCACAGACATTGTATCAATTTTCACAACTGTAAGAGTCTAATGCAGCCAGTCACTGGTTGCCAATTAGGGACGCACAAATCTGATATTTAGTTATTGGTCAGATCCCGACTCAAAATGGTGGATCTGGTATCAGTAAAATCTGTCCATCTACTTGATTCAATTATATGCTGTTCTGTGTTTGCTGTACCAGTAGTGCGCTGGTTGCTAACAGCAAAGAGTCAGCAGTTTGGTGGCACAACCGTTGATGACACTTGTGGCTTTTCTGCAGTAGTCTGCATAGAATGACTGAATGTAGTGTAAAGCGCTTTGGGGTCCTATGGACTAGAAAAGCGCTATACAAATGCAGGCCATTTACCATTTACCATTTAGTCTCATTTCATTCATCCTGATACCTGATCCTGAAACTATGCTCTGATTTCATTGAAATAGCCCCCACATCACCACGCTGATAACCAGAGTCGGCTTTGCTGTGTTGCAGATTTGAATGGCGAGTGGTAAAACACACACTGACGGCCTTCATGTATTCAAATGTCCAACTAACTGTTCAACAACACTGGTGAAGATGAAGCTTTTCTTTTTAAGGGGAATTCATAGTACTGTACTGTGCCAGCTTGAGTAGGTACACAGAATGAAATGATCTGAAACAAACCAGCGTGTCCAAAAAGCAAAATTAAGGTCTTGCAGTAACCTAGTCAAAGCCAGGACTTTGGTTAAATTGAGATGCTTTGGCATGACCTTAAACAGGCTGTTCTTGCTGGAAAACCCTCCAGTGTAACTGAATTAAAACAATTCTGCAAAGAAGAGTGGACCAAAATTCCTCCACAGCAACGTGAAAGACTCATCACCAGTTATCACAAATGCTTGATTGCAGTTCTTGCTGCCAATTTTCACACAAGTTCAGGTAGGTGTGGATAACTTTTTCCCCTTATAATTGAATTAACCTTTGAAAACCTGTGTATACTCAGGTCATCTTTGAAAAATAAAAAAAATTTGAATGATGGTTCAAATTTGCCCATTCCGGGTAAGGGACGAGACACTGCCCCAAGTGGAGGAGTTTAAGTATCTCGGGGTCTTGTTCATGAGTGATGGGAGAAGGGAGCGGGAGATCGACAGACAGATTGGTGCAGCGGCTGCAGTGATGCAGACGCTGTACCCCACCCTGCCTTTTTTCTTTCAAAGTTAGGAGAGCAATGTTTACATCAAGCCTTATTTGTAAAAAAAAAAAGATTCCCAACCATTTATATGCTTGTGAAATTAACACTTGTATCAGATCAGTGGTCTCCATCACCATATACATGAATTCAGGGCTGTGTAGTTATTTAAATTTTACATTTCAAAAACAAAAAAATATATTAAAAAAAAAAAATCCTCTTTTCATTTTTTGTTTAATTTTACCCATATTCATTATACCTTTCGCATTAGCGTGTAAGAAGTTCAGTTAAGTTTGCATTTACAGTTTTATTTTGTTTTTTTAGCTGAACCACAATTTAGGTTAAAGGAAATGTACTTAATTAAAAGCACAAGTTTCTGCCTTTTTAAGTGTAATAACGCTAATATTTTCCCAGCATAATGGCACATGAAGCCAAGATATCTGTAAGTTATCAAAGCAGGGAAAAGTTGGATATGTCGATCCCTTATACAAACGAGAGTGCGTAAGCGTAGCTAATAAACTGTGCTGCCCTGGAGCGATCAATAAAGTGTAACATTTACCAAAAAGGGTTTTAAACTTTTCCACGGACCATTCCTGACCAAACACAGGAGCAAAGCGAGTATGCATATTTTGGCTGGTATTTCAGGTATTATTTAAGAGTATTTCCTCTTCCTGAGTGGCAGCCCTGAGCATTGTCTAACTCATACCAACCCTCAGCAGTGGAGAGTGCAAACACTGAAGTCACAGGTCTGCCCGTGTTGACTGAAGGATTCCTTTAAACGAGAGGAAACAATGGCAGCATGGACCTCACAGTAACATGCCAAGTGGGAATCTGGGGCAACAATGAAGGACGCGAGTAAATGAGCTGTCAGTGCACTCTGTCTCTGTCATTGTAACAGTCTGAACACTGAGCTTTACCCACATTACACTCAGCCTGCTCGGCTCACTCCAGTATCTGATTACACTTACAGACAAATCAGCTATATATCAAGATGTATCTGTGAATTGGAAAACACACACACACGCCTTCCTCATTACAGAGACTTCTGGAATGAATTATAGAAGATTTGGGATGAAGCTTTTACAAAAATAAACAAAGATAACCTCAAAGCTTAAAGAAAAGCTCTGTTAAATGTCTCAATTAGAGAGCAAGAAAACAGTAACTAGATCATTTATAGGTGTGAATTAAAAGACAGATAAAAAGCCTCCAATCAACAGGGTTTGTGATCTCTGCAAATAAATTCTGGCACCCACTGAAGCATTTTAGATCTTCTTTCAATGCAAAAACCACCACAATTGTGTTTGGGATTCAGTGTACTCATGTTTAAAATACCCTATTCTGATCAAATGCCCAAATGAAATAACAGAAAAATGCACAACTTCTGTTCAGTCAGGTAAAATGCACACTCTGTCTAAACAACATGTGGACTAGTTGCACCTGCATGCATACTCACCTCACAAAAGCTCAATTTGAGCCAGGAAAAAGTGAAAATATTCATAGTAAGGAGGTAAAACCTCCCCCTACTTAATTAAAAAGACAACAGTTACTGTATAAAATAATAATAAAAGAATGCTAATTCTGAATTTTTCCATATTTGGGAAAGATTTTTATGGAATGACCCTTCATAAAATATCCAAATTTCTTTGTCCATTTGACCTATAAGGAATACAATACCATTTTAAGATCCTTGCATTTCCATGGTATGGTTTTCTTTTCTCTATTACCTCATTCAACCTCTATGGTCATTTCAAACTAGCATTCGTTTCAGTGTGTGAGACTGAGCATTAGACAGGTCAAACTGGAGGCAAAGGAGTTTTTCCTCCCCACTGTTGCCAAGTGCTTGCTCATAAGGGCTCATCTGTTGTTTGGGGTTCTCTCTAATATTGCAGGGCCTTTCCAGATAAAGCACATTTAGACACCTGTTGTTGTGAATACGATTTGACAGTAAATTGTGCGATGAAGTGGTGAAAGTCTTCAAAATATGCAAGATTTCTTTTTTATATAAATGGGCTAAAGAACATGTCTTTGTTTCCTTACTTGTTAGTGCAATAATGCAGGAATAAAACGGACCAAAAACACATAATATCAGCCATAAAACAAACAGGTGGTAAGCATCATTTATAGAGGAGGAAAAAGAGATAATCGGTGGTTGAGTTTGAATGATCAGTCTGTACCTTTCTGAGCCAGGTAGTTCATCT
This sequence comes from Copadichromis virginalis, assembly GCF_057382275.1. NCBI lineage: Eukaryota > Metazoa > Chordata > Actinopteri > Cichliformes > Cichlidae > Copadichromis > Copadichromis virginalis. Next base: position 22,958,488 of record NC_140634.1, read on the forward strand.
GGTGCCTCCTGGTGTGCTTCTCCTGCAACTCCTGCAGGAAGCTGGACCCGGAGTTACTGCGGCCCAGGAAGGCATCGGACCCGGACGCCTCCGTGGAGCTGTCCCAGCTGTCCGCATTCCTCCTGCTGCCTCCGCTGTATGTATCATAAAGCTCCACCAGGAGACAGTCCACTATGGAAGCCCTCGGAGTTCTGACTGCATCTCCCACAGATTCAGAGTCGCTGTCACCGGCCGCGTTGGTCCTTTGGGTGGCAGTAAAGGTGCCAGGCGGCTGTCCACGCTCTCTGGGCACCTCCTGCTCTCCCGGACATGATGATGTGTCATTCGATGACTCGGTGGGGCTCGTCCACTGCTGAAAGCCAGAGAAATCGTCCTGCAGGGAGGCAGCAGAGTGGGCATAAACCTCGCTCTCTTCCTCGGAGCGCAAGCCACCGTCACATATGTCAACTTCTAAAAGTTCATTCCCGTTTACTTTCACCCTCGACGCCATTGTTTTTATTAAGAGAAAACAAAACGAATGAGCTCTCTTATCCTGCTGCAACTGTTTTAACAGTAAACTGTCATTTTCCTGACTTGCTTTAAGTTACAAAGTTAGAGCGTTTCGAAGAGGATAGAGTTCCTGGAGCGCTCCATTTCTCACCTCAGAAAGGTGGAGACTCGTCTGGCGGCTTTTACTTTCCTTCCTGAATATTCAGAACTGGAATTCACTGCTCCCCCCCCCTCCAGGACTACACAATGGACCAGCCCACTACGCTGAACTTCTCCAACTGCTGCCAAACTTTCTTCAGGTCGCGCGACAGGTGCGACAGGTGCCGGGAGCTGCTCCATTGGCCAATCAGAGATGAGCCCAAAAGTATCTCGACCAATCCGTTTTCACCTTTGAGGACCAATTCATTAACGTTTGCACGGAAATTCGTAATGTGACTCCTCTAAACGTTCAATATGTGTATAAATAAAGATTTAAAAAAAAACAACTTTTCAATATGTATTGATACATTTATTTTAAATAAACAAATAAAGGCTAAAATGAAGTAGATATGAAACATATACTTTTTACCCAAATTTTAATACAAGGCCCATCTTTTAGCAGTGAATCTTTCACAGCTTTCCTTTCATATAAAAATAACTTCAGGTCTTTAGATTTTTCAAAATCCTTGCAATGTGAGTCTAGCTTACAGGAGTTTTGTTTTTGTTTTGTTTTTTTACCTTGGCAAATTTCAATGATCTGTAACTTATATTCATATTCTAACAGCCCAGTGTCACGGTAAAGGATGAAATAAGCATGAAAAAGCACATCTTGTGTTTGTTTAAAAATGTACATTTCTCTTGAGCCTGGTTGATTTTCATGCTAACTGATACAAGAAACATAATAATGCAATCAAAAATATGTCCCAGCAGTGAAATGTATACAACCCAGCCCCAAATGCGGATTTTTAAAAACTCATATGAAACTGTTCTGAATTTTTACGTTTCATAGATTCATAGAAATGTAATAAACATGTGCATTTTTGAAAAGGTGATTTGATTACATAAGAGGTGATCACAAAGAAATCTCTGAATTGACGTCAGCTTGGCATTAGAGTAGAAACTAAATGTTTATCGCAGTCTGGTACGATAAAATCTTTGGCTATATTTTGATTGCTAAGAAGCAAATCTGTTTAAAAAGCGAAGTTAATTGAAGGATTGCTCTTGAATTTTATTTTTTTTTACAGATAGACGAAAGAAAGAAAGAAAGAAAATTAAAGCATAAAATAAAAGCTGTAGTCATGAGGGGCGGGTATACGCCACTGACAGTCACTGGTACACGCCTACAAATCAAATGATACGGGCTTCCGTACACCACGTGGCCAGCAAACAGGGAAGCGTTGAGTCAGGGTTGAGCTCGTACCTGTGTTTTTGCCGTCACGGAGGAGCGGCCTCTCCATTTCACGCTGTTATAAGGCGCAACGTGGATGGTAGAGACACTCTGCTTCAGAAGTTTGTAGCTGGATGAAGAAAATGGGCTCTTTTCGCTGCTCCGGGCCGAAGATGTTCAGCTTTCTCCTGATCTGCGTCACTTTGTGGAGCCACCTAAGCGGGAGCAGCGGGGCCAGCTCTTCCCGGAGACCTAACATCGTTCTGATCCTCACCGACGACCTGGACGTCGCTATCGGGGGTCTGGTCAGTAGGAGCTTATCTGAGAGTCATGACATTGTCTTTTTTTTTAATGACATTAAACCAGATCGGATAAAGCTGACAGCTAACATTCCTGACAGCAAACATCATGCAAGCATCCGACAGAGTCAGCAGGCTTGTCAATCCATCACCACCAATGTTTTTATTATAATTTAAAAAACAAATCTAGAAGAAATGTTTTTAGCCAGCCAGAGGATGTTATGTTTATAAAGACTGGGTCTACGTAAATGAGTTGTTTGTGCTATAATAGCCAGTCTGACAGTAATGGTAATGCATAATAATTACAATAATCCCAAAGTAAACACTTTAAATCTGGTCTGTCAAACAGCACGATCTGATCTCAAGTGGGCTAGGCCCGTTAAACTATTACATGCACATTTATACACATATTTAAAAAGAAAGAAGTGTTATGCTTACAGAAGGTATAAAATGATTTTAACTGACCAGCTTTCATTTCTCCCCACTGGGCTTCCAGGCCCATTAAATCAGGCTTTTACTGGCCCAAAAACGATGCTAAAATAATTAAATTAGCAGTATAGAGCTAGATTAGTTAGCAACTTAAAGTTTTAAAATAAATGTCATGGAGACCAGGTGCGGTAAATGCGGTGCCCTTCTTTAGATTCACCTCTGTAGGTAAGAGTGCGAAAGAAATAACTGCCAAATTTTAAGATCATGCCAGGTTCACACCCCTCTTAAAAATGTGTAGAACATAAGCCATTATTTTAGGTTACATTTACTTTCATTTCATGAGAGATTTGTTTACAAACAGGTAATGAATAGCCCAAGATGTCTTTAAAAAAAGGCAAAATAGACCTGTGATCATGTGACGTGCATTACAGTTTACAGATGGGAAAGGCACAAAACCTCGGCAACAACATTATTTTCCCATCTTTAAATTAAACCAACTGATTTAAAGACACTTTCCGATCATTTTTACCCCTCCATGGTAAATCTGGCATCACTATCACACCAAGAACGGAAAATCTTTTTATTCAGAAATTAGTGTGATTAATGATTTCACTACAATGTTCATATTTTTTTGACCCACTCCTGGTCTTTATGCTGTTTAATGGACACTGCTGTTTAAAAGAGTAAAACATAACTCTGTAAAGTCACTGCGGAAAGTAACTGATGTGAGACAATAATCAAAACAAAAACTGCTGATACATACAAAAAAAAACTTGTAGGTTTTCTTATTTCTCGTTTCATCTGCTGATTCAAACCCACATGTACTCAGACTGATAGCTTGTAGATATGCCATCCAAAAACATTAAACTGCTGTGTTTCGCAGGTTAAATGTTGTTACATCATCAATGAAGGTCAGGAGTTGTTGTGCCTTTATTTCTACTCTTAACCTGTGTGTGTCCAAAAACTCCTGACTACATGTTGATGCTTGACTTTGATCAAATTTACATCACACTGGTGACTTTCAAGCCGCATCTAATATAAAGCTACTGATAGATATTGCCATTACCTAAAGAACAGCTTAATTTAAACATGATGCTAAATTTATGTATAAAATAAAAAATCATAACACATGCTGAGCCTTATTTTTGTCTTTAGTTTGAGTAAAGAGTCCAACTTTAGATTATTTTGTGCTGTTTTGGTACAAATTTTTCAGTTCTGAGTATCTGAACCTAGTATTACACGAATTCACCTTCAGTTGTAGCAGCAGTTATATTACAGAGCCACAGTATGTTAATCCATTTATTTTGTGCTGATTAGTGCACAAAATGCTCAGTGTTTTTCCAGAGGTGTGTAATCTCTGCTCTGTCTGAGACCACAGTCATGTGAAAAAGTGAGGGCACCACATGGAAACCTTTGGTGTTATTGACATCTTTGCACAAGCAAACATGTGGTCTGCTTTCAAACAGGATCTACAGATAAAGGTGAATAGTACAACAATGGATAAAATACTTTGCAGTTGAAAAGACTCTGTCATTGGGATCATGAGGTAATGCTGATTGCCCAGTTTAGCACAGATCATATGGGTGTTTTTCTTGATTGTCCACCAGTCTCAGACATCAGTTTGCTGACACTTTTGACAGATTTTGGTGGTTTTAATTGAAGTACTTCCTGTTTTATATAGTCCTAAAGCATTTCAGTTAATTAATCATGTCATAAACCTCAATTTCTCCTTCTGAGCCAATCCCCAATGTACATGCACAAGTCTGCTTTGGGCTTCTTGGAGACTTTGTCAGTTTTCTGACAGCACTTTTTGAGGATTTAGTGTTAGAGCTGAAGCATTTCTTCAAATTGTTTCGAAATTTTTTTTTAATCCTTTGATAACAAGTGTTTTTTAAACCCTAAGAGAGATCCAGTCATCGGCATTTAATCTGAAATCCTTGATTATAATTTCATAAATGGGAAGATGTGATGAATGTACGTTTACTTACTTTTCCAGTGTTGCTGTTCCAATGCTGAACTAAACTTTGTGTTATTTATTATAGCATTTCACCCTCTGAAAGCACTGTTTCAAATAGATCAAATATTTGCTGGTCTAAAAAAAAAAAAAAAAGCCGTTTCTATGACAGCGGCCTTCTCAATAGGACAAAAACTACATCCTGTTATTGCTGATGGCCAAAAAGCAAACAAAGAGTTTAAGTGCAGGTAATTTAATTAATGTCAGCGCATATAAATAAATAAATAAATAAATATAAAATGTGTTTTCCTTTCAGAATCCACTGAACAAGACGAAAAAACTCATTGGTGACGCAGGGATGACCTTCACAAACGCAGTAAGTATAGCCTGCCTACTAGGGCTGGGCGATATGACCCAAAATTCATATCTCGATATTTTTTAGCTGGATGGCGATATAAGATATATATCTCGATTTTTTTTTTTTTTTTTTTTTTTTTTTTTTTTTTTTTTTTAAAGCCATAAGTTAAGAACAAAAAGAGAGTTCTTAGTCACACTGTGTCCCAGATGTCACACGGGCACTTTTATTTACATACAGCGTAGATGTACATGAAGAAATTACTCAAAAATAAATTATCAGCATTTATTAAATAATCATGGTCCATAAATAAAAGAAAACAATGTTGTTTTTGTGCATAACAAAAAGCTCACAATTGTGCAGTCAAAATGTAAACTAATAGACGCTGAGCATAATAACAAAGACAGATTTCACAGCTGCACCACGTCTCTGAACAGGTGCCATTTGTGGTCCTTATACACACACAGTACGTATCACTCCGCGAGGCTCCTCCTCGGTAGCCGTAATCCTCCGACAATCTATCAAGCGGTGCAGCTCCGTAGCTTAGCAAAGTCATATTAAAACATTTTTTGACAGATTGCTGAGCGCTGTGTACCACATAAAATCGGTTCGCGGTCAGTAAGCACAACCAGAATTCATACATAAGGCGCACTGTCGATTTATGAGAAAATGAAAGGATTTTAGGCCGTGCAGCCCCTCCGGGCTGCATGTCGTTAGCGCGGTTAGCTCGTTAGCACGTTGACGCCGTCCAGCCCCACGCACGGTAACTCGCTAACGGAGATTTTCCGCTTTCATCTTGTCATTGCCTGCAGGTGAAGCTATGGGGGAGGCGGAGTTGTGTTCAGTGAAGGAGAGGCGAGGCCGAGTAACGTTGCGTAGAGACAAAAGTGGACGAGAGAGAGGCAAACCTGCGGCTCCACAAGTATAATTATAACGTAACATAGACTATATCGATATAAACGATATTGTCACATCTTATATCTCGTATGAAAATATATCTATATTTTTAAAAAAAAACTCGATATATCGCCCAGCCCTACTGCCTACATGTTCCTCTTGTCATCAGCATAGACTGTATATCAAAGATGGACTTAGCTACTGTAATATCACCCATTTGATTTGTGAAATCTTTTGAAACCTGAGATCGTAGCTTCACGGCACAAATGCAGGAAGGACCAGGTTTTAAAAAACAAAAAAAACAGATATGCTACATGCTAATGCAGCAAGCTCCTAATCACAAGGTAGCTTAACCCTAAAGTAAACCCTGTTTTATGGTTCTTTTGGACACTAAATAGGACCATAAAATTTCAAATAACCATATGAATATAAAGTGAGACTTGACTTGACCAACTGGGACCATAAATTTATTGAGAAAGTGTTTAAGGTAATAAATTAATCAAGTAGGGAAAAAAAATTCTCGCCCACTTCTATATAACTTCTTTTTGCAATCAGAGGAGTCGCCCCCTGCTGGCCATTAGAAAGAACGACATTTTAAGACATTTTGCGCTAGCTTTACTTTTCAGACCCAACATTTTGTACATCTTTTATATACAGCTTTCAGGGACTATTAAGTGTATCGTTTTAGCCCTGCTTTGCGTCTGTACATTATTTTGTAGCATTATCTAAAATGACTTTACATAAAAGCTGCATGTAGAGAATCACAAGTCAAATATAATTAAAGAAAATCCTTTCAGTTTCGTCTCGCGTCTTTTTCCCTCAGTTTGTTGCCAGCCCGCTCTGCTGCCCCAGTCGTGCCAGCATCTTGACGGGGAAATACCCCCACAACCACCACGTCATCAACAACACCTTGGATGGAAACTGTAGCAGCAAAGCCTGGCAGAAGAGCGAGGAGCCGCACACCTTCCCCGCCTTACTGAAGGCCTCCGCTGGCTACCAGACATTCTTTGCTGGGAAATATCTCAACCAGGTGAGTGTCTCTTTTTTGCCAGAATCGGTGACTTGCCTTTAGTAAGAGGTTGTCCCCCTTTGTTCTTGTACTGCGCTGTTATCTGAAGAATGAAGGAGCTAAAAAATAATTTGTTGGTGTAATTAAATGGAATTGAAAAACACAGAATATTCTTTTTTTGTTTGTTTTTAACCACTACATTTCCAGAAAATTAGCTAATTACAGTTGTTTACAGTACTTAAAATGTGGAAACGTACAGTGTCATTTATCTCTTGTCCTGTAAAATTAGTTATGCACTACTTAAGTTTACTTAAAATATAATTATGTGTTTTTCTTTTCTATAAAATAACTTGGGTTATCCAATATCTAAAATTACTTGCATTATATTTTATTTAATTTTTCCTGTATGAACCAGATTTGTTGCCTCTTTTTCTAGTATACCTCTCTCTGAGTAGGTAAACTTTGTACATAAATATCATTATATTGTAATTTCAAATAAAATATATTGAAGTTTTAAATCGTATGCATGTGTCAGAGATGCATAAAAGTGAGGCATCTTTACTGCATTGTTCAGGAGACTGTCAGTAGATGTGCAGTCATACGATCTATCATCTGAGGGTGAAGGTTACATCTCCCCTTGTGATTAACAGATGGTCAAATAGAGAACCAGAACGTCCTGTTTGTTAGGATGTTTAAAGTGTCACCAAAAAAGCCACTTGGGCCTGTTTTGCTACTTCTCCTTTTCACTCTGTCTTTGAGCATTTATGTACCAGAAAATGAAAGAACATTTTCAAACTGGATTGAGCAGGTCGAGTCCTGCAGAATAAACACGGCATGATTCACGTCATTGTACAGTCGCATACATCAGGTAGATCAATGTCACACAGTGTGGCTCGCAGGGAATTTGGAAGATAACTAAAAATCTTGCAAATGTCTCTACATGGAAATCAGCTGTGATGTCATTTATGTTTCAAATAAATAAATGATTTTCAACAAAATGTATTTCAACAAAAAATTAAACTTTTACACTTAAATTTTGTTTAAATACTGTTTTGCTGAGCAAATCGATCCTGTCTGAAAGGTGGAAATCTTTTTGAAACGTGGCGGTGAGGTCTGAAATGGAAACCATGAAGAACATATGCGTTTATATGTCGTGCTCATCTATTTTTTTTGCAGGGTAATTCTCTTCATCTCGTCATGCAGAACTGCACATACTCAACATTTATGCTATTTTGCAGTATGGGCACTCGGAAGCTGGTGGAGTGGAGCACATTCCTCCAGGTTGGAGTTACTGGGTCGGGCTGGTAAGTCTGAATGTTCACATTATTTGCTTTTATAGATCATGGACCAGTTTTAGAGCTTACCTTATTGTCGGAGACAGTCATGCAACTATAATCTCAAAACGATACCATTTCAAGTTGGACTGACTCCACAAGTTTCTGAGAAACTCAAATTCCTGTGGTCTGAGGAACATTTGGCCCTCTTTGTCTTTAGAGGTCTTATAAACCTAAGGGTTAAACTCCAGAGTAAAGAAACAGCCGTGTATTTGAGCTGTCATGTTTCACTGCAGCATCATTTTGCCTTGTGTTCGTCTGCTCTTCTATTACTGCTTTTATTCCTCAGCATTTTTCTTAGACAATCCAAAGTGTCTGTGGCTTCGCTGCTTCTTCTGAGAACTTGTTTAGAGACTCGGCTGCCGTTTTCTATTAGCAAATTCTGCATCTGCGATAAAGCTGCTCGTCTGTCTCTGTGAACAGTGATTGATGTATTGATCGTCACATGATGTGGTCATTTTGGGCGTCTGCCTGTTGATGCTATCAATCAAACTGAGTTTATTTAGTTCAACATCTGAGTTAAATGCTGCTCCAAAGGAAAATTCAGCTCCTGGAAATGAAGGCTTGTTTAAATCCTAAAACCATCATGTTTACTGCGAATTTCCCTGAAAAGTTAGGATTAAATCTGTCAGAAGAGAAGTCATTTACAAAGCATCTTATCCCTTAATTCCTAAGGTGCAAACCTTAACTGTTAATGCCGGGGAGAAGGACATATAAGAGTTTTAGATGTAGTACCATGGGAGCGTATCGAATTAACTCTCTATTTCCTCACTTGAAAGGAAAGAGTAGCAAAGTGCAGTTTGTATTCTGCGGTTAATGATCTTCTTCAGCTTCAGATGGTCTGCGCAGTACAACCAATGTAGTTCTTTCCCTGCTACTGATGGGAAATAGGACAAGTTCAGTATCAGAAAATTGGTCAGAAAATTGAGCATTATGTGTAATTTTTAAATCTCCATGACTTTGCAATAGAGATCTTGACTCAGCTGGTTGTATTTAGGTTATTCTTTATTAAAGCGAGGTTGCAGAATGTCTGTCTCACTTTTATCACCATCTTGACACACAAAAGTTGTTTGTTTTTTATCCATATTTTTCTTTGTTTTATTATTTCCATGAGTTCCCAGTTCATATTTAATGTTGCAAAAATGTGTATTTCTGATTAAATCAGATCTGATATGAAGCTACCTCACACACCACTGTGAAATGTAGGCAGTCATGTGGCTAAATAAGGAGACAGACTAATAAAAAGGCTAAAGTTAGATTTGTGTGGATTTACAGAAGGTCTCTAACTGGTTTGCAGAAGTCAGAGGTCACGTCCAGACTGCCGTGCAGACTGGTTTATCTTCACTGTCACTGGATGAACAAACACAGATTAGAGCCGTGGTCCAAAGAGCGAGACTCATGCGATTTATATGATTTTGGCAGTTTAAGCCAATAATCCTTCTGGCGCTGCACCAGAGTCACTATCACTATGCTTTGAGGGAACTTTTAACAATATGTTTCCATGAACTGCAGCTCGTCTCTGATCATTGGTGACTTCATGTGATCAGCTGTGAGCAACAGTTGTAAGTGCTGTTTTTAAGAAAAATAATTAAATTTTAGTCAGTGCGAAAGAGGACTTTTTTTCTGAACCCTGAAGGTTTCCAGGTTTCTTAACCCTAACCCCCGTGCATGGTTCAAAAATAAATATCAGGCTTTTTATATTGACTTCTTAAAATTCACTTCAGCTTCTTAGACCAAGATTATATAGATACATACATATAATACACACCTGGAAATGATTTCTTCCACTAGGTGTTTTATTCTGTGTGATTTAAGGCTGGGAAATCTGAAATGAAGAGGATGGTACATGTGCTTACGTAATAATTTGCAGTTCTTTACACATGATCCGAGTGGCTCTTTAAACCTGAAGTGTTTTACAGAGTCGTGTCGTTTGTGTTTTCCAGGATAAAAACTCTAAATACTACAACTACACACTATCAGTGAATGGGAAGGCTCAGAAGCACGGAGCCGACTACAGCAAAGATTACCTGACAGATCTACTGGTGAGAGACCTTTGATATGACTGCACACCGTCCTTTACTTCATTTATATAGCCACAAATGTAAAGCATCCTTATCTTGTTACTTTAAAGACAGTTTTTGGTTCACACTTCCATTTTTAGGGACAAAATAGAAAAGACAGAATTCATGTCTGCTTGATAAATTACCGTAAAGGTTTTTGGGTGAAACCCCCCCCCCCCCCCCCCCCCCCTAGATTTTAAGAGAGAGGGCTCTACTCCGCTTTTTTTTTTGTTATGTTTGACTTAATATAATGTCAGAGAAAAAGAGGTAACTTCTTTTATATTGTTGGTAAGACCAACAGTCTGACAGAGAGACAGCCATGTACAATGATGTAAGGGTCACATGCAGAAATGATCAGCGATCAAAGGCTCTGATCACTCTCTTCCTCGTTCTCAGGCCAACATGTCTCTAGACTTCCTCCAGTATAAAACCAGCTACCAGCCGTTCTTCATGATGGTGTCCACGCCGGCCCCCCACTCCCCCTGGACGGCAGCACCTCAGTACCAGAAACGCTTCAACAACACCAAAGCTCCCCGAGATCCCAACTTCAACGTCCACGGGAAGGTAGAATTTATTTTTTTTTAAAGTTCTTGCTGAATTTCGCTGGTTCCAAAGTAAGATGGAAGAAAGCGCTCTGTTAATAAGTTCTGTTGGGTTACATCAGTCTCTACGCTAAAGAGGACCTTGCTAATCATGATCACTTTCATTTCTCCCCTCAGGACAAACACTGGTTGATCAGACAGGCTAAAACTCCCATGTCAAACTCCTCCATTCGGTTTCTGGATGATGCCTTCAGGGGACGGTCAGTCGCTTCACCTCCTCACCTTCCTCTTTCTTTGCTCCACTTCCTTATTTCCTTTTTGAAACATCCTCCTCAGCTCCTTACCAGACCACTGCTTTCTGTCACCTTTCACATCCTCCTAATTCTCCTCCTTTCTTTTCACCTTCAGGTCTTAACATAGTTTCCCACAGATTTAGCTTGTTTTTGCAGCAGTGTGTGTGCAGCTCCTTTCTGGCCACCAGCTTTCTTAAATGAGTCAATATTAATTTAAAAATACCATTTATACGTTTCTCCACTGTAAATATTTTATTGGCCAAGTTTTTTCTGACATGAAATATAATCAGCTGCTTCATCCCCGAGTCTGTCATCCTTTGCTTGGACTCCACCATCACATTGTGCTTTACAGCCTCGATGAGCCTGGTGTAGTGGCCCAGAGAACACCTCTTAGTTTGTGCTATAGCCGACCAATGACAAGAAAACAGTCCTACAAAGGGTCAGCAAATCATCCAGAATGCAGCTACGAGGCTTCAGTTCAATTCAATTTTATTTCTACAGCACCAAATCACAACGACAGTCGACTTAGGCACTTTATACTGTAAGGTAGACCCTTACAGACCACTCATTCCCGGTTTACCTCGTCCTACAGGTGGCAAACGTTACTGTCAGTGGACGACCTGGTGGAGAAAATAGTGAAGAGGTTGGAGGTCAGAGGTGAACTGAACAATACCTACATCTTCTTTACTTCTGATAATGGATATCACACAGGTATGTCTGTGCGAGCGCTTTTTGTTTTTTATTTCAACATCTACAGTTTTTCAGAGGATAGTTTAACATTCACAAGGTTTTTAGTGTGGTAGGGTTTGGTTAGCTCTCACTGCTAATTGTTTCCCACCCTTTTATACCTCCAAAGGTTTAAAACATGAGAAACAAAACTGCTTTAAAATTGTCAGTACTGTTGAAAATGTGGCCAAATCTCAGTCACAACCTAAAAGTGACGTCTCAGATGATAAGAAGTGCGTGAGACTTGTTTTTTGGATGCAGAGTAAAGAAAATGAAAGGACTCTGTTCCTGTTTCAGGTCAGTTCTCTCTCCCAGTGGATAAAAGGCAGCTGTATGAGTTTGACATCAGAGTTCCTCTCATGGTCAGAGGACCAAATATCAAACCCAACCAGACCAGCCAGGTACACACACACACACACACACACGAAAGATGAGATGCCCTTGCTCTCTAATCAATATTTAGTATTTATCATTATTCACTGATCCTCTATTAATACAGTTACTGTTGAAATCATATTCTCTGTCTATATTATAATCTTATAACCTCTGACATATTTAAGGAAATGGTTCCAGTATAGGTTTTTTTTAAAGCGTTACTATCATAAAAATTAAACGGATGCTATATTCTTTCAAGATCCAGGCCAGTGTTTAAGTTTCCATTCACTTTAAGTTATCTATAACTCCCTCACAGATCACTGCATTCTGTTTTTGTTTGCATTTTACACATATTTAGTTTATTTTGGACATCGGGGTGTAAACTGAGAGCTAAAAACTGAAACAATTAACATCATATCACCAGAAACTCAGTGGAACCACCCACAATCCAGAAAGTTTGAGAACATTTGCAGTTACTTCTACCTGCATATGTTTTGGCTGAATATTATTATCCTTGTTGCTGGTAGAAAACATTGACTTTAATTGATGTTTCACACTTTGTTGCCATTGATGTTTTTGGTATTAGTTCTTGGTTAAATAAAGTAAAAGTAATAAAGCAGTAAATATTAGTCACCTATGTGTTATAAATAAATGCATATCCTGTTTTTATCTTGTTAGTGGATTTATATTCAGTGTAGCAGCATGAGCCCTCCTGTTGGTCCCAAAAAGAGGAAAAGCAGCAAAGAGAGGAAAAAAATCTACTTTGAACAGATGCACAGGATCTGTGTTTAGAGATGGTGCATCCATTTTGCTGGCCACATTTGTTGGATTGAGTGTTTCTTTTGTCTTTCCAGATGTTGGTAGCGAACGTTGACCTTGGCCCGACCATCCTGGACATCGCCGGGTACAACGTCAACAAGACCCAAATGGACGGCATGTCGTTTCTGCCAATTATGGTGAGAAAACTAAGCTTGTGTTCTGCTTTTGTTGTCTATAATACAAGGTAAAGGAGACGGTTGAATATTAATATGCTTAGTCAGACCCAAGTACACAAATAAATCCTTTTATTTGTAGATATTTTTACATCATCAAATGTTGATCAATTGCCACATCAACACATTACTAATAATATAATAAGAGGTAAATGACAACTTATCAACAAAACTCAGTAACGATTATTAGGTAACAAAATAAATTTAAAGTCACACTTGTTCATATCTGTGTGTGTCACCAGGAGGGGAAGATGAACGGCAGCAGTTGGAGAACAGACATCCTGGTGGAGTACGAAGGCGAGGGCAGGAACAAGTCGGACCCTGCCTGCCCGCTACTGGGTCCCGGAGTGTCGGTATGGAAACAGGGATGAAGTAAAACTTTGTTGTTGTTGTGGGTTGTTTTGTTTTTTGGGGTTTTTCAGCGGCACCAAAAATTAAACACCAATAACAAACGTTTTTTCTATAGGAGTGTTTCCCAGACTGTGTGTGTGAGGACTCTTACAACAACACTTACGCCTGTGTGCGCACCATCGCCCGCTCTTCCAACCTGCAGTACTGCGAATTTGATGACAATGAGGTATAGTATTGTATTTATTTGCTTTTGATTTTCAGTCTTTAGCAATTTGTCAAGCTAGCCAGCTAACATTTGTATTCAAATGTTATTTTTGTTGGCACTAATGTTAGGCAAGATGGCTACGATTAGCTGTGCAACTTAGCTGTGCTGCATTAATCTGGTGACGGTTAGTTCATAAAGCTGAACTAACCAAAAGTGCTCCTTTTTATATTTTTGTGTAAGAAGGTGAGCACATATCCTTAATATAGAAATCAGTCAAGCAACTGGGACAGTTGGGAATGTCTCACTTTTAAGTTAACATCTGTTGCAGCGCTAGTGATAAAAGAGGATTTACCATGTGAAAAATGCTTCGTATAGCACGTTTAAAAGCGCTGTGTGCAGGTTTTGAAAGTCTTTGATTTGCTGGCATCTAGTGGTCAAATCGAGAATGGCATGTCCTTGAGTTTCTTCAGTTTTGAATCATTAGCATATTTCACAGATGTCTATGTTCTGTAGGTTTTCGTAGAAGTCTACAACGTGACTGCAGACCCGTACCAGCTGACCAACATTGCAAAAACCATTGACAAGGAAGTCCTGGAGAAGATGAACCACCGGCTGATGATGCTGCAGTCCTGCTCCGCACAGTCATGTCGGACACCCGGCGTGTACGATCCGAGGTCTGTTCAGCAAAAATCTGCATTTTATCTTTTTTTTTTTTTTTAAATCAATAAAATTATATGTAAATTCTCTCACACTTTTGGGAATTTAAATGTTTATCCCGTGCATTCACTTTTTTCTAAACTATTTAAATCATGGCTATTGTATAAATACACAATTACTGTGTACTTTTCAGTATTTTTCATGTAATGAGTTGTGATTTCTTGATAAATACCTTGAAAATAAAAATATCCTGTTACTCAAGAGTTCTATTTAAGTCAGCAATTAGTTTTTAATTAATTAATTACATTTTTTTTTACCTTTCTAGTAAAGTTTTCCAGGCTCTATTAACACACAAGCATTAATTATTCTACCCTGTGATATTTTCCTCCCCTCAGGTATAAATTTGACCCACGGCAAATGTTTACCAGCCACAGCTGGAGGCTCAGCAGACTCAGGCAGACAGTGAAGTAGGAAGACTGCGAAGGATGTGGGGAAGCTGGGGAAGAAAGGCTGCGTTGAGTGATGTATTCAGCCTTTCCTGATGTTGTTGCCTTGTTGTCGGGCCTCCTGAGCCAGTCTCTTTGTAAGATGAGGATGGAGAAGGGATCAGGTGGGGGTCATATTATGGCGCTGCTGGAAGATAGGAGGCCCACCTTTTAAACTGTCTGTTTGGACTGCTTTTCAATTATTTTGTCAGTAGGTGTGAAAGAGAGCCAGATTATTCAGAACTG
Organism: Copadichromis virginalis; assembly: GCF_057382275.1. Classification (NCBI taxonomy): domain Eukaryota; kingdom Metazoa; phylum Chordata; class Actinopteri; order Cichliformes; family Cichlidae; genus Copadichromis; species Copadichromis virginalis. The sequence continues at coordinate 22,973,552 of NC_140634.1, forward strand.
ATTTACACGAGGCAAGCCATGAATTAAAACCCTGTTTTCATATAAGCCTTACTTTGCACTGAACATATCACTTTAATTCCTTTCAACTACTCACTCTTCTAAATGTTTAATTTATGGTTGAACACTTGAATTTATCAGAGAAAGCTACAGAGCCCTTACTTTCCCATTAGGTGTGACTGTTTTTCCCCCCCTTATCTCATGCACTCATTTTAAATTTTACTATAAATTCACTTATATGACTTTGCTCACTGTGAGTGGCATAAACTGCAGTTCCTCTAATGGCCACTTGAGGGTGGCTTCAAAAGTGAGGCAGTCCCAATAGATTCCCCATGTTAAAATGTCAAACTTAGCACTAGAAATAAACACATTTACAGGCTGCTACAAAAAGCAGTTCTGGTCTTTACCGTTAATCTAACTCTTCATAACAACTGTAAGGTAGTTTAATTTAAAAATAACCCATTTATTTTAGTTATATTATGGTATAAGGATTATATGATCAGGCCCTCTTTAACTGGTGGATGCCAGCATAGATTTACTTCAGGTACTTTGAGTAACTAAACCAGAATTTCAACTTTATTTTTAATGCCTTTGTTCATTGTAGTTGTTTGACAAATAATGTGACCTGCTGTGTAGTTAATGATACAAAAGTCTGTCCAAGAAGTTTCTACTCCAATTTTAGTTGTTGTTGTTTTGGGGTTTGTTTTCTTTTTTTATTTTGCACCAATTAGTAAACTTGTTTCTATTCAAAGCAGTAATCTAATCAATGGAGCCATCTGCGTAAAACTAGAAAACAGACTAGACAGTATTTTTTTTTTTCCTTACAATATTTCCCCTGAGTAAAAACAAGTGCTGACGTTAGCTGAAAACTTTGGTCTTTGGACTGGAGGATGAACCTATCTTGCAAACCACTACCTAACACCGTAAAACTTTCTTAGGTCAAACTAAAACTTTTTTAGCAGATTTTTCTCCGTTATACTACAGCTGTATGCATTCATTACAGACACGTAGGAGTTTATAATAAATAATCCTGTGCGCACGATAAGGAAATGGCACCTTAAGGGACTCTAGGGGCTCTGCAGAAAGTTGTACTTGAAATACTTCGGCAAATACAAGCTCTAAACTGCAAACAAGGCTCCACTTTAAGATTTTCGTAAACAGTTCATGTATTCAGGTTAATTTTATCAGGTTTAGAGCAAAGTTCTCAGAGCAAAAGAGGTTCCTCTGACAGGCCGAAACAAATAGATCTTACAATTATTTAGCAAGTAAATTTTAAATTATCAGAATTATACGACTGATTAATCAACTCAAGTTCAAGCCACAGTCACATTACCCTCTCAAGTTGCCCTGCACATCCTCCTGTGATGAAGGTAGCAAACAAAATTTGATCATTTCAGTCTCCCAGGTTTTATATGGTAACTCTAACACGATCCCCCTTCCCAATTTAGCACAATGTCCAAGATAAACGACGAGTGTTTGTTTTTGAGAGATTACACAAAACAAAAAACTTTTAATTTTAATTAATAAGGGTTTTTTAAAATTAAAAATAAGAGTTTGCTGACATTATTCTGCCGACCCCTCAATTAAACTCCGATTGAATCCTTGGCACAAGACGAGATATGCCACAGGTTGCCAAAAATAGGAGGACAGCAAGTCAGATGTAGCAACAGTACAGAGCATCCTGTAATCTTTCAAAATAAAAGACCGTGCACCAAACAACCCTTCCAAAACCATCCTAGTGGGGAAAAGATGGAGCAAAACTACATTTCTGATGCACTTCTCAAACTTGAGACACACAAATTCATGGCCTACGTGAACTGAAAACATTGTGCTGATGTTCAAACTTGTAAAATTTATGTTCAGTAAGATGTGTGCAGATCACTCTGAGGTGGAAACCTCAGAGGGAAAATGCTAAACATCTGTTTTTAAAACAGACTGCATGTCATGTTGACTGAGAACCGAAAAGACTTTCCCATGTTCTACTGTCTTGTTACTCTTTAATAATATTATTGTGTTCATGTATTGCCTCTTGCTCTGTATTCAAAAAACTGGACTGAATTCACGTGATCATCGAAATCCTCCACTGGACTGTTTTGCCGCCTCCCCCATACAACTGATCACTGATCGTATCTTGGACTCACTGATGCACTTTCCGCTCTGTCAGAACAGTTCAGTCGTTTTGGCACCCTTGAGTAGTTTTTGATTATGTATTTTTGGCTTGTGTTTTTGTCCAAATAAAGATCTATTCTAAAGCAATCACGTTCTGCTTCAGTTTTTCACTTTAAAAAGGTCCCAAAGTGTCCCACACTGCCTGAAATATTTATTAAATTACATTTCTGACCTGCCTCAGTCCTACTGTCATTCAATCACTGCAGTTAATAGCATTAGCTGTGATCCTGCATGTTACCAGAAATAACATCGTTAGTGACATCATACAGAGCCAAGAATAGAAAAAACTGTCTGAAACAGCATTTAGAGCTGTGTAAAGCCCAAGCTTTTGGCTCACAGGGATTAACCTTATTTAAACATTTTGGGATTTAATGTACAGCTATTTTGTTCTTACCTCTTTTCGTAACGTTGTTTACAAGAATCTCCAGTGTCTGTAAAATGCAATACAATACAAAATAAAATATAAGTTATAATTGGATGGAAAATTTTGGTCATTTTCAAATTTGTTACAAAAAACTAACAACGTCCAAAATCCAAAGATTTGTGGTTTAAAAATGTATTTTAAAAAAAAATTTGAATCCAAGGACCAAGTCGCAATGGAATGTTAAATAATGTAAAAGTTTTATTTAAAAGACTAACTTTTCAACATGATATTAACAGTAAACCTCCAAGTTTAAGACAGTCCAAAATTCACATTTATTAGGTTCATTTCAAATTCTGTAGAAAGAAAAGTTAGCGAAATTTGACAATCCAGGCCCGCGTCTCAGCAGTAATGGTGAACCAAACCTAATGGATTTAACCCAAGAACAGTAACACTATCACCCAATTTTACCCAATATACCCGACAAAAAATACTTCCCATCAAAATATATTAAAGTACAACAATATATGGCAAATTGAAGTACTCTTCTTTTACTACCCCCTATAAGTCTCATAAAAAGAAAAAAAAAAAAAGGTATGCGGGGACCCTGTACCCCAGCGGTCCCCAACCCCCGGGTCTCAGACCGGTACCGGTCCGTGAGTCGTTTGGTACCAGGCCGCGAGAGCTGAGGCTCAGGTGTGAAATGTATGGTTTTCAGGGTTTTTATCGGTTTTCAGCGTTATTTTGTCATCGTTTTTATCGTTAACTCTGTTTTCCTGGGTCTTTTCACATGTGTTATGAATAAATCTTCTTTTTTTCGGTACCGGTACTAGTTTTATTTTGTTGTATTTATCCGCGACATCTTAAAGGCCGGTCCGTGAAAATATTGTCGGGCATAAACCGGTCCGTGGCGCAAAAAAGGTTGGGGACTGCTGCTGTACCCTAAAATTAGTGAAAAATTAGGGAATGGTTAACTAAAAATAATAAAAATAGAACTGGGAACTTGTTCTTTGGTCCATACATACCTGGGACATGTAAGCCCGGGACAGTTCAAGTTCAAATTTGTATTCGCCACATGCAGTGGCAGGTTGCCCTGCAGTGGAATGAACCCGCCCCCCGACCTTACACACACAACACAGACATCACATGGGGATACAAGTCAGAGAACGGTTGCATTACAGAAAAACCACTGAAATGGACACTACAATGGGAAAAGTACAAGAAGAAAAAAGAGACCTCTACTCATGCTGGGCTACAGGAGGACAGCATGAGAACAGGAAACAAAAAAAAAAAACTCCTCTGCACAGAATAGCACATAAATGTCCACAGTACAACATTATAGAGCACGTGACCAGCAACAGGGTTGGGTAGGGGATAAGGAGTAATCCCAGGCAACACAGCAGCCATCCTGCCACTGCGCCGACTCTCCAGCGCGGGCCCAGACCCGCCTCGTGTTCCCAGGAGGCAACAAGCATCGAAGGCATTAGAAGGGGAAGGGAAATGTGTGAGTGCTTATCAGTGTAAGTGTATGTGTGTGCGTGTCCATAGTTCAGCTGAGACAGTGTCCTTCACCCTATCAGGCTAAGTAAACAGTCTGCTAGCCAACCCAGGTGGCCTTGCATGGGATGGGAAGAATTGTCATCACACAGTTGTTATCAGGGAGTTTTTGTTCGGCTCCAGCCTTGGGCCCGTGCAGCTGGCGCCGTGGTGTCCGCATGTTGATGTTGTTGATTTTTCTTTTATGCGAGCAGCTCAGGAGAATTTTAAAGCTGTTCTTTAACACTCCGACACTGGTCTCTCAATCTCCCGTTGGAGAGCCGCGAGCCTCCCCATGATGGTATCAAACTTCTGTTCCGTGAAAAGAAACAAAAACATTTAATTTTTTGATCAGCTGACGATAAAAGTTTTTGTTTACCAAATGAATTCTCTTGGAAATTGCCACCTATTTAATAACTGGATGGGTGAAAATCACCTGAAATTAGTGTTCTAGGGTTAACGAGTGATGATATTAAAGTCAGTGATGGTTGGAAAGCCACCAGGTGTCTCTACAGTTGTGTTCCAGTTTTTCTCCTGCAGTGCAAAAACAACTCGTAAGCTATTTACGTGAGGATATATTTATCCCCTGTTCATCGCAGGTTTCTAATCTGATTTCACATCTAGAAAAAGACACTTTCTCTGCTTTTGATTGTTGAGTAAAAAGAGGTTTACTTTAATCTGCTCAGTAATCCCATTCCCCAACTACATCGTTTCTAACCTACAGTGGTCAGATATGAACATAAGTCAAACATAAGTTTGATCATTTAATTACATTTTATTTATATAACACCAAATAAGAACAACAGTTGCCTCAAGGTACTTTATATTGCAAGGTAAACACCCTAAAATATTTGCAAGAAAACCACAATCAGATAGCCCCTATGAGCAAGTACTTGGCAACAGTGGGAAGGATAAACTCACTTTTAACAGGGAGTGTAATTATTATTATTTCTTTAAACTGAGCAGTATTTCAGGGATTCACCCGTAGCCCTGTGTTTTTTGGACACTACGTGTCTTTAGAGGAAAAGATTCGACATTCATTATTTTTAGGGGTGGATTCACTGTGTCTTAAAATGTCTTCAGGTTATCATATTTTCTTAGTTTACTGCTCTGGAAACACTAGTGGTTGTCCTAATGTGAATGTGAAGAACCCTGCATCCACATAAAACGAAAAGAGTCTTTATATGTCATCATTAGCTATCCCAGCCTTCCAAGATGGGAAGGAACGGCAGGTCGGTGCTGCCCAGGTAGGTTCTCCCTCGGTGCTGGAAGACATCGCTGATGGCCCATGTGAGGCGGCCCTCCGGGTCATGAAGCGTTCCCATGAGTTCGCCATCCAATCCCAGCTCCAGGACCAGAGCGTAGCGTGGCAGCAGAATGTTATACCAGTTCAGGGGAACCACCTGGAAACACAAACGCATTGAATGTTTACTATTAGTGCTAAAGTGTAAAATAACTTTAGCACTTAGCTCAGAATAACTCAGAATGTACAGCTAAAATCTGGTAATGTGACAGTTTCCTGCTTTACTTCATTACATATGACAGTAGACAAAGAAAACTTTAATGGAGTACTGCTATTAGCAATTTCAAGACATCAATTTGGACTCCTTTTGTGCATCTTACAGACTACAAAAATCTATGAATTTACAATAATCAACCTAATGAATTGCTAATAATAGAAGACACATGACATAAAGAATGACTTCTGAAAGAGTTCTTCAAAAGATTTCTTGTTCACTTGAAATAAATAATAAATAATAATACTATACACATTTACAGTCTTCCACTTTTTGTTATGCCCCCCCAATAATTTCCAGATAAAAACCAGACCCGAGGCTTACAGCTACTAACAACACAGGACACGAAATGATGATTAAGGAGAGGAGAGAAAAAAAGAAAGACATTAATACTTCCTGTTCCCTTTTTTATTAAGATCTTTGCATGGAGTGCTGTCTTTGTTTGACTTAGCTTTGCATACATGTGGAACTATAACCGGAGATGGTGTCAGGCTGCAGGGAGTGGCAGGAAACAACATTAGACAAAGACGTGTCAGTGTTTTCTTTCATTCAGACTAAAATTGAGATATGTCCACTGTGCTAAAATCGTATAAACTTAAAATAAAAGCGAGTTTTTATTTTCCTGGGAGATCAAATCGTGTCTGAACTGAACCATTTCTTTTGTTGCCATGTCTTTGATTTAATTTTCACCCTTGAAGCAGTTCACCAACAGTTCAGATGTGTGTCCTGGGATGAATTCATTCAAGTGTGTCCGTGTGTGTCGGAGCAGTGTATTTAGTGTCTGTGTGTGTCCAGCTAAAGAGGCCCTGACCCTGTCCTGTTAGATTTCACACTGTCTCGTCACCATGCAGTCAGCAACAAAGCTTGACCACACTATAAATAACTGAGAATCACGGAGACCAGATGCATTATGGGAAAATAGATGAAACTACACTGCTTCTCAACAGAACCTCTGAACTTAAGCTGGGAAGCAGCTAAAACCTTTCATTATTAATTAATCTGCATTGAGCTTCTCAATACAAAAGATGTCCCAGCTACTAACAGCTTATTTGTTACTTTACAACAAAAAATAAACATTTAAGTGATTAATACTTTACTAAACTAAAATTTTCAGGTGATAGTTTAAGCTGATCTATATTTATCCCTATTAGTCAACTGACAACTTTTTTTAATAGCTTTGTTTTTATCATCGGCATTTTTGGCCAGATCTTTTAAATACTCAACTCAATCCAACATCACTAATTTCAAATTTTATTGTTGCTTTGGGGAACTGAAGTCATTTCGCAATTCCAGCCAAACAATATTTTAACTGGTTATTTGCAGAAACTACAGACTTTTTTTCTGTGTATTTACATCTTATATTGACGCCTTTATTTTTAAATTTAAATAATCTTAATTTAATTGGACTGAGTTGCAGCTATCAACACAAAAACCAGGATGAAATCAGCACTTATCTGAGATCTTAAAGGCTGTTTTAAAAATAGAGCAGATCCTGTTTAGTTGCCAATAATCACACAAGTGAAGGTTTGACTCACATTTTTTTCTTATCACCCATCAGCACATTATCCTCATAATCAAAACTCACTGACCTTGGCAAGGAAGCGTTTGATCACTGGGTACGGAGCAATCATATCCAGGAAAGGTGGCATGAACTTCCGAAAGCGAGGTGTTGTTATGCCAACCAGGAATGTACCGTGGTCACTGAGGCGGATGTTGTCGGGATAACCAATCATATTGTCCATGATGACCTCCTTGGTCCCAGATTTTGGGCCTTTTAACCAAAACCTGATATACAACAAAACATTTTTCTTGATTTGAGTTTTTCTTCCTTTTGGGGGGAAAAAAGATCATTTTAAGGGAAAAGCTTAGTTTAGGCCTCCAGAAAATGAATGCAACTTTGTATAATATCCTCTAATCAATCCAAACCTCAGTATACGTCCAATGCTGGTTTCCGCCAGTAGCAGGAAGTCTTCGTCAGGTGACAGGACGATGCCGTTCGGCATGTAGAGAGAGTCCAGAAGCACAGTCACACTTCCTGACTGGGGATTGTAGGAGAGAAGACGGCCAAGGCTGTTCAGCTCGATCACCTGAAAAACAATCAGAATTGTTCAGTTTGAACGGTTTAGCACAGCTTAGCCTGATTTTGTACAGCTCTGTATTTAATGTATCCAAACGCCATTTATATAAAGCTCCAGTTTATCTCTTTAGTTTACATAAACTCATGCTGCTCATTTTATCATCGCTCTGCTTTGTTGAATCACCTAAAATACACAAAAAACTACATTTGTTTCTTTGCCTGTTTCACTTCAGTTAGCTTATTTGAACAAATCGTAGCTTATCTGAGATACATTTACTTTTATCTTCATTTATTAATTTCTTACTACTTGAAAATAAGGAAGAAACTATCTCCCTCTGCTCTCAACCAGTCATGACAGATGGCCGGCCCTCCTGAGCCTCGTTCTGCTGGACGTTACTTCCTGTTAAAAGTGAGTTTTTCCTTCCCACTGTTGCCAAGTACTTGCTCATAGGGGCCATCTGATTGTTGTGGTTTTCTTGCTTGGCTTATGAAAAACATTTAGAAAAATGGTTTTATTACATTATTTTATTACATTTAATAATAATAATAATAATAATAATAATAATAATAATAATAATAATAATAACTTTATAAAGCGCTTTCAAACAAAGTGCTGTACAACTATTTGAAACTAAAAAGATAAAAAAGAAATAAAAGCAATACAGGTAAAAGACACAATACAAGTTAAAAACAGTAAAAATTTAAAAACTAAAAGCCATAGAATTAAGACATGTAAGATAGGGTGAACAAATGTGTCTTCAGCTTAGTTTTAAAAACCTCCACAGAGCATGCCTGCCTAATATCTTGAAGGAGGGTGTTCCACAGAAACGGGGCAAGGGCAAGATTGCACAGAGAGGGTGGATTCTGGTTGTGTTATAACTCCCTTATCCAGAGAGTGACATTTAATGACCGTAATAATGCTCACTAGAGAATCCATCAGCTCTGTCTTGAACAGTAACGGTTCCACCTTATGTTAAAAGGGTTCTCACTATCTACCACCCAAACTCCACATAAAATAAAACATGGTCATCCCTCTGGCAGTCGACTGCCACGGTGAACCAGGAAATCATATTTCTAATTTACATAATTACTGTGAGAGGTTAATCAGATTTTAAAGTGCTTCCTGAAGCCTCACCAGCAGGACTGAATGGACTCTTGTTAGTTCCTTTTTTTTGGCAAATTGGGCAGATGAACAGAGACAAAGAACTAGCTTAAGTGTCCTCTTGTGTTTTTGAGTGCTGTGGTTACTAAGCAACTCTGAAGGGGAAAAAAAACAATCCTCAATGGCGCTTGCTTGCATCAGCAGTCCTTTTTGCGATCTATTAGAAGACCAGAGCTGCTGCCCACCTTTGTTTCCAAATCTTCTTTGTGCAAATCTATAGTAAAAATTGTGTTTGGATTATTATTTTAAAGCCCAGACCTCCTTCTCACCTCCAGTTTGACGTGCCTGCGTCCCCAGCGACTGGAGGAATCCGTGAAATAGATGATTCCAGTTTGGGAGGAAATCTCAAGCCCGTTTAAAAAGGTAAAGGGAACGCTATCAGCTCCTGAGGACAAACAGAATGACTTTACTGGTCTTAAAGGGATTCATACAGCATGTGGAGCACAACTAGCACACTCTGTACCCTCTGAATTAGCCAGGAGTAAAGTCTTTTCTCCGGTTTTGGGATCCACGCTGTGCAGCCCAAAGTAAGAGTCAGCAACAATCAGCTGACCGTGACGATCCAAACGGATGCCATGAGGGCGACCGCACACAGGTTCATAGTCTGTACTGCTCCCTGCAGACACACAACATGTGGTGCTGTGAAAACATTCAATGTTGTTCATTTTTGTGTCTTTTTGACATGCAAAAATCAACTTAATGATTTCCATTAGTCTCATATGTGCTTTTAAATACTAAAAAATAAACCTCAAATTATAAATAAAGGTTTACTGAATAATTAAATGCATCACCTTTAATATTCAGGTTTCATGTGTGCTGCAAATTACATTTTTCCCAGTGTTGTTGTAGCTAAATTCAGCGAGTCATCTAGTTTGGGTTATTTCCACTGAGGTAAATGAATCCTTGTTAACTGCCAAAGTTCATTATCATCCAATTTTCTTCTAACCAAATGAAGCACTGAGCTACTTTGACTGTCCCCTTAGACATACGAGCTCCTATTAGCCCTCTGATACTCAAAGTTAAAATTTAACTTTAAAAGTCATGTGAAGTCAGCTATTAAATGCCAGCTTTTATCTTCATACTATTTAAAAAAGATGAACTGCTGATTTGAAGGACATAATGTCACAGATTACAACAGCTACACAGTAAAGTTATCAAGACCACAAAAAGTTAGGAGGAAAGTGAGGAAGGATCAGTCATCCCTGAACAAACACCAACCGCATTCTGGTAGATTTTGTCCCATGTGAGTGATGAAGGTCAGGCTGTCGTCAGGACCGATTCTCCACAGCTTCCCGTCCACTGTGCCCGTGTACACATTACCTGAAACACACACTCCATCAATATGTAGCTTGCACGTAGATGTCTTCACACAGGAATAAGAGAGAAGGGGGAAAACAAACTCTCTCACCATGCTCATCAGCAGTGAAGGATTCCGGTCCGTGTAGTTTCCCAGTGAACAGCCTACGACCCTTCTGCAGACGGGTGTTGACAGCCAGCGGCCCTTCCAGAGCCGGAGGTGGCCCCTTCAGTCTGAGGAAACAAACCGTGGGTAACAATACAGGAAAACTGAACAGCAGCACAGAGCTAGATGAACTTTGTGTTATGAGCTATTATAATAGTTTTTGAACCTTAAATGAAAGTAAAAATGTAAATACATGGTTTTACGAAAGCTACTCTCTATATACACAGAGGCAAAAAGCATTTTTGATTGAATTAAAACATAAAAATGCAATCTGACTTTGACTGGTCTGCCCTTAAACTCTTCTCCTTATACACATCTGATCCAGTGGTTTCACTTTGCTTGTAAAACAGCAGTTTGGTTCTTGCACCCGCTTTTAAAAGGCTATTAACTGTATCTGCTGCACTTCCCACTATAACCATGTTTGCGGGCCTGAAGCGCTCCGCAGTCACGTTGGAGGGACTCCAGCTGAAAGTGTGAATACTTACACATGTGGTTTGGGGTCGATGGGAGACGGCAGCAGGTAAACTCCAACAGCTACAGCCAGGAGAGCCACTAACAGAGATCGCCTTCCCATTCTGAGCGAGACAGGAAAGAAAAAGCACTGGTTTCTACAAAATTCATGACATCATAACACAGCTGCAAACTATTTGTGGCCAAATATTTCTGCCACCCTTTGACATTTTGTTGTTTTTCACTGGTCTATTGACCACAGAGCTGAATTGTTTTAAATGTATTTTAACTTAAAAAAAAAAAAAAAAGAAGTATCCATAAAGGGGAGACAGTTACTATGAACTTTGGATGCCTACAGATGTGAATTTCGGGGAGTTCCAGCACGATAACACGTTTTCCAGCAGTGACCTTTTAATGCCAAATCATGACTCGTGTTCTTAAAAACATTCATTCTAACACCATGAACATGATTATCTCCACCAAAAACAATGTTGTGACTTCAGTCAGCAGCTCCACACACGCTCCTCCTCCTCATCTGCTCTGACAGATTCATTAACCATGAAGGATCCAGAAAGGGGAAAAAAAAAAATAGAGGTCGTCCACTATTAGAACATTTCATGCTTTCAGGCAGCTTCATGGACACAGATGAGATGTACATGATTAAAATCCCCCCATAACGAGACATTTTGCATGTGTAGATAATTTTGAGCATAAGTCAAAGTAGAAATGTTAACATCCACAAGGAGATTTAGAATTAATTCATTATTATTAATTAGTTAACTAAAAACGTTATTTGTGTAGCATTCATGCAGCTAAAATTCCATCACGATTTTTCGAGAAAATGTGTGATAATTATATTTCTGATGGTGATTTCGATCCATGTTTGCAACTTACAGGAAGCTGCAGCTGCATTATAGCACAACACTATTAACACAGCATTCAATCCAGAAATGTGCATCCCCCTTTTTCGATTACAGCACATAGAAAACAAATCAAATGTTTAAACTGAGAATATTCGCTAATTTAAGAAAAAAAAAAAAAAAGAGCCTATTTGGATTTTGTGGCCATGTTTCCCCCTGTGTAGATTGCTGATTCATTTTTACAAAACTGTAGTCTTAGGCTGGCACGTGGCTCTCAGTCTCAGATATTCCCGGCTTTGTCTTAATGTTGTGAGAGTTGCTCACGAATGGCCTTGCTCTATGTCATATGGGTCAGTCCTAACACAAAGTAATAAAACAGCATCACTATTAGCAAAAAAACTGTCACAGAGAATATATATATATATATAAAAAATACAAATACAATTTTTTTTTAATAAAACAATGAATGTATAAAATAATTCTGGATAAAAATAAAATAAGAAACAATAAATAGAATAAAACTACAAACTACTTACAATAAAGTAAATAAAAATAAAGTAAATCTGATTAATTGTCTTCAACCGACAGAAATCGCTACCTTATCGTGGTGGAGGGGTTTGTGTGTCCCAGGGATCCCAGGGGCTATGTTGTCTGGGGGCTTTTGCCCCCTGGTAGGGTCTCCCATGGCAAATTGGTCCTGGGTGAGAGACCAGAGAAAGAGCGATTCAGAAGACCCTTATGAAAAGAATATCGAGGGAACAGTTTACCCTTCCCGGGATAGGATTACCAGGGCCCCGCCCTGGAGCCAGGCCCGGGGAGGGTGCCCGAGGGCGAGCGTCTGGTGGCCGGGCCTTAGTCCATGGGGCCCGGCCGGGCACAGCCCGAAGAGGAGACATGGGCCCATCCTCCCGCAGGCCCACCACCCGCAGGAGGCGCCATAGGGGTCGGGTGCATTGTGTGCCGGGTGGTGGCCAGGAGCGAAGGCCCTGGCGGACTGACCCCCGGCTGCCAAGACTGGCAATAGGGACATGGAATGTCACCTCTCTGGTGGGGAAGGAGCCTGAGTTAGTGTGTGAGGTTGAGAGGTACCGGCTAGATATAGTCGGGCTCACCTCTACGCATGGCTTGGGCTCCGGAACCAGTCTCCTGGAGAGGGGCTGGACTCTGTCTCAGTCTGGAGTTGCCCCTGGTGAGAGGCGGCGGGCTGGGGTGGGTATTCTAATATCCCCTCGGCTTGCTACCGGTACGTTGGGGTTTTTCCCGGTGGATGAGAGGGTTTGTTCCCTGCGCCTTAGGGTCGGGGAACGGATCCTGACTGTCATCTGCGCCGAGTGGCAGGCAGTTCGGAGTACCCAGCCTTCTTAGAGCCTTCGGACTGCCTCGAAGAGATTCTGGCAAACCGTCAGGCGTCTCAGGAGGGGGAAGCGGTGCTCTACCTGCACTGTGTATAGTGCTGGCGGAGCGCTGCTGACGTCGACTGTCAGGCGGTGGAAGGAATGCTTCAAGGACCTCCTTAATCCCACTGACACGTCTTCCGAGGAGGAAGCAGAGTCTGGGGATGAGGGGAATGACCCGTCAATTTCCGGGGGCGAGGTCACTGAGGCAGTTAAACAACTCCTTGGTGGCAGAGCCCCTGGTGTTGATGAGGTCCGCCCCGAGTTCCTGAAGGCTCTGGACGTTGTAGGGCTGTTCTGGTTGACACGCCTCTGCAATGTTGCGTGGAGATCAGGGGCAGTACCTGTGGACTGGCAGACCCGGGTGGTGGTCCCCATCTTTAAGAAGGGGGACCGGAGGGTGTGTTCCAAATACAGGGGGATCACACTCCTCAGCCTCCCTGGGAAAGTCTATGCCAGGGTGCTGGAAAGGAGAGTTCGTCCGCTAGTCGAACCTCGGACACAGGAGGAACAATGCGGTTTTCGTCCTGGTCGCGGAACACTGGACCAGCTCTTTATCCTCTCGAGGATACTTGAGGGTGCATGGGAGTTTGCCCAACCAGTCTACATGTGTTTTGTGGACTTGGAGAAGGCATTCGACCGTTTCCCTCGGGGTGTCCTGTGGGAGGTGTTGCGGGAGTATGGGGTGTCTGGCCCATTGCTACGGGCCATTCGATCCCTATACAACCATTGTAAGAGCTTGGTTCGCATTGCCGGCAATAAGTCGGACTTGTTCCCGGTGGGTGATGGGCTCCGCCAGGGCTGCCCTTTGTCTCCGGTTCTGTTCATAATTTTTATGGACAGGATTTCTAGGCGCAGCCAAGTGGCGAAGGGCTTTCGCTTTGGTGCCCTCAGAATCTCATCTCTGATTTTTGCGGATGATGTGGTTCTGTTGGCTTCATCGGGTGAGAGCCTCCAGCTCGCACTGGAACGGTTCGCAGCAGAGTGTGAAGCAGCGGGAATGAGGATCAGCACCTCCAAATCTGAGGCCATGGTTCTCAGCTGGAAAAGGGTGGAGTGCCCACTCCGGGTCGGGGATGAGTTCCTGCCCCAAGTGGAGGAGTTCAAGTATCTCAGGGTCTTGTTCGCAAGTGATGGGAGAAGGGAGCCAGAGATTGACAGACGGATTGGGGCTGCAGCTGCAGTAATGCAGACGCTGCACCGGTCTGTCGCGGTGAAGAGGGAGCTGAGTGTAAAAGGGAAGCTCTCAATTTACCGGTCGATCTACGTCCCTACCCTCACCTATTGCCACGAGCTGTGGGTAGTGACCGAAAGAACGAGATCGCGGATACAAGCGGCAGAAATGAGCTTCCTCCGAAGGGTGGCTGGCCTCTCCCTTAGAGATAGGTTGAGAAGTTCGGCCATCCGGGAGGGGCTCAGAGTAGAGCAGCTACTGCTCCACATCGAAAGGAGCCAGCTGAGGTGGTTCGGGCATCTGACAAGGATGCCCCCTGGGCGCCTCCTGGGTGAGGTGTTCCAGGCATGTCCCACCGGGAGGAGGCCCCGGGGCAGACCCAGGACACGCTGGAGAGATTATATCTCTCGGCTGGCCTGGGAACGCCTTGGTGTTCCCCCGGATAAGCTGTAGGAGGTGGCTGGGGAGAGGGAGGTCTGGGCCTCTTTGCTTAGGCTGCTGCCCCCGCGACCCGGCCTCGGATAAAGCGGATGAAGATGGATGGATGGATGACAGAAATGGTTTTGTTTAAATAAACAAAACCATTTCTTCTTCAAGCTATTTCAGAAAAATGTACAACCTGATACACAAAAGTTCACCAGTATTCAGGAAAATTGCAAAGCTTAAAACTTCCTTGGCGTCGAGCCTCCAGACACTCACTGAATGTCGCTTCCTGCTCAATATCGACTGGACAAGACGCACATATCAGCTCAAATATGAAGCACAACAAGCTGCCTTTGTTAACACATTTTATGGTTACGCTACAGGACCTGCAGTTAATGAATGCTCGGAGTGTACTTTGGCTTAGTGTTGATTACACCAAGCTCCTCTGATTCCTTTGAACATAAAGGAAACACTGTGGAGGTTTTTCTTGTTTCCTCACATCAGGTGATGTTAATCAGTCAGAAACTCAGATGTGGCATTTGAGTGTCAAGTGGAAAAAATCTGACATTTTGCAGTTGTGACAGCTTTGTAGGAATGAGAGAATTCCCAAAGAGTGAGCTCTGGGGAACAGTTGTGCAACAGATTGCTGGATTTCCAGCTAACCTCCTTAAATTTAGAGGCTAAATAACAACTTGTTCTGCACATTCTCCTGCCCCATATCAATAAATAAAAAGTCAGGAGACTTTGTTAAAATGAGTTTGTTACAATTATTTCCCATTATATATATATATATATATATATATATATATATATATATATAGTTATTTCTTTTTTTCTGGTATTTGTTAGTTGGTAAAGTAACAGAATCATGTCTGAGTAGTTTACTAATTCACAAAAGGGTTTAGTCCTGATGATAAGGAGAACAGTGGTCCCTGTATGCAGCACATAAAAATTATTAATTAATCAGCTTAGCAAGGTGACTGCTGTGCTCCGGGGACAGGTTGACATGCAGAAAGCTTGAGCCAACACAGATTCTAGATCAACATTCATCAGCCCATCTCAATCAGTAAAAACCACTGTAGAAAAACTGTATTTAAAATGCACACATAAATAAAACAAACTTTCCCCATCTTATTTTAGATATTCCTTTATTTGATAAGCTTCAATTTTTACGAGTCTGCTATTGTAAAATAAAAACTTGCCTTTAAAATAAAGTTTACGCTGACTCACCTTCTGGTACAAACTGGTATTACACAAAAGTACAGCCTGGCCCTAGTTGGACTTCTGTTGATTTCTCTTCAACACAATATATGGATGTTTTGGACACTGTTGATTGCTTTAGTTAATTCTGTAAGACTTTAAATTATTTTTAATCATATGAATTTACAGTAAGTGCTTTTAAGTGTAAAAAGGTACATTCTTTAGTTGTTCACCTAAAGAAAATATGCCTGAGTGCAAGACAGGGTCTTCTTACGCCCTTAAAAAATGCCAGATAACATAACAGCATGTTTCTGGGACCGCATGTTTGTCACCCATGTTGTATCGTTAGGTAATGAAGCATTATCTGGTTGCAACGGTGCGTTAAGGTTCAGCTTTCACCACCATGTATTACGTATTCAGACCATTTGTTCTGGCCAGTGGAAGCTCAACTGAAAACCATTACAATCAAACCTGCTACACCCGAGAAGTTTTTTTTTCTTAGTGGGTCATAAAAAAGTCTTTAACTCGCTTTCAATCTTTTAGGATAAAGCAGGTAAACGTATAGCCACAGATGTTTGACGGGAGGTTTGTAGAGCGCAAAGAGAACATTCCCACTTGCTGGTCGTGCGTGCGTTTGGTAACATGAATCACTGGAAATAAAAACCTTTTATAAGTATGTAGTCGAAGCCGAAATGTAGTCCAGAGCCTATTGAATTCGGGTTTTTTTTTCAAGTTGTTATTCTCCTAAAATAGAGCAGATTCAATTAATTTACACATTTTTAAGCGCAATCTGGCACAGGGCTCACAGAGAACGGTCACTATAAACTCGCGTTCGGTGGATTAGTGACTGTTTTAAATGAGCGCGAGCTAAAAATGAAACGAAGTATCAAACTTACATGACTGAAGTTCTGAGCGCGCGACTCCTCCGTCTGCTGGATAAGCCTCCGTATCAAGCAGAGGCGAAGCGGTAACGTCAAGACGACCGGAATGTACAGGAGCTTATCCGGTTTGGACCATCAAAAATAAAAGCCTCATTGGCGATTGTTTTGGAACCTATTTATGTCTTTGCTTAACAGAAATCCAGTGAAAAGAATTACAAACCCCAAAATTTACCGTCAAAGATTTTAACGTCATTTAAGTTAGTATAAAATTTTGATTGAGGACATTTTTCCAAAAATGGATTGATTTACAAAATATATCACTCTTGCTCAGTTTTTATTTTGAAAGTGGTATTGACGTTACTCCCGTATTTTTCCTGACAACTTCATACAAGAGGTTGAGTTCGAAAGAGGGACTCCCACATTTATGTGAGGTTATTTGAGTTAGGGTCAAACAGAGGACGAAAGGAGGAGCTGCTGCATTGCTACTAGTGATGGGATTTCCGGCTCTTTTTAGAGAACCGGCTCTTTCTGCTCGACTTACTAATAAGAGCCGGCTCTTTCGGCTCCGAACCGGCTCTTCAGGTTGTTTTGTTGCTTTAATTAATTTATTATTACAATGATATTAAATTATGCACAAAAGGAATTACTAATGTAAAAAAAAAGTGGTTTTATTTATATATGTTTATATATAAATATATACAGTGGCCCCTAGAGACAAAGCATGTACAAACTCCAAAACACATTTCTAGCGTTAACTGAAATTCCAAAACAGAGCTACCTAGATCACTTAAATTACACAATTGAAAGCACATGTGTATTGTTTGTGTATTTATACACAAGCACTCATATATATTCAAATAATTTAAAAAAATGTTCATTTACTTGTTACTACCACACACCATATCCGGTCGTTGTTACTTGCCGGCTTGTGTAGGTAGGTAACAAAAGCTCAACACTGCCCCTAGCATCCTGGAGCACTTCTGTTTGGCTTTTGTACGTATTTTGGAGTTTTTACGTGCTTCTGAGTTTTTACGTGCTTCTTAGTTTGTACGCGCTTCAGGGTTCGTACATGTTTTGAAGTTTGTACGTGCTGCTTTGTCTCTAGGGGCCACCGTAAATATACTTTTTTTTATTCACTCCACATAAAATGTAATAAATAAATCATATAATACAAAAACCAACTATTCACAGTTCAACTTTTAACTATTTAAATTTTCAGCTTTTTCTTTTTAAACAAATTTAAAGTGAAACAACACAAAACACTGCAAACCACAACACAATTACATATAAATTAAACTATGAAAACAAAAAGAAGATGCATATTCTCTGTCATATGGGCCTGCATAAATAAACTTTCTCAATCCTTTATCATCCGCAACTGAAAATAGTCGTGGATGATCACTATACCTTTCTAATGTGATGTTGTTGTCCCTGGCTTTCTTTCTGTCTCTCCCTCCTGCTCTGTGAGTGTTGCTACTGTGAGTGTAACTACTGCCCCCAAGAAAAATAAAATGCTATTTTTCAATCATCATTTCATTTATTAAGGGAAAAACGCTATCCAAACCAGCGAAAAAGTAATTGCCCCTTTTTGTTAAATCATGAATTAACTGTGATTAATCAAAGATTTTTGGAAAGCTAAATTCAATTTCATCATCTGATTACTACCAGACCTGTTGAATCAAGCAATCACTTAAATAGATCTTGTGAGACAAATTCAAGTACGCTAAATGATCTCAAAAAGCAACACATCACACCAAATTCTAAGGCTTTGGGACTCCAGTAAACCAAAGAGAGCCATTTTCCACAAATGGAGAAAATTTGGAACAGTGGTGAACCTTTCCAGAATGACCGGCCTTCCTAAATTACTCCAACAGCCCAGTGACGACTCATTCAGGAGGTCACAAAAGAACCCAGAACAATATTTAAAGAACTGCAGGCCTTAACCTGTCTCGGTTAAGGTCAGAGTTCATGATTCAACAATAAAACATTTTTTTTTAAAAGAGACTGGGCAAAAATGGCATCCATGGGAGAGTCCAAGGAGAAAGCCACTGCTGGCCAAAAGGAACACAAAGGCTAATCTCACATTTATCAAATAACACCTTGGGGATCCTTTCTGAAAATATTCTGTCGACTGATGAGACAAACGGAGCTTTCATTAAGCTTTGTTTAATATTAAGATTTGTTTGATGATCTAAAACACATGTGTCAAACTCAAGGCCGGACATTTATATCTAGCCTGCGAGATCATTTTATATAGATTTATTATTATTGTTATGCATGGCCCGGCGATATGAGGCGCTAATAACACACAAACTACAGTTCCCATAATGCAGCACTGCAGCCTCCTTGCTGAACGCTAGCTAGCTGGGAACATTCCCGCATCAATCAAGTCAAACTTCTATTATTGCGAAGCTAGCCCCTCACAATGGCGAAGAGACCGGTGGGAGGCTGAATATAGGGCTTTGGAGTTGACGTCACGTTGCAGTGCATTGTGGGATCGCGGTGCCATGTCAGTAGGCCAGAAAGCAAAACAAGCGCACAATGTTGGAGTGTTGGAATTCGGACTGCCAGAACCAAAATCAGCGCAAAAGACAAAGGGCTGTATCGCGACCGATTGCGCCCAGACGCCAAGAGACGGTACTTTGAAAAAATTGCGTGCATTGGTAATGTGGACCCGTATGAAATAAGGACGTGGAGTGGGAACCCAGACGACCACTGTGACCTAGTTGTGTGGACACAGAGAGACCTTGCTGTGATACGCATCTTCCCTGATGTGGATTTCTGGGAACCGCGTTTAAAGCAAGCACAAGACTTCTTCCTTAAAGTGTGCCTTCCTGAAGTTGTTGGGAAATACTTCTCCAAACAACGTGCTGCTCTAAATAGCCTGTAATGTTTCATTTTGTGGTTCAAGATTGATGCCAGCTGTGTGTTGACATGTAAATAGTTTGCATTTCATTTTTTTTTCTTTCAACATTATGTTTATTAAAGTTTTACATATATACATATATAAAGTACATACACAAACAAATTTACACAATAAACGAAACACAAGGTACATTCAATGAAAGCACTTGAGTCCATGAGACCTCTGACAGATTTTAAAGAATAATTTTCAGATTGCAGCATATGGTTGTGGTCCTGTACAGGGAATAGCTAGGCTGTCCCTGTCTCATACAGTAAACCAGATAGATCTTTAGTCCCAATATACTGGATGTAGCGCCCCCAAATTTTCTGGAAAATTTCTTGTTTATCTTTTAGAGTATATGTAATTTTCTCTAATGGTAAACATAAAGATAATTCTTTGAACCTTGCATTTCATTTTTATGTACTTGCTAAGTACATGTGAACAGATCAAGAATAAAAAAACAAACAAACAAGTATACTATTCTTTTCTGTTTTATTGAAACTACTTCACACAAAGTACAATTATTTACAATGAACTACACATGCAACACAACAGCTTTATGAATACTCAACAAGAGCAAGTTTCATTTGGCCCTGGTTTGACCACCACACTGGGGCACATATTCACCAAAACACAGCAAACAAGCAAACAAGCAAGTCTTTTTGCACTTTGACATTTGTTTTACTTTTCAGATCTGAAACCTATAACTTTTATACTGTATGTGTTTTGAGTCTACGGGGACTTACTTACTTTTAGCACGTTTAGCAGTTGATATTGGCTTCTTTTTTCAGTACTGGAGCTTCCTGCTCATTGAAGACTTTTCTAAAAGGAAATGCTTAATCCAAAATGGCGTTTTAAGGGCTTGGATTAATGTCAATTTCAGCAAATATTCTTTCTTATGTTAAAAGAACATGGATCTCTGTCAGTGATAACTTCTGACTTTATAACTCAAATTTTAAGAGAGAGCTTCACTGCTAAACTTTCATCTGTGTGGGGTTCAAATCCCTTATTCAGATTAAGATTAAATGTGACATTACATTGGCAAAAATTAAATTTACTTGAATAATGTGAGTATTGGAGTAAGTACTTGAGTAATTTTTGAATAACTTTAATTTTGTAATGTGCATATTTTATGAATAATGATTTTTCAATACTTTAATCTACTGAATAAGTAAGAATTAGACTTAATAATCTTTTTACTTTAAAAAGGGAAATTGTGTACAATCTTTTATTCTCCAAAATGCACATAATAAAAATGTTTTGGGGAATGTATATGCTTTTTAAAAACCAATTGCTTCTTACCTGATGCATGCTATAACTTTCAGCAAAACTGAACTAAAATTTGTTAACAAGCTTACCAAATAAGAAATGTTTTGCGAATTTTCTTTGCAGAGCGACTGGAAAGCCGGCTGTTATCAAAGCCCACATGCCCTAAAAAGGAGGGCGCGCTGGCCAGTAATGAGTTCATCACTAAGTTTAAGATAAGAGTTGATCAGAATAGAGGCGATGATGAAAGTCTGGAGCATCAGTTGGAGGCTGCCAACCTGTCTGATGAATCGTTCGAGGCCCAGACAGAAGTCAACGGACAAATATGATCACAGACATTTTAAAAACGCGAGTTGAGAGTTAAGGGGGAAAAATATTGTAATAAGTATATATTTGAATTGCACACTAAGATATAAAGTGATGGCAGCGAGCACAGTGTTGCAGGATTTAATTAAAAACACATCTGACTAAGACCAACTGAAATTTAGAGTTGTGTATAATAAAGTTTATTCATGATTAATAAAACAAATCTATAATATTTTTCTTTCTCTTTTGTCCATTTGAATCTCGCTACAGCTTAAATAAAAGAAAAGAATGTGTTTTGAATAAATTAAACTCTATTCTCTCTTTTTCTTTCTTTCTTTTTTTCTTGGTGGGTTTTCATTTGCAATCAAACGCAACATTATACAATTATATAGTATAGTAAGAAATATCCTTTAACTTAATTTAGTATTTGTTTTTTAATTTTTGTTTTTATTGTTTCCCCTTCAGTTTTGTGCTTATCACATGTTCTAATCTGACATATTATGCAGTAAATTATTTTTGCAATAACTTAACAGGCCATTGTGGGAGCCAACATTCACTTATCAAAGACATATTTGTATATTCTGTGGGCTGCTTTATGGTTGTGTCATTTAGAAACATAAGCCACAACAGACTTCCACTGGAGAGTACTTAAAAATTTATTTTTATGTAAAGATATTTTAATAACTACTATACTAGGAGAGAACCTATTGTTACATGGATTAATTGTACAAACTGTAGAGAAATAAGTTTAAGCGTGCAACTTTTTATTCATTTTTAACTGTATTAATGTTTTTATGTTGATACAGCCGCCTCATATCTGTTTCCTCAGTGTTTTTTAAACCATGTACTCCATCTATGAGTAAGAACATGAATAAATTCCTTTCCAAATTTGTAGTTCTTTTTTCCAACTGTTTTTAGTACATATGTAACATTTCTTTACACACAAATGCAGGTATTCTTTTGCACCAAGACGTTAAAGAAATGCTAAGAAAAAATGAAAATACTACATTGCAACCTGTGTGTGTGTGTATATATATATCTGTATCTATATAGATACAGATATATATGTGTATTCGTACCCTTTTTTCATCATCTAGTTTCCTGTGCCAGATCTTCTACTGATCGACTGAGGCAGACATGTAAAAAAAACATGAACTAAAGAATATTTCTGTATATAAACAGGACTTTAAATCTTTATCAACAGCTACTTTAGAGGAAATTCTTCAATAAACTGCAAGGCTCAACTCAGAGGACAAAACCCAACCTGTTATAAATAGTGTGACAGCAAACTTTCTCTTGTGTAAAGTTACAAATAGGAGTAATTATCCACAGGAGCTTTTATACATAATGAAGTTATAATTCGTCCTGTAGAAATTGTACACAGTAAATTTCCCAGTGTTAAATCAGCAGTGTTAAAGTGTATTTACTCTAATAGAGTCATTATAACGACAGCTGGAGCAAAACGCCTCCCAGTGTGGGCGCGGAGTTAAAAGACTGAGTGTCAATGTTACTCTAGATAGAAAGCTCCTCCCACCACAGACTCCTTTTCAAACCGAGAGAATTTTTCACGATGCCATTTTCTTTACATCAGTTACACGTAAGTTATTCATATTCACTTATTAAAACCAACAATTTGACATTTTAAACACAGGTAGCATGTTAAAATAAGGTTACATTCCTTTTGTCCATGTTTATTATATATTTCATTTTGTACCTGAAGCAAATGTGACACTGTCTGTATGCTAACGTAAGGTTGTTAATTAGTGTTGGCTAAGACTGTAAGGCTTGTTAATTTATTTCAGTGTGTAGTGGTGATTGTGTTGTGTTCTAGCATGTTTGAAATTCCATTAAATTAAACCCTCCATGTGTTGGGAGCTACATATTAACATTAGCTAGCTAACAGCATTTTGGCTAACCTTGGTGCACGGGCAATTCGCTTGTTATTGCTACATTTTAAATTATGTAAGGCAATCATTAACTAATTAATATTTTACACTAATGTTACATCTTTAACTTCTTTTTGGATACCTAGCTATAGAGGTCGTTTTCAGTAAGGTTATTGTCTTATTTCAATTCCGCTGTCTTTAGCGATTTTACAGTTACAGTGATTACAACCAGCAGGCAGTATAAACTTGATAAAGTATCCAAAATATCCAGGATTCAGTTTGTAATGTTTTCTTTTAGTAGTTTGAACTTAAGATGGCAGTGTTTGTATTTGTAGTGAGTTAACTTGATGTTAACTAATGATGGTATTGACACAAGTTACCTTTTTCCATTTTTCCAGAGGGGCCGATGGCGATATGGCAGCCTCGCTTCTGTCAGTCTGCATCAGGGCAGCTGTGGCTACAACTGTAGTTTGCCTCCACCAGTGTGTGAATGTGAGAGTGAATGAATAGTGGTATTGTAAAGCGCTTTGGGTGCCTTGAAAAGCGCTATATAAATCCAATCCATTATCATTATTTTGGTTAGCAGACTGTTCAGTATGTTAAACTAAAGATGAACAAAATACTGACTCCCTAGTGCTAAGTTAGATCAGACAAATGGTAAAAGTACTAGTAATTATTTTAGTTTTGTATTGAGGAATATATTTCATGTAGGTGAAATACTCATTTAGTACAGGGCTTAAAAACTACAGCCAAGGGGTTGACATACATACAGTGTAAGAAATAACAATGCAAGGCTGTTTTACTGGTATTTATGGGACTGGTTTAATATTCACATTTTCTGTTTACAGTAGTTCAATGAAGAGCACTGACTATAAGAAATTACTGTCTACAGGAAGCATGCTGCTTAAAGCAAAACTGGGAGGTGTGCAGAAATTTGCTAGAGTATCTGAGCCAAGCCTTAAGGAATTTTGATTGCCGGTAAGAAACCAACATGGTATAAAAAAGGTGTTCAATGTGCTTTAAGTTCTTTTTGTTATTTAGTCTCTTCAAACTGCATTTTATGATTAATTGAAAATGATCTACGTTTTGGAATCATCTTAGCTACGAATGTATATTTAGTGGAAAAACTGTATAATGTGAGTGTAACTCCTAATCTACCACTTATCAAGCATGTTACTGGCGCTTAATAATTTAGTTTTTATTTGTTTGAGTCACTTTTGAAAAAGCTAAGCAGAAGTTATTTGGAGACGACAGTGACTGCCGTTGGTTGAAAAGAGAGGTAAAAAAAAACTTCAGTGGTGTTGCACACCATTTTATATTATTTTTTAAGATAAGATAAGATAAGATAAGATAGAACTTTATTAATCCCTCGGGTGGGTTCCTCTGGGAAATTCGACTTCCAAAAAGCACAGCAACGACCGAAGTTACAGCTACAGAATTGTTATATATATATATATATATATATATATATATATATATATATATATATATACACACACACACACATATATAAATACAGAGACAAATATAAATAAAATATACAAAGGGGATAAATAGAATAAATAGGAATAAAAAATAAAAATACAAGTGAATTGCATATTTCAAGTATTGAGTCTATTGCACTGTTGACTATTTACAAAAAGTATTGCACAAGGTATTGTACAGTGAGGTGAAGAGGCACTACAGCTTAGTTGTTCCCCCCTCCTTTGTCCTCCTGTTTCCCCTCCCTCTCCCCTCCAGAGAGGAGTTAAACAGTTTGATGGCGTGTGGGACAAAGGAGTTTTTAAGTCTGTTAGTTCTTGTCTTGGGGAGAAGCAACCTGTCACTGAACAGACTCTTCTGATTGTTTATGGCCGTGTGCAGAGGATGCCCAGCATTGTTCATAATGTCCATCAGTTTCTTTAATGTCCTTTTCTCTGCCACTGTCACCAGAGTGTCCAGCTTCATGCCGACCACAGAGCTAGCCTTCCTGATCAGTTTCTCCAGCCTGGATGAGTCCCTCTTTGCTGTGCTGTTCCCCCAGCACACCACAGCATAGAAAAGTACTCCAGCAACCACCGACTGGTAAAACATCCTCAGGAGCTTCCTGCAGATGTTAAAAGACCTCAGCCTCCTGAGGAAGTACAGTCGGCTTTGGGCTTTTTTATACAGGTGCTCTGTGTTGCATGACCAGTCCAGTTTATTGTCCACCCACAGCCCGAGGTACTTGTACTTGTTGACCACCTCCACCTCCTCCCCCTCTATCTGAACCGGCAGTGGACGTTCTCTGGACCTCCCGAAGTCCACAACCAGTTCCTTAGTCTTTGAGGTGTTGAGTTGCAGGTGGTTTGTGTGACTCCATGCGACAAAAGTCATTATTTTAAAGTCATTATTCAATACGTTGTTATTGTTAACCCTTTAAAGCGTCAGAGCTGCACGCTCCGTTTTGTGTAACTATTTTTAAATCCCTGTAGAACCTGAACCGTGTAAGCTAGCGCAATAATTTTTTTTGCATATGAAACCAGAGGAGTTGTACTTACATCTTATGCCATCAGCTTGTCCTCGGTCACGGTTTCCTTCCACATATAGCTTTGCAAAAACTGCATAAAAAGCGCTTGCAGCAACAAAAACATAATATTCCAGAAACACGCTTTGCCGATCCGATCAGCTGTTCGTAACACTTCCCACAGTGAAACAGAGGTCAGCGCGAATTATAGCATGTCCGCCATTTCCTGCCCAAAACTGGAAGTGACGTCATTTTCGTGGAAAATGTAGTTTTTTACTTATAGGCCTTAAAAGCTTATACTGGTGTTTTTATAAGTCACGTTTGACTTTTCTGAATAGTTTCTGCTTAGAACTCGAATTGCACTGCTGGAAATAGTTTATTTTGATGCACCTGCTGTTTTCTTTGCAAATTTGCATCATAGGATTGTTTTTTCGTTTTTCCTGCAGTATATAAAAATTGGTGTATCTCCAAAATAAAACTATGAAGACACTCAAAATAAATTTCCTGTTGTTGTAAACTATTTTTTGCAACTTTTTTGTATTTAAAGTTTTGAGGGATAAACCTCTTAAATTTCTCCAAGTAGAAATGTATGTAAAAAACAAACAAAAATGATTTTCAATTTTTTTGTAGTTTATTGCACTTTTTTGCAATTAATGTAGTTACTATAGATTTAATGCATACATATTATTAAAATATGGGCTATAACAGTTGTATAGCAACTTGAAATGCTCCTACAAATGGCACTACAACATGTAAAAAAATAACATAAGCTCTGGCGGACTTGGTTCTATAGTAGGTCGTAAGGGTTAAATAAATATCGTCAAATAATCGAGATCTCAATTTCAGTGAAAATAATCGTGATTATCATTTTTGCCATAATCGAGCAGCCCTAATGTCATGTAATCTTTTTGTTTACTCAAACTTGTGTGCTTGTTTCCAGCATTTGCAAAGTTTGGTGTGCCAGCTGTAACAAAAGGAGTGAAAGTTTTTGATAGTTCAGGGACTGAGTTGGATGATGATATATTTGAGGATATAGTAACAGATCCCTCAACTGGGGTACTAACCATCAAATATGAAAAAGGTTTGTTTGAGTGATGTGTGTTTCACTGGATGTCATTTTTTTAGTATCATTATTACATTGTTTATTAAAAAGAGTTTATAAAATGTGTCTATAGAGCAGGGGTCACCAACCTTTTTGAAAGTGAGAGCTACTTCTTGGGTACCGATTAATGTGAAGGGCTACCAGTTTGACACACACTTCTCAAATAACAAATTTCCTCAGTTTAACTTAATTATGTGTTATCATTAATAATTAATGATATTCATCTATGTACGGACACTAATTATGTTAATTATTTTTCACCATAATTATAAAGAATGCAAGTAGGAAACAAGGTAGGAAACATAAATATCAATATGCAACGCTTTATTTCTATATATCTCTGCAAGTATTTACATTTTGAAGTGATCACTTCTACAACATTTTCACTTACCACTAACAAATTTTAACAAATCATGCACTGTTACATACATTATTTTTGTATGTATGTAACATACAAAAAATCAACTTTCAAATTTTACAGAACTTTTCACCAAATTGGCAGCATTTTAAAGCAAATTGCCACTGAGAACATCTAATATGGCTTTCTTTGTCTGTTAGTGGGAAACCTGGCATTGCATGCTGTTCACCAGTGTGTTGTAATCTGGGGTATAACTTGACACTGCAACTCTGAGTGAGTCTTGCAGATGTGCATCGGAGAGGCGTGTTCTGTGTTTGTTCTTGATGAAGTTCATGTCAGAAAAGGCTGATTCACAAAGATAGGTTGAACCAAACAGGCTGGCAACCTTCATAGCTGCTGTGCAAACACCACTGTACTTTTCTGTGTCAACAAGGCACCAAAAGTTTGGTGCACCCTGATAGGCTTTGAGGTGGACGTCATTTTGCAATGTTACAATTTCGATTTCCACCTGTCCAGCATCCAAGCTGAACATTGAACTTAGTTGCTCAGCAATGCATGTTGTGTCCACATTCATGAAAGGATTGGAAACAAATGAGACGCATGGCTCAAGCTGATCAAGGTCACAAAACCTGTTCTCAAACTCTTGACCAAGTCAGTTTATGACTTGAGTGTACTTTTCTGCAACTTTGTCAAAAGTCTCAGATGCAGAAGCATTGTCTTTCAGCACCATCTGCACAGAAAGAAAGTGCAGCACCTTTTTTCTCTGTAAATGCACAGAGAAGATGCTCATCTGGGCTTTAAATCCATTTAAAGCACTTATCATGTCAGCAACAGTCTTACCTTTGCCTTGCAGCTCACAGTTCAAATGGTTCAGTTTCCCAGTAATGTCTGTTAAAAACGCAAGGTCAAGTGTCCACTCAGTGTCCTCCAGCAGAGATGTGTCTTCCCCTTTGGATTGCATGAACTCCTGGATTTCACCCAAAAGTGACAAAAAACGAAGCAAAATCCGTCCCCTGCTGAGCCATCGGATTTCCGTATGTAGTAGCAGGTCACCATATTCAGCTGACAGCTCCTCCAATAGCACCTTGAATGTTCTGTGCTGTTTAGCTCTGGAGCGGATGCTGTTTATGATCTTCACGACGGGAGTCATGACGTGCTCGAAGCCGATCACCTTTGCGCATAATGCCTGCTGGTGAATGATGCAGTGGTAATGCATGAAGTTTGGGAACTCTGTGTCACCTTTACAGTGAGCGATGAATCCCGTATGTCGGCCGATCATAGCAGGAGCCCCGTCGGTAGTCACTGATACCAGCTTTTCCAACGGTACCTTTTTCTTCGCGAAAAACTCCTTCACCGCGTTATAGATGTCAACTCCCTTCGTTGTTGTCTTTAGCGGCAGTAGTGTCAGAAGTTCTTCTTTTGTGGAGAAACCATCAAATACCATCCGGATAAAGACCATCAGCTGTGCTGTACTGCTGCTGTCGACGGACTCGTCACACTGGATGCTAAACCAACTGCACTTTGCCAGATCCTGATCCAACTGATTGGCCAAGTTCCCGGACATAGCCGACACTCTTCTAACAATTGTAGTTGCCCCCAGCTGGACATCAGAGAGAGTGGAGATTACATCGTTTCCATATTTCTCGTCTTTAAGCACAGTTTTTGCAATTATCATCATTGCTTCTTTGAAAACCTCCCCGTCTAAAAATGCCTTCTTTTTCTTAATCATGAAATGTGTAGCTCTAAATGAGGCTTCGGTTGCTTTTTGAGAGTTTTTCACCGGTCTCGTGAAAAAAGACTGCTGTTTGCTCAAACCTGCCTTTAATTCGCGGGCCTTTTCCGCTCGCAGTGTGCTGCCCTTTGGGTAGTTAGCATGGTAGCTTGTGTGACACGTTCGGAAATGTCTCTCCACCTTGTGCCGCTTTGCCGTTGCCACAGTTGCCCCGCAAATGAGACACACGCATGAATCTTTCACAGTGGTAAAAAAGAACTCTTCCTCCCATTCACTGTGAAAATTATATGTTTTCTTCCTTTTTTCCGCCATGTTTTCCTCATCTCCTCACCTTTGCCTTTGCTGGTCTTCACGGCAACTGTTTCCGTGGAGACCAGCTAGCACTAAATATTAGATCATGATCTAATATTTAATAATAAACTTTTTTTTAATATATTATCTCTAACAAATTAACACCAATGCAATTGCGAAGAAAAAATAAAAATAGATGCAGCTTACTGGTAAGTTGTTATGGTGAGCTATTTTTAGAACAGGCCCGCGGGCGACTCATGTGGTCCTTGCGGGGTGACCC
Source organism: Copadichromis virginalis (assembly GCF_057382275.1). Lineage (NCBI taxonomy): Eukaryota > Metazoa > Chordata > Actinopteri > Cichliformes > Cichlidae > Copadichromis > Copadichromis virginalis. The sequence continues at coordinate 23,002,826 of NC_140634.1, forward strand.
CTGCTATAGAGGGACCATGTAAACTCATTTGTTTTGCTCCTGTTTTTGAGGTCTGGAAACAGCTGCTGCAGAAGTGTCTCCTGAGCAGTCCCAGTTATCATTGCCACATTCATCAGATTCACAGGATATGGTCATCCTTTCAGACAGCCCTTTGAGGAAACATCAGAAGCTGGATGCAGAAGTTAAGCAAGTAAGAGTTAGCAGATTTCCACATTCTTCTAACAGTGTCATTTTTGTTTGTAGTTTAAGTGCTCTGAACTGCAGTGGTTATATCAACATGTAGAATGTTTTTTTTTATTGTGTTTTCCAGTTGGTGGAATCGATTCTCACCAGCAAACCTGGTGGAGAACGTATAATAAATGAATACAATCGGACCAAGTCCCTGGTGGATGAAACCAGAAGAAAAACATACTGGTCAACATACTTGACAGACTTGACAGAAAAAAATGGGTAATTTATTTCTGGCCCTGTGATTTTACTATCATTTTCAAATTATTTTAAATCTCTATGAATTCCAGGGAAGCTGACTAGTTCTTTTCCTTTTGATCTTGCAGTACATCACCACCACGACAGGTAAAAGAAATGTATGCCAGAGGAATTGTAACCTTTTTCTCTTACCTCAGTGGCCTGTACTCCAAAAATGGCTATGTAAGTAGCCCATAGTAATAACTGATACAACCAAAATCACGTTTAAACATTTTAAATCCTGCTAAAATGTATGTTCTTATCAACTCTTCATTGTTACATAACTTATTTTGTTTATTCATTTATCAGTGTCTGTACATGTCACTCTCCAAGGAACATTATTATGATGGCGAGGGTAGCACCGGGTACTTGGCCTGGAGGATTAAAGCCATACAGAGATGCACTGCTAAAGGGAGGCGATTATCATCTGGAGGTAACATTTATAATTCAGTGGAAATACATAATACAGTTCCACATTGTGGTTCTTTATTAATAATGGTTATTAAATGTTGTTATTAGTTTTGATAAAGCTGTATTTCATATTGTCTAGCACCAGGAGATGGATCATCGAGTGAAGACCAGTGTGGTGGACCAACTGTCAGACGAGAGTTGCAGTTTGTTACAGAGAAGTTACTGAGTGAGGATGAGTGCAAGGAAGCAATCTCTCTGATGAAACATTCAGCTGATGAAGACACAGTCAAGAAGAAGATGAAGTTGACATTTGTTTATCGACACAACATGGTCCTTGGCCTCCTGCTGTCAAGCAACATACTGTCTGTTTTTCCACGTTTCAAAGATATCAAAGGCTTGGTGAATATTTGTCATTACTTTGACAATGTAAACACACTTTAATATTTTGTAGATAGCAGATATAATTCTCTATCCCTGTTACAGATCGAACAGGATTTTGTACTGATGTTTGGTGAGGATGTATCAGGCAGGTTGCTGGAGAGGTGGCCAACAACATTCAAAAGAAAGATTATCCAACAAGGCAGAAAGCTTCCTTCTACCAGTGACCTGGAAGAACTCTTGCTGGCAGCTGACTCACCTGAGGATGTCACTGAAGTTAATTGGTGAGCTGTTGTTTCTTTGATTAGCACATTCATAGCATATATAATGTTTGTCACAGAACAGTTATCCTTTTTGTCTTTTGGGTCTACTCAAACATTTTATCAATGCATTGAAATATGTTGTTGATGATGACTCAACTTTATTAAAAACAAATAATTTTTGCAGGCTGGGACAGTGACCTCTCAGCAATTCTATTGCTATTACATCTGATTCCACCATCTGGTCAGGGTCGGAAGAGACCAGGAAAGGTGTCAGCTTCTCAAGCAGAAAGGCGTCTTGTGGTCTTCAAGAAGGTTTGTGTTTCTTTTCTATTTTTATGTTATGAATTACCAGTTTAAGAAACACTTGATTCTTATTGCCTGTCTGTATTTGTCTTTTCAGACTGGAACAAATATCCAAGAGCACCTTGATTCCATCACTACCAGCACTCAACCCTACCTCCTGGCTGTTGGGGTGAAAAAGAATGACATCCACCGGTTCTTCATTATTCTTGACAAGAATGCCATGCCATGCAAGTCTACCTCTTCACTTGGTACTGTTGATGAACTGTTTAAAGCACATTTTGTGTTTGGCACATCTTACAACACTATGCTTCACAACATGTACATGTTCATCCAGACCACAGGTTTTAGAAAATATTTAAATACCAAACACCTTAACTATTTTGACCAGCAGGCTGACACTGATGTTAATCTACAGCCTGATAGAATAGAATAGAATAGAATTAGAATAGAATTCAACTTTATTGTCATTGCACATGCACAGGTACAGGGCAACGAAATGCAACTGATGTGGCAGTTAAAGAAGTTAGCACTACAGGGGAGGTGATGTCAACTAATGTAGAAGAAACACCCACAACATCTGAAAAGGTCAAATAAGAGCACTTTGGATAGGTGTGCCTCTGCTGTTGCACAGCTCAGGGCAGCTGGATTAAGCCAATCTACTGTGAGTAGTTTTGTCTCCTCAATGGAGGAAGTGTTTTTTGAGATTCATACTCAGGCTAAAGATGCAGCCTTACAGAGCGTACCTTTACAGTACACCACAAGTAAAAATAAATATAATAGTAATAAAATAAAGCATTGGGAGTCCTTTAGTCTGGAAAGATTAGCTTTAGGACCAGGAAAGATGGTGACACTTGGAGAGCTGGAAGAAGGTCCAGAATTTGCTTGGAGCTGTGTTGTCTACCAGTTTGTTTTCAGCTAAGTGGATAATAACACACAGTACAGAGTACCGCCCTGACTTTATCATCTGTACAGATGTAGTGTCTGAGATTCTGCTTTTTTGTAAGATCAAAAGTATTGTTGTGAAAGATGACATTGTGTTGCTCTGCGGAAAACTGATGGAAACCCTGTGTTTTGATGACCATCATCATGCATTTAGGGTCAGACTGCATCCCAATATGGTGCTGAAGGTGTTGAACATAAATGAGCTGTGTTGCTTCTTCAAATCAAATATGGCATTTCAGATTCCTCCCTGTATATTGCCGTTTTATGCCGAACTAAATTCATTGTTTTAAAGTGTTTTATACACTACATGAGATGTTTTTATATTTTGAGCCTGACATAAAAATAAAGCTGTTAAATGTATTATCTAGTTGTGGTTTTTGCTCACTTGTTTTATATGTAAAAGCATTATTAAAAACCAGGTTTTCATGCTGCAAAACAGTGAATTGAGTGTAAAGGTAACACTACAGGAAGAGTTTTAGTAACATTACTTGGTGTAAAATTAATTACAAATTTTACTCTATGAGAGCTAATTTTTCACTAGAGATTAGTGTATGAATAACACAGTATAGAGTAACATCAACTCCCATCAGAGTTCTTTGAACCCCCAGTGTTAATTTCAAATAACACAATTCAGTGCCGCTGGCCTCAGGTGGCCCCGCCGCATGAAGTTGGGGCGGGCATATGTCCTGAAATGCTAAAAGCATTGCCGGGTTTGCTTGAGCATGTGATGTCAGAGCAGCAAGAGGACCTAATTGCCTTAATTAGGGATTATACCTGTTTATTCGGGGATGTGCCAACTGCCACTACGGTGCTAGAGCATGACATTGATGTCCAGGGCGCTAAACCTATTAAGCAGCATCCTTATCGAGCCAGCCCCCATAAGCGCGTGCTCATGAAACAGGAGGCTGACTATCTGCTGCAACATGGTTTAGCGAAGCCCAGTCAAAGCCCCTGGAGCTCGCCTTGTATAGTGGAGTCTAAGCCAGATGGCTCGCCCCGTTTTATTACAGACTTCCGGAAGGTGAACTCTGTGACTGTGGCTGACTCACATCCTCTCCCAAGGGTTGAGGATTGTGTGGACAGTATTGGGACTGCTCAGTATGTCTCCAAGTTAGATCTTCTTCAGGGTTACTGGCAGGTCCCTTTAACTGAACGTGCCTCTAACATCGCTGCCTTTGTTACACCCGATGATTTTTTACAGTACACAGTCATGGCTTTCGGCATGTGTAACGCTCCTGCCACCTTCCAGAGGCTAGTAAATAAAGTCCTCCGTGGTCTGTCCACCTGCAGTGCCTACCTAGATGATCTAGTAGTTTACACTGAAACATGGCAAGATCATTTGGAAACGTTACAGCAGGTATTTCACCGTTTGGCACAAGCTACCCTAACTCTCAACTTAGCTAAGTGTGAGTTTGCCAAAGCTACTGTGACGTACTTAGGCAGGGAGGTGGGACGTGGACAGGTCCGGCCCATAGATGCCAAAGTGGAAGTGATTAAACAGTTTCCCACGCCTACCACCAGGCGTGAGTTACGTCGGTTTCTAGGGATGGTGGGCTACTACAGGAACTTTTGTAAGAATTTCTCCTCTGTAGTAAAGCCATTGACTGACCTGCTCAGCCCAAAGGTTGAGTTTAGCTGGTCGAGTGAGTGTCAGGATGCTTTTGAGAGTGCAAAAGCCCTCCTCTGCCATTCTCCTGTGTTAGCTGCACCTGATTTGACGCGGCCATTCAAACTCGAGGTTGATGCCAGTGCTGTCGGGGCTGGGGCAGTGCTGTTGCAAGAAGACTTGCTGGGTTTGAACCACCCCGTTTGTTACTTTTCCCGCAAGTTCAATAAAAATCAGTTAAACTACTCCACCATTGAAAAGGAGACCCTGGCTTTGTTGTTGGCTCTTCAGCACTTTCACGTGTACCTGGGGTCCAGCATGTTGCCTCTTGTTGTGTACACAGACCACAACCCACTTGTGTTCCTGGCTCGTATGTTTAATCATAACCAGCGCCTTATGCGCTGGGCTCTGTTGTTGCAGGAATACAACTTAAGTATCCACCATAAAAAGGGGACTGAAAATGTTTTAGCTGACGGTCTGTCCCGTTTGTAAACATGTGTTACTGCTTTTGTCTTTTGTTGTTGTTTTTGCTCTGTAACGTTGGCTTCAGCCCAACGTGGTTGGTATTTTAAGGGGAGGGGTGTTACGGCCGCTGGCCTCAGGTGGCCCCGCCTTCCTCCATGGAATCCACAGTGCTCCAGGACTCACGGGGGATTGGCTGGCCCGGACATATGCCCGCCCCAACTTCATGCGGATCCGAGCCTGTCAGACTACGCACACCATTGGCTGCTGCAGGAGCCTGGAGTACGACGGACAAGTGACACAGCTGTCTGCAGTTATGACAAGTGACACAGCTGACTGCAGTTACCTGATAGTATAAAAGGCTGAGGAGTCTTCATTCGTCGAGGGACTTGTTGATTTGAACAGACTGTACAGAGAGTCCCTCCCTTTAGCCTTTTGCCTGTGTTTTGTGTTGCCTCCTGCGAGACGTTTAGTAGAGCAGTGCTCTACTGGTGTTATTAATCGTGGTGTTTGTTTAAAGTTTCTCTGCTGCCTAGTGAGTTGTTTCACTAACGGATTTCAGTTGTGTTAATAAACCTTATGTTTGTCTTCCTATCTAACTCCTTGGTCTCTGGGCTCGTTTATGTTACGTCCGCTGCCGCCTAGCAGAGCCGGGCCGTAACAGCTAATTTTTCACTAGAGATTAGTGTATGAATAACACAGTATAGAGTAACATCAACTCCCATCAGAGTTCTTTGAACCCCCAGTGTTAATTTCAAATAACACAATTCAGTGTTAAAAATCAGCGGGATTTTACTCAAATAGAGTTAATTTATCACTAGGATAGAGTAAATAATATGACACTACTAGTAGTGTTAAGTTGATTTAACACTATGCGGTGTTACTCAGTGTTAAATTTTTACTCTATTTAGAGTTAAATTTACTCTAAAATTTTAACACTATAGAAAGAGTTGATTTAACACCAATTCTGAATGGCACCAAATAGACTCGGAAACAGTGTTAAATTTAACTCTTTAAGTGTTAGTTTGACACTGCAAATTTTACTGTGTACATTTAAGCTATATAGTTCCCTCTGTGATAACTCTGCTATGAATGCCTCTTATTAACTTTTATGCTTTTACAACCCACTATGAGCAAACACTCAGCAACAGTGGGAAGGAAAAACTCCCTTCTTGAAGGAAAAAACCTCTGGTAGAACCAGGAAATCTGTCTAAACTAGTTGGGGGTTAGAGCAACAGATGCAAGTCTTCAGATCATTTGCAGTGTGACTGTCTTTGTGCACACTTTAACCTGATTCAGTTTTCTTATTTGTCAAAATGCACCATGGGTAAAAACAACAAAACAAAATAGTAATGAAGGAGAATCCTCAGCAAAGATGAATTAAACAAGTTTTATTTTGATCAAATTTTACTTTAAGTAAAACACATCTTTATTTGATGACATTGAAGTCATCAAATAAAGACAGTTTTGATGGAGCTCCTGACCCAGCCCAAGCTCTCTATGAAGACGAGGAAAAACTCCCCAGGGGGCCAGATCGATGGGAAGAAACCTCGGGAAAGCCCATTCAAAGAGAGATCCCCTTTCCTGGGATGGCTGGGGGGGTTACAGGAACTCCAAAAAAGCTAAATTTTTATTTATTTTCTTTTTAAGATTGACCCACTCTATCTATTCCTGTCCAACAGAAAAAAGAAAGGAAGTTACTACAATGTATCACACTTGCATGATAAGGTGTGAATTGTGTGTTTGTGTGTGTTATCTTAGCCAGGGGTGAAGCTGGAGCTCCTCCAGTGTTGGGCGCTTCTCCGGGGCTAAAGCTAAACATGCGTCCAAGAAATTCCGGCATTCTTGAAAGAAAGAAAAGATCAAAAAGATGAAGATGATAGTTCTAGTGATCCAAGGCAGCAGTGAATCTGGAAGTGTGAAGTTTTCTTACCTGTGGACAGACGCTTTTTGATGCTCAGTTGCTTTGTGAGGAACCTCGCGGTACTAAAGTATCGTGCATGAAGCGCTTCATACAACACCACTCCCATTTGCCACACCGTGGTGGGTCCACACCTGTAGCAGCTCCTAATGTACCACTCGGGAGGGATGTGAAGAGGAGTGCCTAACAAACAGACACAATTACAATTTCTTCTAAAACAAAAGACACAAATTGTTACATCTGTGAAAAGCAAGAGCAGAATATGTTACCATAGAAGATGCGATACAGAGATCGCTGTTTAACAAAGCAGCTCAGTCCAAAGTCAATGATGCGAACTCGAGGCACATCTGAGCCGGTCTCAATCAGAATGTTTTGTCCCTTGATGTCCCGATGAAAGATGTGTTTCTCCTCAAGTTCCTTTACAGCATCAACTAGTTGCTTCAGAATGACCTGGAAAAGATGAAAAACACAATAATGAGTTAATGCTTTTCTGCCTTGATTGAATGCTGTACAGTCTAAGGCTCTCCCAGTCAACTTACCTTGGCCGTGTCCTCTGTTAAAGTTCTTCCATTTTCTGCTTTGTATTTTTGCAGGTCCACAGCGGGGACAGGTCTCTCCAGCACCAGGATCAGCTCTTTGCCAAGGTCGAACCACTCCAGCAAGGACACAGGTGCTGATATTCCCACTGACCCTTCTGCTTCACCTGCAAGTTTAAGCATAATGGCCACTTCCACCGAGAGCATCTTCCCATTTTCATCCTGAAATATTACAACAAAGTGGATGATGAGGAACGCCGCATTCAATCCAGTAATGTGAAACTAATTCAAGTGTTGGACGCTTACCGCCACTTTGCAGTAGACTTTATTTTTGGGAATGTGTTTGATGGCAACCTAGAAGACACAGAGCATTGGTGAGCATTTCCTCAGTATGACATAATGAAAGGTGGAAACACAGCAGACGTCTCAGTTTACGATATTATCCATTATCTGCGTCACTGCCTGTGTTACTACCATCATCTGAACACTTACTGGAAAACGATCTTCTATCCGGTAGCCAGCAAACACTGCTCCGCAGCCTCCTTCTCCGAGCTGGTGCTCCTCCACATATCTGGCTTGGAATTCACCTGAACAGACAAAACAGCAAATCTGGTTTTATTACAGCTGTGACACAAATTACTCTCCTCTGTAGCCTAAATGTTCCTTCTGCCCTTCCCCTGAATATAAAACCCAAGCTGCTTGCTACTTACGTTTTTGGTCTGCCACTGATTTTTTGCCCTGGTCCACATTCCTTTTTTTTTTCTTGAGTGGCTCTCTGTTGTCTCCCGCGGCCTTTCTTTTGCCATTTTTTGCGCACTCCTGTTTGTTGTTCAAGTCTGGAGATGTGGAAAACACCAAAAGCACATCAGCTCACTGGATGATAGACACAAACACTAAACACCAATATCTTAAACCTAGCAACCACACTTAATCTACCCCCTTATTCAACTAATTAGCCTACCTTTACCAGAGTCCAACGAGAAGGATGCTTGCTCCTCGTCACCGCTCATATGGTCGAGAAGTTTAGCCTTCTTTGCTTTCTTTGTTGTGCCCTCTTCATCTTGCACAACCTTGCGCTTCACACCTTTGACCACATCTGAGCTGGTGGAAGGACCAGCCTGCTCAGCGACCCTCCTCCTTTTTATTGGGGTCTTCTTTTCAGGACTGGCCTTTCTTTTAGCAGTCCTGCTCTTACAATCTATAAACGACAACAACACAGTGGTGAAAAAGAGTCCCCGACATCAGGACTGGAAGCAGTTTGATGGCAAAGAATTTGAAATTGCTTTTGCTTAAATTATCACAAGTTTATTCTTGGGATAAAAAAAACTGACCAGTGCGAATTGATACTAGGTTCACTAAGTCTTAGATCTTGATGACACTTGTTGGTCTGTTTTTACTGTTGAGTCCAAGAATAAACTTATTACATTATTTTACCAAAAGACCGGTAACCTTTCTTTGATTAGACATCTTGTATTAAAGCTATTTTCAATCAAACATATGATTCAAATACTCTAAAAATGATTCACACGGTGTCAACATTTCTAGGATTTGGATTTTACCAGGATTTTATTTTATTATTTTACTTACCTTGATCTCCTGAATCTTTCTTATCAGCTGGAGTGGTCATTTTTCTTGTTTCCTTTTTCATTGTAATTTTGGAGAACTTTTAAAATCGAAAATGTAAACCGTAATGAGTTAAGATTGAGTTAATATTCCTTCAAATGTGCACCTTTCAAATCCTTGACTTTTCTAACTGAATTCTGTAAGTGAGCTTTATAAGTAAACTCTGGAAACTACGGCAACACAACATAGAATCTTGCCTTTCAGTGACTTCACTGACTGCCAGCAGTTCAAAGTAGTTTACAGAAAAACACTCTGGCAAACAAAGCCATAATATTTCATATAATTCAATCATTTCATATCAGTTAAACAGTTTCTTTCATTATCGTTCATCGTTTGTATAAAGACCTCATGTATGGATGACAGTATGAAGATTTGTGGTTGACCACACACTAATACAGGGAGTGCAGAATTATTAGGCAAGTTGTATTTTTGAGGAATAATTTTATTATTGAACAACAACCATGTTCTCAATGAACCCAAAAAACTCATTAATATCAAAGCTGAATGTTTTTGGAAGTAGTTTTTAGTTTGTTTTTAGTTTGAGCTATTTTAGGGGGATATCTGTGTGTGCAGGTGACTATTACTGTGCATAATTATTAGGCAACGTAACAAAAAACAAATATATACCCATTTCAATCATTTATTTTTACCAGTGAAACCAATATAACATCTCCACATTCACAAATATACATTTCTGACATTCAAAAACAAAACAAAAACAAATCAGCGACCAATATAGCCACCTTTCTTTGCAAGGACACTCAAAAGCCTGCCATCCATGGATTCTGTCAGTGTTTTGATCTGTTCACCATCAACATTGCGTGCAGCAGCAACCACAGCCTCCCAGACACTGTTCAGAGAGGTGTACTGTTTTCCCTCCTTGTAAATCTCACATTTGATGATGGACCACAGGTTCTCAATGGGGTTCAGATCAGGTGAACAAGGTGGCCATGTCATTAGTTTTTCTTCTTTTATACCCTTTCTTGCCAGCCACGCTGTGGAGTACTTGGACGCGTGTGATGGAGCATTGTCCTGCATGAAAATCACGTTTTTCTTGAAGGATGCAGACTTCTTCCTGTACCACTGCTTGAAGAAGGTGTCTTCCAGAAACTGGCAGTAGGACTGGGAGTTGAGCTTGACTCCATCCTCAACCCGAAAAGGCCCCACAAGCTCATCTTTGATGATATCAACCCAAACCAGTACTCCACCTCCACCTTGCTGGCGTCTGAGTCGGACTGGAGCTCTCTGCCCTTTACCAATCCAGCCACGGGCCCATCCATGTGGCCCATCAAGACTCACTCTCATTTCATCAGTCCATAAAACCTTAGAAAAACCAGTCTTGAGATATTTCTTGGCCCAGTCTTGACGTTTCAGCTTGTGTGTCTTGTTCAGTGGTGGTCGTCTTTCAGCCTTTCTTACCTTGGCCATGTCTCTGAGTATTGCACACCTTGTGCTTTTGGGCACTCCAGTGATGTTGCAGCTCTGAAATATGGCCAAACTGGTGGCAAGTGGCATCTTGGCAGCTGCACGCTTGACTTTTCTCAGTTCATGGGCAGTTATTTTGCGCCTTGGTTTTTCCACACGCTTCTTGCGACCCTGTTGACTATTTTGAATACATACAGTGTAAGAAATAACAATGCAAGGCTGTTTTACCGGTATTTATGGGACTGGTTTAATATTCACATTTTCTGTTTACAGTAGTTCAATGAAGAGCACTGACTATAAGAAATTACTGTCTACAGGAAGCATGCTGCTTAAAGCAAAACTGGGAGGTGTGCAGAAATTTGCTAGAGTATCTGAGCCAAGCCTTAAGGAATTTTGATTGCCGGTAAGAAACCAACATGGTATAAAAAAGGTGTTCAATGTGCTTTAAGTTCTTTTTGTTATTTAGTCTCTTCAAACTGCATTTTATGATTAATTGAAAATGATCTACGTTTTGGAATCATCTTAGCTACGAATGTATATTTAGTGGAAAAACTGTATAATGTGAGTGTAACTCCTAATCTACCACTTATCAAGCATGTTACTGGTGCTTAATAATTTAGTTTTTATTTGTTTGAGTCACTTTTGAAAAAGCTAAGCAGAAGTTATTTGGAGACGACAGTGACTGCCGTTGGTTGAAAAGAGAGGTAAAAAAAACTTCAGTGGTGTTGCACACCATTTTATATTATTTTTTAAAGTCATTATTCAATACGTTGTTATTGTTAACCCTTTAAAGCGTCAGAGCTGCACGCTCCGTTTTGTGTAACTATTTTTAAATCCCTGTAGAACCTGAACCGTGTAAGCTAGTGCAATAATTTTTTTTGCATATGAAACCAGAGGAGTTGTACTTACATCTGATGCCATCAGCTTGTCCTCGGTCACGTTTTCCTTCCACATAAAGCTTTGCAAAAACTGCATAAAAAGCGCTTGCAGGAACAAAAACATAATATTCCAGAAACACGCTTTGCCGATCCGATCAGCTGTTCGTAACACTTCCCACAGTGAAACAGACGTCAGCACGAATTATAGCATGTCCGCCATTTCCTGCCCAAAACCGGAAGTGACATCATTTTCGTGGAAAATGTAGTTTTTTACTTATAGGCCTTAAAAGCTTATACTGGTGTTTTTATAAGTCACGTTTGACTTTTCTGAATAGTTTCTGCTTAGAACTCGAATTGCACTGCTGGAAATAGTTTATTTTGATGCACCTGCTGTTTTCTTTGCGAATTTGCATCATAGGATTGTTTTTTCGTTTTTCCTGCAGTATATAAAAATTGGTGTATCTCCAAAATAAAACTATGAAGACACTCAAAATAAATTTCCTGTTGTTGTAAACTATTTTTTGCAACTTTTTTGTATTTAAAGTTTTGAGGGATAAACCTCTTAAATTTCTCCAAGTAGAAATGTATGTAAAAAACAAAACAAAAACGATTTTCTATTTTTTTGTAGTTTATTGCACTTTTTTGCAATTAATGTAGTTACTATGGACTTAATGCATACATATTATTAAAATATGGGCTATAACAGTTGTATAGCAACTTGAAATGCTCCCACAAATGGCACTACAACATGTAAAAAAATAACATAAGCTCTGGCGGACTTGGTTCTATAGTAGGTCGTAAGGGTTAAATAAATATCGTCAAATAATCGAGAGCTCAATTTCAGTGAAAATAATCATGATTATCATTTTTGCCATAATCGAGCAGCCCTAATGTCATGTAATCTTTTTGTTTACTCAAACTTGTGTGCTTGTTTCCAGCATTTGCAAAGTTTGGTGTGCCAGCTGTAACAAAAGGAGTGAAAGTTTTTGATAGTTCAGGGACTGAGTTGGATGATGATATATTTGAGGATATAGTAACAGATCCCTCAACTGGGGTATTAACCATCAAATATGAAAAAGGTTTGTTTGAGTGATGTGTGTTTCACTGGATGTCATTTTTTTAATATCATTATTACATTGTTTATTAAAAAGAGTTTATAAAATGTGTCTATAGAGGGACCATGTAAACTCATTTGTTTTGCTCCTGTTTTTGAGGTCTGGAAACAGCTGCTGCAGAAGTGTCTCCTGAGCAGTCCCAGTTATCATCGCCACATTCATCAGATTCACAGGATATGGTCATCCTTTCAGACAGCCCTTTGAGGAAACATCAGAAGCTGGATGCAGAAGTTAAGCAAGTAAGAGTTAGCAGATTTCCACATTCTTCTAACAGTGTCATTTTTGTTTGTAGTTTAAGTGCTCTGAACTGCAGTGGTTATATCAACATGTAGAATGTTTTTTTTTATTGTGTTTTCCAGTTGGTGGAATCGATTCTCACCAGCAAACCTGGTGGAGAACGTATAATAAATGAATACAATCGGACCAAGTCCCTGGTGGATGAAACCAGAAGAAAAACATACTGGTCAACATACTTGACAGAAAAAAATGGGTAATCTATTTCTGGCCCTGTGATTTTACTATCATTTTCAAATTATTTTAAATGTCTATGAATTCCAGGGAAGCTGACTAGTTCTTTTCCTTTTGATCTTGCAGTACATCACCACCACGACAGGTAAAAGAAATGTATGCCAGAGGAATTGTAACCTTTTTCTCTTACCTCAGTGGCCTGTACTCCAAAAATGGCTATGTAGGTAGCCCATAGTAATAACTGATACAACCAAAATCACGTTTAAACATTTTAAATCCGGGCAGCACGGTGGCACGGTGGTTAGCACTGTTGCCGCACAGCAAGAAGGTCCTGAGTTCAATTCCAACACCAGGCCAGGGTCTTTCTGTGTGGATTTTGCATGTTCTCCCCGTGTTTGCGTGGGTTCCCTCCGGGTACTCCGGCTTCCTCCCACCGTCCAAAGACATGCAGCTTATGGGGATAGGTTAATCGGATAATCCAAATTGTCACTAGGTGTGAATGTGTGAATGAATGTGAGTGCGAATGGTTGTCTGTCCCTGTGTGTTGGCCCTGCGACAGACTGGCGACCTGTCCAGGGTGTACCCTGCCTCTCGCCCTATGACAGCTGGGATAGGCTCCAGCGCCCCCCGCGACCCTGAAAAGGATAAGCGGAAGCGAATGGATGGATGGACATTTTAAATCCTGCTAAAATGTATGTTCTTATCAACTCTTCATTGTTACATAACTTATTTTGTTTATTCATTTATCAGTGTCTGTACATGTCACTCTCCAAGGAACATTATTATGATGGCGAGGGTAGCACTGGGTACTTGGCCTGGAGGATTAAAGCCATACAGAGATGCACTGCTAAAGGGAGGCGATTATCATCTGGAGGTAACATTTATAATTCAGTGGAAATACATAATATAGTTCCACATTGTGGTTCTTTATTAATAATGGTTATTAAATGTTGTTATTAGTTTTGATAAAGCTGTATTTCATATTGTCTAGCACCAGGAGATGGATCATCGAGTGAAGACCAGTGTGGTGGACCAACTGTCAGACGAGAGTTGCAGTTTGTTACAGAGAAGTTACTGAGTGAGGATGAGTGCAAGGAAGCAATCTCTCTGATGAAACATTCAGCTGATGAAGACACAGTCAAGAAGAAGATGAAGTTGACATTTGTTTATCGACACAACATGGTCCTTGGCCTCCTGCTGTCAAGCAACATACTGTCTGTTTTTCCACGTTTCAAAGATATCAAAGGCTTGGTGAATATTTGTCATTACTTTGACAATGTAAACACACTTTAATATTTTGTAGATAGCAGATATAATTCTCTATCCCTGTTACAGATCGAACAGGATTTTGTACTGATGTTTGGTGAGGATGTATCAGGCAGGTTGCTGGAGAGGTGGCCAACAACATTCAAAAGAAAGATTATCCAACAAGGCAGAAAGCTTCCTTCTACCAGTGACCTGGAAGAACTCTTGCTGGCAGCTGACTCACCTGAGGATGTCACTGAAGTTAATTGGTGAGCTGTTGTTTCTTTGATTAGCACATTCATAGCATATATAATGTTTGTCACAGAACAGTTATCCTTTTTGTCTTTTGGATCTACTCAAACATTTTATCAATGCATTGAAATATGTTGTTGATGATGACTCAACTTTATTAAAAACAAATAATTTTTGCAGGCTGGGACAGTGACCTCTCAGTAATTCTATTGCTATTACATCTGATTCCACCATCTGGTCAGGGTCGGAAGAGACCAGGAAAGGTGTCAGCTTCTCAAGCAGAAAGGCGTCTTGTGGTCTTCAAGAAGGTTTGTGTTTCTTTTCTATTTTTATGTTATGAATTACCAGTTTAAGAAACACTTGATTCTTATTGCCTGTCTGTATTTGTCTTTTCAGACTGGAACAAATATCCAAGAGCACCTTGATTCCATCACTACCAGCACTCAACCCTACCTCCTGGCTGTTGGGGTGAAAAAGAATGACATCCACCGGTTCTTCATTATTCTTGACAAGAATGCCATGCCATGCAAGTCTACCTCTTCACTTGGTACTGTTGATGAACTGTTTAAAGCACATTTTGTGTTTGGCACATCTTACAACACTATGCTTCACAACATGTACATGTTCATCCAGACCACAGGTTTTAGAAAATATTTAAATACCAAACACCTTAACTATTTTGACCAGCAGGCTGACACTGATGTTAATCTACAGCCTGATGTGGCAGTTAAAGAAGTTAGCACTACAGGGGAGGTGATGTCAACTAATGTAGAAGAAACACCCACAACATCTGAAAAGGTCAAATAAGAGCACTTTGGATAGGTGTGCCTCTGCTGTTGCACAGCTCAGGGCAGCTGGATTAAGCCAATCTACTGTGAGTAGTTTTGTCTCCTCAATGGAGGAAGTGTTTTTTGAGATTCATACTCAGGCTAAAGATGCAGCCTTACAGAGCGTACCTTTACAGTACACCACAAGTAAAAATAAATATAATAGTAATAAAATAAAGCATTGGGAGTCCTTTAGCCTGGAAAGATTAGCTTTAGGACCAGGAAAGATGGTGACACTTGGAGAGCTGGAAGAAGGTCCAGAATTTGCTTGGAGCTGTGTTGTCTACCAGTTTGTTTTCAGCTAAGTGGATAATAACACACAGTACAGAGTACCGCCCTGACTTTATCATCTGTACAGATGTAGTGTCTGAGATTCTGCTTTTTTGTAAGATCAAAAGTATTGTTGTGAAAGATGACATTGTGTTGCTCTGCGGAAAACTGATGGAAACCCTGTGTTTTGATGACCATCATCATGCATTTAGGGTCAGACTGCATCCCAATATGGTGCTGAAGGTGTTGAACATAAATGAGCTGTGTTGCTTCTTCAAATCAAGTATGGCATTTCAGATTCCTCCCTGTATATTGCCGTTTTATGCCGAACTAAATTCATTGTTTTAAAGTGTTTTATACACTACATGAGATGTTTTTATATTTTGAGCCTGACATAAAAATAAAGCTGTTAAATGTATTATCTAGTTGTGGTTTTTGCTCACTTGTTTTATATGTAAAAGCATTATTAAAAACCAGGTTTTCATGCTGCAAAACAGTGAATTGAGTGTAAAGGTAACACTACAGGAAGAGTTTTAGTAACATTACTTGGTGTAAAATTAATTACAAATTTTACTCTATGAGAGCTAATTTTTCACTAGAGATTAGTGTATGAATAACACAGTATAGAGTAACATGACACTACTAGTAGTGTTAAGTTGATTTAACACTATGCGGTGTTACTCAGTGTTAAATTTTTACTCTATTTAGAGTTAAATTTACTCTAAAATTTTAACACTATAGAAAGAGTTGATTTAACACCAATTCTGAATGGCACCAAATAGACTCGGAAACAGTGTTAAATTTAACTCTTTAAGTGTTAGTTTGACACTGCAAATTTTACTGTGTACATTTAAGCTATATAGTTCCCTCTGTGATAATTCTGCTATGAATGCCTCTTATTAACTTTTATGCTTTTACAACCCACTATGAGCAAACACTCAGCAACAGTGGGAAGGAAAAACTCCCTTCTTGAAGGAAAAAACCTCTGGTAGAACCAGGAAATCTGTCTAAACTAGTTGGGGGTTAGAGCAACAGATGCAAGTCTTCAGATCATTTGCAGTGTGACTGTCTTTGTGCACACTTTAACCTGATTCAGTTTTCTTATTTGTCAAAATGCACCATGGGTAAAAACAAAACAACAAAACAAAACAAAATAGTAATGAAGGAGAATCCTCAGCAAAGATGAATTAAACAAGTTTTATTTTGATCAAATTTTACTTTAAGTAAAACACATCTTTATTTGATGACATTGAAGTCATCAAATAAAGACAGTTTTGATGGAGCTCCTGACCCAGCCCAAGCTCTATGAAGACGAGGAAAAACTCCCCAGGGGGCCAGATCGATGGGAAGAAACCTCGGGAAAGCCCATTCAAAGAGAGATCCCCTTTCCTGGGATGGCTGGGGGGGTTACAGGAACTCCAAAAAAGCTAAATTTTTATTTATTTTCTTTTTAAGATTGACCCACTCTATCTATTCCTGTCCAACAGAAAAAAGAAAGGAAGTTACTACAATGTATCACACTTACATGATAAGGTGTGAATTGTGTGTTTGTGTGTGTTATCTTAGCCAGGGGTGAAGCTGGAGCTCCTCCAGTGTTGGGCGCTTCTCCGGGGCTAAAGCTAAACATGCGTCCAAGAAATTCCGGCATTCTTGAAAGAAAGAAAAGATCAAAAAGATGAAGATGATAGTTCTAGTGATCCAAGGCAGCAGTGAATCTGGAAGTGTGAAGTTTTCTTACCTGTGGACAGACGCTTTTTGATGCTCAGTTGCTTTGTGAGGAACCTCGCGGTACTAAAGTATCGTGCATGAAGCGCTTCATACAACACCACTCCCATTTGCCACACCGTGGTGGGTCCACACCTGTAGCAGCTCCTAATGTACCACTCGGGAGGGATGTGAAGAGGAGTGCCTAACAAACAGACACAATTGCAATTTCTTCTAAAACAAAAGACACAAATTGTTACATCTGTGAAAAGCAAGAGCAGAATATGTTACCATAGAAGATGCGATACAGAGATCGCTGTTTAACAAAGCAGCTCAGTCCAAAGTCAATGATGCGAACTCGAGGCACATCTGAGCCGGTCTCAATCAGAATGTTTTGTCCCTTGATGTCCCGATGAAAGATGTGTTTCTCCTCAAGTTCCTTTACAGCATCAACTAGTTGCTTCAGAATGACCTGGAAAAGATGAAAAACACAATAATGAGTTAATGCTTTTCTGCCTTGATTGAATGCTGTACAGTCTAAGGCTCTTCCAGTCAACTTACCTTGGCCGTGTCCTCTGTTAAAGTTCTTCCATTTTCTGCTTTGTATTTTTGCAGGTCCACAGCGGGGACAGGTCTCTCCAGCACCAGGATCAGCTCTTTGCCAAGGTCGAACCACTCCAGCAAGGACACAGGTGCTGATATTCCCACTGACCCTTCTGCTTCACCTGCAAGTTTAAGCATAATGGCCACTTCCACCGAGAGCATCTTCCCATTTTCATCCTGAAATATTACAACAAAGTGGATGATGAGGAACGCCGCATTCAATCCAGTAATGTGAAACTAATTCAAGTGTTGGACGCTTACCGCCACTTTGCAGTAGACTTTATTTTTGGGAATGTGTTTGATGGCAACCTAGAAGACACAGAGCATTGGTGAGCATTTCCTCAGTATGACATAATGAAAGGTGGAAACACAGCAGACGTCTCAGTTTACGATATTATCCATTATCTGCGTCACTGCCTGTCTTACTACCATCATCTGAACACTTACTGGAAAACGATCTTCTATCCGGTAGCCAGAAAACACTGCTCCGCAGCCTCCTTCTCCGAGCTGGTGCTCCTCCACATATCTGGCTTGGAATTCACCTGAACAGACAAAACAGCAAATCTGGTTTTATTACAGCTGTGACACAAATTACTCTCCTCTGTAGCCTAAATGTTCCTTCTGCCCTTCCCCTGAATATAAAACCCAAGCTGCTTGCTACTTACGTTTTTGGTCTGCCACTGATTTTTTGCCCTGGTCCACATTCCTTTTTTTTTTCTTGGGTGGCTCTCTGTTGTCTCCCGCGGCCTTTCTTTTGCCATTTTTTGCGCACTCCTGTTTGTTGTTCAAGTCTGGAGATGTGGAAAACACCAAAAGCACATCAGCTCACTGGATGATAGACACAAACACTAAACACCAATATCTTAAACCTAGCAACCACACTTAATCTACCCCCTTATTCAACTAATTAGCCTACCTTTACCAGAGTCCAACGAGAAGGATGCTTGCTCCTCGTCACCGCTCATATGGTCGAGAAGTTTAGCCTTCTTTGCTTTCTTTGTTGTGCTCTCTTCATCTTGCACAACCTTGCGCTTCACACCTTTGACCACATCTGAGCTGGTGGAAGGACCAGCCTGCTCAGCGACCCTCCTCCTTTTTATTGGGGTCTTCTTTTCAGGACTGGCCTTTCTTTTAGCAGTCCTGCTCTTACAATCTATAAACGACAACAACACAGTGGTGAAAAAGAGTCCCCGACATCAGGACTGGAAGCAGTTTGATGGCAAAGAATTTGAAATTGCTTTTGCTTAAATTATCACAAGTTTATTCTTGGGATAAAAAAAACTGACCAGTGCGAATTGATACTAGGTTCACTAAGTCTTAGATCTTGATGACACTTGTTGGTCTGTTTTTACTGTTGAGTCCAAGAATAAACTTATTACATTATTTTACCAAAAGACCGGTAACCTTTCTTTGATTAGACATCTTGTATTAAAGCTATTTTCAATCAAACATATGATTCAAATACTCTAAAAATGATTCACACGGTGTCAACATTTCTAGGATTTGGATTTTACCAGGATTTTATTTTATTATTTTACTTACCTTGATCTCCTGAATCTTTCTTATCAGCTGGAGTGGTCATTTTTCTTGTTTCCTTTTTCATTGTAATTTTGGAGAACTTTTAAAATCGAAAATGTAAACCGTAATGAGTTAAGATTGAGTTAATATTCCTTCAAATGTGCACCTTTCAAATGCTTGACTTTTCTAACTGAATTCTGTAAGTGAGCTTTATAAGTAAACTCTGGAAACTACGGCAACACAACATAGAATCTTGCCTTTCAGTGACTTCACTGACTGCCAGCAGTTCAAAGTAGTTTACAGAAAAACACTCTGGCAAACAAAGCCATAATATTTCATATAATTCAATCATTTCATATCAGTTAAACAGTTTCTTTCATTATCGTTCATCGTTTGTATAAAGACCTCATGTATGGATGACAGTATGAAGATTTGTGGTTGACCACACACTAATACAGGGAGTGCAGAATTATTAGGCAAGTTGTATTTTTGAGGAATAATTTTATTATTGAACAACAACCATGTTCTCAATGAACCCAAAAAACTCATTAATATCAAAGCTGAATGTTTTTGGAAGTAGTTTTTAGTTTGAGCTATTTTAGGGGGATAACTGTGTGTGCAGGTGACTATTACTGTGCATAATTATTAGGCAACGTAACAAAAAACAAATAAATACCCATTTCAATTATTTATTTTTACCAGTGAAACCAATATAACATCTCCACATTCACAAATATACATTTCTGACATTCAAAAACAAAACCAAAACAAATCAGCGACCAATATAGCCACCTTTCTTTGCAAGGACACTCAAAAGCCTGCCATCCATGGATTCTGTCAGTGTTTTGATCTGTTCACCATCAACATTGCGTGCAGCAGCAACCACAGCCTCCCAGACACTGTTCAGAGAGGTGTACTGTTTTCCCTCCTTGTAAATCTCACATTTGATGATGGACCACAGGTTCTCAATGGGGTTCAGATCAGGTGAACAAGGAGGCCATGTCATTAGTTTTTCTTCTTTTATACCCTTTCTTGCCAGCCACGCTGTGGAGTACTTGGACGCGTGTGATGGAGCATTGTCCTGCATGAAAATCATGTTTTTCTTGAAGGATGCAGACTTCTTCCTGTACCACTGCTTGAAGAAGGTGTCTTCCAGAAACTGGCAGTAGGACTGGGAGTTGAGCTTGACTCCATCCTCAACCCGAAAAGGCCCCACAAGCTCATCTTTGATGATATCAGCCCAAACCAGTACTCCACCTCCACCTTGCTGGCGTCTGAGTCGGACTGGAGCTCTCTGCCCTTTACCAATCCAGCCACGGGCCCATCCATCTGGCCCATCAAGACTCACTCTCATTTCATCAGTCCATAAAACCTTAGAAAAACCAGTCTTGAGATATTTCTTGGCCCAGTCTTGACGTTTCAGCTTGTGTGTCTTGTTCAGTGGTGGTCGTCTTTCAGCCTTTCTTACCTTGGCCATGTCTCTGAGTATTGCACACCTTGTGCTTTTGGGCACTCCAGTGATGTTGCAGCTCTGAAATATGGCCAAACTGGTGGCAAGTGGCATCTTGGCAGCTGCACGCTTGACTTTTCTCAGTTCATGGGCAGTTATTTTGCGCCTTGGTTTTTCCACACGCTTCTTGCGACCCTGTTGACTATTTTGAATACATACAGTGTAAGAAATAACAATGCAAGGCTGTTTTACCGGTATTTATGGGACTGGTTTAATATTCACATTTTCTGTTTACAGTAGTTCAATGAAGAGCACTGACTATAAGAAATTACTGTCTACAGGAAGCATGCTGCTTAAAGCAAAACTGGGAGGTGTGCAGAAATTTGCTAGAGTATCTGAGCCAAGCCTTAAGGAATTTTGATTGCCGGTAAGAAACCAACATGGTATAAAAAAGGTGTTCAATGTGCTTTAAGTTCTTTTTGTTATTTAGTCTCTTCAAACTGCATTTTATGATTAATTGAAAATGATCTACGTTTTGGAATCATCTTAGCTACGAATGTATATTTAGTGGAAAAACTGTATAATGTGAGTGTAACTCCTAATCTACCACTTATCAAGCATGTTACTGGCGCTTAATAATTTAGTTTTTATTTGTTTGAGTCACTTTTGAAAAAGCTAAGCAGAAGTTATTTGGAGACGACAGTGACTGCCGTTGGTTGAAAAGAGAGGTAAAAAAAACTTCAGTGGTGTTGCACACCATTTTATATTATTTTTTAAAGTCATTATTCAATACGTTGTTATTGTTAACCCTTTAAAGCGTCAGAGCTGCACGCTCCGTTTTGTGTAACTATTTTTAAATCCCTGTAGAACCTGAACCATGTAAGCTAGTGCAATAATTTTGAGAGGAGTTGTACTTACATCTTATGCCATCAGCTTGTCCTCGGTCACGTTTTCCTTCCACATATAGCTTTGCAAAAACTGCATAAAAAGCGCTTGCAGGAACAAAAACATAATATTCCAGAAACATGCTTTGCCGATCCGATCAGCTGTTCGTAACACTTCCCACAGTGAAACAGACGTCAGCACGAATTATAGCATGTCCGCCATTTCCTGCCCAAAACCGGAAGTGACGTCATTTTCGTGGAAAATGTAGTTTTTTACTTATAGGCCTTAAAAGCTTATACTGGTGTTTTTATAAGTCACGTTTGACTTTTCTGAATAGTTTCTGCTTAGAACTCGAATTGCACTGCTGGAAATAGTTTATTTTGATGCACATGCTGTTTTCTTTGCGAATTTGCATCATAGGATTGTTTTTTCGTTTTTCCTGCAGTATATAAAAATTGCTGTATCTCCAAAATAAAACTATGAAGACACTCAAAATAAATTTCCTGTTGTTGTAAACTATTTTTTGCAACTTTTTTGTATTTAAAGTTTTGAGGGATAAACCTCTTAAATTTCTCCAAGTAGAAATGTATGTAAAAAACAAACAAAAATGATTTTCAATTTTTTTGTAGTTTATTGCACTTTTTTGCAATTAATGTAGTTACTATGGACTTAATGCATACATATTATTAAAATATGGGCTATAACAGTTGTATAGCAACTTGAAATGCTCCCACAAATGGCACTACAACATGTAAAAAAATAACATAAGCTCTGGCGGACTTGGTTCTATAGTAGGTCGTAAGGGTTAAATAAATATCGTCAAATAATCGAGATCTCAATTTCAGTGAAAATAATCATGATTATCATTTTTGCCATAATCGAGCAGCCCTAATGTCATGTAATCTTTTTGTTTACTCAAACTTGTGTGCTTGTTTCCAGCATTTGCAAAGTTTGGTGTGCCAGCTGTAACAAAAGGAGTGAAAGTTTTTGATAGTTCAGGGACTGAGTTGGATGATGATATATTTGAGGATATAGTAACAGATCCCTCAACTGGGGTATTAACCATCAAATATGAAAAAGGTTTGTTTGAGTGATGTGTGTTTCACTGGATGTCATTTTTTAATATCATTATTACATTGTTTATTAAAAAGAGTTTATAAAATGTGTCTATAGAGGGACCATGTAAACTCATTTGTTTTGCTCCTGTTTTTGAGGTCTGGAAACAGCTGCTGCAGAAGTGTCTCCTGAGCAGTCCCAGTTATCATCGCCACATTCATCAGATTCACAGGATATGGTCATCCTTTCAGACAGCCCTTTGAGGAAACATCAGAAGCTGGATGCAGAAGTTAAGCAAGTAAGAGTTAGCAGATTTCCACATTCTTCTAACAGTGTCATTTTTGTTTGTAGTTTAAGTGCTCTGAACTGCAGTGGTTATATCAACATGTAGAATGTTTTTTTTTATTGTGTTTTCCAGTTGGTGGAATCGATTCTCACCAGCAAACCTGGTGGAGAACGTATAATAAATGAATACAATCGGACCAAGTCCCTGGTGGATGAAACCAGAAGAAAAACATACTGGTCAACATACTTGACAGAAAAAAATGGGTAATTTATTTCTGGCCCTGTGATTTTACTATCATTTTCAAATTATTTTAAATCTCTATGAATTCCAGGGAAGCTGACTAGTTCTTTTCCTTTTGATCTTGCAGTACATCACCACCACGACAGGTAAAAGAAATGTATGCCAGAGGAATTGTAACCTTTTTCTCTTACCTCAGTGGCCTGTACTCCAAAAATGGCTATGTAAGTAGCCCATAGTAATAACTGATACAACCAAAATCACGTTTAAACATTTTAAATCCTGCTAAAATGTATGTTCTTATCAACTCTTCATTGTTACATAACTTATTTTGTTTATTCATTTATCAGTGTCTGTACATGTCACTCTCCAAGGAACATTATTATGATGGCGAGGGTAGCACCGGGTACTTGGCCTGGAGGATTAAAGCCATACAGAGATGCACTGCTAAAGGGAGGCGATTATCATCTGGAGGTAACATTTATAATTCAGTGGAAATACATAATACAGTTCCACATTGTGGTTCTTTATTAATAATGGTTATTAAATGTTGTTATTAGTTTTGATAAAGATGTATTTCATATTGTCTAGCACCAGGAGATGGATCATCGAGTGAAGACCAGTGTGGTGGACCAACTGTCAGACGAGAGTTGCAGTTTGTTACAGAGAAGTTACTGAGTGAGGATGAGTGCAAGGATACAGTCTCTCTGATGAAACATTCAGCTGATGAAGACACAGTCAAGAAGAAGATGAAGTTGACATTTGTTTATCGACACAACATGGTCCTTGGCCTTCTGGGCCCTATTTCAGGAAGCCGGTTTAGAAAACTCAGAGTGAAAAACGATACTCAGGGTTGAGTAACCCCGAACTGTCCAACTCGGAATATTCGGTTTCAGAAAGGCTGATAACAATTAGTTCAATCAACGCGGAGTTGCTTTAACCCCAAGTTAAGCGCACGCACGAGGATACATAAAGCCCTGATTAGTGGAGCACAGATTAAGCGAATTACCATGGAGAAGGAGGGAAAGAAGGCGCGGTCAATGTATTTTACAGCGCTTGAGGCCGAAATTCTGATGGCAGCATATGCTGATAACATGCAAATTTTGCAGAAAAAAAGTAACACAGCCTCAGCTGCAAAAGAAAGGGAGCATGCATGGCAAAACATAGCCGACAGAGTCAATGCGTGAGTGTTAATTTAAACATTGATCTAGGGATTTCCACCCATTTAACACGTTATTTTATTATATTTTATTTTGTATTTTATACCTTTTATTTTGTGATGTGATTTGAGCGCAGGTGCAACCCAACAGGCCCCCAACGTTCCTGGCAGCAAGTAAAAATGAAATATAAAAATATAGTCCAAACAGGTAAGGTGTAATTGTATTATGAGCCATAGTGCTTGGTCTGTTTGTCCGATGTAAATCAATTGCAGTTAGAGGCTACATTAATTTCCCCTCTGTAAGCACTTATTGAAATTATCTGAGCACATTATAAGTACATATTTGCTTACTCTGTATGCTCAAATGTGACCCATTATGGCCACTAGAAAAAAAGCGGAGGCCCAAAAAACAGGTGGGGGTCCTCCACCACCACCACTCACAGAGCCTGGCCACTTGGCTTCCACATTTGTGATAATGTTGGCAGCATCACATATGATCTTCACAGTGCAGAGAACACAAATTAGCATCCATTACTATAATGAAATAATTTGTTAGTTTGAAATGCTACAGGGAACTATGTACCTGTACATTAATGCTGTGGAAAGACTTCCTGTTCACATAGTCTCCTTCATTTACTGAAGGAGCAATGATTGGAATGTGAGTGCCATCTATACAGCCAATCACGCCTGGGAACCGTGAAAATAAATGTAAAATTTAAGTAGTAGTTCAAGTATCACCACATCATGTATTAAGTTTTGTTCATCCTGCTACCTGCAATTTTGTGGCATCCCTCTTTGATAAATCTTGTGGGTCTATGACCGGGGAACACCACAGACGAGTACAGGAGACGTTTCAGTGCAACTGTAACATTCCTGACTGCCCGACAGATGGTAGCCTTGGAAACGTGCTCAGCGTCACCAATATTATACAGAAAGCTCCCGTTTGCAAAAAACCGAAGTGCAATACAAATAATATGTACAGAACTGAGAGAATGTCCTCGATGTGTCACATGCGCAATATATGGCCTGAGGATGTTATCCAAATAACTTATTGATTGTGCTGAGAAACGGTAACGTTCGCACAGGAAATCATCAGGTAATGATAAAATGTCCATACGCGCTCTGATCACTCTCTCCCGGCGGAGAGCTCTGCGGAGTATTTGGGCTTCAAGATCTACTGGCTCTTCAAGGAAGGGACACGCCATGTCTGACACTTCCTACTGTCAGGTTTCCGACAAAGAGGCGGGGACAGTCAGGGTTAGTTGTAGTAAACCTGCTAGGGGGCAGGTTAGCTTCACGGAGTGTGTCGTCATAGTGACTCACTCAGGCTGCAGCTGAACTCGCTTTGTGAAACCGAAAACCCAGAGTTTTCGTTAACTCAGGGTATACTTACTCAGAGTTTGCACTAAACCGGCTTTCTGAAACAGGGCCCTGCTGTCAAGCAACATACTGTCTGTTTTTCCACGTTTCAAAGATATCAAAGGCTTGGTGAATATTTGTCATTACTTTGACAATGTAAACACACTTTAATATTTTGTAGATAGCAGATATAATTCTCTATCCCTGTTACAGATCGAACAGGATTTTGTACTGATGTTTGGTGAGGATGTATCAGGCAGGTTGCTGGAGAGGTGGCCAACAACATTCAAAAGAAAGATTATCCAACAAGGCAGAAAGCTTCCTTCTACCAGTGACCTGGAAGAACTCTTGCTGGCAGCTGACTCACCTGAGGATGTCACTGAAGTTAATTGGTGAGCTGTTGTTTCTTTGATTAGCACATTCATAGCATATATAATGTTTGTCACAGAACAGTTATCCTTTTTGTCTTTTGGATCTACTCAAACATTTTATCAATGCATTGAAATATGTTGTTGATGATGACTCAACTTTATTAAAAACAAATAATTTTTGCAGGCTGGGACAGTGACCTCTCAGCAATTCTATTGCTATTACATCTGATTCCACCATCTGGTCAGGGTCGGAAGAGACCAGGAAAGGTGTCAGCTTCTCAAGCAGAAAGGCGTCTTGTGGTCTTCAAGAAGGTTTGTGTTTCTTTTCTATTTTTATGTTATGAATTACCAGTTTAAGAAACACTTGATTCTTATTGCCTGTCTGTATTTGTCTTTTCAGACTGGAACAAATATCCAAGAGCACCTTGATTCCATCACTACCAGCACTCAACCCTACCTCCTGGCTGTTGGGGTGAAAAAGAATGACATCCACCGGTTCTTCATTATTCTTGACAAGAATGCCATGCCATGCAAGTCTACCTCTTCACTTGGTACTGTTGATGAACTGTTTAAAGCACATTTTGTGTTTGGCACATCTTACAACACTATGCTTCACAATATGTACATGTTCATCCAGACCACAGGTTTTAGAAAATATTTAAATACCAAACACCTTAACTATTTTGACCAGCAGGCTGACACTGATGTTAATCTACAGCCTGATGTGGCAGTTAAAGAAGTTAGCACTACAGGGGAGGTGATGTCAACTAATGTAGAAGAAACACCCACAACATCTGAAAAGGTCAAATAAGAGCACTTTGGATAGGTGTGCCTCTGCTGTTGCACAGCTCAGGGCAGCTGGATTAAGCCAATCTACTGTGAGTAGTTTTGTCTCCTCAATGGAGGAAGTGTTTTTTGAGATTCATACTCAGGCTAAAGATGCAGCCTTACAGAGTGTACCTTTACAGTACACCACAAGTAAAAATAAATATAATAGTAATAAAATAAAGCATTGGGAGTCCTTTAGTCTGGAAAGATTAGCTTTAGGACCAGGAAAGATGGTGACACTTGGAGAGCTGGAAGAAGGTCCAGAATTTGCTTGGAGCTGTGTTGTCTACCAGTTTGTTTTCAGCTAAGTGGATAATAACACACAGTACAGAGTACCGCCCTGACTTTATCATCTGTACAGATGTAGTGTCTGAGATTCTGCTTTTTTGTAAGATCAAAAGTATTGTTGTGAAAGATGACATTGTGTTGCTCTGCGGAAAACTGATGGAAACCCTGTGTTTTGATGACCATCATCATGCATTTAGGGTCAGACTGCATCCCAATATGGTGCTGAAGGTGTTGAACATAAATGAGCTGTGTTGCTTCTTCAAATCAAATATGGCATTTCAGATTCCTCCCTGTATATTGCCGTTTTATGCCGAACTAAATTCATTGTTTTAAAGTGTTTTATACACTACATGAGATGTTTTTATATTTTGAGCCTGACATAAAAATAAAGCTGTTAAATGTATTATCTAGTTGTGGTTTTTGCTCACTTGTTTTATATGTAAAAGCATTATTAAAAACCAGGTTTTCATGCTGCAAAACAGTGAATTGAGTGTAAAGGTAACACTACAGGAAGAGTTTTAGTAACATTACTTGGTGTAAAATTAATTACAAATTTTACTCTATGAGAGCTAATTTTTCACTAGAGATTAGTGTATGAATAACACAGTATAGAGTAACATGACACTACTAGTAGTGTTAAGTTGATTTAACACTATGCGGTGTTACTCAGTGTTAAATTTTTACTCTATTTAGAGTTAAATTTACTCTAAAATTTTAACACTATAGAAAGAGTTGATTTAACACCAATTCTGAATGGCACCAAATAGACTCGGAAACAGTGTTAAATTTAACTCTTTAAGTGTTAGTTTGACACTGCAAATTTTACTGTGTACATTTAAGCTATATAGTTCCCTCTGTGATAACTCTGCTATGAATGCCTCTTATTAACTTTTATGCTTTTACAACCCACTATGAGCAAACACTCAGCAACAGTGGGAAGGAAAAACTCCCTTCTTGAAGGAAAAAACCTCTGGTAGAACCAGGAAATCTGTCTAAACTAGTTGGGGGTTAGAGCAACAGATGCAAGTCTTCAGATCATTTGCAGTGTGACTGTCTTTGTGCACACTTTAACCTGATTCAGTTTTCTTATTTGTCAAAATGCACCATGGGTAAAAACAAAACAAAACAACAAAACAAAACAAAATAGTAATGAAGGAGAATCCTCAGCAAAGATGAATTAAACAAGTTTTATTTTGATCAAATTTTACTTTAAGTAAAACACATCTTTATTTGATGACATTGAAGTCATCAAATAAAGACAGTTTTGATGGAGCTCCTGACCCAGCCCAAGCTCTCTATGAAGACGAGGAAAAACTCCCCAGGGGGCCAGATCGATGGGAAGAAACCTCGGGAAAGCCCATTCAAAGAGAGATCCCCTTTCCTGGGATGGCTGGGGGGGTTACAGGAACTCCAAAAAAGCTAAATTTTTATTAATTTTCTTTTTAAGATTGACCCACTCTATCTATTCCTGTCCAACAGAAAAAAGAAAGGAAGTTACTACAATGTATCACACTTGCATGATAAGGTGTGAATTGTGTGTTTGTGTGTGTTATCTTAGCCAGGGGTGAAGCTGGAGCTCCTCCAGTGTTGGGCGCTTCTCCGGGGCTAAAGCTAAACATGCGTCCAAGAAATTCCGGCATTCTTGAAAGAAAGAAAAGATCAAAAAGATGAAGATGATAGTTCTAGTGATCCAAGGCAGCAGTGAATCTGGAAGTGTGAAGTTTTCTTACCTGTGGACAGACGCTTTTTGATGCTCAGTTGCTTTGTGAGGAACCTCGCGGTACTAAAGTATCGTGCATGAAGCGCTTCATACAACACCACTCCCATTTGCCACACCGTGGTGGGTCCACACCTGTAGCAGCTCCTAAT
Source organism: Copadichromis virginalis (assembly GCF_057382275.1). NCBI lineage: Eukaryota > Metazoa > Chordata > Actinopteri > Cichliformes > Cichlidae > Copadichromis > Copadichromis virginalis. The sequence goes on from NC_140634.1 coordinate 23,031,829, forward strand.
GTACCACTCGGGAGGGATGTGAAGAGGAGTGCCTAACAAACAGACACAATTACAATTTCTTCTAAAACAAAAGACACAAATTGTTACATCTGTGAAAAGCAGGAGCAGAATATGTTACCATAGAAGATGCGATACAGAGATCGCTGTTTAACAAAGCAGCTCAGTCCAAAGTCAATGATGCGAACTCGAGGCACATCTGAGCCGGTCTCAATCAGAATGTTTTGTCCCTTGATGTCCCGATGAAAGATGTGTTTCTCCTCAAGTTCCTTTACAGCATCAACTAGTTGCTTCAGAATGACCTGGAAAAGATGAAAAACACAATAATGAGTTAATGCTTTTCTGCCTTGATTGAATGCTGTACAGTCTAAGGCTCTTCCAGTCAACTTACCTTGGCCGTGTCCTCTGTTAAAGTTCTTCCATTTTCTGCTTTGTATTTTTGCAGGTCCACAGCGGGGACAGGTCTCTCCAGCACCAGGATCAGCTCTTTGCCAAGGTCGAACCACTCCAGCAAGGACACAGGTGCTGATATTCCCACTGACCCTTCTGCTTCACCTGCAAGTTTAAGCATAATGGCCACTTCCACCGAGAGCATCTTCCCATTTTCATCCTGAAATATTACAACAAAGTGGATGATGAGGAACGCCGCATTCAATCCAGTAATGTGAAACTAATTCAAGTGTTGGACGCTTACCGCCACTTTGCAGTAGACTTTATTTTTGGGAATGTGTTTGATGGCAACCTAGAAGACACAGAGCATTGGTGAGCATTTCCTCAGTATGACATAATGAAAGGTGGAAACACAGCAGACGTCTCAGTTTACGATATTATCCATTATCTGCGTCACTGCCTGTCTTACTACCATCATCTGAACACTTACTGGAAAACGATCTTCTATCCGGTAGCCAGCAAACACTGCTCCGCAGCCTCCTTCTCCGAGCTGGTGCTCCTCCACATATCTGGCTTGGAATTCACCTGAACAGACAAAACAGCAAATCTGGTTTTATTACAGCTGTGACACAAATTACTCTCCTCTGTAGCCTAAATGTTCCTTCTGCCCTTCCCCTGAATATAAAACCCAAGCTGCTTGCTACTTACGTTTTTGGTCTGCCACTGATTTTTTGCCCTGGTCCACATTCCTTTTTTTTTTCTTGAGTGGCTCTCTGTTGTCTCCCGCGGCCTTTCTTTTGCCATTTTTTGCGCACTCCTGTTTGTTGTTCAAGTCTGGAGATGTGGAAAACACCAAAAGCACATCAGCTCACTGGATGATAGACACAAACACTAAACACCAATATCTTAAACCTAGCAACCACACTTAATCTACCCCCTTATTCAACTAATTAGCCTACCTTTACCAGAGTCCAACGAGAAGGATGCTTGCTCCTCGTCACCGCTCATATGGTCGAGAAGTTTAGCCTTCTTTGCTTTCTTTGTTGTGCCCTCTTCATCTTGCACAACCTTGCGCTTCACTCCTTTGACCACATCTGAGCTGGTGGAAGGACCAGCCTGCTCAGCGACCCTCCTCCTTTTTATTGGGGTCTTCTTTTCAGGACTGGCCTTTCTTTTAGCAGTCCTGCTCTTACAATCTATAAACGACAACAACACAGTGGTGAAAAAGAGTCTCCGACATCAGGACTGGAAGCAGTTTGATGGCAAAGAATTTGAAATTGCTTTTGCTTAAATTATCACAAGTTTATTCTTGGGATAAAAAAAAAACTGACCAGTGCGAATTGATACTAGGTTCACTAAGTCTTAGATCTTGATGACACTTGTTGGTCTGTTTTTACTGTTGAGTCCAAGAATAAACTTATTACATTATTTTACCAAAAGACCGGTAAGCTTTCTTTGATTAGACATCTTGTATTAAAGCTATTTTCAATCAAACATATGAATCAAATACTCTAAAAATGATTCACATAGTGTCAACATTTCTAGGATTTGGATTTTACCAGGATTTTATTTTATTATTTTACTTACCTTGATCTCCTGAATCTTTCTTATCAGCTGGAGTGGTCATTTTTCTTGTTTCCTTTTTCATTGTAATTTTGGAGAACTTTTAAAATCGAAAATGTAAACCGTAATGAGTTAAGATTGAGTTAATATTCCTTCAAATGTGCACCTTTCAAATGCTTGACTTTTCTAACTGAATTCTGTAAGTGAGCTTTATAAGTAAACTCTGGAAACTACGGCAACACAACATAGAATCTTGCCTTTCAGTGACTTCACTGACTGCCAGCAGTTCAAAGTAGTTTACAGAAAAACACTCTGGCAAACAAAGCCATAATATTTCATATAATTCAATCATTTCATATCAGTTAAACAGTTTCTTTCATTATCGTTCATCGTTTGTATAAAGACCTCATGTATGGATGACAGTATGAAGATTTGTGGTTGACCACACACTAATACAGGGAGTGCAGAATTATTAGGCAAGTTGTATTTTTGAGGAATAATTTTATTATTGAACAACAACCATGTTCTCAATGAACCCAAAAAACTCATTAATATCAAAGCTGAATGTTTTTGGAAGTAGTTTTTAGTTTGTTTTTAGTTTTAGCTATTTTAGGGGGATATCTGTGTGTGCAGGTGACTATTACTGTGCATAATTATTAGGCAACGTAACAAAAAACAAATATATACCCATTTCAATTATTTATTTTTACCAGTGAAACCAATATAACATCTCCACATTCACAAATATACATTTCTGACATTCAAAAACAAAAACAAAACAAATCAGTGACCAATATAGCCACCTTTCTTTGCAAGGACACTCAAAATCAAATCAAATCAAATCACTTTTATTGTCACATCACATGTGCAGGTACATTGGTACAGCACATGTGAGTGAAATTCTTGTGTGCGAGCTTCACAAGCAACAGAGTTGTGCAAAATACAATAATGTAAACAAGCAAAATACAAGAATGGCTACATCTGAAACTAATAAATATATGTACAATATATAATAGTATATGCATTTCTGGATGTGTATACTAAATATTTTTCTACGTGTGTGTGTGTGTGTGTGTGTGTGTGTGTGTACACATATTTTACAAATTAAATAGAGTAAACAATAAATAAAATATATAAAATAAAATATACAGAGTGAGACATGTGCAAAACAGTGGCGTTACTGTACAGTATGGAGTGCATAATGTTAAAGTTCCAGTAGTGCAGTAGTGAAGCTGAGGTGTCTATGAAGTGTTCAGCAGTCTGATGGCCTGATGGAAAAAGCTGTCTCTCAGTCTGCTGGTACGGGACCGGATGCTGCAGAACCTCCTTCCTGATGGAAGTAGTCTGAACAAAAGCCTGCCATCCATGGATTCTGTCAGTGTTTTGATCTGTTCACCATCAACATTGCGTGCAGCAGCAACCACAGCCTCCCAGACACTGTTCAGAGAGGTGTACTGTTTTCCCTCCTTGTAAATCTCACATTTGATGATGGACCACAGGTTCTCAATGGGGTTCAGATCAGGTGAACAAGGTGGCCATATCATTAGTTTTTCTTCTTTTATACCCTTTCTTGCCAGCCACGCTGTGGAGTACTTGGACGCGTGTGATGGAGCATTGTCCTGCATGAAAATCATGTTTTTCTTGAAGGATGCAGACTTCTTCCTGTACCACTGCTTGAAGAAGGTGTCTTCCAGAAACTGGCAGTAGGACTGGGAGTTGAGCTCGACTCCATCCTCAACCCGAAAAGGCCCCACAAGCTCATCTTTGATGATACCAGCCCAAACCAGTACTCCACCTCCACCTTGCTGGCGTCTGAGTCGGACTGGAGCTCTCTGCCCTTTACCAATCCAGCCACGGGCCCATCCATGTGGCCCATCAAGACTCACTCTCATTTCATCAGTCCATAAAACCTTAGAAAAACCAGTCTTGAGATATTTCTTGGCCCAGTCTTGACGTTTCAGCTTGTGTGTCTTGTTCAGTGGTGGTCGTCTTTCAGCCTTTCTTACCTTGGCCATGTCTCTGAGTATTGCACACCTTGTGCTTTTGGGCACTCCAGTGATGTTGCAGCTCTGAAATATGGCCAAACTGGTGGCAAGTGGCATCTTGGCAGCTGCACGCTTGACTTTTCTCAGTTCATGGGCAGTTATTTTGTGCCTTGGTTTTTCCACACGCTTCTTGCGACCCTGTTGACTATTTTGAATACATACAGTGTAAGAAATAACAATGCAAGGCTGTTTTACCGGTATTTATGGGACTGGTTTAATATTCACATTTTCTGTTTACAGTAGTTCAATGAAGAGCACTGACTATAAGAAATTACTGTCTACAGGAAGCATGCTGCTTAAAGCAAAACTGGGAGGTGTGCAGAAATTTGCTAGAGTATCTGAGCCAAGCCTTAAGGAATTTTGATTGCCGGTAAGAAACCAACATGGTATAAAAAAGGTGTTCAATGTGCTTTAAGTTCTTTTTGTTATTTAGTCTCTTCAAACTGCATTTTATGATTAATTGAAAATGATCTACGTTTTGGAATCATCTTAGCTACGAATGTATATTTAGTGGAAAAACTGTATAATGTGAGTGTAACTCCTAATCTACCACTTATCAAGCATGTTACTGGCGCTTAATAATTTAGTTTTTATTTGTTTGAGTCACTTTTGAAAAAGCTAAGCAGAAGTTATTTGGAGACGACAGTGACTGCCGTTGGTTGAAAAGAGAGGTAAAAAAAACTTCAGTGGTGTTGCACACCATTTTATATTATTTTTTAAAGTCATTATTCAATACGTTGTTATTGTTAACCCTTTAAAGCGTCAGAGCTGCACGCTCCGTTTTGTGTAACTATTTTTAAATCCCTGTAGAACCTGAACCGTGTAAGCTAGCGCAAAAAATTTTTTTGCATATGAAACCAGAGGAGTTGTACTTACATCTTATGCCATCAGCTTGTCCTCGGTCACGTTTTCCTTCCACATATAGCTTTGCAAAAACTGCATAAAAAGCGCTTGCAGGAACAAAAACATAATATTCCAGAAACACGCTTTGCCGATCCGATCAGCTGTTCGTAACACTTCCCACAGTGAAACAGACGTCAGCACGAATTATAGCATGTCCGCCATTTCCTGCCCAAAACCGGAAGTGACGTCATTTTCGTGGAAAATGTCGTTTTTTACTTATAGGCCTTAAAAGCTTATACTGGTGTTTTTATAAGTCACGTTTGACTTTTCTGAATAGTTTCTGCTTAGAACTCAAACTTCACTGCTGGAAATAGTTTATTTTGATGCACCTGCTGTTTTCTTTGCGAATTTGCATCATAGGATTGTTTTTTCGTTTTTCCTGCAGTATATAAAAATTGGTGTATCTCCAAAATAAAACTATGAAGACACTCAAAATAAATTTCCTGTTGTTGTAAACTATTTTTTGCAACTTTTTTGTATTTAAAGTTTTGAGGGATAAACCTCTTAAATTTCTCCAAGTAGAAATGTATGTAAAAAACAAAACAAAAACGATTTTCAATTTTTTTGTAGTTTATTGCACTTTTTTGCAATTAATGTAGTTACTATGGACTTAATGCATACATATTATTAAAATATGGGCTATAACAGTTGTATAGCAACTTGAAATGCTCCTACAAATGGCACTACAACATGTAAAAAAATAACATAAGCTCTTGGTTCTATAGTAGGTCGTAAGGGTTAAATAAATATCGTCAAATAATCGAGAGCTCAATTTCAGTGAAAATAATCATGATTATCATTTTTGCCATAATCGAGCAGCCCTAATGTCATGTAATCTTTTTGTTTACTCAAACTTGTGTGCTTGTTTCCAGCATTTGCAAAGTTTGGTGTGCCAGCTGTAACAAAAGGAGTGAAAGTTTTTGATAGTTCAGGGACTGAGTTGGATGATGATATATTTGAGGATATAGTAACAGATCCCTCAACTGGGGTATTAACCATCAAATATGAAAAAGGTTTGTTTGAGTGATGTGTGTTTCACTGGATGTCATTTTTTAATATCATTATTACATTGTTTATTAAAAAGAGTTTATAAAATGTGTCTATAGAGGGACCATGTAAACTCATTTGTTTTGCTCCTGTTTTTGAGGTCTGGAAACAGCTGCTGCAGAAGTGTCTCCTGAGCAGTCCCAGTTATCATTGCCACATTCATCAGATTCACAGGATATGGTCATCCTTTCAGACAGCCCTTTGAGGAAACATCAGAAGCTGGATGCAGAAGTTAAGCAAGTAAGAGTTAGCAGATTTCCACATTCTTCTAACAGTGTCATTTTTGTTTGTAGTTTAAGTGCTCTGAACTGCAGTGGTTATATCAACATGTAGAATGTTTTTTTTTATTGTGTTTTCCAGTTGGTGGAATCGATTCTCACCAGCAAACCTGGTGGAGAACGTATAATAAATGAATACAATCGGACCAAGTCCCTGGTGGATGAAACCAGAAGAAAAACATACTGGTCAACATACTTGACAGAAAAAAATGGGTAATCTATTTCTGGCCCTGTGATTTTACTATCATTTTCAAATTATTTTAAATCTCTATGAATTCCAGGGAAGCTGACTAGTTCTTTTCCTTTTGATCTTGCAGTACATCACCACCACGACAGGTAAAAGAAATGTATGCCAGAGGAATTGTAACCTTTTTCTCTTACCTCAGTGGCCTGTACTCCAAAAATGGCTATGTAGGTAGCCCATAGTAATAACTGATACAACCAAAATCACGTTTAAACATTTTAAATCCGGGCAGCACGGTGGCACGGTGGTTAGCACTGTTGCCGCACAGCAAGAAGGTCCTGAGTTCAATTCCAACACCAGGCCAGGGTCTTTCTGTGTGGAGTTTGCATGTTCTCCCCGTGTTTGCGTGGGTTCCCTCCGGGTACTCCGGCTTCCTCCCACCGTCCAAAGACATGCAGCTTGTGGGGATAGGTTAATCGGATAATCCAAATTGTCACTAGGTGTGAATGTGAGTGCGAATGGTTGTCTGTCCCTGTGTGTTGGCCCTGCGACAGACTGGCGACCTGTCCAGGGTGTACCCTGCCTCTCGCCCTATGACAGCTGGGATAGGCTCCAGCGCCCCCCGCGACCCTGAAAAGGATAAGCGGAAGCGAATGGATGGATGGACATTTTAAATCCTGCTAAAATGTATGTTCTTATCAACTCTTCATTGTTACATAACTTATTTTGTTTATTCATTTATCAGTGTCTGTACATGTCACTCTCCAAGGAACATTATTATGATGGCGAGGGTAGCACCGGGTACTTGGCCTGGAGGATTAAAGCCATACAGAGATGCACTGCTAAAGGGAGGCGATTATCATCTGGAGGTAACATTTATAATTCAGTGGAAATACATAATACAGTTCCACATTGTGGTTCTTTATTAATAATGGTTATTAAATGTTGTTATTAGTTTTGATAAAGCTGTATTTCATATTGTCTAGCACCAGGAGATGGATCATCGAGTGAAGACCAGTGTGGTGGACCAACTGTCAGACGAGAGTTGCAGTTTGTTACAGAGAAGTTACTGAGTGAGGATGAGTGCAAGGATACAATCTCTCTGATGAAACATTCAGCTGATGAAGACACAGTCAAGAAGAAGATGAAGTTGACATTTGTTTATCGACACAACATGGTCCTTGGCCTCCTGCTGTCAAGCAACATACTGTCTGTTTTTCCACGTTTCAAAGATATCAAAGGCTTGGTGAATATTTGTCATTACTTTGACAATGTAAACACACTTTAATATTTTGTAGATAGCAGATATAATTCTCTATCCCTGTTACAGATCGAACAGGATTTTGTACTGATGTTTGGTGAGGATGTATCAGGCAGGTTGCTGGAGAGGTGGCCAACAACATTCAAAAGAAAGATTATCCAACAAGGCAGAAAGCTTCCTTCTACCAGTGACCTGGAAGAACTCTTGCTGGCAGCTGACTCACCTGAGGATGCCACTGAAGTTAATTGGTGAGCTGTTGTTTCTTTGATTAGCACATTCATAGCATATATAATGTTTGTCACAGAACAGTTATCCTTTTTGTCTTTTGGGTCTACTCAAACATTTTATCAATGCATTGAAATATGTTGTTGATGATGACTCAACTTCATTAAAAACAAATAATTTTTGCAGGCTGGGACAGTGACCTCTCAGCAATTCTATTGCTATTACATCTGATTCCACCATCTGGTCAGGGTCGGAAGAGACCAGGAAAGGTGTCAGCTTCTCAAGCAGAAAGGCGTCTTGTGGTCTTCAAGAAGGTTTGTGTTTCTTTTCTATTTTTATGTTATGAATTACCAGTTTAAGAAACACTTGATTCTTATTGCCTGTCTGTATTTGTCTTTTCAGACTGGAACAAATATCCAAGAGCACCTTGATTCCATCACCACCAGCACTCAACCCTACCTCCTGGCTGTTGGGGTGAAAAAGAATGACATCCACCGGTTCTTCATTATTCTTGACAAGAATGCCATGCCATGCAAGTCTACCTCTTCACTTGGTACTGTTGATGAACTGTTTAAAGCACATTTTGTGTTTGGCACATCTTACAAACACTATGCTTCACAACATGTACATGTTCATCCAGACCACAGGTTTTAGAAAATATTTAAATACCAAACACCTTAACTATTTTGACCAGCAGGCTGACACTGATGTTAATCTACAGCCTGATGTGGCAGTTAAAGAAGTTAGCACTACAGGGGAGGTGATGTCAACTAATGTAGAAGAAACACCCACAACATCTGAAAAGGTCAAATAAGAGCACTTTGGATAGGTGTGCCTCTGCTGTTGCACAGCTCAGGGCAGCTGGATTAAGCCAATCTACTGTGAGTAGTTTTGTCTCCTCAATGGAGGAAGTGTTTTTTGAGATTCATACTCAGGCTAAAGATGCAGCCTTACAGAGCGTACCTTTACAGTACACCACAAGTAAAAATAAATATAATAGTAATAAAATAAAGCATTGGGAGTCCTTTAGCCTGGAAAGATTAGCTTTAGGACCAGGAAAGATGGTGACACTTGGAGAGCTGGAAGAAGGTCCAGAATTTGCTTGGAGGTGTGTTGTCTACCAGTTTGTTTTCAGCTAAGTGGATAATAACACACAGTACAGAGTACCGCCCTGACTTTATCATCTGTACAGATGTAGTGTCTGAGATTCTGCTTTTTTGTAAGATCAAAAGTATTGTTGTGAAAGATGACATTGTGTTGCTCTGCGGAAAACTGATGGAAACCCTGTGTTTTGATGACCATCATCATGCATTTAGGGTCAGACTGCATCCCAATATGGTGCTGAAGGTGTTGAACATAAATGAGCTGTGTTGCTTCTTCAAATCAAATATGGCATTTCAGATTCCTCCCTGTATATTGCCGTTTTATGCCGAACTAAATTCATTGTTTTAAAGTGTTTTATACACTACATGAGATGTTTTTATATTTTGAGCCTGACATAAAAATAAAGCTGTTAAATGTATTATCTAGTTGTGGTTTTTGCTCACTTGTTTTATATGTAAAAGCATTATTAAAAACCAGGTTTTCATGCTGCAAAACAGTGAATTGAGTGTAAAGGTAACACTACAGGAAGAGTTTTAGTAACATTACTTGGTGTAAAATTAATTACAAATTTTACTCTATGAGAGCTAATTTTTCACTAGAGATTAGTGTATGAATAACACAGTATAGAGTAACATGACACTACTAGTAGTGTTAAGTTGATTTAACACTATGCGGTGTTACTCAGTGTTAAATTTTTACTCTATTTAGAGTTAAATTTACTCTAAAATTTTAACACTATAGAAAGAGTTGATTTAACACCAATTCTGAATGGCACCAAATAGACTCGGAAACAGTGTTAAATTTAACTCTTTAAGTGTTAGTTTGACACTGCAAATTTTACTGTGTACATTTAAGCTATATAGTTCCCTCTGTGATAATTCTGCTATGAATGCCTCTTATTAACTTTTATGCTTTTACAACCCACTATGAGCAAACACTCAGCAACAGTGGGAAGGAAAAACTCCCTTCTTGAAGGAAAAAACCTCTGGTAGAACCAGGAAATCTGTCTAAACTAGTTGGGGGTTAGAGCAACAGATGCAAGTCTTCAGATCATTTGCAGTGTGACTGTCTTTGTGCACACTTTAACCTGATTCAGTTTTCTTATTTGTCAAAATGCACCATGGGTAAAAACAAAACAACAAAACAAAACAAAATAGTAATGAAGGAGAATCCTCAGCAAAGATGAATTAAACAAGTTTTATTTTGATCAAATTTTACTTTAAGTAAAACACATCTTTATTTGATGACATTGAAGTCATCAAATAAAGACAGTTTTGATGGAGCTCCTGACCCAGCCCAAGCTCTCTATGAAGACGAGGAAAAACTCCCCAGGGGGCCAGATCGATGGGAAGAAACCTCGGGAAAGCCCATTCAAAGAGAGATCCCCTTTCCTGGGATGGCTGGGGGGGTTACAGGAACTCCAAAAAAGCTAAATTTTTATTTATTTTCTTTTTAAGATTGACCCACTCTATCTATTCCTGTCCAACAGAAAAAAGAAAGGAAGTTACTACAATGTATCACACTTGCATGATAAGGTGTGAATTGTGTGTTTGTGTGTGTTATCTTAGCCAGGGGTGAAGCTGGAGCTCCTCCAGTGTTGGGCGCTTCTCCGGGGCTAAAGCTAAACATGCGTCCAAGAAATTCCGGCATTCTTGAAAGAAAGAAAAGATCAAAAAGATGAAGATGATAGTTCTAGTGATCCAAGGCAGCAGTGAATCTGGAAGTGTGAAGTTTTCTTACCTGTGGACAGACGCTTTTTGATGCTCAGTTGCTTTGTGAGGAACCTCGCGGTACTAAAGTATCGTGCATGAAGCGCTTCATACAACACCACTCCCATTTGCCACACCGTGGTGGGTCCACACCTGTAGCAGCTCCTAATGTACCACTCGGGAGGGATGTGAAGAGGAGTGCCTAACAAACAGACACAATTACAATTTCTTCTAAAACAAAAGACACAAATTGTTACATCTGTGAAAAGCAAGAGCAGAATATGTTACCATAGAAGATGCGATACAGAGATCGCTGTTTAACAAAGCAGCTCAGTCCAAAGTCAATGATGCGAACTCGAGGCACATCTGAGCCGGTCTCAATCAGAATGTTTTGTCCCTTGATGTCCCGATGAAAGATGTGTTTCTCCTCAAGTTCCTTTACAGCATCAACTAGTTGCTTCAGAATGACCTGGAAAAGATGAAAAACACAATAATGAGTTAATGCTTTTCTGCCTTGATTGAATGCTGTACAGTCTAAGGCTCTTCCAGTCAACTTACCTTGGCCGTGTCCTCTGTTAAAGTTCTTCCATTTTCTGCTTTGTATTTTTGCAGGTCCACAGCAGGGACAGGTCTCTCCAGCACCAGGATCAGCTCTTTGCCAAGGTCGAACCACTCCAGCAAGGACACAGGTGCTGATATTCCCACTGACCCTTCTGCTTCACCTGCAAGTTTAAGCATAATGGCCACTTCCACCGAGAGCATCTTCCCATTTTCATCCTGAAATATTACAACAAAGTGGATGATGAGGAACGCCGCATTCAATCCAGTAATGTGAAACTAATTCAAGTGTTGGACGCTTACCGCCACTTTGCAGTAGACTTTATTTTTGGGAATGTGTTTGATGGCAACCTAGAAGACACAGAGCATTGGTGAGCATTTCCTCAGTATGACATAATGAAAGGTGGAAACACAGCAGACGTCTCAGTTTACGATATTATCCATTATCTGCGTCACTGCCTGTGTTACTACCATCATCTGAACACTTACTGGAAAACGATCTTCTATCCGGTAGCCAGCAAACACTGCTCCGCAGCCTCCTTCTCCGAGCTGGTGCTCCTCCACATATCTGGCTTGGAATTCACCTGAACAGACAAAACAGCAAATCTGGTTTTATTACAGCTGTGACACAAATTACTCTCCTCTGTAGCCTAAATGTTCCTTCTGCCCTTCCCCTGAATATAAAACCCAAGCTGCTTGCTACTTACGTTTTTGGTCTGCCACTGATTTTTTGCCCTGGTCCACATTCCTTTTTTTTTTCTTGGGTGGCTCTCTGTTGTCTCCCGTGGCCTTTCTTTTGCCATTTTTTGCGCACTCCTGTTTGTTGTTCAAGTCTGGAGATGTGGAAAACACCAAAAGCACATCAGCTCACTGGATGATAGACACAAACACTAAACACCAATATCTTAAACCTAGCAACTACACTTAATCTACCCCCTTATTCAACTAATTAGCCTACCTTTACCAGAGTCCAACGAGAAGGATGCTTGCTCCTCGTCACCGCTCATATGGTCGAGAAGTTTAGCCTTCTTTGCTTTCTTTGTTGTGCTCTCTTCATCTTGCACAACCTTGCGCTTCACACCTTTGACCACATCTGAGCTGGTGGAAGGACCAGCCTGCTCAGCGACCCTCCTCCTTTTTATTGGGGTCTTCTTTTCAGGACTGGCCTTTCTTTTAGCAGTCCTGCTCTTACAATCTATAAACGACAACAACACAGTGGTGAAAAAGAGTCCCCGACATCAGGACTGAAAGCAGTTTGATGGCAAAGAATTTGAAATTGCTTTTGCTTAAATTATCACAAGTTTATTCTTGGGATAAAAAAAAACTGACCAGTGCGAATTGATACTAGGTTCACTAAGTCTTAGATCTTGATGACACTTGTTGGTCTGTTTTTACTGTTGAGTCCAAGAATAAACTTATTACATTATTTTACCATCTTGTATTAAAGCTATTTTCAATCAAACATATGATTCAAATACTCTAAAAATGATTCACACGGTGTCAACATTTCTAGGATTTGGATTTTACCAGGATTTTATTTTATTATTTTACTTACCTTGATCTCCTGAATCTTTCTTATCAGCTGGAGTGGTCATTTTTCTTGTTTCCTTTTTCATTGTAATTTTGGAGAACTTTTAAAATCGAAAATGTAAACCGTAATGAGTTAAGATTGAGTTAATATTCCTTCAAATGTGCACCTTTCAAATCCTTGACTTTTCTAACTGAATTCTGTAAGTGAGCTTTATAAGTAAACTCTGGAAACTACGGCAACACAACATAGAATCTTGCCTTTCAGTGACTTCACTGACTGCCAGCAGTTCAAAGTAGTTTACAGAAAAACACTCTGGCAAACAAAGCCATAATATTTCATATAATTCAATCATTTCATATCAGTTAAACAGTTTCTTTCATTATCGTTCATCGTTTGTATAAAGACCTCATGTATGGATGACAGTATGAAGATTTGTGGTTGACCACACACTAATACAGGGAGTGCAGAATTATTAGGCAAGTTGTATTTTTGAGGAATAATTTTATTATTGAACAACAACCATGTTCTCAATGAACCCAAAAAACTCATTAATATCAAAGCTGAATGTTTTTGGAAGTAGTTTTTAGTTTGTTTTTAGTTTGAGCTATTTTAGGGGGATAACTGTGTGTGCAGGTGACTATTACTGTGCATAATTATTAGGCAACGTAACAAAAAACAAATAAATACCCATTTCAATTATTTATTTTTACCAGTGACACCAATATAACATCTCCACATTCACAAATATACATTTCTGACATTCAAAAACAAAACAAAAACAAATCAGCGACCAATATAGCCACCTTTCTTTGCAAGGACACTCAAAAGCCTGCCATCCATGGATTCTGTCAGTGTTTTGATCTGTTCACCATCAACATTGCGTGCAGCAGCAACCACAGCCTCCCAGACACTGTTCAGAGAGGTGTACTGTTTTCCCTCCTTGTAAATCTCACATTTGATGATGGACCACAGGTTCTCAATGGGGTTCAGATCAGGTGAACAAGGTGGCCATGTCATTAGTTTTTCTTCTTTTATACCCTTTCTTGCCAGCCACGCTGTGGAGTACTTGGACGCGTGTGATGGAGCATTGTCCTGCATGAAAATCATGTTTTTCTTGAAGGATGCAGACTTCTTCCTGTACCACTGCTTGAAGAAGGTGTCTTCCAGAAACTGGCAGTAGGACTGGGAGTTGAGCTCGACTCCATCCTCAACCCGAAAAGGCCCCACAAGCTCATCTTTGATGATACCAGCCCAAACCAGTACTCCACCTCCACCTTGCTGGCGTCTGAGTCGGACTGGAGCTCTCTGCCCTTTACCAATCCAGCCACGGGCCCATCCATGTGGCCCATCAAGACTCACTCTCATTTCATCAGTCCATAAAACCTTAGAAAAACCAGTCTTGAGATATTTCTTGGCCCAGTCTTGACGTTTCAGCTTGTGTGTCTTGTTCAGTGGTGGTCGTCTTTCAGCCTTTCTTACCTTGGCCATGTCTCTGAGTATTGCACACCTTGTGCTTTTGGGCACTCCAGTGATGTTGCAGCTCTGAAATATGGCCAAACTGGTGGCAAGTGGCATCTTGGCAGCTGCACGCTTGACTTTTCTCAGTTCATGGGCAGTTATTTTGCGCCTTGGTTTTTCCACACGCTTCTTGCGACCCTGTTGACTATTTTGAATGAAACGCTTGATTGTTCGATGATCACGCTTCAGAAGCTTTGCAATTCTGAGACTGCTGCATCCCTCTGCAAGATATCTCACTATTTTTGACTTTTCTGAGCCTGTCAAGTCCTTCTTTTGACCCATTTTGCCAAAGGAAAGGAAGTTGCCTAATAATTATGCACACCTGATATAGGGTGTTGATGTCATTAGACCACACCCCTTCTCATTACAGAGATGCACATCACCTAATATGCTTAATTGGTAGTAGGCTTTCGAGCCTATACAGCTTGGAGTAAGACAACATGCATGAAGAGGATGATGTGGACAAAATACTCATTTGCCTAATAATTCTGCACTCCCTGTAAACACGGTGTCAGCTACATTGTCATCTGATTTAAAGTATTTATTATGTACATTTAACTGTCATGGTACGGAGTCTGTGACCCAGTGTTTTGTGTTTGTTCATTTATATTCATTGATTATTCTTATGTATGATTTTGGTTCTCTTTATCGTTTTCTTCTTGTGTTATATTCTTAGGCTTTAGGTTTCTGTTACTTTGCCTTGCCCCTGTGTCCCACATGTCATGTCTAGTCACTCTTGTTTCCATGTTCCCCAATTTCTCCCCAGTCAGTTATGTCTCTGTGTCAACTCTGTGTCTTTGTAAAAGTCTCTTGTTTGCTGTTTTACTTTGATAGTCATGTGTGCTATGTTAGTGTCATGTCTGTGAAGGTTCTCAGTCATCTAGGTCATCGTAGTCTAAGGAGTTTGGAAAGAAAGCGTCTGGACTTGAAGTTGCTTGAAGATGTTTCACCTTCTCGGATGAAAAGAACTTAAACTTTGCTTGAACATCTTCAAGCAACTTAAAGAAGTTCAGACGTTTTCTTTCTAAGCTCCTTAGACTATGTTAGTGTTTTCAGTTTTCCTTCCCCATGTTCTTGTTGTTTGTGATTTCTCGCAGCTGTGCTCTCATCCTGTGTCTTATTCCCTCATTTATCCCTCTGTGTATTTAAGCCCATTGTTTTCCTCTGTTTGCTGTTGGGTTGTCTGTGTATCATCCATGACAATTAAACTAAATAGCAAATGCAACTACAATTTCAATGAGATTCATTCCTGGCATACTGCGGTGGCTGAAAGTAGACACCAAGCATTATCACTGTAACTGATGTAAATATTGGACTTGGAGGGGATTCATCTGATAGACTGATGCAAACATTACTGTGAGGAAAATTTTGAATTTCCCAATTTTCTTTTTTTCTGAAAGAAAGAAAGTTGGTTACTGTATCACATTTGTATGGCAAGATGTGAATTCAGTATGCATGTGTGTTTGTGTCAGAGAGGAGTTTATCTGAGCCAGGAGGTCCTCCAGCATTGGGTACTTCTCCAGGACTTTGTTAAAACTTGTTTTCAAGACGTCTAAAATGAAAGAAGGACAAGAGATATCGAGATGATAATTCCAGTGAGCCAAGCGATCACACTGATTTTCTGCAAAATTTTCTTTTTGAGAGTCACTCGGCTGGGCAGGGGGTATAACATCTGCAATGCAGCAACATCTGCTCTCTGGGCCTGTGTGAGAGTGTTATCTCAATGGCGGGAATGAGGATGTTGGAATTTGGCATCTCAGGCACCAACTCTTTAAGTTATTTTCACTTTGTAGAAAGTTAAAGCACAGAAAAGAAAAACAGATACATTAGAGCGTGAGATACTTTGACCTGAGGTGCGCGCGTGCGTGTGACTGTGCACGCGTGCGCGGGTCTAGGCTTTCTATCGGATTCAATCAGGATATAAAGCGAAAAGGCACTACCGTAAAGACTGGTGTAAAAGCGCAAGGAAATTTATGCGGCGGAACGCGCGTATGCACAAAATGCAACACAAAAACTGACGCGCGTGGTTTTATTCGCGCGTCAAACGCGCTACACTGACGCGCGTTTCACGCGTTTTCGCGACGCAAATCTGCTTCCGAATTTTCGCGGGACCCGCAATCGCGCGTCATCGCGCCTTTCCATTGACTTTACATGTAAACCTGACGCTCTATTCGCGTCCATCGCGTTCGGTGTGAACACACCGTAAGAGGCGGCTGGCTTGACCGCGGCTCACTTTACCGCGGTAGGAAACGCTGTGTGGTAAAGTCCTAAAAATGGAACATGTAATGATCACCGTGACGCAAACCGTAAATTTTATCTGAGATCAAGGTTTAAATCACCGTCAATTTCAGTCTTTTGTGTGGGAAATAGATTCAGAGTTTGCCGACATGCCATCATACAGAGGTCCGTTGGCTGAGTTGGGGAAAAATTCTCAATAGGGTTTTTGAACTCAGCAAGGAAATCTGTCAGTTCATGGGCATGGCATGATGCGATGAAGGCATTTCAAGTGAAGCTATCACAAATGCACCAGTGCAACCTGCCTCACTTTCCCTGTTGCCAAGTAATGTTGAACCAAGTCAGCGCAACAGTGTTCACAAATGTGCACTTTGCTGATAAACTGAGCGCACTGAGTTCGCGTGGCGCTTTGGTGACTTTGAAGCACAAAATGAGAATTTCGAGCTGCTTCACAATCCATTTACAGTTGACGTGGAAACTGCACCTGTGCAGATTCAGATGGAGCTGCATTCTAATGGGACACTCAAGGGAAAGCACGACACTGAATGGTCTTCAGAGTTTATTAGTTCTATTCCTGAAGCAATGCCCCAGCTCTGTCTGCATGCGGCTCGAACCTTGTATATGTTTTCATTTATTTTTTCTGGGGTTTTGGCAGCATGTTCATATTTCTAACTTGCATAATTTTGACAGGATATATTTTTATGGAGAGCAAAATATTTAAAGTTAAAGTTTATTTATTCTTGAATTATATTCCAGTGTTTTTATTCATATTTATGTTTTAAAGAAAAACATTGTTTTAGTGTGTTCAATGAATGTTTTTCTTAACTGGGCCACGACCTAAAGTGTGCCTTGAGGTTTGGCCCCCTGTGCAATTGAGTTTGACACCCCTGATCTAAAACATTTAAGTGTGACAAATACACACAAAAAACCCCAAAGAAATCAGGAAGTGGACAAATACTTGTCCACAGCCCTGAACAACATGGCTTATTTGTAAATAAAAAGTCTGAAGTGAGACCATTTGAAGAACAAGTAGGTACGCTCAGATAATTCAAAAGGAATGGGGTCACATTCTTAGTAAAACTGAGTAAAATAATGAGTAAACAACTGAAACAGAAGACAAAAAAATCACACAACCCTTTAAGTTTCTTTTATAATTTCACCTTTAATAGATGAAGCCCGCCTTGCCGTGAGGAAAGGCCACATTTGGTAACGATTGAAATCACCTACAAAAATAAACCCGCCTCAGCCTACGGAGAGAGAACACGATGAGACCTTCAGCCTCTCCTTCAGGTTTGCCCGCAGCTGTTGAACTGTACAAAGGCACAGAGATCGGGACATTTCAGACCGAGCTCCAACTGCAGCTCAGATCTGAAACCTTTACCCAGAAAACCCTTTAGATTTTTTTTTTTAACTCAAGTGTAGAACAACAGAGTTAGCGTTGTGTTTTCAAGCTCGTCATAAACCTGAAAAGGTGTATCGCTTCTCTATAGTGAGTCTGGGTGAACAACAACAACAACAAAAACAGCATCACTGGGAAAAATCAGGAAGAGCTTCAACAACACAGGTCTTTGGCATTTAACACAACAGTTTGTGGATGTTCAAACCTCAGACCCAAGCGCACAAATCTGAGAAGAGAAGCTTCAAAACTGCTCAGAAAATTAAGCTTGTGAACGAATTTAGTTTAGTTTGTTTGGGTTTTTTCGTTTGTCTTTAAAGAACAAGATTTAAAGATTTAAAACAATGAAGTAATACATATTCTTACATGTAAAGTTCGTGAATGTTTTCTGAGCTGTCATTTTACACTATATTATCCTATATAAATTTATATCCAGTTTGGGGACAAAAAAATACTAAAAGTGAAAATGTGAAGCTAGTTTCAAAGAAAAGCAAAGGGAAGGCTGAAAGCTCTTAAATACGCATGAAGCGTAAAAATATTAACATTCAACAGGCTTGATGATTTTGTGATGTTTTTATAAAGAATTAATCCAAATTAGCCTAACAATCAGAACAATAGTCAAATTTCAGCAACATCTAAAGAAATAAAACATATGCTAACAAGGAAAACAGGTTTAAATAGTGTAAAATGACAGAAAGTATAAGAATATTTCAATTAAGACTAAGGAGCCAATGGTTTGCACGCTATCAGACTCTAGGTATGTTTGAACAGCCTTAAAAACAACATCTCTGAATACATACAAGGTATTATATCTGATCTTCATACATGAACACTACTGGCCCAAAAAGCTTTCCATGACATAATTCCTCAGAAATCCTAATTTCTATCAGCAGCAGGTACACGGCATCTGAAAACTATTTTCCAGACGCTGTCCGACTGCTGTTTTATCTAAAATAACGCATGCTTTTAATGTTGAACAGCCCAGGATTGTTTACAGTAAGCAAAATATTTCACAGCCAACTCTGAGCGAAATTCTACGGAAGCTCACTGAGACCAAAACTTATTAAATGACCTCACAATCGTCGACTTCTGCCACACTATACTTTCATCAGTTAAAACAGAAAAAGAATAATAAGATTATAGTGTGTTAGATGTTAAGATAAAGTAGAGCATGTGATCGCGGTACACAGGAGAAAAAATTAAATTTTAAAAACCCGTTTTCCCTGAATTCAAAGTTAAAGTGCCCCAAAAATTAAATTTCATGCAAATAGTCGGGGATGATGTGTTTTAACAGCTAAAGTTGTTTATGAGATACACAAAAAGCAACAACATGGCTTCAAGATTCAGTTACTGTTTCCATTCAGACTTTCGCATCACTTTCAACTATAAAGTATGGAAGCAAAAGAGGGCCAAAATAATTGTATTTTGTTTTCTGAATTTGTTAACCTTGAAAAAGTAAAACCACCAATAATTAAAATTATATACTCAGTTTTCAAATGACATACTAAAAATTAATTAATATTAATTAATTAATATTTAAAAAGACCTCCAAATTTTAATTTCTTGTATTTACATGTAACCATTAAGTTATTAAATGAGTTTTGTCTTTGGAAATTACATAAAAGTTGGGAATTTCTACAAGACACTGAAAAAGGAATTTTAAAAAAATGCTGATATTCTGAGAAGGAAAGGGTCAGGGTGTTTCAACTTTTACCAAGAAATGCTCCAAATCAATAGATACTACATTTCCCATAATCCAACATTTTCTAACATATTCCAGTTGGCCGCCTTCTCTTTTAAACCTTGCGTGTTAAAGTTTATAATGCTGGACTTTTGCCCATGATAACCCAGAGATTATATATAAAATTAATTAATTTAAATTCTAAAGGCCCTTTTTTGCTTCCATAATATTAACCCAGTGTTTAATAATAGAAGAAACTGGGGTTAAAACCCCTTTAAATAAAACCTCTAAACTATATATACTGTATGTTTTTCCCTCTGGTGGGATGAGGCCCCTAATAGATGTTTTGCTCCAGGCAACAACACAAAAAAATATCTTTGGTTATAACAAAAATAAAAACAAAATAACTCTATAAGATAAATCAAGTTTGACACAGAAGCAAGAGAACAGTTGGCGTGTTTGACCACTAGATGGCGACAGTCTCCTACAGAAACGCCCTGCAGCACCCTCAGTTTGACATCATTTAGTACCTGCAGCTCAAACAGCAAACAGCATTTTGCAACATAAAGATAAAATGCAATGAACATTAATGTTTTGACTTGTTTGTCCAGATTGACTGTTTTCTTTAAAATTACCCCCCCCCAAAAAAATAAATAAAAAAATTCCACGCAAACAAGAAAAAGCCTCTTTGACTTTTAACTGATAGATTACATCGTCACAAAAAATATTGCATATATATATCACAGGTTTTTAAGGCCTTTTCTTAAGAAAACCCTTTTCTCGTTAAGCCTTCTTTTGCACTCTGATGCATTTCTTTAGTTTTTCTGCCTTTAAACCCTCATGTTTACTACAGTCCTGCGTGCCTTGATTTGTGTCCCACTCTTATTTTATCCTTAAGAGAGGTTTATGAGGTCAAGGCTGCACATTTTAGTTCAAGATAAGCGTATCAAAAAGTTGCGTTTTAAATGAATGCCTGCTGACAGACGGGTTGAAACGCACACAATGCCGCTGTTTTTCCTCTCTGGTCTCAGCAGCTATCAGCACTCACAGACCTCCTTTTCTTGCACTCATTGATTCGAGGAGCTCACGTGATGCAAAAAGTGAACAAGCAGTTAATCAAAGTGACTTGCGGTTGGAGGAAACCCCCGTCACGGTCCTCAAGGCCACGGTCACATTGCTTGTATGACAGTCTTTCCCATGTATTAGCTCCTCGTGCCATTTATCTTCCCCTAGTTTTTGTCTTTCCTGCATCTAATGTTTCTTTTCTACTTCCTCTGAACCGCTCAGTCAACTTCCAGAAACCTGTCAAATCTCCACACTGACCACATGGGGGGGGGGGTCAAAGTTCAAGCAGTTTGCTTTAGTCTATTCAGCTCATGGTTCACGAAACTCTGCTGGTGGTGGAAAAAACACAAAGGCTTCAGATCCCACCAGTTCATCTTCACTCCACATGAAAAAACAAACAGCGTTTTTTTTTTTAAGTTTTTTACAAACTGCAACCAAAACTAAACTACTTCCTGTTAAGTTCCAGTTAAGATTCATCTTATCGTTCTTTTACTCTTTCTATTAAAAATCTCTCTAGAGTTCCTGCATCTGTTTTCCGTTACATCACCTTTCATTTCTCCTTTCTTTCATGCAAACAATCTCAGGCTGGCTTTTATGGAGTCCTAAATGTGCCAAAAAATATGAACAGATAATTAAATTCCATATAAATGGATAACGAATATAATAAGAATTTCTTCTCAGATTCATATATTTTGATTGGACATGTTTTTGGAACGGATAAATCCAGAAGAACTCCAATCCATTTTCATTCTTTGTAATTAGAGCTATTATTATTGGAATCAGTATTTACTTTTACAACTACTGTGAGTTAAAATAACTCCATTTTATGATAATAACTTTTTTTAAATGGTCTGTCATGCTCTGATGTTTGGATTTTCTGTGTCCTGCTGAAGTCTGAAAAAACTATTCTCAGCATCTGTGTCAACAAGCAGATTGTTGCTCCGCCTCTACAATAAAACAAAAATAAGACTTTGTTTTAAAAAGAAAAACAAAAAGCAATAAAAAGCTTCACCCATATAAATAAAAAAAAAAAAAAAATGTACAGACCTTTAAAACACACAAGTTAAATAAAAATAATTCAACATATGGCCTTGAGTCTTTCACAAGTTCAAAGGATAAAAAGGTGAGGGAAACAAAAAGGATGAACTGCATAAATTATGTGACAGCAGGACAGAGTGAGAGAAGAAGAAGAAGAGAGGGATGGACGGCGAACAGGGAAGAGGATGAACGGATATGGCACAGTGAGTGAATCTTTGGTGTTTGCAGGCAGACGGAGCCGAGCGGGAAGCAGTTTGAAATCTTGAATCCAGCAACCAAAATTCTGTCTGTTCGTCTTTTTTATTTGCAGTCTCTTTTTTCTGTCCTCTTGTCATCCTTTATTATCCCTTCTTCCAGGTGCTGGATCCTCTCTCCCGATTCTGTGTTCACATCCCTCCCTCCATCAAAATGTACACCAGGAGATTAAAAATGAAAAACAAAACAAAACATCCCCTTCGTCCCTCTAGGGGGCAGTAGTCCTTTTTCAAGGAGGTTATATCCTCTTAAGAAGGCCCCCTGACCTCCAGCAGTGCCTCCTGCAGTCTCTGCCGGTAGGTTTCATAGCGACGAATTACTGCGTCCTTCTGCTCCTGTTCCTCCTTTTCAAGGATCCGCAGGAAGTTTTTCAGCTCAGGGATGGAGAAGGCATCCCACTGAGGAGAAAAGCAAGAAAACTTCGCTCAGTTCTGTTTTTTCCCTTTTTAATTGATAAAGTATATGTCTATGGATGATGCTTGATAGTACAGTAGGAGTGGTTATTTCTCTTTTTATGCGTAGCATCCATCTTGGGATAACAACAATGGCACCTTTACTACTTTTTAAAAACACGTTTTTTAAAAAGTTTGTCGTAGAAGTTTCACTAGGAAAACAATTCTTTTTTTTAAAATAGTCAGCTGCTAGGTTTGAATATAGAATGATAACAATAATGTACAATGATAACTTAAAGTAAAAGATTTAAAAGGAACGGGGAAAAAAAGACTAGGATGGTGATTGCCAAACACTGTGGCCCCTGTTGGGCTGTAAAGGTACTACAGAATTAATTTACAGTCACTTTCTTTGCCAGTTTTTGTCATTTTTGCTTAAAAATTGCGATTGAATATTTAAGTCATGGGGATATTAAAAAAAAAAAAAGGTACTTGTTCATTTTCTGTCTTTTTAAAAAAAAAATCATAAACTCATAGGTTTGTTAAGAGCAAATGCTGGGAGATACTTGAGATCAAACAGTTTATGGCAGGTCAGCCTCAATAAGTAAATCCTCAGAAGATCTAAATCAAATGAAAACAAAAGAATTGTGCATTAGAGTTTAAAGTTTTGAAATGGGCCACAGCAGCGTCTCGTTTGGGAATGGCTGAACTCGGAGACGAAAGAGCACAGAGGCCAGGAAGATGTCAATAAAGCTGAAATGTGGTGATAATCAGTGTTACCATGACTTCTCCTGTCTGCTGTTCTTTCAGGACAAAGCTGAGCAGGTCTGGGTCGGGTCCCGCCACCAGGCGAAGAAACAACGGCTTCTCAGCATCCGCCAATTTGCATGTATAAACTGCAAAACACACACACACACACACACACACACACACACACACAAACAGATTTAATTAGTCTGTACAGTATGCACGCTGCATGCAACCACAGGCAGCTGTTCCTCTGTGCACATATAAATGGATTTGGCAAAGGATGAAAGGATGGGAGCGCCATATTACCATGCGGTAGTTTACAGGAACAGACAGTGAGGGACAGATTCTGTTATTGCCAGCAATGTATTTACATCTGCAAAAGATGTAGAAGGTGCTAGAGGCTTGATTATTCTGACATTCACATATTTCCAAACCTCAATCTGAAAACTCATCGGTTTGTCTGCTGACAGCAACCGAGGACAAAAGCCGATTTTTCAGGGCTTACGGTGTAATTAGGATGTCAGGGTAGTGTGTATATTCATTTACAGACCTCCTGCTTCATCAGTGTGTTCTCAGCCCAGTGACACTTTGTGATGTTCCTTCTGCAAGGTGCCCTTTAGCCCTCTGGCCCCAAAAGTATTGCTCATGTTTAACAAAGATGCAAAGTCCTTGTAAGGAGGTTGGAGAGTGCTGGGGGCATCGTTTCTTGGGTTAACAGCCAGAAGACTCTGGTTTCTACTCCTTTTGAGCACTTTGTGTTTTAGAACTACTTAGTTAGGGTTAGGAAAAGATTGCAGTTTGGGTTAAAACCCTCACTGGCATACCAGTAACCCTGCTCGTTAACAAAATCTCAAAGGAGTGACCAATCAGCATCACTTCTGCCTTAATGCATGCCACAGCACACACAACAAAGACCGGTTTTCTGACAAAGCAGTACTAACCGACAGCGATGAAAACAGTCTGACTCTGTGTGTCGCTTACAATTGCATCTTTTGTCTCTTCCTAACAAATTCTGCATATTTGTATGTTGACCATCATTTATTGGTTTAGAAGATTTACAATTTAAGGATTTCTAACTTTCAGAAGGGATTAAAATAAAAGCAAAGAGCTAAAGAAAAAACAGTGAGCAGAAGCAAAACAATTGAAGGAGATGTTTCTGCACCCTGTACATCCCTACAAGCTTTGGTTCAAATGATTCTCTTCTTTACATATCCAAGTTCTCCTCGACCACATCGTGAGTCGTCTCGTCTCAATTTGAAACAAAGTCGAAGATGTTTCTACATTTCCAGACCGCAGTTAAATCTCAGACACTTAACTTTTCTCCTGAAACACCAGACAAGTTCATTAAAAGTCCTCAAGTGTCTGCAGTCAGGCGTCTGTCTAGACTCTGTCTTTTATTAGCTATACGTCTCCAGTCATGAATGCAAACCAGAACAGGAGCGTTTAAAGAAGGGGGAGAAAACACACAAAAACACTCTAAATCTATAAAAATTTGAGTTGAAATGACTCACAAGCTTCAAACAAGCATCTGCAGGTTGTGTTTATAGTTTTAAATCAATGCATAAGGTTAATAAACTGTCTTCTCCTCACTGAAAGACATCGTGTGACACCCAACAGCCTGTAACAGCTGCTCATTCACAGCATGGATGTGCGCTGTATTTATATCTGCATGTGTGGGTATCCCTGGTGAGCTGTTATAGTAGGGAGAGCCTCTGGCATCCAACATGAGGGTGAGGCCCACACACACACACACACACACCTCATACCGAGCGTGGCAATAGTGGCATGAAACCCCGTCTCTCACACCCAGTCTTACCCTGCTCCTCCCGCCGGTATCTCTTGTACAGGGCATATTTAGCCGGGTTGTCTGCAACTGTGAATTTGCTCAGCAAGCCGACGATCACCTGAAGACACGCGAGAAAGAAAAACACCCGTCAATATTACTTTGACAGCTCTTCTAGAAGATTTTTGTGTTGCTTTGTCGTTAATTTATTGCTTAAAAGGATAAAGAACATACAAAACTGAGTGAAATCAATGAACTTAGCCCTGTCTGTCTCTCGACTTCAACCGGTCTGTCATCAAATCTTAATTAACCTATTAAGCAGGCTGCAGTGTGTTCACATGTGTGTGTTTGCGTGTGTATTAACAACCTCTTTGACTGTGGTTTTAGAGCTGACATGAAGGGTGTTGGAGACTCCTTGGGGCAGATAGAAGGCCTCCCCAGCTCTTGTCTGACTTCCCTGCACCGTCATTGGCCTCCGCAAATCCATCTGGACCTTGATGAAACCCGTGTACACACCGCCCGCACCCTGACAGAGACAGAGTTAATGTTTTAATGTGGCCACTATGGTAGCTGCTACATGATCTCTCTAAGTGAGCCCAGTTCACCCAATAAGCCCAGTGTGACCTGCAGGACAGATGGCCCCAGATGGAGGAAGACTATCTTAATCTCATTACTCCATATGGGGCTGGGAGGAGTGTGTGTGAAGGTCACGAGTAGACAAAGAGGCCAAGAATGAAGAGAAGTAAAAAAACAAGTAGACGTCAAAGATGGAATGATAAAAAGACAAAAACGGGATGAACAAGAAAGACAAATCCTAAAGAATGAAGACGGAAATTGGACAGAAAAGGTGTGCTGAAACAGAAACATGCAGGCTTCTCATAGTGAAACTACCCATTCATCCACTCACTACTTAAAATATGCAGAGCAATCGGCTCTAAACTGTCCTGATGATCTATTAACTGCAAAAGTAACAAATATTCTCAGTTTTTTTAAAAATATAAATGAAAATAAACATTTAGACTTTTTTTTTTTTTTAAAGGATTGAATGTGAGCTCTGAAACCCATTTACAGACATTATTATAATGACTGTGGAACAAACTGACTGTGAAAGTTAAAGTTTCACGATGAGCATCTTGTGAATACACCCACTTTGAGTTATGACTCATTTCAGCATAAAATATTTTGGAAAGTATCATCATTATTTCCTTAATCAGTGAGTTTGTCTTTTTTCTCAGTTATAAAAAAGCAAAACAATGACAAGTAATTAACAATGGAGTGTTTAAAGGTAGCTCAAGTTCCCAACAGACTTTATTATCAACTGGAAAATTGCACAGATTAGCCTTAGACAACACTTTGTTTTAATCTTTATATAATGCTCTAGTAGTATGGCATTTGATCTCATTACATACATGCTGATTTGGGCACGAGTGACCAATATAAGCTGATATTATGTGTCTATGCAGCTTTTTTGTCCATTTATTGTCTTTATATTCTAAAAACTCATATATTCAAATGTATAAATGAATGTAAACTTTTTATTGGCCAGTTAAAATGTGATTTTTAGTGGACAGACTCAGTTATTATGTCTGGGCTCCCCTCTGAGTGTCAGACTAGAATCTACTGGCCTTTAGATGTGCCGTTTCCCATCTGTTAAGAGTGCGGTCAGCTTAACTCCTTGTCTGAAAATAGATGATTTTCCATGACTAAGGGAAAAAAACCTCAGGAAACATCCTCTGTAACCTGCCGCTCCTTCAAAAATGCTTGCATTCTTTCATGTGGCGCTTTAACGGCCAGAAAACCCCAGTTTCACCTGACATCTCTCATTTCTACTGAAATTCACTCTGAGTTGAAGTGGAGAGAGACAACTTCAGACACCTGTCACGCTGCCAATGAAAACACTGCGGGGCGAGAACAATAGCAGGAATAACATCACATCACTCTGATGCGAGCACTGAGGAATGCTGGGAGCAGGAGGGAGGCAGAAGTAACACAGCAACATTATAAACTTCAAAATCTGAGATTTAGAGCCTGCACAGCTCTGCAGGAGTCTGGAGCGTGGAACCATTAAGACAGCCCTGGTTGATGGGTTTTGTTTTTTAAAAAAGGTGTGTTTGCGTGAGTGTGTGTGCGTGTGTGCATATTATACTCACCAGCGTCATTTTAAGGTGGTCTTTGGTTAGCAAGTTGTACTGCTCGATTCTCTGCCAGATTTCCTCTTTGCTGAACTCTGTCCGCAACTCTCTCTCCTTCTCCACATCCTTAGAAGAAAAGGGACAAAGAAGGAAAGGAAACGCGACATGATAAGTCACAAACCAGCCAGGACTATTAAAACAATACATCCTCTGTTTAGACAACAGCGGTGGGACACAAAAACGAGGGAGGGAATAATTCTTTCTAATCCAAATCAAGAACCAGCGTTTTATTTTCTGATTTTACAGGATGATACACGGCAATACTACAAAGCTGTGCACATTACTCTGACATAATGTACTGTATCTCTTGTTGGTTTCAAGTGGGTGAGACAACTTTAAAACCAAAAAGATCTCTTTATAAACAAGCCTTAAAACAGATAACCAGAGCTCCAAGGTGCTCAGGGTGAGTGTAGAGCTGCCAAGAAGAAGCTCTGCTTCTGCACAATCCTCGTTTCTGTTTAAGTTCATTAAGGAAAGCAACGAGCACCCCGACAGCTTGAAATGTGTAGAGTTTCATATTTTTCTCATCATGCAAAAAAATTAAAAAAAAGGATTCGAACAAATAAGTCATGCTAACATAAATCAAATCAAGCATTTTTTTAACCTCTATCATCTGATTTTTATACTATGCTTATTAAATTTTGATGATATAATCTGGTTATCCGGTGTTCCCAGGCAGAAAATGGATGGATAAATGAATAAATAAAGCTATTTAATAGTATTAAACCCAATCATATTTAGCCCAGTTTTATACGTGCAACAAGCCAGCTTTTTTTTTTTTTTATTACATATCAGCTTGAGAAGAGTAAACTTGTTAAGATCATGTTTGTTGATATAAGTGCTCTGCAACAGACAAAATGTAATCCCCACTTATATTTGTCATGAATATATTTTGTCAAAATATACCTTCCTGTGAATATAAACAGGAACAGGTGTCAAGCGTCTGCTTTTTTATTTATTTTTAAACTAACAGCTCTGACTGGAGGGCGAGTACATGACAAAAACACCTTTTTACATCAGTGTAGGTCTCATGATAAGCGACTGACTCCTAATTTTAGACTAAAACATCCTGGAGGAAAGAGCTAACACTTCATGAGAATTGCATTTGAAAATATAACAAAACAGCACAAAAAAAAAAAAAGGAAAAAAAAAAGTGTTTTTAAGGAGAGAGACGTCTCGTCTGACTGACCGGAGGCCACGTGGACTTGAAGAGCATGCATAACCGATTCAAACAGCCTGTGATGTGTGTGGCATGTATGTTTGACAAGTCAGCCACACAACAGACCTCACTGTGAGAGTCGCAGATCACACATCAGCACTGTGGTTTTATAAATAACCCTAGAAGATAGGGGGAGGCCAGAGGGTGGGGAAGGTCCAAACTTAGGTCAGCTGATAGGAAATGTTCACAATAAAGACAAAAAGAACCAATATGAGAACACAAACATACACATCCAAACCCTTTTAATGAATCCTAAATGAGAATGCATTATATGTAACTGCAGGCTACGTGCGTAAAACTGTAATTCAGGTCACATGAAACAAATACGTTACATAATGGGTTGTAAAGTCAGGGATGTTGACCTCAGAGCCAAATAAAATGGTTTCTAGAAGCCTCTGAAGACACATGGCCGCTTTTCAGAGGTAAGAAAGTGATTCATATGTAGCTCAAATAACAGCTGTTACCCACTTTAAACCTGAATACTGATGTTTTGGAGTTATAAATGACCACGAGGAAGGTTTAAATGTTTCCTTAAACCTTTCAGGAAAGCCTCCATGTGTTACAATTGGGGCTCAGGGGAAGTACCCAAGCAACAACTTACATATAAGGGCTATAGACTGCAGTTCCTCTAGTTGCCACTTTAGGATAACTCTAAAGTGAATCAATATCCAAAGACTCCCATCTTAAAATGGCAAAAATATTTTAACATGTAAAACAAAAATCGTCTTATCCTCTAAGAGCAGCATCCTCCTTTATAAGAACTATAAGGGGGTAAATCCTATGGATGTTCTGCCTGGCCTTTGTGGTCTAACCGCTTTGACTTATCGAAAGCTCACTGCAGCTCATCTAAACTCTTTAAAAAGCCAAACATTGTCTTCCTATAATAAAACCAATTAATTGTGTGGCCGAGAACTTGACATCTTCAAATTTTAATGTCAAAAAATTATCAGCAGATTATAGAACAACGGAGTAAATAATCAGCTCCTCTCCACAGATGTTGTTTTTTTACTCCAAGTCACATAATTTTTAAAAGCTACAACTTTAAGTCTCAAAGCAGTGGATTCCAGATGTTCAAAGCAGAATTTAAACCTGATTTCTATTATTTTCTGTTTATATATGAGAGTGCCAGTGCAGATGCTCTAGACAGACTTTAATTCCCCAGCAGTCTGAGCTTACATGGGCATAGTGCAGCTCTCCGCAGCATCTATTAAAAACCACATACACACACACACGCACACACACACGCACGCACACACAGCAGAATCTAGGCAGGCTTTGAAGGCACATACACCCTTATATGGATAACACACGCACACAGTGCTCAAAGTAAAGACAAGGTGCCAATACAGCATGTGCAAACACTGAGGTTTATGGCTCTGAGAAAAAACAGCAACGCCAGTTTAGGTCCGCGCTAAAGTGCTTTATGTTTAAGGATAACACTAATCTGACAGATTTACTTCTCTGCAGCTACATTTACTTTACTCTTCTAATGCATGCTTACCTGATTACAAAAGAAAATATGGGGATCTTTTCAGGGGAAAGCCTGGTTATGTTGAACTTTACAGTACACGCCTCTGAAGTCACCTCCTGACACCCTGTTGATCGTAATCTGTCTGTGTAATAAGTCCAGACACTGACTCATTGGGATTAAAGCAGATCTGATCAGTCACACAGGCACAGAAACAAAGTCACAACAGTTCGAGTCCCTGTTTCACAGATGCTTTCATCTACTTGGTAATACCTGTGTCTACCTGAGTGTCGTGACGTTGATTTTGACCTGCTGGGGTTTTTCCACCATCGGTCTCACCTTTAAGTGGTTGCTAGGTTAGACGAGTCAAAGCTTATTAGCAGGAAGTGACAGATAAGCAGATTATGTGCCATCTCAATGTGCACACGGAGAGGACAAAAATGAAAGAGAAGGTAAGATGTGAGTGGGGATATGATAAGAAATACTCCCTCAAGGGGAATCCTTCCTTCCATGACTCTGCAGAGTTTGTGTTCGTTTGTGGGAGATCGTGTAGGTCAGTAGATAACCCTGCTGATCTACATCAGCTGTCCTCACCTCATCTTAAATAGTCAATTCAATGCTTCCACACACCTTCCCTCTAATGTGTTTCCCGATAAAAGTCCTAATTAACCAGTTTAAGCAGAGAAACAGCAGGATTAAAGTGACATTAGTACGAAGCAGGCGTGTGTGTGAATGTGGGCGTGTCAGCTTCTCCACTTTGAGCAGGGTAGACGGGGTTAAAGGTAACTGGGAGGGAGACGGTGACCACAATCCAAACAAACAGGACGAGCAGAGCACAGCGGAGCTGCAACACAATGAGGTCATGGTCCAATTTAAGCGTGCAGCGAACACTCCCACCAAAGCTGGAAGAGCAACGCTGCACTGAAGGGACAGAGGAGAACAGAAAGAAGGTTTTTAAAAAGAGGTCTGCCATGACATTATTAATCACAATGAGTCAAAGAAGGACAAAAAGGCCTTTAAACATCAGGCTCCACCTTTATCACTTCACTGAAGTCTACAGTTGGTATGTGTGGGAAGTGATTTCAGTGTTTTCTAGGGAAGTCTTGATTCTGCGTCAATTCAGAAGACAGAAGTTTTAAAGAAGTGCTGAACTGCTTCTTTAGAAGTATTGATTTGCACTAAAAGCTGAATATTTTCCAGCTTTGTGGCCAAATTTGTTGGAATTTTTTTCAGACGAGTGAATCCTAAAGTCCAAGATCCTGCATTACTTGTTTAAACAGACAGGGCACCAATATATATTATTAAGTTTGTATATCAACATGATATGTCTTATTAATACTGTGAGTATGCAAGACAGTGTATTCTGTCCACAGGTTGAAAAAGACAAAAGCTATATAGAAACATGCTGCTAATGGAGCATAAATGAGGTTTGAGTGGTGGAAGGTGATAAAGGCAATAATATGCTCAGTTAAACCACCGAAAAGTTGTGGTTCTTTTAAGTTTATTGTATCAAGACAGGTGACGTATTTCATTCACGACAGGCTATTAAAATGCTTTCCAAGTACAAAGTGGCAGTATTTATATTTGAAGAATAATCAGTGCATCAGACCAAGTGTAAAAACAGAACTGAGTCAGCAGGGAAAAGGAAGAGAAAGGCTGTATAAAAGTGAGGAGACAGAAAACGAAGCGCGAACAGAGGAAACCCTCAAAGGGGAGAGTCATATCAGGCTTTATGTTGAAGTAATCTGAAGGAAAACTGGTCTTTTGTTTTCTCTGGATCTTATCGCGCACACACCATTTGTCTCTGTTTAGCACCGTCACGCTCGTCTGCATCGCCTGTCTGTAAACACATGACATCACTGTGTGCATGTGTAGATAAAACACGCTTAGCTCAGACTAACACTGTGCACTTGTGTGTTAAAGGTGCTACAGGCAGACTAAACACAGTCATTCACCTAAACTGAACCTATATTTTAAAGGACAACAAAGACACTTCGAGTACAGCTGGGTAGTTTTCTGCCCTTGTCTTTGACTCAGATCTGTATGTTTGGGATAATTAAAGGCAAGTCCGTTTAGCAAAACATTGACAGGAGTTAACACCGGGACACTCCTCTATAGGTGCAATATATTACATCATTCTCTCAACTCTATCCCTCCTTTATCTTCAGTGGTGCTGGCGCTTTCATGGAAAGCTCTTGACTTTTTCCAGATTCTAGAAGATTCTCCAGTATCTGTGGTCTAGTTTTAATGTCACCTGTGTTTTCCTAAACAAATTCTTAAAACTTAAATGAAAAAAAAAAAAAAGCAATAAATGTTCATTACAAGCTTTTAAAGTCTGATGGGACATCTTTAAAGATTTCATTATCATCTGAAAATCATCATGAGACTAAAGAAAGCGCCAAGCGTCACTCTGGAGAAGCTTAATCATAGATTGTTTGAAATTCTGTTTTATGTTATAAAAATGAACAACGAGCCTTCATTTCTTACTGTAAACGGTGTATTTTAAAATTAATTCTGCCTGCTTCGAGGCCAGCTTCACATTTCTGTACTGACTCGATGACTACAAATCATGTTAGTTTCCCACTAAACTGAAATAATTAACCAAAAGTCCACACGGTGAACACGTTTATATCAACTATACTTGGCAATAACTTTGCACACACAAAAAGAAAGAGAAACTAGCAGCAACTACTGAAATTTATTCCCAATCTCTCTTTTAAAGCTGAGGCTACTTTCTACTAGGATAACAAAACAAAACAAAGCACCTTTTATTAATTTCCCCCCTCCACAGCCTCCCTCTCTCTGTTACTTCCTGCCGATCCATGGGGGGAAGTCGAGCCCAGCCACACCTTTCCTCTCAGCATTCCTACAGTAATGCACGTGCACATGCATGTGCAACATCACTTAAATGTCCCACAGACGTCCTCATACTGTTCTTCTGTAACAGACAGGTCGTACGCACACGTTCCAGAGTTACTCGTGCATCTATACATGTTGAGGTATTTTTCTTTTCTTTATTTCTGTCATGTCTATGTAATATTACATTGTCAGATACTTATATTAAACATGACCAAAGCTTCAAGGTCAGACGTATGCAGAAGTAATCCCAGTAAGGGTTGGGGAGATTCAGACTGCTCTAAACAGTTTTTTTCTACTCTTGTTTTTATATGATGTCATAGAGTGAGGGGATATCCCCGCCTACCTGCTGTTCAAATCATCCGTTTAAGAGCTGAGATGATGAAGATTTGAGAAGCTGCATCAAGGCTACGTATAAGACAAATAAGGATTACTTTGAACACTGAAACTTGCAAAGCTGCTCCAGCAGAGTAGCTGTAAACCACAATTATCCATTTTCTATAACCACTAGCTATCATTCATTCACACTTTGGATGATTTCCAGAGCCTCGAGGCTGACAAAGCTGCTAGATGCAGTCTCTGAGCTGTTATTTTAAGCTTTGTTAACTCTTCAAAAAAAAGAGTGAAAATATCCAGTGTTACTCCTCAACACAGCCCAAAGCTAAGATATTATGTACATGATTTATAAAGGGGAGGGGGAGAAGCTGCAAATAACACAGCTACCCCCAGCAAACTTTAGCAATTTCAGCTTAAATAAACAAAAACAAAAGAAACAAAACTGAAAAAATAAAGTTACTTTAAAAATGCTTGCCAGGTGATTAAACGTGTATCACTTTGACTCTCAAACTAACCTGAGCAACATTAGCTTTTTGTTGTTCTTCTGATATCATTAAAGATATTATTGCCTTTTTCTTGAAGATTCAAACGTGCTCAAAAATAATCCGCATTAAAATGAATGTAAAGATAATTACAAAACCTCATCAAAAGAGAGGAGAGTCAGAATATCATTAAATACAATCCAAACACTTATTTATAGACCAAAATCAAGTTGATAATAAGTAAAATATTCAGCTTTAACCTCAAATATAAAGTTTAAAAACAGGCAAAATATGAAATAAGTCAGAAAGAAGAGAAAATGATGTTATTGTCTGCATGCCAAGAGGTAAAAACCTGCAGACTAAATCAGCAGGACCACACAGAGACATCACTTCAGCACAATGATGTGAACCAAACTGGACCGCTGACAATGCGTTCTGAGTGCGGTCAGGGAAGTACACCATGAAAACATGTTCAGGACACACAGTTAAGCCTCAGCTCAATCAGCAGCCTGTGAGGAGACCACCAGGCCACCCAGAGATGGAGAGCGCTCTGCTCCCAACACCGACAAAGACGTGCAGAAGATGGAGGAGGAACAGGGTTAGAAGAAAAAGCAGGGAGTGAGGAAAAGAAAAAGTAGAGAAAAAAATGAAATAAATCAAAACCGTTTCTGTCGTTAGCAGCTGTCATATTCTGACGCCACGTTTAATAAAGCCGAATCGCTTTTCTTCTCAGGCTCCGCTAACACTCAGGCTGTTGACACAGTTGCGTTGGAGATGAATACAACATTGAAAGCATGACGCCGCTGCTGTCTAACCGTTTGGGTCATCAGCCCAAACTGCTAAGTGCCTGCTGAGAAATGTTCTCATTAGCCTGAAAATGGCTTTCATTAACACAGCTACATACAGGGGAAAACACACTGCTGGGGAAAGACTCACACAAGCAATCGTGTCTATAACAAACCCTCGATCGATACAAATTAAGACTGATGTTGGAATAATGCATTATAATTTGGTCTATTCTGGTCTTGCCACACATGACAGCACAAATAAAATATATTTTTAGGACCTTATTATTCTTGATTTTAAGACCGTAATGATTCCCAGGAACACTGGCTGAAGTCGAGGCTTTGCACAAGAAGAATTGAGCAACAGACCCAAAGAGGTGTGTTCATGTGTGTGTTCATGTGTGTGTGTTGGGGGGAGGGAGTGAGTAAGCATGTGTGGGCTGAGATTTTGAAACTTCATAGTTCTGACCTTGGAGGAAGGCAGTGAAACAAACGAGGTGTGTTCGAGCCAAAGATAATGGAGAGATCCCCTCGAGACTTTTATTCCACTGAAAACAAACTGCAGATTACTTTCAATATCATTTTCAGTTATTATTGATGACTGAATAAATCATTTATCGCCTGACCCATGAACCTGATCAATATGGAGGGTTTTTTTGTCCTTTTTTCACTGATTTGTTAAAATGTACTTCTGATTACTGATTATTTTATTATTTTTTTGTCATCTATTGGCCAAGACATTCACTGAAATGCCCAATCTGACAGAACTTTGTGAAATAGTCATCTATTGATTAGTACGTCTGGACACTTTTCATGTTTTAGGACATAAAAAAAAAAAAAAAAAAAAAAAAGCAAAATGGGAAAAAAAACAAAACAAAACAAACCCCCCCCAAAAAAACATCCACATTTGGAAGCTGAAGGGTTGGCAGTGGTGTGAATGGTCTCACTGCTACAGTTTTTTTAGTGGAGTTTTTAACTGTAAATTAATTGGGTAGGTTTAGGTGATAAAAAAAACAACAAATTATTTTTTCAAAAATGTTCAAATGCAATGGTTATCACCTTTTTCATAGGGTTCCAGGGGACTTGTACTCCTACGCTGTGGGTTAAACCTGATGTGCACCATCGCATCGACATCAACAGCCCAACCACAAATGTCCCATAAATGTAAACTTGCGTCCTACACCGCAGTGCTAGAAATGAAGCATAAGGGTTTGATCCATGCTGCAGTTACAAAATATGCTGCCTGTGTAAATAAATTAGTTTCAAAGTCACGCTGATTACAACGAAAAACAACAACCAGAGGACAATTTGTGATGTTGAACACAAACGGAGCGCTTTTTCAGGGCTCTCTCACATTTTCCCAGGGTTGGAAAGACCTTAATAGCTGATAGTTTTGGTTAAACTAATATAATCTCCTGTCACATTGCTTATCCTTGATTTGAATCAACAGTTACAGTTAAAAACCCAGACACCAATAAGACTTAAAAGTTTAAAGTTTACTGAGGAGCTGGAAGACTACAGGAACCCCAAACCAGTTTTCCAGAGTCCTACATCGCCAACTCTCATGCAAAAGAAACAAACAAAACAAACAAACCAGCCTCATTAAATCCTCTAATGAGATGTTACAACCTCTCTGAGAGCCACAGTCATAATTTAGACAAACACGGCCAAAGAAAGCAAAAGCAAACAAACACAACGCTGGCAATGAAGGTTTGTGGAACAAGGTTCGCTGCTGGCAAACCCCCCACAGCAGCCTCAGTCGAGTCACACATGAAGCAACAGGACAGCGAGTCAGTCATATCTGAAAACATGAACACTAAATCAGCCTCAGGCAGTCTAACACTCCTCCTCCAGGAAAGTTATATTGAGCCCCTGTTGGGTGTGTAAGCACACATGTTTATGACTTTCTGAAGATACTGTAGGCGTCAGTCTAATTTATACGCCCACCACGAGCACCATGTGACCAGGTACATTCCCATCACCACAACTGTGGTTAGCTTTGTGTTGTACTGTTGATAAGATGGATTAAAGTGAAAATGAAGCATGTTAAATAAAGATCCAGCAGCCTTTTCAGTAATGCTGTGCTGAATAAACAGTGAGATTTTTAAGCAGTGACACAAGCCAGAGTGTAGGTTCGCTGGATTCAATTTTAGTGCTGCAAGTGTGCTGGAGACCACCATAAATACAGGAATATAAACAGAGTTGGTGGGGAACAGGGAAAGCATGCTACAACCTGATCATGTTGGACACAGTGTTGGGACGATGCTATTGTTTTAGTTGTTTTTATTTTCTTATGGTATTATTCCTTCTCTTTTATATTTTATTCCATCATTGTTGTGCATTTTACTTATTTTAGTTGCATTTTCGTTTGTAAAGCACTTTGTGCAGCATGAGCTGTTAGAAATGTGCCGTATAAATAAACCTGACCTTGACTTTGATTAAAATGGCACAAAAGTCAAATGTGACGCTAACTAGCAGATATTAAGCCAATCAAACATGCGAGTTGTGGTGAAATTAGATTAGAGACAGAAACGAGGCAAGTCTTCGATGGAGCTACTTCAGATAATAAACAATAACAAGGTCCAGGGCAGACTCCACCAGATAACACTAACAGCTAAGCTCATATGAGAACAAGGAGTAGTTGAGTAGTTGAATAGTTGCCAGTGAAAGGGTAAAAGTATACAGTCTTGTAAACAATGGTTAAAAACAGGCTAATAAAGCTAGCAAAACATTAAAAATAAAACCCCCACTGAAATCCTTAGTGCTTAAGGCTAAACTATATCCATAATGGCTGTGCATATATTATATATTTATTTTATTTATTTATTTATTTATTTAAATACCAGCACACAGTGACTCACCTGGTTACACAAAGACTTCCAATAGTATAGAAATCGATAGGAAAATGTCATTCACCTTCGCTTCACTGTGACCCTACTAAACATTTTATGATGATGTCCAATGGCTCATTGGCAGACATGTCAACCACAAGTCGTTCAAGCTCACCTCTCCCTGGTCACATCCAACACTCAGCTTGGGTCTTCAACTGTAAAACATCCTAAGCCAATAGGTGCCATGGCAGAGGCTACATCCATCTTTAACGCTTCAAAAGGTTTGATTTGATTTCCAACGAATAGCTGAGTTTTGGACAATTTTGGCACCACTACAACTTTGCTGAAAATTGGTTCAAACCTAACAATCCAAACCTGCGAACAGTTTAGAAAAGTTTAGGAAATCACAGCGATTTGCTGCCCTGACACTGACCTGATCATTCAAGTCTGGCCATGTTATACGAGCGTCCAACAAAAGTGCATATCTGAAGGAAAATAAGGAAAAGCATATCACTATAATTCCAGTTTAAACCAGTTACACAACCTAGGTCAGGAGCTTGTTGCAATCATATCATTTACTCATATTCATAGTCATTAAACTGATTCATAGTTTGTTTTATTATAACAGTCTTAAATTACATAAAGTAGTGCTAACAATTGTTGTGGCAATACAATGGAAACAATGAGCTGGGTCTGGATGGGCATTATAGTGAAAGCAAACAATACCTGTGAGATATGCAACTCCAAGTGGATGTTATGATGAAGAGTGTAATGTTGCCCTATAGTTAGACCAGCCCTACACCAATTACACTATGGTGGAAAATCCTTTTTAAGAGTCTGAATAACTCTCCACCTCCATACAAGCGTACACCAACGTTAAATCAGCTAGAACACAGGTTCGGTTATAATCAGCAAAAACCCAAATGTTGAAACCACACACACCAAGATAATGATCACCAGACCATTTAAAAAAAAAAAAAAAAAAAAAACACAGACCGTGGAGGTTTTCAGTGTGACAGATCCAAGATTACTCTATTTCAAATGACACACAGGATGAAGGGTTACTTCACACACAAGTCTGTGAGTCTTCATACTGTCATCAGGGCTAAACTTAACGTTATGCATGTTATGGAGCGATGAGTGGGGCATATGGAAATTTACTGACAGACACACCAATAACACGTCTTTTTTAATGAACTGATTACTTAGGTGAGGTAGCTCGTCTGCCAAGGATCAGTGATGAAGTAGTACGGCGTTAATTTACTTCAATACTTTAACGGCAGCAGGAGGAGAACTTGTTTTTCTATTGTACCAAGGGCAGCAGATGCAGATGCCGCAGGTCTGTTGTTTTGGAAAAAGAAATGAAAATAAGGACAGTTGTGCATGAATGTCTTGCATTTCACTCTGATGATAACGAGCAAATTACAGAGAATCAAGACACCGTATGCAAACAATGTTACAGTGCAGCATAATAAATAGAAACCCAGACTTTTACATGGAATTCAAAATTCAATATGCTTTATACTATGAAGTAAACACCCTACAATAATACAGAGAAAACCCTTTCAGATGGCCCTCTATGACCATGCACTTGGTGACAGTGGGAAGGAAAAACTGCCTTTTAACAGCATCAGGCTCAGGGAGGTTCAGCCATTTGCTGCAACAGGTTGGGGGTGAGTTTCAGTTGTACAACACAACATGTTCGTATTAGGAAGTACAGCTAGTTGTAAACCACTCTAAGCTTCAGCTGTCTCAATATCTAAAATGTCTCTGAGGCAGCCATGATTCATAATCATTTTTATGTTGCACAAAATGTTTCTGATGGCCTTATGGGTTCAATTGCCAGTTTCTTATCACACACTGAATAAAAACAACAAGTTCACCTTATACATTATGGTCATTATTAGGGAGAGTTGGTCAGGTAGGTTCACTGGCTAAAAAGTCGAGCATGATGTTGGTCTGAAAGGGACATCTTTGTGTAATTACTCTCCTTTGTGCAGGGGACTGTTTCCATGCTGTGCAGAGCTTGGCTCAAAGAGAAATTCAATAAAATCCAATACAAAAAAAAGATTTCTTGCCTTTAGCAACTTCAAAGCTTTATACACAACACTTGATCTGAAATCACAACCAACTAAAATGCTGCCTTTATTTCTGTTATATAAGAAACAACACTGCTCACTCATCCTGTCCTTATTCATTACCCGCCTTTCCAAAAGCAGCTTCTTCTTACCAAAACTGTAACTGTTAATTTACCACAACATGTGCAAACAATAAAAAATAAATAAATCCTTGTCGACAAGAGAACCTTCAAAACCTGCAAGAGAAGGCCATCTTCATCACATCAGCACACATTCTCTGAAGACCTGATACAATTTATCATTACTTGAGTCTCACTTTCTCCTTCTGCACATCAAAGAGGGCTCCAGACCACCTCAAAGTGTGCTGTGGTTTGCTGATAATGGTGCCCCGGAGATCGCAGCCGGCGTAACTACTCCCAGATGAGCTTGTGTGACTGAGGGGTGCTATCTGAGACGGTGGTAACAGCAGGGACCAGCCGACGCATGCTTCATTACTGGTCATATAAACACAGAGCAGACAGGGCACGAAAGCCCACTGCTCACTTTCTCACAAACAAGTATAAATAACGACATATTGTCCTGTTGCTTTTGCATCGTGTTACATTGATTGTACACTTTGGGATCAGGTTTAAGTTCAGGGGGAAGCGCTCGCATACCAATCCCCTGAGTTAAGAAATGCTTTTGAAAAAAAAATAAAAAATACACCTTTACATTGTAAGATCCACGTTCCATCTGGTGCCCTTTGACCCTGTAATGTGATGCTACAGGTGGCCAGTCTCTTCGCAGAGAGGTATGATAAATTAGTGGTGGCGGTGATAGTTTGTGATCCTCTTGACCACCTGTTCGGTGAGTTTGGATGATAGCCGTGCAGCAACGTGTCTGTTTCAGGCAGCTGGTTGTGTGATTCATCATTAGCCATGAGCAGGCTCACAAGTAAAGAGCAGGGTGAAAGAGTTATTGTGCAGCTGCAGCAGCTAATGATTATTTTTGTAATGAAAAAAAAAAACATATCTTCAAATTCAGAGGACTCATCTATTTTAGTTACTGATGCACTAAATATAGAGAATAGAGGAAAGTCCTCATTTGAGAGGATGCATTAATGCTTGATAAATGGTAACCTCAGTAACACCGGTTTTGTTAAGGGACACTTTATGCCCCCTACAACATCTGAGGGACAACAATGGGAGAAGTTTTTTTTATTGCATAGTGCAGATGGCAATAAATAATGTGCTTTATTGCACTCTCCAATATGCTAAATATATATAAAGTCATGAAGACCTTTTTCTGATCCTTTTCCTCTTCCACTTTGTCTCCAGCATGCACGCAATCCTGACAAACACCTCATATTCTCCATGACGCAGGTGGTTTGATTCAAAGGCAGATTTATCTTATTATACAACACTGCTGTGCAGAGGACCTGTGTGTGCATGTGTCTGTGTATATAAGTGTGTGTGCTTCCAGGAATAAAAGCACTCTGGTTCTGTTTGAAGAGATAGCGA
The DNA here is from genome assembly GCF_057382275.1 of Copadichromis virginalis. Taxonomy (NCBI): domain Eukaryota; kingdom Metazoa; phylum Chordata; class Actinopteri; order Cichliformes; family Cichlidae; genus Copadichromis; species Copadichromis virginalis. Next base: position 23,072,480 of record NC_140634.1, read on the forward strand.
GGGCCACGCGGCTGAGAACAATATCACTTATGTTTCATTTGGAAAAGCAGAACATAAGAGAGGGCAAAGGCAAGAGTCTCATAAAAAGCTTTATATAACCTGGAGGCAATCAACAGAGATTGATCTCAAAGAACAATGAGCTGCAACACTACAACTAGTGATATCTTAAAGGGCAGTTTTTAGAGTTGAAGCAGTCGATGTGTTCAATTTTGAAACTACTCTAAAATAATTACAAGGCCCTCCTGCAGTAAAGTATGCAGAAGGGCCTTGTCAATTTATTTCTGTCAGTGTTTAAAAGCATCTGAAGCTAAGAATTCACCCTGAGGGGCCATTTAAACATAAAAAAGAAAGTCAGACAAATGCGAAGCATGGTGAAGACAGGTTTAATAGCATAGCTAGCAGGTCTCAAAGGGTTCACCATGTAAACGAAGGACATGGATTCCAGGTCTAAGCTTCCATAAAGTATGGGAAACCTGCCCTCACTTTATAATCTCTGCAAACACTTTCCACACAAATGTATGCGCTCAATCTGTTGCTTCAAGTCATATTGAATAGAACACCAAGGTGAATTTTTATGCTCTTTACGTCTAGTTTCAGCAAGCCCCGGCTCAGCTTGCAGCTTCACAACAGTAAAGATTAACCTGCTGTGGTCCTGAGGGAAATCATAAAAGTCCTAATGATAAACCCTCTGGGGAACATGAACCCTGTACATGTTAATTCATGGCACTCAATGCAATATCTGGTGGGACGTTTAAATCAAAACTGTACAATTTAAACCAATAATGCCCTGAAAGGCAAAGTCTGTAGATCCTGAAAGTCAGAAGAATCAATCCTCTGGGGAACATGACTGCCTGTACAAAACTGCATTGCAATCCATGTAATAGCTGTTAAAATACTGCACTCAAAACCATGAATATTTCCATTATTATAGCCTTGAAAGACAAGGTCAGGGGATCATGAATGTGAGAATGATCAATCCTCTGGGGAACACGATTTTGTAATTTTGTAATTTCTGTACAAAATATTATTCCAGGCAATCTAATAAGTTATTGAGGTACTTCCTACCCTGCAACTACATCATATAAAGGATTCACTGTGAACTTTACGACAATCAGCTACAGTGATAATCTTAATATCTGTCAAAGTATCACAAATAATATTCTGATCTCATGAAGCAGCCTTGAAAAGTTAAACATCAAGGTGATGACATTCTTCTTGGGCATGTTGAGCCTTCATTTACCAAAAGATTTAGTTCACTAAGATAGAAACACAATTTGCAGTTTAGAAACAACTTTCAGCACCTGGTTTTTCAAGTTGTATGAAAGCTTTGAGGCCTTCAATGTCAGCATTTACAAAACTGAAAGGAGACCTTCTGTTAACACCACCTCAGTGTTTACAGTTGGCATGGCAAAGCTGTGAGTCTAAACACACTAAAGGTTAACTGAGAGGACTTTAAACACAACTGCAATTCACACACAATCACATGATGCTTGATCTGCCAGATGACCAACCTGAGGTCTCTCACTGTGGCAGCTGAGGAAGTTATAATCACAGACTGACGAAAGACACGCCTGAAGTCCTTGTTTGTCTTTTTTTTTTTTTTTTTTTAATAAAAGGATGGACAGGGCACTGCTTTGCTTTATTACTGTATTTCCCCAGCCCTGAATATTGATTAGTGATCAGAAAAAATCAATAATTTTTGCAGCTTGCACAGAAATAATAAATGATAAAAAAAAAATAATGGCAGCCTCATTGCTATCCAGAGTTATTCCTGCCTGTTTGTGGGGTAAACATAATCATTATTGGTCTCCATAGTTAAGATTGTGTTAACTTGAGCATAATTTGGTGTTTTCACAACCACGGATGAAGGACTTTCTGAGAAAGCCTAATGACATGCAGGACATTGAGGTCTGCTGGTAGGTGGGGGTGGAAACGGCCACCAATAGATCGTTAGCAATGACTAAAGTTTCAAAATAAGAGCAAGGGGATTGCTCACTAGTAATATGGTTGTCTTGTTCTTTTGAAGAGATGAAAAATAAAAACTACGAAATGCAAAATGACTTGAAAAACAGTTGGCCAGCCTTTAATATGTATAGCCAGGCAGCACGCCAAAGTAAAGTCTGTGTGGGAAACACTAACCATGAGTTTAATCTGCATCTATGGATGTGGCCCAGTAGTCTTTGGCACGGTTCAAAGACAGCCAAGGACAAACCAGCTCTAATTCAAACTAAAACCTTTAGGACTTAATGGTCATGATATTGGACAAGAAGCTTAAACTGGGTACTCGTACTACAAAACCAAGAACTAGTACAAGCAACTGTCTGGACTGTGACAACTGTTTCAAAACCAAATGTGACAGCAGCAGAAAAAAAGGAAGAAGGATTTGCTGATGGTAGAATGACTTCTGCTAGAAAAAACAATTTGACATTACAATTATTTATGATGCAGCATGCCACCAACTCTTGTGAGAGGTGGACAAGACAGCAATGCCAATGAAAAGAATTTAAAACAATCCTGGAGCAGCGTCAAGAGAGAAAGACTGACACAAACAGAACAAGTCAAGACTAAATCTGCAATATGGCTACAGTTAGTGAACTCCAACAAAACTTGGGTGGCCTTGTTATAGAAAGAACAGGATATAGAGTTGAGAACAGACCACGGTGACATACAACAATGATGGAGGAAGGGGTAATGGTTGGAGGAGGTGAGAACATGTTGGACAGACAGAGGAAGGAAATCTAGAGAGGGGGAATGAGAGAAAAGATGGATTGGATTCACACAGACAGGAAAGACAACACAGGATTAAAACAAAGGTGGCGTTTTAAAAATAAATCAGCGCTGGCCATCCACAGCAGAAATCACTGACTCTGTATACACGTTTTTATAAAAATCCACTGGTTACACAGTGAAAAGACTTTAAACTGAAATTAGTGCAAACAATTCAGACTTTTTACGCTGAAAGAGAAGTACGGCTATGATATAATCACTTCCTCTCTTCTGGTCGCTCCAGCTGACTCTAACCACAAACGTCAAGTCTTTCTGGATGACATGCCATCGGTCATCAAGTCAGGTTTCAAAGTAAACAAACAATTTCCAAAGAATTACTTTCTTCCCTAAAGTCAAATCAACTGACTGTGAAAATCCAAACAAGGAAATACAGGACGCTACATTTCAGACATGCTCATGTTTAATTATCAGTATGTTAAAAGCTGGAGTAGGCAAAGGTTTTTGGCATAACTGGAAAGAAATAGTCATTTTATAGCGATAAGGCCAGGAGATTGGCCGAAGTTTCCACTTCAGTTCACTTTAGCTTTCTTCTCTCTTTTTTAATTTAAGTGAAAGTTCTCCTTGGGTTGATGACAACTGAATGTTACCTGCACTATTCTCAAACTGGGCAATTCGGCACAATCTCACATCACATGGATCTTATACTACAAAGGAGGCTGGCTAAAGACCGTTTAATTTGATTAAACTTGAGTCTGTTGGACATTTGTTTGTCATTTTTCATTCTATGAAAATTCAGGCAAACAATGCGTGTGTAACAGTAGTTTATAATAACCTCTCTGTATATAACTATATTTAAGAAGTCTGAAAGAGGAACTATACTCCTGCACCTGAGATCTGGGATCTTTGGCCAATCAGAAGTGTTAAGACCACATCTGTTGAATCCAAACAAGTAAGATATAATGGGCTGATTTGTGAAATTCCATCTGGAGAAGCTGGGTTCAAATCCCACATGAGACCATGTAAAACCAAATGACAGCAACTGTAGCATGTATGCATGTACATCTGCCCGTCCTCATCTGATGGGAAGATTTTAGAAGAGATAACAAATTATATTTAAAGTTAACTAAGACAAAACGTATCTTATTATTCTTTGTTTAATGTATAAGGTACTCATAAGCTGAAATCTTAAAGGAGACTATTCTTTAAGGCCAGCAGTCCAAAAAATGTGGGTGATGTGGATCTGAGGCAGCCACCTCCTTCAGCTCTTCCATGGGACACCGAAGGGTTTTCAATACAGCTGCGAGATAAAATCTCTCCACCTTGCCCTGGGTGTGCCCCGGGGTCTACTTCCTGTCAGACATGCCTAGAATATCTCGCTTCAGAGGCCTAAAACCAATATAAATGTCTCATTCAGATGTGAGAGCAACATCTCTACTTTGAACCCCATTATCCCTGAACAGATATTCTAATTTTCCATCTATGTAATTATTTGACCAGTCATAACTGCATTTTAGTTATATTTGGGCCGGTGAAGTAAAAAAATGCTAGGAACCCCTGCTATTAGACATAACAAAAACACAAATGTTCTCCAATAGAGGAAAGGAAGTTCAGTTTGCAGGTAAAAGAATGTAAGAAGTCTACAAAATAAAGTGGGAATAATTTGCAATTTGGGCTGTGGCAGCAGGAATACTGGTCTAACCAGACATATGAAGCAGGAGTTCACAGCAAGTAAGAGAGAGAACGAACAGGAAAGATAAAATCCTTATCTGTAAACCTCTACAACAGTCAGTCAGTCTGTCTATCAGGTACCCTTGAAGACAAAAACCATGAGATTCAACCCCCCCCCCCACCCCACACACACACACACACACACACACGCACGCACACACGAGATAAGGTGGTTAAAATCTAAGCTCAATAGCAGAAAATGGCCTTACTTTAATGTTTACTCGGATTCCTGAAGAAATTCCCATAAAAATCACATCTGATTAGAAGGTAAATCCAGCAGGACAAATACTGGTCTAACCAGACATATGACGCAATTGTTACTATACCTGCCATTCTAAAGAAGATAGAGGGGGGAAAAAACAAAACACCTGGAGAAGGCTACAGGGTGCGGTCCGGGAAAATATACTGGACCATAAATCTATCAGCAGGGGAAGTGAATGATCAACAGTAGGGGGAGGATCCACAAACAAATACTATTCTCTCACACCGTGCTATACAAAGTCACGTCAGGCTCATCTGATGGGCGAACACGCTGACACAGGCTGGATGTAGCTCATACTGCTGAGCACTGTTGTCTTTACCTCCTTCAACAGTGTCATATTTATCAACACGAGCTGAGCAATAGCAACTTCCTGCTTCTGACTGGCACATTCAAAGATTCAAGTTCCTCTCATGAGTCTGAGTCTAACACTGCAGTTGTCATGTAGTACTCATGATTTATAGGCTGGGAATTCAGGCATTAGGAGTGGTGATGAGTAAGTAATGAGGTTAATTCTCTAAGGTATACCTCATATCTTTTTTAAGGTTTTTTTTAAGTGCAACATTTACAAAACCAAAAAGTCCCCCCCCCCCCCCCCCCCCCCTTTATTACACAAGAAAACTGAGCTTCAAATAATTTTCTGTAAGCCAGGCTTGTGCTGATTGGCTGCCTCTCTTAAACAAAAGGTTTAAATAGCAGGTGGGCAGAGCTGGGTTCCAATGATTATTAGAACAAAATAAGGTCTTTATTTGCCATTTTGGTTTCTTTTACAGCAGTAGATGGTTAACCATCCTCCTTCACTGTTCATTAACTGAACTAACAGGGAGCCAGCAGTAGGGCTGCCACGATTAGTCGACTAGTCACGATTACGTCGACTATCAAAATCGTCGACGACTGATTTAATAGTCGACGTGTCGTTTGAAGCTTTGTAAGATCCTGAAAGACGCAGGAATAAGTAGCAGGATTTAAGAGTGTAATAACAGACTGAAACAGAAGATGGCAGCACTGCATGTACAAGGATGCCAACTGCCGTTAAACCCCGAAGAAGAAGAAGCTGTGTCCCAGAATTCATAGCGCGGCCCAGCTCAGTTTCCAACAATGGTGGCAGCTAGTTGGTTTTACTCTTATTATTCTTTCTGGGTCACAAAATAAATGTTTAACATATTTTTAGGCGAGAATGTAGCTGTGTAAACCTCAAATATCTGCTCAGTTTATCAAGACACCACATATTTTCAAAAGTGCTCCGACCAGTGGCGTGTCTAGAAAATTTTTGTTGGGGGGGCCAGGTAGGGGCACAGATTTGGAGAAGGGTGGCAGATTTAATTGGCAGATAATGTTTTAAAAAAAAATTCTACCAACCGTTAACCATAATTCAATAACCCTATAAACCTAATAAGCGAATGCGCTCTTATTAGAATGAGATTTTAACCACTACGGTGCAAAGTTTTTAGATACTGCGTTGATAAAGTACAAGAGATACAATCAGTGCTTTGTCAGTGCTTACTCAGCATTCAAGGACATCAATATTTGCATAGTATTTTTACTGACATATAGTGCACATATGTTTTGGGCAAAAACATTTTTGAAAATTAAAATACGAACATTTGTAACAAACAATTGACAAATTAGCCAGTTCCAATGCAAAACTTTATCTGCCTGTTAAAAAAAGAAGATAATCTTCTCACAAACTGGTGTTTGATTTTGAAACAGGAAAAAAGTGGGGAAACAAATGAAAAGACTAACATTTGAATAAAACCTGAAAGCAAGTAAATACTTTCTATGCTGCCTTATGGTAAACTTTGGTAATATTGATAAAGAACAACACTGGCTGATGATAAAATACAGTCAGCTGGCATGGTGACGCTGCCAGTATTAACCTGCAGGGCTGGACTGGGACAGAAAATCGGGCATTTTGACTACAGACCGGCCCACCAGGTATTAAAGCCATAAAGACTTTGAATGAAAACAAATGCTGTTGTGACAGTGATGTACAGTCTTGTTGGTATATGTATGATTTCTATACATTTTACGTCAGATAAAAACTTTGGTTGTAAGATTTAGATAATTATTTAATAAAAGCGAGATATTTTAAATGAGAATAAGAAAGAAAAGTATTTCTTTGTGCCCCCTTTCCCTGTTAATGCCCTACCTGCCCCCTGGCAAAACTTTGCTAGATCCGCCCCTGCACAGTTACCAGCTGTCAGCTACATAAAAAAGGATCCTGGTGTTATTTATCTCTCAGAAACAGTTGATAACTTCAACTCATTCATGTCACCTAAAAGGTAAACCTGTTTCTCCATCACCTGTTCAGCTCTGATGATTCAGTAAGGACATCTCCTGGTTTCATCTTCATGTTTCCCTCTCACCACATATCTAAACAGACATCATGACCAGCAGCTTTACAGCTGTGTCTCCAGCAAACATCAGCTGATACTAGAAATTAATATTAAATACATTCTAACAACAGCTGATCAAGCTTAAACGTGCTGCTGTTGTTTAGCGCAATATCCGCTGGTTTCCTCTTTCTGGCGCAAAGTGGGCGATAAACAAACAAGAGAGAAAAGCCGATCAGCTGATCATTGATCAGTTTCATGATTGAAGTAGCAACAGGAGAGGGAGGGGGAGAGAATGAAAGAAGAAGAGGCAGCTGTGCAGCGTAACGACAGAATAAATCCAGCTTTGTGTCTTTTTTCCATTCTAGCTAAAGTTCGGGACAAACTGCGTCTCTTCTCAGCTCAATACGAAATGTGTAATATTTTCTCTGATTGAGGGACCATTCCATTTTTTTAAGGAGCCGTTGGCAACTCTACTAACCTTATGAATAAAATAAAGTTCACTATCAGTAACATCATAGCACCCACCCAGCTGTATAAAAACTCCGTCAAACTGGCTAGAACGCAGTATGAGTTATTGCAACTGACAGTAAAAAGTCAGCAACATGAAAATAAACTCCACCTAAACTTGGTTTATATCTGACCCAGATAGACTGCAGGTCATAACTTCTTACCTGAAGTTCAGTTCACCTGACACTCGGACTGGCGGCTGCTTCGGGTCTCTCCTCCTGCCTCCCCTTCCCTCATCCACCTGTTGCCTCTGTGGAAGCCCCGTCATAGCCACCACCAAACAACGGAGTTATTTCTACACATCGACCTGCATCTGGCCAATCCACCACCTCTCATTGTTCATGCCATTACAAAAAAAATAAAAAATAAGTCACTGGGGATATGCCCGGTATGCCCGATGGCCAGTCCAGCTATGTTAACCTGCAACCAAATCTGCAGCTCCATACAGCAATGTTACGACTTAGATTATATCTTATAACTCATAACTCTTATGCTAGCTGCCCTCAATAGCATACTGTCTGAAATATTCCACGGCTGCAATAATTCTTTAAGTGTTATTTTTTTCCTTGGTATTCTAATTTCACCGAAGTTTACTAACTCAACAAACTTGATATTACTTACCGGGACATTTATTCTGTCCTCATTTTCTTTCACCGAAAAATTGTTTCCTGCAGTGCCATCTTTCGCGCTTGGCTCTCCTACCTTTGCTAACGTGATGCGCATAGCGCAGAAGCGATGCTGCATTCACTTACACTCGGATATCTGAGCGTCACCGTGAAAACATAATCGGACATTTGATATTTGATTGAATTTTATTGTTTTGCCTTTGGGGTGGCACCTGGGGTGGCCAGTCTGGTTGGGGGGGTGGCCTGTGCCCCCCCAGGCCACCCCGCTGGACACGCCATTGGCTCCGACGTTTTCAGAGACGTCTGTTACCCACTAGCTCGATAGCTAGCCGGAGGCTAGGCTAGGCTAACTAGAGCCGTGAGAACACCGGACTCCCGGCAAATCGTTTTCAAACCGACCGCCGTCTTTCGCTACTCAGGTTAAATATATATATAAGTCACTTAGATAACTTCAAAATGTTATTGTTTGGCTTTTTTTAGTATTTTATTTGTTCCTGAGTAAATCGGTTTGGCTGAGATTAAAGTTTTTACACAGCTGAATAAATGTCAAGCAGACAGCTGATTATCAGAAGTGTGAGATGCTCAAGAATTTACTCCGGTGTCCTGTTATATTTTAGATAGCAAGGAGTTTATTAAACCACAACAATCTGCAGATTTCATTAAAATTTAATAAACTATCATCTTGTCTTTATTTTTAGTTAGCACATACCTTAAACACTTAAAGCTGTAAGCTAATGATAGTTATATAAGAGCAGATGCTGCTGGTGCAATAAGCTGTACGTCCAATGGATGATGATCTGATTAGTCGACTAAACGCAAAAATAATCGGTGACTAGTCGACTATCAAAATAATCGTTTGTGGCAGCCCTAGCCAGCAGTAATTAGGATCTAGATAAACCATCACAAAGTTTGATTGGGGTAATCTGTGGAGAGATTATTAATGTTTGTATGTTGTTGTGTTTGTTTTCTATTTAAATAAACATTTAATAATCAAGGAAATCCCCAGTTATAATACATATTTTAAAATGTTATTAAATTAATCACACAGTTATCATGCTAAATAATCAGGGCAATATTGAATGAGACAACTGTAATTAAGATTTTTGCCATAACTGAGCAGCCTCAGGGGTGGGCGGGGCTTCTGTGCTCATGACCATACAAGGATATGCAGTTTCAGTGACATCATATAGATCCAAGAGTATAAAAAGTTGTCTCATCCTGCTTGTTTATGATTAGTTATTCATTATTTGAAACTCTGGCCATGTTTAACCTATTATACCAGTATACATAAACCACAGAAAACAAGGTAAAGCATAATAGGCTCCTGCTAAATGAAATGATTTAAAAACTACAGATAATGAGTCTAAAAATTTAATAAAAAGGTTTGAACTTGGATTCTAGAGATTTCTTTTGCTCACATTGGGTAAGCTGTTGTGTGTTCATATCATGTAGAGGATGGAAAATTCATTTGATAAAATAAAAGTTAAAAAAAAAAATCGGGCAGAAAGACGCAAAGGAAATCTGAATCAACTGCAACAAAATGAATCAGTGAAAAAACAAGTACCTACTTCCTTCTTTGTTTTTTTAAGATTTCAGATGGATGCAGACTTTCAGAAAACCATTTGGATCCCAGCCTTTTCCAGTTCGGGAATAACTGATCTAGTCAAATATCATATCTCTGAATTACCCCCCAATTCTTAAAAATGTGGAACTTCCATGTGGGAGCGCCTACTGATACCTGACCCCACAGGATATTAACTTATTCATGGTCAGCTGAAACGGGTAAGTGAAGACCCAACTGCTGACATCCATCCATGCATTACTCAAGCACAACGCTACCACTGTCAGAGCAAAGTGTATTAGATCATCCGTACCATCAAGACAAACCCAAAGATGTTCCAAATAAATATGACAGCCTAACAGAAGCAAGCATAATCCAGTTATCTAAATGACAAAACCATTCACCCAACAAGAACTGGGAGCCCTTCTTCACATTTTCACCTTTTTTGCAGCTCCATAGTGTATTTATTTCCAGTCTCAAAGGGACATGACGTTCAATAAATCAAGTGATATTCCTGCAGTGATGTAAAGGTTTTACAAAACATTTGACGGCAGCTCATAATCGGACTAATTATGGAAGAGTCAGAAACTGCCGGAAAACAGCGCACAGTGAGCCTACAGTCTGAAAGCATGATTTGAATTAAAGATGAGCTGCTTTAGCTGTCCAGTGTCAGCGTCCTGGGGGCTGGGGTGGGATTAGCCTTGTGTGTTTTTTGAATGAGACACACAGAACCACTGGTCAGCATGACATTTTCCCGACAGAAACGCCATTCACACACTGAAAAGGTGGATGTGTGCAGGCGTGGGTGTAGAGATAAAGCTTCCTCCGGCCTGACTGCTACATCTCATTTCCCTGGTTGGCCGTCCAGAATCGGTCCATCACTCTTTATTTGTCGTCCTCCTCTCCGTTTAAACTCAAGCTTATTAAACTTCACTTTGTCGTAAACCAAATGAAAAACGCCACTCTTGATTGATCACTATAAATGGGGAGGCTATGTAGTGCTGCTACTGTTTGTACTGTTACTGTAAGTATCACACTTGGTGGTGGAGCTGAAGATAGAACTGCACTCAAACTGGACTTCCTCGTTTTCTAATTCATACAAACACACATAAATGTGGCATTCATTTCAGCTGCTATACAGCAGATTTTAAAATGAAAAGGCATAGAAAACATAGGAAAAGCAGAATTGGTTCTATTGCTGCTACCAGCAAAAGAAGTACTTTTTACACATAAATAACATTTTCAACATAACAAACCAGATTTAGGCTCAATTGGAGCTATACTTGTGCATCATTTTGGCCAAGATACCAATTTTATGGGCCACTTTATGTCTTTAAGCCTTTCATTATTTCATATATTTTGTCTCCAGAAAGTAACGACATCTTAGATGGTGATTTGAGCTGGCTCTACGAATAAAACCTAGGAGCAAACAGCAGCCTCCAGGACAGAAGTAAGGCATGATGAGTCACGGGTGCAACACTTACAAGGTCGTGCAGGTCTGGGCCAAGTATCACAGTACTGTCCTGAGGCATTTGAGGGAGAACATTTGGAGTAAAGGACCTGAGATGCGGTGTAATGAAATTTGGCACTCCGCTGTAGCAGCTTTTGTCATCAGAGGTGACTGTGCAAAATACACCAACTACACATGAACCCTCCTAGCAGACTTAAGGGAGGTCTAACAGGAATGACCTGCCGCTTGCGTCTGAGGCTGAGGAAGATCCCTGCCTTAGGCATCCTCCCCAAAATAAATGCATTTGTAGAACAGGACTTGCAGGGAGTTGCCACAACTTAGAAGAGGGTGGCAGCCACGTTTAATTTGACGACATATTTACCAGCATAGTTTAATTTTTTTCATTATGTGAGTGTCTTTAGGTCTACCTCAGACACACAGGCTTCCCCTGGGTATACTGACATAACCCCAGTTTCATACACTACCGTCTTTACTGCAGTGAGCACATTCCCCAGATTCTTTAGCTGTAACCATCGCCAGTATTTAAAGTAATCAATTACTACCTCCACACAGCTCAGCGGTGAACACAAATACACATCTTCTCTCAATAACCATCTATTCTCCGATACACAACCAGCAATTTTATACAGAGGTCGCAAACATTTTCCTCAGGGGACACGTCCCCGCTGTAGTTGTAATTACTGTTGGCATGTGGGAAACCGCCACACAGCAGCCAGCGCCCCCTTTTCGAGTCCAGTTTAAGACACCACAGGTCCCAAACTCTCTCGCAGCGGTCTGTGGGCCACATTGTGCATCCTCTTCTCACTCCACACACACTTCCATGAGGAATGAGGGCTTGTGTTAAAGGCCTGTTATGGAAACGTGAAGGGTCATGCATTGCTGGAGAATGTGCAAGCTCCTCATCTCTCACACACACACTTTAAGTGGGCAGACAAGAAGAATAGCTCTATTATGTTACAGTATGCTGAGTGTGGAACAAACCAGCTGTGTCTGCAGGACTGTCTGTGATACTGTGTGTGACTTTAGGAGTGCAGTAAGTCAAAGATCTGAAAAGTAGTGATGGGACGTTCTGTATCGAGGCTTCGGAGCGTGTGTCGAGTAATGGAGGGGGCGTTTCCGCGAAGCGCGTATCGAGGCTTGCTTCATTTATGGGAGGAGCTGAAAATGATGACGTCCGAAGCCTCGCTGCCCGGCTGTACCACGTGACTGGTTCATGAAGCGGTTCGAACTTTGCCGCAAATAATCATTTTCCATACTGCCAGCATAAATATACACAGTATACTGCCATCACTACACTATAGGTGTTTTACACACTCCTTTTGTTGTTGACATTTACAGGCTGTGTGCAAAATGCCACACTCTTCAAATTCATGCCAGCTATTATTTTTACGTCCAGTAGGTGTCCTGCTAGAGCAAATGAAGCTTCATGAAGCTTCGCGTTGGGGTGAACCAATTGGATGAAAAGCTTCAGTGCTTCATGGGGCTTCATCTGCCCATCACTACTGAAAAGCGACCTTGTTTATTAAGTTCCAGACATGATAAAGCTGAATGTTTATGGTTGTACTTCAATCCTGAGCTCAGCCCAGCCCTAATTTATACAATCTGCAGGGAAAAGACTTGACTTGGGGGTGTGGTGGTCTCATCTGACACCATCTAATCACCACTATGCTGATTACAGTCCCACACTTATGTATTTTAAGAGTTGTTTTGCTGAAATAATCTCCCATATGCAGTGATTAAAATGGATACAATCCTTGAAATTATACATGTATTTTCATTTTAATGACCTCCTGTAATATAATAACCAACAAAGGACACCTGTTATGAAATCTAATGTAGGTTAAACCTGCTGCTAAAACTGTCAAAAAGGGATTAAGCCACAAATGGGAGGTTGTTATGCAAATATCCCGAAAACTTGCTTGTACACTGACAAAACCCCATTAACAATTCTGATGATTTTATGTTTTCAACTTCATAGCTCGAGCTAAAGGGACACTACAGGGACAGCTCAACATGGTAAAATATAAAGTGGAAACTTGCTCCCGCTAACAAATTCAGCATAAAGAACAATTCACAGGATTGCAGGGTTTGAAAGTGTCTCTGCTCCTTTAAGCTAAAGGGACACAACAGGTGAATAAAATATAAAAGTGGTGGATAAACTTTGAAGGGCTACTTAGTTTTACTTTGGCTATATGCCGGATTTAAGTAAAGCTACGTAAGTGAAAAATCTGTTTGTTTATTTTCTTCTTCATATGAGCATCTCTTAGAAATAAGGGAAATGTAGGTTTGAGAGATTTTTTTAATGCAGTACGGAACGACGCCCATATCTGAATGAGACAGCTGGACTTTAAAGCTTCTCTAACACAGAACAACTTATTTATAAGGAAAAGCAGCGCACAGGGAGTTTGTGTAGACAGAGAGTGTGTGTGTATTCTTAATCTTTACCTTTTTCTCTGTGATTTTTCCGGAGGGTTTTTTGAAGAAAGAGGTCCTGGCCGTGAAAAAGTACTCTTCGGAGTCCTCCTCCAAGCTACTGTAGCCACTGCTCATCGTGCTATTCCACGTCATTTGCGGGAAAAACTTCTCCACTGAGAACCGGCCACATCAAAAAACCACCCAAAAGAAAACAAATATCAGCTCTAAACAAACTCCAGCCTCAGTAAATGGCCAGACCTCCCTCTGTTTCTGTCCGCAGGCTTCGCTGTTCGACCAGCAATGAATGATTTCCTCTTTCAAATCCGCTCAACTCTCTCCCGTTCTTCCCTTCCTCTTCTCCTCCTCGCTTTACTCCACCGGCATAGTCAAAACAACTCAATCAAACCTCTCCATTTATAAACAGAAAATGAAGCTAGTAACTGCTACGAAGCAGAAATGTCAGCAACTATAACTAATAGACCAATTTCGAAAGTGCTAATGAAGAAATCCCACAAGTTCCACTCACACGCCGTCTGTTAAATGCATGAGTCTGTGTGACAGCGAGGCGAGGCTACAGTAAGACCACTCCCATTAGGTGCGATAACTCCAGCCAGCCAATCCCCTGCCTGACAGTTAATAAAACCTCGCCCAATACAACAGGTTGGCCAATCAGCGCTCCGATGCCCAGTTTGAGTGGCGCGGATCAAAGAATCTGGCCAAAAAAAAAAAAAAAAAAAATATTATAATAATAATAATAATAATAATAATAATAATAATATATATATATATATATATATATATATATATATATATATATATATATATATATATATATATATATATATATATATATCCTCTCTTGTATTTCAAAACAAGCATATTTGTTCTACACTTGGTAATTTTTTTTTATTTTATTTTCCTTTTTTGACAGTTGTAAGTTAATCTGTGAAAGGATGCTGCATATTTCTAAAAATACTTCAACACAGAGAGCAGATTCCAATTTGCATTTTTTTAGCCTCTTCACTACCTGCTGATATTCAAAATACCCAAAGGCAAAGATAGAGAGCCTTTTTACAGTCTCTCATTTGTTCCTGAAAATGTCACCTAGGAAAACTGTCATTGTGAACCCACAGACTATGCAAAAAAAAAGTCTTAAAAACCCTTTACAGAGAAGAATAAAGTTACCTGCATTCCTAAAGAACACAAAAAAAGTCAGAGGTCAGTCAGTTATGGAGCACTGATCTGCAGCTGGAGCTTTTACATTTTCCTTTCCTCGTTAATCTACCTAAACACTAAAAATAAATAAGAAAAACCCTGTGTCTTACCTCAATCAACAGGTAGAAAATTAACAATAGCTTTCTAAGCATGCTTCTCATGTACCAGCTAGTATCTAAATGCAGGAGAAATAAAAGGCCAGTCGTCATTGGGTGGAACCAGTCTTTTCAGCCTTTTAACCCTCTCAGGCTCAAATTAAGTTTTTGTTGCTAATGCACAAAAGAATATCTACAGTGGTACTTCTGAGTAAAAAAAACATACATAAAATATGTATGTGAGGTAATCAGGTTGTTAGCTTTTACTTGTTGCAAATCTGCAACGCCTGCCTTGAGAGGGTTAACTGATTATCCAGAGATGATTTTTCTTGTGATGAATGTTCTAGAAACTCAGGGGGTAGGTATCCTAGTTAAAAGGACATTTATCCCTTCTGCTCTTTTTCTAATTCACTTGAAATAAGGCTGCAGGCGAGAAGATGCTGCCTGACAGCTTTTAAACCCAGTTCAACATCAGTTAAGTTTTCCATTGCAATTACTCTCACTTCAAATTCCTTGAAATACAACTATGATGGCAGAATCCTAACTAACTAAGTTGCTCTAGTATTATCTCTACTAATAACTGTAATATGTAAATTGTATAAATCTGTTGAGGCAAGATGTGATTTGGGGTCAGGAAAAAGTTTGCCCCAGACAATGAGAGGCTCAGAATAAAATCAGCCAAACCCAAATGAGAAGGCTCTGTGGGTGTGTCTTGGTATTACCATAAGACTTGGTCTTTGGTGGAGAGATGGAGCCAGACATTTAATCTTTCACAAAAAGAGTGGATTGAAATGTCACTGAAAAATAAAAGTAGCAAAAAAGTTCCTGTGTTCAATCAGTGTTGAAGGTTCGTTTCTGGAGCCAGAACCTAACAAAGGTCCAATTACAGCGCACCAAAGACTTTTCTACTTTATATTGTTATAAGCTACTCCATGGTCTCAGGATTTTAGAAGGATTTGTGGTTGTACCATACCTATAGCGTAGGTTTATTCCACAGGCAGTTATCAACAGTTATCAATATTTGGTGGCTTCCTTTTTTATGAATTCAGATAAATCTGAAGTTGCAACATGCTGTGGTCCAGTGTTCAGCACCTCCACACTGTATGAAGGTCCTGGGTTCAAATCCAGCCCGGCCTTTCTGTGTGGAGGCTGTATGTTCCTTTTGTGACTGCATGGGTTCTCTCCTGGCATTTCTCCCACAGTCCAAAGATTAATTTGTAATTTTAAGTATAAAGTGAGTGTGAATGGTTGTCTGTCTGTCTTTTGCCCGGTAATAAACTGGCAGCCTGTACAGGTTAGGCTCCACCCTCCCTTTTGTGACCCTGAATTGGATAAGCAGAAGACAAAGGATGGATGGATGGATGGAATCTACTGAACGGTCATCACATGATTACCAGTGTTTTGCTTGCTTGCTTGACCACAAGTAAATTATAAACCAACAGGCTCCCTACACCAAAAAACTCTTTCCTCTTTCCTACAACTTCTCCATGTTCACATGTAGGAACATGTTTATTCTACAGCTATAACCTGCAAGCAATATTAAGGTATAGCTATTTATAGCATCCTTTTTGGCTGTGTGTTTTTAATTAAATATGAGTTTCACCAGAAATGAAGCTACAGCCTGTATGCTGCCGTCATTCAGCGTCATAAAACATGTCAGAGAGTAAAATCGTTTTATACATTATGTTCCGCTCAAAGGAAACCTGACCGACAGCTGAGTTTATGTGCTTGTTAAATGGATGGAGTTTCACTCATGTTTTGAGCGGGTGGTGTTAAAGCTGCTTTCATCACCCTACAACTGGAAACTATTATGGAGCAGCGGGGCAATTAATGGGCTATGTACCTTCTGTTTTGGGGAGTACCTCCTGGGTACTTTAACTCTGCTGCATGCAGAGTTAAAGATTGAAGTTAAAGATTAACTTCATGCTGTACATTTGTAGCCCACCCAGCTGCAATAAAGGTGCAAAACATCAGCAAAGCAGGTTAAGCATCAGATTGAAATCTACAGTACATCTGCACTAAATCAAGCCTAACCCGCTCACACATGGGAAAAACCAGTGGACAGCTGGGAGATTTTTTAGACATACAGGCTCTAATTTAAAACCAGCGGAGTTAGAGAAGAGACCAAAAATAAATATGGCACATCTGGAGCAGCCAAACCAAAAATACCTTTCAAATTCTGTAGAGATCATCCAAAACACACACAAATACACACAGATAAGCAGATTTGCCACCATGCTGCCATTTACTTCAGTGTATTGGTGCAGAACGAGTGTAAATAAAGAAAAACATACTTTAGATCAACTTGTGTTCTAATCCTTTATGAATCAAATCAAACGGCCTTGTGTTTTAGCCTAGTCGAGCCGGTCTAGAGGTTCAGGGATTTAATTTCAAGGATTTTTGTTACATGTCATTGTTTATCGCACTTCTTTCCTCATACGATGATTTAGTGTTTTACTATCATACAGCAGGTGTGCAATTTCCATACTGAGTCATATATGTTAATAAATGCATATATGCTACCCAGCAAAAAACAAACTAAAGAGACTGAGGCGTTGAGATTTGGTAAAACCTGTGAGGTCTAAAACACCATCAGTGATAAGTCCTTTAATCCTTAACCCTATCAGAACGTGGTTTGTTCTGGCAAGTAGATAAAAAAAACAACATTTTAAGAAAAAGATCAAGTATCAAAGTCCTTTTTTCTTTCTTCAGAATGCACAAAGAGGTTTGTAAAGCACCAATGTACTCCTCTTTGCATCTAATTACACCTAGCAACGGCCAGAAACCACTTGCCAACCCAAAAACACAATTAAATAAATAGTACAATAGGGTAAATTATATTATTTAGACAGAAAAATAAGTTTTAAAAATGTATAAATAAAGATTAACAAAGTAAAAAGAATACAATAAAAAAAACTTTGCAAAAAGTTGACTATAATACAAATAGAATAAAACAACGAGAGTTGAACTGAAAGCCACACCCAGGACAAACACTCACAGAGCTCTGTTTATGTGCATGTGTGCGTGTGGTGAATGGTATTAATCTGCTGTCCAGTCACTTTGGCCTGGAGCCAGTCTGGTTACACATTACTGACATTCCAGGAGTAGGGGCAGCTTCTACCTAACATACAGTCACTGTACTGTAACTGTGTGGAGCGATTAGGAGATTAAAGCTTTCCCACAGCACCAAAACGGGCACGGCACTCAATCTGAATAAAAACGCAAGACACAAATTTCTCCAGGACTCAAATACCTTAAATATACTTAAATATCAGCA
Organism: Copadichromis virginalis; assembly: GCF_057382275.1. NCBI lineage: Eukaryota > Metazoa > Chordata > Actinopteri > Cichliformes > Cichlidae > Copadichromis > Copadichromis virginalis. Next base: position 23,090,697 of record NC_140634.1, read on the forward strand.
AATGACAGTAACATGAAACTGTCCATATATTAGATTTCCCGATACGTTTATAATATATTTTTGGCAATTTTGTTTAGATTGCGCAGTGCGCATTGACAGGAAATGAGGAAGTGGCATGCGGTAAAAATCCAACAGATTGGGAGTCAAACTGGGAATTCAGCTGTTATTATGCAGCATGCATAATACAGCCTCTACTACTGGGTCAAACCAATTACTAGATAAGTTAGAGGATTATGTACTCCTTTCTGGCCGTCAAGTTAAATCCATGCTAAACCCTTCATAAAGAAATGCATCCTCTCAGCAATTTAATGTTTAGTTCATGTAAGTGTTGAAAAATTAATGAGAGAAAGAGAAATATAATTTGTTGCGTGTGCACAGTGGTCTGTTAAATTGGTTTCTATGTTCATACATGACGTGAATGAAAGGTTACAGTTATATAATCATGGACAAGATAAAGCAGAGAGGTTTTGGTGGAGGAGTGCTATCAGCTGGTCTGTGAGATGGATGATCTGCAGCACTGCAGGCGTAGTTACACTACATTACATACAGCCTACAGAACTAGTCAGGAAGTATTTGAGGTATTCACTGTCTCTGCATTAATTCAAAAGTAAGCAACAGTAATAATTACATTTATATTAAAACCAGCGTTTATGAAATGCTTTGACAGACAGTTACATATTAGGGCCAAATATATAACAGAATAATGTCAAAGAAAGTTTAAAAAAAAAAGAGAACAAAATATGCATATTTCCAACATAATTAATAAATCTGTCATCCTCAGATTTAAAATTTTATCCTTTTGAATAGCAGGACCCCACCTGAGGATCTAAGCCTCTGCATGGCTTGTGGCCAGACATAGACTTCTTTAAAAGTATGAAAATCTTCAGATCAACTGGGTCAGTTCACATAGGGAGCCAATGAAGAAAAGCCAGGATAGGTGAGATGTACCTACTAGAGATGTGTCTAGAGTAAATAAAAGCATGAATTACTTTCTCCAGGTTGGTTCTTCAGAGCATCCATTTCACTTTAGATCTTATTTGGAAGAATCTGGGATGGACAGCTCTTCTTTATATGTTGCTCAAAGTCTAAATCTACTCTGAAGTTTCTTTCATGCATGTGCTTTGATGAATTAACTTCAATATTCTTTCCATGCAACCAAATTCCACATGTTACATTCATTTAACACTGCTACCTTTTTCTGTTTTCATGTATTCACATGACTGAGTCTGAATGCAAAGCATGTAAAGCTTTTTAAAAACGTATAGATAAATATTAACTTAATAATAACTGGTTAAGGAAGTGCTGCTTATGTTGCAGAATCACATATTTCCTTTAAATCTGGTTTAAAACACAGTTTAAAGTCTTGATTTTATGTTTTTAGGTGCAGTTTTCTCTTCTAGATGTTTTTACTTTTCTTTTTTGAACTAGACCAGAAACATCTACAGCAAAAGGTTAATTACCCATTTTATCAAGCTGTTACTGTAGTTGATCGCATGTAACTGGAGCAGAGGCTTGGCTTTTGTATTTGCATGTTTCATACAGAAACCTGCTTTTTTTTTTTTTTAAACTCCATGACTCCAAAGATAAGATGAGAAAGTCTGTTGTGCAGCTGAATGTCAAGTTAAACATTAATCCAGTTCCAAAGTAGGAGCAGGCTCTTGCAGACCCCTGCTTCACCCAGTACCCACATCCCACATGTATCCTGGGTGCTGAGATAGAAAGCAGCACCAGAAGATCAAAGGTGAACTGAAGGCTTTTCATCTAAATAGCAAAGGTTTGCTTGTACATTTGAGTAGCTGTCACTTGATCCCTTGACAGTTAAAATCACAATGCCAGATGACGGTGGTATAAACTCAGAGTTTTGGCAAGCAGCTTATACCACAAACAGCACATTTACGTTGAAATGATAGCGCCTTCTAGTGGTTTCATGGCATCTACACCTGAGTACAATCCAAGCCTTAGGGAGGAGGTTGGAGAGGATGGACGGGTCAACAAAATGCTACGTTTTTTTTTTTTTTTTTTTAAATGGTATATTATATTATATTACATAATATTATATATATTCTTATGTTAAATTCTTTAGGATTTTTAGCCTCATAGACCAGAAAAACTCACAGTAAATTGCCTTGGGGTTAGCCTTGAACATGGGCCTCTGCGTTAGCCTTGAGGCACACGGGTTCGCTGCTGAAAACAAAACAAAAACTGTTCAACAACTTTAACTGCATTGATTCCATTGCCAGTAAGCAGCACTATAAAATACTGTGGAAGTGTAAGTTAACGGCTATTGACAGGAATTTGGAAGCAGATCAGCACAACTTCCTGAACCGGAAAAAAAACTTCCAGAAAACTGGATATTGAATGTGCATAGCCATGGGAGCCTGGGGAAAGTAAGGATTCCTTTACGTCTAATGTACAGAACAATATAGCATGGGTACTGACTGCTAATGTTGACTTCACAGGGTGCACGATCGTTGGTACATAGGCTAGAAATCAGGGCACCAGCAGGTAGATGAAGGTGATAGGTCAAACTGTGAAGAGTATGTCATATTTAGAAAACCAAGGTGGAAAGAGACAAAGACAAATGAAGAGAGAGGAGTGTTAAAAGTTCCCATGACCTCATTGAGTGAAGATGTCGTCACCTTGTGTTATTTGCACAAACGTCCAGGTGTGTGCTTATTGGTTATTTTTGGGCAGGTGGTGGGTGTGTAGCTGTTTCCTAATTTAAAGGCACTGTGAGTTTTAAAGGGGGTGGGCGTGTCTGCTGTAAAACTAGAGAACTTCTGTAAAAGGGCAAAATCACTGCTAGATCAAAGACTAACACGTTTAATTTATATCCCCAAAATTTAAAAGGCAGGAGTGACACAAAAGCCTCATATTTTTATGTAAATTAAGTATTTACATAAATTCTTATTTTAATTTTAAAAAGCCTCTTTAAGGAGAATGTGCAGGTTTTGTTTTAACGTGACAGAAATCGTGCTGAAACCCATCTGAGATTTTAAAGTTTAGGGTTATTAATCCTATAAATTATCCTTCCAGTGATCTCTACGGGGTGTCCTGGGTCCGGCCCCGGGCCTCCACTCAGTTGCACATGCCTGAAATACCTCACCTAGGAGTTGCCCAGGAGCACATTGAGACTTATGAAAGGGATAAATCCAAAAGAATAAAAGTTAAGTGGTCATGAGACCAAAGGGCAGGCCGAGCATTTTAAAGATTTTGTGAATCTAATTGCAACTCTATGTGCCACGATGATGAGAAAAGCCCCACATGCAGGTAGAAAAGTAGCTCAGATCTGCAGTGAGTCAAAAGTGCACTTCAGTATCCCGAAGAAGGAAGGGTTTGTGTTAAAGGTTTTCCACTGTGGTCTGGGAGCGCTCAAACTGGTAAAATACAGGATATAATCAAGCCAAAGCCTCAAGGTGCAAACGTCTTACATAAAAGGAAGGAAAGGAAGAAGATTCACAGCTTAAGGGTGCAGGACAGTTAACATTAATGTGGCATAGCGTGAGGCCTTCCCGGTACTTTTTGCTTTGGTGTCAAAAGGTGTTAAATATCCAGCCAAACTCAGTGCTGCCTCAGGGACTGTGAAACTAATTCACAAATGTATGAAAGCTTTAGTGTAAGGCACACTTCACGACTATCATCCATAGAGCATATACATATGAGAAGACTGAGTATATTTTTGTGTGGATTTCAGTGTTTCCCAGCCTCTTCTGTGTGCATGCGTGTGTGTTTTCCCCTGCAGCCACAGCTCTTCATCCTGACAGACAAAACACCGAGAGTCTCGTGATCAAAGAGCAGAGGAATGCTGCTGGAGGATCACGAGACTCTCGGTGTATCACATAATCACTGACACACAGCGAGAGGAGGGATGCAGGCTTAAACTGAAACACAGCAGCTGTGTAGATTACACTGCAGCTGGATGATCCGAACCACACAGCAAGGTTAACGCAGGTCAGGCTGGGAAGGGACATGAAGGGAAGACACTAAAAACGGAGACACTTTTGCTTATTTGCTTCAAGTTCAGGCTATGCTAGTTGTAGCTAAACAGTGTTCTATGGTACTCTACGTGGTATTGAGTACCATGGTATTCAAATACACATCTCATTGTACTGACTCCAGCAAATATGACATGTATTTTTCAAGAAAATCTCCTCAGAGCTGTCAAGTAGTGCCATCTTTCATCCAGTTAATTACTCAGTTTTCATCAAATATCTGCAAAAATGACATTCCCATCAGCTTCAGGCACCTTCAGTAAAATCACAAGCTTAGTCTAACTTTTCAGTTCAATTAAAGACCAATAGTTGTTGCCACCTTCATTACAGCTGGATGGTGGGTGACTGGACCTGTTGACTATTTTTGCATTTTCTGGAGGTATTATTAATTGAATTATCTGAGAAAGAACATGGACTGCGCGTAACAACATCCATCTTTTTATACAGTCTGTGCATGTGAACTGTGCAATAGCTTAAAAACCACACAGCTGCTCTCTGACGATATGAACTCTTCCTTACACGTAAGCACTAAGTGAGCATTAATACAGCACAAATCACAACATTTTCATGCTGCTGGCAGCTGTAATAGCATTGGTTCAATCACAGGAAACAGAGCTTTCATAAAAAATAATATTTTTGAGCTGGATATTAAATTAAATTACTTCACATCTAACACGATAAGGAAAAACAGAAGGTCTAAAAGCCAGACTTCGGAAAGAAGCCGCTTTTCAGCAGCAGCAGCAGCATAATAAGAGATCTGTGAGAGTCACAAGTCCAACACGCACACACACACAGTTTAATTCAATAGGAGGAGATTCATCGGTACGATAAGAAGTTCTGACTTTGCCAACACAATGTTTCTCCTGCTTTTTCACCATCCCTCCTTCCCACAGACGTCAGCAGGCACTCAGATTAAAATAATAACCTCCACTCAGACTTTTCATATAAATAAATGAACGAATATAATCTTGCATTCATTGTTTAGTTTTAGAATTTGTCTATATTCAGGGTTTTTTTTAAATGATCACACTAACAACGACGCTTCTGTTTACTTTAAATGCCTTTTTCTCTTTTTCTCTGTCTGTTGTTTTAATCTGAGTTTGGTCGATTAACAGCATATCTTCCTTTTTGCTGGCAGGAGGGTCACCGTGCCGCTGCTCTGTGTGGCCTCTATGAATGCTGAATGTGGGTCATTTACAGTGCACTCTCCTCTCGGCCCGTTGGTATCTTGGTTTGAGATCGTCCGCCTGGATAAGGACAGATAAGCGCAAACAAACACACACCAACACACTCAGGAGTCTGACGTTGAGTTCCACCCTGATGCAGATCTGTGTTTTCCTTTGAAACGCCCACAAACTGAGCAGAAAAATTACTTCCAATGGGCTTCGGTTTACCCCTTGATGCTCTGCCACTGACTTCTGCGCACACGCACAAGATAAAACTGGGGTTTATTTTGTGATAAAATAGCTGCAGGCCTCTCTTAATAGAGTGTTGGGCTTGGGTTGGGTTCATTCTAGGCTGACACTATCAAACGTTGGTAATTCTGTAGTTTTTTTGTACCTCTCCACTGGATGAACATTAAAACATCAGCTTCATCTTCAAGAGAAGATAAAGAAATCTGCTGGGAAGCCGACTTTTTGGACACTTCCAATTCTAACAACCTTGTTCCCGAGTTAAAACATCCTGGCACCGTATTAAAAGCTGCAGGCTCAAACTTATAAACCAGTGGGAACCACTTTAATGTAATTTCTAAATACACAGGTGAGTTAAAGAGAGTGCTGTAGAGAGAAGAGATGAGGATAAAAGGTCAAAGTCTACAGCCACGTAAAGTGGTCACAGAGTACAGTTGGTAATGCAGAGAGGACCCAATGGTTCGAAGTTTAGAGAAAAGAATAAGAAAAGTGAGACATTTAATGGCTGATTTAAAGACTGTGTTCAAAAGCATGAAACCCAAAACATGATGAGTATATTTATCATTAGATCTAAATTATTTGGTAAAACAGAAATCCAGACATAGAAAAAAGGCTGAGAATCACCCACAAAAACACAGGAGCAAAGGGAGGCTGTAAAGAGGGACACGAACATACACAAGAAGGAGTGATAAGGAAGAAGATGACCTATTTATACACTGCAGGCAGACTGAGGGACAAACAGAGGACTGAGACACTGAGACACACAGGAAGATGCAGCCAAACACTGAATGAAGCAATAATCACAACACCAGTGACACGTTAGCTCATCGGGCTCACTACAAGTCACGGTTCATAGGTTAACAAACGTGAGCAGAACTTAGGTTAAGATAGATTTTCGTGCATTTGTGTGCGTGTCTGTGTAGATGAATGTGTGTGTATGCTCGAGCATGTACACTTATTTTTAACCCATGACTTGTATTCAAACTGTGAAGCAGGTAACTGTGTGTTTTGAAAAGTGTCATACAAATAAAGTGATTCTTATTATTCTGGCACCAATCACCCATGATGCTCGTCTCCACCCTGCCTTCCCTTTCTTCTTTACCCGTCTTGTGTACTTGTCTGCTTGGATGCCCGACAAAAGAAAGAATCCCAAAACTGACATTAAACACATAAGCAGAAGCAGCACATAGAGAGGCACGCTGAGCTCTTGCTTTGTATTCAAATAATAGCTTGAAAAGGGAAAAAAGGTCAGTGCTCTGTTAGTCGCAAACATAACACGGGGTAACAAGAGGATGGATTCACTGTCAAAACAAGTTTTACCTGCAGGATAAGAGAAAAAGCAAACCACAAGCAGCATCCTTTGGTGGCTGTGTCAATAACAGAGTTTGAATGGGTTGTGGTTAATGTCCCGTCACGTTTTCATTTTTATTTTCTCTTGCTGTGGGTTAGATTTTCATGACCTGGTTCGGTATAGAAACAGATAATGGTTTGGATCAGAACAGCACACACCCTGCACACTGAAAGATGAGCTTAGCCTGTGCATTTAAACTTGATGACACCAACGCCAAAGGACAGACTGTGATGCCTGCAGCTTGGATAAAACAGCAATATTTGACACCCTTGGAATTAGATCAGAGTGGCCAGGCAACAGTATAAATAAAAAAGCAGTTTATATGTTAGGGTTGGGCAGTTTGGGCTTTTTCATGGATGGAAATCACTTTGAAAAGATCACTTGCATAAGGGTTGAAACCACTAAAAGCAGAGATTTTTATTTATAAGAAAAGCATGTTATTTGTAATTTGCCACCTTTGCACATCTTTTAAAAGCTCTCTGAGATGCATTACCAGAAACAGTCCCCACAGAGCAGCGCGGGGCTCAGCTGGTGTTCTCTTTAACTTGGTCTAAAATGCATGAGCTGCACAGTTGGCCATGTCAGGACACGCTGGGAGGCAAATATGAATGAAATCTCTGGGACTCGTCTGTTGTTGGGTCTCTAAGCTGTCGACTGGTGTCCTGTTTCTGCAACAGGCAGCTGATGATGGGGGAGCTTTGTCTGTCAGACCAGTATCCGACTGTGGAGTTAATCCTGCACAATCCACAAAGATTACAGAGCGACGTTGGCTGCTACAGTTCACCCCCCACTGCCTCCATACTGTCCCTGAGTTTCTTTGTCTCTGTGTTTATTGATCTAAAACCCTCATCATCGTTTTTAGACTGATTTTCTTTGCATCACCTTTGGCTGAAAAAAAAAAAAAAAGGTAAAATAAAATATTAGTAGCAACCATTAAAAATAAACCCCTTATCCTTAAATGTAAAACAATTAGAGCAATTCTTACAAAAAATAAGTGAGAGATGGTTTTCTGTAAACTTGTTAGTTAAGAATTGTGAATTTAAAAAAAATAATCAACAGTCTACACGTGTTATCATGTTATCACTGACTTCCAAGAAAAATGAGCTATTAGCTTTATTTCATCCACAGGCCTCAGTAACAGAGGCCTAGAGACCGGTTAGTGAATATTCCCCAACTGGTTGGTGGTGCTTGCTGGAGGTTGCTGCCTGTCTCTAAGTGATTTCTTTCTAAATACTACACAAAACCTCCTTTCAATCACTTTGATCGCTAACAGATTTGCACCCTACACTTAACTGACACCTTCCCTTACAGCTAAACCAGACCAATCACAGCGCAGTTGTTACTGATATTTAATATGAGCAGCAATACCGCTGTTATGGATGACCTGTCCACAGTTTACCTCGCCTATGATAGTTGGAATAACGCCCAGTCTGCTCCAAGCTCCCCAATCGGATAAGTGGAAAAGCAACAACTTGATTCATGCCACCACAGACTCCTCCAGCCTCCCGATGTCTTTGTCACGCGTTAAAGGTTCACTTGGACAGAAATCAGTACTGATGAAAATTTGTGCTCAGAAAAATTTAAAAAATGTAAAATATGTGTATAGAAATATTAAATATCCTGAGTATTTCACAAACCACCATTATAATTTGTTTTGTGTTTGTAGGATAATGAAAATGGTATCCAGAGCTCAGCGATTCAGGACCTGTGTGACCCCAATAGAAGACAGAAACTGAAGGAAGCTGCCATTTTGCTGTGTACGCACTTCCATTACAAATTAAGGGACAATTGTCCCTGCAGGATTAGCATCATTAAAATGTTTATATTGTTTGAATCTGAAGGGTTTGTGCTTCCAAACAATGTATAATTTGTCAAATGTGATTCAGAATGAGATGATGTGATTCAAAGGATTGGTTTGTCGAATCTTTGGATTCTTCACCCGACACAGGTTTGCAGTATCTGTCATTTTATTTTTAAGTCCTACAGTTGTTCAAATGTATGATTCTTTGAAGTTTTTCGACTTTGATTAACGTCTTCACGCTTGCCTGCATCTCCCTGCCTGCCTCATTCTTCCAGCTGAAATGGCAGTTGCTTATTATGCAAACATATTTTATCTCAACAGGTTTGACCTTTTCTCAGGCTCTGCCTCCATCTCCTTGTCTCAATCTGTTTCCAGGTAAGCCTTCAGATCCGTCTGTGTTTTCTTTAACACAATAGTTGTCTGATTAGAGGAGAGGAGCCGAGAAAAGGGAAGATTAGGAAAGATACACGAAGAGGAAGAGTGGGATGATAAGACGGATTGTGATGATGTTTGTTTACAGGGACAACTGCATGAATCCAGATGTGAGATAAGGACGGGGTGGCTGAGGGATATCCTGAAATTCAAGTCTTTCATTGGCCTGGAGAAGAAACACTGAAGCAGCTATGTTTTTAACTGATTGAACAACTGCTTACAAGAAAAAAAAAGGAGGAAATTTTCAGCTTTGCAAGATGAAAATACTTTTTTGACGTTTTGTTTCAATGCTGCACTTAAATGATTTGGCTTCATCTGGACTACCACGATACCCCAACAAGGTTTAAAATACCGTTTCAGAGGTTTAATGTAACAGTAAACAAGTTTTGGATGTTTATTCCTCCTTTTTCAGTGATTTAGAAGACAGCTGTGATAGTTCCCTGGTATCCGTACGCTAACTGTGAATCTGCAGCCAGGGAGACAGTCGGCTTAGTCTAGTCTAAGACTACAAACAGGGTAAAGCAGCTTGCCTCCGTGCAACAATCCAACTCTTAATCCTGTCTGATTTACACAGTAAATCCCGATTCAAGCATGAAACAAAATGTCATTGGAGAAATGAGCTTCTTATATTCCTGATATCTGAGTGCAGATTTAGGGAGCGAGCATGCGAGTGAAGACCTCACACGTGTTTTATTTATATTATTCTTTATATTTTTGTGCCGGTTTATCGTTGTTTTTCTAGTTTCTCTTGCTTTGTGTCTCTGCCATCACGTTTAGCTTAGTGTTTGTCTTCGTCTCTCTGAGTTTACTTCCTGTTTTACTTTGAACATGAACGTGAACCGTAGTTCAGTGTGCTTCCTTCCCTGTTGTTTGTGTTGGCCGCATTAGATACAAAGGGGTGGCACTGGCAGAAAAGCCTGTGTATAGAGAATCTACACAAATGTCCAAAAGTGCTTAAACTTTTTGTAGACAAGTGCACATTTTATAGCGGTAACTGGGCTTTAGCCATTTCTAGCTTTCTGATTTTGAAACTGATTTTTCCACCACATAAAGACTCGTCTAAGTTTTGTTTTAACCTTCAGATGATTGAAAAAAAAAAAAAAATCTTAAACAGTTGCTAAAGTTATCATTTCTCCATTTTTAACACAGGGCATTAAATCCATTCTGTAAATTGAGGTATTCTAAGTGTCCGTAAAGACGATCATCATTTATGCTCGGCAGCTAACGTTTTTTGACTGGCAATTTGTTCCCAGTGATTGTCATGCCCAGTTCCAAAAGATGGCGATGATGAAAACTCTCATCTTGAGGCTTCACAACACGACTTTGCTCACCAGCGATTGACGTCATGGTTGCTACGTCCGTATTTACGCTGTCTGTGATTGTGTGAGGTGTCCAGACTGGGGGCCATGGGCACCACACACTAAAGCGTGCTCCGCCCATGTTTTGAACTCCTTGTTCAACAGTGAGTCAACAACATAAAATGAAGTAGCTATTAAAATGTAACAGTTTTAGTGGTATTTTATTTTCTTAAAAAAAAGAATGAAGTCTGCGTACTCTGACCTTTATCTTAAGTGATGATACTGCAGTAAAAAAAGGTGTGTGTGTGCTGTTTTAGCTCTGCTGAAAGGTTGTGTGGAGGTGAAACATCTAGAATAACTCTGAATAACTTCTTTTTTTTCTGTCTCAGATGATTTAGTTGTTGTAGTTATGAGCTTTATCCACATGTGTTTGTGTGTGTCCCACCCCAGCAGCTTCTGCTGAGTTTCCACATTTTGGTGCCACAGTGAATATGTCAGTTTAACATTTTCCATACCAAGAAACATCAAAACTGTTGAGCAACTGTTTATTTATGTCCAGAAACACACAAACACACACTTCAAATGAAAAATGGTTACAATTTCTCAGTCGTCTGCTGTCTACATAAAATTGTTTGGCACTGTCTGTTAATGAAAACGTCTCCACAGTCGACATACTCAGCTTTTTATGACAAAAGTCATAAAACAGTTTGGAAATGCTGCAAGTTTAAATCCTCTGCTCATACTACAAATGTTGAATTGAATTGCATATTAGGATTTTTGAAGATCGTGTCACATATACTCTTCCATATCTGCAAAACAGTACCAACATTTGTCTATTGGTTTGGACTAAAATATAACAAAGTGTCTTTAGTACGATAGCCAGAAAAAGTTCACTTGCATCACAGAATCCTTCAATCAGCAGATACGTGAATACTTACACTTCTGTCAAATTATATTTCATATAGTTTTATCTCATTTACTTCGCTCTACAAGTTGAAGACAAACACTTTTGCAATTTAGATTAATGCAGAGAGTGTTTTATAATTCAAGTATCCAAAATATGTTACCTGAAATTTTTTTTTGTTTTTGTTTACAGCTGTTTGTGGAAGTCTTTCTTCTAAATGATTATGGTAACCACTGGTTACTGGGGAAAATGTGTATCACCAAGTGGCTGACAGGTGGTCGCTGGAGGCTGTCACTAGAATAAGTCACAGAAAGGAGGCTGCATCAATAACCTCCCTGAAATTGCTTTTGTTTGTTAGCACTGCTAGACTTGCCTGTAGTCTACATGACATTTGGAGTGCAGAAACAGAAAATTCTTGTGTAAAAGTTTTGCATTAGCGCACAACCAAACAATGACTGTTTGTAGTTTTTACAGTTTCACTACTGATCAGCTACTTTTTGCAGAAAAGCCAGTGTTTTTCACAAAACTACGGGTAACTAGGGCAATCAAAGTTTTTTAGGGCAGTACCATATACCTCTTTTGAACCAATTTCTCCTAGTGAATGACAGCAACCTCAAGCAACTGCGCACCAACAGGTTGGGGACTCATCAACCAGTCAGGAAGGCTGTGTTACTGAAAAGAGAACTGCTCATTTCCAGATCTATATATTTATATTTTATTTTTGGACTCTGCCAGAGGAGCTTTACATCTGCAGATCTGCAGGATCCTTAATTATCCCTGACACAGACACAGGAATGGTCAGGATCTACAGGTCTCACCTGCTACACATTTCATCCTTTAAAAGTATTAAGCTGTTAACCAATTTCTGTGAATCTCGCTCCAACTAGTATCTGAAGTCGGCAACAGTGAACTATAGTTTAGTTTTGTCCTGACTACAGGCAGGATAATGTTCACAAAATGTGCCAATACACCAAGACAGTAGTAAAGTAAGGTCAAAGCATAAAATAGGATTTCAAACACTGCTGTGTTTCAGGTTAAATCTCAACTGACAAAAGACAGACAGAGAAACAGAATAAAGCCCCAAATTAAGCAGCAGAATAAACTCTGGGAGGAACAATGTAGAAAAAAAGAGCAGAAACCTTTTCCCATGCTGATTTTACAGCTGCTCTCCACTGGTTTGGCTTGTGTGTGTGTGTGTTTGTGTGTATTTACTTTAATGTGACCTCACCCCGGCTCTAGCATATAGCTGTTAATGAGCAACCATAAAACTCAGAGGGAAAACCCATTAAAATTCCTTCTTTTCTTTTTTAAAGTTGCCTTCCTAACTTTAAAACCATTACCTTGAGTTTTGTTCCCGCTCTCCTTCCTACTGAGTTACAATATAAAACCCTTTCAAATAAATATTTGCACACTGAGATTCATGCTGTTTCTCACTGTTAACTCTGACTTTGTGACGTTGTGGCGAGGACTACAGTGCTGTGAAAGTGTTTGCCCCTTCCTTTTTTCTTTGTTTTTGCATATTTGTCACACTTGTTTCAGATCATCAAACTAATTTTAATATTAGGCAAAGACAGGCCGAGTAAATACAAACTACACTGTTGAATCCAAAAATCACTTAAATAGAACCCGTGTGACAAAGTGAAGCAGACCAACACATGAAGCCATGATCTAAAGAAACAGCTGAAAAAGCTGAAAGTCACTGACATCCATGAGTCTGGGAAGGGTTGCAAATACTCCAGTGAACCATGGTGGTGGTAGTGTGATGGTCATGAAACCATGAATTCTGCTCTCTAACAGAAAATCCTGGAGGAAAATCTCTCACCATCAGTTCATGCCCTGAAGCTCAAGCACCCTCAGCTAGTCCAGCAGGACAAGGATCCAAAACACACCAGCAAGTCCACTTCGGAGTGGTTCAAAAACAGCAAAATTAAGGATTTAGAATGGACTAAAATCCTACTGAGATGTGCTGGCGTGACCTTAAAGAGATCGTTCATGCTGGAAAACTTTTCTGTGTGGATGAAATAAAACAATTTTGTAAATTGGGCAAGAAGTCATCTGCAGCAATGCTAATCGCCTCATACTATTTCACACCCCTAGAGACCAGACATGGTGTCTAACATGCAGCCTGCTAAATGATCTTTGCAGTGTTTTGGGAGGTTCTCTTGTTACCTTATAATATGAAGCACCTTGAGGATTTAGGCTTTTTATACAATTAATTAAGCAAAACAAAAAAAAATACCTTCTTTTGCTGAGAGTTTTCGGTAGACTTGGGTAGGTGGTTCTACTTTTCTGGCACACTTGAGATTGAATTGAGCTTCATGTGGCTCAGACACTAAAAGGAGTTTGACACCCCTGGCCCTGACGCAACTTTCACTTAACTCTGGAAGTCCTCCTGTGTGCAGAAATATTTCCCACGGTTTCCAGCTCCTCTAAATGTCGGCTTCATGATCTGTAAACAGCTGTTAACTGCTGGGACTCACTTCAGGGCCAGAAAATCTGTTTTTCCATACAGTGCCATATTGTGTCTGAGCCACTACGCATCTGCTAATTGTACAGTATACTATGAAATTTAGCAATCATTTTTCTTTCTGCTTTGTTTGTGGTTATTTTATTAAGTCAGTGGGAGTCACCAGTAATGATCAGGGACAGCAGCACTGGAGGAAAAGCTGAAGGTAATGATAAGAAATTAGTGTTCCCTATCATTAATGGTCTTTACAGTAACTCCGGCTATTTTCCTGAAAACCCAACGCGGCAGTTAATGTGACATCAGGCCCCAATAAATCATCCTCCACTGACTGGGTGGTGTTAAAGAGGCTCCATTAGAGCCAAAGATCAGTCGCCTTCCCTGTGCCGTCTTGGTTTCCTCTCGTCTGCCCATGTTTGTCTTTCCCAGCACAGAGGAAATAGACCTGATTCCCTCTTTCTCCCCATCACTCATTAACTGTCTCCCCCTTCAGCTAAACCTATCACATGGCAGGACTATAACTGGTACACATATTGTACGGCCTCTCCAGAGGAGGTTGTGTAAATGTTATCTCCGGTTACTAAAGTTCAAAGCAATAACGGGCTTGTATCTTTTGTCAGTTTCAAAAATAACTAAAGTTTTGACGCCCCTGCAGTTGACTGGAACGCAAACCCGCAGATGTTTCTGCAAAAGTTTTACTGAAAACAAATCAAATGCAGGAGAATATAAGTAATAATTTTCAAAAAAATGACATTTGTATTGGAAAGTGTGATAAAGGAAAGAGGTCCAAGAATAACTAAAGATACATAAAAAAAGAAAGAAGAACCATTTTTAGGCCTCAAGGGGGAAAAAATAACTTGTTGTGGTTGGTCAATATTTATTGTCTGTTAAGAGTTCTGTTAGGACTAGAGGTAATTTAGGACATACGTTAATCTACTGTACAGAAAAAAAAAGCACATAGTGACAGTTTTTACTTCTATCGTTTATAGATATTAGCTTTATTAATCCTATACTTAGGAGATTTCCTTGTTACAGCAGTACAAGGATTATAAAGTGAATCAGTAAAACTAAATTAGAGATATTATCAAAAACAATAAAAATAGAAAATAAAAAGACATAAAAATAAGATACAACAAAAAGAAATTGATAAGAAAACTCAATAAGAAAAGAAATCAATGAGTAAAGAGTAAATTGTACTATGTACAAAGTATACTACAAAGAGTAAAACACACTAGAAGAATTAGCTTATTGAATTGACCGTTTACCTAATTAAACACTCAGTAGTTTAACATTAAAATTTCGAGTGTTTCCTCTCAAGCTGTTTGAGTTTCGCGTGCGGTGTTTGCACTGTTTTTGATGCCTGCTGACCTACTTCTTGATACGCTGTTCTCACGGGACGCTAGTATTACACTCTTGAGTAAATGCCTCCAAACACTGGCTGGCTGCTGTGTGAGATCACTGTCACTGTGATAACTAACACAGGTGTGTGTATGTGGGTTTGTGTGTGTAGCTCAGCTATTGCTGACAGGCATCCACATCTACACTTCCAACTCCAATAAACATTACAAGAGCGAGAACCCGGAATAGAAATCTAATATGGGAGGGCTGTTTTATTCCTGCCCCCAAAGAGCCAATCAGCAGCTCTAACAGACATGATTCACGACAACTGCAGCTGTGTGGTAGTACAACGCAAAAGGTATAGCATACGTACATACAGGTAGGTGGCTGTTTTTCTGTACCTGTAACTATGTTTGCATTCAGCTGTCCAGGATGTTACAAACCAGCTCTAAATGATGGATAACAAGTGACAGTGAGATAAGATAAAGATTTTCACTGCTATGCAGATGATACCCAGCGTTATCTATCCATGAAGCCAGATGACACACACCAATTAGTTAAACTGCAGGCATTTCTTAAAGGCATAAATACTTGAATGGCCTCTAATTTCCTGCTTTTACATTTAGATAAAACGGAGGTTATTGTAGTCAGACCTAAAATCTTAGAAACATGGAGTCTAACCGGATGCTTACGCCTTGCGACTTTACCTTGTCCTTCAGTAAGACTGTGAGAAATCTTGGAATTCTTTCTGACCCGGATGTGTCCTTCAACGTGCATATTAAACAAATATGAAGGTCTGCTTTCTGTCATTTGAGAAATATCTCAGAAATTAGATATATCCTGTCTCAGAATGATGCTGTAAAATTAGTTAATACATTTATTACTTCTAGGCTGGACTTCTATAATTCATTTTTGTCATTGTGTTCTAAAAGCTAACTGCCTCCAGTTCATCCATAATGCAGATTTCCTGGGAGTTTTTCCTTCCTACTGTCACCAAGTGCTTGCTTGTTGGGTTTTCTCTCTGTTATTGGATCGTGATTGGCACTATATAAAGAAAACTGCCTTGAAAGCCATTAGCCAATGAGTTTAACCTGGATAAGCTAATACTTCTTTCTGACACTTAAAAAGGCGAAAATTTAGAAAATAGGGCTTGAAATCAGACTTCTGTGTGTAGCTTGCAGTCTCTCAGTGTGTCTGTGTGAGTTCTCTGTGGCTTCCTCGTACAGTCTTTGGACTTTAGGAGGAATTGGTGAGTCTAAATTGGCTGTAGTGTGCCTGTGAATGGCTGTTTGTGGTTAGGAAAATGCATGGATGGACCTGAAACGATGGAGAAATGACTGCAGGTTCACAATCCACAACTGACTTGATCACATACACAAAGACACACTCAGACTTCACTACTTTCTCTAAAACACGAGCACTCACGACTGCCTTACGGCGGCATATCACGCCGTTATCTCAGGCATTCGGTTTGTAGCCGACGTCTCCGCCACAGACCTCAGACAGACAGTC
Organism: Copadichromis virginalis; assembly: GCF_057382275.1. Lineage (NCBI taxonomy): Eukaryota > Metazoa > Chordata > Actinopteri > Cichliformes > Cichlidae > Copadichromis > Copadichromis virginalis. The sequence continues at coordinate 23,107,201 of NC_140634.1, forward strand.
GCTCTCTCACATGATTCAGCTGTCTTAAAAAACCTTACAGGCAACATTGCATTTTTGACACGTTTTCAAAAACAACAAAAAAAGGGGGATTTTAAATGTATTATTAAAAGAAAAGTACATGCTCATTATCAATCAGTGACTCAGCACACATACAACGCGTTTAACTGAAAACACATGCATGTCTGCTACACATCTGTGGCCACACACACCACAACCACACCAGAAATGTATTTTTAATAACTGACACCTAAAAGCCCACAAAAGCTCTTTACTCAGCATTACTCAGCACTATTAGAAAGCAAATGTGCTCAGCATTGGTTTGAAATTATGCTGAGCTAATCCTCCTCCTCCTCGAAGAATAAACCCACACCAGTGTTGATGAACACGAGAGCCAAAACCACTCTTTGAAACTCAGTGGAGTTTACAACAATGTCACTGCCAGATGGGATGTAAGCAGTGAGGTGTGACGTTGGTTTGATCAAGAACATGATGGGAATCTAAAGAGGATATAATGGAGTATATTATCTTATACTTTGTCTTATCTATCATCCCTGATGTCAGCAGCCTTGTGATGTGCTGGATTGACCGTGTAATCAGTGGGATCAGAAATAGGCCCTAGAGTGAGAGGGCGGAGTCTGAGGTATCTTTGCAGTGTCCGCTTTCCTGCTAAAAGGCCTAACAAAGGTCTGTGTGCTACTGTCAATAAGCAGCTCGAAACAATGTTGAGGTTCTGTCTCCGACATCAGCGCAACTTTTATTTTGAAACTAACACCAGCAGCAGATTGGTCATTCCACGTCTAAATGTTTGCTGGGATCGGTGGACGAGTTTAAGTATCTCACGCTCTTGTTCACCAGTGAAGGGAGACTGGAGCAGGTGAGTGATGGATCGATGGATCAGTGTGGCATCAGCAGTGATGTAGACACACCAATCCGTTGTGGTGAAGAGAGAGCCAAGTTTGACGGCGATGGTCACTTTACGGAAAGGTTCCCATTCCAAAAGAACTCAATCGTGGATACCAGTGAGCATTTCCTACTGGGAAGATGCCAGGAAAACAGCCATGACAAGATAGAGAGATTAAGCCTCTTGACTGGCTTGGGAATGGTTGTATGTATGGAGGGATAGACGGATCAAAAACTCAACAAGAGAAAAACTCAAAATCCAGAAGCATCACATTACTTCCATTTAATTCCCAGCCATCTTTTATCAGGGTGGGACTTAGAGACAGCCATACTTCTATTTTTGGACTATCCTAGAGCAGCTTTGCATGATTCACACAGTAGCCAAACATAGAGAAAAATATCTGAATCTGAACATTTAGAGCAATCTAAAGTCCGAGCTGTTTGTTCACAGGGATTACTTGTACATCTTCATTAGATATATTATATCACAAAAGAAGAAAAAGCCCAATAGGACCCCTTTTTATGGATTCAGGAAGAATATTTCATTGATTATTACACTTAAAACACATTTAAAAACTAACTTTTAGTGCTGTTATATCACAGCTCCTCTCTGTGTTCTGTTCATTTGCTGACTCATCATTAACTTATCTGTGCATATATAAATATTTATCCACTAAAATGTGGATTAGTGCATGAATACAATAATGGGAGGGTTTTAACTTGTATAAAATGGAATGTGACTGTTGACCGGAGAAAGACGAGTGGTTTATTTATTTTAATAGAAGTGTTGTGATTCGAACACGTGAGTGTTTGCACGCTGATCTCTCTCTTTTTGCCAGTGTCACACATCCTGTAACGGTTTCCTATGAAGGAAATAACTCTAGCTGGCTGTGCTAACACACACACACACACACACACACACACACACACACACACACACACACACACACACACACACACACACACACACACACAGTTAAAGTTATTGAAAGCCTACAGAGATACAGTTGTATGGTGTTGCACTACAGCCTCATGTGGTCTGCAAAAACACTTTACATGAACCAGGCCTCCTGCACACCCAGCTGTCTTCTAGGAATTACACACAAGCACGCACGCACACGCACACACACACACACACACAATTCTTGGTGAGTGATGCACGATGGGTGTGTGCGAGTGTCAAAAACAATCAAAAACAGACTCCAACATGTTTTCCAGCTCAGATAAATATCATTTTATACCACATCCATCACATTATCAGCTAATTAACTAATCACTTCATGAACTGGGTCTCTAAAATGCACTTTAGGAATAGACTAGACTAGACTAGAATAGAATAGACTAGACTAGACTAGACTAGACTAGACTAGAATAGAATAGAATAGCCCTTTATTGTTATTGTAGATGTACAACGAAATTGTGGGTGCTCCACACCAACTGTGCTGGAATAAAATATAAACAGACAGCAGACAGGAGAAACAGAAATAAAACCAAGAGAGCGATATACAAAAATAGGAGAACGGCACACATTAGAGAACAAGTAGCAAAGCACTTACAAAACAAAGTTTCTTAAAACCTATATTTATGTCAGAACGTTTGTTTTGTCTGATCAGTGACTGAAAAACTATAAAATAATTGATCTACTTTATTTTAGGGATTTATGAAGTCGTACAGTCAGTGTTTGTCTTTTTTTGTCATTTTAAGTTTATTTCTACTTTTAAGATAATTTGTTACAGGTTGTGCTTAAAGTTTTGGCTGCTGAAGCAATAATATCCTAACTTTGGTAACTACGGTGACATTTTGAAAATATATATTTGTGCCCATTTTAGTTTTAAATAAATGTTTTTCAAACTAATATTTGGTTGTTATCCTTCGGTAGAGGGTATCTCTACCAAAGGATGAAAGAGTAAATACTTTCCCGTCATGCCTGTAATCTGCGTGTCTTACTCTGCCTGTACTGCCAGGTAACGAGGCACAGCACTGCATTAACACCATTCGACAAAAGATAATGAAATAAACTGTTAGCTTCCTCTTTTCTCTTGTACTGTGTGTGTGTGGATAGCTCAAAAGTGGGAAACGGCAAACTGCACCAGCTAAAAAATGAGCCTACAGCACAATCCAGAGGTGATCAACAGCATTACAGTGACAAATAAACCGAAATTTAAAATAACCTGGGTTTTACAACGCAGGAGACTTTTTAGACTCCTCTAGTATAACAAATAAATGTATGTAGTTTTTGTTTCCACAGACAAAGAAGATTTCGGAGAGAATAACAGTTTACATAATAATAATAAAACTAACTGCTGTTACTGGCTAACAATAAAACACTAATCTCTAATCATCAGACAGCACAGAGGGGAGGTCACTGAAGTGTGTGGTTCCCCTTAAACACTATTTCACCATCACATAACACTAAATAATCTTTTTTTTTTTTTTTTTTAAACCACACTGTAGTACATATTTGTGGATAATTGGACCACAGTTACACACAAAGAGATTCTCGTGAGTTGGATTAGACTGAGCTGACTGGAAAACAAAAGCGAGAAATCCCAGTCAGAGTGTTTTGTGTACTCACATGGAGCGGCGTGTTGTTGTTGTTGAGCTGGTCCTGGCTGACGGGCAACACTGGAGGATGGCAGTCCAGTGCCACTTTGTCCCGACATGCAGTGTGGCACGCGTACTTGCAACCTGCAGAGAAATGACCTGATTATAGATTCATTCACTGGTAATAAAAGTATAAATGATGGGGTTAGCAGTAAGGAGCAGATATGCATACGGAAAAAAGTTTCTGTAACGTATATGCAAATGCTCTTTTGATAAGGGCAGCGTGTCGGTTAAGGTTCTTCTTCTGCAAATGGAAAACAACAACATGCAAATGATGACATGGAGGAGGGAGAGGTTTCAGAATAAAATCCGGTGAGATTAAACTATGTTTTAACATTGAAATGCAAATAAAGAGGAATTAAATATGACAATTTCTTTTCCAAATTACCATTAAATAAAAACAAAAAGTCAGTGAGCAAGATTCGGGCTCCACATTCAAGGATACTTCAGATGAGCAAAGCCTGTAGGAAAATTTTAAAATGACATTTTCTGGATGATACTGATTGAGTCAAATTCATCTTCTTTGCAAACTAGTGGTGGCTCACAAATACAGCATCATTTCTTTGATTATAGAAGTGCTTTTTCTTAATTAGAGAAATAAGTTTGGCTTAAAATCAAACAGCCATCCACTTATCCATGTTCTTCCACTCATCACATTCAGCGTGGCAGGCTGGAGCCTATCCTACAGGATGGTCCTATCGCCACAACGTGAGAAGCTTTAGAAACAAAAATGTTTCCATGAACTGAAAAAGTTTGAGAATCATGGGACAAAAACACTGAGCAGCAGCTTTGAAGCTTCAGCTTGGCTGAATGAGCTCATCTGATCCTCCAGTGTTCATGTACCATTCTTATATTTTAAGGAATAAAAATGATCTCATTAATGCAGTTATCTAATTGTAGACAGCTTACAGATTCTAACACATCAATCACCAAAGCAACTAAAAACATATTTAATTCAGACAAACTGTTTGCTACAGCTTTAAAACTCCAGTCATTTGATAGAAATTAAGCAATTAGTAAGAATCATCTTTTTATCCATTTATCAAAGAAAACATGAAAATTTTGTTCCAACAACAAAAATATAGATTTCCTCATCTTTTTGATCACTAAGTCAATCATTTTAGGGATTTCAACTTTTGTGATTGGACATAAAAACCCATTTTAAAAACAGTCTTAGCCTCACAACAGAGCTTATTAAGCAATGTTTACAGCTTTGTTCTCATGACACAGGAATATATAAAAAATATTTAAGGCTAAATCAACATGAAAACAAGTTAGCTGCAGACTAAATGTAGCCACTGAAGTCATATCTTCTTCCCTGTGGTGCCCAACTTTTGTTATAACTTTAAATTAAGTGGCACACACACACACACACACACACACACACACCGAGCTAGCTACAACTGGCTACAACCCAAATGCACCATTAAAACAAATAGAACCGAGGAGGAGGGTTGTTCATAGTCACTTCTTGTAATCAAACAAACATTATTCACCCCAACACAACCCTACACGAGCCTCCTACCTGTCGACTTCTTTCTCACGTGCTGTCCAACTTTATCCGACAGTTTGCACATGGCTGCTCCCATCTCCCATCTTCAACTCATACACTCACTGAAATCCTGTCTACGAGCCTCAACATGACATCCTCCTGCACACACACACTCGCGCTGAATGGAACCACACATGCCAACACTCTCTCCTCTTTCCCTTTGCGGTGTTTCTCGGCCGTGCTTCAGATGCTGATGTGCCATTCTCTCCCGTTTCCCCGTCTGCCTCTCTCTCTCTGTTGTTGTGCTGAGTGGGTGATTTAACAGTCAAATGGAGGCCACAGTGAGATGGGCACACAGACAGGAGAGGTGGAGGAGGAGGGGTGGCAGTGGTGGATGGATGGATGGATGTAGGACTGCTGACTCAGCCATCTGCAGTCACTCTCTCCTCCCCTCTCTCCTTTGCTCTCTTTCGTAGCTTGTTATGACTACAGTTGGGTCGGCCTATCCAGTTTCCTGCCCATCCAATCATCCACCTCAATCCCTTCTGACAATGAACCTGATCCACAGAGGAAGTCATAAAGAGCCTTGTACATCCATCCATCAATACCATTATGCAGCATGCAGGGTTATTTTTGGACATGAAGAAGATATCAACACATAGCAGGTGCTGCGTCAAACCAAACCACAAAAAAGTCAGTGTAGCACTTTAAACCATGATAAAGATTTTGGTTCCGCCATAAAGTTGCATTTTCTACTTTTAATTGAAACGAAAACCCCCAGAAAAAAGATGGATCTAGCTTCTAAGTCCTAATTGCCCCTTGGGGATAAATAGTCTTTCTGATTCTAAAATTAAACGTTACAGTGTGTGACATTTTTCACCACTAAATGTTAGTAGATTGCAGTCAACTGGGTTCTGTTGTCTTACCCCTTCCAGTTCAGGTGCATCACCCTAGCTACGGTGTCTGCTATAGGACAAACATGTTTTAGTCAGGCATGAGAGATCAAAAAAATAAAATTTAGATTGTCCACGAGGCCGCGGCCATCTGGCGTGTTCACATTTGTCCAGGACTCAGCTGTTAATGCTGGGTGAGAAGTGTTGCATCTTTTTTTAGTCTGGAAGATGCTGTGAAACAGAACCAGCTCACTTCTGTTACAATTAATTTAGTAAATTATGGCAAAATAATTAGTGTCAGAAAGGAGGATTATCAAGGGTATTTTGTTTGCTATACGCAACTCATAGATCATTAGCCAATGATGCCATCATCCGCTCGTCGTCATCGTCTTAACTAACCAATGGGTGAAGGCTACATTCATATTTTATTCTGAAATAATTAATGGCATGTTCACACTGTCTAATAGCAGCCTGTAGTCTAATAGTGAAAAGCACCTATTAGTTTGTGTTCATGACTTTTAAACCACTTCAACAAAGTGAAATGTTCTCAGGAGTCTTCAGTTGTTATGTATCACTCGATACTGATACTGGCTTTGGAAAATGGAACAGATGGATGAATGGAAATTTGTGTACAGGAATACCAAAAAATGTCCTTGCATTTGCAATATAACTGACAAAAAAGGTAAACATTCATCTTCAGTAAGGAATTGTTAGGGCTGTTCCAGTGATCTCCATCATATCTCAGTTTTTTGCGTTTTTTTTCTTCCTCCTTTTTCATCATCTTCCTCTCCATTTGCCTCATCTGCTGTCTCAGGGATAAAAGCATTTCCCAGACTCCACAAATCGATCAGACTCAATCAGCCCGCTGGAGGAACGTCTCAAACACACACACATAAACTCTGTAACCTTTTCTTTTTTTCAGTGCAGATGCAGCGTGAATGGTAAAGTTTTTACACCTAACTTTAAGCCTATAAACATGTGAAAACACATTTTGAGAAAGGGCTCATTTACAGTGAGTTGTCACTGTATTAATATATAACAAGTGACTGAATTAAAGATACATAGAAACTACTTTAAAAAGATAAACACGACACAATTTTTTAATAGAGCGAAAAATGTACAACTTTTGTTGAGATTTTAATAAGTGAGCTGTATATTAAAAGTATTTGTCTCGTTGTATTCTTCTGAATTTAGTTCTGATTCAGTTGGTTAACACAGCAAATGCAAAACATAATAGAAAAAATTCTCTCAAATATGAAAATCTTGATTTAGGAAGGTCAGATTGAGGAACGTTTTATCAAAAATTAGAATTACATTTGTTGTATTTAACGCTACTTTTCTCTTTATTTTGTCCAAAATATAATAAAATGCTTTGATGAGTCTGGACAATCTGAAACTTGACTGACTGCAGCCAAAACTACCATTTCAGTTTGGCTTTTAGCATCTTACATTAAAACTCAGCAGGGTCTCACATCAGAGGTCAAAGGTCAGAAATCCAAAACTGGCTAGACACTATGGATTTTTCACCCGTGTGTGAAAAGTGAAATGTTTTTTTAGCACGAGTTCTATAATTTGTTCTGTGTGTGCAGCGAGAGGGACCATGAGGCTCCGGCTCCTTTAGCACTCATGTGCTGAAACACACACACACACACACACACACACACACACACACACACACACACACACACACACAGCACAGACATGTCAATCATAAAGTTGGGCTAGCTTAAAACATCCCATATGGAAAAGAAATAGTAAAGAATTTTATGATTTACTCATGAAAGTGGCCACTTTCTCATTACTTTCATATATTGTTAAGTATCCAAAACATACAAGTTTCATTATATAATTTTTCAAGGGATCTTATATGTGTTTTCACTCTTGTATGCTTTTCATACAAGTTTCACACAAGACAGATACAAACTTTATAAGATTTATATATATCTTTTCCATATGGGATGCCTTACTTTGTCTTCCTTTGTGATTCTAACAGGGTCATTATTTATAAAATAATCTTCAATTTTTATTAAGACTTAAATCAAGTCTGGGACTATAAACTAATGAGAAAAATGTTTACTTATGCCATAAGTAAACATTTTTCTCAAGTAAACATGGGCATAAAGGGCATCTGGTCAGTTGCTACAAGCCATTCGATCCCTTACAAATGCAGTGAGAGCTTGGCCTGCATTAGCAGCAGTAGGTCAGATTGTTCCCAGTGAGTGTTGGACTTTACCTGGGTAAAGTGTTTACCACAGATTGTGTTCATAATTTTTATGGACAGAATTTCCACTTCATCCAACTGCCGAAAGGCTTCCACTTTGGCGGCCTCAGGATGGGAGTGATGGGAATGCAGCCTGACTGCTCATCGCTTCTTTTTTTACCTGTTGAAGTTCAGAGTCTAGCTGCTGGGATGGGGTTGGCATTCACTCAGCTTTGTCATGACTCTGTGCTCCTGGCTAGCTTAGCATTAGGATGCTGTCTGTGCAGGTGCTTAAAGGACCTGAAAAATGCAGTAAAATGCGGCTGTTTCTGTCCTGGATGCAGCTTCCCCTTTACCATCGTGCTCCTTTGTGTAATAAAAATAAAAGCAATGTCCTTGTGTATCTCCACTTCTCAAAACCGAAAAAAACAGAACCTTTTTAACACAACTGGGGACTAGTAGACTGGGAGGTAGTTGCTACTGCTCCACATCCATGGATAAATGGATGGATAATAGAAGTGACTTTGGTGCATTAGGAGTTAAAGAGAAAGCATTAACAAGGAATGTAAAATCAGACAATGCAGTTCCTGCAGAAAGGGTTAAGTATCCGGCGTGAAATATGTAGGTAGGACTACATATTGTGTCCACTAACTGCAAATACTTGTACACAAGTTAGAAGACAAAGACAGGTGCGTGAATGAGGACAGGTGTGGGCTGAATACAGCAGCCATCTGCTATCCCCTCATTATCTTTCTAGGCTTGTCTCTTTTGTTCCTGTCAACATGTCTGGACACGCGCTTGGGCGTATGTAATCAAACCTTGAGCCAGTCAGCGTATAAAAAGGATAAAAGTATAAGAGAAAAATAAAGACTGAAGAGGTTTGACATTACCTCAGTACATTCACACACACACTAATAGCAGCAGAAATGAAGCAGGGCACTGACATTTGAGGTGTGTTTGTTTAACAAGTTAACAGGTTAACAAGTTATTTTAATTTTTGTTTCCACAGCATGATATTTTAGGTTTCTTCTTACCAGAGAACAGTTCAGTTTACTGTAAACTATAGGATACGTTTCCACTAACAGACGAGGAGAATGGAAAGAAACTGCATAAGAGAAGTTGACCGTGGTGAATACTGGCCACCTAAATGGTCTGTCCTGTTCATCGCTCATAACTCACCAGAGCTTCTCCACAGCAGACTGACTTCCAGGCGTCCAGAACGTCGCATCACTTTTGGAAAGCGATAGAAAAATCTGGACATTCTCCTCAGAGGTTTCCCAAAGTTTTTGGTAAACCCCATTGCACACACACACTCTGTCTCCCCCCCACACACACAAACACTGTTTTGAGGTTTTCTGGGTTCCTGCAGGCTTCAGGTGGTGATTCATATCCAAACATAACTTGATATAATTCCACAAAATAGTCATCCTTCACTCCCATCCATGATGTGTCTCTGTCTGCAGTAACTGCTCTACTCTGGTCCCTCCTCCCAGAGACACCGTCACCCATTTGTGTTTGTAGTGTGTGTGTGTGTGTGTCATTAGCCACAGGCTAAAAGTGTCTTGTGGAGCCAAACTGTCACAGTGACTGAACAAACAACAGGACAGCAGCTGACTCTCTCTCTCTCTCACACACACACACACACACACACACACACACACACACACACACACACACACACACACACACACACACACACACACACACACACGGTGAAGGCAGACTACACTGAAGAGGTTTGAACAATGAGCTTTGGTATTTCTCACAGTGCTTCTAAATGACTCTCTGAACTATGAAACCTCTCCACTGTCTCCGGCTCAGACGCCGATCTGTTGATTTTTATCCTCGCCTCTTTAACAAACCTCCATCTAGGTATTAATGACTAAATGTCAACTTTTTTGCTACTTTTTAAATCATTTTGATCATACTTGCATGTTGTTATTCTTATGGCACAGCCCAGTAGTAACATGAGGAAATGATGTGGAAATAAAAAGGAAGTAGCTGCTAGATATCAAATTATAAGTAAGTAATAGCTTAGTATCAACTGTAGTTTTTAGCTGAGTAATATTGGACTGAAACTTACATAATGTGATAATAACTAGGAGTGATAATGTGAAAAAATGTAGCAATACCATCAGGCAGAAACAGTGTGAGCAATAAAAATCATCATTTCTGTGTAGTATTTGGAAATAAACATTCTTAATATAGCAACAATGTGATTGTATTATTACCTTATAATAAAACACTAATATAGATTAATGTTTTCACTAGTTATAACACTATACTACAATGAAGAAATTAATCCTACCCCATTTCCTAAAATCTCTCCTTTGTTTAAAGGTAATGTCATTATCATTTGCTGCTACTGCTTATTAACTGGAAACATTGTTTTTTTTTTTATGTAATAACCATAAATAAGAGCTACAAAGTACAAATATATATCTGTTTCTAATATATTATGTATGTATACACAATAAGGTGGCACTATTGTGTGACATATGTTGAAAGTTTCCATTAACAAAGTCATCACTTTGTTAAATGAGTCTTTTATCTTCTTGATTAGTCATGAAATAAAAAACCTGCACTCGGCTAAGAAACTTGTGTGTTTCCTTTTGAGCTTGTGAAAATGGGACCGTGTAAACAACAATAAACAATTAATGGGATATTTTAATTTGTTGGTATTCTGACAGCTCTTGTGGCTTCATATGGAGTACGGATGTCAGCAGCCGTTAGCCTGAGTGCTTCATCTATTGGCTAATGCTAAGTAAGCTATAGAAGCACTTGGCTTCTTTAAAAGGAGCTCTAGATCTGAACAAGTAGACAAAAATAGGAAGAACGGTGGGTTAAGCCATATTTAAATGTAGAGGACAAGCTTGAACTGAAGGATGCAGAAGCTTAACAATAAAAAGCCATTTAAAGAAGAAGAAGAATCACACTGAGGGAGGACAAAGTGCTGCTATTTCTATTCTGTCACATCAAAAATAGAGAGCAAACTGACTGGAAACAAGCTGCAGCCGCCTACAGAAATCCCTTCTACAGAGCCGACTAATGAATACACACACTAATGCAACATTAAACCCAATCAGACAAAGATCCCCGGCTCTCTTCGGTGGTTCCTGTTACTTCGGAGAAAGAGCCATAGGATGACAGACCCACAGGAAGAGAGAGAGAGCGTGAGCTAAACCGCTTTCATACAGAAGTTGAACCAAGGACAACACGTTACCTTTCTGTAGCTCATTTCACTTTTCCCAACTGAACCAGTTATTGTTTAAAAAGCATAAAATATTAGAGTACACTGGAAACTCAAACATTTTAACAGACACAGAACAACTATGGACAAAACTTTGAGTGCTGTATGATGTCAAGCATTTTAGCTAACTTTTAAGCTAATATTGACTCTTTTCCATGAATCCTCACCCAACAACAGAAACAGAGAAACAATAGAAATCAGTACAGTGAAGTTTATTTTTAAATACTGGTTTCTTAATCTGCAAAACTGGTCAAGTTAATCAAAGATAACCAGTTTACTTTTAACTTAAACAGGTAAAAAAATGTCAGAGAAACTCTAAATATTTAAATTTAGATTAGGTAAAAATATTGAGCTATTTAAACTCTTTTTATATTAAAAAAAAAACTTTGTTTTTTATTATATTACAGTTTCACATTTCTAAATCTTATTCTTTTTACTTACTTTATTATTTAGATTAGTTTTTATAGCAATAACAAATGGACCCATAACATTGCAATCAGGAAGATACAGCTTAAAGGTGACATGAAGTCTATAAATACTCTTTAAAATACCAACCTCTTCCTCAGCAAAGAAAAAACCCCAGCAAGGACTTGGCATTGTTTCATTTACAGGCTTGTCATGGTTTAATAATTTTCTTGGAAGTTTCCTGGAAATTACTCTATTGTAGGGTTGCCAACCGTCCCTTAAAAAACGGAATCGTCCCGTATTTCGAAACAAAAGTACACGTCCCGTATTGAGCTAATAAGGGACGCACTTTGTCCCGTAATACAGTGAGAATCAAAAGTAGTCTATAAATGTTAATGGAATTAACGCTTTGTTTGAAAACATAATTCCCAGCCCCTCTCCTGATTTGTGACCAATGAGCTGACAGCTAGGTTTCATTTGACGTAGACGTGACGTCGACGTAAAGCGCGAAATTTGACTGGCGGTCGGAAGTGAAAAAGATAAGCGCAAAATCACAGACAGACAGTACGCAAAATGCCTATGTCCTGTTGTGTTTACGGATGCTCCAGTAGGTCGACCAGAGAAACTGATAAACGGTATTTTAGGGTACCAAAAATAGCCCAACGAAGAGGAGAAAAATGGAAAATTCTAACCGAAAAACGTAGGAAAAATGGATTTTAAATTTACGTTTACAGTCGGGAGGAGCAGAGTCTGCCAATGCCCGTGTCTGCAGCGACCACTTCGTCAGAGGTAATGTTATGTTTGCAAACGAACTTATTAGCATTAGGTTGTCGTTAAATTCTCGTTTACTTAGTGCTTTTAAGTTAGTAGTCTAATATTGACTTGATTGGGACTATAGGCTGCCCAAGTGCTTTGGATGACGAAGAGTCGGAGGACTGGGCTCCGACGGTCAATCTCGGCTACGAACGAAAACCCAGATCGGAATCAGTTCTCAAACGAGAGAAAAGAATGAAGCTTAAGGCAGAACAGCATCGATGTGCAGAGGCGATTTTGGATATGCAACAGACGGCTGAGAGCCCGGATTTGAGCCTAGTGACAGTGGAGAACAGGCTACTAACCCTGCCATACAATTGCAATGAGCTGCAATCACTTCTCCATCCTCCTTTGCAATTACCCAAGTCTTCAGAGGTGTCTCATTAGACCGCTGAGAATGGTTTACCTTGAAACAAACAACTGTCACTCTAACGAAGTCCTAAGGATGTGGCATGTTTGTTGACGTTAAAGCCGCTACCGCTAACTGTTAGCGTGTTTAAGATAAAGCAATATAAGAACAAACACTCACCCTTGCAAACACCAAACTGTATCCATCACGGAGACGTTTTGTTCCAAGGTTGTGGACAGGGGCGGAGCGTGGGGGTGGCTTACTGGGCTTAAGCCCGGGTTGTTTTGTCAGAAGCCCGGGGTCTTTTGGAGTGTAATTTTTTTCATAGTTAGATGCCTGGCTGACAACTGTATAAAACAAAAAGTACACACAATATTCGAAGCACATAGTGCACACTGTGGGAATTTACGACTGTGCGTGAATCCCCCCTGATATTGGTATGATCCGAGCTCAGGCACTAAGCGACTGAGCGAGGGGGCGGGGCAGCTGCTACCTGTTAGTGCGCTGTTGGAGAAACAGAGCCAGCCATACTAAGGAGAGCTTAAGTTTGACCAGGTACCAAAGCAAATCATTCGTACCGTATAAATAATGTAAATATGACGGTGCATCACGAAAGATTGATATGAAACTGATCACTTGACCAATATTACGTTACTTGCTCTTCAAGTGAATCAACAAATGGCGAAATGAAAAGCCGAACAAATGCTATTTTTTAGAGTCTTAGCTTACGTGTATTTATTTCATATTTTCAGTTCTTACCCTCCCCGACTAAATCGGTTTCAGTTATGTACTGAAATATAAGAATGGACATTAGAGGGTTCTTTCAAAGAAAAAACTCAGGTAAATGTTATTTTATATATTGTGCTTTGTATGTTGTTCAGTATATTTCTATGCAAAACAAGAGGGATTTCAGTACACAGCAGGATATTTACATTTGTAACCAGATATTTACATACACTTTATGGAGAAAACATAAAACATTTTTACTGTACAACATCAATTTAGAGTAAACTTTTGTTTTAGATAAATATTGAAATATCTTTTGAATTAGTTAAATGTCAGAATAAAGAGAGAGAGATCTGTCTATTTATTATCACTTTCATCAAATTTAGGAGTACATATACACTAAGTTTGTTAATTAATAAGAAAACTCCAGACGATTCCATTCTGAGCTGAAGAAGCTTCTGATAGGTTAGTAGAGTCCATGTGAGTAAACTGGTGGCACAGCTGTGGATGCATATAAGGCAAAACACAGAGCCTTCTTCTTTGAAATGGGAAAATCAAGAGATGTCAACCAAAACACCAGGAAAAGAACTGTGGAGCTCCATAAGTGTGGCTCAGTTTGAATACAATTTGGTGCCATTTGCAATTAAGAAATACAGATAGTTTCTCTCTTTACTCTTAAAGTTAACAAATATGTTTTTTATATTTATCAATCTAAAAAAATAAACATTTAGTCTGATTTGATGTTACAATTAAAAAAGTGTTTGTTTTGATCTGAAGAGTTTGTAAATATCTGGTTTCAACTGTATATTTTATGATTGTCAGCACAAAGAGAGAGAGAGAGGAACAGAGAGAGAGAGCAGAATGAGGACAGAACAGATGAACAAGAGCAGGTGAGACACACATGTTAGTCAAATGGTCGTTTGCCAAAAGTATCACCGTATCATAGGTCCTCATGTATCTCATACCTAGTGTTTCTTTTTAGGTTTGCTATTTTTCAAATTCTATATTTATTAAGTTCTGCAGGCTTGTTTGCACAACAAGGCCAAAATAATTATATAAACTTTTCTCAATCTAAATATTGTACTTTGGTAGATTTAAAAAAATAAGTGTAGTGCAGGTCTATGATGATTTTTAGTGCTACTATCATCTAGTTCTGATTCTGGTTCTGTCTTGGTTAAGTCCTCAGTAGTCCTGATTTTGAACTGTTGTAGTCCTGTTTTAATTCTGGATCAGTTCTGCGTCTGGTTGAATTGGGGTTTAGTCCCTGTGTCTTGATACAGCCCCGACTTCGTTCTGTCTTGCTGCTTAATTAAAAAACTAGTTTAAGGTGTCCTGCATGTGTGATATATATATTTCCCTATATGAAGTCATTCTTTTTTGAACAAAACTCAAAACAGAGCCTATTAATCTTTCAGTCATTTCTAACCCCACCCCCCCCAAAAAAAAAAAATCCCACATGCATACTACCCTTTAGGGCTAAGCCCCGGGTGTTTCAAATGTCTGGCTCCGCCTCTGGTTGTGGACCCACCCGCTGACAAAAAAATTGTACGCCTCCAGACTCTTGAAAGCTTTCATTTGCTGCCTAGTGTAGTAAGAAGTCTGGAGGACCAAGTAGTTGGTGATATCCACAGCCTCGATAGTAGGCAAATCCTTTACTTCTGTGGTGTATTCGGACATTTTCAAAGAATACGGATCACGTCCGATATATTTTTTAACTATCTGTTTATATCTCTCCCGAGAAACGGGGTCTAAAGTTGCACAATAGCTGCTCTCCTGACTCTCCACAGTGTCCTCCATGTTTACTTCCGCCCTCCACTCAAAAATCGCGCTGCCTCCGCACGTCATCAGAACCACGTGACCGCAACCCAACTATTCGAGTATGACAATTCAGATTACCGCTCATCTCATTGGTCGAGGAAAGGTCGCTTACGGAGAAAATACCGGAAGACAACAGATGACCACAACAAGAAGCATGGCCAACAGGGAAACAAACGCCGACACTGCGGTGCAAGTCTCGGACGACAGTACACCTAAAGCTGGGCAGACACTGTGCGATTTTTTCAGTCGCGTTATTCAGCTCCTGCTCAAACTGCACAAACTGGTCGTGATAATTTTGTGAGGCCACATCGAAATGGCTCGGATGAGCTTTCCAAAGTTCTACAAGTTGTGCCTCCATCGCTTGTGTCCAGATCACACGCTGCACAGCCGTGCTGCTCCGTCTTTTTCGCTGACATTTGTGTTTGCGCGTGCGCAGTGTGACAAACTGCGGTGACACCCTCACGACCAAGCGATTGATGATCGGGAGCTGGTCGTGAGGTGTTAATCGCGTCTCGTTACCCCACGTATACTACACGACGCACGATGAAGGCCAAAATCGGGCCGATCACCAAATCGGTCGCACGACTCAAAAATCGGTTCAAAATGGGCCAAAAATCGCACAGTGTAAGCCCAGCATTACACTCACACAGACACACCACCACCACCACCATCAACTTTGCTAAATTGCTAATGAAAAACATTGATCAGGCAGCTGTGATTGAGCAGCAGTGTAAATCCCACTATTTTCACGGTTGTTGTGGTCGTGATAATTTTGTGATGCCACATCGAAAAGGCTCGGATGAGCTTTGAAAAGTTCTACAAGTTGTGCCTCCATCGCTTGTGTCCAGATCACACGCTGCACAGCCGTGCTGCTCCATCTTTTACACCAACGTTTACGTGTTTGCGCGCGAGCAGTGTGAGCGGCTGTGATGAGACCCTCACGAGCGATTGATGATCGGGAGCTGGTCGTGAGGTGTTAATCGCTTCTCGTTACCCCACGTATACTACACGACGCACGATGAAGATCACTCAAAAATCGGCTCAAAATGGGCCTAAAACCGCACAGTGTAAGCCCAGCGTTAGAGCAGCAATGTTTGTTCCCCCTCAGAGAAAGGGAAGAATGGGAAAAGGAAAACACCTGGCTGGAAAAAGTTAATATGGGCATGTGCAGTGAATATCAGCGCTATGTGGCCAGAAGTGTGATAATATAACTTATTTTGTGTAATAAACAACTGCAAGGATAGATGATTACAAATAGATGACTAATACATAAAAGTAATACATAGATGAATAATGATGATGAGTTAAGATGCGTAATCATGGGAACAAGCGGGTTTACAAACAGGAGCAGCTGATTAGCATTAGAAAAGCTGAAATAATACCTCAACTGAAGCCAATTGTACTAAATGCACTAAATGTGCACTGTTACAAGAATGTTTTTCTTTCTATTGTTTTCTATTATTTTAAGTTAAGCAGGACAGAGTTCTTTTAAAGAAAGATTTACTTATATTCTCAAAAGTTAAGCATGACAGGCTTCTGTTTAAGAAGGAGACCTGTTTTATCGTGTTAATGTTGTCATTTTGAGCTAAAAATAAATGGCTAAATGATCATTTGTTTCACATGTGTTCATATCACAAAGAATAAACATCTACTTAAATCAAATTCAAGTCAAATGGTTAAAAAAATAATTTCACACACAAAAAAAAGAGCTAGAAAATTCACCACACTGGGAAGGGTGAAGACAACTGGGTCGCCCGGCCCTGGCCACGAGGTGTCCCTTATTTATTTTTCAGGGAGTTGGCAACCCTACTCTATTGGTACCAGTTATGGGTGTAATGGAAAACATGCGAACAGTGATTCCTGTTATATTACCTTTCAGCAATCATTATCATCACAATGATCTTCAGTTCTCTCTTATGTTGCTGATTTACTCTGGCAAAACCATGAGCATGTATTCCCCAGTAAAAGCTATAATATTTCCATTAAGTCTTTTTACCGAACACTGTGTTGTGCGAAAACTTTAATTTCAACATTCAGCTGAAAAATTAACCTTTGAAAGAAATAACTGAACCATGCTCTTGCAAGGCTTGGATGCCTTATAAGTCACTGTTTCTGTGTGTTAATAAGTGAGCGAGTGACAGATACGGATATTAACAGTGCTCTGTAGAGGATTGCAGGACAACTGCAAGGCATAATAATGTTGGGGGGTTGGGTTTTTTGTTAAAATTTAGGTGAAATCATGGGTCTGTAACAGACTCTGTGAGTGGCTGCTAATAGAGAAAAGCCATAGGCACAAACACAAACTCCATCAGCATGGCTGATTAAAGTGACAGGAAGCCATAGTGCACATTGCAAACTCATTATCCATTAAATGTAGGCTAATGAAGTTAAATAGCTAAAGGGAGAGAGATAGAGTAGTAAAACAGTTTGTGTTGTATCTGTTGGGTTTCTCAGATTTTTATGCAGTACAATATGTGGTTTAAGTATAATATTACAGAAGATTAAATGCATATTGATATCAAAATCAGGCCTATTGAGGGAGTTTTGGAGATTTGCAAAGCGTATTTATTGCTGCAGTTAGTGTTTTAACACCAACTTCAATTTTATGAAGCTAACAAATCAAATATAATGTTTTCTTTTCTTTTCATATTTAGTTGTTTTATTTTATTTATTGTTTTATTTGCTTATCAGAATTGTTTGTGGCTGTCCCAAAGTTATGAATGCTACTATTTAAAGTAGCACATATTTTCTTAATAAAATCTGAGTGAGTATTTTTAGCTAATCAGAATTAGCAGGTCAATAGTTTTATAGCTAAAGCTAGCTAATGTCCTTCTTTGATAATATTTTTTCTAGCATTAAGTAGAAGAAAAATTGAAAACATAGTGCATGAAGGAATAAAACGGAAAATGTTGGATATTAAAGGTTTTCTACGTGAGACGTTTTCAGCTAACCGGGATAAATAGATCTTGAATTTGTTAATCCTAGCTAACATTAGCATACTTTAGCTAATATCTAGCCAGTCTACTATAGGAGAGGAAACATGTGAAAAGAATGATGATACGCAATTGAGGATGGTATATTTTATAAAATAAAAAGTGTTTATTTGACTAAACTTTTTTCTGTCTCTAACATTGATACATATATAGATGGGCAAATGAGTATATTTCAAATATCTTCACATTTAAATTGATCCATCCTTATAAGATGAAGTAAATGAGTACAGTGAGAACAAGGTGAATTGTGGTTTAAAATTGGAAACCTTTCAAAAAATCAGAACCATTTGAGTCTCAAACTCCTGAAAGGGTTATTAGTTCACCTGTTCAGCTTCTCTTTAATCAGCTATCTAATCGGCCAATCACATAGTAGCAACACAATGCACTAAGGCAACTGCTACCTGCTGATGCTCAAACCAGGCTTTAGAAAGGAGAAGAAAGATGATTTAAGTGACTTTGAAGATGTCGTGTCTGTTGGTGCCAAACGGGCTGGACTGAGTATTTGAGAAGCTGTTGAAATAGAGTTCAAACAGAAAATGTCTGAAAAAGATAAAATCCAGTGAACAGCAGTTCTCTGGGCAAAAATGCCTTGTTGATCTCAGAGATCAGAGGGTAACTGGCTTGACTACTTTGAGCTGATAGGAAGGTAAGAGTAACTGAAATAGCCTAACCACTTATCACAAAGTCTGAAACTTTGAAGCAGATGAGCTACAGCAGCAGAAGACCACACAGGGTGCCACTTCAGGAAAGGAAACTGAAGCTACAACTAACACAAAATCACCAAAATTGCACAACATCAGAGTGGAAAAATCCTTCTGATGGGCCCGATTTCTGTTGCGGCATTCAGATGTTATAGTCAGGATTTGCTGTAAACAACATGAAAGCATGGATCCTGCCTTTTAGTTCGAGCTGTTGGTAGTGTTATAATGTAGGGGAGATACCTTATTCCTTCATAACAACTGAGCATTGTTTGAATTCCACAACACAACTGAGGTTGAAACAGAAACTGAAGATCTGACAGAAAATCTTAGTCATGACACGTTTTATCATTTTATAAAATAAGTTAGGAATTTCTACAAGGACGATTATGTAGTTATGCAGTACAAAGGGTTAATGTATTTGAAGCAGATATTCAAATATTCAAAACTTCCATCTAATTTCCATCGAAAAACAAATACTACTGCAACCATGTTTGGAGCTCTACACATTAGGGAAGAAGAAATTGTTTCTAAGGTTCCTATTTCTATTGTTTGCTCGACAGAAGTGGACACACAGGGAGGTCCAGAGTTTGCCCTTGAGGAGTCACCCAGTTTTCATTTACACCTGAACCGGTCCTTCTGGATGCCAACATGCATTCCAGCGCTGGGCTTCTTTCGTAGCCCTGCCTATTTAAGTCATCACCAGCACAGAAACAAGGAGCGATTACTACATATCAGATGGCGCTACCTGAAAATGCTGATGTCACTGATAGAGTGTACCTGTTCATTCAAATCAGTTAAACTTCCCTAAAAGACCTGATGAACAACTGGTTCATTGTTCTCTAAAAAAAAAAAAAAAAAAAATCCAAAACACAAGCCAAAAAATAACCCAACCCCAAAACGGCAAACTTGTACCTATAGTGCTGAAAACCTGCATGTTTCTTTCATTTATCCACATAAATATCATGTAGGACTGTTGCAACTGTTTTACCTCTTTGGTCAGCAAAATAACTGACAGTATTTCCCAAAGCATATGTAGATGGATCATAGACTTGTGGTGGAGTTTGTGTGAAGCTCAGCAAAAGGAAATAACTGGATATTTGGGAGATCTTTTGCATTAAATGCTTCAAGCCGCTTAGATTAAAATCTCCATATCTTCTGGGATTCCTCCACCTTCTATTTAGACCCCTTATCTTGTGGGCTCCCCCACACCCCTGACTTAATCACATGCACCCTCACCTGCACAGGTGAGACCATTCTCGAAGATGTACTCGAAGCACAAATCACACCAGTTGCTCTCCCCTCCGGGTTCGAAGGCGTGTCCCTCTCCGGTCTCCTCCTTCACCCTGGGGTCCTTGTCCTCGGGGGAGAAAATGGTCTTCACATGTGGTTTGGATGCCTTCTTCCTCCCACGGGGTGGCCCCCCTTCGTGTCCCTCCATCCCGTTCCCAGAAGCTTCTGCCCCGTCTCTCCCCTC
Organism: Copadichromis virginalis; assembly: GCF_057382275.1. Lineage (NCBI taxonomy): Eukaryota > Metazoa > Chordata > Actinopteri > Cichliformes > Cichlidae > Copadichromis > Copadichromis virginalis. The sequence continues at coordinate 23,127,819 of NC_140634.1, forward strand.
AGGTCCACAGTTCGACAGCTTTCTGTCGCTCCACATCCTCTCCAGACTGGACGGCTGAGGAGACGCCTGCCGCCGGACAGCCCTCACCACCGCCGCGCCCTTGTTGGCCTTGGAGATCCGCATCTTGGCGCCCGTCTGCGGCCACGTTCCCTCGTTCAGCGTGTCGTGGTGTTTGCTGACATGGACAGCCTGCAGGGCCAGCGGACAGTCATCTGTGACCGATGAGCGCGGGGGGGCGTATTTCCGAGCGTGATGTTTAATCATTACGCACACTTTTCATAGTCCGCCGCTGCGTGGAAGTGTATTCGCCAGAGTCACACAGGTGATGTCTTGTTATGTCTGACGATGACACCGTCGATAACGTGCTCGCAGTCGGAGAGCAGGTTGAGGCGGTCGGAGGTGTGCTGGAGAACGGGTTGGATCTCATTTCACTGGGAGACATGAAACACAGGCGCTCCAGGAAGGACTGCGTCCCAGACTTCGTTTACAGACGTGCAAATTTAAGCTTTCTTTCTCGTTATCATCACACATCTCCCTCCCAAGCAAGACCTAAACAACTTATCCAGTTTCTCCGGTTGGCCCTTTAATTCGTACCTGATAAAACTTGTTTTTGAACTGCCTGTTGCCTCCTCTGTCAGATAATTTTCTCCACAATGCAAACCAAATATGTCTGCAAGTACTCTGAGCGTAACCATTTAAAATCGGGGGAAATATAAACAAATCAATATAATGTGTGTCAAACTGCTGCTGCATCACTCTGTAGTCCCTCTTTTGACCACAGGATGGTGCCATTCCACTCAGTGAACAAAGATCAGGTGTCCGCAGGTAGAGGACAAAGAAAATGTTTATTGGCAGCGGAACATTGGTAAGATAGGGTCATATCAAAGGCCAGACATCTGGATTTTGTTTTTTGTTTAACTGAATACATAAAACATGTCCTGGACTTCTTTACTACACACTGAGTGGCTGAATCCCAACAACCATAACATTTTCATATATTCTAGCTTTAAAAAAATAATCACACAACTTGTGCATGTAACTCTTGAACTGCAAACATGTTTTCTTTCTTTAGCAATTTTTTTGCTAAGCTTTATTAAAACTAGCTGCCCTGGGGCAGACTGACAGAAGCGAGGCTGCCATATCGCGCCATCGGCCCTTCTGGCCAACACCAGTAGGCGGTAGGTGAAGTGTCTTGCCCAAGGACACTTTTAACTGAATTTCTTTGTAGTAGTTTAATTTTTTTTTCTTCACACCCAGTGAGCAAAAGCCAGACTTTAGTAAAGCGTCCAATTTATGGAAGCTTGCTTCGACTGTCCACAAGCCTGTTTCAAGTTCCTTATCTCATATTTGAGAAGTAGAAATCTTGATATGCCTTTTTATTTTGAGGTCATGGCTTTTGACATGAATATTAATAAAAGGCTTTTTTAAATTTATGGTCATTTGGGTTTTGGTGAACTATAAATATGCACATTAAAGTGACCAGGAAGCACTTAATACAAACAAAGACTGCTTTTAATTAACCTGAGCTTTTTTCCCCCCCCTCCATAGTCATATTCCCTTTACATACTGAAAATCTGTTACAGGGCACAGAAACAAACTTTCTTTGGCTGCTGCTTTTCCCCCGGATAAGCAGGGGCCTTTCTTCACATGTTTAACAGATATTTACTTCCATACGAAAACGCCACAGGGATCCGTGTCTCCTCCTGAGTTCTTTTTTTGTGTGCAAATATTAGAAACAATAGTAAACAACATTAGAAACACATGAATGCTTTGTCACTGCTGTTCAATTTGTTTGGGGGCTTTTTTGGGGTTTTTTTTTTTTTTTTTTTTTTTTTTAAAAGGGAAAAGTGCAAGTGCTTCATTATTCAACTTTTTTAATTCAATGTGATGGTCCATCAGATCACAAGAAAAAAAAAAAAAAAAGAAAAGAAAAAAATCAGTGCATAAGTTTGCAAAACATGTAATGCATTTATACAAAATTTAAGACATGTAAAAAAAACAAGAAATATCTTATTTAAATCTCACTGAAACTTAAATATAAGAACTATTACATGATCTGTGAGAAATTGGCTCTGATGTTTTGCAGTCTGTAAACTCATTTTTATTCTCTGTACAGTTCCAAGATGTCCTGTTGTGCTGTTAGAGTTCATTGTTAATGTTAGTAGCTCCTGAAGCTACAGTCCGTGCAGGTTTTGGCCAACAGGGGGAGCTGTGGAGCTTGTAAACCACGTCCCTTCTGCTTTCAGTCGACTTCCTCAGTCTCATCAAACGCTGCATCCTGCAAAATAAGCAGATACTTGAGTGTTTTTAAAACTTCAACAGGTCAAGCTAATGGTTTAATTAAGAAGGCTTTTGTTTTAAACGTACATATCCTCCTTGGTCCTGCACCCAGGATGAAAAGTTATTCTGTATGTATTGAGCGCCATGGTTCAGCAGGCGGTTTGTGGGCAACGTTTCCACAGCTGACAGACGAGTGGTGACCTGAAACAAGAAAAACAGATGTCTTCAGAGGTTAGCCAAGACAGTCATGTGAAAATGAGTCAGCAGACCTGCACATGACTCCCAAAACTCAGCAAACAGGTGTCCCTCACACTGCCACACCTGCCCGAGTATACACAGACTCATTTCAAGTTTTTTTTTGTTTGTTTGTTTTTGGGGGGGTTTTAAACTGTTTTTATCCTGGAGTGAACCTGATTTATAAGTGAATAGTCTTCTTGCTCCTAGGTTTACTTACTGCTAACTAGGAACTGACCTGTTGATTTTTCAGGGCGTATATCACTTGTTCGTAGTCAAGGATACCGATAAACGATATGTGATTGTTATTGAAACTACAGCAATTTGTGCTACCTGACCACAGCTCCTGCAGCTCACAGCCACTCTTATTTATGCCCGCCGTTAAGGCACAGGAAGCTGCTGTGGAGACAATATCTCCACGTAAGTGCTGATATAGGAGAAGTCTTCGAACAGTTCAACATCTCCCTCTATATATCTGCATACCTGAGCATCTGTACTGCAATGTCATTAAAATGGCAGTAAAAACTGACAGGATCATACACTTGCACCTTTAACCCAGCTGCGGTGGCCAAATCAAGACGTGCATGTCCAGCCGCCTCGTCACACCAGCGACATGGAAAGCATAAAGGCCCCTTAGAGTTTCCTACTCTGGTAACTCCTCCAGCGTTAGTCTCACTAAGATTCATAGTTTCACTGATAGCTTAAGCCGCTCTTACCTCACACATCACAGCCATCTGGGTTTTTTGAGACGCCTGCGGCCCTGGAGAGTTGGGCGAGGGGCTCCTGAGGCCCACTCGTATCAGGAAGGTGTTTATTAACTTCTTAAAGAAATCGTAATTCCAGAAGAGCTCTGCTGCTATGTTGGCATCTTTCAACACCTGACAAGGCGCACACACACACACACACACACACACACACACACACACACACACACACACACACACACAAAACAAAAAACAAATAAAGTTCAGTCACTAAAGATGAAAAAACAAACAAAACACCAACTAAGTAATAATGAAGTTTCTGATTTGGAGGAATGTGAACATATAATTTTTTTAATTATATGTTCACAAATAACGGAAATATCTGTGACCTGCACGTGAGGATGCGTGAAAAACCAAAACCACTCAGCAGAAGCGCGATCACATGACACAAACTGGTGGTAAACTACTTCCTAAAGGAAGATATTCTGTTGTTTTTCACATCAGATCAAAGTTGTTTTTGTACCTTGCCGTCATATTTGTCTCCAGTTTCTCTCAGCAGCAGACCAATTATCTTCTCCACCTCATCTAAAAAGGAACAGAAGACCCGATTATCAGCAGCAACAACACAAGACAGACAACATTTAAGGGATTAAAGGCGCACACTTTTATGTATATATATATGAAAAAACATATTGCAATTGCTGATTGCTTTAATAAGGCACCAACTTCAGCTGCCATGATTACAAAGACGGAAAAAAAATGTGTTGGGCATGTAAACAACGCTGAATCTAGACCCAGAACTTCGCAGTGCCTTCTATAAATGTCTGTCGTGTAAAACTAGTAAAACTTGTTTGGTGGCGTCTCGGCTATGAAAACATGAAGGGGTATTACTGGTGGGCACATTTTTTTTTTTACTGAACCTGGAGAATCTGCTGCTGTTGGGGATCTTAAACTAAACTATTACAGCATTCATTTAGAACCGATTGTTCTCAGTGGGTAATCAGTTTCTACAAGCTAGAAAACGCTTTTCAGATTTTACTTTTCTACCAAATTAAGGTGGAAATGGACGCCTTATTAAAACACCATCTTTAAGTCATCCAATTACCCAAATATTGACTTAACTTCAGCTAAACTGGGCAAACTACAATGTGATGTGCAAACACTACACATGCATTACTCAGGGAACATCTGATCTGCCCTAGATGCATAAAGTGACCCAGCAGTCAGCCATCTGAACCCAGACGGGGCCCTTTTGTTTTGTGCTGCATGTTCCCCCTGTGCTTGATTTGTTTCCTCCAGGAACTCCTGTTTGTTCTGTTACCAGAGAACCTGCTGGGTTAGCGCTGCCCGTCTTGACCGAGTTCACAGAAGAATTTAACTTCCTTCTCCTAAGGCTGCATACCATGTTTCTGTTGGCTCTCTAACAGGCACCGCCTCAAATGTTTTACTATTCCTGGGTAATTCTTTGGTTTTTCCTGTGAGAGCGTTCACATGTGTATTCTGTGTCACTCATCAGGTTAGTTTTAATCCTTTTAAGAGATACAAATGAATCTTAAAAGAAGAAACTCACCATTTTCTGGGCAATCCGACTCTATATTTGGAGGAATTAATTGGATTTCATCAGCAAGCGCCATCAGTCTGCTCGCTACCTCACTCGCCTTCTCGTCCTCCTCCTTTTCAGGCTCATCTGGAAAAATGGAACAAACATATCAAATCAGACCCTAAAAGGACAGTGTCACAGTAAGCGGTGGCTGATCGGCCGGGTAAAATATACGCCTGTATACGCTTGTGAAACAGGAAAAACGCAAGAAACCAATAAGTCTTATGGTTAAGTGAGTGATTCAGCCCAGTGGTCCTCAAATGTTTTCTGGCATATCCCAGTGACTTTACAAAGAAGCTCAAAACCTTTTAGGGAACTGCGATGACTCAAATAGTTGACTGACCTTATTTAACTGGGTGGAATATACAAGCACATTTACTGGGGTTAAAATGTCCCATTCATAAACTGATTTTGTTCATTGCTTTGCCACAAGAAAACCTGACTAACAAAAACATGTTAAAATTATTTCATAAGCTCTGTCTAACTTTTTGGCTCCGGCAGAAAAATCTGTCTATCAAAAACAAAAAAAGCAAGTTGAACTGAAATAAAGTAGAGCATTAAAGTATTGGGCAGCACTTTGCATACACTTAGCATAGTTTCACTTTCTGGTCGTCCATGCTTTTACATTTCGAGAACCTCGAGTTGGTCTTATCTGTAATTATGAGCGTTTATGAGAAACTAAAACCTGTCTTCAGGTCACCTGACTTTGCAGAATTCAAACTGGACTCAAACCAGTTTAAGCGTGAAACCAGCAGGATGTTCACCCGTCGCACTAAAAAGAAATAAAAAGGGCTGAGGTCCACAAATTTACCTTTGTAATATTTTTATGGCATGCTGTTGACAGTCGACTCAGACATTTTTTAAGACAAAAAGTTCTGCAACAAGTAAATATTTTCTGGTGTTTTTGTCCTCTCGCACTTATAAAAACACTTTTTGAGAGTTTAGGACTCTTAGTGTGACATCTTCGACCTGGTATTGACTTTCACCCATTTCTAAACAAAACAAGAGGATCTTCTTCATTTTACCCGCCTCTACAGCACAAAAACTTTCTTCCAGTTTCCATAAAAACTTATAACGTTGTCAGATTTTTCCTGTGAACCTTACACCAATGTCAATGCCCCTCACTACAATAAAAATCATGACAGTGTTGATAAAGTTGTCAATGATTAAGTTCCAGTTGGAGCTGGTACTTTTCCTGCCTTACTGTTTCAATAAAAATCCAACATGTTTAAGATTACCTCGGGTTTTTATCACTCTGCTGATTTAAGACTAAAACGTGTAACCTGGAGTCTTTATCGGTGAGACAGTGCCGGATGTCAGTCTTCTAGTGTATTTCAGGCATCAGTTTCACAGTGAATGATTTTATTTGCATGTTATGATAGTGAACTAATATTTTTATAAACAAAACTATGGTGCACATTAATCAGCGAGGCTAATTGTCGTGTTATCTAAGGCTACACCTTTATTCTCCTCACCTGTAGCAGGGAAACATCTGAATGAGACTTCATCAGCAGGCTCCATTGGTTTCTGCTGCTGCTCCTCCTCCTCGTCTTCTTCATTCTTCGTCTGAGGCCTGGTGCAGCTGAAAATGCTCAACATGCGTTTCAATCTCCTCCCCTTCTTTCTGTTTTTCTTTTCTGTGAGCTTGTTCTCAGTCTGTGTTGGTGTCTTTAGTGGAGTTTTGACATGTCCATCTGAGTCATCCCCACCACTTTCCCTGACCGGGCTCCTCTGTGTGTTTGGTCGTCTCCTCGTCACGTAGGCCATTAGGACTCTGAACTCCACTGTGTCCTCCATGTTCGCCACGTTTGGGGTAGACTCGGGGTCGTGGTATGTACCAGTGGAGCGGCCAGCAGGGCGGGGAATGGGGTCGTAGATTTCGATGTGTCCGTTTGTCATCTTGGCTTACTGTTACGAAAAAAGAAGAGTCAAACTGAGACCCAGCCATCATGTGAGAGGTAGTTTTCTTCATGGAAGTGGGGGTTTCCTGGAAAAATTACCCAAATAGCTAAAGAGATATCTGAACTATTTTCTAAGCATGGTTTTACTGTCTAAAGGCAGAAATGAAAGAAAATGCACTGGTTTCTTTTAAGTGAGGCAACAAAGACTTGTCTCAAGTATTAGCAAGACAATGATGCTTTCCTGAGAAATCACATCCCATTTTGAGCAAGGAAAATTCTTCCTTTAAGCATACATCATGTTATTTGTGACAAATGCATGACTCCGCTTGTTCGTGTTATTTTGTACAACCTGCCGGCTGTATAATTAATAAGTGTGCTCAGTGTTTCTGGCACATGAAGTGTCTTTAATATTTAAGGTAATGACTGTGTAACACAGATTAAACTGAAATCTGTTCATTTTCCTGTTACTTTCATCCATTTAATGAACAAAAATATATTTTGTGCTCGACTAAAATAAACCCCGAATCCTTTAATCATACTTTCTTTGTTCACTTGCATCAATTTCATATTTTAAAATGTCAGATGTGGTCAAATTTACATCCTCAGTGATTAATCTCTCCAATTAAGGTTGCTGTAGTTTAGTCTAAAAAGTTTTAATCTTGCCTATTTCCAGTTTCTGTTTTTAGCTTAGCTGATTTGAGTCAGTCTCCAGAGCTTTCAGTTTAGATTTGGATAAGAAAAGTTTCGTTTCAGTTTCGTTTTTGTTAGTTTATAAAATATATTTAAATAAACGAATTCTGACTCGATTGTTTCAGTAAGTATTATAACATGAAGGGTCTTTGTCAGGGGAAGAATTTAAGAAGTTTAGATTAGATATTACAATTTAAAATAGACAAACACCTGGTTTCACTTTGTGAAGACAGGTGACTCAGTCGTCATCCGCACTCTGAAATAAATAAATAAATAATACACGCCAAAGAGTCATCCGGCAATTTGACCAAACTGAACCATGACCTAAAAAAGTATTTCTACTTTAGTTGCTAAAAACGACTTTAACTCATAGTTTAGTTTTTAGCTTTAGTTAAACATAAAAAAATACATCTGACTACAAAAATATACAATAAAAAAGGTTTAAATTTTAAAATGAGAACACTGACACACTTGACTGGATAAATCACCCTGACGTGTTTAAATGTAGTCTAACTGGTACCTGTTAAATCCTCATGTCCAAACTGTGAACATCTGTAATATTCCTGTAATTAAAGTCAGCTTAATGTTAAAGTGTGGTTGTGTGGCTCCTCCTCTTGACTTCAGGACTTTGTCGAGGCGTGTCTCGGCAAACAGCTGATAGTTTCACCAAACTCAATGAAATACACCGGGAACTCCTGAAGCCACAACTAACCGTGATGCGCCGTGTTTCTCTGGGTCAAAGCCGTCATAAATCCGTGTAAAGACGACCTAGCTAGCTAGCTACTCTACGTTAGCCATGAAAGAAAAACTTTATTGTATATCTTTTGACTTTGAAACTTTAGCCGGTGAAGCTGTGTAAAAGTAGCTGTAAACTCGAGCCGCCATTGTTTGACTGAGCTTAAGTGGCTGTAAATGTTAGACAACAACAACCCAACCGAGACTGCCCCTGAGTTTAACAACACGATAAAAAGAAGAAGAAGAGTTAGAAAGTTAAACTTAATGTGTACTTTATGTGAGTAAAAACGACCTGTCAGCTACACGGAAGCACTTTTAAATACTTCAAGTAGTTCTAGAATACACAAAAACAGATATACTTACGGTCCGAGCGGTCAAACAGACGCTAAACGAAGGAAAAACACTTGCCACACCAACTCGTATAGTCACTGAGTGCACTATGCGCCGGTCGGAGTCCACGAGCCTGTTTAAGTATGGCGACTTTGTCACGTGCTGACGTGCTATGACGTAGCTCCAGCTACGACGAGACAAACCGAACAAACTTTTCTTCGGATTACATATCTCGTAAGACCTTTTTGGAGGGGGAATTAATTTATTTTCCAGCGGGGCGTAATTTTCGATTACAAGTAATTACATAAAAAATACACAAATAAACATTTTTAAATGCATGTGGTTAGGGTATATTCTTACCTGATTTTCTCTCGCACAGACAGAAGTGGTCTGTAAATGTCAGAAAACGGTGATTTCCGCAAACAGGCAGTAGTTAGCACAGTTGATCAAAGATAATCAATTATATGGAATAAATAAGACGACGTGCTTCGTAGGTATTATGACTCAGCAACCCTGTGTTCGACGCTGCCTGTGTTCTCTTGTATTTGTTGCACATTTTGCTGTCCTCTCGGCCAAATTTTCCTTGAAAATGTTTTTCAAGTCCGTATCTATAAATCACTTTGCCAGAAACTGCAAAGCGCAGCTTCTAGATTTCTGGATAAAAGTGGGTGATCACATTCCTGAGCACTTTTTTTTTGACAGATCATCTGCACATTTTTCTCTGTTGTACATTTAATGAACAAAAAACGTATTTAATGCACGACAAAATAAACCCCCCAATCCTCTACGCACGTTTGTACACTTGCATCACTTTCATCTTTTGACAATGTCAGTGTGCATTTCACAACAACTATCCTCCGTGATTAATCGCTTAATAATTCCAACTAAACTTGCTGTTGTTTTTCCCAAAAAAACCCCAAAATTGAATCTTGGGTAATTCCAAGTTTTTGTTTTTAGTTGAGTGGATTTCAGTCAGTTTCCAGAGCTTGCAGTTTAGTTTCTCATAGAAAGAAAGTTTAGTTTTAATTCGTTTATAAAAAAAATTAAATTAAATTAAATGGACGAATACTGACTAGATGGTTTCAGTAGGTGTTATAATATGGAGGGTCTTTATCAGGGGAAGATCTTAAGAAGCTTATATTAACGATTAAAAATAAAAATAGTCAAACAAACACAGGCCAAGGGAGGCCTTGACTTTATTTCTGCAGATACAATTCCCCCCTGGGCCTCCATGGTCCCCAGTGCACAGATTCGTTGCTAATATTACACCTTTTAATTAGGCAGAAAAAGAAGAACAAAAGTTGAACTGCTTTAAATTCCCATAAACTCCACATGCACATTCACATAGCACAAAATTTCAAGTTTATTTTTCCAGCACTTCAAGTTAGTCTCAGAGGAACACTAACCTCAATCGTAACCTCAATTTTGAAATACTGAGTTAAAATTTTGAGATATTTAACCTGAAATTTGATGTACAATTAGTGGAAGAAACAAGCGTCCATAATTGTCTATCCAATGTTTGGAATCATAAACTGGAAGTTTTCTTGTTCATTTTTTTTTAAACATCCTGTTATTACAGCAACAGGTTACCCTGCTAACCTCTAAATCTGCCTTCATGCTTGCTTAACTGCTGCAACATAAAGGTGAGAGTGACACCACTGTGCATAGAAACATTGATCTGAGCGGAAATGAAAGCTCAGACTAAAAGTAGTTGTGTCCACATTCCAGGAGCTCCATAGGCATGCCCTTACTAGACGGTCATCAAGCTCCACAATCAGCAGGTAAGGCAGGAAAAAATCCCCAAGCTCCTGCACGTCACTGCAAGGAGAGCTTGAGTATAACATTGCCAAGAAACCACAGTTTTATTTATAAGGAGCAAAGAATTTCACGCTTGTTTCCACTGGGGGTTTCTGTGTGTCACACGCCATTGTTTAGACAGCAGGTGTCCCAACAGTACTTTCCTTTTTTTTTTGTTTCCTAGGATCCAGATGTGCTTCTCATTTTTTTTCAAATTGCTGCTGAGCTCTCCAGGAGACCATCTTTAAAGTTTTTCTTTGTGCACAGAGGGCTTCTTTCATTTTCATTGTTTGGGGACTTTACGTGCCTCACTGAGTTCAGAAGAATTTCCTTTTGTAAAACCAAATAACACTTAGTCAGATAACAGACACCTTACCAAACAAACATTGGTAAGTTGTATCTGATAACTTGGCATATCTCAGCATGGCATGCAGTGTGTCCTTTACAAAGTTTGAAAGCAGACAAGTGGAGGACAAAGGAAGTGGGGTGTGGTGATTGTACACCATATGAAGAAAAAAACCAATCCCACTGGGATAAATAAAGCCTGAAAAATTAGTAATTGCTTAAGACTTTGACAGTTTGAAGTGTCTGCAGGATTCTTCATAATCATCTAACTTTCCTTTCAGTTACCAAATCATATTTAGGTGATCTTAGGCCCATAAAAGCAATTAAAACAACACGAGGAAGACAAAGAAATCTGCGTTGGGTCAGTGAGTGACTCTGTGCCTACTGTGGGCATGTCTGTCTCGCTGTGACTGACTGGGGTCCGTGGAATTTGGATGGATTTTTGATGTAGGGAAGTAAAAGAATCGATTTCTGCATGAGCATTTCACACTGAAGAGAGTAAGTCTACATGATCGTGAGCTGGCTCTGACTGATGTTCATTGTGATTTGGGTTAAATTAAAAAGAGGAAGTATTTCACAAAGTATGCAACCAAATCTGGAGGTTTTTAAAGTTTAATCAATCAAATCAATCTCAGTTCTTAAAAGAAGGCCTTAAACTGCTCAGAAAATACTCAGTTTTTCGCTCAGAGAAGTTCTCCACATTCGTTCCCAGGTGTGAATCGGGGATATCTACATGTGGAATGTCTCATCCATGTGTCATTGGGGATTTTCTTTCTTCTTTATTAAACTGTAATATGGGTGAAGGTTCAAACAAGTTTATGACTCAGATATCAAACAGTAAAGAAAGGCGGGGCAGAATTTCTTCAAGTGGCTGCTTGTTGAATCCTGGGTTATGAATGTGAAACAGTCAGAGTGCTTCAAAGACACTTTTGTATCCACAAAGGTGCAAAAATAAAATCATGATGAATAAAATTATTTCATATATAATCATGATGCACTTAAATCCACCTGCCTGGTGCTCCAAACAGACTAATGTTGGCTTAATGTTGTGCGTGAATGGGTGGATGACTGGATATGTAAAGTGCTTTGGGGTCCTTAGGGACTAGTAAAGCACTATATAAATACAGGCCATTTACCATTTAAATTGGATTTTTTATGCTTTTTCTTATTCTGTGTCACTTTTAAACTTCATGATCATATTAAACATGGCTGGTTTTTAATATCCAAACAGAGGCTCAGGCTCCAGGCTTCTCTGTGACTCCTTTATCAAAGAGGCTTGTCACGGTGGTAACCCCTGACCTCTGAAGACTTTAGATTGCACAGTTGTTATCATTATGCTGCATGGAAGAGCTGAAGATTTTTATCGAGAAAGTCCAGGAGGGAAAGGATTAACACACCAGGAAGGCATAAGGTTGGAGAGAAGGTTAGAGAAGTAAGGCTGGGATGGTGCAGAGGAGAGGCTGTGGATGAAGGTGGAGCTGCCAGGCAGGAGGAAAAGAGGAAGACCTTAGAGAAGATTCTTGGATATAGCGAATGCCACGCAGAGGGTTGGAGGAAGCAGGCGAAAGAAGAGCAGACCATCAAACGGGATTTTTTTTCCTGTTTGACTGTTTATGGTAGAGTTTTGCAGGATATCAGATAGATGGAAAACAGAGGGGAGAATGTTGTCAGCAGACAGTTGTGGATGTTTCTGTGAGACTGTGCTAGAAATGGTCATTGGATTTCTTTTTTATGAAATGAGTTAAATGATAAAACAGCATGCACGGTGTCACGGTAGGAGGAGCTTAAGATGTACAAGTGGGGATAGACACTCCTTCCAGAGAGTTCAGAGAGCTTGTTTCCTTAATAAATTTGTTTTACCCTCAAAACCACCATCTGCCTGGTTTATCTGGTGAACCAGATTGGGGTGGCTGTAGCTCAGGAGGAAGAGCAGGTCAGCTGCTGATCGAAAGGTTGGCTCCAGCAGTTTGCATGCCAAATATCCTTGGGCATGATACTAACCCCGACTTGCTCTCCGATGCATCCATCGGCGTATGAATGATAGTTAGAAAGCACTCAAAGTATAGATAATACTGCGTATGTGAATGGGTGTGTATGGGTGAATGCTTTGAGTACTCCAGGAGAGTAGAAAAGCGCTGTATAGGAATCAGTCCATTCACCATTTTACCCTGCCAGTAAATTACACAGCAGGTGAAGGACATTCCTGCTTCCAACTTCCCATCACCTTCCACGAGTCTCCATCCCACAAACACTGATATTTAATTCTGCCCTTTGCGACACAATGATAAGGAGGCCAGGTGCACCCTCAGGACGACCAGTTGACATTACAGATTAGACTTTTTATAGCTTTTATGGTCTTGTCATTAGAGTAGTTACGTCAGAGATTTAAGCAGCTTGTTTTGACAAGTAACAGCTGGTGTTGAGGGGATTTCCCCGGCAACCGCTCAAACAGGAAATGAGGTCAGACACCAAGACAACAGCGTCACATCTTCTTTTACCAAATGACAAAATAAAAACAACAAACTTCAAGTAATCCCATCATCATCATCATCATCATCAGTAGCAGAAAAATAAAATACAAAAGCAAAAAAAACAAAACAAAACAAAACCACGTGCCCAGCCTTACAAGAAACTTTAGTATAAATCATTTAAAATGATAACAATTGAACAGTTTAAACATCAATAATGCCATTTTTTTTATGCCATTACCAGAACAGAATCCCAGGGAGGTAAGAAAATAAAGGACATGCATAACCAACGCTGATGATAGACACAGTTTAATTCAAAGTCATGTTTCTACTAAATAGAAAGAGTGATAATAAGCCTGTGTGTGTGTTTGAGTGTGTGTGTGTGTGTGTGTGTGCTGCTCAGAACGAACGTAGCTTACATGAGCACAGTCACTTTCTGGAAATGATCAGTTTGTGGTTTTATTTTACACACATTTTGTCCGTGTAAACTGCTGAAACTCGGAGGAAGGCCACCGAGTTTGATATCTGGCTTGTGGAAGCCATCTTACAACAAGAAACCTCTGCAGAGAAAGAGAGCGAGACATCGGCTCTGGATGTTTAAAGTGTGGATTCAGTCAAGAAATTCTAAGAACATTCGAAGGGTTTAAACAACACAGCTCTGGAATAAACGAGTCTTTACTCATCATACGTTTTAACCCTTGGTAAAACAGGGCAGAGAGATCTGATCCATCTGATTGGCTGATAAGAGTGCAGTGAAAATAGACCCAAGCTGTATTCCTACTGCAAATGTTTTTACCGCTCTTAAATTTTCCATATATTTTACAAATAGGTGCCTCTGCGGGATTGTCTTTGCACAGGAATAGTTGTGCTTGCAAAGCACCAACACCCTGTCAGTACATATTTACGCATCCCTGAGATAACCATATTAGGATATCTGCTTTCTATGACGCTAAAGGGACTCCAGAGCCAATCTGTGATGTACCGGAAACCTTATATCAAACCAACCTCCTGAGGGCAGACCTGAGGACACAAGTTGGCGACTAATAGTTTGAATTTTGAGGGAAAGGGAGAAAAGCCACTGCAGTAAACGTAAGCTGGGACTTTGGGAGCCAGACTTCTATGATGGCTGATCACGACTCTTTACAATGTCCCCTTAAATAATTGGGAAAGCATCATGTCCTGCAAATATCAGCACAGGTTACTGCAGAGCTCACAGGGTCATTTCAGTCCACTGACATATGTGCTCTCAAAAGAAAAGAACGAACGAAACAAGAATCATTTTCCTAACCAGCACTGAAGCAAAACCGCACATTCAATACTCCTCGGTGCTAAATGCTCGACCGTGTTACAAACATTAATGTAATGTAAATGAGTAACATAGAAATGCAAAAACAAGAAGATATAATCTATTCATATTGCATTGAACATGGCTCAGATTTTAATTTATTCTTAGACAAATGCTGCAAACACACACACACACACACGCACACACACACACACACACGCACACGCACACACCTGGAGTACCAGAAACACACTATCGAACTGTGAAAAGTTAAAATCTTAGTTTGAAAGAAACATTGCAACGAAAATACTTTAAATCTCCCATTTTTTAAACAGACTCTGGTCTAACGTCCAAAAATGAATTCAAACGCAAACGACGGGAACCTTGGGTTAGCGTCATTCCTTCCATACTGGGCTAATACTGGTCCCCTCTCACTATCACTTGGTACGGTCACTGGTTTGATGGCTCAGCGCTAATTTTGTCCACAAAAAGAGTTGGAGTCCCGTGTTGTTCTGAAATATGAGGGTTTTTTGGTTTTTTTTTGTTTCGGCTAAGAAATTTCACAAAACGGCTCCCAGAGCAAAACATTTATCTCCTTTATCTCACCAAGACAAGCAAAATATTAGAAATATGACAAAGAAAACAAGCACATATCCACAAATGTGACAGAGATCGGCACATTTTAGGCATTTCTATGACACAAATGTGATTTATTTTCCATCAGCTAATGAGCTCATGGTTCCTGAAACGTGTTGTGATTATTCCGTTATTTTTGTACTCTCTGGGATCCCAGAAAGAGCCAAAAAATGCTGCTTTTTGTTATCTACAAGAGATTTTAGCTACTGAAACCAGGTGGGATCACTTTTGATTTCATAATGTTTTTTTATGTCTATAATGTCCCAATATAACAGAGTTTTTCAGCTGCATGGCTGAGCAGCTTATGTTTGGTCCATATAGCGTACATGCCTTTCTACAATGTAGTGATTAGAAATGGTCATTTCCAGTAAAATCAAAGCTTATAATGCTAAAAAACAGACATATTTAATTAAAATTCTATTAAATGTTATACAATCCGAGTCATAATTGGTTATAAAAATGTCACAGCAGCACATACACAGATATGACTGGAGTCATAAATGATCCCACTCGGTCACTTGTTCCGTGTGTTGTTTGTACTTGGAGAAAAAGCTGCAGTTAAAAGAAGTTTGTGAGAAAAGTTCAAAGCTTTCACAGTTCATGCAGGTTTGATTTTTTTCTATGCCAAACTGTGTCCATGTTTTGAATTGTTGTGGTTTACTGACAGTGCAAATAGAGCTAAATACTTGTAGCTTCTACCACTGAGAAACACTGATATTTTGCTCTTTGTCTGGCTTTATCACATTTACACTCGTCTAATATCAGCTTGTGTATTTTTTTGTGTGTGGCTGCTGTGGAGAACATAAAGTCCCTCCATCATGTTTGCCACAATAAATTTTTAAACATGCGAATAACTCAATCGCAGCTTTAGTTTAAAGATCTCTTTGTGAACCTCTCAGACTCCAGCACATGCCAAGACGTTGGAGAAATGATGCAGTGACGCAGACATAAAATGAAAATAAATGTTAAAAGTGGGCAAGAGCAGATCCTCATTTTAAAAAACCTTTTAAAAACTCATCTGTACACGTAGCTCTGAATCATGGTTTTGTCTGTAGAAAATGTGACACATTTAGTCCACTGAGTGTTCCTGGAAGTAATCAGCTGCTTGAAAGAGTCAGAAAGCTGACAAGCGTTTTGTCATTTTTATGAGTCACGGCGAAGCAATGACTCTGATAGGATAAGAAGTGGCGTTGAGTCGGGACTCGCAAGAAGCCGAAAGCGGAAAACATTACAAGCACTTCAGGACGAGCGCACCCGGGGAGGATATGTTCGTTTTGTTTGTTTTATTTTGTGATGTGTGACTTAGCGGGCAGCACGTGATTGCAAACGCTAGCGTTGCATATTTAATGACATGGGAGTAAGAAAGTTTAGGGAAGGCGTGGAAATCAAACTATGTGACAGATGATGGGAAAATGACTGAAATTTGGGACGAGATGTGACATTACGCTAGTGCAATGTCTTTGGCACAAGTTTTAAGGGACAAACAAAAACTTTTACTGTTCCTACGAGCGCTGAAATGACACTTTATACACTTTAAACCACTGCAGAAGTCTCAGGGAGTAAAATATGCATGAATCCCTTATAAGATGAGAAACAGGTGAACTCACGACGTGTGACGGCTGGTCCAATTGCACTTGCATCCTGATAGTCCTACGATCAGTCATTCACTCAATCGGCACAACCAATAAATAGAATATGAATAAATAAATACAAATAAATAGTAGACCAGTAAAATCTCCTCTGCAGTGCTGCTGCGAGCTGAAGCAGTTCATCTCTTCTGGCTCGTCTCCAACTTCTCCGCCCGAAGAGTCGAATCCAAACGTTTTCCTCTCCACGTCGAGCGCGCAGAGTCCAGAGCGACACAGAGTGCGCGAGCGTGTTCGCGATCACACGGCCGTCTCCAGGTCTTCGTGGCTTGCAGACGATGAGCTCAGGTAGGCGGCGAGCTCAGCGTCTCCATCGGCTTGGTCTGCCGGCGTCTTCCCCTGAAGGAAAGAGACGATTAGATTGGAGCGTGCCTCTCATCCAAAAGGAACGTACAAAAGCGGCAGCATGAATCCGAGGGATGGATTAAAAATGGAAGGTAAGGGAGGAAGGTGTCCCACAGCGAGATCTCTAATCTAGTTAGCATAATGGAGGGCTAATCTGGCCTAAAGAATAAATCACCGTCTTTAAATGGAACCATGGAGGACGCATGTTTAGATGCAACTACATGTCTTACCAAGGTTCTGAGAAGATGACTTTCCACATTTTATTGTTTAACCCAGTCTGACGAAAGTCATTTTTAGTAATTCTGCAACAAGTTTTTGCTTGTAAGGATTTTTTAAGGTATTTTTGGTGCTTTAAACAAAATAACTGTGGTGTAAAATGCCCCTTAAAGCCTCTAAAACCTAAAGAAAGTCAGTGAACGCGAGAAACTAAAGAAGCTTTTAATCTTTAAACATGTTTTCAGGTCACAACTGTCCTGGGGAACTTTGCCTCTTTTATTGCAGCCAGTATCGACTGACTTACCTCTTCTTTGCCTGAAAATATAAATGACAATCACACACTTCCCCTCAGGACAAAGATGTGATGCACTGATCTGTTTGGTAAAGCCTGTTTTTTTATTGCCATACTTCCTGTTCTTTAAGCTTTTGGTATCAGCTGCTGGCCGATTCCTTTTTCACAGTGAGAGTGACACACCCTGGAAGCCACAAAACCTTTCACTGTAAATCATTTGCGTGATTCATCGGGACTTACGGGAATTGTATGTGCAGCTGTTTAAAGTTGTGTAGAAAAGCGCTATATAAGAACCAGTCCATTTACCATTTAAACATCTGTTTACCTGGAAGTTGGTCTTCTCTAGTGACGCCCCGCCCTCGACCAGTAGTCGACACACTGCGTGCTGCTTCCCTGATGCTGCTTTGTGCAATGCAGTGTCACCTCTAGACGCGCACACACACACGCACACACACACACACACACACATTCTGGTGATCAGATACAACTCATATATAAAGCTAAAGATCATAGATAAAGCAGTAACGTCACTGTGGTCAGACTGTTCTATACCACACTACACTACAGGATTGAGTTGTCTGCACTCAGGTTCTCACACAATCACTATGTGTGAATTTTAAACAAATATAAAATACACATGAATGATACATTTCCCTTCAGAGAAAACGAAACAGAAAGTACTTCTCTGTGTCTGTTAAATCCAGAAGAACCTTGGAGCCTGAGGAGGGAGAAACAGGAAGCGTGAGCAGTGATCTGAACGTACAAATGCTGTTAAACAAGCCAGAAGGTCCAAATCCTCTTTAGTCCATGTTTTCCTGCCCTCAGAACAGTCTTCCACTTTGCCTCAGTGTTTCTGGATCATTTCACATCCAGTATTTATTTTTGGCCTTTGCACACAGAGATTTGTCCAATTTTTTTCAGTCTTCTGATGATATCTTGTACTGTAGATGATGCGATATTCGACATCTTTGTAATTTTACATTCAAGAACATGTTTTTCAAATTGTTCCACAATTTCTACATGCAGGTCTTGTGCACAGATTCACCAATCTGCACCTCATTACTCTCTGAGAAGCTCTTTTTATACCCAATCATCACATTGTTGATGTTCCTCCACTTGTTTCTTTTTCAGCTTTTTTTTGCCCTCTTCCCAACTTGTTGGAGACATTTTGCTGCAATTAAATTCAAAGTAAGACAAGAGTTTTCATGAAATACTAAAACGTGTCAGTATGAACATTGGATATTGTGAATATCCAGAACTGCTGTTGTGACACTGAGTTGTACACAGCTGTGGGATTTTAACCCTAAACAACCTGAGTCTTTCAGTTTTGTGACTCTGACTGAAAGTAGATCCAGGAGGCTGTTGGAGACTTTCGTTTACAGTAACACAGATATTTATTTAACATGCACTTTCTCACCTTGCTGCAGTATGTAGCGGACCAGGTCTGCGTGTCCGCTCTGAGCAGCTAAATGCAACGCCGAACAACCCCCAGAGTCTCGGACCAACAAATTGACGCCTCGATCCACACACTGTGAGAGCTGCAGAGGCCGACAGGAAGACACGATTTCAAGATTTTCAACATCAACCAGGATTCTTAAAAACAGGAACAAAGAAAGAGCAAATCTTTCTTGATAGAAAAACCTGATTGTTCTTTCTTGATAAAAGCACTGAAAATCTATTTCTATATGTTATTTCATTTATCTTTTTAGACCCCAATTCTTTTTTCATCCTCCACTTTCCAAAAACACATTCAGCTAACAGCTCTTTGGTAATCACCTTGTTGTTGTTTGTCAAAGAACAACAAGGTGATTACTAAGATGTTAGCTTTGGTATTCTTCAAGAGAAATTAAATTAAGTGGGTTTTTTGTGACAAAGTGCCTAAGGATAATTTTTAAACTTGCTACCTTGAGAGGACGCCTTCTCTGTGTAACGCAAGAGTGGTTAATGATCCTACTGTCTGGGAATCAGGGTAAAGCAGCTTCAGCTAACAACTGTCTCGCTCCTATCCCGGTGGACCCGCGTGTCTTTCTTTTAGTTTTGTTTATCTGTCACAACACCCCACATCTTAATCACAGGAGACGTGAGACGCAAGCAATAACAGGTGACAAAAAATAAAGACACAGATTTGTTGTTGGTCCACAAAAATCAGAACTCTTCCCCCCTGTTTTTGTTGACATAAAAGGCCAAAATACACCCATAGATGTGGGCATTCCACTGCTATCACTTTTAGTTTTCTTTCATTTACTGTATCCGAATAAGTCCTCTCATTAACCATCTGCTATAGTGCCCCTTCCATTTCTGTCCTGGACTATGAGCCAGGCCACAACCAGTTTAAAACATTTTCTTGCAAAGTTTCATTGCCCCATGAAGGATGTCTGGTCTGATACAGAACCAAGAGAGGGAAAAACCGTCACATGTACACATGACAGAAACAAGAAACTGTGGGATTTCCTCCCTTTATTAGGTGTTACTGTCATGGCTGACAGGGAACTTTGTAAGAATGCCTGTAGTATGAGTCACAGCATGCATGTAATTAAAAAAAAAGGATCCTGTGGTGTTTGGAGTGATGCATAATTTAACCTTTTCATGACTTAAGAAACTGCTGAGTCTTTGTTGATCGGCTGGGCAAAGGGAATTTTACTGTTGTGCAACATTAAACCACAAAAACTAATTCTGCAGTGGCTAACACACAGGCTAGTAACAGGTCATCCTCAGGCCGTGACAGAGTAGATGTGAATTACCGTGGAGAGGTCCCCAGAACTTGCAGCTGTCAGCAGAGCTGTGAACACACAAACACAAAGCAGTCACTTTCTTCATCTTTTCTGCAGCTGTCTCTGTGCTCAAACACTGTTTACAGCAGAAAAACAATGCAGGGATCTTTTTCTCAGTAACAGATAATTAAGGTGACCTATTGTTTGAAGGGAGCATCAGCCTGAGTCTTTCCACAGGGCTCTATTTTAACTTTGCTCCACTTTCTTACAAAGGTGAAGGCTGAGGTGTTTTTTCCACACAGGAGAAATATTCCTCTTGTCTCGAGGCATCGTGCTGCTCTGAACAGCCCAACTAGAAACTAGAAACACTTAATGACAGCATTAATCTCAGGGAAACTAAAACTCCAGCACTTAATGTGTGTCTGGAGCATTTACGGATGAGGATTTCATAGTCAGCGACTGACCGTCGGAGCTGCTTTTAGGAAAATAATTAAATAAATGTGTTAAAAGCAATACATTTCGGTCCAAGCAAGGCGCTTCTAAAATCATAAATCGGCACAAGTAGAAAAAAAGCAGCAGAACTGGAAGCACAAGGAACAACCGGTTCTCTGGGAGAACTGGGGAGTCCCGGGAATATGGACTGATGATGTGACTCTGTAAACAGGCCTCGCAAACACCGTTCCACAGTGTGTTCAGAAGTGTGAACACACTGAAGAAAGCAAATCAATTTACCAAAGACAGAAACCTGTAAAGAAAAGTCCTAAACTGCCCATCTCCATATGAAAATGGAAAAAGTTTGCTCAGTCTTATTTTTCAGAAAGAAAACAAAAGCAAATGAGGAAACTGTATCTGTCCGAGAAGCGTTTCACTTTTAGTTTCTAAAGTTGAGACACGCACTAATCTATGAGTCATATCAAAGCTCAACCCGTGACTTCCACCTGACAACTCACAACCAGCTGATGTTTACGGTTTACATTCACCGCATTACATTTAATCAAATCAGGCAAATATTTACCCTCATACTCTGAATATTACAACTTACAGGCACGCCAAACACTTTACATTTAATGTGCCCTTTTGTACCAGGTAAGTACAGGAGAGTAATTAGAGGGCTGGAAAACTCCTTAAAATATGACAAAATTACAGAAGGAATCAAAGCAGGAAGATGAGCCTGGCTTAGACGTTGCTTCTGTTTAAAAAACAAAACAAAAAACATCAATATACACCAGTTACCAGGGAGTTTTTCCTTCCCACAGTCGCCTGCCATCTGATTGCTGGACTTTACTCTCCATAAAGCACTTTAAGGAAATTTTTATTGTATTTTTGTTATATATAAATAACTAGAAATGAATTTATACAACAAAGTTTAACCTTGCCTGTTGTGTTTTTGGAGAAATCTCTTACTTTCAGGCTCCTTAAAAAGTTAAACTTTAATATTGTGACACTGACTGTGTGTCTGTGCGTGCGTGTGATACCTTGTTCGTCTGATGTCAACGGAGCGCTGCAAACAGAAAACAAAGACAGCGTTAATAGGATATGTAGATAACACTTTTCCAGTGCTTACACAATGTTAGTATCACGTAACCGTGGAAACCTTCATATTCTTATCAGATAGAAGTGATCTTTGAGCAGATGCAAGTGCAAAGTTATGGCCACATCTGTTAATTATAAATGTTGAAGAGAAATGATCTGATGTTCAGCCTCAAACACACGTTTGCTTTAGTTTTGATGTCCCATCTGAGCGGGCTTCTTCCTCTAAGCAATAATTCAAAGATGTGTGTCTGTGAAGAGTTATGAATGCGCTCCATCCTTTCACCTAAACATGGTCACTTCTGGCTCCACAGAAAACAGTGTGGCGGCAGCTAAAACGCAGGGGTGACGCTGCGGTGGCTACGTGTGATGTCACTTGCCCTCTTTCAGATGCATCAGGGGGATCTGCCTCGCCTGGGAGCAGAAAGACGTTGCTTCTCCCAAATCGCTCGCTGCTTCATTATGAATAAACGTTTTCTCATTTGCATTTTAGGTATGGAAACTATTTGATACCCAGGATAAGAAAGGTGATCACACAGTAGGTAAAACGAAACGTTCATGTGGAGCGTGAACTTCTCAGAGATAGTTTTCTCTGTAATCCTTCTTTTGTCTACTCTGTCCAGAGGTGAGGGGAGCAGATAAAATGCACAGGGCCGTGCCGGCTGCATCATATACAATGACACGATTCACTCGCATCACGCAATGTCAGTTCTGCCGTTTGAACCCATCCACCTCAGCATCCACCTCCAAGGGATAGTCACTCTTCACTGCCCATTTTTCTATTAGCAGGTCAGAGAATAGATGCTAAACTCTGCCTGCATTCAGCTGCTCACTGACTGAACAGCTCTGAAGACCAAGACAGAAGATGATCCTAGAGGCTCGAGCACTGCACTCCAAAACACTTGGGAGGGAGAAAACTTCTCCACAAAGTGCGTGCATGGAGTTTTCTGGTTCAGATATCTTCAAACAACAAACAAACAAACAAACAAAAAACAAACAAACAAACAGATGGTGTCTCCTAAATTTCCTTTTTTTAATTCAATATGTATCTGGGAAAACATGACATAATTCTCACCTGCTACGTTTTTCTGATCACACCAGGTGTAAAAACGCATGCAAACATTGCTTAATAATTGTTCATGTCATTCATATATTTATTTAATTGAGGTGCATGAATGACCACCGTACAGAAGAGGCTCCTGACCTCAGTGAGTCACCTCTATCTGCTGACTTACCCGGCAGTGGGCTCCACCACCAGATCAGGCATCCCCGCGGACGAGCCCTGGCTCACCACTGGAGCTTCGTGGTCCAGGATGAACACTTCATCCTGACAGATTTCTGTCACGAAATGCAGATGCTCCTAAAACAAAACCCCCAAACCCCCAGAGAACCAGGAAAGAAAGAAGGAACGTGAGGAAGAAAATGCACCTGGAAACAAGCTTTGTGAATTCTGAAGCAGCAGGAGAGTCAAAAATACCTGAGCCTTGTCGATGCGATAGAAGCGGTCGGCTGACGTGGCTGCAGAGAAGGAACACGCAGTTACGCGACATAAAACGTCTGTAAAGCTGCATTCATCAAAATCTCTGCAGGGTTTTATGATACCCAAATAACCTTTTATGATTTTAGAAAAAGCTTCAACGACTTTCATTTTTATCGAGTTATAAATTTAGTTTATAACTCAAGTCCAAGACAATAATAATAAACCTTTTTTGTGCTACTTGTGGCTTTTGAAACTTGAAACTTTTGACGCCCCCCTGTGGGAATTCTTTGCAAGTTAGCAAACATTACACATTCAGCCTGGGATCAACTAATACTAGACTTGTAGTCAAGACCGCCTAAACCAAGACCAAGATAATACCAAGACAGACCAGGTGGAGACCAAGACAAAGTTGAGACGGAGACTAAAAAGTCTTTAAACTGCAGCCAGATGCTGCTTCGTTTACGGGTGTCAGGCACATTTATGTGTTTTTGCGATGCACTCACACAGCCCACCTCCCCGCTGTCTACTGTCTCACTCACTTACTGAGAGGACAGACACACGCTCCACTTCACTGTCGCGTCTCTCACCCTCTCTGTTTTCACATAATGATGTTATGCTACATCCTTGCATGTGATTGGCCGCATTATGGAGGGATTGGACCATAGCTGAGCCACTGTGTGAGAGCTGAGCAGCGAAAGGAAATTAAGTGAGGAACCGGCTCTCGCTCAATGGGAGTCGACTCTTCTGATTCACTACAAAGCACTCTAAGCACGGCTCTTAGAGCTCATAATCTTAATTGTTGTATCACCTGCTGTGGCGCCCCCTTGTGTCAAGTGAGCCAATACAAGCAGCTTTTGAAGGAATTTGTGACCTTTGTTCTTAAAAAGCACAAAATAAATAAACTTTACCCTACTTTCAGGACTGGAGTCTGAATACATTACTGTGTTTGACACTTTACTAAAGGATGTGATGGATAACTGACTAGTTTGGTGACTAGTTGAAGGCTTTAAGAAGCTATGTGTACGGTTTACAGACATAAATAATTCTGTAACAGCATCTTAGTAGAAATTTAACTCTCAAGGAGGGAAGAAAAAGTAAGGTTTTAAAATGCTTTGAGTCAAAGTCTGCAAGCTGGTGACCCTATACATGCAGTTTTTGTGTTTTGGGGACCACTAAAATTAAACTTAATTTAATTAACTGCCACAACAGGTGCATGAAGATGTTACCGAGATCCTTCTAGAAGGACTCTGATCCAGTTTAAGGTGTTTCAGTCACTCACAATCCAAGAAGCTCCAGTTGGGAGACAGTCTGCTGGTTGAACTGGTCCGGGGGACACCTCTGCTTTCATCCTGGAGGCAAAGAGACAAATGTTGTGATCGTCGCCATTTTTTATTGAACAATGAACTGAATGTAACAGGGTTCAATCAGGAGATTAATCAGAGTAAGGACGAAGCAAAAGACAGAACACGTGAGAAAGACAAAAGTGCTGTTTACGAGTGTTTTGTAGCGTGGCAGAGATGAGCAAGACAATAAGACAGCATGTAGTGCATATCTTTTGTTGTTTTTAGGGATTTTACCACTCTAAGGGTTACTACAAGGATTTGAGAGTGGGTGCCAGCCTGTAACAGATAAAGTTAGTTTATATTATTTAGCTATTATTTAGCCAAATGCTTATGGGCTGCCAGCCACCTAAAAATGTTAAACTCTTAGATGACTGTCCAAATGTTTCAGTGTTTCTCAACCCTCACAGAAAGACACCCCAAAGTCATATACCTGGTAGTGCACTCTGTGGCCAGTAGATGGTGCCTGGTGTAAATCCTAGCAAGCACACAGCAGACAGGTTTCAAGGTTAACAAAGAGCCAGAAGCATTTACACAAAAAACATCAACAGCTTCTACACATTTTACATTCAGTCACATGAGACAGACAGCTAAAGAGCACCTCTGCGTTCCTGGCAGTGCCGGTCATTCATCCATCTATAAATAACTGAGAAAGGAGCAGCGACGCTGCTGCGTGGATCATGAAATAATGATGAAGAGGAGGAAACAGGAGAAAAGGAGAACAAGGGAGGCAATTAAAGTGATAATGATGATGGTGGTAAAGCTAGAGACTTGCCTCTTGTAATCTGTCAATATAAAGTCTGCAGGTCTCCAGGTCACAGTCCCCCCTCACCACCACTATGCCAACAGGGATGGCTGAGAAAAAACAAAACAAAACACAGACACATGTTAGAGCTTTAGGGTAATTATAGTAAAGATTTATCAACACATGGTATCCACAGCTGATCACCTACACTAAGAAAATTTTTTTTCTGCACTAGAAATCTTCAGAAATATGTTTAAATATGAAAACGTGGTGCCAGGCTGCAGAAACGTAAATGTTGGACACAGTCGGGTCCAAAATACTAGTTTTATTTGTCTGTCACATGAGTCAAAGGTTTGTTACTTTATAAACCACTAAAACATTTTTTTTTTTGTCATGTGTTTTTTGTCATGTGTCATGGTACAAAACCAGCCTGTATGGAAAGTTTCCTCCTTCATAACCAAAACTCATCCATTTGCTCGTTGTAAAGCTTAAAGTTATGTTTCGTGTATCCTGTTGCTGCCTTTTGGAATTTATTTTTAATGGTTTATTTGACAAACAGTGTGACTTACAGTACTTACGCTAATTTAGTCTTAAGATGTAATTCAGCCTTAGTGGAATTCTTAGCAATAACAAACAGGTTAGCAGGTATCTGCTAGCTATATGTGTGTCATAAAGTTGGTTTGGCTAAAAACAAATGAGCTACAAAATTCTGCAGCTGGTGACCCACAATTTATACAAAAAGTCAGATTAAAGCTGATTTCTTTTTTAATTTAAGAGACACAGAGAGCCTTACATATGTCTCGTAGCCGCTCCTTGTCATACTGCAGCCTGTCGTACTCCTGGAGGCTGATCCGGTTCACTCGAAGACGCAGACGATCTGGAACTGCGTGAGGACTGGAAAAAGCACACACACACACGTGCATGTACATGCACACACGCACAGATCAGACATGCCCGAGCAGACAATGAGAAAGGCATACAGATGCATACATGCACGCACAGACACAACTGGACACAACGCAAAACAGATCTGAGCTTTTATTTAAATATAAATATAACTGAGTGTCTGCACACCTGAATGAGTGGCAGCTCGATCAGCGGAGAAAACTACGTAAAAACAAACAAACAACTGAGCTGAACTCCTGCACTTCATTATTGACGATGTTTTGGTCCGTCTGACTTTCAGTGAAAGTGATCTCATGCTGAGATGCTGCCCACGTACCTGACGAAGGCTGGACAGACCAAAACACTGGAATTGAATAAATATTTCAGCAGTAAGCAGCACAGTGGAGTTCAGCTCAGCTGCTTTTACCTGATATTTAATTCCTCCTCTGTCTTCTTTCGTTCATGTGAAAACAGATCTATGAGCTCTGACATATAAAAGACATCTGCACAGGTGTTTGAGAATCATACGTCCACAGAGCCTCAAAAGCTCTAACTCAATAATCTTACCTGCAAAGGGACAGAAAGCGTTTGAAATTACAACAGTTACATGACTCTTGTTACTCAGAGCACAACATTAAGACACTTTACAGGGTCTGGACGTCAAGCGAGAGGCTCGGTTCAGGTAAAGGTAAAGGGACTACAGCGAGGGAAACATTAAGACAAAAGACAGAAGCACACTGAGGAGTGGACAGGCTTTTATCTGCATGCTGCCACGCGCTCTTTCTCTCTCTGCCGCTCTCTTCCAGCCTGTGTAACACAAACACCAACAGCCAGCACGACACAGCAGGGTTTGACCAATACAGCTATTTGAGCATTTCAAATCTGGGGTTCTCAAAATGGGGTTCATGGACCCTCACAGCCAACACGTCCAACAGGAAAAATCTGGGCTTATAAAATAAGGACATTACGACTCCTGTCTGTTACGTCTCACAGGTTGCTGTCTTTCTGATTAGCCACCGCTGCTAACGAGCACAGAGGAACATTAGTCAGGGTGTCCTTGGATAACCGTCTCCTCTCTATGAGGTGCCTGCACCTAAAAACCCAAAAAGCGCCACTTTAAATGAGTTGGGAATCCTAATGCAGAGCCTCTTTCAATGTTGGGACTTTGTCCTGATTTGCCCTTCCTCGCATTAAACATGCAGCAGGAGACAGCCCACGTCAGACTCTTCCTCGCTCCTGGAAATACTCTGCTTGGTTCAGGTGAGGGTACTGCCTGAGTTCAGCATGCAGGAGGCTCACTCGTGGTGAATGTACCGGTCATTACCCGTGAGTTTGTACTAAAGTGTTTGCAGGTTAAAGAGCGTGTCATGTTTGAAAGGCCTGGTTGGACATTTACGTTTCTTCATCAGTGCGATTGCTATTAAGGCTTTTTTTAAACACAACTTTCAAGGAAATATCACTTTCTCTTGTATCATGATTAGGGTGAGGACTTAAGATTGGGTGGGGCCCGTGGGATTTTCTCATTTTAAAATGGGTCGCAGCTTTTCTGCTTCATCCTTTTGTTCAGTAGCCAAAGCTTTGACTGAGCACCACCTCCAATACTACAAATAAAAACTGTTAAATGAACAAATAAAGTCAAATATTTTATAATTTGCTATCATTAAAATCATCATAACTGACCACAAAAAGCTGGGAAGATGCCAACTGCTGATTTTGTCATGTCAAATATTGGTCAAAGCCTGATGGATCAATAAAGACACAACGCTGTCAACACATTTACTCACACGGACACAAACATCCATCCATCCGGTCACAGAGGGCTCAGGTACTTACACAGAGAAGGAGTCGGGGGGAGCAGAGAGGCGGCGCAGATCAGCTGCACACACCTTCTGAATACTACGGCCGTACACACGCGCACACACACACACACACACACACACACACACACACACACACACACACACACACACACACAGAAGAGAGGAGGAACGTATGACGGGGGGAGATGAGGGGTGGAAAAAGAGAAAATGACGAGGAGGGGAAAGGAAATGAAAAAAAGAGGAGGGGAAGGAGACAAGGTAAAGAAAAGAAAAGAAATAATTAAAGATCACACCGGCGTGTGTGTTGGAGGAATGAAGAAGTGAATATGAAGGAAGACAAAAGAAGAAGAAGAAGAAGAACAGGAGGAACAGACGGAGAAAAGCCCAGAGGTAAGTGGACAAACATTGATAGCACAGTAGCAGTACAGACAGTCGATAAGTTCTGCTACAGAAAGTCATCACCCTCTATTCTTCCTGCTCTCACATGCACACAGTTACTGTAGCTGACATGGTTTAAAATACACACAGATAAAGACAGAGATATACATGAAGAGATATTAGTGCTACGGGGATGGAGGAGGGTTAGTAGTCTCGTGATTCTCTTTGTGCAGGAGGAAATCACAAGGCAGCACTGCCACTCCTGAAACAGATCAATAAGCATCTCCTGTTCACAGGAAACTGCCAGTGTCACGTGTCAGCGTGTCACCCATGCTCTTGTTTGGATTAATTTGATTACACGTCCCTCCTTTGACTTGGTCTGGCGTGCTGTACGGAGATGTGGGAGACTGACGAGTGAATGTCAGCTCCTGCTAAACAGACTGTGTGACTCATTCAGATTTTTTACAACGCTGCTGGCCTAGATCCTCCATCTGTAGGAGCGCGCACGTGTGTGTGTGACTCACTCGTTGAGCAGGGGCACAGAGGTGCGTCTCTTGCTCTTCTGGACCATGTTGGCCTGATTTCGAAGAGAGATGCGGAGAGTGGATGGAGCCAGTCGGCATGGCTCGCCGTCCACCTGAACAGAAAGACACGCTGAGGTCATGTTTTAAAAGTCAAACCAATGACTTCATAGTATTTGCTTCTTTTAGGCTTACATCAGCAGCATATAAATCCGAAAATCAGCCAAGAAGCTACTTGCACTCACAAACAGTTTAAAAGACGGACGTCTTAAACCTGCATTCTTTCTAAGGACCAGCAGAGGGTGACTCTTGTTTGGAAAGAGACCTCCACTTCTATAAAATGAAAACGGCCCTCAACTCACTTGCTCTGTGACCTCAGTAAACACTTCCCTGATGACTTTATATGAGCTCAACCTTCTTTTTCTTTTTTTAAATGGTAATTATTGGGGTCATTTTACCCAAAACAGATTGTTTGAAGGTTTGGTTGGGCTCTTGGAGATGTTTTGAGCCGTCTTCAATTTAGTAATAGCTTGTGTAATGTTTATTTGACCTGGCCTGATAAAAAGAAATGTCAGATTAAATAAATCTCACAAACCGCAGCACAGTATAGCGGACTCTACTAGAGCGGCATTGCACGATTCAGCTCAAAATAATCCTTCTTTATCTCACACTGAGCCCCTGCTCATCACAAACAGAGGGTTTTAACAGCTCTCATCTCTGTCTCCTATCTGAGCTTTTGATCAGAGTCACTGCAGAAAAGAGGCCGCACACAAACATCTGGCTCACTTTTGTCTGTTTGTCATTAAATATCACAAATAAAATTTAATATATAGCCAATTTTAATACACTCGCACTTCTCATTGCATTTACTGCAGCTGAATGACTTCATCATTTCTGCATGACTGTTACTTTAAACAATGCAGTACTCTACACTACCCCGAGAGGTTCTCATGTACCCATCTGAGAAAAACTGTTTAACCCTTTTCTTGTTTCTCAACGTTGTTGCTTCTCTGTTTATATTACAGCCAGCACTATAGTTACGTTTTAAATATCATTAATAGATATGATTAAATAATAATGAAATAAAGAATGAATAATGAAATATTGTCCCCTGCAGAGTTACTCAGAGCTAAACGAAGAATTGAATCAAATATTTAAGAGAGAAAAATTAAAAATCAGTCAGTCATCTCAAAGGTTTGTCAAACTGTGAGGTGCATCACCAGAAACATACGGAATTTAAAAAGGTTGATCTTCATGCTGGGAAACAGGACTGACTGTGCTGAAATTAATTTCACCTGAAGTCAATTGTTTTTAATTGTTACTGATCAATTAAACATGTGAGATGGGGAAGTGGGAACTTTATCCAGGTTTTTGTACCAGAGGAAGTCTTAGAAGCACGGACCTAAAGTTTGCTGTCACGTACCATTTCAATTTCAAAGTTTTTATTAATTAATGTTTTTAATACAAGCTAAACTAGGTATATTAAATTTAATTGTTTATCTATTACTTAATTACTTTAATGCAGCATAAACAGTTTTGGTGGTGAAGGGTCTTTATCAAAAGGAAAAGCCGTAAAACTTCTTCACATTTTCCAAAGCTGTCCAGTGGGCCAGATTGGAGTATTTGCTGGGTCGATTCTGGCCCCCGGGCCTTATGTTAGACACTCCTAAATAAAACTGTACATTTACTACAACAGTTTGTGTTTATTCTGAGGAATTCTACGTGTTTGTTGTTTTCTTATACTCTGATTATTCTCTAGCTGCTCTTGCTTTGAATCCTGCAGGTATGAGGTTGTTATATTACACTCTGTCACTCTAATATTACCTGAACAGGTACAGTCTTGTAGGTAGTGAGGATGACCTCTCTGCACTGGTGAAGTCTCTCTCCGTGACCTCCGACCTGCAGCGCTGCCTAGTGGACAACAGAGACGTTTTCAGATGTGGTTTTCTCTTCGTTGCGCTACTTCTTTTTTGAAATTCTTACCAGCGAGGCCATGGTGAAGCCGATAACCTCGATGCAGCCGTCGTCATGCCGCTGAGGTTCAAAGTCTCGATGGTCTCCCGTGTTTCCCCATGGCATGGTGCCGGCACAGTATCTGCACACGTGTTAACACAATCATGCAACAACAGAGTCTCAAAAACACCTTAAATGTCATTTGGGCTCCCCCTGTGGCGTCCTGTTGATGACACGCTCACTGCTGATGTTTTTTAGCAAAGGTTAAACTCAAATATCAAATCAGGTGCTTTTCTGGCTGATTCATCTTTCTCCAGTGACGGCGCAGACTTTCCTCTGACCGAACAGGTATGAAATTTGTTTTTATTGACTGAGGAGTATTTTAACTCCAGGCTGCGTGGGAGGACTGAAGTCAACAGCTTCAGCGAGCATAAAACCTGAATTACACCTCCTGCCTCTACCTTCAGCCCACTTCAAGAATTTAATTAGTCAGGTAGTCACAAGAGAGTTGTGGTGTCTCACAGTTTTCTAGATGCTATTTAACATGCTTTGTCACACACTGAATTGTTAGACAGAAATTAAAACTTACAGATGCCCCATTATTTACACGTTTTTCAATAACAGTGAACTTTTTTTCTTTGGTTTTTATTTATTCTTAGCAGAGCAAATACCAAGAAATTCACAAAGAAGCAACACAGCAACACTGTTTTCAAAAAGACTGACTGAGCCACAGATCACAAAACTGCTACTAAATTCACCAATGACTGACTGATGACGCTCGGAGTCTGTCCGCCGTGAATTTCTTCGAAAAAAAGAAAATAGCCAGACCTCTGCTGGGAAGGAAAAGCTCTCAAATCTGTCTGGTTCACAAAAGGCATCGAGACAGAACTGACACTGCAGCAGCACTGAGTGACGGGAAAATAAGTACCGCCCCCTCACAGATGTTCAAAGACACAACACATCTATGTCACAGCTTTAGCTGCCTTAATTCTTCATGCCACAGACTCAACAACGTCCTGGAAACATCCATGTTGGCATGATAGCATCACACAGTTGCTCCACATTTGTGGACTGCACATCCATGATGAGAATTTCCTGTTCCACCACTACTAAAGGTGCTCTGTTGGACTGAGATGGGACTGTGGAGTCCATCTGTGTGCAGGTTCAATAAACCAGTTTGACACCATGTGTCATCCTGCTGGAAGCAACCATCGGAGGATGAGTAGGAATCAGCGTGGTCAGCAACAAGACTTGGGTAGGCTAATAAGGGTCACAAAGAATGGAAAAAATCCTCCACACCATTACACCCCCACCCCTTTGTGTTGAAGCCATTTACCCTTCATTCTAATTTGTGTTGTACAGTTATTTCATTTTTAACCTTAATTTATATTTTATTCCTTCCTAGTTAAATTTACCCTTTTTAATTTTTCATATTTATTTCCTATCTTATTCATAGCCTTTTCCTTTTTTGTTTTCTTTAGGTCACGAGCAGTTGTCCAAGCATTTCACTACATATCGTACTGTGTATGACTGTGTACGTGACAAATAAAATTTGAATTTGAATTTGAATTTGAAGCTATGAAGCTAATCAATAATATTCAGAAACCTAGACAGTGCCTGACTAAGTTCAGGTCAAGAAATTCCTGGGAACCATCGATTTGTGCCATCGTGGCCACTCCATGATCACCTACCTGGGAATGTTTAGAAACACTATGCACTGGAACTTCAGCTCCTGGATCTTGGGAGTGAGATCTGTGCCATCACACTGTGAAACACATGGAAAGAGAAACATTGAGCCAACGTTTCACAGAATGTGCGCCACATATTTGCAGTATAACAACTTATTTTCACTCTCAGAACGTTTGTTTTGCTTTTAAATGTCATTTCAAGCGTCGCTCGCCGTTCTCAGCTTTTACTCTCAGTTTCACTGTCCTCACTCTCGGTCGAACCCGCCCCCACGTTCTGATTAATCAGGTCAAGGGTCACGCCACACTCAGCTCCCTGCAGGATGCCGTTAATGATTTATTGCTGCAACCACGTAAGATGTGCCATTTTCTAAATGTACAAACCATTTCTGGGTCAGATTTTTCATATTCAATTATCTATTTTCCACCAGGAAAGTTTCTAAATCAAAGCATAATTAAAGGATAAGTCCAGTCAAATTCAATATGCTTCTATAAATAAATCCAAGGAAAAGACCAAAACCAACAGAAAGCCTCAGCGCTGCGCATCCGAAGCTTGAGCTCATTCCTCTGTGCCACACAGCTCCATTATTCTCACAGAAACTATATAAAACACATCAGCGTTAACACCTCTAACAAGTTCCTGCATTACAATGAACGAGGGCACTGTAAATCTGCTGATGCTGCTATAAATACTCACAGCAACAACAAATTAGCAGCTGAAAACAATCCCAAACAAACAGTTTTTCCTCCTGTGTTACTAATATTTGTTCAAAACTGCAGCGCCAAGATTGTTTTAAGGAAACGATTGAGTCTTTTTTTCTTTCTTTCTTTGAATGACGGGATATATTTATTATCCAAAGCAGCAGGAAACAAGAAGCTTGAGGATGAGAGTCAGCATCAGAGTAGGGAAGTCGGAAAATGTTCCGAGACGATCAAAAAACTGTTTGTGTTTTGCTGCTCTGGCATGAAATTTCAACAGATGCTGCCCTCGGGGCATCACTGACACTGAAGACACAGTAAACAATCCTGTAATTTAGTTATGTTCTACTCAGTCCAAGATAGTTACAGGGTTTGTTAACTGGGAAAAAAAATCAAAGGGACCGTTCACCACCAAATCAAGTCAA
This sequence comes from Copadichromis virginalis, assembly GCF_057382275.1. Taxonomy (NCBI): domain Eukaryota; kingdom Metazoa; phylum Chordata; class Actinopteri; order Cichliformes; family Cichlidae; genus Copadichromis; species Copadichromis virginalis. The sequence continues at coordinate 23,161,495 of NC_140634.1, forward strand.
ATCAATCAGATGTGCTATTTCACACATATGAGTTCCCAACAGGAAATTTGCAGGGCGCCCTCTGGTGGACAAACTTTGCAACATCAACACTCATAACAAGGCTGAAGGGTGTTTCTTTCATTTCTTTTTTACTTTTTTAGTTATGGTTAATCAGCCATCACAAGAGACAATACCTATATATCAATAGCTAATATTGACAAATTACTAATATAAGGGCAATCGAAAATCAATATTTCATATAAGCAACTTTATTCTTCAACACAGCCTGAACTTTCTGGGGCTGCTTTCTTGTACTTTCTTTAAGTAGTCTTGAGGAATAGTTCTCCGGACTTCTTGAAAGACATTCAAAGCTCGTCTTTGGATGTTTTTTCTGCCTGTAGATGATCCCACACTGCTTCAGTAACGTTGAGGTCCGAGCTCCGGGGAGGCCAATCCATGACTGTGTGTTTCATCCAGGAATGATTTTACTGCATTGACATTGTATTTGGGATCAATGTCATACCTAAAAAAATTAAGCCAGCCTGTCCAGGGTGGACATTACATGCTGGATCAAAATCTGATAGTACTTATCTGCATTCCTAATTCCATAAGATTTTCCAAGATATCCAACACTACTGCCTGAAATACAGCCCCCAACCAAGACACAGCCTCTGCCATGCTTTACAGATAGCTGTAGATACTGTTGTACCCCTCTCCTGCATTCCTCTGTAGATGTTAATGTTGACTTGAACCTACAGCTGATATCGTCCAAGCCTGCTCCAGTTAGCACAGAGCAGAGGGCGCAGCGCACTCTGGACAGGTCACCAGTCCATCACAGGGCTAACATGAAGAGAGAGACAACAAACCAGAAATCTGCTCTGCACCACATACTGGATCACCCCTGAGATGGGGTGAACTGTCCCTTTAAATATGCTCATTTTATCTCTGGGCATTTTTCTTTTTTTAAGGAATTTTTCAATTAACCAATGAAATCGTCATTAGAAATGTTAATAAAAAACTGTTGGTGCTCTAACCCTGGGGTAGATGTCAGTGTTCAGGGTCAGTGAATGAGCAGCGCGGTGGTTCTTGTAAGACTTTAATGAAGGACACTTCAGCACGGCGGCCGTTAAAAGAGAAGCAGAGGGCGGGATTTTAATCACCGACCTGCTGCCCAAACATGTCGACACAGAAAACGATACAGGCGGAGAGCGAGAGAGAAGACGGAGAGAGTGTGTTAACACTCACCACCACTCTGACGTGCTTGGACAAATCCCTGGAGCTCCTCTGGAGGAAATCTGAGAACGCAGCCTACACACACACACACACACACACACACACACACACACACACACACACACACACACACACACACACACACACACACACACACACACACACAGAGAATGGGGCCCAATCAAACAGAATTACAGTTCATTACATTTCCCTCATTAAAAAGAGATAACTCCGTGACACGCTTCCGCTCCAACTCCCACCCATCACTTCTCCCTTCCAACTCACATCCTTCACAGAGAATTTGCTCATTCCAAATAGCTCCGAATTTAAAAATTCTTGTTTAAGAATTTTTATTTCAATCGGGGAGGTTCAGAAGCTAGAGCTGCACGAAGTTGGAAAAATGCTGGATTAATTAACAATAGATCAAAGATCAAAACAGCGTGCTATGACCTCGGCTCACTACAGATCAGTAAAATTACTGGATTACAGGAAAATTACCCAAAAATCATCTGGCAAAGGTATGCGGTCGATGTGAATGGCTGCATTAAAAATAGATAAGTCTGAAAAATGTTTTAATTCATGAAACATTTGCACAGATTTTACGTGCTGGTGTGTAAAGGCCCTCAGAGTGAACGCTAGACTGACTCCCTGCACCGTCAGGTGGCACAACCTGGTACTGCTCAAAAGTACAGCCTGGTCCTCGTTCAACTTCACCTGAAATCTGCTCAGTGTACAGAGGCTTGGGATATAAAGTCAAAGCAGATGTTTCTTTACATTCTGTAGCTTTTACTTTCTTTTGAAAAACAGCTGAGATATTCTCTTTGCTTCCATGTGTATTTACTCTGAGTGATTTTTTGCAGCACCTCATTCTCGCTTATTTAAACCAGACTTCTTCCTGCTCATCCTAACATGTGTCTGTGTGTCAGACAGACAGTGACTGGGAGGAAGAGTTTCGGCTCCAAAGGTTTGTGTGTCTGTGGATGTGTGAGCAGAAAGAAAGTCATCGGGGACACTCACTCCTGCATAGAACATCTTGTTGCGGAAGCGACTGTTAAACTTTTCTGGGTTGGCCTCTGGAAAGACACAATTAGAGAGGCAGAGAGAAAGAAGGAGAATACATTAAAGATGCGACAAAGACCGTGGGATTACAAATGTGAAAACTCACGCAGAGCGGTGCAGAGTAACACGGAGAGACTGACTCATTTGTGCATGCCTGAATGTGTGAATCTGATTCAGTATCCTTTGTAAATTTTTCATTCTGCTCATCTTTCTCTTCTTTTTTTTTAACAAAAGCAGAAAATGATCTATTAACTAGGGAGAGGAGGACCTAATGGAACATGAATAGAGTTGACACAAGGTGAAAATTTAAAAAAAGTGATATTAAAATAGCTTTCACACACCTCTGGACTCGTGGAACTCCAGGGTGACGTGCGCGTCGAAGCCAAGGCTGAAGTAGTTGTTGAACACGTTCAAGGGCAGCTGAGGATGCAGGAAAAACACTGAAGTGGGCCTCTTTGCATAAATATAATGTAATTTATTCACATAGACAGCTCACATCCTCTTTGAGCATAAACTCTGACCATTTAGCTACTGATACTCATCCAAATTCACACTTTTTGGTAAAGCCCAACTCTTTAAACCCACGGTATAGATATTAACAAGCAAAAACCTCAGAGGCTGAAAAATAAAGCACCAAAACTGCCCTATCTTTATTCCAACAGTGTACCTAATATGGAACGCACACATCCTAACTTCCAGCACAAACTGACCTTCTGTGTGCCCTCCTCTGGCTGGGCAGAGCTCTTTTCTACTAAGAGGTTCCACCTGTCCAGCTGCACCACCGAACCGTCCTCCACATGACACAAAACCTTGGACACTGGTTCATCCGTGTAGCCCTGCAGGGAGGATAGCAAACACAAGACAGAGGCAAATTTAACTACCCAACATCTACACAGTCATCCATGCAAAAGGGTTTTAATGTTACATTTAATATGCATCTGTGCAAAGTGAGGATAAATACACACTGCAGAACATCTAAACTATTTGAGTAAGTGAAAATAGGACAAAGATGACATGTTGTAACGCAAACGTTTAATAAAGTGAGATTTTCTTTTTAACTGAATGCTAGCAATGAATATTAATAAAATGCTGGAAAGGTTGTGTAAAGGTTGTGTAGGTTGCTACAAAATGACCCGGTGAAGCATCTGATAACCTTTTAGGTTAAATGGAAACTTAACTGGGTATAAAAAGAGGACCTCAGAGCTGCTCGATCTATCAGAGAGGCCCAGCCTCTTTAATAACAGGGCAGAATCCAGCATTCATGACAATATGGGAGAGCATTAGAGCATATGGAAGGGGTTGACCTTCACATCTGTAAAGACCCATCAGTGCTGAATGAAAAATTGTGGAGCCATTTTCAGGGAAGTGGTTTTTTTTATATCATTTAGCTAAAAATAAAACTTTACAGTACGACACCAGGTATCAGCTACCTGCAATGCAGTCTAGAGATCCCTCCCCATGTGCTTCAACCCCCACTCACACCCCGCTTCATGTTACCTCAATAGGTCACAATGTCTCACATAGTGGTTTACCCTTAATCCCTGGTGATGATTTAAGACCCTAGTCTTTGTTCACACTTTGGCTCATGTGACAACTCTCATGATCAGTAGCAGGTCAACAAACAAAGGGGAGAAGTCCCACTAGGGGTTAAATATCTCTCAAGACGACTATGACTTGGATGACTGAGAACCTATACAAACATGATAGTTTAAAACCCACTGGGTCATTGGTAAACCATCTAGGGTTCAGTCTTAATTTCACTGACCAATAATTTTCATCGCAGTTTTTTCCCCCCCCTCACAAAACATGAGAATAACTAAACGAAAACTAACGGACGAAAACTGATGAAACATAGCGACACTTTCATCAACAACTATAAACAAAATATTCAGAGAGATAAGATCCAATCAGAACTAATTAAGTTGTGCAGAAAGGCGGGACGATTTAGGAAATGATCCAATCAGAATGAAGGTTAGACCTGACAAATGGCATCCGTACAACCAGCTCCCCTGTTTCTCATGAAAACGACAACACTTGGAAGGATTTCAAAATAAGACTTTGTAAACCTTGTGGAGCACCTCTGCTCTGTAAAGACATAACAAACCTTTTCACTTTAGTCAATGAATCAACTTTTGAATTTGGCTCCTATAATCTTAATAATAAAACTACAAGTCGAATAAAACTAAAAGTATTTAGATGTCTAAATTATGACTAAAACTAAATCAAATATTGCAGTAAAAATTAATTCTGCTAGAGTTTGGTTAACACCATGTAAGAGTAACTTCTAGTAAAAAATAAATAAATAATAATAATAGCAAATAATTGTAAGAACTGCCAGTTCTGGAGGATTTGTTAGCTGTTTGTAAATCAGTCTAAATGCTGTGATATACACACAGCTTTACTCATTGAGTTCAGGCAATAAAATATATATATATATATATATTAAAAAAAAGGAGTAGAAATTTTGAGAATCACATTTAAGGAATGTGCACAGCAGCTAAAAACAGACTGGGATGCAGAGAAGAACGAGAGAGAAAGTGGACAGTGGAAGACTGAAGAAGAGGCTAAGGCTGTTTCTTGTCGCTCCATTCCTCTTTCATCTCCTTGCTAACAAGAACACCACGCGCAAGAAAACACACTAAGTAATAAAAGAGAGGAGCAGACAGGAACAGCATGCGATGATTGGATTTCAGTGAGCGATGATTGAGGTTTCATTACTGCCACTATAACCATAACCTTTAAGAGCATCAAACACAACCACATGATGCACGTCCACGGATTTCACAATCTCCGCAGGTCGATCCCTCTCATGTACAGTTTTCTGTCTTCGTTTGCTTTTATTTTCTCCCTCCTTTTGGACAAATAAAGGAAACAAGACAAAAGACAACACACACACATATAAGGAGAAAACAATCTGATGGTAGTAGCGCTCATCAGCAGGGCCTCTTAGCTGCTGACACACACACAGTCAGGTTTCAACTTACATTAACTTAATTTAACCAAAACCTACACAATCTAAAACCTAACCTTTGACCCAACAGGTTATTAACACTCAAATCAAGTCATTTGCATGGAGGAAACGATCGTTTGTGTGTCCAAAACAAGTCCGCACCATTTATGTCCCCGCAATGTAAGTACTAACAAGGACACACACTCAGCAGGAGAGCTCACACTCAAACAGCAAGTCACAGGGACAGTTACACTCACGCAGCGAGAGGTGGAACAGATACGGCGGTGAGTAACACAACTGAGTGTCAGAGAGATGAGAGAGAGATCAGGACAGAAGAAGGAAAGACACATAAGCAATATAAAATAGCAGGAAGAGGGAGAAATAAGGGTGAGAGAGAAAGGGAAGGGAAGGGAAGGAAAGGAAAAACAAGCGATAGGAGGAAAGATGAGCAAAACAGAAGAGAAGAATGAAGGAGGAGAGAAAAAAGTGGAAAGAAATGGAAAGAAAGCTAATGCAAACTAAATGAGAAGAGAGCAAGATGATGAGGGAAGGTCCAGCAAATGGGGGGAAAAATAAATGAAAAGGGAAGAAAATATGAGGAAAGTAGAGAATGGAAAGACAAGGACAATATAGAGGACAGGAAATAGATATATTTTATTTATCTTTCAATATAGACTGAAAGAAAAAGAGGCGAGAAGAAAGAAAGGAGCAAGAAGGAGAGGGAACAGCAGTAAAGGAAAGACAGCAGGATGAAGAAGGAAGGTCCAGAAAATGAAAGAAAAATTAAATGAAAACAAAAGAAGTTGGAGAAAGTTGGGAAAAAGAGGAAAGGTAGGAAATGAAAAAAAAAAAACTCTAAAGAAAGCGCAAAAGGGAAAGTCAAAGGAAGAAAAGAGGATGAAAGAGTGAGAACAAGGAATGGAGCAAGGAGAAGAGCAGTGAGGGCAAGGCAAGGCAAGGAAAGGAAAGGAAAGGAAAGGAAAGGAGATGCACCAACAGTTAAAAAAAAGGATAAGAAATGAGAACTCAGAGGAATGGAGAGGAAATGGAAATAGACAAAGTGGATAAAATGCCTGCAGTCAGAAATACTTGATGAAATAGAGGACAAAAAGGATAGAGCAATTAGACTAATTAATCACATGGCAGATAAGAATTTCCACTCAGGGCCGTCTTCGCTCCAAGCGTGTATCTCTGTACGTATCGGGAATGTTTTATCATTGCTTTCACTGCTGCTCCATCCGGAGCTGCTGAAGTCATTCGCGTGTCCTTGCTTCATCGTTCAGCTCGGTGCAGGGCTGAGACGGCACAGTTCATTACACTCAGTGATACTGAACTACAAGGTCCATCCTTACTGTCACATATACAGTGGGGCAAAAAAGTATTTAGTCAGCCACCGATTGTGCAAGTTCCCCCCCCTAAAATGATGACAGAGGTCAGTAATTTGCACCAGAGGTACACTTCAACTGTGAGAGACAGAATGTGAAAAAAAAATCCATGAATCCACATGGTAGGATTTGTAAAGAATTTATTCGTAAATCAGGGTGGAAAATAAGTATTTGGTCAATAACAAAAATACAACTCAATACTTTGTAACATAACCTTTGTTGGCAATAACAGAGGTCAAACGTTTACTATAGGTCTTTACCAGGTTTGCACACACTGTAGCTGGTATTTTGGCCCATTCCTCCATGCAGATCTTCTCGAGAGCAGTGATGTTTTGGGGCTGTCGCCGAGCAACACGGACTTTCAACTCCCACCACAGATTTTCTATGGGGTTGAGGTCTGGAGACTGGCTAGGCCACTCCAGGACTTTCAAATGCTTCTTACGGAGCCACTCCTTTGTTGCCCGGGCGGTGTGTTTTGGATCATTGTCATGTTGGAAGACCCAGCCTCGTTTCATCTTCAAAGTTCTCACTGATGGAAGGAGGTTTTGGCTCAAAATCTCACGATACATGGCCCCATTCATTCTGTCCTTAACACGGATCAGTCGTCCTGTCCCCTTGGCAGAAAAACAGCCCCATAGCATGATGTTTCCACCCCCATGCTTCACAGTAGGTATGGTGTTCTTGGGATGCAACTCAGTATTCTTCTTCCTCCAAACACGACGAGTTGAGTTTATACCAAAAAGTTCTACTTTGGTTTCATCTGACCACATGACATTCTCCCAATCCTCTGCTGTATCATCCATGTGCTCTCTGGCAAACTTCAGACGGGCCTGGACATGCACTGGCTTCAGCAGCGGAACACGTCTGGCACTGCGGGATTTGATCCCCTGCCGTTGTAGTGTGTTACTGATGGTGACCTTTGTTACTTTGGTCCCAGCTCTCTGCAGGTCATTCACCAGGTCCCCCCGTGTGGTTCTGGGATCTTTGCTCACCGTTCTCATGATCATTTTGACCCCACGGGATGAGATCTTGCGTGGAGCCCCAGATCGAGGGAGATTATCAGTGGTCTTGTATGTCTTCCATTTTCTGATGATTGCTCCTACAGTTGATTTTTTCACACCAAGCTGCTTGCCTATTGTAGATTCACTCTTCCCAGTCTGGTGCAGGTCTACAATACTTTTCCTGGTGTCCTTCGAAAGCTCTTTGGTCTTGGCCATGGCGGAGTTTGGAGTCTGACTATTTGAGGCTGTGAACAGGTGTCTTTTATACAGATGATGAGTTCAAACAGGTGCCATTCATACAGGTAATGAGTGGGGGACAGAAAAGCTTCTTACAGAAGACGTTACAGGTCTGTGAGAGCCAGAGATTTTCCTTGTTTGAGGTGACCAAATACTTATTTTCCACCCTGATTTACGAATAAATTCTTTACAAATCCTACCATGTGGATTCATGGATTTTTTTTTCACATTCTGTCTCTCACAGTTGAAGTGTACCTCTGGTGCAAATTACTGACCTCTGTCATCATTTTAAGTGGGGGAACTTGCACAATCGGTGGCTGACTAAATACTTTTTTGCCCCACTGTACTGCATGCTGTCATTTTACTGCAGCATGTCAGCCAGAAAATAGATTTTTGTAAAGACCTCTTATCAATTTACTAATACATTTATGCCAATTATCTGAAAAATGTGAAGAAAAATTGCTGACATATCAATTTTTTTCACTCTAACTTTTGACTCATACGTGAAATATTTGATGTATTATCCTCACTACAAGCCTACATAGCTGATCTCATGAAAAGTCTCATGGAAGAATGTGGGTGCTCGTAAAAGATCTGCTGCAGTGCTGTTATTGAAACGTGTGTCAAGAGGCAGATTCTTCAAACTTTAGTGCTTCATCAGAGTTTTAGGAACAAGTTGCAGATTTTTGTCAGACTTTCTGAAAGTTTTGGGGAGAGGAAGGTCAAAACCAGCAGAGGAGGGCTCGCCTTTCATAATCCAACAAATGCCACACTTCCAGCTTTTGTAAGGCTATTTCTAGAAAAAGTTCCACCTTGACAACAGTACAATATGCTTTATGTTTGAGACTCCATACGAGTCTTTTACCATAAATTTAGCTTGTGTAAACTGTAAATTTTCAAGAGTGAAAAAGGTACATCTGAAAAATGTACTTAATTGCACTATTTCCTCTAGACATCTTTAAAGTTACAGTGTGTAAAATCTCACCACTAGATGTCAGTAGATTGCAGATTGTGGTCAACTGAGTCGTTTTCTTACCCCAGAGGGGTTTTATTGTTTTGGGGGTTTTTTTGCTATTTGTAGGGCTGGTGGCCCACTGTTTAATTCAGCTGTCAATGCTGGATGATAATCAGCACTTGCAACAATATCAGGAAATATATAAGCACGTTTATTCACATTTCTGTGCTCCGGGCGGTAGTCGGAGGAATCAAAATCTCTAAAAGTAGTAAAATGGTGGGGTTTCTGGTTTACTTTCAACAAATCTTGGTCATATTTTTCCTGTGTTTTTCTTAATGAAATGAGTAAAGCTTTTCTTAATGAATAGAGAACTTTCTTTGTATAAGTTTGGAAATTGTTTTGTCATTTTTAGCAGCTGTGTCTTCATGATATTTGCTTTGTGTTTGTTGTGCAATAGACGAGGATCTTTTACAGCTCACTGGGGAAAAAACGATTGTTTGGACCCCCTATGAGACAATAAACAATATAATAACAAAGAGATTTCAGAAAATTTGCAGCAATGAACTGCGGCTTATTATTTTGGTGTGTGAGTCTCAGTGAGCACAACTGGTCCACATATAATTGAAACGATGAGTCTGGGATACCTTACTTAAAGACATCCATGCGTTTTTTTCTATTATTTCTGGAATGTGAAAACAAACAGTGTATTTTACGCTTGAGGAAATGAAACCCTACTTTAAAAAAATGATGGAAATGGTTTGTTTTTTCTTACAGTATAAGTGATTTTCCCCTGAGGGAAACCCAAACCCTTTCTGTTTCCTATGCACGAAAAACCCTGAGTGAAATGCCAACTCGACCTATGGATTTATAAACTCTGTACCTCAGTTTGTTCTGTACACTTAAACCTGCTCTGAATACAACACCCACTGCAGCTGTGTCACTGCTGTGATGTTTCCCAGTGAGGTGGGGTGCGCTAAGCGAGCCGTTTTGCTGTCAGAGGGTTGATTCTGTGTTGTGTTTAAAGTTGTTTAAAACTGCAGAAAATTAAAATTAAAAAGGAAACATAATTACAGGAAGCTGCTGTGATGTCACCAACAAGCATGTCATCTTAGTTGTGCTTTGAAGAGGTCAAACGGGCTTAAGGGTCAGGGGGGGAGATTATATGGAGGAAGGGAGCTCTTTTAGACATCCTGGAATGTGGGTGAGGCATTTTGTAGCTCTCCGAGGTGGTGGGGAATAGAGAATTTATTTTTACTGCATATTAATATTTGAGCATACTCAACATGGCTATAAACCTGTCATGTTTAATCTGAAGAAGGAAATTTCCATCTCTCTCATGAAGAACGCAAATGTTCCCTTCTCTAAATCCCTTAAATATGTTTTTGTTTTTTATGCTGAAAGAGCTGTTGTTGCTCTTATTCTTCTTTTTCTTCGTTAGATCTAATTTATTTAGTCATGTTGTGCAAAAAATTTGCACATAAACTCAGAGAGGGCACACCGCTGCGCCCTGCTGCTCTCCATCAACTCTGCAGCAGAAGTCAAGGCTAGGAACTCACCCCACCCCAGTTGAGCGTCCTGGCGAGGTCATTTCCTGTTCCCAGAGGAAGCACAGCGACCGGAGGCTGGGGATTCATCTGCAGCTCATCGAGAGCAGACAGGATCCAACCCACCTACAGCGAGACATGAAGGCAAAGTGTAAGTTGTAGAAATTTAGAATAGAAAATAGTGGCTATTAGAGATGTATAGTCACCGTGCCATCTCCTCCGCAGGCAAGGATCCTCAGATTTGGCACTTTGCGATACAACTCCAACCTAACAAAGCAGAGAGGTAATATTATAGAATAAAAGACTGCTGATTAGTGTTGAGTGGGTGTAATTGGTCCAGATTTTATGAAAATTGTTCACCTGTGAGCTTTGGATTTAAATAAAAGAGGAGTGAAAAGATGGCTTTCCCCCCTCAGAGGTGGACTGAGATAAGGGTGATGTGAAATGAAGATTTAAAGTAGGTAATTGGTACTAAACTGTCAAGCTCAGGGTGATTTCAGCCTAACTGTGTAGGCTGTAATGAAACACCAGCACTCTCCCCAAGGGAAGATTACTCACGCCTCGCGCAGTCCACCCTGCGAAAGGTCGAAGACTTGACGAGGATTCAAGATCCACATAAACATCTGTAACACTTTGGCACCCTACAGAAAAAGCAGAAAAAAATTCAGCTTCCTTCATGTTACAATATTTAAAAAGCTGCCACTAACAGCAAGCAAATTAAAAAAAAATCTGTGAAAATCTGAGAAATGAATCTCCAAATCTTAAACTAAACCCAGTGTTATGTTCTGAAGATGTTGCTGATGAAGTCTAAAAGATTATAGTAAGCAGTGGAGCCCTGAACTTTTACCTGACGGAGTTGCAGGTAAGATGCAAACATCTGCCTCAGCTGAATGAGCCTTTAACTTGTTTAACTCCCCAGTACAAATCTGCGTGTTGTCCATATATCTGAGAGCTGTGCAGGTAATCTTCCGGTGGATTCACAGCTGTGTCCTACCTCCTGCATGCTCGCCTAAACAAAACGGAGTATTTCCTGCAGCGCCAACACTTCTGAAGCTAACCGTTTCCTGTTGTGTGATACATTTGTGAAACTTCTGAAGATGTTTCCGCCCGAATCTCCCGATAATGTTTGGAGTTCATGTGTGAAAACAGCTCAGCTCAGTTCATCTGATAAACCAAATTTTTGTCTGAACCGACATCCTCACAATGAAAATTAATTATAGACAGGCTGAGGACAGACGAGGTGAGGCAGCGACAATATCTCCAAACAACAATGAGAAGAGAAGGCGTCTCAAACAGATGAAAACAGAAGATTAAAGACATTTGCTCACCTGGTTGCCGCCGCTCTTTGGATTCACAAAAACCAAGATGGGCTTCATGAGGGGAGAGGGGAGAGGCTTCAGCATGAACGGACGCCATTTAGACTCCTAAGAGATCAATAAGATCAAAATATTAGAATGTTCACATAACATAAATGTTAAAATCATGATCCATTCAATATGGTGCAAAGTTTGGGCATATATGATGACTGCTGACAAATTTTAGCTTGATATATCAATTTTTGTATTTTATGAAAATCAGTCGGTCGATCCAGTTCCAGATGGTGGAGCAGAAGCCCGCGATGATTTGAGATCAGATGACCCTAATAATCCAATAATAGACTGTATAGCAAAGATGGACATAGCTTCCTAGAGCTTGGTTTGATTTGGCAATTTTGGTGTTGTTCTTTTTTTCTTCTTTAAACTAAGCATGAGAGCGAGGTGTGGACATGACTGAAAAACAGCTCTGCACAGATACAATACCGACATGTCAATCACAGGTTAGCCATGCCCTCAGTTATATTCTACTTCCTCCTCCATATTTTTTGTAAATATTTTTTCATCATGCTCAAGTGAAGACTAATAAAAGAAAAATAACTAAGAAAACATTTAGTGTGTTTAAAATGAAAAGAAATAAGGTAACTTCTCCAAATACCTCTACTCGATCTAATTTTTTTGCACAGTTAGAGCAGTCGCCCCCTGCTGGCCATCAGAATCCAGGCAGATTTAAAGCAAGAATTTTTCATTTCATACCTAAATGAAGTCGATGTTTTATAAACACAGTTTGAAGTCAGCCGGCAACGACTTTTATTTAGTTTAATGTTTTTTTTTTTTACTTGAGTCGAGATCACATGAAGGATAAACATGAGCTAAAAATGTATTATGACAGTGTAACTGATAATATCACTTACATCTAATCCCTTCTTGCTTGTCCTTCGTTTGAAAGATGTCCGCTTTTTTCTTCTGGCAGAGTTCTTTAGGGAGCTCTAAGGTACACATACACACACAGAGTTCAGTGGTTAGGTCACTGTCACCACGTCCCCTGTGATGGTAATTAAAAGTGCAATGAAGCATGTGACGCGACAGAGATATGCAGTATGTGTGTGCGTGTCTGTGTGTGATAACAGAGACACAATCCCAGAGTTCCCTCAGACAGACCAGACACGTGTCAGTTCGCATCTCATCATACCCCAAAAATCACACACACATTAGCACACACTGAGCTTGTGACTAGAGATGGCACGATACCACTTTTTTATGTCCGATACCGATACCGATATCATAAATTTGGATATCTGCCGATACCGATATGAATCCGATATAGTGTTTTTTAATCAACAAAACTATTTTTTAAAATATCTTGCTGCATTTTGCAAGTCTGCAAGTTCATACTCAAGTTTAAAACAACAACTACACTAAAGCTATTCTGTTATACCTGTATACAAAAAAAATATTTCATAGTTCAGCAATACTGATCAATCTATAAACTTAGACCTACACCATCCTCCCTATTCTGGTATTTTAAAGAGTACTTAGCGTAAATATTAAGCAACCTAACTAATAGGGTTCCAACTCCCAGCAACAACAAAAATAAATAAATAAAAAATAGGGAACCACCCCTCACGCGCCACCTCATGATGCTTAATCGACGTAATCAACCTTAATTTAATGCAGTGTGAAAGAAAATGGACAGAAATCAATTATTTTTCAAGAAATATTAAATAGATTCAACATCTTTCTTCAACAAAATTGCAGACTGCACAGATGGTACCTTCCCAAAGTAAAAAGTACTATAGCTTACTAGGGTATATATTAGACTTAATAGTCACTATATACAGTAATTGACTTCTATTCATTTTACATCAAATTAAAACTTTGGGTGTCAGATAATTATTTATTAAAAGCTCGACATTTTAAATGAGAATAAGAAAGAAAAGTATGTCTTTGTGCCCCCTTTTCCCAGTTAATGCCCTATCGGCCCCCCTGGCTAAACTTTGCTAGATCCGCCCCTGCACAGTTACCAGCGTCAGCTACGTAGAAAAAGATCCTGGAGTAGAAAGTAATATTAAATAAATTCTAACAACAGCTGATCAAGCTTAAACGTTCTGCTGTTGTTCAGCCGCTGGTTTCCTCTTTCTGGTGCAAAGTGGGCCAAAAGCAAACAAGAGAGACGGAGTCGCGACAGAAAAGCCGATCAGCTGATCATTTAAGCAGTTTCACGATTGAAGTAGCAGCAGGAGAGCGAGAGGCAGTCGCTCGTTAAGCTTAACGCAGGAATGTTTTACAAACATTCAGAGATGGACTTACACACTTGCTTTACTTCTCTCGGGGATAACTTTGTCGGAGATGAAATGCCAGGTTGCTAGCGAAGCTCCACATGCTATCCAGACCACCGACAGGTCCCGCATGCCACAGCCGCTCTATCACGTGATGCATACTGCTCCGACTGCTAACGTTCTGAGGTGAGTTACGGCGTGTTGCAAGTTTTGCGAGGTGCTTTCGTGATATTTAATGGATCGGATTACATTTTTTATTTTTCTCCGATATCCGATCCAGTAATTTAGGTCAGTATCGGACCGATACCGATACGTAATATCGGATCGGTCCATCTCTACTTGTGACACGCCTTCTTTTTGAGTCTTAAACTTAGATCGACAAAATCATTTCTCATTACTGTCACAAGATGACACCCAGTGAACTTTATCAACCAGCAGAGCGATCGAGGAGGGTGCTCGGCGAGGGTATGAGCATACCTGTGGTTTCCTGACTTTGATGATCCAGGACGGTGGTACTATGACACCGGCGTGGGCCCCCAGTGAACACGGCTCCTCTATCTGGTGCAGCATGAAACATGTTACCTTGTTGTGGAACTGCAAGGAAAAAAAGCCCAAAAAAACACTCCTCAGGGTCGTGTCATGCGCTAAACTTGCAATCCAAACTATCATACATGTTGTGCCAATGCTGCTATCCTGTATATATTGTACATACTATTGTTTGAGTACTTACGATTGTTTTTTTTGTACTTTTTATATTTTACATTTATATTTATTATTGAAACTTGCACCAAGGGAGTGGCACTCCAATTTCGTTGTACTCTGTACAATGACAATAAAGGCTATTCTATTCTATTGTCCGTGTGTGGTGCTCTAACACAGCTGTTTATAAGAAAAACAAAACACCCTGAGTGCCAATATTTGCTTCTCTTATGCTACCTCAGTGGTGTCAAACATAAGGGTCGGGGGCAAGAACTGGCCCACCAAAGGCTCCAATTCGGTCCAAGGATGGCTTTGGAAAGTATGAAGGAAGGCAGCGATTTTGGACTTTTAATTGTATTTTCAGAAGTTTTACAGCATCTCCTACTGACATTGCCATTCATGCGACACCAGAGAATCTGAGAAATAGATACACATTTAAAAACAGAACTTCCTGGGTTTTTTTGGTTAGGTTTGGTTTTTTTTAGCTACAATAGAATTTTCAATATTTTTATGGAGGATCTGCAGTAAGTAATGAATAAATAAAAAGATAATAATTATAGCTGACAGATTTCTTCCATTAACTACAGCATCTACTGTTGAAATTGCACTTCTATTTTCCTATACTAAGATATGTGAAGGATTCAATATGTAGTTAAACTTCTTTACACTGACAGTAAGGACAGTTTCACTGATCTGGCCCATATAAGGTCAAAGTGACATCCCTGCTCTGTGTGACAGACATTAAATGGTGCTTTGCTTCAGTGATACTACCAGTCCTCTGGCTCCAGCCTTGAGGCGGGTTATTGATCATTTATGTACCCAACGTTTGCTTTATTTTGTGGCTGTATTAGAAAATCAGCTGTAGAGACAGCAGGAAATAAAGGGAGCCACAGACATTAAATGGGTGCAATTACAGTACTGAACCTATGACATATTCCCTGTTCTGGGAACATTTTGAATTTATGTAACCATATACAAAAATATTAAATAGGTTCAGTTACTCTATTGAGCCCATGACACATGTAATATTTTTAAATAATGCAACCACATTTTCAAAAAACAAGGACGTGATGCATCATTTTCTTTAAGGTGCTTTCCTTCAGTGACACTAGCAGTTCTCCGCCTCCAGCCTCGAGACAGATTGGGTACATAAATGATTGATTATCTTTACTTTACTGTGTGGCTACATTAGAAAATCAGCTGTAGAGACAGCAGGAAATGAGAGACTGGGGGGATTACAGATGTGTCAGTACAACCAGCCTATTCATGAGTGGGGTCTACATGACCTTGTTAATGTGGAAATAATAATAATAACAAATGATGTCACTCTAATATATATTTGGAAATAGGTACAGAAACTTCCTGTAGTGCTTAAGTTTATATTTAATCCACTTCAATGCACAATACAACTTGTATTTCCCCACTAATAACATCTTAGTGGGGTTAAATATCATATTTACTCGTGAATTAACGGACTTACGGCCTGTTTACACCACGAACAACTGATGGCGATGATTTCTTTACTGTGGAAGAACTTCTGCTGAAAACTCTGCAGAAACAAAGAGGCAGTCTGCATGAACAGGAACAACATCTGTGTGCAGCTGCATGTGTTTTTGAGTGCAAACTCACCTTTCCACACTGTCTACATTTCCCCTCTTGTCGTCGTCTGTGAACCCAGTGGTGTCTGAGGATGTTCTGCCGGCAAACACAGAAACACAATTTCTTTCACTTAACGCCTCAAACAAAAAGCCGATTCCTCCCTCACATTTATGCAGCTACACACTTACATCTCTCAGGGTTCGGGATCCTCCCTCTCTGAAAGTCGGCTTACATCGGAAGTTTATCTAAAAAAAGAGATAAGCTGTAGTTTCCATCTGGGGAGGTTGTTTTTCACAGCTACATTTTTACAGATGCTCCATAAATGCATCACATGCAGGCAATCGTTAAGCTACTATTTTGAAAAGCTGACATCTATAATTATAATGATACACTCACTGAATGTGTGTGTGTGTGTGTGTGTGTGTGTGTGTGTGTGTGTGTGTGTGTGTGTGTGTGTGTGTGTGTGTGTGTGTGTGTGTGTGTGTGTGTTATTATGCCTGTACAAAATTGGCAGATTAGGGTTTTAGTTTTCCCGAGAATTGCTCATTCAGACTAAAAATTAACATAAATCATCTGTAGCTGCCGTTGGGAATTTGTTTTATTTATGATCACAAAAATTATATATCTTTTCCAACTGCCTTAAGACTTAGGGTTAGTTAGAATTACTGTTAGGATTTGGTATTTGACTGAGATGGCTAAACTTAGGGGTGAAAGAGTTTGGAATATATTCATGCTAAAACTCATTTTAATTTTATTGTGCCAAATCACAACAGCATTTGCCTCAAGGCGCTTTAAATTGTAAGACCCTACAATAATACAGAGAAAACCTCAACAATCAGACCCCAGTGAGCAAGCACTTGGTGACAGTGGGAAGGAAAAACTCCCTTTAAACAGGAAAAACCATCCGGCAGAACCAAGCTCAGGAAAGTGCAGGCATCTGCTGTGACTGGTTGGGGTGGGGAGAGGAAGCCAGGACAAAACCAAGATCAGTGAAACTTTGATGCACAGACATAAAGACCTTTCAAAAATTATTAGTAAGCTACAGTAAACTTTATTACATCAGAGCATCTTTAACCACCTGAGAGCCCGAATTCTCACATCTCAACATTGCATTTAGGCTTTTCTGAACCTTATGCATCAATTAAATGTTTTATACTTTTAAACAGTGGCGAATTATTGTTTTATCTCTTGTAAAGGTTCATGTGAGAATTTAGTAAGAGCCAATCAAAAGCCAAAATGGGAAACTTATTAGCCAGTCATGTTGCAAGTAAACAGCAGAGGTCCATGACAGTTTAAACTGTGTGGTGGAGAGCATACTGCCTTGCTAAGTACAGGGGTAGTGCTAGTACTAGTAGCATTCTTACTAATTCATAATATGGACAAGTATTTCATATAATCAGTGCTCTGGAGAATGAGCAGAGACATATCACCACTCTGAATTGATCTGTTAATAAAGCAGTAATGTTGTCAGACTTCTACATGCACAGTAGAAGTATGGCTTGAAGGGGAAAAGGCTTTTTAACCTAATGTTCAGGCACAGTCATTAAACTTTACTCAGGTACTTTGCAGACATTTTTCATGACTCAGTGACCACTGAAGTTAAGTTACGGCTCTCACGGCATTGATTTAAAAACAACCTTCATGTGCTTGTAACTGCCCAGAGGCTTTGTCAAGTGTAAGACTCATTTCAAGAAAGATTTCCGATTTCATGGAGTACTTCATGCAATAACCCTTTGGAAGGTAATACCTGTAAGATAAGCAGCACATTGGTTACTACAACCCTGTTAAACCCTGTGTATAACCTGGAGTTGTTTTTAGTCTCATGTGTGCTTGTGCTAATAATTAGTAAGGTATTTTGATTCTATATTCAGTTTCTTATATAACTTTTCAATTTTATTTAAAATTTTTACCAATTATTACTTTAATTATTACTTTTTATGTTTAATGTTTTGGCTGCTGTAGCTTTTGGGATAAATAAAATATATGTTTTCTTATCATGCCTCGGCTTCATTTAATTTACATAGGGAAAGAAAATAACAAATCTTATCAAAGGCATTTAAAGATCTTAGAAATAATGGAACAGCTATTTAATATTATATTTATTTGAGTCTCAGAACCCAAGAGCATAAACCAGGGATCGAGAACTATGACAAAAATGAAGTATGAACAATAAACTCTGTGTGTGTGTGTGTGTGTGTGTGTGTGTGTGTGTGTGTGTGTGTGTCTGTGTACTATGGTTACATATCTTTGTGGGGACAAGAAAAATTGGAAGTTTGCAATACTTGTGGGGATCAACAGCCCTTATGTGGATAAAATACCCATCCCTACAAGTCTGAAAGCATTTTTAAGACTCAAAATGTGGTTTTAGTGACAGGGTTACAATCATGGTCAGGGTTACCTGACTCAGCACCGGGTCTCCACAAGGATGTGTTTTGAGTCCCCTCCTGTTTACGCTCTACACATCCGACTGCTCCCCTACCCATCTCTCAAACACCATCATAAAGTTCGCGGATGACACCACAGTGGTTGGACTCATCTCAAGGGGGGATGAGTCGGACTACAGAGATGAGGTCAACAGACTGACTGAGTGGTGTTCAGTTAACAACCTCCAACTGAACACCACGAAAACTAAAGAACTTATCTTGGACTTCAGGAAGGGCAGAGCAGACCCGGCCCCACTTTACATTCACGGGAGCTGTGTGGAGAGGGTACACTCCATGAGGTTTCTGGGCGTGCAGATATCTGATGACCTCTCCTGGACTGCAAATACTACAGCGGTGGTTAAAAAGGCCCAGCAGCGTCTCCACTTTCTGAGAGTGCTCAGGAGGAACAACCTGGAGGAGAGGCTGCTGGTGACATTTTACAGAGCCACCATAGAGAGCATCCTAACGTACGGCATAACAACATGGTATGCAGGGTGCTCAGCTGCAGACAGGAAAGTACTGCAGAGGGTCATCAACACAGCCCAGAAGATCACTGGCTGCTCTCTGCCCAGCCTGGAGGTCACTGCAAACTCTCGGTACCTCAGCAGAGCTGGCAATATCATCAAGGACCACTCTCACCCCAGCAACCAACTGTTTGAACTATTACCGTCAGGCCGACGGTACAGGTCACATAAAACCAGGACAAACAGATTCAGGGATAGCTTCTTTCCCAGAGCTATCACCGTAGTAAATAAGCACAAAAACAACTGAACCTATTCCATACCGTCACTTTCATTATATTATGCTGCTATTCATACTGTCATTATATTAATGCTGCTATCCTGTATATATTGTACATACTATTGTTTGAGTACTTACGATTGTTTTTTTTGTACTTTTTATATTTTACATTTATATTTATTATTGAAACTTGCACCAAGGGAGTGGCACTCCAATTTCGTTGTACTCTGTACAATGACAATAAAGGCTATTCTATACCCATACACATACTGTGTGTGTGTGTGTGTGTGTGTGTGTGTGTGTGTGTGTGTGTGTGTGTGTGTGTGTGTGTGTGCGCTACCTTTTCTAGTTGCTCCATGCAGCCGGTGTGAACAACAATCTTACAGGCTGCACATTTCCTCCTGGGGGCCGACTTCTTAAAAAGAGAGTACAAAGGGCAGAGTAAGACACACAAAATCCACACAGCACACAGCAAATGAAACAAACACAAGCAGTGTAAGAACACACTAACAGCAACCTGCTGTTACACACTGGCAAGATGTGCTCAAGGTCCCCCAACATTTTACCTTTACTCCAGTTCAGTTTGAAAAGCAGTGGCAGACTTTTATTAGCACCACTAACAGCACAGTGACACTCCAGGCTTGAGGAGTCCATTTCTGTTATTTTTTTCACCAGCCATTATTCAAAATGGAAAAAATAAGGATTTTAAGAACATTAGCTTATATTTCTGACTCTTCTATAGATATAGGTGTCACTACCCAATCTTTAGAGAAAATGTCTTTTATGTTACTTTCATGTCAATATCAACATAAAAAAAAAACAAAAAAAAAACCTTGATATCTTTGCTTGGTTCTACAAAGAACTTCAGATTATTGGCTAATTTTTTTTCTATTAAAAGAAAAAAAAATTCTAATGTTGTGTATGTTCTTTTTCTTTAAAAAAAAATGCAAAAATACATAAAAATCATGAATAAAAGCCATATGTTGTTAATATATACATTATCACTAATAAAATACATACGATTTTTTGTGAACCACTAAAATAATAATAATAATAAATAATTTTTCACCAATTTGATAAATAATTGTGCATATTTTTAACTGAATTAGTTTTATATAACTAATTCAGGTTTTTTTTTAACATTTTCATTCATGGATTACAAACTACATAAAAAAAAATCAGCAACCACAGTCCTTACCTTTTAACAGTTTATGTACAGTGAATGTAATAATATATTTAATCATTTAAATATTTTATCCTGCATTGAAATTTCTAAAATCTAAATTGAAATTTAGATAATTTGTTTTAAGCTGATTTACGTACATTTAAGCCATTTTATCTAGAGCAGTCACATGCTGCATAACGTTTATAGACTTTTATGGTGAAAGGAATGTACAAAAAAACAAATGAGGCTTGGACGAATTCATCGTAGGAAGACCCACTGGCTTGTAGACGTGGGTTTTAAAACTTAATTTTGGTATCCTGGTTATTTGAAATAAGACATTACGAGGGTCAGGTGGCCTAACCGAGACCAGCACTGAAGTTCTGGTTACAGTGAGATAATTACAGACAAAATTATTTCACAAGAGTCGCCCCCTGTTGGCCATTTAAATGAATGCAGGTTTAAGGTAATTTAGCTTCAGCTTCAATTTCCAGACCCAGAAAATAATCTTTACTGCTGTGGGGCTGGGAAAAACACACAAACACACACACAAAAACCCACAAAAAACAAATCTCTAAGGTAAAAGAATGAATTAAAAGCGCAGAGTAATTTATCACACAGTGACTGACAAAAAAAAAAAAGCAAACACTCAAGATGCCAAAGTGCGATTTGCCTTCAATAAATAACACTGCCGTGCTTCCCTTGCTCTTGCAACAGACAAACTACTCATTATGAGTAATAATATGACAACTAATAATGGAGTGGTCTCATCTCCAGTCAATGAGTTCACTCTTGAATGTCACACTGAGCAATACTCAGAGCTACTCCCACGAACACACACACACACAAAAGGAAAAGAAAAAACCCCCAAAAAACAACAACAACAAAAACAACGTTTCACCCTCATTTTTCATGGGTTAGTAGCTCTGAATGTTCTGCTTGGAAAGCCCCGCCACAAGATCAGCTTCTTACATGAACTATCATGCTGAGACAAGCAAGACATCCTTTTTCAAGATGCCACAAGAGTTAAAACTCCAAGAAAAATGAAGGTTCTAAACAGAGGAACTTTATTTATTACACACAAAATACATTTTTAATGGTCATTGTCAGGGAACTTTAAACAGCTGTGTAAAACAATTAATGTCCGGTAGCCTTTTAACAGCATGTTTTTCACAGAAAAGGAAACAAAGTATGACATCATTTTACTTTACACATTTTACAATCACCAAATAACCAGTAGTTATAAAGCACTACAAATTTTAAACCAGTCGGGCAAAGCATTAAAGCCTTGAATAAATACTCCTGCCTAACACTGCTGAACTCAGGACCAGGATAGGGAAGTTTCCCAGAAGAGCGCTGAGCTGTAATCAGATCAGCAGTCTCATTCAGTTTACCTATGAGTGGATTTAAGGTATGGCTGAGCAGAGAGACAAGCATTGGGACTGAGGCATTTAAATGTGTTATCAATGGAATCATACTCAGCCACAATCCCAGTAGATCAGCTGATTTCAATGCCAGCCAGCATACAGTTGGTGGGCCAGATTGTGGCTTTGTATCACACCTCCAACCACATCGCTCTATCAAGACAATAATCATAATATAGCGAGAATGAGGAGGTCCCAGGCAGGAGCCGAGCCATGCCATCAAATATAGATTTCAGTAGACAAAAATAACAATATTCCTTTAAGTAAGGTGGTCCTCACTGAAATGATGCTAAAAACATCAATCCAATTAATCAAAAAGAAACAACCCCAGAACATGAAGGATACTAAGAAGACTTCATGAGTGTTTACTAACCGGCATGTCTAAGTACAGTAGTACCATGTCTGAGGTGAGGCGGACACTGTACCAGTCTGTTCTGCTGAATAGAGAGCTGAGCATTTAGGAGAAGATGTGAATTTACTGTCTGATTGATCCTTAGCTCTGCCCACAGGCTGTGGGTACCGAACTAAAGAGTGAGATGCAAGCAGCAAACAAGCTTCTAGGTCTGGGCTCAGCCTCAGAGATGGGGTGAGGTTTCTGAGGTGGTTCCCAAAACGATCTGTCGTTTTCCAACACAATATGCATTCACAAGAGTAACGCAAGGTGGAAATTCTTTTCACACCATTTCCAAGCTTGAAGATTGGCAAAACAACACTGATGGAATAGTCCCTTCTTGTCCCAGAAAGAGGTTTGCCATCATTTCCGAAAAAATTTCTTTAACCATCTGTACCCCATAACAGCCATGGCCAACTGGCGTGATGCTACGACTGTTGGTGTATAAAAACCGTTTTGTACACACTACATTTTAACATATTTTAGGACACTCAAGCCTTAGCTGGCATAATCTGTTTTGGTTATAGCAGACTTGTTGTCAGCTGTCTGGAGATGGGAGTGTTGCATGACTGACAATGATAAATAAATAGAATAAATGGAGAATAAGTCATCATTTTAATGCACATTTTATTGTTTTAGAGCCACGACTTGAGTTCAAGAGGAGGATGAGGTGTAGATGAGGGAGGACAGAGCAGTGGTGGAGGAGGCCGATGAAGAGTAGGAGGCAAAACAGAAAAGAGATGATGAGAATAACATTATGAAATGTGCAACTGTACAAATCTTAATTGGTCAAATATAATTTTAAAGAGCTACTTGTGATCTGTAAATCAAAACTAACTTATAACTGAGACTTTACATAACTTTTTTTTAGCTGTAATCAGGTGTTTAGAATTTGTAATCAGATTTCTCTTTCTTTCAGAATTCCCAGCAATCTGGAATATTCCAATAGAAACATACCAGGGTATAGAGGATTGAATGGACTGAATGGAGAATGGGTGGATGGACAGATGGACAATAAACTGGACTGGGCTAAAAACACCACAGCACTTTACAGGAAGGGCCAGAGTCGTCTCTATTTTTTGAGGCGACTGAGGTCCTTCAACATCTGCCAGAAAATGCTGAGGATTTTCTATGAGTCTGTTGTGGCCAGTGCGATCCTCTATGCTGTTGCATGCTGGGGGAGCAGGCTGAGGGTCGCAGATGCCAACAGACTTAATAAACTGATCCGTAAGGCCAGCAATGTTGTGGGGATGGAGCTGGACTCCCTCAAGGTGGTGTCGGAGAGGCGGATGCTGTCCAAGATAAAGAGAATGTTGGATAACACCTCCCACCCACTCCATGACATGCTGGTCAGTCACAGGAGCTCGTTCAGTGAGAGACTGAGATTACCGAAAAGCACCACTGAACGACACAGGAAATCATTCCTGCCTGTGGCCATCTCCCTGTACAACGCATCCACTTAACACACTGTTTGCTGCTACAACTACACATGTTTCTTTTCCAAATATTTATTTATAAGTGACTTATGTATGTATGTATGTATATTTATGTATATATTGTACTATTCTTAGTTAGCGTATTGTCTGTCTTGTCTTAATGTTGGTTTAAAATGGAGCACTGTAACAAAAAATAATTTCCCCCAGGGATCAATAAAGTATTCTGATTCTGATTCTGATTTATGGATGGGTGGATGGTAATCCATGATTATGAAGCATGCCATGGAGGTCTTTACTTCCTTTTCAAACACTCTTTGTTAAGCGTGTAATAGGAGAGAGGAGGTATTTTCTGCAGCATTTGCCTTACACAACAGCCTGGTTGTTCCTTCATGACTGAGATTAAATCGAGCTGATCCCGCTGAAAACAGGTAGGAATGTGTTTACTTACGTCAGCCACGACTTGTCAAAGCGATCTCAGATTCCTCTGAGGTCGGCATATCCTCTTGGACATTTATCTAACACAAATCACCACAGAGAGATTATTTCTTGCTGCAGCTCAATCTTGACAGCGTCTTAATGTGTTTTTATACGTGCACTATAATTACCTTCCATCAGTGGAAATGTACAAAGATGTCATTACATTAGTGTAGTGAATTAAAGGCTGTTTCTCAGCTCTGTATAGCAGGTGCTGTTTTTCTTGTAAGAGCTGAATAGATGGACAAAAGGTCAACAACAGCTCTCATTCAGACTCTTTCTTTGCAGCCCTGCATGCTTGTAGTCAACGACACTTCAGAACACACTTCCTTCTCTGTTTTTGGAGTAATTAATTCTCTGCTTTGTGGACATGTTTCACCTGAATCAGAGTGTGGCATCCTGTTTAAAATAATGCTTTGTTTTAGCATTTACAACAGAATACGAAACGCTCCTTTTGCAGAACACTGGGACCACCTGCTCTGCAAATGAAGCACAAATGATGTGTTTCAATGAGTGTTTCATGTGTGGCACTAAAAATCACAACCTGGTACTACACGGAAATTTTGTATTACCTGCTCCTGATGCCACATTTTAGAGTCATCATGTTTTTGCTTTTTGTTTTTGTCTCATTAACATAGCACCAGCAATAACAGGCCTTTTTATTCTGCAGCTGCACTAAAGAGACAAAACTCTGCTGCATGAAAAAGCTTTTAAGAATCAGATGTGTTTCGGGCAGCATTATTAGGTGCTGATATAAGAGACTCTGGTCATGGTTGGTTCAGGCTGATTAACTCTGCAATTGTCACATTTCCACACATGCATCGACAGTTGCTTGTTGTACACAGCGAAACCTACAGAAAACCTACAGAAGTTCAAATAAAAGTCTATTTTTGCAGACAAACTACTGACTTAGTCTAGCACGATGTTGATGGCAGCCGTCTTACATTCTGTCGCAGGGTTGAGTCTAAGGGGGGTGGGGTGGGGGGTGGGGGGGGGAATGGGGTGTACAAGACCACAACCAAGCCAACTAGCAATAGCTGATAAATTGGCACATCAACCTTTGGTCAATATAAGGTAACGTCTGGCTCCAAAACACCAACATGACAGAGGCCAAAACAATAAATGTCACCAGCTGCACTCCCAGATGGCAGAGTTGGAGGTCATCTGAACTTTGCAAGTGAATCAGATGAATGATATCGAGAGCAGCCACAACACTGACCTGGCCACTGAGTCGGCTGGTAGACGATAAAGACCTCCCCAATAGCTAATCATACTACACAACCGTAATGAATTGATAAACAGACAACTTCCTGTTTTTTCATTAACTACTCTAAAACTTTAAGGGACAATCTGAGTAAAGAGCTACCAGAACTTTTTCTGTATTTTTTGCACATTTATTTCTGACAATTTAAACCCAAACAGTTGCGCTGATCACAGTGTTTCTTTACTATGCAGAAAAAAGTTACTTCTTATATTAAGATATCAAAGGGACTAAATGTGTAGTTAAATGTCTTCACTATAACAGAAAGGAGAGTTTCTCTGGTCTGGCCCACTTAAGACCAAAGTGGGCTGTATGTGGGCCATGATATAAAATTAATTTAAGATGCCATTATATCCATTTTTAAAAATCAATTCAAACTGAAAAGATTTTTTAAAAAAGCATTAATTAGCATTAGTTTTCATTTTCAGTTTCAAAAAGTTTCACTGAATGATTCACAGATGCTGCTAAAGGATAAAATTCTTAATAATGTGTGAGAAAATCATTTTCGAAGAGGGACCCAAAACTACTTCTACTTGGTTTGTATTCAGAAGGACACAAATATAAATACAAATAACAAAGCTGAGCAACATTAATAAGTCTCAGTTTTTGCATACCAAAAAGCTAAATGTCTAGGGGGAATAACGCCTAAACCAAATGCTTATGAGTGCATAAGACAAATATGAAACCTCCCTTTAAAAATACAAATATATACCAAAGCCTGAAGATGATGTACTTGAAAAGATTTCGGGACCTTTCGGGAGTTTTTTAGAGGATTTGAATCTAACAATAAGTCAGTCAGACTAGTTAGTTGTTCTAAACCATACATGTTTTGTTGCATTGTCTTTTTTCTGAAGTTCGCTTCTCTTTTTTTGAGGATCTGGGTACCGAGTTGATTACAAGGAGCAAAATCTTTTTGGGATTCTTTTTAGTCCAGTTATTTAATGTTCATAAGACCATTACTTAAAAGAAATAAATATACATATTCTAGAAAAAACAAAAGTCTTTCACTGTATCTGACATGCTAACATAGGATTTGTATAAGGACTATAGATTACTCACAGCTGTCTTTAGCACGCAGGTGTCCTCTCCAAGATAACAGAGCTCTCCTGAGCAGCTCGTCTCCATCCACAGGTGATCCCCATTCACTGCGTTCTCCTACGGAGAAGCAGACAAGAGAGAGAAAATGAGCGGGGAATAATCATAAAATTAGTCAACATTGTCTCACTCACATTTAACTGCAACCATATAGACATGAGCACATGGCAGCGAATGAGGTCAACAAGTGTGTCAAGCACATAACAGCCACTGCTGAGTAGGTGGGTAACTTCACAGTGCATGTTAATTTAAACACTACTGATTCATGTGCAAACACACTCCTACATGGAGTAATACATGTCAGTGTATATGCGTACAAAGACATTCAAGGTAAATGCATGCAGGCTGAATGTTTGAGTAAAATTGTGTCACCGGGTTTACTGCACAGCTGTGATCACGCTCCCTCAGCTCAGATGTGAATAGTTTTGCTTGCTCATTCATTCAGTAATGGAAAAATGGATTGGAAGACCTTTTGTTTCATTTGCTAATTATATAATTAACTTGTATTTGTTTAATTATCTTAATTTTGCACTTTCCTCTCTCTTTTGTGATTTTTTTGCAACATAAGAAAAACCCTGATTGTATTTCCTAATAACAGTATGTTGTATGTATATGACAACTTTAACTTCATTTATCAGCTTGGCAACTATCTTACAAAGTAAAAGTAAATAATTACTTTTTTTACTGGTTCACACTAGTTTCAAACATAAAATATATGGAATTTAATAATGTATAGGTCTGGATGTGGCTTTGTATGTGTATATCTATCTGGGACAACGCCTGGCTGAAATGGGAGGGTAATAAGATGACTCAGCTCAGTAGGACTTTGAGAATATAAAAGCTGGCCCAGAAAACCGGGAAGTAAAAATAATAATTAATAGGGTAAATCTCTGCCGTGGGGTCCCTCCATGTCAACATAACATTGGGGATTGACTAGGGTGACCAGATATCCCTCTTCATGTGGGACTGCATGGCATTTTTATCCCTTGTCTCGAGATAATGTCCCACATTTTGACTGGTACTGTGGGACATGCACTTTTTTACTAAGTGAATATGAAGGAAAAGTTTTTATTACAGTCAGAAGATTCCTTTCGAATGCAGCACTCATCAAGGAAAGTAACAAACTTTGCAGATTTTGTTGAATATGACGGAAAAAAACCACAAAGGAAATGAAGCAGCAGAATACTCTGAGAAATTGCTTTTGTCTATTTTGCAAGAGTTATTTTAAACTTTTATGCTGGGGCAAAATATGTAAAGTGACACATTATCCATGTCATAATTGGATAAAAATCACTACAACTGTAAAATATGGATCAAAAATTTTTAAGTTCAATGTGAACATTTCAGACTACCCCTGGCAAGACATGACATGTCCCACTTTGCCCACACAAACAGTCTTTGTCCCACTTTTACTCTGTTAGGATCTAAGAGATTCTGGCAAGATGGGTTTAATTTAAATCACTATGTCTTATTTACTTCAATCCAAGTTCAATTTTATGAATAATGTGCATAACAGCCAGAAGAGCATAACATGGTCCAACAGGAAGTGCAGTTCCTTCCCAAGCCAATGCAGGCATATCTTTAGCAATCGGGCAAAGAATCTGCAAGGCTTGAAGAAAGATTTCCACAATACGCATCTAAACTCTTTGTCTCCTGTACATTTAACGAGCTACAAAATGTAATGTGGCAAAAATATAGGTTCTTTAAAACTTATAAACACGCATTGTAAAATATAATTTTGCAGCCTTACAACTTTACAGTGACCTACATACACTAACCTTTCAAGGTCCTACATCAAGAGTAATGTGTTATTCAATGCAAACTGCATTTCGTTGCCCTGTACCTGTGCATGTGCAATGACAATAAAGTTGAATTCTATTCTATTCTATTCTATTATTCCAATATTTTATTTATAATAAAGAGTTACTGGCAAAAAGTTGAAGAAAGTAAACAGGCAATAAAAACTGTTATATCTGGTCTTTAAGTCTGACGTCATTAGCCGTGTCTGGGCCTAAACTCCGCTGCAGGTCCATAAGTCAAGCGATCACTGAGAGTTGAAAAACTGTCTAAATTCCTTCATCTGTAATAACATGATCAGTGTGGCTGCTCTACCAGGTGTAACAATTCAGTTGAACATCCAGGCATCCATAAAAACGGAATTTATGACATTTAACGGAATTAGAAGTTAGCAGGGAGTTAGCTCGCTAGCTTCCATCTAAATACAATATAGCATGTCCTGACTGCGGGGTTTCGGAAACAAATTAAGATGTACAGCTCTGCTATCACTTCCGACATAAATGAAGACAGAAAACTAAACAACAGTGACGTTTGTAGGAAGTTTGGCTACCTGGTATATAACGATGTGCTACGTGATCGCTAGCGACACAGCTATGTTAGCATAATAAACACAGTGAAGCTGGAGGATGAACGCTAACTTTTTTCCACTTGATAAAAGTTAACGTGAGGATTCCCGGTGGTCAGGGATAGAGATGGACCGATCCGATATTATGTATCGGTATCGGTCCGATACTGACCTAAATTACTGGATCGGATATCGGAGAAAAATAAAAAATGTAATCCGATCCATTAAATATCACGAAAGCACCTCACAAAACTTGCAACACGCCGTAACTCACCTCAGAACGTTAGCACGTCGGAGCAGTATGCATCACGTGATAGAGCGGCTGTGGCATGCGGGACCTGTCGGTGGTCTGGATAGCATTTGGAGCTTCGCTAGCAACCTGGCATTTCATCTCCGACAAAGTTATCCCCGAGAGAAGTAAAGCAAGTGTGTAAGTCCATCTCTGAATGTTTGTAAAGCATTCCTGTGTTAAGCTTAACGAGTGACTGCCTCTCGCTCTCCGGCTGCTACTTCAATCGTGAAACTGATCAGCTGATCGGGTTTTCTGTCGCGAGTCCGTCTCTCTTGTTTGTTTTTGGTCCACTTTGCGCCAGAAAGAGGAAACCAGCGGCTGAACAACAGCAGCACGTTTAAGCTTGATAAGCTGTTGTTACAATTTATTTAATATTACTTTCTACACCAGGATCTTTTTCTACGTAGCTGACGGCTGGTAACTGTGCAGGGGCGGATCTAGCAAAGTTTAGCCAGGGGGGCCGATAGGGCATTAACTGGGAAAAGGGGGCACAAAGACATACTTTTCTTTCTTATTCTCATTTAAAATGTCTAGCTTTTAATAAATAATTATCTGACACCCAAAGTTTTAATTTGATGTAAAATGAATAGAAGTCAACTACTGTATATAGTGACTATTAAGTCTAATATATATACCCTAGTAAGCTATAGTACTTTTTACTTTGGGAAGGTACCATCTGTGCAGTCTGCAATTTTGTTGAAGAAAGATGTTGAATCTATTTAATATTTCTTGAAAAATAATTGATTTCTGTGCATTTTCTTTCACACTGCATCAAATTAAGGTTGATTACGTCGATTAAGCATCATGAGGTGGAGCGTGAGGGGTGGTTCCCTATTTTTTATTTATTTATTTTTGTTGTTGCTGGGAGTTGGAACCCTGTTAGTTAGGTTGCTTAATATTTACGCTAAGTACTCTTTAAAGTACCAGAATAGGGAGGATGGTGTAGGTCTAAGTTTATTAGATTGATCAGTATTGCTGAACTATGAAATATTTTTTTTGTATACAGGTATAACAGAATAGCTTTAGTGTAGTTGTTGTTTTAAACTTGAGTATGAACTTGCAGACTTGCAAAATGCAGCAAGATATTTTAAGAAACAGTTTTGTTGATTAAAAAACACTATATCGGATTCATATCGGTATCGGCAGATATCCAAATTTATGATATCGGTATCGGTATCGGACATAAAAAAGTGGTATCGTGCCATCTCTAGTCAGGGACAAGTGCAATTGCATGGTAGGATGCTGTAAACGGACCGAACTTCAGTCAGGAGAACAACTGACATAATCCATGCACAATATGAGGTTAGTCATTCATATACTGCTGCATGGGCTGGGCTGTAGTTACATGGTAACGTTTTAAAAACTGAGCTTTAAAATGAGTAGTGGTAAGAAAAACCGACAGTGATCACTGACTGTTTTTAGGGGCTTTTTGAGATTAAATAGAACAAGATACAAAGTATTAAAACATGTTAAAAACACAAAAGCCTTATTAAATGCAGGGTAGTTTGGATTCGTCACGTCAGCACTTAAAGACTGGATTACCTGCAAATGCCCCAAAATCTTTAAAAGCACTTTGAAATAACAATTTAATTAAAAAGAATCAGTCACTTAAATTTTTTTTAACCTCAACCAACTTTCTAGGGTTTACTGTGAGGAGCAGACATTCTGACGTTCCTGCATCTTTTATGAAGTAATTAATGTGGGTTTTATTGTCATAGTGCAGCACTTTTTTCATAAAGTCACAATAATTAGTGACAAACTAGAAAATCAATTTGAATGGACATTTGTTTAAATTTCCACTTCCTGTTACACATCTTCTACCAGTGTTCTGGCCCTGCTGGGAATATGGACAAACCCTTTTGGACTTATTAGCACCTAAAAGCAGACCTTAAAGGTCTCAATGAATCGACCCCTGAGTGTATATTAATGAGTGTCTGAGCACAGTGATAATATATGAGTGAGTGCATGAGAGCCGTGCAGAGAGATAAAGGGCAGCAATGACGTGCTGGAAGTGTCCCTACAGACGGAGCCCAAGGGAAATCTCAGATGTGAGCCCACAACTGTTTATCTACTTACACCTTCCTATTAATAATAAAGCACATTGCATTTGCTTTTCATTATTGATGCATGAATCATTTAGAGCACGGCTGTCAAACAAATGGAGCGTGGGACAGAAATGGCCCGCAAAAGGTTTCGATCCGGCCCGCGGGATGGCTTTGCAAATGTGAAAAATGGGGAAAGTGGAAGTCGTAAATGTTGTTCGTTTTTGATGGACAAAAACAAACAAAAAAGAAATTACATAAGAAATTAAGGTGTTTTTGAAATGTTTTGTATCACTGCAGATAAACCAGTTTGTTTTTGACAGTAGGTTCACAGTACAAATATATAAATACATAAAATACAATAAAATCAAATAACTAATGGAGGTAGTGGTACTAACACTAAAGGACAGAGGGTGGGGTTTTTTTTTAAATATATTTTTACACAACTTTTTCAGATGTCCACCCCATTTAACTCTTTCCCCCATAAAAACAACACATGACGACCTCCCCCGTATCCTTAATGACATGTTTGGACACCTCAGTATACATAGTTTGACATCCATTAACATAGAGTACCCTCACAAAGCCTCTATGTGGCTGGCAAATTTTCAATAGATACGACTAATTCTATGAAATGCACCTTTTCACCTTTACATATTCTTCTTGAGTTTGAAGCACTTTGATGTCTTTTTCTTGAATTTTGGAGGCTCGTGTGAAAACGCTCTATTATTTTCTTTTCTTTGTCATGTTTTTTTTTTGAATGGCTTTATTGTACCATAATCATAAGAAAAAAAATCTGTTTCAAGTCTGCAAAGTTTTTGCACAAAAGAGTTTATGTAAGTAAAAAGAAAAAAAAACCTTCAGATGATTCATATGATTTTACAGCTTGGACCCAGAGTAATCTGATTTTATTAAATAAAACTAAATGGCAATGGAAGATTTGAAAGAAAGAAGGTGATAAACAATTTGAAAGAAAAACAACATGGAAAAGATTTTAAATTATTTCATGATTATAAAAAAAATTATCTGCCTGCTTCAGTAATACTATTCAAAACTGTCTCATTGGTCTTTTTGCTTTCAGATTAGGTTCAATTCACATTGTCATCCTGGTGTATCATCAAAAAAACTGCTTCAATTATTTTTATCATTGTTTTAATGCATCTTTGACTGTTTTTGACGATTGTTTACTTGCCGTGCCACACACTGCACAATCTGGTGAATATTGCAGATTCATTGTTTTAATACCTGCTTTCACCAGATCACAAGCTCAGGTTTGGAGTGGCGCAACTGGAGACAGGAAAACAGGACTTTTTAAAAATACATTTATTGGGTTCTTTAACAGCATTTTTGACAATACTTTCCAATTCATGTTGACATTTCCTTAAGCATTAGCACTACATTTAAAACCCAAAGTGTTTTTAATCTGGTGCTTTTGAGTCGTGATTCATGTTTCTTAAATATAACCTATTAAATGTCGAATAATAAACCGCGTCACAAAGTCGTGACACATAAAAGTTTCTTTCCCACGCTGAGATAGAACGGCATTTTTCTTGTAAGGAATTAAAAAAAGGAAGGAAAATCAAATTACTGCTTTCCATTTCCACATGAACATATGGCTGTTGAAACCAGTCTGCTAACAAATCTGTTGGCATAAAAATGCAAATGTCGACAAGTGAATCAGCCAGACAGAATAGGGACAACACAGACTGGGACCAGGAAAAAAATGTCATCATTGTTCAGATTCACAGTTATATAAAATAAATGTGCATGTGCATTTCTGACCGTCCAGTCCACACAGGTACGTAGTTCCTTGGTGGGGCCGTTGGACGCAGGAGGAAGCGAGGGCTGAGGTGGGCCGAGGTAATGGAGGCCTGAGCGGGAAATCGCTTTCCTAAGAAACGGAAGGAAACACACGGTTATCATTGTCAAGATACTTCATAGTTCTCGGACTTTTCAGTATAATTTAGTACATTATTCATATTAGGAGGCTGCTTTCAAGCGGGCTCAGCTGGAGATATTTGAGGTGAACCAGGAACAGCTTGGCGGAGAGACTGCCAGAGCCACTTTGGGGTGACGAGAGAAGTCGCAGACAGATCTGTTATGTCAGAGGATGAGTCAGCAGTCATCTCTCGCAGACGCTCGCCCCATTATACTTCCTGTTGCAGTTTTCTTAAACTGACTCGAGTACATCTTTATCCACTTCAATTGTCCCCGACTCTTTCATCTCATAGCTCATCTATCTTCTTCTGCAAGTACACAGTACAGTCACCCACATGAGAGGGCCCATCTGTCTACATCTATTAACTGCTGATCTACGCAGACACCTCTGCAGTCTCACTGGCTTCAGTCAATGCAAGAGAAAGCAAAAAATAAATAAAAAAATAAATTAATTAAAGTGAAAATATGAAATGAGTGCTCTCCTTCAAGTTAAATCTGTGGATTTGTCTTTTTAAAAGACGAGACAACCGGCCTGTTTGAACAACAGTGAATACCCTAACGTGTCTATTAAAGATAAAGACAAAGTGTCACCTTTATTTGCAAACCACACCCACAGAATGCTGTTTGGCATGGCTTTTTATAGGCACACCAAGGGACTCTTTAAAGTGTTATGACCGGGGCTTTCAAATTCACACTAAGTTGGTAAAAATGAGAGAAGTTAATCATTTGGCATGAACAAGAAGTTTAGTAAAGGAGATGGAGATGCCAGAAAATTTGTTTGACAAGATTAACTTAACTTCACAAAAGTGATGTAGTTACTGAACTTTATGCTTTAATGTGTATTTCCCACCCAGTTGGCAGGTGGTTACCTGCTAACAGAAGAGAGAGAACTGTCACTGTGGCTAAACCTGAACCAAACCACATATGAGTCTGGGCTTTTAGGAAAGGGCAAAAGAGTACTGCTGTAAAGGAAAAGGGTGTGCTCCAACACTACGGCAAAAAGAAAAGAAAAAAAGAGAGCTTTGTAGCTCAAACGCAAAAAAGTTACACACTGACAACTCACTGCTTGATTTCTGATTAAACTATTTATTTATAACTATTCATTATATTAAAATATACTACAGTAGAATACAAACTATTGCAGATCAGGAACATTTAAAACAAATCCTGAGTTGAGGCGATGAACAAGATGTTTATAGTAACTAGTAATTATGGGCATTACCAAAGGTGTGTGGGTGTGTGCATGCGTGCGTGCATGCGTGTGTGTGTGTGTGTCAGTGGAAAAGGAGTATCTGACCCCCTGTTGAAAGTTTCAGTGGCCCTCTGTCTAAAATTATCAGCCAGGACAAAGAGGAGTCCACTTACACACCCTGTAACCTGATGACACACACACACACACACACACACACACACACACACACACAAAAAAGTGCTCACAGCCCCTGAGATAAAAATAGCACACTGTGGATGACCGGAAATGAAAGGACGTATGGAGGCCGGACATATGCCGCATAAAACAGCGACCACACACAAATACCAGCGAAGTCTAACTGATTAAAGGACCTCGTTATTTAAGGCCTCATTTTTACACTTTTACTCCTCGTTACTCACAAAGTTCTCCACTCAGCTCTGAGGGCACTGCAACACAGTAAGTCCATTAGAGGAAGTAGCACATGCAGCGAGACTGAGCAAACCCAGAGTTTTACTGGAACTGCTTATTCAGAAGTGAAACGAAAGGCAGAAAGCGAATATGCAAACATTTATCAGGTTTAAACAAGTTTGTGTTTCATTTTGTCTGCTGAGGTCGGACACACATTTGTTTAGGGACAATGGTGCGTTTGATGCTTGCCGAAACCAATTTTAAAAATCAACAAGAAACGAGAAATGAAAACGAAAAATGTTTCATTTTCTGCTGATTCACGTTTGACCTACTGCACCTATCAAATGAGTAAACAGGGTTTCTAATAAACTGGAAGTCAGACATATTGCTGGTGTTCACCACCCCTCATTTCTCAATGTTTTGTGAAGAAAATGGGTGTAGTGCAACCGTGAATGGAAATACAGCGGAAGGCAAAGACTGTTTGTACAATCACTTTAAAGTCAGTATTTTGTGTAACCACCTTTATTCTTCAACATAGCCGAAACTCTGAGGCCGATTTCCTGTAATTTCCTTAAGTAGTCTTCAGGAATAGTTCTCCAATAGTCCTTCTTCCTGAAGGACAATGAAAAGTTCTTATTTGGATGTTGGTTGCTGTTTGATGATCCCACACTTCTTCATT
Source organism: Copadichromis virginalis (assembly GCF_057382275.1). Lineage (NCBI taxonomy): Eukaryota > Metazoa > Chordata > Actinopteri > Cichliformes > Cichlidae > Copadichromis > Copadichromis virginalis. The sequence continues at coordinate 23,197,048 of NC_140634.1, forward strand.
AATGTTGAGGTCTGGGTTCTGGGGAGGCCAGTCCATGACTGATTATGTTCCACTGTCTGGTTTTCTATCCAGGTATGCTTTTACTGTATGGTATTGCATCAAAATCTAACAGTACTCTTCTATGCTCTGTAGGGAAAACAAATATTATGCTAACTATGCCAAAACACTAAAATTTTACATAATTTAATGCCTGTCAAACATTGGCGTTTTTCAAAGATGGTTGGAGTGGAATGAAAAGCAGTGAAAAAGCAGTCACTGCTTGCTGTAAAGTGCTATTCCTCAAGACCACTTTACAAAATTGCAAGGAGGTCTGGCTCCTTGGAAACTAAATATAAAGACTTTTGTACAGTAGTGTTCACCTGCACATTTGGACAATTGTGTTCATATTTCTCTGAGCCAGAAACACAGACAAAGGAAATCTTTCCTAAGCAATGCAACAACTTTCTGCAATGCAATGCATCATCTGAGAGCAAATGACCATCAGTTAACATTTCAGCCCTGTACACTACTTTAAACTGTGCATACTGAGCCATTATAATGTCACCTTAGTTTTTAAATTAACTTTGTTACTTTTTACTAAAATTATTAACATGTCTTCCTTCATATAAAACTTTTTACATGAAGTGTTGTATTTTATTCAAATTTGTACTTAAACGGACTGTTATTACATTGAAGACTTGTACTGTTTGCTAATTTTACTCTATGATTTTCTACTTAATTGAGCCATTTTCTGGGATGGATGTGCCACATATACTTTTTATGTAGACAGACCTGCACTAAACAAGATGACACAGAAAAAAAAACAAGACAGAGGGAAACACCAAAAAACAGAAGCGAGGATAAAAATGAAAGTAAGCTCGAAAAGTAAATTCCTGAAAGAATTTCCAGAACAGCAAATACATTAAAACAGGAACCCAAAACTCAAATACACAGCACTCTAGCACCATGAGCTCTTTCTTTAATAAATGCTGCTGTTACTGACGTTAGCGAGTATCGCTATCACAGATGACAGCCAAAACCAGGAAAATCAGATCCTTCAGAGAGACACAAACACATTTAACCCTGCCGCTTACTGCCGAGGATTATTGTAAACTGATTATGAGTAGTGTGTGTGTGTGTGTGTGTGTGTGTGTGTGTGTGTGTGTGTGTGTTGTTCATGGAGTTCTTACTCATAATGAAATGACCCTGAAATGAAAGTGTGTACCTGAGAGGGGTTTGTTGTCTTGTTTTCTCCTTTTGGGGGGGGGGGGCTTGTAGCCAGACAGACAGAAGTAGTAGTACCCTTAAAAAAGGCCCATTAGCATCACTCTCTTATTCAGAGGTCATGGGCCACCATTACATTTGAGTGAGTCCTAATCTACTAAAAGCAGACAGGATCACAGGAATTATAGCTAGCTCCTAAAAATCTAAACATAAAATGAAAGTGGTCTCTGAAACACACACACACACGGCATGCCTGACTTGGAGTTATTTTAAGCAAATTTGTCCAGAAAAAGTCTGCAGAAGCCCATCAATCTGAAAATAAATCTTCCTCAAAAGCAGTTAAATAAACAGGAACGACTCCTCAACACTGCAAATCCAAAAACAGGAAGTGTCTAAAGTAAAGACAAAAATCAACAGAGCAATTCACTGCACGGTTCACCCTGACCTGCAGAACTTCTAACATAGTTTTATTGCACTTGGACGGTTTTCACCCTCTTCAGTTTGAAGCACCAGTAGAAAATGATCCTGTATTATTACACCAAAAGCTACCCAGCAGTAGACAAATTAAAAACATCTCTACCTACACCATGAAAGTCCCAATATAATGGATATGATTCTACTTAAAGTACCTCAAAGAAATCTACTTAATTTTATTATTATTTATTATTTTCTTCCTACTTTCGCCAAGTGCTTTCTCATACTGGGTCATGATATCTGAACGAGGAGTTGTCTCTGTATTATTGAAGGGTCTTTACCTTACAACACAAAACGCCTTGATGCAAACAATAAGTTATCGATCACAATAATAATCCTCCTTTCTAACATTTAAACCTTTCCTATTCAATGTGACCCTAAAATTTTGACTGAACCTATAAACTCATCAGCAAAGTGTTGCTGATGTCATGGACACAGGCTGTTTTCCCCACACACCTCTATAATACAGAAGCTTTTGGGCATAAGAATGCAGGTTTAAAGCACGCACATCTTTTATGCTCATGACTTTGCAAGTTTAACAAAGGAAGAAAAGCTGTAAAATTATCAGTCAATATAAAATTATATTTTTGCCCAGTGCCCGTCCTTAGTAGCTTCCAGTGGAGATATCAAACTTTAATTTTGGACGTCACTTCTAAAAACTTGGAAAAATCTCATTCCAGTTCTAACACCACCTACTCTTCCTCTCTTCTTCCTTTCCTTTTCACTCATTTTTCCCCTTCACCATCTCTCCTCTTTTTTCTGAACACATCACTCTTCTTCAGTCCTCCTCCTCCTCCTTCCTCTCTCTCGCTCTGCTTTGTCATTGTGCACATCACCTTCACTTCTCTCATACCTCCCCCTCTAATCTTCCTCCATTCTCCTCCCACTGCTTCGCTCCTCCTCTCCCTCACGCTGCTGTCATCCTCTGCCCCCCTCCTCCTCCTCATTTCTCATCCTCCCTTCTTGTCTCATCTCCTTATTTCCAGCCTCCTCCTCCTCTTCCTGTAGAGGTGGGTTGTCGGCGTTGCCACGACAACGGCACAGCGGGAGCATCGGCAGCTCATCCAGTAATTGTATTGGTGGAGAATCTGCGTGTTGTGTGTGTGTGTGTGTGTGAGGAGCGTGTTTCAGCAACTTTACAGTAAATGCAGTTAATTAGACAGACACCCCATCACCCTATGTGGGATGACAGTGTGAATGTGGACACAAAGTCATACACATATACCGTCTTCAATACACAGCCCACACACTGAGGATGATGTAATTCGCCAAATGTTTTCTAAATACGGATCCTTTGCATCCACCGAGGGATCAACAGTTACTACAGCAGGAACTGTTTATGTAGTTTTTTCACTATTCCAGTGATTAAGGTGGGAAGAAGATATGATTCTCGAGGTGGGTGGTACGGATGATGTACAAGCCTACAATGGTTAATTTTCCTCCATAGCTGCAGTCATTTAACCAGTTTCTGAAAATCACTGTGTGGCCACAGAGGCGAGTCGTGCCTGTGCAACACTGCTCATGATCAAAGCTAAAGTGAGAACAAAAGTAATAGGCACAAAAATAAAAAGGCAGCTGCAAGTGGGAGGAATCGGGCTTAACATCTTCGGACTCCAGAAGATGTTGTGATTACGTGGGAGAAGCTGGTTAACAAAAGAGACAACTGCACCAGTGTGGGTTTACTCTGAAGTCAGTTTCTTTGCACAGACTGAGTATAATTGGAGAGAAATCCAAATGTAAAGGTTTACTTTTACTGAGAGCAACCACTTATTAGATTGTGTAGAAAAATGAATAAATATGCTTCATTTATTTAACTAATTGTGCCAATCCTAAATGTTAAGATTTTCCAGTCATGTCATAAGCCTTTTATACAGTGATGTTCTGTAAGGGGTTATCTTGTGAAAGGCCAGAAGCTGAAAATGTCACATCACTGTCTAGATTAGATGTGAATATATAATACATAACAGATTGTTTTTGTATAACAAACAGGTACTGGCCATAATCCAAGGTTAGTTTGCACCTCAGACATGGATTAACTTGCAGAAAGACCAAAGTTAAACTTACTTATATATTGATTGCTTACTTTAAAATCATCACACTGAATCCTGTAAAGGGGATGTGAATATTTTTATGAGATGCCACTTCTGTGGTGAATATTTATATATTGTTTATTATGTAGATCAGGGGTGGGGGAACTCAAGGCCTCAAGGGCCGGTGTCCTGCAGGTTTTAGATGTGTCCTTGATGCAACACAGCTGATTTATATGGCTGCAGGACACTGACCCTTGAGGCCTCGAGTTCCCCCACCCGCGATGTAGATGATGTATTTTAGGTTTACTTTGCATTTTTGTAAGGTTTACACTTTGTATGGATGTTACCCTGACCAGGTTTCCCTTTATAATAAAGGGACTTTTGTTAATACTTTTATTTAACCAGAAAGTCCCTTTATTGTGATTTACAGTGATTTAAAATTACCTCACGGCACTGCACACAAAGAGGGACTTCCAAACCAAAATAACCAATGTCAAAATTGATTTGTCTGACTCAATCAACTCCCACTGATGTTGGAATATAGTTTTGCAAGCAGCTACTGCAGATTCTTTCTGTATTACTTAGACTGAAACAATATAAAGGCTTAATTAATGATAATAACACTGATATTAGTAGTAAGTTGCACAGCTTAACATTTCTACCACAGTCCAGTCTTTTATTTTAACCAAAAGAAACCGGCATTATTTTTGTTTCAAGAGAAGCAATGAATATGCCATTTCCAAAAAAGGAGTTGCCAGTGGTTGGTTTAAGAAATGTTATTATTTTCAGCTTTGTTCCTGTTATATATGAATACCAAGAAGTTTATTTTTAAGAACAGTTTCATACTTATGAGTAAGATCTGCATTTTAAACACAAACCCGACAGAAACTGACAAATAAATTGTTAATACTGAGAAACAACTGAGGAGCCAATTATTTCCACTAATTTCACAACTTGAAACATTTTCTTAAAAACATTAACTGTATATGTGGAAACGAGACACATTACACTTGAGTCGTTGCTTAGATGTAGTTCCAAGTGAAATGTTAAAGATGAACAGCTCTCAACCGTTATTTTACAGCCTACTTTTACAGTGTACGTTAATCTACACAATCACATTGTTTATTTTATAAGCTTTACATAATAATACTTTGAGCGAGTGGTTTATTGTTATATTGTTGTTTTCTCTATAAACGTGAAGTTTTTGTGTAGAATCAACAGGTACAGTATCACAAAGATTTCCTGTATACTTACCACACTGAACGTTTCTCATTATCCAACAGGAGTTTAATTAAATATATATATATTTATATTATTTTAAAATGATATTACAATTAAACAATTAAAATTTGTCCTGAACAAGTAAAACTCACAAGAGCGTAAGTGATTTTATAGTTCTCCTCTCATTGGGCTGTTCATGATTTATGCCAAACTATTATTCAGCATCAATATAAGTTAGGCCCACAAAAACAAAGAAAGCTCATTTTACTGTAGGTCATTGAAGAATTCAGCTGATGTTTTGTTGTTGTGACTATTTACAGTTAAAAAATACAGAAATACCCCACTATGACTGAGTGTGCCCACACTTTTGACTGGTACTATGGTATTTTTATAGTTGACTTGCCATTAAACTCCAGTCACTAACTACATTCACTGTGAGCTACTGTAAAATTACCTGTATGTCTGCAGTGCTATATTACAGTGCTAAAAGAATGAAAAGCTGTTCACATTGTTCAGATGAAGCTACAGGCAGAACTTCAAACATCTCAGTGGCTCCACTCACCTGTAGCCAAAAATTCGATGGAACCAGCGCACTTTTTCCCCCCTCCTTCTCCTTCCTGCCTTTGCGTGGGTTTCAATATTTATCATTATTATGCTGAAAGGTTTTCTCACTTACTCTGTAACTAATGCTTTCCAAGATAACAGAGAAAAACATCCCAGTGCAGACTGAATCACCCAGAAGTTGTTTCCTTACACACTCACAGCACGGCTCGGGTAATTATGCCAATCAACGTGACGGGTAAGAGAGACCTGACACCAGACATCTGAGCTCTGTACTATGTGACAATGACCGTGTGTGTGTGTGTGTGTGTGTGTGTGTGTGTGTGTGTGTGTGTGTGTGTGTGAGAGAGACAGGCAGGATGTGTGCGTTTTGATCGAGTTACTATTAAGTTATGATGTAACCACAAACAGCCAAAGTAGAGGAGATAAAGTTCATGAAGCAAATTAATGTAGTGAATTTAAATTTCTTACAAAGACGCACCAGCGAGTGTGAGAGCAGTGGTATCCGATGAACTATGACACTGGATCCTCTGCTCTCCTTTAGCCTCTGCCTCTTTTTTCTACATCAACAAACTTTCAAGCACATAGATGAGGATAACCAGCACCAGAGTGTCTTCAGAAAGTAATTCAAAGCAAACCAATCAGTCAAGCATCACATTAAAGTATTTGCGCGTCATACATTTTTCTCTACCCCTTTCTGTTGGACTTGTTTATGCTCTTTATCTTCTCACTGTCCCCTAACCCCCAGCTGGTCACAGCAGATGGCTGCCCCGCCCTAAGTTTGTTAAGATGGAGTTTTAACAGATCTCTTCCTGTTAGAATTGAGTGCTTCCTTCCCACTACCGCCAAACACTTACTCATGAGGTTCAGCTTACTTGCGGTTTGCATTACGCGAGTCATCCATCCTCACATGCACAGACAACAACACAGACAACAGAAAAGGATAATACAACCTAATGAAGAGGCAAATAAAGAATTCACACAGCATTATGGAAGATAACAAAACCATGATTTGTTTATCTGATCGGTAGCTGCTGGACTAAAAGCCTTAAGAAACTGAAAATTCACTGTGCAAAGGTTGCTGCCAAATGAAAAAGAAAAAAACAAATCTGACCAGCCAGTTTGTAACTGTGTGTAACAGAGAGACTGGGTTCAGCTCCAGCTCTCCGCTCAACCTCCACTCAGACCATTTAATACTTTGAGTTAGTATCTTTTTATTTCTTTTGAGTAATCGCCTTTCTTTAAACCTAACCCCGGTCTTATATACTACAAGCAGAAACTTTTTCAGACTTTATCCTTCTCTCTGTGCACCTTGGATTAGTAAAGGTTGTGCCAGAAACCTCTATTCTGTCTAAGATTTTACAAGAGCAGCTAGCTTTAAAGTCAGACCTTCTACCAAAATGTCTGTAGCTGCTGTCTTTCTATTACATGTACTTCACTTTAAAGCCACACAATCACAATAAACAACTCATCTAAAGTTTACTTTACTTCATCGTCTTTTCAGTAAAGCCTGCTCTAAGGATAAGCAATCAAGGTTTCCCTTTTTTATTCATTGCACCACTTCTGCAAACAAAACAAAACAAAAAAAGAACAGATAAAATCGGTAATTCTGACAGCATAAGTGTTTTTTTTCACAGGACTGCTAATATTTCAAAATAACCAATATATCATTTAACGATATAGGCAAAAAGTTGTTGGAAGGGTGTTTAAACACTTTTCTTTTCTCTTATTTTCCTGCCTGTCTCCTTTCCCTCCTTACTGCCCTCACAGGTGAATCTTCTCTATTTTTGGAACATTACATAAGAGGTAACCTGGCAAGGGCAACTTGAGAAACACATGCAGACACACAAATGCATGAGCTCATGCTTAGATATGCACGTGCACACACACACACATCACTCTCATAAGGAAAGGAGAGTTGAACTGAGTGTTCGTGCAGCTCAGAGTTAGACCGATGTGGGGATTTAAAGGCCAAGAAGACCAACCTGCTTTATTTTTATACTGACAGAACTTAACTCTTGAGAGTGCAGGTTAAAAAGAAAAGTTCAGAAACGTCTTTAAAAGATCAATAAAAAAAATACGAGTAATGCTAATTAAATTAATCCATGTTATGCAACAATATAACACAAAATATCCAAACTGAAATGCCAAAAAAAAGGCTTCACTGAAAGGTCAACTCTCACTCTGTGCGTGTGCAGCAGGCTTTTGTAAGTTTAACATTGCATCACAGCTGCTTTTCTAAACTATCTGTGATGTCAAAAACCAAACCTCCCCAAACAAAGACACTGAAGTCTGGCTCCACAAAATCTGCACAACTGCACAAATCAAATCTGATGGGTATTGCTCATCATTTAGTACAATTTTGCCATCGAGTCAGGTACTTACTGAAAGCTTTGTGAATTTACAGTGAATTTCCTTGAACTAGAATTAAAATGTAAAAACAGCTAAATAAATGTATAAATCAAGGCGGACGTGGTGGGAAACATGAGGTAGGGAACTGAGCAGAGATTAATGTGTGTTAATCTCACAAATTGGGACGCAATCAATGCATTATTGGATCAGATATCATTCGGATCTCGACTCAGACAGCTCGATCGGGCATTAGTGACAACAAGCCGATCCATTTATTAATTCAATCCTATGAACTGGCTGCTAGCAAGAAGCCAACAGCTTCATATTTGCCACGCCAACAGCTTTTCTTTGTAGCTGCAAAAAATAAGAAATCAATGTTTTTCTGCTCATAACTGCAGCTTCGTAAAACAAAAAAGGAAAAGAAGAGAAGCTGTTTTTTTTAACTTGCTATATCTAAATGTTTGATGTAAGTGGTGATGGGTGTCCATATGAAAAGTCTCTCCTGCAGGTTATTTATTCTAATGGTAATGCTAGCAACACTTGTCTTATCCATTGATTGGCGATCAGTCATTTTTTCTATAATTATGTTGTTCCAGAAACAATCCCATCAGGAAAAAGTTTGGATCCAACAAGTTCCCTTCTTCCAGCGACCATTCTGATCACTTCCAAAACCTTTTCCTTAGGTGGCTAAGTTTAAAAGTGAGTTTTTCCTTCCCACTGTCACCAAGTGCTTGCTCATATGGGGTTGTTTTATTGTTGGGGTTTGTAGGGTCTTTACCTCACAATATAAAGTGCATTGAGCCAACTTTTGTTTTGATTTGGTGCAATATCAATATAACTGAGCTGAACTGAACTGAAAAGGCAAACACTGGTCCCCGAAAGCCCACAGCCTCCATTGCAGGATGCCTGTAGGTACTGACAAAGATGTGTAGAGGCCCAGGAGACTTGAGTTGTTTGGAAAAACTTGCATAAGGTGTCACAGCAGACTGAGTGAGGCCTGACACAAATCCAACTATGAGCAACTTCAGTCCTGAGAGCTGCATAGCAAAAATGAGTGTCCTACTCTGGAAATACCATTGGGTCATTCCATGAAATATCAGTGAGTGTCCTACCATCAGAAAGACTTTAACCCTTTTACATGGCGTGATGCATAAACAATTCTTCACAATGAAGCTCAAAATATTCAACAGTGGAGTAACAATGAGCAAAAGTGGCATTCTGTATGGCACAGAGACGCTGCAGAATGCCAATGAAGCAAACACCAATTGTGTCTTTTCGCAACTTGTCAAACTGCCAGTGTTTACAGTAACTTCATCACTTTTACTGTCATCACTTGGTTTTTATTATAAACCCCCAACAAAGAGGTGAAACTCATCACAAACGGGTACACAATGATCTGTGTGAACATGCTTCGCGTTACAGGCTTAATGTGCGCACAAATACACAAGGATGTAAAAACATAATTTAAACTGAGCTCAAACACTGACAGTTAAGGACATCTCAATCCTGCCAGCCTGCCCTTCATTCACTATCTAACAAATGCCTGCTCTATTCTGCTGTCGCTCCACTTCTGTTTCTTTATCTCTCTCCTTTCAATCTCATCCCAATTTTCCTCCCATTATTCTCTCCTCCACTCTCTGCCTCTATGTGGGTCACTGTGAAAAGCTCGTACATTGCCTCTGGTGACACAGCATGCCCAGCTCGTGTGCACGTATGTGTGACAGAGACACACAAATGCAGGCCTCAGGTAAAGGCGTCCGACAGATTAAAGTTGATCACCACATGCAAGCGTGCAAGATGAACTCGAGGATTCAAACAATTTAGACCATTACAAAAAAGAAAAACAAAAAAAACAACCCTGTCTGGTACTCTATGGAAGGTTTCTGCCTCCATAACAACTCTACAGTAGGTGAATTTAGCTGTAATAAGCAATAGCTGCAGGCTAATGGTGTCTGCTAGGCTTCACCTCCACTAAGAGGAGTCATTCAGCTGGATCTATTTTGCTGTATTTGTGCTGTTGGCGTTTTCTGAAGGACTTGCTATGTGGTGCAGGAGGTTTATTCTTTAGTTTTGGAGAGTTAAATTCATGTCCTTTATCCTTCTGCTACTTTGCGCCAATTAGCTGATCGTCCAATAGCTGTGCAACCCATAAAGTTTATGAATGCCATGTGCTAGCAAGCTAGCCCACATTAGCCAATAACTCAGCACTCCGCGCTCTCATCCAAATAAGACTACTTCTACACCAAGAAAAACAACATGGCAGCTGCTAACACACTCATGAGTCATGTTACTGTGGCTACATCTATTTTTTTAAATGCAGTCAACGAATTTGAATCCAAAAATCAGTGCACTCTTTGGATGGTATTGTAGTATAATTGACCCCCAATGCAAGCTAGGATTTTACTTTGAAAATGTTAAACTAACATTACAAGCCCCATCCATGCAAAACTGTTTACATAGAGCCAAGCACACGGTCAGGACCTAGAGTCACCTGTGTAAGCACTCACTCCTCACACATAGCAGTTACAGCACCTAATCAGACACAACTTTAAGTCTTAATATGTCTTAAATGAGTAATTATATAAAATGTACTTCCTGGAAAAAGAAACCCAAAACGGTTTTGTGTCTGGCTGTAAACATGTTTTTTTCTGCCATAAAGTTGGGCAATCTAAAAGTTGACTGTCTTTTGGAGTCAGCCTTGAATGGCCACTGGAGGAACTGCATTATTTGGCACTTTCTTATTTTTTTTTAAGCTAGAAGTCTGACTACTTAGAGTAATCTGGTGTAGTGTCTTGGTTTCTGTGTAGGGCTGGGCGATATGGCCTAAAATCCATATCACGGTATAATTTGAAGCATGTGCGGTAACGATATATATCGCGATATATTCTTTTCTTCTGTATATTTTACACACTATGAGGCACACTTAAAATCCTTTAATATTCTCAAAAATCAACAATGTTCCTTATGTATGAATTCTGGTTGTGCTTACTGACCTCGAAACAATTTTATGTGATACACAGCACGCAGAAATCTGTCAAAAAATGTTTTAGACTTTGGTAAGCTATGAAGCCGCACCGCTTGATGGATTGGCGGAGCATTACGGCTGCCGTAGCCAGGAGCCTCACGGAGTAATCTGGGTCCAAAACGTCTGCTTTAGGTCCCAAAGTCAAACAAACACTGCGGCATCACTGAGAGTTACAAACTGTCTAAATTCTTTCATCTTTAATAAAATGATCAGTGTTGCTGCTTTACCAGGTGTAACAATTCAGTTGAACATCCAGGCATCCATGAAAACAGAATTTATTAAATTCAACAGAGTTAGAAGTTAGCAGGAAGTTAGCGGGAAGTTAGCTCGCTAGTTTCCACCTAAACATGATATAGCATGTTCTGACTGAGAGATTTCTGAAAAAATAAAAACGTACAGCTCTGCTACCACTTCCAACATAAATGAAGACAGAAAATTAAACAGCAATGACGTTTGTAGGGTTACAGAAGTTGGACTAGCTCGTATATAATGATTTCCTACGTAGGGCTGTGCGATATGACCAAAATCTCATATCCCGATATAAGAATTCTATCGTCTGATAACAATATAAATCACAAAAATGTAACATTTTCTGAAAATTCTGTGAATCTCGGGCAGCTCGACTTGCGGGAAGTGTTTCCAGCTGCGCGTCATGTACCTGGAGTCCAGTGTTTTAACAGATGCATGAAACTATACATTTTTAGACATAAGTTGTAAAGGCCGCCGTTTTCTTTGTGAGTATTTGTTACACAGCGTGCTGCAGGGAAAAGCCTGTTCTAACATTTGAGTCTAAGGTTTATTTTTTAGCACCTGGCGGCTCTTTTTTACTTCTCATCCGTAAATAATCTGCTCTTTCACGTGATTCAGTTTATTTTGAAAAGTCTCAACAGGATCTTGAGCTTTATTGTGAAAGGTTTAAGTGGAACATAAACAAGCAGACACGCGATGGTGTTACCGTCGTTGTTGCTAACCACAACGCATAAAAACAGGCGCTTGTCCGTCCGCAGTGTGGTTATATTAAATATAAGAGAAAGAGAGAACTTAATATAGCCACTACAGTGACCATCAAAACGATGAAAAAATATTGCCATAAACAGTTTATTTTGCGACACCACAAAACAAACGATAGCGTAAAATGAAACAATAGACGTTTTTATTTCATCATCCGATATATATCGTTATATTGAACAGCCCTAGTCCTATGTGATCACTAGCAAACAGCTACATTAGCATAACATTAGCACAGTAAAGCTGGAGGATGAACGCTAACTTATTTCCACTCAATAAAAGTTAACGTGAGGGATTCTGGTGGTTAGGGACAAATGCAATTGCATAGCAGGATGCTATAAACGGACCAAACTTCAGTCAGGAGAACAACTGAGATAATCCATCCACAATACGAGGTTAGTCATTAATATACTGCAACAACATGGGAATAGAGCAGCTACGAGAGAATTCAGCATTAATGAATCAATGGTACAGAAGTGGAGGAAGCGCAGTTTTTGGCTTTCCCCATATCCCAAAACTGCTTCGTCTCTTTGCTATGACTGTCGCCCGGCATAATTTGCAGATGATGTTGTTTGCAGCCGCTGCAATGCTTTCGACCAAAACAGGCGCAGCTTGATGACACCATCAACATGCGCTATCGCAGTAGAGGGTTATAGTCAAAATCTCTACCGTTGGCCAAATTTATATCGTTTCTACCGTATACCGTTTATACCGCCCATCCCTATTTCTGTGCTACAATAAAATGAAAAATAAAATTAAAAAAAGAAAATCATACACATTCAAAAATGAGATTAAAGGTCCTCGCAAAAAAAAAAAAAAAAAAAAAGATTTCATAGGTAACCATGTTTACTATCACCCACAACTAGAGCTGGGCGATATGAGATTTTTTCATATCACGATATGTTTTTTTCATTTCAGGCGATAACGATAACTATCACGATATAAGCCAAATAACTATATTTGTAAGATTTAAATGTGCCGTTGCTCACAAGTAAAATGTGAAATAATCAGCAGCTTGTTTTTATTTAAATATTTATTTCCCATAATAAGTTCAACAGGGTAGATGTACTTAAGGAACATGAGACTTTTTCAGATAAATAAAGGCAAATATTGCAAACTACACAAAAGGCAGCCGCTAAAGCGTTTAAGTTTCAAAATAGAACAAACGAAACAGACTAAATTGTCAATTCCACTTAGAAACAAAATATTAATTCTAAAAATAAATCTTAGTTTGTTTTACAGAAGAACAGACAAAACTGACTAACTTTTGTCAATATCAAATAAACTGAGAACTAAAAGGAAATTCTCAATCTCTCCTTGTTGTATAGCTTAGCTTTTCAAACAGTTTTAACAGTTACTTTAGTCTGACAAAAGCCGAATGACGAATTAGCGCTTCCAGTCAGAGACTGAGGCTACGTCCACGGGTACACGGGTATTTTTGAAAACGGAGATTTTCCGTTTTCGTTTAAAAAAATAATCCCGTCCACACATAAAGGCAGAAATGAAGGAAAACGCTGCTATGAACATGCCAAAGCAGCAGGTGGCGCTAGATTCCTAACCGTGCAGAAATGTTGGCCAATCAGAAGTCTAGAAGCCTTGGTGGGAAAAAGTAAACAAAGCTGGGGCATAGAAGCAGAACCGAGTCGTAAGTGTGGAGGGACAGTAACTGTGTGTATATGTAAGCATTTAAACACTGCAGAGAGTAGAATTAACAGTAACAGTATTGTAGAAATTCATTTCACCGAAACAATAACGTGGCGCACAGTGTGACGTATGCACCAGTTTATTGTATTTCCAGACTTGCTTTCAGCACAATTTACAGTGCACGCTACTCTGTTTTTTTTTTGTCAGACTTGAAATAGCCGAAATACCTTCACACTACGGAACTTCTATGGCTCTTCCGTTCGACAATCTCTCCGGCGTTGGAACCATCATCTGTTTTCTCTTCGGTCACGCTCGGTTGATTTTTCTAGTCGGCACACTCATTTCCTCCATTACGCGCTGGCTCCATTACGCGCTGGCTGCTTCCCAAACAAACACACGTGCGGCTTGGCACTTGTGCTGTACGTAACAAGTCACGCGACGTGACGCTGCGGCTGTGATTGGTTCGGCTCTGCGCTACTTAATTTGGATTGGCTGACCTTTTTTTTTTTTTTTTTTTTTTTTTTTTTTTTAAAGAGGACAAGAGCGGCGAGGTCTATCGCGATAGCTTAATTTCTCTATCGAGTAAAAGTTATATCGCGATACATATCATTATCGTTCTATCGCCCAGCTCTACCCACAACTCAATTGCTCAAAGTAAAGTTAAAGAAAAAAAGAAAAGAAAAGTTAAACTCAGATAGCGCCCACTCTGCACAGCTAAAAGTTATTTCCACTGAAGTCCCTACAAGTCCCACAGTTTCATCGATATTCAATGATCGCTGGTCTCGACACCACTTCCAGTCTCTTCCTGTGTGTAAGGATGTTCAGATATCTCAGATTTCAGAATAATGATGCACCGTAAAGCTGAAAAATCTACCTGTCAGTGCTAACTTAATGCTAATGCAGCTCTATTATTTACCTCAAACCTCTCTGACATTTCTGAACTACAATGTCTAATAGCCGAAATACTAAAAATATACTGGTGTTACTCTCAGCTAATATTAGCTGATCCATCATCCTGGCAGGTTTATAGGTCTAGCTCAGACAATGTAACTAACACTCAACACATTGTGTATAGACACCAGGGCTGAAGCTGCCATTTCATCTTCGGTTGTGCGCTGCTTCTGATGTGTGCAGACATGATGAAAGGCTGTATTCAGACCAACAAAATGGCCTAAAGCCTCCTCATTTATTTCAGTGTTGCTGCTGCCTTGGCACAGCGAGAGGTGCTGAAGCAGAGGGATCAAGCAAAAAGAAAAACTCAGGGTCATCCAATTAGAAACTCAGTGCAAAATATTTGTGCACTAAAACAGCAATTAAATACATGTAAGGGCATGTTCCTGCTAAATAACAGTTTGCTTTGCAGTCACTGAGGTGGCTGAAAAATCACTCCTTCAAAATCCCCTGAATCGCTGCAGTGTTGTGGCATCGAAGAAGCTACCAACGCACCAGTCTCATATTTGCATCAGATATCGGTACAATAGTGACTCAGAAAGCTAGACCGGGTGGCATGACAGCATTCAACAAGTCTATATTGTTCTGTGTTACTCTATGGGCTCAAAATGTGGTCATAAATATTTTGTACTTGTAAAAAAGATTTGTATGTGTAAAAAAGATTTGTGTGTGCGTAAAAAAGATTTGTGTGTGCGTAAAAAAGATTTGTGTGTGCGTAAAAAAGATTTGTATGTGTAAAAAGAATTTGTGTGTGGACTTAGAAAAAAAAAACCCTGCAAGTTACAAGTTCGGATTTTGACCCTATTTTTCTTCCTTTCATCTGATTGGTCAATGTCATGTCAATCACAAATGTAACAATCCAATCAGAGAACAGATGGGTTTGGCTGTCGGAGGGGCGCTTTTTTGAACTGCAGGTCCTTGAAGGGTGATACAGTTTGAAGCTGGAGGATCGCTATATAAATATCCGATAGCAGCTAGGTCCCCTAACTTTAAGTAGCTGTTGAAAGGAAAAAGTTGTGGTATATCAGTGGTTAAAAATACCATTATTACTTTAGGATTAGTTTAACACAAAGTCAGGGCTGACCCAGGACCATTGCTGTGAGTCACAGTGTGCAGCATAAAAGTCCTTTCACATCGGACGCAGGATGTGCTGCTAATGCTAACTGCTAACTAAAAGCAAAGGATCCAGAATTTGTTGCGCTGGCTGCTGGGCTCTGTGGGTTTTTGCAGCAGCTCTACCTGTACTAGATGCACCTGCTCCTTGTCTTTTCTATCTCTGACTTTATGTCCTCTACAAGAGTTCGTTTTTTTTGCTGGTTCTTCAAATGTTCAATAAAAACATCTATGCTAATTCATAACGAAGAAAGCTTTTGTAATGAAGACTGTCATTTCCAAAACACTGCCCGCCCCCACCCCGCGGTCCGCAGCGCTGTTGAAAAGGCTGTGGAATTCCCTATATTAAACACGTAGACCTGTGACACAAAAATCACCAAACTCGGATGACCACAGACTGTTTTCCTTCGTGGTGATGAAGGAAAACGCTGGGTTGGCATGTAAAAGGGCATTTATTCCCTTCAAAAACCTGCAGTTCAAAAAAAGCGCCCCTCGACAGCCAAACCCATCTGTTCTCTGATTGGATTGTTACATTTGTGATTGACATGACATTGATCAATCAGATGAAAGGAAGAAAAATAGGGTCAAAATCCGTACTTGTAACTTGCAGGGTTTTTTTTTCTAAGTCCACACACAAATCTTTTTTACGCACACACAAATCGTTTTTACACATACAAATCTTTTTTACGCACACACAAATCTTTTTTACACATACAAATCTTTTTTACAAGTACAAAATATTTATGACCACATTTTGAGCCCATATTACTCAGCCATGCATCAGCAGCAGTGCACAGGTTATTAGAGTGAGAGATAGCATAGCACAGAAGAAGCTAAAAGCAAAGCTCAGCAGTTTGTAGGTATTTCACGCTTCCCACACAGCCAGTTCTGGTTGGTTGTTTGCAGGTGATTTTGAGTTTAAAAAAAAAACTGCACGCGAAGTAAGATGACACCGCTGAAAAGGTCAGTCAATGAAGCTTTCCATGTCAGCTTCTCTGCCTCTGGCATGTTCTGTTTAACACTTATGGTATCATAAGGCGTGTTTGCAATTACTGATATGAGGAAATGTTCACACAGCAAAGAACAGAGAAAGGAGAAACCAAAATGCCCACCAATGGCAGCAAAGCATAAAAAAAACTTGCACAGTGAGCTGAAATGAAACAAGTGCAAATAAATTTGCTGAATAACAAATGTGTTTTTTTATTAATAGTTTTTGTTTTAGTTCTTTCAGAGGCATTACTATGCTCTATGATTTTGCCTTGGAAATAATAAAAAAGAAGGATTACATTAAAGGCCCTGCCTGAAAACAGTGGATTGCTCTCACTATGCTGGGAGAAGAGAGAGAAGTTACCCGATGTGAGGGCGTTCAGATATTTTAGGATCTTCTCCTGGAAAGGTGGATCCCACAGTAGACCAGCAAACTCATAGAGTAATTGGCAGTTATGCACATGTTATAAAAGACTGCTGAGAGAACTGAGCTGGAAAGTGAAGCTTTCAATTTATGGTCCAACCTTCACTGATGGTCATGAGCCGTGCGTGATGAGTGAAAGAGGGAGATCGCAAATATAAGCAGTCACGGGCGGCGGACTTCAAGTGGATGTCAAAGAAGTGTAACAGGAATGACTGCTCAGGTGTCAGGTCTCCATCCGTCCGTGTTTGCAACACAGTATAATCTAGACTGTAAAGCCATTTCGGGTTGTTCAGGGATTTGAACATGATGCAATTTTCTTTTGAGGTTTTCTAGGTATGCCTAATGAGAGGAGATCCCAGGGGTAGATGTTGGAGGAATTATATATCTCATCTGGGCTGGGAACTCCTTGGGATGCCCCAGGAGGAAGTGGAAAGTAGAGCTGGGCGATAGAACGATAACGATATGTATCGCGATATAACTTTTACTCGATAGAGAAATTAAACTATCGCGATAGACTTCGCCGCTCTTGTCCTCTTAAAAAAAAAGGTCAGCCAATCCAAATTAAGTAGCGCAGAGCCGAACCAATCACAGCCGCAGCGTCACGTCGCGTGACTTGTTACGTACAGCACAAGTGCCAAGCCGCACGTGTGTTTGTTTGGGAAGCAGCCAGCGGGTAATGGAGCCAGCGCGTAATGGAGGAAATGAGTGTGCCGACTAGAAAAATCAACCGAGCGTGACCGAAGAGAAAACAGATGATGGTTCCAATGCCGGAGAGATTGTCGAACGGAAGAGCCAGAGAAGCTCCGTAGTTTGAAGGTATTTCGGCTATTTCAAGTCTGACAAAAAACAGAGTAGCGTGCACTGTAAATTGTGCCGAAAGCAAGTCTGGAAATACAATAAACTGGTGCATGCGTCACACTGTGCGCCACGTTATTGTTTCGGTGAAATGAATTTCTACAATACTGTTACTGTTAATTCTACTCTCTGCAGTGTTTAAATGCTTACATATACACACAGTTACTGTCCCTCCACACATACGACTCGGTTCTGCTTCTATGCCCCAGCTTTGTTTACTTTTTCCCACCGAGGCTTCTAGACTTCTGATTGGCCAACATTTCTGCACGGTTAGGAATCTAGCGCCACCTGCTGCTTTGGCATGTTCATAGCAGCGTTTTCCTTCATTTCTGCCTTTGTGTGGACGGGATTATTTTTTTAAACGAAAACGGAAAATCTCCGTTTTCAAAAATACCCGTGTACGTGTGGACGTAGCCTCAGTCTCTGACTGGAAGCGCTAATTCGTCATTCGGCTTTTGTCAGACTAAAGTAACTGTTAAAACTGTTTGAAAAGCTAAGCTATACAACAAGGAGAGATTGAGAATTTCCTTTTAGTTCTCAGTTTATTTGATATTGACAAAAGTTAGTCAGTTTTGTCTGTTCTTCTGTAAAACAAACTAAGATTTATTTTTAGAATTAATATTTTGTTTCTAAGTGGAATTGACAATTTAGTAGTCTGTTTCGTTTGTTCTATTTTGAAACTTAAACGCTTTAGTGGCTGCCTTTTGTGTAGTTTGCAATATTTGCCTTTATTTATCTGAAAAAGTCTCATGTTCCTTAAGTACATCTACCCTGTTGAACTTATTATGGGAAATAAATATTTAAATCAAAACAAGGTGCTGATTATTTCACATTTTACTTGTGAGCAACGGCACATTTAAATCTTACAAATATAGTTATTTGGCTTATATCGTGATAGATATCGTTATCGCCTGAAATGAAAAAAACATATCGTGATATGAAAAAATCTCATATCGCCCAGCTCTAGCCTGCTGACAGCCCAACCTGACTTTGGAAGGACGGGTGGATGGATTACAGCTTATTCAATTAATACTTTCACTGGAATGATGCTGTGTATCAGCAGATACTCAAAGCCAAGCTAATGGTATTAGGTTTAGAACTGAAAAAGTTATATTGGTGTGTCCCCAAAGCCCACAACTCAATCTTGAGCTACCATAAAACAGGAAAACTGAAGCAGATAGCGAGCTATGTAAAATCGACAACAATATGCAGCTTCTTATTTCAGTCTCAGTCTGACCCTTTGCACATAAAAATACACACAAAAACACACAGGAACGTGACTGCACACATACACCAGCCGACAATAGCAGGAAGAAATCAACACACAAGAAACACACATACACTCACGGTCAGATTAACACTGTAGCATATACTTGTGTGGTTACTTACTGTCAAACAACACACAACAATTACTTCTCTGCACACACTCCACAATAATCACACACAAACATTTCCTTTACTCTCCATGCCTTAGCCGGTCTGGTGTGTCTGTGTGTGTGTGTGTACATGTGTGCAAAGCGGGGTGAAGTGTGTGGTTGTCATAGAAACCCCACTCAGACTTCCTTCCCAGTTTTATCCGAGCATGCAGCATTCCTCTCTGTGTCTGTCTGCCTTCCTCTCCGTCTGTCCGTTTGTCTGTGCCTCCACCGTGCGTTACATCGCTCCCCGCAAATCCCTTTCAGCACTCGGCAGCAGCTGAGAAACGCTAAAGGCAAACGTAGCTGCAGATAACTTGCTCGAGTGTGTAGTCGCCAAGCAGTGGAAGAAAAGGAGCCACCAGACTGAGTGATTTCACCCAGCTGTCACTCCGCCCCGCTGAGCTGCATTGATTATCTGCCGAATGAAACGCACGGTGCACCTGTGGACCGTGATTGCCATGAATCAGCCCTGTTGGCACAGAATGGCACACTCATTCCAGGATCAGATTGCACAATGTTCGGGATCTGGATTGTGACAGAGCATGCCCTGGACCAGTCAAACCAGACAGATTCTGACATGGTAGTTTTGCTATCAGGGCCTCTTGAGATGTCACAGATTCACAACTGGTTCATTTAAACAACGAGACCCCAGGGTTTTCCCTCCTTTTGTACTGCAGCTATATTCCATGGCAGATATTTTTTCAACAGGAAAATAACAGGTGTAACTAATAACATTAAAAACAACTGGATTCTATAGACCAGCTTAGAGTGGGCGTCACAATTATGTCCCTAAAGTTGCCATGCACATTTTTTGTAGCAGAAAAACAGGAAATGAGTGAAAGAAAACTAGTTTTGTGCTTTGATCATCAGAACAGAATCGTAAATAACTTCAGTGTCACTCATTTAGATGCCCTTGAAGCAAAACTGAAGGTTGCAAGCAGTTAAAAAGGACACACTGAGGGAAACGGTTCAGAATTGGAGTGACTTTCATCAGATTTAGCCTGGTGAGAAATCTTTGGCGCACATAAGTCGTGTCGTTAATAAAGAGAAATTAGCGACGGCAGAAACTACAGTAGACTTTTTCACATTACTGTGTTAGCAGAAGTAGCTCGTAGGTAACATCTCCAATGCTGCTCAGCATTAATGCAGCATTTAGTGAATAAACAGTGCAGATTTGGGATTTACCCAAAGCTATAGCTTTACCCCACATCTGCACAGATAACTGACAACTGCAGCACGGACATGTCTGTGCATGAAAAACAACGAGTTCACACCCTGACTTCTGGAGTCTTTTACAGTAATGTGTGGTTGTGAAGCAGCTACACTGATCCATGATGATCTCAGAGGGAAAGAAAACAGGAGGATATGCTGGTGTGATTTTTAAACAAGGGCATAACGCGACTTTGCACTTCTTAAGCCTCGCTGCTTAAACGTCACTCAGCAGGGGGGGCAATGTGTGATCTTTATTATTATATTAAGATTAAATAATATAATATAAAGGCAAACTTACATAAGCTTTCATTAAGATATCGTCTGTGTTTACATGGGGGAAAAAAATCTTTCGTCTGATTAAAACTTGGATTAAACTGTTCACTGTTTAAATGGACCAAAGTAACCTGATCATGACGCTGAAGAACAAATTGTGTTTTCTGTCTTTTAATCGTTGCCTTGCTGCCACAGATTTTACTTTCCTCCTGCTCTTTTGATCGAATGAGTGTGATTTGGCAAGAATCTTTTGATGACCTTATTTTTATAAAGTATATGCTTCATATAAATAAGCTTTGAACCCAGTTACTTGTGTCCATATAAACATGTTTATTGTTACGTAGTGACTAAAAAAAAAAAAAACATCTTAAAGTAGAGGTACCACAATCCCAGATCAAATTATTGAATAGTTCTTATTATTGAAAAAAAAACTCTGTTCTTTGTCTTTGGGCCCTTTCCACAAGTTATACAAAAATACGCTACAGCAGAGCTGTCACTTTCTGCCGTAAAATGTGTCATCATCATTTATAAGCACACACAAAAAAAATGAGCTATTTTGTCGAGAAGGTTTCGAGGTCAAAGTATTGTTCAAGCTGCCTCACTGGCATAGATTTGTTGGAAACAGAAAATGTGTTTCAGCTGTGATTTTCCTGCTGTGACAACTCACAGGTCTGTTGGGTAAAACAGGTGCCCAACAAGTGATTATTAAATTTCAGATTGATGCACTTGCAGTCCAGAGTCCTGATTCCTACTCAGGTCCTTTAACACTTTAATTCCTAATCTGACCCAATAATTACATTTACCTTTATCTGCACAGAACACTTTATTTTATACTGAAGATCTTGGTTCTGCTCAAAAAGTGGAGAAAAAAAAGAAATGAAACTCCTTTTTGATTACCATTTCCTGTCTGTTGGCAGACTGACTCTAATAAAAGTAAGATAGTAACAAATAAGATGAAAAAAAAAAAAGTAACCTGTGAATGTAGACAGTTAATAGCAGGTTGCTGCATCTCAAGTACTGTATGCTGAATTTTGCTAATGAGAAAGTTGCTTTGGTGAGATTCACACACCCACAGATGGAAAATTTAGCTGTCATAACAGAACAACTGTCATGCACATCCTTCAAAATACAAACAAAGTGACCCTGACTGAAACAATTCAGGAGTTTAGTGGTTTTAATTAAAGTGACCAAGTATGGGATTTAGGGGGCATAATTTAGGGGAATACAGGAAAATCTGAGCTATACTGAAAGGAAAACTTGAAGGGGTCTCTGTGCTGGACAAACTATATAACAACACCATGTATAAATATATGTCTATTGTTCACTAAAGCGTTCATTCTTAAGGAAGAGAAACTGGATGAAAAGGCTGAGGTATGTCAGATTACAGAAAAACTGGGCTGAAAATCAGTAGCAACAGGTCTGATTGAGTGATGAATCAAAACTTGAAGTTTCTGGTCATCACTGTGTACGGAGGAGATCAGGGGAGAGATATAAGAGTGTCTACAGCCATCTGTGAAACACGGTGAAGGCTTGGTGATGGGGATTGTGGTTCGCCCAGTGCTGTTGGTGGTTTTCAGAATTGGTGGAATTACAAACGCAGAAAAGTGGCAACATATTCAGATTCACCACGCAAAACCATCTGGAAGGGATCAGATTGGAAACAGCTTAAGTTTTCAGCATGACAATGATCCCAAACACTCTGCCAATGCAGTAAAAACATACCTGGATAGAAAAACACACTCCCCAGAGCTCAGAATCTTCAAGAAGACTGAAGAATTATTCCTGAAGAATACTTAATAAAGAAATTACAGAAGAGCTAAGAAAGTTGCTATGTTAAAGAATAAACATGGTCATACCAAAAATGTGGAACCTGTTGGAACTGTAAAAGCTCTGTTTTTGCCTTATAAACTGCATTCCCATGATTCATTGCACGTCTGAATAAATCACTGCACCAGTTTTGAGAGGTGAATTTAGCACCGTACTGCACTTTTGCCATACTACTATGTCTCCTCATGAGCTGTTCATGTATTGACTCGTGTATTGAAGCTGGGGTATTTCTTATCTATTTGAATATCTATTATATATTTAATTGCAGTCTACTTTCTCTTCTCCGTGTGTCTCTGACAGGGAGTGGGTGTGTGAGAGCAGCTGCAGTCGGGTACACCATCAACTCTTATTAGATCACTGTCTTCACACATACACAGTAAAACACACAAAGTTAACAAGCAGGCACTTCTGGCCAACAACGCTGTTTTGTAAACGCCACAGCAGTGTGGGGACCAAGAAATACACACACACACACACACACACACACAGATAATGAGGCGTGCTACAAAAAAAACTGCATGTGAGAATTACATGCAAAGCAAACAGTTTCATAGAAGAAGCAGATGTTGAAACAGCACAAGCATGCTAGCTAGGGAGCACAGATATGTACTTTAAAGACAAAGGATTCATTAAGTCTTATCTAATCAAGTTTATCAAGTCTGAAATTATGTATTTATATGGCTTCAAATGGGTTTGTACTACTGGTAAAGAGAAAGGAGAAATCTAATCACATGTAACTCTGATAACCAAACTTTTGTACATCCCGACTTTTTAAATGCTCAAGGTTAATTCTTGAAAAATGAGCAGAAGATAAAAGAAGACCAGCTGGGAGGAAAAGATGACAATAGTTGCATATTTTTAAAAATAATTTATGATATTAAATCATCATAAAATGTAACTGATGATGCTGAGGTCATGTAAAACACTGACGTCACATTTTTATTGTGTGTTTTGTCCGTGTCTGTGTCCGGTTATGAGGCTGGATACAGGAAGCCTGACTCTTTTCCCTCTGACCTTCCTCCCTCTATTTATAAGCATCGCCTCTCTCTCCCTCTCTCACAATGACACGCATGTCAATTTTACCCTCTCCATTATGTGTGCCCTTTTTCAATCCTTTTGTCTTTGCACCAATTCACATATTCTACATGACTTGTGTATTTTTTCCAGCCTGCACTTTCAAGGCTTTCATCAACACTTATCATACTGCAACACTGGAAAGCCAATTAACTTTCACTGCCAAGCTAAAGAATTTAGCTCCAAAGTCAGAATAATTGTCTTGTTTTGTTATGTTTTGTTCCCTGGAGTTCCTGAGCCTCTGCGTCCCTGAATACAGCAACCACTACGCTCCACGCTGATAGATCTCAATCCACCGGTGACTTCCTGGGATAAAAATGAAACAAAGTCTGCTTCAAAGTGCTCGCAAGGGTTTAAAGACTATTTTATAATGGTCTGAGGAAAAGGCTGTTCAACTTTATTACAATAATGCAATTTCTTTCTTATGGTCTGAGAAATGGCCTAAAATCTGGTTGGTGTTAATCTGCTTCCCTGGCACATCTGTAAAAGCAGAGTACCAAATTGGGGAAATATTATGAAAAAGTTTCCAATGACTTTAAGACAGAACACACGTGATGTTCTCTGGCAAAGGTGAAGTTCTGATTACGCATGCTTTCCCTTCACTTCACCCTTACGCTGGCCTACATTATTTCTCCGCTGGGGGTGTGAGAGAGTGAGAGGGAGGACAAGTCGGATTAGAGAGGAAAGGGAGGAGAAAGTGAGTGTGAAGTGGAGAGAGGCTGGAGATGAGAGACAGGACAAGAGGACACATGGAGAGAGAAGTGAAAGGGATGAAGTGTGAGAGAAGAGAGAGAAGGAGTGAAGGAGAGAGCATCTGTGGGCGGTCTTGGCTTTGCCCAAAGGCCTTGGCTTCTCTCCTCCTCCTCACGATCAACATCTCTCCTTCACACATTACCTCTCTCTCCTACCCCACCGCAACCTCATCCACCTCTCAGCGCACGGCGTTACTCCATCCTCTCTCCTATTTATTTTGTGAAATCACTTGCACTTTTTGTTTTGAATGCACATCAGATTCAATCTTTTTGATGGTTTCTTGAAAATATGCATCTAAATGAATTCTCATTGGTTGGACAATTGCCAGTGTTACTCTTATGAGGAGAAAAGCTCTGCTTCATTAACCTCTCAACACTGATCTATGACTTTTGGCAGCAGGAGCCAAAACCAAATAGTGAATGCAAGCTTAATTAGCATTTATATTTACTGGACTCCAAACTGACACCGTGTCAAAGAAGTCACAGGCAGGGCTGGAATTGGTTTTAACAACGCCTATGATGACTACAGCAGGTAATGGGCTGGTACATTAACAGACCTTTTCTGCTCTAACTGAATACTGAAAGCCACGTTCATCCATCCACACAATATTTTTAATTACCACCAGAGAAGCTTTTAATGTGAATTCAAGATTATTTATTTGTTGCCAAATCACAACAACAGTCATCATAAGGCACTTTATATTGTAAGGTATAGACCTTACAATAATACAGAGAACACTCCAGCAATCAGATGACCCCCTATGAACAAGCACTTGGCAACAGCAGGAAGGAAAAACTCCCATTTAACAGGAAGAAATCTCCAGCAGAACCAGGCTCAGAGAGTGGCAACCATATACTGGGGGTTGTTGGGGTGAGGGGTCGTTTAACCATCTCACCCAATGGACTTCAGGAGCTGGAGATCGAACCACCCACTTTGGTGACCTTTCAAACAAGATGGCTAACAAGGAGAGTGTGTTCCTCAAAGGCTGTTTGAGGTTCTCCAACTGGTCTTCAGGCCTGTTTGACTGAGGTCCAAGTAACATATCTAGCCAGAATATTTTTATTCTAAAATCTGAGTAGAGGAAATATCAAAATGCACAAAATTTAAATTTTTACTGTACTACTGGTATTTTTGAGCTGCTTCAGCCAGCAGCATCTCTCTCTCTTTGTTCAGCAGAGTCAGCAGTGTATCTTTTCCAAAAACTCCCACTCAGAAAACCCACTCTGTTTCTATAAGTGGGAAGGATAGAAAGAAAGTGAGAGCACTTCTTATTGTCTGTGAACTAGCTACTAACAGTCATAGTGGTGGAGTGTCAACTCAACATACTGCTGAAACACACACACAGATACAGAGAGTGGTCTCTTACTCATTGGCTTTGAAAAAGCAGAGATATTCTGGATTTCCCAGTAAGAGCGAAAGAGGAAATAGGATTTTATTAATGTCAAAAATGTAGAGGGCATACCACACGAGGGCTTCCAAAAGTGTTAAAGCTTCATGCCCTAAAGACCCACAAATACGCTGAAATTATGAGTACTTTCAAGAGGCAGGTGGTCCAAATCACACCAAGTCTGTTCTGTGAGTGACACAAAGTGAACTGAGGTGGATTGCAAACATGGCTTATGAAACAACATTAACCACAAAACACATTTTTAATGAGCGACATGCTGTATTTGTTTCACTTATGTACCAAACAAGGCAGGGTATGAATGCTGTACTCAATACATGAAGTCAATACCACATAAACACCCTGCAGGTGAAGCCGTTCACTGCCAATTTCTGAGAACGCGGTGAAATAAATAAACTATGATATTGATTTCATATAACAAAAAACAAAATGAACAATTTTGTCACATATTAGATCACACAGTGATCACACTTCTTTAAAAACACCATGACAGGGCAATGACTGGATTTCTCACTTGTCACTCAGTTTGCACATTTATCATGCCAACTATTTCTAAAGCAAAGTGCTGAGAGTCAGCTTTATACGAGACAGCATGTTTGGGCAGGTTTGAAAAACGGAGTTGTAGAAACTTGGAGAACGTCAGCTCTTCCAAAGGCGTGTTCAGACTGAATGCAAAGCTAACTTTAAACAGGACGCATGCACACAAAGTCAATGGGACACGCAAATTGATGTAAATAAGTAAAACCATGTCTGCTCAGGTTAATAGCACAGCTTTCTAAACAGAGCAGTAGGGAAGAAAAAAGCAGCAGAACTAGGAACAACTGGCCTTACTGGGATTTTTTTTTTTTTTTTTAAATCAGTCTGTCTGCACTGTAACACAAACAACCACACACGGCACTAGATGGATATCGAACTGGGAAAGCACCTCAACATAACTGAGTCATACAAGTGAAGAGTGGTTTTGTTTAAAATTACCATACTGATGACCAATTGTAAAGTAAAAGAAAAAAAATCACCCCAAATCAAAAAAAAAGATTTCTAAAAATGTCTTTGTGTACTTACTGGAAGACAAGAGTATTTAATTCTGTTTTTTCAGCAGCCTATAATAGGACACCAAAATACATGAGTAAGGTAAAAATTATATTTGTTTTTAATTGCTTTTGTGTAAAGTTAAATAAAGTAACATTATGAGGCAAAAATGTGGGTGTAAAAAAAAAAGAAAAGAGAAGAAAAGAAAAGATCCCATCTCCTGCTCCACACACCACTCATGAATGAGACCCGAAGAGCAGCAACTCCGGGAATGGGCAAGGCACGCTCTCAGACTTGGAAGTGAAAACTCAATCCAAATCATCCCGAGGCCAAAGCAGAGAGCCTGTGCTACTTGGCTGTGCTGAGAAATTGTCCCTGTAAAAGCTGTAAACAGAATCGATGTCAAAGGGCAGGACCCACCAGGAGTGAGTCTGACTCATTTTTGCAGTGTGAACTAAGTAATCACTACGATTACACAGACTGCAACTGGCCAGCTACCCCATACTCCTGTAGCAACCCCCACATGGAAACCCCATGGGACACGACTGCATGCCCTCTCCAGGTTTACCAAACGACATGTAGAGTGTTTGGACGAACTCCTACGCAACCTCAAGGATGTTTTTTTTTCTAGGCTAGATTAAAATAACTAAATAAATAACATATTGTTTTATTTCAATAGCAACATGATATCAAACAAAAAACATTCTAATCATGTTTGTTATGTCACGTCATGTTTGAAACAACATTTTGGTGCCAATTTTCCACTCTGCTGGAATCATATGCCTCCAATATAACAACATTCTTTCAACAATGGTGGGTTTTTTGGCATTTGCAAATTGCAAAATAATTAACAACTGATACCCGATTCACCTGAGGTGGAGCTCCTAAATACTCTGTAACAATAATCTGCACAGGCCCCCACAGAAAACTGATAAGGAATCAATAACAAAGTCGATGAAGAAGAAGCAAAACTAATAATGAAACTGGAAAAATGTTAAATCTTATCTATAGACATATTTTAACATAATTTCTGCAAACAGCACCCAGTCATACACAGATCTGAGCAGCAGTGATGACACTAGGTATATCCTACTCTGCAATCAATTAATAAATGTCATGAAGAGCCAGAACCTGAGTGATACGACCCTCTCCTCACCCGGGCTCCCTCTCTCCCTCACATCTTCCCCTGACACCTACATAATTACACAGTCTGTCAGTGAGCCTGTATGTGCGTGCCTGTGTGTTACATGTGTGTGAGAGCGAGCATGTAATGTGGGGGTGGCACCAGATTCACACTGTGCATCTGTATCTGACCTTTAACGCTTAGAATAGACACGCACAGAGAAAGATGGCAAAGAGTACAAGAATCAGAGAAAGAAACAAAGAAGAAAAGAACGAACAAACACGGGAAAACTGGGAACATTTCTGCTGCACTTCACAGTACAGTGGGAGATTCACAAAAAGGTCGATGCACTGTCTCTGTAATGTCAGGCTACATCTGCCTAATAAAATTAATCATTTACTAATAACTCTAATCTAACCTGAGCAATTAACAAACACAGAGGGAAACACACACACACACACACACACACACACACACAGAACGAGAGAGTGAGATAAAGAAGCTGTCTCACTAATTATAGTGTGTCTGTGCAGCTGAGGTCTGCTGGGTATTGTGTGTGTGTGTTTTCTGTGCGTGTGTGTGTGTGCGTGTGTTTTCTGTGCGTGTTTTCTGTGCGTGTGTTTTCTGTGCGTGTGTGTGTGTGTGTGTTTTCTGTGCGTGTGTGTGTGTGTGTGTTTTCTGTGCGTGTGTGTGTGTGTGTGTGTTTTCTGTGTGTGTGTGTGTTTTCTGTGCGTGTGTGTGTGTGTGTGTGTTTTCTGTGTGTGTGTGTGTGTGTGTGTGTGTGTGTGTGTGTGTGTGTGTGTGTGTGTGTGTGTGTGTGTGTGTGTGTGTGTGAGCAAGAGCAAGCTTTGACTTTAAATGAGGACTCCTCTTTCTGAGTGCTGGGAGATGATCAGTGCTCGGTAATCCTACCTGCGCGCACACACACACACACACACACACACACACACACACACACACACACACACACACACACACACACACAAAATAAACACAAATACAAGACTCTTCCAAAAGGTTTTTTAATCCATGTAGGATGTACGTGTTTGCGGTCATGGCAGAGTGCGTAACAGGAAGCGGTGTGCACACCCTAAAGGTCCAGAATTACAAAAAGAAAAGCACGCCTGGCGGCATGTGAACCAGACAGAGTAAAGCATAAATCCCCTTCCCGAGCATCGGCCCCTGATGGAGCAGCTGGCTGTGGGCTTCACCAAATTAGTCAGCACAGGCATTTGGCAGCAGAGCCGCAGATCTCTCTCATCCATCAAAACCTCTGAGATACCTCTGAAAGATGATTAGGCCAGACAATAAAGCAATGAAAATAAATCAAAAAAATGAAATGCCCTTTTGTCGGTTCTTTAGCCGAGCAATCTACCTGGCAGAAAATGCCTGTGAGTAAACCCTAGATACTGAAATCTATTCCAGGATTTACAGCCATGCAGAAAATATAAACCATCCAATTTCTTTTTGGAAAAAGTAGTAAAAATAGTATGGAAAAAAAGACTAATGAAAGTATGGTATTAGAAGAAACTGCAATTCTTATATTCATGTATCTACACAAAAATGTGCCAACTGAATATTTTCTTCATTGACCACTTAGGCCGCTTAGATAATCTTCCAAAACTGATTTTAAGGAACCCAGCGTTTCCACAGATTTAGACATAGCAGAGATAGTCCAGGTTCTACTTGATGTCTCGACAGATGAACCAGTTCTCCACCAATGATGGCTTCTGGATTGAGTGGACTACTGACACCAGTAGTCCACTCAATCCAATGTGAATCTGGGCAAGCCAGTAAGTGCGTAAAATGAAGCAGGAAGGGCTGGGACTAGCAAAACTTTCAAAATAAGAGCGAGGAGCTTGTGCACAAGGAAATTAATTGTGAATGCCGTCATTCCAACTCTCCACTGACCGGGTCTAAGTGTAACCATGTTATATTAGGGATATTAAAAATACAAAGTCTAGCTGGAATTTTCAGCTGCAACCTTCAAATCAACGTAGGAGGAAAAAAAACAATAGTGTGAGGAAGGGAACAACCTTGAGGAACAACACAACAAAAAATAAAGGCAGATTCAGACATTATGTACATACCACGTAATCAGGGAGATGGGGAACACCAGGGAAGACAGCTGAACACAATCAGACCAACGAGACAAGGGGAAGCAAAACTAGCATCATGACACCCTTTAATACAGCCAGAGCTGAGGTCACCACAGCTGTGCATGTGTTACATTAGTGCATGTTACACCTCCTTTGTTTTAAAAACAGACCATTTTTATATATTCTTTATATACTTTATATCATATTCTTATAATAGATGTTTCTGTATTGTTTTGGTTTTCCATTGGGTTCTCACGGGTTGTAATTTTACTTTATTTTCTCCTAAGTTTATCATTGTCATTCACAAAAAACAAGATAAATAATTTGTGTATGTGCAAACCTATTAGGTGATAAAGCTCATTGTGATATGACAGGAGTGAGACACAGAGGAAGAAAGGCCGGAGTTGCAGTGATGGAGTCTGTGTCACCTCAGCAGTGAACTCCACAGGTTCATTATCAAGACAGATGGGCTTGTTGGAAGAGAGAGAGGAGGTGCTACTTTCAAAGTACAATTACATACCAGGGAAACATGGCTATAGATAGCCCTCTGTATTGATGTACTGTAGTACTCAAATTGACTTTACTCACTCTTGGTAATGCTTACTTTTCTACCTCGGTTTCGACAACTGACAGAAACACTGCAACGTAGCAGGGTATCTCAGTCGACTGTCAGGGGACTATCACGTAAACCTGTTCGCCCATCAGCTTAAAATAAATAAATCAATTAAAGAAATGGGGACACTGCTATCAAAAGATGGTGTTCTTTGGGTGTAATATAGCTGTATGTCGCGGTTGAAGTGGGTGGCCAAAAGAACAAAAAAACAAAAGCAGAAGTATGATGGCCCACATGCACTTATCATGCTGCAGACATGACAGTTCTCTATGACAAGTTAGAGGTTTGCAAAGTTTTCATGGCATGTTTAGTTTAGGCTCACCACTCTTGGCACTTCGACTGAGGAAAAAGAAGGAAAAAAACTAAACTATAAGGAAAACTTAAAAAAAACAAAACATGAACATGAACATAATAGCAAAAAACTGATCATCGCCAAGTGATTGCAAGGTGGTAATATGCAATTTGATATGACAAATCAAGACAATCAAACTTATATCCAGGCAAACAGGAAAGCTGAGAAACACGCCAACCGGAAATCTTCCAGCTCACCTCCTGGGTCATAAAATACCTTTTACTGACAAAATTAAGGTTTCTGCATCAAGGTTAATAAGGTGTGGCCTATTTCACAACACTCACTAACAGCTAAACAGCTTGTAATTCGAGTCAGTCAGCTGTCTATGCAACTAATCGTTCAACCAGCAGTCTATCCACATTCATACATGGTTGGTATGTAGATGTATGCTGATCCATCCTGAGCACCTTTGGTTGTTTTAAATGGTGAATGCCAACAGTGCAAACAAACCAGTTTTAGTGTAAATTTAGTAATAAGTTGATAGATCAAAGCAAGACCTCGGCTGTCATAATTAATTCATTAGCTAGTCAAAAGCAATCAGTGTCACAAACATAAAAGCCCAGCAGCTACAACTGTCATGGCCTGTTAAGTGTTTTGATGACAAAATGGGTTGAGTGATGAAAATGATTTTCTCTTTATTTCCATCCAACATTAGTGAAAGAGAAATTTATTCACACAAATTTACTTAAAAATAAAGGACTCTGAGTGCTTTTCTCTACAGTATGTTAATCATTGTGTGCATTTCATCTAAGAAAAGTGAGATAAGTGTGTAGACTGCAAGTTATTTTTGAAGGTGGACATTAGGTGTAATTACCTGCATATCTATGTACCAATAAGTCTTGATGCATGCTCAATCATCCAGGTAATCACAGAAAATTGATTCCGCTTGTATCTCACTGAACGTACTTTATCCAGATGAATGTAATCATCTTTCTGGTATCTACCTATAGGTATTTAAAATAATCTATTAAAGCCATAGACAGATCATGTAAAACAGATAAACAACAAATAATGGTCTAAAAAAAGAGAAAATATTTGAAAATGTCTTGTTGGTACCAGAGGTCTGAAAAGTTTAGAGTGCTTTAAGCTGATGGGAAGGCAACAACAACCACTCGCTACAACCAAGGTATGCAGAAGAGCATCTCTGAATGCACAATATGTCAAACTGAAGTAGATGGGCTACAGCAGCAGAAGGCCACCAGAGTACCACCCCTATGAGCTAAGAACAGGAAGTTGAGGCTAAGGTTTCACATGGGTTTACCAAACTGGACAAATGTTGAATCGATTAGCCTTGTATTAACAGTTCTTGCTGCTGGTGGTGGTATAGTGGTGCGGGGGACAGTTTCTGCACATTTCTGGCCCCTCAGTACCATTTCAACCCCACATGTCTTAATGCATAACATGTCAAACTTTGAAGCAGATGGGCTACACTGGATGCTTACAGGCTTACCAAAATGAAAATGATGTCATGAAAGCAGGGATCCATCCTGCCTTGTATCAGTGGTTCAGGCTGGTTGTGGCGCTCCAATGATGTGGGGGACATTTTCTAGTCTTTGGGACTCTTATTACCAACTAAGCATTCATTAAAAACCACAATGTACCTGAAATTTGTTGCTGATCATATCCATTCCTTCATGAGCACAGTGTGCCCATTTTCTAATGGCTCCTTCCAGCAGGATAGCACATCATGTCACAAAGCTCAAATCATCTGAAACTGATTTTTTTGAACCTGACAATGAGTTCACTCTACTCTAATTTCCACCACAATCACCAGATCTCAATCCAAAACGTGCATGGGCAAATCTGCAGCAATTTTGCGATGCTATCATGTCGATATGGAGCAAATGCTAGGAAAGTTTCCATTAACTTGTTGATTCAATGCCATGAAGTATTAAGGCAGTCTTAATGGAAAAGGGGTTTCAAACCTTATACTAACAGCTACCTAAGGAAGTTTAAGTATGTCAAAACACATTTTCAGAAACTGAAGGTGTAATTTATGGTGGTTATTTCTTGACAAAATGTACAAGCAGGTCCAACGCTGTGCCTCTCTACATCTGTGGAATGTAAACAGACAGCTACACTACATAAATTACATAAAGTGGCACGGAAGAGAGGTTGGGAAAGCTGTCCTCTTCTTTTATTTTAAATCACATCAGACTTTCATTCCATTACAGCGAATTCAGTGTATTTAGGAGTCATTCTGCTTGCATTGATGTGGTCAGCCATCACCAGTCAGTTTTCAGACCTGCCTTTGTTGATTTACTTACCATGTTGTTGCTTTTTTGCTCATTATACTGTATTATCATCAGGCCACTTTCTGTGGCCATAAAGGACACAATTTCTTCTACTACATCATTTGCGGCATGATAGATGAGAGACTACTTCTCTGATGATCAGTGTAGGTAGTCATTTTTAACAAATAGCAGGTCACAACAGGCTACACACGTCACACTAACTGTCGCAGAAAACTCCTGTCACAATCACCTAGTGAGGGAAGGAAGTTAATTGACTAATCTTGCAACACGTCATGGTTTCTCTTCTCTAGTACACTAAGAAGATCTACTTCCCTTTTTTTCGTCTGTTTCGCCTTTTGCCCTCTTTTTTTCAGCCCCGTTTCCAAGTGGGAAAAGCCTCTTACAGCCAGGCAGACGACTAATAAGGAGCGGCTCCTGTCAGCCAATCCCCCTTAATGCCTCGGCACACTGCATTATGGGCAAAATAACCCCCAACACACACACACATAGAGACACCCAGTCACTCTCAAACACTCCTGAAAAGGCTAGGAAAAGAGAGCGAGATAAGCCAGAAATCCCACTGTTCCAAAAAAAGATGTCATCACTCTTCTTCTTCCTCTTAGCAAGAAAATGATTGATATGCATAAGCACACACAAACACACCACCAGACAACTAGAACAGCATTACTCAGTGAAGGTAGCGAAGGTTGTACCAACACCTCCGAATAACACCGTCTATAATATGTATAGAAATAAAAGGAGACTGAGTCAGTGAGCAGAGAAACCCTACACATCACGATGAATAACATACACTAACATAAACACACTCATTATTCTGGAAAATGAAGCAGAATCCCTTCGGCACAGAATTTGTGCTTAAGAAAAATTAATAAATAAATTATTTCAGGCTATTTCTACTTCAAATACTCCAATTACGCTCTTCTAGCCCCTCCCACTTTCTGTTCAACCTTTCTGTTTGCGAGTAGCAGCCAATCAGGAGAGAGATGGCTAAAAAAGAAAGAATATTTTTGGGTTCTTGCTTGATATTATTGAGTTTTGGCTCCTATTTTGACTTTGTGGTTAGTCTGGCGATGAGGGTTTTTTTGTTTTTTTATATAATATTATTGAGTTTGGATTCTTGATGTAATGATATCATTATAGTCTCACAAGCATTTCCCCATCTCTCCCCCCTTTATCTTGTGAAGGTGCCTTTGACTCTTCCTTGACTTCTGTGCTCAATCTGTATGAACAGCCTAACCTTTGATGTAGTCCATCCACAGGTTAGGCTAACAACATTACCAGTATACCAGTACCAGTATACAAAATTATCTTATTGTGCTTGTGTTGCTCTGTAGCTCTCATCAAACGAGAAGTTTGGGTGTTTGAGTTCAATTTTGTTTTCCATTGCAAAACATCGAATTCTCCATGCCGCCATGGTCACACATTTGGTAAAAGCTCACGGTTTTCAAAATAAAGTAACACCAACTCCCTTTTGACTTTCCTGACCAACTTTTAGATGGCTTCAGTCAACCAGCTTGAAGCTGTAAGTGCAACATGTCATTTGCTGTTGCCCATTGGGCCACAGACACGCCCTTCAACAAAAACTGAAAAGCCTCCAAATTTAGCATGACGAAGCTGTGCCATCTACACTGACCAAATACAAAGCTGACCCCTTAAAATCCCCAGGAAGAGTTTGAAAAAGTATAATGCCTGGAAATGGCATAATGGCGTCAGTATTTAATCTTACATTCAAAATTTTGGGTTCAGGTGCCTTGGACATACAAATAGCTTTAACTATGTCTTGAACACTTCATGCCTCACACTCGAAGTGTTCAGTCCCATAAAATGTCTTTTTACCCCCAAATGAATTATATAATCAACTTTGAGAAATCAGGACTGTGGATTAAAAGAAAACTGCAGCTTCATAGCACTGAGACTGGTTTAATCTTACAAAAATCCTATATGTTCTTCTGTTTTTTTGAATTATCTCGTCTACCTTACAGCTTACTCTCCCTCCTCCTCTGCTTCCTAACAAGAGGAGAAATCATAAATATGCATGTATATCTGTTCATCCGTTGTGAGGATGAGAGGAGAGAGGGAAAATTGTGTCACTGAGCCTTGTATTTCATCAACAATTGGTGCTGTGATCGTCTGCTTAAAAATGCATGAGTGTCTTTAAGCTGCCTGGACTCTGAGCCAAACGTTCCACTGAATTTAACACATACTGCACTACAAAACCAGCTCCTACACTGGTTGTATAGAACATTCGGGATCAGGTCTTTCTTGCTTTACGCTATAGAGCAGTGATCCCAAACCTTTATTGTTAGGCTAACCCACACAGGCCTATCAGATGAGCTCTGTTCTCCTTCCTGATTTTTTTTTTTTTTTTGTTAAATAGATGTGTTCATTTGGTTTCATCCTAAACTATTTCACACAGATCAAGATCAGTCTGGCAAACTTTGGATACAGATCCTGGATATTTATACTCCCATCTCAGGCTGTCCCTAGCATCCTCTTCTGTCACACCAACCCTTCTATGGGAAAACAGCATTTGCCTCAGTTGAGCTCTACCTTTTACTAAACACTTTCCTGCTGACTTTATGTCTTCAAGTACCAGTTCCAAGTCTTACTGAGTGCAACATAATGTTTACTTTGTAGGTCAAGGTTACCACTTGTGATCATAATGACAATAAACAGGAATATGCTTTACCAGAGATGACTAATGGGCTACAAGCCAATAAGCATGCAGCGTTCATTGGCTTCTCAGATCTACCTCCCGCTGATGATGTCTACTTTCCAAAAGTTACAATGGAGATGTCTTCAAAAGCAGGCGACATCACAGTGGCTACCGTTGTTTTACATTTCTTTATTTATTTCTTATTGATCTTGTCTGTCATTCACTTTAGCCATGAGAGGTAACGCAGAAGGAGAAGTGTGCTGTATTAGCAAACACGGACATATATACAGTGGGGCAAAAAAGTATTTAGTCAGCCACCGATTGTGCAAGTTCCCCCACTCAAAATGATGACAGAGGTCAGTAATTTGCACCAGAGGTACACTTCAACTGTGAGAGACAGAATGTGAAAAAAAAATCCATGAATCCACATGGTAGGATTTGTAAAGAATTTATTCGTAAATTAGGGTGGAAAATAAGTATTTGGTCACCTCAAACAAGGAAAATCTCTGGCTCTCACAGACCTGTAACGTCTTCTGTAAGAAGCTTTTTCTGTCCCCCACTCGTTACCTGTATGAATGGCACTTGTTTGAACTCATCTGTATAAAAGACACCTGTCCACAGCCTCAAACAGTCAGACTCCAAACTCCGCCATGGCCAAGACCAAAGAGCTTTCAAAGGACACCAGGAAAAGTATTGCAGACCTGCACCAGACTGGGAAGAGTGAATCTACAATACGCAAGCAGCTTGGTGTGAAAAAATCAACTGTGGGAGCAATCATCAGAAAATGGAAGACATACAAGATCACTGATAATCTCCCTCGATCTGGGGCTCCACGCAAGATCTCATCCCGTGGGGTCAAAATGATCATGAGAACGGTGAGCAAAGATCCCAGAACCACACGGGGGGACCTGGTGAATGACCTGCAGAGAGCTGGGACCAAAGTAACAAAGGTCACCATCAGTAACACACTACAACGGCAGGGAATCAAATCCCGCAGTGCCAGACGTGTTCCGCTGCTGAAGCCAGTGCATGTCCAGGCCCGTCTGAAGTTTGCCACAGAGCACATGGATGATACAGCAGAGGATTGGGAGAATGTCATGTGGTCAGATGAAACCAAAGTAGAACTTTTTGGTATAAACTCAACTCGTCGTGTTTGGAGGAAGAAGAATACTGAGTTGCATCCCAAGAACACCATACCTACTGTGAAGCATGGGGGTGGAAACATCATGCTATGGGGCTGTTTTTCTGCCAAGGGGACAGGACGACTGATCCGTGTTAAGGACAGAATGAATGGGGCCATGTATCGTGAGATTTTGAGCCAAAACCTCCTTCCATCAGTGAGAACTTTGAAGATGAAACGAGGCTGGGTCTTCCAACATGACAATGATCCAAAACACACCGCCCGGGCAACAAAGGAGTGGCTCCGTAAGAAGCATTTGAAAGTCCTGGAGTGGCCTAGCCAGTCTCCAGACCTCAACCCCATAGAAAATCTGTGGCGGGAGTTGAAAGTCCGTGTTGCTCGGCGACAGCCCCAAAACATCACTGCTCTCGAGAAGATCTGCATGGAGGAATGGGCCAAAATACCAGCTACTGTGTGTGCAAACCTGGTAAAGACCTATAGTAAACGTTTGACCTCTGTTACTGCCAACAAAGGTTATGTTACAAAGTATTGAGTTGTATTTTTGTTATTGACCAAATACTTATTTTCCACCCTGATTTACGAATAAATTCTTTACAAATCCTACCATGTGGATTCATGGATTTTTTTTTCACATTCTGTCTCTCACAGTTGAAGTGTACCTGTGGTGCAAATTACTGACCTCTGTCATCATTTTAGGTGGGGGAACTTGCACAATCGGTGGCTGACTAAATACTTTTTTGCCCCACTGTATTACATATAAAATAATAGGTCCTTCTGCTGTTACACCCACATAGCACTTGCTGAGACCATTTCACTAAAACTAAAAATGGAAACCTCAGGAGAGTCAAAGGCTCACTAACGTCAGAAGCACTCATACAGTGCGGATCATGTAAGAGTAATTTCGAGTTCATTTTCTGCACAAAAATGGTTCATGCACCATACTCCAGAATTTTTAGCAATCATTCAGAATAGAAACTGATCTAAAAGTGAAGGTCAACCCAAAAGCATCATCTCCTTTGGATGTTTTGATACGTATAGTAATTATAGTTTTATAGTTTTTCTTCTTACTGTCCACACGCCATATTTTGAGAACCATTACTAAACCAACACTAAAGTGAAAAACCAGCCAAAACAGGCTGACATTTTTCCAGAGTAACACACTAAAGCGTCACCAAAACATTAATTTTTGATGTCTGATCGTCTCTCAGTGAGACTTGTAGGTAGATAAATTAAGGACATAACAGCAAAATTAATAACATCTACATTCCTGTCAAAATTTGACAAAACAGTTTTCCTTTTCCTGAATGCATTAAATTGTAAAAATGTCATTAAAAATTATGTGTGCCCATGTGTTTTGTAGCTTATTAAATGCCGCCCTTACTGCATGCAAGGTATTTCTTCTGTTTTGGCCTTTCCCATTTAATTTCCCCAGAGAAAGCCAATGCTATTGAACTGCACTGGGATGTATTGCTCTGTTTTACAATTACTGTAAGTAGAATGACATTAAAGGTTTCTAACTCATAAATATCTCTTTCCTTTAGGCCGTTTCAGGCTGCTGACCGTGTGCATCGTCCATAGAAAACAACTGCAGACACAAAAATCAGAAAGTTAAAAATTCACGAGTGCCTTCAGGAGCTCCGGGTAAGTACATTTGGAAAATCAAACATGCTTTTTCTACTGCAAACTCACATCTTTTTTTTAAGTTTAATTTAAAAAGAATGACAGGTTAATGATAACAGAATTTAAAGCTTGAAGGAAGAAACCAAGATTTCAGCACATAAGCAGCAGCAGGAGCTCCGCTGGTTATAAATATATCAGGGACCTTAAATGCCTTACTCTTACACCAGAAGACAGCTTCATTCAAGTCACCGGGCTTGTTTTATTTTAAGAGCGAGTTAACTTTTATTACTCCGCCTAATGTCACTTCTCCACTGGGTAATAAAATAATTGTCCTATAATATGCCACTGCCACTAATTCTCTCTTTTTCCTGCTTCCTCCTCTTTCATATATACCTCTGACTCTGTATCAAACATTTGCCCATTTCTCTTCCCCTCTATAGCCATTTTTTACCCCTCCTTTCCCCCTCTCCCCTCTGTATTCTGTCCTAATTGAAGGCTGAATAGAGTTTTATATTCTGGCAGTATCAGATGATGAAAGGCCTTTGATCACTGTTTACCCCCGCAGGTGGTACACAGCAGTAGCAACATGAGATACACTCGTATCTTTTTATGTTTTTTTCCTCTCTCCTCCTGCATTTGTGTGTGCCTCGCCAGCCTTTTCTCTCCATCCCTCTCATACACCACCTCGCAGTCAGCCAGTGGACGTGAAACCCGGAGTATATCCTGGACTGCAGACATGCACTTATTGTGATATGCCATTTGTAAAGTGGGCCGTAAATAGCGGAAGGATAGCGTTGCAACATCCTGTCCTGTGGCGGTTTGTTTCAGCAACAATTCCCACAAAGGCGGAGGTAAAAATCTCACCACACGGTAAAGCTGGGGTGATGAAACAGAGTGTTTGTTTCTTTGTATTTTTGCTTCGGGGCAAACAGGTCACGCTGGCATTTTCTTTGCCTGCAAAGTCAGAGATCACGGCCAGATAGCTGGTTCATCAGCTACAGACTCGAAGTCTTAGGTGGTTGTCAAATAATGTGTGATTCAGCGTTGTCGGCTTCTTGTTAGCGATGACATCCTGGAGTCAAAGAAGGTGCCAGGGGAAGCATTTGACAGCTGGGATACAAACAGTAGATTCTGGGGGTATTTTTAGCCTTGATTTTTTTTTAACAGAATGGTAGAGAGCAGACAGAAACACAGGAAGAGAGTGCGAGGGAATGATATGCAGGAAATGGTCCAGGGTGGACTCGACCCCAGGGCCCCCTGCCCCCATGGGTTCCCCAATCAACCAGGTGAGCTACAGTGGCACCCTGAAGACTTGTTTTTATAGAATTTTTCAACTGCCTACTCCTTTAATCAGCTGAATATAATCATACCAAAAATGCAGCACAAGGCAGGCACATCAGACTTTTATTTTATTTTATATATATATATATATATATATATATATATATATATATATATATATATATATATATATATATATATATATATATATATATATATATATATATATATATATATTTATATATTAGGGGTGCAACGATACACAAAATTCACGGTTCGGTTCGATACTTTGGTGTCACGGTTCGATATTTTTTCGATACAAAAAAAATGTTCATGCCTTTTTAATTTGTCATTTATTAAAATTATAAATATATATTTTAACTCAAAAGTACAGTTTTTAAATTTAACCCTAACCCTTGTGCGTGTTTTTTATTTTGACAGCGAATGCGCACCTGCGGACCACTTATGTGCAGCCCTGGTTATTTAGCTCGTCATATTGCAGCCACAGAAATTATTTTGTCCATGAAACCCTAAAGCTGCACTTTCTTTTTGCCTTATAGTCTGATTTGTCATAACTTCTCCTGCTGCTTTTACACGCGCACTCACATAAGCTCAGCGATTCTCTGCGCGATCAACCTCTCACATGTTTAAGCTGCAGGAGATTTCACTTGTCATGTTTGCATAGTAAGCTAACGATTAATAAGACAATGTCAGAGGAATTGGTGCACAAATTATCATCACTCACCAATCAGTACTGTCGCTCTCTATACACAGTTCGCACGATTGCAAAGTGAAAGCAAAAAAACAAGCGCAAATTCAAACGTGACTTCAATATGTCACATATTGACAGTGGCTCACCGATGCCAATGACATAATTACCCAGCTACATTTCTGAAAGAATGCAAAAGCATTGACATATATTTTTCCTACAATAGCCCGACGGGCAGGGAAGAGATAGATTTTGGTAGCCCGACTGAAAAAATCGCTAGCTCCGGGACGTCGGGCTAGCGATATTGCAAGCCCTGTATCTGATTGAGGAATCACTCATCTTTGGAAAAGAGAGTTTATTACAGAGAAATGGCTCTTTCCAAAATAAAAGCTATACTATCCGCTTCTTCTGGGCTATATTCTCAGCAGCATAAGGAGAATCATGTGCTAACAGCTGTCTAAATGACTCGGCTAAAGTTAGTAGCATGCTTGTTGTTTTTGTCTTTGCACTAGGATGATGTCGGCGTAAATGTGCAGTCATATTCGTTGTGTTCCCACTAGTGCTTTCAGGTTAATCTCGTTGAAATGACCTTAACGCCACAACACGGCAAATCTCCGTTAACGAGCTACCGCCGATCGCTCCGTGCATGGGGCTAGACGGCCAACACATTAACGAGCTAACTGCGCTAACACACTAGTTCACACCAATGTAATTGAGCATTGCATGGCACATCCAACATACTGTTTTACTTTAGTCCATGACTCGCTTACCTTCAGGGTCATACGTCACATGAAAACCAAAATAATTCCAAACGCCAGATCTGAATGAGAGTGGGGGAGGTCCATGTTGCTGAGAGGTTAACTTCTGTCTCGCTAGCTTGCCCTGCGCTCTTCCTCCTGACTATGCTGTCTGTGTTGAGCGCTCAGTGGATCTGCGCTCGACAGTGCAGCCTAGGCGGAGTAGTCGAACACAGATTCACTGAGCGCTCAACACAGACAGCATCGTCAGAAGGAAAATTGATAAAATAAATTACAAATGTTGTATTGTTCGATACATATGCGTACCGAACCGAAAGCACTGTATCGAACGGTTCAATATCGATACGAATATCGTTGCACCCCTAATATATATATATATATATATATATATATATATA
Organism: Copadichromis virginalis; assembly: GCF_057382275.1. NCBI lineage: Eukaryota > Metazoa > Chordata > Actinopteri > Cichliformes > Cichlidae > Copadichromis > Copadichromis virginalis. Next base: position 23,238,892 of record NC_140634.1, read on the forward strand.
TATATATATATATATATATATATATATATATATATATATATATATATATATATATTATGAAAACTCTTCAGATCAGCCAGTACAGTTTCAACAAATTCAAATCTATACTAAACTTTATTTTAAAGTCATTTAAAGAATATAAAAACAACACGCAGAGACCACCAAAAGACGAGCGAAATTCGTAGATACTTTGTAAGTTCAGCAGAATAAAGTAAACAGAGATTGTTTTGTGAACACAGACACTGATTTAGCATCAGAATGTATCTGTGTATGTACCATTTTACCCCCTCTCTTCAAAACCACAGACGTTCTTCTGTACTGGAGACTGTTTGCATACACGGAGGCAATTTTCCCCCATTCATATTTGTAAATCTTATCCTTTAGTGCTCTTTTTTCACAGATTTATCAGTGAGTTCTCTCTCAAATGTTCTCATAAGTTACAATAAGGACAAATTAAATTAAAACTGTCATTCCAGATAACATAATAGCTATCTTGTGCAGATAATACAGGTTTGCCTTTTCTGTTTGCTCTTTGGTGAGCCTCAGACACAGAACATTTACATGCCGCTGGCCAGAAACATTAGAGGATAATTAGGGGTTACATATCCAGGGATTTTTCCAGGCTGAGAATTAGTCTTTGGGAGTAGACTACTCGAAAAAATATATAGTTTATATATGAATAAATAAAAGCATAATTAAAAAACTAGTAATCATTTTGCCCTTACTGTCCTTTGGCTCTGACTAACACCTCTTTAATGGTGCAGGGAAAAGCCCCAGCATCTCTAATGGCATCATCTTACAATACATATCTTCCACTACGTATTTCAACTATGATGCAGCTCTAAGTTGCAATTAATATTTTATATCTAATCTCAATGTGGCTATCAGTCAGTTGTGGCATAATTAATAAAGTGTTCCAGGAAGACTGCAAATATTGTAGGCATGTATATATGGGCTTTGGGGTACATTAGGACTTCAGAAAGAGTGCACAGGGATGGAGTGGGGTCATTGTGAGGTCAGGACAGAGGAGATAGAGTCTCATTTCGCTGCTATGAGCACAACTGCCGCTCTGCTAAGGCTCTGCTTTATGGGTTGTGGGAACTGTAGCGGGTTTATATAATTTTATGAGCTCTAATGCCAACTGTGTTGACAGCTAGATAATCCAAAAAATCTATAAATGCAACGCTGACCAACTGCCTGTCACAGATAACCAGGAAGTGGTTGGAGAAACATGTCACTGACTCACTTACAGATTGAGTGTCCAGCCGGCTGACTGACTAGCTAATTAAAGTAATGTCTTACAAACCAACCGGTGCACTGACTACACAGACACACACAAAGCCGCTGTCTTTTGACAGAGGAAGGGCTGTCATGCAGGCAGATGGGTGAGACATCTAAGAATAGATAAAAGGAGGGACAGCATTCTGGGAACACACACACACACTCACACACACACACAGACAAAGTGTGACGAATGTCTGGCAGATAAGTTACACGTGCCTCATGCTGCCATAAACACACAATACCACAGCTCCTCACATACACTCACACACACGCTGGCTTTGATGTTCAACAGCATAATTTCTCAGCTCTTTCATATTGCCACATATGGTAATTCACTTCTTGGCATTGGCCACTTCAAAGCTATGTAAACCACCTTCTTACAAACCATCTCCCCTGACCGGCTAATTCCATTTCCTGCACATCATGGCTGATTCCACGAAGCAGAAAATTCACAGATTAATCATAGCCTCATCCAATAAGGTCAAAGGTCCAAACAACCCAAGACACGCCACGTTAACCGCCGTGCCAATCTGCCTTTGTCGTGTTGATAGAACAAGGCAGATTTATTTGGCGTAATTAAATATACCAGACTGTATTCTTCCAGTCCAAACATACGACCGACATAATGCGGTGGATTAGAAATACAATAAAGAAACAAACTGTTCTAACTTCAGATGTGACAAAAGAACATCATGCTAAGGAATAAGTGAAATTCCAGCAAAGAGTACCATATACACAGTATAAGTTGTTCATTAACTAAAAAAAAGAAAAAGAAAAAGAAAAAAAATGGCAGGTTTTCTAACCATCTGGCATTTCATTTCCACATTCTTCTTCTCTGAAATACTCGGTGCACAGTAGCAAACAGTGGCTGAGTAACATGAGCCAAATTCTCTGCTTTGCAAACAAAAATAATCCAACTAGGGATTCCAGTGAGGCCATTTACAGTTTATGAGCACTGAATACAGCTACTGGAAGCAGCTATAAAGGGACAGGGTGGACAAGGTCATTATTTGGTTCATCTTTTGTCATTCCACTTTCCTCCCAGAACTTTTACTCTCAATTCCGGTGTAATATTCCAATATACTCGGTATATATTAATCTCTATACAGAGAAATCTGCATTTCTATATATGTAGAATATCTAGGCCAGAGTTTGGGTAAATCTTCTGGTTTCTAGTTGCATTACTCAATCAAGTTTGAGCCAAGTGTCTGATAATCATCATAAAAGAGCAATCACACTTGCCAAAATTTCATCTCACACCAACAACTATCTGTTGATGAATGACAGGTTTTAAGGGTATCGGCATTTATAAAACACAAGATAACCTTACAAGTACTCGTCAGTTGTTCCTGTTGTATAAACTAACTGTATTAGTATATTAACCAGATGAAAACAGGGTAACTAATGCCTAATAACCTAATAAAAACACAGTTAAATTGTTCCCATTTCTTTTTACGTAAAAAAATGTTGCATTTTTAAATTAAACAATCGCCAGCTCCTTGGACTACACCACCTTATTTTGGTGTAGTATGGCAGACCACAGGTCATTACTTAATGAGAGTAGGAACTCCTTATTTTTGGCAAAAATTATGATCAGAATTACTCACAGGCTATGGAAAATTGTGTATTTACTAAACTAAACTGTCTCACATTTAAATTGTTGGGATCTTATCACCTTTGCCAAGACAACAGCCAGCTGCTGTGCATCACTTAAAGCAGGCCAGTTCAATGGGTCCTGAGAGATCTGGAGACAAAAAGCAGCAAGTACCGGTAGTAGTTCTTCCACAGGTTCTTCTATGGAAACTGCTGGGTTTTACCTATCGAAGTCATCTCAGCTAGAGCTGAACCTAACAGCGAGCAAGTTGGTCAATTACACGGGCCTAGAGAAGAGTCAGAAACTGCTGGTCCCTAGGGGAAACGTTTATTCTCTGACCAGTTGTTGCTAGGTTAAACTGGTCCAAAAAAAATGGTGATAACATCAAAAACCTCCCTGAGCTTTCTTTAGTCGCAATCAGATTATCACATTCACCTTTAGTTTCCACAGAAGACACCACTGCATCTGTAAACCCTCACTAACTGCAGTAGTGAAACCAAAAAAAATCGGCGACGAAAAAGGGAAACCTTCAAAGTAAAAGTTAATCACTGCTATCTAGGAGCAACCAAAGCAAACGTAAGAAGGTTTTGGGTGCACCACTTTCACCCAGCGAGAGCAAGCAACCTCCCGCAAACACTCCCCAACCAATCTTTCCCTCGCAACCATTGGTTACCATGGGGTAATTGTTTTCATAATCACTGGAAGCCAAAAGTGTGACTTAAAATAGTTCCGATCAAGCTCTGAACTGTTTTACAGAACAATAAATCTCAAATACTGACTCTTCCTCACAGGCACAAAATGTCTGGAGAAACACCATTTTTAAAAAAAGTACTACTTATGAACATTTGACTCGCTATATTTGACTCAGTTAAGTGCAATAAAATGGATCCATGTCGAGCAAATAATCAAACACCACCACTTCCTTGACTATCACATAATAATAACACAACTTCTGCCAACTAAGACTTCTGCTGGCTGAACACGATTCTTCACATGACGTCATCCTTTCCTCCGGAGTCCATAAAGCAGACGAGGGTTTGATATGTTCAGTGTACCAAACCCATCAATGTTCCGGTTTACTGCTGCATTTTCTACTGAGGCAACACTTTTATCACAACAAACTACTCCTGCAGTCATAAAATTGGAAAAAGGCAAGCCAGCTGCGGCACTCCCCAGGAAACACAATCTCCTGGAAACCTCACTTAACCAAAGATGGTTTCCCCTCGGAACAGAGACTCCGTAAATGATGACACAATAAACACAAAGGAGTTGTGAGTCTCTGTTGTCTTTGCCTTACACTGTTTAAAAAGATCATGCACACTCCAAACAACAACAACAACAAAATGGGTAATTATCATCTGTCGAATGGATTGTAATAGGATTATTATAATGTACCAGCACTTTTTAAAATGAGATGAATTGCATTCCTCAAAAAAAAAAAAAAAGGAATGGTTTATTCAACTGTAATGTGTTTACATGGGGAATATTTAATCTGACTGGGTCATTAATTACTGGGGCAATAAAAGGCTTACAGTAATTATCCTGCACCCCCACCCTCCACCCAGGTTTAAAAAGAAATAATTTATCAAATGCAGCCATAATTTTTAATTTACAGTTTTTATTCTTTGTGTTGACGAAGACCAAATGTGATTTACAACTTTAAAATGAATGAATTTCAATAGGAGGGGATGTCTCACCGTGGAAACCAAGAAAAAGAAGTGGCAATCGGTGTGTTTTCACCCAAAAACATGATATTTTTCTAATCAGAGTAGATTTTATTCCCTTAACTGATCAAAGTAGGTTTTATTGACCAAGCTGTTTTGTGACCTTCAATCTAACCAAGTAGTTTTTAATCCCTAAACAGAGTCATTTTTACTTGATGATTAAAATCTACGAGTCAAAGTGAGGTCGACAGTGCAAGTTGCAAAATGACTCACTCAACCTCTCCTGCAAACCCTCCCACATTCAAAATGTGAACGCCATCGACATCTGAAAGTGAAAAATATTAATTTCATGACACAAATCAGTACATACGAGCACAGAGTCACCAGATTAGAGGTCGTGACCCTTTCTTATCAATTTTCCCAAGCAAAGATTTAATAGTGCTGATGGTAAAAATTATACTTCACTTTATCACACTGCCCCAAATCAGACACAAACAAGTTAGTCGAACACAAACAAGCTGAAATGATTGATTTGACCCCCAACTACAGATCATTTCCAGCAGACACATAAACACAAAGCCTAGACAGAAAGACAGACAGATAGACTGTGTGAACGTGTGGACTTGGGATCTGGCCAGTTTTCACTATCAACTGCAGCTGCCAGTCACACTGGGGTGTCAGGATGCTGCTGGCATTCACGCACGCACGCACGCACACACGCACGCAAACACACACCACAAATCAATACAGCTTCACTCCCTCCCCCTCCTCCACACTGTTCCAGCACCACAGGGACATGCACACATTGTTGTGTATGTAAAATTGTTTTTATCCCTCACTGATGGGGCTAAAATGCCCTGGCTTTTGTGCGCATATCAGTGCTGGGGCTGTCAACAGCAGCATGGTGAGCACAGCCTGGGACAAGGCAGGGTTATCATAACTATGACATGTGAGAATTTAGCTTTTCAGCTATGAGCTGAAGTATGCACCACTCAGTGTGTGTTTATGTTTACAAGATTTAGCTAGCATGGGTGTAATTCTTGCAGCAGCTTTAGCCTTTAACGTGTAACTTAAGCACGAGGAGAGTGAAGTATAGGCGCAAAGACATAATAAATGCACAAACATATCCTTCTCGAACCAGTATCCTTCCCCAGCATCCTCCCAGCTATCCCACTCACCGATACGACGTCTGTTTTCTGAACGCCAGTCCCCTTAATTTCTCCTCCAGAGTCTCTTGCTCCATGTCAGGCAGGCTACTGAACGTGTCGCTGCAGCAGCCCACGGCAGCCTCCTCCGAGCCGGCTCCGGACTCCGAGTCACCCCCGTCAGCTCCGAGAGAGGCCGGGCGCCCGCTTAAGCCCCCCGCCGCCGGGCTGGTGCGATCCTTCGCTTGGGGGTCCATGCTGGTCGCTCCTCGCGGTGTCACGCCGCGCTGGACCCCCTCTCCTCCGGGTACTGAGAGGACGCGGATGCCGGCGGTGAAAAGGAGAGTCTAACTACTCCGGCGTGATAATAAATTTAAAAAAAAAACGTAACGCTGAGAGCGGCTGTGTGGGCTTTGACCGCTGACCGCCTTTATATACTGCAGCCGAGCACGGCAGCACGCGCAGCCGCCTGGACAGCAGAACAAACTGCACTCACGAGCCCCCTGACCAACTGGCAGTGAGCTACGTCAAGCTACGCACGCCAGGTAGGAAGTGGGAAAACTTGTCTTCAAAATAAAAGCCCCCAAACTTTTTTTTAAACGAAACATTTTTATGTGACATTTGATATTTTAAAAAAATAATATTATAATAATTCATTAAAAAATTAACCATCGTCTTTTTATGTCATAAAATAGTTATTTATACATAGAGCAGTAAGGTTTTTTGCTTGTTTGTTTTTTTTTACTATAGTTTTGTGCCCGCCTTTTTTTTAAATTAGAGGTTTAAACTAGGTTTCCTTTCGCTTTCTTCTCCTACTTTTTTAATTTTGGACCAGTGTCCCCTTAAATAAGCCCGAAAATACCTAATAAGTACATTTTACAACAAATGACAAACACAAAAATATTCTGAATTTTTTTTTTTTTAAATGTGAGTTCTTGCACAAATTATAATTATGATTTAGAATCAATCCCTGCACTTATACTTTTTTACACATTAAGAAGCTCCATATTCCCATGCATTTTTTTACCACAAGTTAAAGGCAGATTTAAAATTTCAGATGACATAATTGTTTTTAAAGCTCAAAATCTTTAAAACTACTATATTATAACTAATATTAGTGATTTATTTACAGTTTCTTCTTTAACATCAAATCCATTGAAACGTTAAGTACATATTTGATATTAAATGGCTTCCACGAGGTTCCTCATAGCCACAACTAACCAATTAATTTAAAAAACAAAACATTTATTTCGAAATACTCACACGGAAGTTATGTGTTTTATTGTTTGCGATATGACACAGGTTTAAAAACTGCAAAAGCGCGAGCTAATGTGAGGGCGGTGACAGTAAACACGTTCAGTGTGTGCAGATCTTGGCTGACTCCGACATCTATCCATCCATCCGTCCTTTATCCATCCACATGGCTCATGGGGTGAGCAGCGTGGCATTGTGGGATACTCCCTCTCCTCCTGCTGCTCTCTTTTCTGCAGCATCATCAGTGAGAAAGTAGGCCAGAGCGTAAGCATACATGCATCAGCACATTCAGACTGCTAGTATCTCATGCTCAGTCTAGTCACACACATACACACATTCCATGATGTCAACATGCTGCCCTTCCCTCTTCATCATGCTTCTTTGCTTCCTACACGTTGCTGTCAGTCTCCCTGTGAAACATCAGGCCACATCTGTCCCTTTTCACTCCACTGCACCGGACCATCAGGGAAATTACTGCTGAGTTTAAACAACCTTTTTTTCATGTGTGCATGAAAAAAAAAATCTGTCACTGTATATAAACCTGATCTCTCCGGTTCATACTGTTATAGTGTTCGCTTAGTGCATAATAGGCTGTCAACCTAAGGAAGAGACAAGAAGATGAAAGAGCAATGAACACTACACGAAAACTAATAGCACTATTAACCACAGGTGGCACGGACCAGTAATTGATATGCAAGCCACATGACTGTACAGCTAAACTAATGACTACAGGTAATAAGCTTCATTAACATTAGTCTAATCATATAAGAGTTACTAATTTTATCTACAATACTGCAGCCATACTGTCCAAAAAGCCTTACAAAAATTAAAAAGAACAAATAACTGCTTAATGGTAACCCAAAAAATAACCAGTGATGGGCACAAATGGGCAAACTGAATTATGCTGAAACTTAAACACACTAGTATTAGTTAAGATTTATATAAATCTTGGGTGATCATGGTTCAGGGGGTTGGGAGCTTAGCTTGTGACCAGAAGGTTGCCGATTCGATCCCCAGCTCTGTCTGTCTTGGTTGTTGTGTCCTTGGGCAATACACTTCAGAGGGGCCGATGGCGCGATATGGCAGCCTCGCTTCTGTCAGTCTGCCCCAACTGTGGCTACAACTGTAGCTGCCTCCACCAGTGTGTGAATGAATAGTGGAATTGTAATTTAAAGCGCTTTATAAATCCAATCTTTTATATATAATTTTTGACCTGCCAAATTGCATTTAATAGCTATTTTATATTTTCTTTTAAAAAAAACAGCAACATATAAGCAATTGCTTTTCCCTGAACCCTTTCTGTCTGAAATATAACGGGGTTATTTTTTATTTAGTTGTTTATTTTATTTATCTATTAGTATTTTTCATTGTTTTTGGAAAATACTGCTTGTTTTGCTATGATCAGACAGAAATAAAATTAATGAAATGAATTCACTAGAGAAAATGTCAAAAAGAGTTCCACAGACTCTGTCATATTGGATAAAAGGTCTCCTGAACTTTGATACCAAGTACCAAAAGTACCAAGTTTGAGATCAGGTTGAAATCACTTCTAACCATTCACTTTATCGGATGAAACAGCGAGACTTGAGCGCCAGCTATCACGACTCAACCAGCCATTACTTGTTCAGTTAGTCTTTTACCCTAATACCCGGTTTCTGAGGTGGCCAGAAATCTCATTTCATGGAAGAATCTCTGTGTGAGCAGATTTTTTTAAACTTTATGTCTTTATAATGTCTACAATACCAGAGTGCAGACTAATAACAAAAGAAAATATCCCTCACAAATCCAGTATATATGTGTAAGACTTCTAGTTTTAAATACTCGTATCGAGACCTTTGAGCGGTGTTCTCGGTACCTCCAGCTCTTTGGCTGCAGATATGTCTTTCAAACAAAACCCTCAGTTGATAAATGAGAAACTACAAAAGTGGCTTGTTTACCGATCGAGTTCAGTCAGCAGTGAGTCTGTTTCTCTGGACTGTGTCTGTCTGATTTCCAGGGAAATCCTTAGAAATGAATGCTGCTGTGTGAAACGCATAAATCAGTGCTGCACTAAACTTTAAAGAAAACAGAAGAAGCTAAATCCTGCTAAATCCAGTCAGGACGGTCAGGTTTGTGGGATGTCTCGTTTTCAGCAACAGAAACTGTCAGTCTGCAGTTCTAGAGCCAAAAATTGCCTCCATCAAAACTATATCACAACACGAGTCAGCATATTCACATACTTTTTACCATTTTAACATGCATGACATCACTGTGATTCAGTAACTGTACATTTTGACCTGTGCACAAGCACCAATTACTGCATCTCCTCAAATGAGGTTCTCCTAAAGTGAGTCAATCCCCAATCTCCTCCATAAAAACAGTTCAGTGGGTGAGTTTGATTGGCATGTGTCATGGGCAGCTGTAGCATAATGGTGGTGTTGGTGCTTGTTACTAAGCAACAATTATTATGTAGGTCTGTCTGCCTGTTGCAAACGTACAGTTTATGAATGAAGCTTGCTAACAAAGTTCGCAGGATTTAGCCAATAACTTAGCATTCCATGCTCTCCACCTTGAGTTCAAAATATTTACACTGGAACTAATAAAGTGCTAGTTTCAAATTCAATGAGTGATGTCACAGTAGCTATTTCCATTTTGCATACAGTCTATAGCACTGACTCAATTGATTCTGTGAGCGTCATTCATCTAGTTACACAAACTTTATACATGACTCTGGTGCCTGGATGCATAATGGAAGAGCCTGGGACTGATCCACTAACATCTCCATACCTGTACCTTCTGAAACCATGCTGCTTAAAATGAATGGCCTGATCAGACAGGTGATGACAATAACAAACAAAACCTCCATCCATCCATTTTCTTCCACTTATCCAGGGCTGGGTCGCGGGGGCAGCAGCCCAAGCAGAGAAGCCCAGACCTCCCTCTCCCCAGCCACCTCCTCCAGTTTATCCGGGGGAACACCAAGGCGTTCCCAGGCCAGCCGAGAGATATAATCTCTCCAGTGTGTCCTGGGTCTGCCCCGGGGCCTCCTCCCGGTGGGACATGCCCGGAAAACCTCACCCAGGAAGCGCCCAGGAGGCATCCTTATCAAATGCCCGAACCACCTCAACTGGCTCCTTTCGATGTGGAGGAGCAGCGGCTCTACTCTGAGCCCCTCCCGAATGGCTGAACTTCTCACCCTATCTCTAAGGGAGAGGCCAGCCACCCTTCGGAGGAAACCCATTTCTGCCGCTTGTATCCGCGATCTCGTTCTTTCAGTCACTACCCAAAGCTCGTGACCATAGGTAAGGGTAGGGGCGTAGATCGACCGGTAAATTGAGAGCTTCCTTTTTACACTCAGCTCCCTCTTCACCACAACAGACCAGTACAGCGTCCGCATCACTGCAGCCGCTGCACCAATCCGTCTGTCGATCTCCCGCTCCCTTCTCCCATCACTTGTGAACAAGACCCCGAGATACTTAAACTCCTCCACTTGGGGCAGCGTCTCGTCCCTGACCCAGAATGGGCACTCCACCCTTTTCCGGCTGAGGACCATGGCCTCACATTTGGAGGTGCTGATTCTCATTCCCAACGCCCCACCGTCGGGCACAGCCCGAAAAAGGGACATGGGCCCATCTTCCTGCAGGCCCAGCACCCACAGGAGGCACCGTAGGGGTCGGGTGCATCGTGAGTCGGGTGGCAGCCAAGAGCGGAGGTCCTGGCAGACCGATTCCCGGCTACCAAGACAAGTCAAAAAAAACCTTCAAAGTAAAATGAGAATTAACCGAGGGAGTCGTGATACAGATGCATGTTCCTAATACCTTACAGGAAGTAAGAAACAGTAAATGGTCTAGCACCTTTCTGCTTCAAGTTTCATTTCCACACAGTGCTTTTATCCATGCTTGAGTGGTTTCTAACAGTCATACAGATTCGTCACCTAGCAGAAGGATGTCTCAGTACATGGGCCGAGGAGTCAGGAATCGAGGAACCTTCTAATTTGTTGATGATAACTCTACCACCTGAGCCACAGCCACTTGTGAGACAAGGAGGTAAGTATGAGACAAGTAAAGATGAGAGAGAGGGAAACACTGAAGGAACTGAACACACAAGAAATAAACTCAAATAGAAACTGAAGTTAAATAAAGGCCAAAGAAACGAGCATTAGAATAGAAAACCACCCAAACAGGCATCTAAAACTCCATAAATTTAATAATAAAAAGCAGAACTTAAAGAAACATGACCAAAGGTATCAATAAATGCTGATTTACATAGTACCTGATAATTAGGACTCAGAGTTTTGACATACTAATCTGCATATTAAAAGAACCTGCCTATTATTGTGAAGGCCTGGACACGGAAATCCGGGCGTGTCTTGAGGCACAGTAACAACAGATCCTTTGGGCCAGACGGGTCGTGGAGTTTGTTCCACTGCATCCTGTGAATGCTCAGTTGGATTGGTATCTGGGGAGTTTGAGTCGAGATGAATGCCCTGAGAGGTTTTGGGGTTTAGTGCACTGTCCTCCTGGGAGAATGCCGCTGCTATGTATAGGTGTGCTTTGTGTGCAACAATGCCAAGATGGGTGGGTACGTATAAAATTAACCTCAGCATGAATGTCGGGGCCTAAGGTATCCCAACAGATGACCGGTGTTACTGAGAGCTGCTATCATTGTCAGTGGTTGTAATGTTGATCACTTGTTTGGGGGTTTTCCCCTCTGTGCAGGGTTTGGCTTTCACGCAACACTCCAGGAGTGAAATTCACTTTTAAACTTGATGAGCGTTCTCCCATCAGGACTTGAAGGCAAAAACAATGCAGCAGCTTTCTCTGTGAGCCCCGATGAAAGGATTTTCATCCATAATTAACGAGTAGAGCGGCTGGAAACTTCTGCAATACTGAATCAAAGTGTGAAATCAGACCGCAGCTCCTTGTAGTTTGCACTAACTCTCTGCCACTAGCGTTTCATCAGATACCGTATTTCTGAGTCTGCTCTGATGTTTATATTGGTTTTATGGCAGCATGATTCACCATTGGTGGAGTGTTTAGTGGGATTCATTGTGGCTGCGTTGCTGTGAGACTAGAATGGAATGAGGCTGTGGGACTGCGTATTGTCTTGGAACTGTCAGAGCAATTCGCACTACTCATTATGAGACACTGCCGCTAATCTATTTCAGGATCTTTGTCATGATGGAGAAGATAAAATCTCCCCTATTGGCCAGCGTGTTAACCACAAGGCTCATTTGTGTCCTAATAGAGTTTGTGTCTAACGTAAATCAAAACACACTTTGAAGCTTTGACATTAGCAAGAAATTATGGTCACCAGCTTAGTTTTAATGTCTTTAATGTAGTCAAAGGAGCTTGCAAAGATATTGATATTACATAACCTACAGTTTATGCTGTTTTTTTTTTTAAATACAAACAAATGACCGCAAAAGATTAATGGAAACAAACAACAAAAGCTCATTTGTGCAGTCATAGCTGTGACAGTTTGGGTTTTATTAGCACTGCATCTTTACTGAGTGAGAAAATAATTCACAGGAATTAGCAAACATAAAAATTAAAATTTAAAAATTAAAGGCTGTTTTAAGCTTTAGCATTAAATGAATGTCTTTTCCCACAGACCTTCATGGATCTGTGTTGATCAAGTTCATTTTAAACTAATAACCTTTACTTAATAGAGTAAAGCCCTTGATTTTATACATAATATTTGTGGGGGTTTTTTCCAGATTGTGCCAAACTGATTTCGACTTTTTGAGACTTTTAGAGACTTTTAGAGAGTGAAATATCCATATTGGTACATAAGCCAGAATTCTTCATGTAGTCGGCTACAGAGGTTTTAGGACAAGGCTAAATTGACCCGCAGACAAGCTGCTGCTTGTTTGTGGGTCGATCAGCCTTCAGTTTTATCTTCACTAACTGAAAAGCTGCTCTGCTGGTTTGAGGTCAGGTCACTAATTTGTCAGTTGAAGAATATCTCATTTCTTTGCCCCGTGAAACTCTTGGGTTGTTTTTGCAGTTTGCTTCAGGTCATTGTCCATTTGCACTGTGAAACTGCAGCCAATCGGTTTGCAGGGTTTGACTGAATTTGAGCAGCGAGTACAGCCCTGTACACCCCACAGTTCAAGATGTTGCTGCTATCAGCTATCGCATCATCAATAAACTCTAACAACCTATCTTCGCTGGCATCCATATACACTCCGCCATGTTTGACAGATGATGTGCTTCAGATCACGAGCTTTTCTCCACCCATCATTCTGCTACACGTTCATCTTAGCTTCATCTGTTCAAAGGATGCTTTTATTGGGTTTTTTCCAGCTCTTGTAGATGGTTTCTTTTAAAGTCTGACCTTCTTGTTCTTGAGTCTAACCAGTGGTTTGCACCTTGTTGTAAACGCTCACACCTACCTCCTTGAGCGTGTTTCTGACTTGGTTATATTGATTTGTAAAGTTAGTTTCCTTAACCATAAATATTTCTTGCATCGTGCACTTTTCTTCTGTTGTCTTTTGCTGTTGCTGAGATGCCCAGTTGTTTTGAATGAACCAGATTGCTGCTTGATTGTTTGGCTACTCCTTCAGGCTCCTTCATGTGCACTGACATCTTGTTGGACCTCATGTTTAAAATATAACAATCAAAAGCCATAAAATGCAAATGCAACACTTTGAAATAGCTTCAAATGGAACAAATCTTTCATTTGTCATGAAATAACAGGGGGACAGGCCTCACCTGGTCATTAAACTGCTTGACAGTCAACTGTTCAATTATTTTTCAGCGTTTGATATGACTGTGTATAAAAATAATTGTCATTCCTAAACAATGAATGTAAAATATTTGGTTCAGATTGAATTAAAACGGAATGTCTGCACTTTATTCAAATCTTGATTATTTAATTGAAAATTCCTGGTGGTGGACAGAAAAAACTTACTAAAACTGTATCTTTGTGCAACTCACTATGGAGCTAAATAAGTGATGATACCTTTTCTTAATTACCACATCCATTCATTACTTTGTGTTTTATAAGTCAACTTCATTAAATCAGTAAATATTGTACAGCATACAGTAAATACTGAGTAAGTTACTGGCAATAGCCCAGAATTAGCATCAGCATCAGTCAACCAATATGTTAGTCTGGTTCTAGATTCGGTAATACGGCTGTGATCAAACTGGTTGAGGTGGTACAGAATATTTATACCATGCAAACACTTATCACAGCACACTTTCTGCAAGAGAGGTAAAACACAATGACTCTTGACTTAAAGGAATGACACCGTCGACATGAGAGACTGAAAAAGAACGAACAAATGAACACACAAACTCGTGAATATTATGCTTTTACTAAGGAAAATACTTTATTTGTTTGAAAGCATAAAGACAGAAAGGCTGGTTTTACACAGAAGCAGCGAGGAAATTCAATTTTATTTGGAAAAAAGTTTTCTGGCGTAACAAAAGGGCAGCGTGCTCATCTCGAGTCTCTGATGATCTTTCTGTTCTGGCAGTGAGAAATGTGTAAAGAGCGTCATTGAAAGCTGACAAATCCATTTCTTGATATTGACAAAGCTTCAAATGCATATTTTGGCTTTACAGTCTGTAGATTTGGTCAAAAACTGTTGTTTTTAATCCTGAGCTGTAAATTACCACGGGTTCTGGGGTTAACTTTAATTTAAAAAGCTTCTGTTACTGATTGGTATCATACAGCTGACGGCAGCAAAGCTCAGACATTTAAAACCTATGTGTAACACACTTGAGGTGGACAGTTAAGACACTTTAAAGTCACTGTGATCTGGAATTAAGCTAAACAGAAAGTCAGGACAAAGCCTGCGGCTAAGACGTCTTACGTTCATAATTTATCAACAGCACAGAGCCCAAAATAGAGTCAGAATGAATAATGGATTGGTTCACAAACTACAGATCCCAGACACATTTAGACGTTCTCATTTATTAACAACTCATATTTACAAAAATATAAACTTTTTTTTCCCCATTTCTCGAAAGAAATATTTTTGGCAAATGCTGTAAAATAGCTGTAAAAGACTCCTGGAGCTGACAGCTAAAGTGTGCAAGGCAAAAGTGTTGCAGGATTTAAGATAAAAACAAAAAAACATGATACAGAAACTGAATCCGTGGTTTCAACTTAAATGTCCAATCACATGCTGTTGTTTTTTTCTATTCCAATCTGATTTTACACCAAGAGTCTGATGAGATCGATACCATTCATAGCCACTTTCAGATGAGCTAAACTTTTCGAAGTATGCTAAAACCTCACTAGACAATGCTCAGCGCCAGAATGAGGCCAGCAGTGTCTAAACAGTAAATAAGAAGCAGTTAGCTTAGCTCAAGCTCAATATTAATCATGCAGGTATGACAGTGGTATCAATCATCTCAGTTAGCTCTTTGCATTTTGAGGTCAAATGGGCAAACGTGACCTATAAAGGAACAAAAATAAAATAATTTTGCAGGAAACCACGTCTCAAATATCAGCTTCTGACTGGCACACGGTGACTGTCGTACAAAAAGAACCGAAGACCAGCTAACGGGGTCCCCACGTGCCAAATATGAACGAGAATAACCCACTTCAGGTTGGGTTTGAACATTTCAGTCAGTATTTCCTTGAGGAAATAGAAAGAATGTGAGTGTAGATTGAATATATTGTTTTAACCCAGTCAAAAATGTTACACGAGTGCAGGAACCCCAAGCTAGGCCCTCGAAAAGAAAAAAAAAGAATATATAAAAAGAGTACAATAAAAATAAAAAGACAAAACACAGTATGAACACAAACAAGTATAAAAATGGGCTGTACGCATTACTGGAATGAAATAAAAACATTTAATAGCAATAAAGAGCAATAAATTTTGAAAAAAAAAACATCAACAAAAGCGTCTATAAATATAAACGGTTCTCATCAGTGTCCTGTAAAAAGCCTCACATGTCATATTTTAATATAATTACCCCTCGAATAAATGCCACACTCTCTTTGAAATTCTCTAAGTGTGATTTTTAAACACAGTGTCTCGAGCCGGATCAATTAAAACAACTACAACTGGTAAGTTGACTTGTGAAAAACTATTCAGTGCAACTTTAGTTCAGAAATTAAGGCAACCAGTGCCCCTCTACTCTTTTTTTATTCCTACCATTACAGTGTATCTGATTAAGCAGAGATGGCATTAAAAAGAATGACCTTAAAATATCAGCAGTGGAAGCTTCTATATGAGGTTTGCTCCAGGACACTGAACCATGCTCCAGAGAGGGGTCAAAGGTCATCGTGGGGAGTAAAGGAGGAAGGATTGGGGTTTTTTTTGGTGTGAATTTAAATCTCAGGAAGTCTCGTTGACTGTTCTCTCCAGCTCTATCACTTTACTTCTGCTCTCGTTCGTCCTCTGCTCCAGAGACCTGAGAGACACAGAACAACTGGATGAGATTCAGTTCACTACAATAAAGTCTTCTCTGTGTCAGGCTCAAAGGAAGCCAACATATAAGACGCCAAAACTCTGCTGCACCTCAGCAAACGCTTAACCATCCAAACATACAAAGATGGTCTATAACTAAGGCGGATGGGAGCCCCCGCAACAACAAACAAAAAATGTCAATTTTAACTTATATAGCACATTTCATTCTACCTAAACTCAATGCGCTTAACAGAAAATACAAACACAAAAACCTGTGTAGGTTTTCAGTGGCTTAAAGCAGTGAAAGCAGCACAATAATACATGAAAACACACACACACGGGTATTGAGTGTAGGTCTTTGTGAGCAGAAAGGCTCCGAGTCTGTTTTTGAATGTCAGCACAGATGATTGATCTCAGGTCAGCAGGCAGCTTGTTCCAAAGAACAGGACCACAGTCACTGAAGGCCCCCTCAGCACACTTGGGTCTGATTCTACGAACACTGAAAAGATCTGCACCTGATGACCTGAGGTGTCTGACTGGGTTATAAACAGCGCGGAGACGAAGGCCACACAACACAACCGCGCCGCTGGATTCAGACTTCTCCACTAAACTAAGATTAGTAAACAAAACTACAATAACCAAAACCCAACCTAAATATATTTAATGAACCAAAAGTGGGTTAGCAGCTGAGGACTAATGACCTGGCTTTATGTCAGACTGTTGAATAATGGTGGGCGGATCGATGTTTGGCTGTGCTAACCTGCCTGGATATAGAGGCTGATGTTAATTTTAACTTATATAGCACTTTCATTCTACCTAAACTCAATGTGCTTAGGGCAGGGATAGCTCAGTAGGTAGAGTGGTTGCCCCATGATCGGAAGGTCGGGCTTCGACTCCACTGATCGGCTACCCTGAGGTACCCCTGAGCAAGGTACCGTCCCTACACACTGCTCCTCGGGCGCTATGGCTGCCCACTGCTTCACTGGGTGAATGGGTTAAATGCAGAGGAGTAAGATTTGTGATTAAAACAAGACTCCCAGTGTGCTCAGAGGAGGTAGTGTTAGTTATTACAGGTCATGGTTATCTGCGTTTTCACGAGCATCATAATTAAAATTGTATCTATGGTAAATCTGTGAGAAAAGTGAGGTTTTAATCTTATCGAGAAAGTTAAAGTGGGTGAACTCTTTCTTTTGATCGAGTTCAGGTATTCTGTTTACTCCCAGTACCATCATCATCATCATCATCATCATCATCATCATCCGAGTACTCCTCATCGTGCTGTGTGTTTACCTGTGCAGGTGAAGGAGCAGGTTTTTTGACGTCTGTGTGTCGTTGCTTTTATTCCTGAAAGGTGGGTGTGTTTCCATCCTGGTGGGCTCAACCCCGAGTTTCTGCTGCTCTGAGCGGCGCCACGCTGCCATCACGACGGCTGGCGTGTCCTCCCATTGGTCGGGATATTCACCACCCAGGCCGAGGAGGTGCGGCTGTTCGTCTTCGAAAGTCGATAACAGACTCCTCGACTTAACTAAAAGTTGGGGATAAGTGCTTATTAGTGCCTAATTTTTGTGAGGAGAAAGTATGACTGTGTGGTGTCAGGAAAATCATTTTTAGTTCCACACTCACTCACACACCAGCCCACACACACTTTATAACTGTGTAGCACCACATGTTATTGTCTGCCTGGTGAAAAGACTGTGCAGCCTGTGGGTTTGTGTGTGTGAGTGTGTGTGCATGTGGGCAGGATGGGAGAGGAAACTGAAATTGATTGTTAAGAAAATTATATCTGGTTTCTCTTACAAAAGAAAAAGTGCGTGCATGTGGGAGGAAGCAGAGAGGATGCAGTGAAAGGTCAACGCCACTAATCAGTCTCTGTAGCTGTAGGAGGCATCTGATTAGCAGCAATGTTATAATGGACCACCAAAGTTTAATAGCTGGGAACTAATGATTCATTACAATGGAAACAGCAGGGCAGGTCACTTAAGCTGAAATGACCAGGAAAGGTGACTCGAACTGTGGGTGTGTGTCCACACTCGTCTCAGCTCCACACGCATGAATATACGGCTTCATACGGAAAATGCAAACATTTCTGTGTAATCAAAGTATCAGCGTAACCATGGTGATACTCTGCCTCTGAGAGCCGTTGGACAAATGTACAATTGTATGTTTTTGATGGAAGCAGGAAAAAGTCAGGAACACAAAATGCCATCAACTTTTCTAAAGTTCATCTGAGGTCATCTATCTGCCCTGCCAGCAAAAAGCTGTTTAGCAAACATCTTTGAAAAACATCTGGGGTATTTATTTGTGTTCATATTTTGCTGTTTTGTTCAGTTTTATTTTGTTTTCATGCAGAAAACCCGACTATGTCAAGTACAATATATTCATACTTTCCTCTCATATTTACATTAATATTTAACCGTCCCAACAATACTATATTTTTGCATTTACGTTAGGCATGTGATTAGGCTAAATCACGCTGTAACTACGCTGAGTAAGGTGTATTAAACATGTGTATAGAGTGCGGGTTGGTGAGTGTGACTACCTGTAGCTGTGTAGGACTCTTTGACATCCAGCTGTTTGGAAGCGAGGCCCGTTTCAGTGATGGTGGAGCGTGGCGTAAAGCTGCTGGGATAAAAACTCCCCGAAAACAGCGCGAAACACAACACAACCACCTACAGAGAGACAAACACAAAGAGAAGAAGAAGAAGAAGGGTGGAGAGAGGGGAGGGAGAGGCAAATAAATTATGAATCACACATAATGCTACGCTGCTAATGAACGATGGGAGCAGATGTTTCTAATTCAATATTTTAATCAATGTTTCATCAGCACAATCTCTGTTAATACACACACACACACACACACACACACACACACACACACACACACACACACGTACCATTAAGCATGATGATGTCTGGGTGCCAACCATCCTGCAGGACTTGGAAACTTTTCCTGCCACGGCTGCCTTGAGAGACTGCAGCTGCTGCAGGAGAGACCTGTGGAGAAACACACACACACACACACAGAGGTTACACACACACACCTGAGTGCATCGTGCATGCTTTTTTCACCATATAGACAATCTGCATTTAATGTATCGCGTAAAGACAGTGCAAACCATTACAGCTTAGCACAATAAAACACCTGCCTCACTTTACATTTCTTCCGACTCATTTTTGAACTCGGTGACCACAAAACACACCGACTCCTGGCTTAGAGTTGTTTGTGGGTCTGTGATCTGTGTGTCAACACTGAAGACTGCCTCGAACATTTTCTCAGTTTTGTCAAAGTGCTGGAAACGGCGTTCGCACCACGGGACACCAAAGTGTGAGCCCAGTTTCTAAAGCCTCTCTTTACAAAGTGGTAAGAGGGTTAGCTATACAAAAAAAACAAAAAAAACAACTACACAATGTGTCTAAGCTAGAACTCGTGACCAGAAACCAACAATAGAGCTAAAAACACACAACATAATACCTGACACGGCTAACCCAGTTAACCTCGATCCTTTAAATCTGTTGGTTTTCTATGATTATTTTTAAATTTCCTACCTTGATGTTTTTTGTCAGCTGTTTCTGTCTCTACACTCAGTGTAAGTGTAACTGAATGTAAGTGTGAAATGAAAGCAAACAGCTTAGAACGCACTGACATGACACGATCCATGAGATATTTTTAAAATAAAGCTTAAAATTTAATTTCTCAGGGGAGAAAGGATCAGCTTATCATTTCAGACACACAATGTCTATTCATTGAACAACCTTTCTCCATATTTTTTTTTAACTTTTGTTTCTTTATTAATTTTTTAACATGCAAAGACATTGTTAGTTGTTATGTGTGTGCTGATTTGTTCTGTTTTGTTTAGAAAAACAAAAAAACATTGTTGTAATCTGAACAGGTTTGCAGACTCTTCTGTACTGCCATCTCCAGGACTGAAAAATGAAGCCACTGTGGAAGCATCAGAAAGCTGCAGTTCCTCATCTGGCCACTTGAGGCCGACTTCCAAAGTGAGTCAGATCCCATAGACTTACATGTTAAAATGTCCATTTTACAGTAGTAATAAGCATGTTTTACAATTTGGGGTTCGATTGATAGTCTCCCTCCCCCACCCCCATCCCCATTCATTACCCCCACCATAAGTGCATGGTGGTGTTTTTATTTTATAAATATTATTTATCCAGATATTGGCTGCTGTGATTGACAGATAGGGGGAGCTGTAGTTGTGTACCGGGCCTCATATTTGCTAATCGGAGATGCTTAACTGTACCACTCTTCTTTGTTTGTGTTGTTTGAGCTTTTTTGAAAGAATTGCCTTAATGGCACTGAAAACAACAAGGTGGCAAGCTTCAAAATACAGAGTACAAACCCACTGGGTGACTTCATGGTGGCTTCCATCTTTTATATACAGTCTATAAAAGTTATGCAAACTCATTGAATTGTGCGCCCACACATTCTGCATGTTAATGTGAATGATATCGCAGTAAATTACATCAGCATCCTTATTGTAAAATCCAGAATTTGCACTTTAGTGAAGAATCTGCTGTTTATTTTTGCACAAGTCAAACATTTTTCTGAAATTTTTCTTTCTCGTTTGCTTCATTAAATAAGGAACTGAGCTTAACGACAACATAAGCTGGCTGTCCAGGTGTCCCAGAATAAAAAACACACACACACCACGCATGCAACTGGTTCATTAAGTTTTTGACACTGACAGCAAAGCCCACTTTAACCACTGAGTGCAAAACAAGCCCCAGAACAGCTGTGTTCCAGGCAGCTATACTTAACACAGTGCACTCAGTGGGTGCACGCACGGTTCATCCATGCATAACGAGAGCAAACAGCGCTGTCTATCTGATGCAGGGTGAGCATTTCACATTAAAATAGCCTCATGATTATGCATGGATGCAAAATTGCAGCTGAACACATCCACGGGGAGCTTTTGATTCAGCTCTATTTGCAAATAATAAAAGCGAGTCAGTGTTTCCCCACTCATTCTCCGTGCTTTTCTCAGCTGCACTGCGTGATATAAAAACAGATGCCTTTAGAGATTCACAAAGACAGAGGGAGAGGGAAAAAAAGCCAAATCCCCAAGGATGTGTTAAATCCAGCATGCGCCCAGGGAGGGACATTTTTAGGTGTGAACCCGTCCTCCCTCATGACTTTCCTGGTGTTTTGATTGTCACCATCCCAGAGTCTTTATGACACACTTGTCATCGCCTCTGTCGCTCACTCATCTGTGTCGCCACTGACAGAGGCTGAATCTGTAAAGAGCCCAAATAACTGGACTACCACCTCAGTTATCCTTTTGTTTTTGTGCTCGCGTTCTCTAATTCGGAAAAATTCCTCGTTGGAACTGCTGGAAGTGCTTCGTGAAGACAGTTTACTTACCTACCTTAGGCCAAAAGAGGAGGGAGAATTTGATGTTTGACCAATAGGGGCAATTTAAAAGCATCTTGCAGGAAATAATTAACTTCTATGTGGTAATTTTATATTTTTATGTAGTTTCAGAAGTTAAGGATCTAAAATGGGTCCGTTACTGTGCATTAAATCAATCCTATACGAGGTTAAGACTGTGAGTCCGTGTGTGCTGCTCTTACTTGTTTGTACACTCCAGAGTCTCCACTTTCCTGCGCAGCTCGCTGTTTTCGTTGGAGCAGGTCTCCACCCTGTGGTCAGACAGCAGTACTGCAGGGTCAGTGACTGAACGCCGTTCATTCATCAGCACCACTTTCTCCCTGTTCTGACTCTAGCGTGATTTATTTGTAGTTTAAGAACAGCTGCTTTCACTCTGCACACCTCGGTAATGCCGAGATTCACCCTGATGATGTTTGAATGTGGATACTTTAGATGACCTAGCATTTTTTCTAAAAGGGGACACTAAAGTTTATGCAGCATTAATAGCTGTTTGCTATTTGTAGTGATCCTGACATTGTTTTTCACATGAAAGAGGAAAAAAGAAGGACTTACTTCTTCTCCAGAGCATCCATGTACTCCTTCTTCTTCCTGCGACTCTCTTGAGCTGAAATCTGAGAGATGGTGAAGGAAACAGAATCAGAAAAAGTAGAAAAATCAGAAATTCGCCTGACATGACAAATATTTTCTTGTTTTTTGTTAACTATTTTGTTCTAACTTGCAGTAAACATATTCCTAGTCTTTTAGACTCTTTACGGATGATCACGGATGCTTGCTCAGATCATCCAAAATACGAACTGTGCTCTACATCGGCACCTTGTTCTTGATCTTCCTGCGGATCTTCTTAAGTGCCTTCTCCTCAGCTTTGGTGAGCGGGAGTTTGTTGGGAACAGGGTAACCTTCGGCCACCAGCGTGCGGCGCTCTTCCTCGGTCAGGATCAGCGGCCCAGAACCCTGCAGTTTCTACAGGAAACAACAAATAAACGTAAACATTGTTTACAACTTTGTAAAGAGGGAGGGTGTCTAAAAAATGCTTGTGAATTTTACACTATAACTTCTTTTTTGGCACGATAGTCTGCACATATACATTAGGTTGTAGAAGGGATGTGAAAGGAGTGGAAAAGGTGGAAAGTCCAGTAATATTCATGGATTGCAGAGCAAAAACAGCAGGAAAATTATGCAAAAAAACCCAGTTATTTTAATTACATCAGCTGGAAACACGTTACTCTGCTATTCTGCTCTCTTTGAGGTTTGATGGGCTTTTAAAATTTCCTTTAATCTTACATGAGGAGCGGTGAGCAGAGGCGAGTTGGAGAGGGAGGACGAAGCACCTCGTGGTGACACCTTCAGGCCAGCCTGGGATGGAGGGGGGCTGGTGGGGGATGTGGGGCAGGAGAGGCCAGGCAGGGCGTGAACGGGGCTTTGGCTGCCCTCTGAGTCACTGCTGTGGGAACTCGGGGGAGTGGGAGGCATCTGTAGAGACTCCAGACCTAAAACACAGCGGCTGGATTGTTAGCTATTCATTCAGTCTCAGAGAAAACAGAGAAAAATTATAAAAATTTAAATTTAGAAACCATTTTTGATGCTCAGGGGTTTTCAAACTCAGCTGTGAGGTATTTAAACAAATCACCAGCAGGGGTCCTCGTAGCACACCATTACAGAAGTGCAGCAAGTGGAAAGAGAGGAGAGGAAAGAACTGACCTTTTGGTGAGAGATTGAGGAACTGGTCCACTTCATGAGGCTCCAGTTTAATTTTAGGGCTGATTTTCTCCTCCTTTATCTTCAAACAGAGGAAAAGACAAACAGGAGGTGTTAAAATGTTACAAACATTAAAAAGAAGAAGAAAAGAGCACAAATATCTGATTTAACCATCGTTTCTCACCTTGATGACTTTGCTCTGGTTCACTGTGACCTGAACCGAGGTGGCAGCAGGGGCCAGGGCCGAACCCTCGGACGTTTGGGACCCCTCACTGGTGGCCAGAGAGAGGGAGAGCGTGGGGAGCAGGGAGGGAGTCTCACACAGGAGGCTCTCAATGGCTTCCTCCTGCTCCATAGGCCACTCGGCTGAATCGCCATCGGACTCAGCTGCAGAGGAGGCAAAGCGTGCTCCTGTTAGTGCTCTTTACCAATGAGATTAGATTAGATTAAGGTTTATCTACCACTGCACACAATAATACCAACACTTACCAACAACAGTAGCAGAGCAGCTCCATAAATATTACGGTAACGGGTAACAAATACTGGTTTATAGAGCATTAATGCTTCATTAGCAATCTTAACTTTTGAGTTTTAACTTTTGTTTAAAGTCCTTTCACAATAAAAGCTATAAAAGCCTTGATAAAGCAGATTTAGTGGTAAGATGCTGTTTGACTGTTTTCTGTCTTTTATTCTTTCTTCTTCTGATTCTAGTCTGATTCTCAGTGTGATGACGTGAGAATCAAAGCAGGGATTTTACATCACGAGCCACATATTTTGAATTTAAGTGGGCCAGACCAGCGAGACTCCACTTTCTCCCAGTGAAGTTCATTTTAACTACACTTTTAATCCCAGCGATAGGATTTGTATCAAAAAATAAAAAGTCTTTAAAACCAACAACTGTGATTAATAATCACTGTGAGCTTGAGGACAAGCACCCCGGTGCTTTTGATTGGTTGTCCTTTAAAGTCACAATCTTTGTGTTGGCATCTCACCTGCTTCGCTGCCGTGCTCTCCGGTCAGGTGTGACAGGGGTGACTGGGGTCGGCTGTCACCGCACAGCGAGTAGCTGTGCTCAGCGGTGATGTGGGGCGGAAGAGGGGAAGACGGGGACAGGTCGGCGTCGTCGTCTTCCTCCATGGACTCCACCGAGTCTCTCCCCCCGGAGAGGAAGGGGTCGCTGAGCAGCTGACCCAGCAAAGCATCCTGGGAGAGGTCGTCCAGCAGCTCGGAGAAGTGCTGCAGGGAGGAGAAATAAAGCACTATGAATTTTCAGAGGATGTTTAATTTGAACTCCTGTCACAGACATGCAGGAGGAATCAGACAGATAATTACATAAAGCCACATCGTCGGGAGCCTACGACCGTCAGTCTGTAATTACAGACTATTAAACTCTTTATTGGCACCTTGCCTTGAGGTTTCCCTCAGCTCTCCCTCAGAGAAGACTAAAGCAGCCAATCAAATACTCAAACCTCTCCCCCACTAATCACAGCTTCTCTTTCAGTGTGTGTTTGATTCTCAGTGTGGTGACACATTTACCAAACACATACAGAAGTTTGCAGACAAGCCCTCTTCCTCCCAGCCTTTGATCCCCCATCATCACATTCCTTATCTCTTAGGCAGGTGAGCATGTGTAGATCTCCCCCCTGTGATTGGCTGTTATGACTTTAATAAACAAAAGGCAGCCAAAGCAAAGTATGCTGGAGATTAGGCCTTCCTCTGCTCCTCTCAGCATGCAGAAAACATGCAGACTAGACCTCCAAGTTCAACAGTTTTGGTCCCCAAGACAAAGGAAAACAGAACATTGATGTCTTATCCTATCAGATAAACCCAAACATACTCAGTTTAAAGCAATAAACAGTAGATAAAACCATGAAGTCCTCACTTTGCAGTCGCTATTATACAACAAATGTTGTATAATGTTTCTAGAAAAACCACCAACCAGTTTATATCCGGTCTGTCCAGAAACACTACATGTACATGTATGAAGGGATAATTGAAGCAATTTAACAGAAATGGAAGTGTACACGGGTTCAAATATGGACGTCGATGCCAAGAAGCCACAAACTTTAAAAGGTGGATATCACCGATTCAAAAGTGAAATAGAATCACAATGTTCTGTTCTGAAGTTATTATACCATGTAGTTAAAGTGTTTTTGCAGAACATTTGCAGAACGTTATAATGTCGTTCATTTCTGAGTCGGTGCCAGGATTCAGAAAACATCATTCGTCCTGCTACAGCAGTCGCCGGCATGGAGGCAGTTATCGTTTCAGCCAAACTAAATTGTGAAATAAGATAAAACTGCATTACTTTCATTCAATATAAAATAAAGTAACTGGTAATAAAGTTACTGTAAGTCTGTTTGAATATAGTCTACCCTTGGTGCCTCTGTTTTGTTCCGCACTGAGCTCGGCTGGAAAAGCTCCCTCCTCCCCTCAGTTCTGCAGCACACTTACAGTGATATTCATCCACGCTCTACCCTTACTCACTCACTCACTCATAAATAAAAGCTATTTAAAGCAGTTTAATCTGGAAATAATCTTGTGTTTTTTAAGGTCTCCCATCCCCTGTCACAGTTATCGAGCCGGGCTATGAAAGCAGGCAGGCCTGATTTATATGTTAGCAAAACACTTATTCAATGCATAAAAATTGCTAAGAGGAAATTAAGATTACAAAGATTATGAAAAAATATAGGCCATTACTTTTATCATGTGTGCAGTTTTTCGTCCTTTTTAGATTGATTTATTAACTCGTCATATTCAGTTTGGGGGAAAAACTGGCAAAAAACATAAGTACCCGAGTAGGTGGGTAACTCTTTTCCTCTTGTGTTGCCTCCCGTGGGTAACGCTTGTTTCTCTTTTCTTTTCTGGAATTGGCACTAGGAGTACACAGGCATGTACAAACATGTGATTTATTTTGACAAACACGTCTTTTTCTTACTTTTAAATCCTAAATCCCCTGCAGTTTTGTCACTGATGAACTTCTGTACATGTTTATCTCCTTGTGGTGTTACTGTCTGCTACGCTTTCTATTTGAGATGTTTTATCGCTCTTATATATCATTGTATCATTCTTTTAAGAAACAGAAATGATGTACAGTTACCCTCAGGGATCGCATACATTTCAAACTCAAAGCTACATTTTTCCAGCCCTGTCCTCGCTTGAACTCGCTGCTTCAAAAACATTTGTGATGCAACTTCAAGTTCTGCTGGGACACAAAATAAGAAGCAGGTTTCCAATTGCAGTTTCAGCTACATGGGACTTGGCCAGTGTGAGAGAAGAAAACCATTTAAATTAGAGACACGTGAAGAGCAAGACGAGGAAAACAACCTATTACGACACCGATGGTTTGGACAAACTGTTATAAAACAACAAAACAGACAACAAAAAAAGATGTATACATGAATGAGAAGAGGGATAAAGAGAGAGTGAAATCAAGATGCAGGAAACGAGGAAAGAGGAGGAAGGTGGACGACCAAATGCCAAGCATGCGGCTTCGATTACAGTCTGAGAAAGAGAGAGCTTAACTTCTAGCATTTTCTCCCACATGCACAAACACAGAGGCTTGAGGACGGCCCTTATAGGGCAGCATACAGAGGTCATTTCACTGTGTGTGTGCGTGTGTGTGCGTGTGTGTGTGCGTGTGTGTGCGTGTGTGTGTGCAATGCAAACAGCGACAGCACACCGTGAATCTATTCAAGAGGGAAGACAAATATTTACACATTTATACACCCGTGGGTTCTATTTTAACCTCCAGAACAGCGCATATAAGTGGAAACAACCCATTATATCAACATATATTACTGTGTGTGTGTGTGTGTGTGTGTGTGTGTGTGTGTGTGTGTGTGTGTGTGTGTGAGAGAGAGAGAGAGAGAGAGAGAGAGAGAGAGAGAGAACGTGAACAACTGTGCGCACTGTAGACAAACATTTACAGCTTTACCCTCATTCCAGCATCTCCTGGCAGCAGCAGCATTACCAAGAGGCATCTTATTACTTTAAACCATTTTAAACAAGTAAACACATAAAACACTGACAGATCTGGGTGTTAATTACAGTAATAATAGTCATTTTAAATATAAATAATAATGATAACGCTACAGTTCAAAGACTATCCTCATTTCTATTTACAGCGATTTATATTTGGCGGTATGACTTTGTTCTGGGACCTCCCTGTGCTTGTATACCACGAGCAAGCAGCGAGAGTCAGAGTGTAAAAGCAGGCATCGCTGACAACATACATGACTTTGATAGAGTCAGAAAAACATGAAAAGAAAGATCTGGGGTTGAAGGTGGGTTGAAAAGTGGCTTGCAGATGCACAGCAACTGTAGTGAGGCTATATCTGCTGAACCAAGATTCCTAAAACATAGAAATTAAACTGTATTTTTGTACTTTTACACAAATTTTAGATTTGTATAGATTTTAGGATTATCATACTAAGAATTTTGACGATACGAGGTTCATTACCTTAAACATAATCACATCTAACATAGTAGCTTAAGCCATGTGACTGCGTTTATTTTAGCATAATGTCAGCATATTGCTTCCTACAAAAAAGTGTGTGTGTTTGTGTGAGACAGGGGGGTGACAAAGCATTAAAATCACATTAAGGACCGAAAAAAACAAAACCTAAAAAAACAGTGGGTGTGTTTTTTTAGCTTTCAGGGAGGAGGAGTAATTACATACGGAGCAAATCCATGTTTACAAGAGAAGGTCTGGTTTATGGGACATCTGATACCACCCCAATATCACAATGACACTGAAACAAACTAAATAAAATAAATAAATAAATAATCAGCTTTTATTGCCTTAAGTTTAGTTTAAAAAATATCAATAAAAAAACATAGAGGCTCAGAAACAAATATATCCTCTTTCTGGAGAACAGGAGATGGGAGAGGTCCAACTCCGCCTGCTTGAAAACAGAACCACACCAAAGGCACACAGTGAGGCTTTATGAGCTCCCTGTCATTTCTGCTGTGGGAGTTTGTGGTCATGGTTGTGTGTGAGACTGGGCTGCAGCATAGGTCACTGGCCGGGTGTAGCTCATCACGCACAACAGAAACCTCTTTGTCCCCTGCATCCCAACAGAGAGGTGTAATTTAGGGCTGGCTGTAACCCGACGCTCTCCAGCTGGGAAACAACCACGAGAGCTGAAGCCAAAATGGGAAAATTGGGAGATTACACTAGAACTAGAGCAAGAATCAGCAGGTTACTGACTCATCTGAGGGAGCAGGGGTGATAATAAAGAGGCTGCCCTCATATTTTTTATAATAATGTTTCTAATGTAACACGCAGAAACAAGCAGAGGACTCAGCTGACGGCGCAGATCGCAATCTTTTAATTGAAGTCGCGATGAAATCTGTCAGTGGAGGCGGAAATGAAGACAGATAATGTCTCGAGCTGTGATGAGACATCAGTGCCGTCCGCAGAAATTCCCTGTCATCCAAAGAGAGAGACAACACAGCCAGCAGCCGCACAATATTTTTCATATATCAGGATCACATCAAAGGAAACGGGGTGAAGACAAAGCACCAAACTGGGACACACGAGCTAGATAAACACTTTGGAGTTTGAGCTGTTTCAAATTGACTGTGACTGTGTTAGATTAATGCCAACAGGCTAAAGACTTTCTTCACTTTACACCAGAAGTGGCACGCAGACAGCACTGTGGAGACAGACCATAACACTGATATCTTTACAGCTGTTTACTTCACATATGGCTAGTGACCAGTCAGCGAACCCTCTGGCAACCACCTGTTGCTAAGGGAAAATGTGTACTCCTCTACCGGTTGGCAACATGTTGGTAGAATTTGCTGATATTGCTTTGCTAGTAGTTTGCTTGGAGGATGGCAACTTGTCTGAAAACAGTCACCAACTGCTTGCAGAATGAAACTGAGAAAAGTTCACCTTCAAAATAAAAGTTGTGCCTTACCGCTGCAACCAGAATCTTTCAAAGGGCGCAACTTTTACTTTGAAGGCAGAGATTCTGCATCTTGAGTTGCACTTTTTCAAGATTTGGCAAATAGCTGGCGAGTGTTTACAGAAATCGGCGTCTTCAGTGCAAACTACAGGAGATTGTAGCTTGTTGGTGACTAAAACAATCACAAGGAAGTTTTTGACCCAGCTCTATCTTTGTCAGCAACCATTTCCCAACCATCAGGGAAAAGCACATTTTTCCCTGATGTACTAAATATGTACTAAATAGGCATTCACTCATATGAAATTTGGCTCAGTTATGTGCTTTTGGTTTGAGTTACTACTTTACACCTCAGTAGCAACTGCTAGCATCAGTAGCAACTGCTAGCATGAGAGCTAACATAGCACAAAGAAAGCTAAACAGCAAAGCAGTTTGGCTTTTTAGAAACGTAAGAAAGTTTAAATCAAGCATAAAACGATAATCCCAGCATCTTCATCACAATGAGGAATATATCTTATTAATTTAATACTGAGTACCAGTAATGGCTGATACATGACTCCAAGACCAACTGAAAATGAGCCACAGCAACCCTACATCTAAATGTTAGAAAATAAAATAAAACCAGTGGGATTTAAGAAATATCCAGTCCACTGCACACTAGCCAGTTGCCAGGCAGAACAGCGAGCGGTAAGCCTCGACATCTGTGTTGATCACCGGTTAGCAGCTAATTTAACAGAGGGAGGAGAGGAATGTGCTTCCCTGTCTGTAATTCTTCTGTAAAGTACGATGTGCATCTGTTTTAACCCTTAATGAGCAGATCCTAAAGCTCGAGGAAAGTTTGATGATGTCCCCTCCTCCCCTTAAAGCCCAAACCAGATGCCTACAAACTATAAATCACACTAAAACCACACAGGCCCCACCGTCCCCCTCCTCTAGTGTGTGTCCAGCTGACTGACTGAGTGTGTTTGTGTGTGTACCTTGCCCTGGACTCAGCTGTGTGTACTTTTGCTGATGACAGCCTAATAAAGTAAACGTGTCTGTGTATCAGCACCAACTGAATGACTCAATAGTTTGATGTGGATCCCGATTATCTGTCCCGGTCGCTTTACTGTCACTAATAACCAACACGTGTCCAATTATCAACCGATAACCAGTGCGAAAGGTTGAATGAAGACCTGAACTTTCATCTGCAGGAATCTTCTATCTGACTAACGCATCATTTTGTTATCATGTCCTGCTAT
This sequence comes from Copadichromis virginalis, assembly GCF_057382275.1. Taxonomy (NCBI): domain Eukaryota; kingdom Metazoa; phylum Chordata; class Actinopteri; order Cichliformes; family Cichlidae; genus Copadichromis; species Copadichromis virginalis. Next base: position 23,269,440 of record NC_140634.1, read on the forward strand.
GTCGTCATTAAGAGATAGAGAAGCGAAGCTTTCTCCTCTAACTTCACTTTCCCCACTTGCTCTCAAATTCTCTTAAAATCCGGTTCCCCCACCCTCTAGTTTGATTCTCCTAATGTGGGCCCTCTGGTGAAATTCCCAAAACACTTTGAATATTTGGATATTTGGTCCTCAGCCGCTGTGGTAACAGCACTTTAGCAATGAGTGAAACTCCCCCCTGGAATGATAACAATGTGTACAAGCAGTTTTAACACTTAGCTAAAGTGTGCACACGTGCACAGCATTTATCAGCCAAAGAGCAGAGATTGCTCTCCACTAAGTACAACCTTTAAACACTCATCGATGACCTCAGAAGCAGTCTGTCACACATGACACTGATAATGATGTGAATAATATTTGTGCACGCCTGCCATTTTTAATCTAAAAAAATCCAACTGCCCCCTACAAATCTTTTATTTTTTACATCATTTTATTAAAGAAAACTTTTTGGCTTAAAAGGCTTATTATGTTTTAAAGTTTACACTCGTAATCTGCCTTTCATGTACACGTTTGACCAAAGACAAATGTAGAATGTGTTCAAGCCTTTGATGAGTATGAACTATGTGCTTTATTGTGTTTCATTTCTCTTACGATGTCCAGTGAGTAAAGGATGGTAACCACTGGTAACCCTCGTTCATCACCCAAAAAAACTAAGCTTATAAACTTTTCTACAACCCCAGTTCCAAAAAAGGTGGGAAACTTCCTAAAACTTAAATAAAAATAGAAAGAAATCATCTTCTGCCCTAATAAACCCAAATATTATTCACTGTTAAACACAGAAAACATATTAAACTGGGACAAATTTATAATTTCAAGAGACATGTCTCAAAAAAAGCTGAGACTTGGGAACAAAAGGCCAGAAATGCAAAAAGTACTATAAAGAGCAGACATGCACCAATCTGCAAAAACTGTGTCTACAAACTGTGGAACAATTTCAAAATAATGCTCCTCAATTATTTCATTATCTACATTACACAATATCATCAAAAGATTCAGAGGATCTGGAGAGCTGGAGGTTTCTTCCTGTTAACAGGGAGTTTTTTCTTTATGCTTGCTATGGAAACTGAAACGCACATAAGATCACCTGGAAGTATTGCATAAAGTCAAAACAACAGCATTATTATCAAGGTACCTTACATTCTCCTGCTGGAGAGATTACGGTAAATACGGTAGTTGTGGCTAGACTACTGAGTCCTATTAGTTTATCATGAATCTTTCAGAGCCAATCAGCTCAAATTTGTTTGGTTAAGGCCGTTTAATCTGCAGTGAAATAAACTATAAACAACTGAAAATGTGAATCACAGCAGTCACACCTGACAAGCCTGGAAAGATCTCATTTAAAAAAGGGAATGAGACAGGGAATGATTCTCTGCAGTTACATTTTAGTGAGTCACCAAACACAACTAGATGCCTGAAGACTGAGACAAATCCCTGCATGCTATTATCAAACCAAAAACAAACTGCACTGGATCAGGCCAACACAAATGTCTTTCAGAACAGATAAATTAGTTTAATTAGATAAACGTGATGGCTAGCAGGATCATAAATCAGTCTGGAACCACGTTAAACCTGTCTCTGCAGCACTGGGCTTGATCTGTCCGCGCTGTGGCATTGATACTGTCTGTGTTAGCACAACAAGACAAATCACAGACCTTGGAGAGGTTCGGCTATCTGGATCTTATCTGAGGGGGGAGGTGGCAGTAGCAGGTGAGCCCAGCACTGAGCCCACATGTCCAGACAGCCGTAAGAACTCACAGGATGCAGCTTCCATCACTTTTAACAAACTGTTTGACATAAAACAAGCGATAAAGTTCACAGAGATCCAGCTGTTTAAGCTTCATCCGCAGGCACACAAACACACAGCCGTCTCACCACAGCCACGAGGGAATTTGAAGAGATGTGAAGCTCAGCCAGGAACGACCTTGTTTGACAAAAACCTCTTCATTCCAAGAGAAACACGATCCGGTTCTCACACCGATAAGGACATAGAGACACTCCCTGACCCAGATTCCTGACTTCGATCCCAGCTTGATTCGCTAACCACCCCCCCTTTTGGTAATCAAAGGTGCAGCGAGTGCACCAGGGGATAAGAGAGGATAATAACAGAGGAAGGCAGAAAACCAGCAGCTGTCAAGGATGCCTGGATGATTAGAAGCACAAATAATGACTATTTTCATTCAAATTCAAACTTTTTCAGCTTTTCTAAACAGTCATGGGTACTTAAAACTGAAAGAAATGTTACAGGATGCCAAAACCTCTAAAATATTAAATTTATTATCATTTAAAACAAAGAACTAGATGTTATCATTTTTAAAACTTTATCAATTTAATCCTCCCTCAAACACAAAACCTTTTGGCTCATTATTTGGGGTTTTTTGGCCTCTAACCTCACAGTTTCCATCCTTACTGCTCTAATCAGCTTATTTCCATTCACAGGAGGCTGTTATCAATTACAAAGCTTTTAAAATCTGACGAACTGCCCAGCACTGAGCAGCACAGCTTTTTTTATAGTTCTTCTGACTGCTGAAAGAAGCACTTTTTGTATGTCTGCACTGCAGGAACTGCCACTTAAAGCTTTTGGGCCTTTTTTACTTCCAGCCTTGGGTTAGGTACACGCTGAGCCTCTGAAGCAGGACTGTCCCAAACATGATGGTAATTTATAGGATAGCACAAGTTTTTAAAAGCCTCTGTACCGGATTTTTTAAGCATGTAAACAAAAGCTTTTAACCATTCTCCCCACAAAAACAACATCTGACGACCTCAACTCTACCCTTAATGACAAGTTTTGACAGCTCAGTATGAATCAATAACGACATGGTTTGTCGACCATTAGAATAGTTTCCGGGTTTTTACGAGGGTAGGAGGGGGCAGAGATCCCCCTGGCTAACTGATCCAAACCCACTCACTCTGTCTTGGAAGCAGGCTGGAAATATGAGCTTCAGGGATTACTCCTCGTAGGCTTTCAAGAGGTAAAGAGTTAACATTGGCCTTGCAGAATGTGAAACAAAGCACTAAGAGGTGGACTGACAGTGAAATCCCTTATTGAGAGTATATGAAACAGATTAAAAAACAACCAGTAGGCAGTGAGGACAGAAAAAAAATATCAGCCAATCACATGAGAGCAACTCAGTGACTTTGAATGTTTTGGAATTGTTGTCAGGCAGGCTGGTCTGGAGGGTCTAGTGGGGTTTTCCCACATGAACATCGCTAGGGATTCCTGAAAATGGTCGAAAAAGTAGAAAATATCCCGTGAGCGGTTCTCTGTGAATAATGCCAGAGGTCAGAGGAGAATGACCAGATTGGTCCTTCCCTTTATGACAGTGCATCGATCTTCCAGTGGCTGCTTCCAGCAAGATAACACAACACGAACCACAGACCATCTCAAACTGGCTTCTTGAACACTAAGTTCTCTGAACTCAAATGGCCTCCACAGTCACCAGATCTCAGAGCACTTTTGGGATGTGGCGGAACGGGAGATTCACATCATGGATGTGCAGCGACTGTGTGATGCTCTCATGTCAACATGGACCAAAATCTCTGAGGATTGTCTCCAGCACATTGTTGAATCCCTGCCACAAATCATTAAAGCAGCTCTGAAGGTAAAAGGGGTCTGACTTGGTACTACCAAGGTGTAGTAAGGGGTAAATGCTCATGCAATTCTTCTGATCAAATAATTGTTTCAACCTAAAAATAACTAACAGCTTCTGAAAAGAGAGGATTTACTCTACTTTTTATTCTATTTTCGTGTGTGATGAGCACTTTTAACATTTTACAGGCTACATAACCAAACAATTGGTTTACGATATAGTTGACTGAGTAATTTCTGGTAAAAAGATTTATTAAATGCAGCTTTTGAGCAATCCTAAAGCAGATTTTATGCTCTACACTTGCTCAGAGGTCACAAAGACTAATCAGATGCTGTGGGTGAATCTGAAGGAAGACTCTGTGCCCTAAATTAGAGAAACTGTTCCAGCACACAAAACATTCTGCATTAGCATCAGCAGTGATATTATCACATATCAGACTTTGTTCTTTTTACACATAATGGTAGGGCGGAGAGACGGTTAACGGATGTAAACAGCAGGATGTGAGAGAGAATAACAGCAGGCATTAAGTCCAGCAACGCTGTTTACCCTCCACCCACGTATGAACAAACACAAAGACAAAAAACATCTGAACTTTGCAAAAGTTGCAGCGGATCCATTTCAAAATAAAGGTTTCCAGAGGTTAACATCCATTTCCTGTCTAACACAGCGGCCTCAGACCTCATTAATGTTTCAAGCTGAATTATTAAAAAAAAAAAAGCCTTAATGTCAGCAGTTAAATGGAGCCGCGACAGGAAATGTGTTCAAAATGGGAATCTCTGAGGTCCCGGAATGGAAAACATCCCGAGTCAAAGTTCAGAGCTGTGAGTCAGCTGCTCTCTGAAGCATGCAGTGATGGTACTGGAAATGCGTGTGTGCAGCACGGAGGCGGCACAAACAGACCCACAAGAAGACAAATGGAAAAACCGTTTCAGGGTCCCCTGACGAGTAAAACCCAACCCATCCCCTCCCCCCGCCAACCCCTCTGCCTGTCTCTAACAGCTTCCCAAAAAGTTCCAACTTCAACTCCCACAAACACAGACTGACACACACTTTCCACTCTTTCCCTGTCATACTGACCTATCATCTGTGCAACCCCCACTCTTCCCCCACCGACCCTCCAGATGTTACACAATGACCTCACCGGAGAGCAGGCAATGATATCAGCCTGTATTTATTTAGCCTGTTTTTACAGTGGAACCTATGAGAAGAACAAATGTCATAAACAGACCAACAGTGAACCGATTCTGCCTGATAATCTGCATCTTATTCTTCTGTGTCATGAAGCTCTGCTGTTGGCCAAAACCCTGTCTTTGCTGAAGCAAACACTAGGTATTAATCCACCGCTGAAAATAGTCCCCGACAAATGCTTTATATCTTCCACGCAGACTATTTTTTGCTAAAAGCTTCTTATTAATAATAAAAAATATATTGCTTTTCAAGAAAACAGCGACAAACTGCAGTAAAAATACAAGACTTTTTGTTTTTGTGAAAACAGTTAATACTGTAAGGTCTGATGCTTTCGAGGAAAAACCTATCTGGTTGTTCAGTCTGACGTCACTAGCCGTGTCTGGGTCTAAACTCCGCTGCAGGTCCATATATCAAACGATCACTATGGCATTACTGAGAGTTGAAAAACTGTCTAAAGTCTTTCATCTTTAATAAAATGATCAGCGTTCTGCTCTACCAGGTGTAACAATTGCGTTTAACATCCAGGCATCCATGAAAACGGAATTTATGACATTTAAAGGAGTTAGAAGTTAGCAGGAAGTTAGCTCGCTAGCTTCTATCTAAATACAATATAGCATGTCCTGACTGCGGGGTTTTGGAAACAAATTAAAACGTACAGCTCTGCTATCACTTCCAGCATAAATGAAGACAGAAAACTAAACAGCAGTGACGTTTGTAGGTTTACTGAAGTTTGGCTAGCTGGTATATAATGATGTGCTACGTGACCGCTAGCGACACAGCTATGTTAGCATAATATAAACAAGCTAACTTTTTTTTCCACTCGATAAAAGTTAACATGAGTGTTCTCGGTGGTCAGGAACAAATGTAATCGCATGGCAGGATGCTGTAAAAGGACCAAACTTCAGCCAGGAGAACAACTGAGATAATCCATCCACAATACGAGGTTAGTCATTCATATACTGCTGCATGGGCTGGGCTGTAGTTACATCCTAAGGTTTTAAAAACTGAGCTTAAATAAATGATTAGCGGTAATAAAAGCCGAGGGAGGTCAACAGTGACCACTGACTGTTTTAGGAGCTTTTTGAGATCAAATAGAAGAAAATACATAACATTAAACATGTTAACAACACAAAAGCCATATTAAACACAGGCTACTTTAGACCCGGAAGTAGGATTCGTCGCGTCATCACTGAACAACCGGATTAGCAGCAAGCTGTACTTTAAATTTTTAAACCATAATACAGCTGTGGAATACACCAGGCACAGACACACGCACACACAGGTAGGTACAGCCAACTTCCACATTTATTCAAGTGTTTGTTGTTTTGACAGCTGACTCAGTCACACAGTCTGACAGCTCACGAGCCCAGCTGATCTCTCTCCTGGCCGCTCCTCCTCATCTCACTATAAACACAGCGGAGGGAGACCATCATCAGTCCATAAACAACATCAGCTGTTCTTACCGGCCTCGCAGCGCCGCCCTGATGAGCCTTCCGCTCCACTCCTCCCCTGCAGCTGCGCCCGGGGCCACGCCTCCGCCACACACCCCCACCGCCCGTTCGAGGCCGGGGAGCCGTCCGGCCGAGCCAACTCCCCCCCCCCCCGCGAGCGAGAGAGGAAATCGGCCACTGCCATCTGCGCCCCCGGCCTATGGATCACCTTGAACTTAAAGGGCTGCAACGCCAGATACCACCGGGTGATCCGGGCGTTGGCATCCTTCATGCGGTGGAGCCACTGCAGCGGGGCGTGGTCCGAACAGAGGGTGAATGAGCGTCCCAGGAGGTAATAGCGCAGGGAGCCGACCGCCCACCGGATGGCCAGGCACTCCTTCTCCACGGTGCTGTACCGGCGCTCGCGCTCTGCTAGCTTCCGGCTGATGTATAGGACAGGGCGGTCGGCCCCCCTTACCTGCTGGGACAAAACGGCTCCCAGCCCTCTGTCCGAGGCGTCAGTCTGCAGAACAAAAGGGAGGGAAAAGTTAGGAGTGTGACGCAGCGGCTCCCCACAGAGAGCCTTTTTCACCTGCACAAACGCCGCCGGCACGGCCCCGTCCACTGGACCAGATCCGGGGCACCCTTTCGAGTGAGATCGGTCAGGGGGCTGGTTAGCTGCGCAAACCCCGGCACAAAGCGACGATAGTAACCCGCCAACCCCAAGAACCGTCTCACCTCCTTTTTCGTCCTGGGGCGTGGGCAGGATGCGATAGCCGCCGTCTTCTCCACCTGTGGACGCACCTGCCCGCCCCCCAGGTGGTACCCCAGATACTGCACCTCCCTCCGTCCAACCGCGCACTTCTTCGGATTGGCCGTGAGCCCCGCCCCCCTCAGGGACTCCAGGACCGCGGCCACCCGCAGCACATGCTCCGCCCAGGTGTCGCTGTGGATGATCACGTCATCCAGGTAGGCGGCAGCATACGCTGCGTGCGGACGCAGTACCCGGTCCATGAGACGCTGGAAAGTGGCCGGGGCCCCGAACAGGCCAAACGGAAGTGTCACGAACTGGTACAAACCGTACGGAGTGGAGAAGGCCGTTTTCTCCCTGGCCTCGGCAGACAAGGGAATCTGCCAATAGCCCTTGGTTAAGTCCAGTGTCGTGAAAAAGCGGGCCGTGCCTAACCGGTCCAGGAGCTCGTCGACCCGAGGCATGGGGTAGGCATCAAAGCGTGACACTTCGTTCACCCTGCGATAGTCGACACAGAACCGTATAGACCCATCCTTCTTCGCCACCAGAACGATGGGGCTACACCAGGCGCTGTGCGACTCTTCTATTACTCCCATCCTCAGCATTTCCGCCAATTCCCTCTGCACGATTTTTCGCTTGTGCTCCGGGAGCCTGTAGGGCCGTGAACGCACCGTCACGCCAGGGTGCGTCACGAAATGGTGCTCGATGAGGGACGTCCGGCCGGGCAGGGGGGAGAACACGTCCGCAAAACGCTGTTGCAACGCGACAACATCCGCTCTCTGGGCCTGTGTGAGATGGTCATCACAAGGGAGGGAGGCGGGAATGATAGAATTTGGCACCTCAGGCCCCAACTCATCTCTCTCCTTCACCAAGCTCACCAGAGAAGCGGTTTCAACCTCTCGCCACAGTTTGAGGAGATTGAGGTGATAAATCTGCGTGGCTCCTCCCCTGTCCGACCGAGCGACCTCATAGTCCACGTCCCCGACTCGCCGTGTGACCACAAAGGGTCCTTGCCACTTGGCGAGCAACTTCGAGCTGGAAGTAGGGAGTAACACAAGCACTTTATCTCCCGGTGAAAATTGCCTGAGCCTAGCCCCTCTGTCATACAGGCGTTGCTGACGCTGCTGAGCCTGGAGCAAATTCTCCCGTGACAACCTCCCCAAAGTGTGGAGTTTTGCTCTCAGGTCCAACACGTACTGAATCTCATTTTTGGCGGGGCTCGGACCGTCCTCCCAGCTTTCTTTAATCAGGTCGAGCACCCCACGTGGCCTCCTGCCGAACAGCAGTTCAAAGGGAGAAAATCCCGTGGAGGCCTGGGGCACCTCCCGCACTGCGAATAACAGAGGGTCTAGCCAGTGATCCCAATTGCGTTCATCCTCGTTAATGAACTTCCGAATCATGGACTTTAAAGTCTTATTCAGCCGCTCCACCAGCCCGTCAGTCTGAGGGTGGTAGACGCTGGTCCGAATAGATTTAATGCCCAGTAATTCGTACAGTTCCCGCAGTGTACGAGACATAAACGACGTGCCCTGGTCAGTCAGTATCTCTTTCGGGATTCCGACTCGGGAGATGACCTGAAACAGTGCCTGCGCCACACTCTTTGCAGAGATGGTGCGCAGCGGAACTGCTTCCGGGTACCGCGTTGCGTAATCCACCAAGACTAACACAAAGCGGTAGCCGCGTGCACTCCGGTGAAACGGCCCGATGAGGTCCATGCCGATGCGCTCAAACGGGACCTCAATGAGGGGGAGAGGGCGCAGCGGCGCCTTCGGTATGGCCGGCTGGTTAACAAGTTGGCAGTCCGGGCAGGACGCGCACCAGCGGCGCACATCCGCTCGGATGCCCGGCCAATAAAATCGGGCCGTTATTCGCTCCAGAGTTTTCTCATAGCCCATATGCCCTGCCATGGGGTTATAGTGGGCCGCCTGGAAAAGCGTTTCCCGGCGGCCCTGCGGCACCAATAACTGGGTGTGTGTTTCCTCTGTCTGAGTGTCACGACTCACTCGATATAATTGGTCGTTTAATAAGACGAAACGCGGGTAGGTCTGCGCGGCCTCAGGGCGCACCACGTGACCATCAATAGCCATCACTTGGTCAAAGGCTGAGCGTAGGGTGCCGTCACGAGACTGCTCCAGTGGGAAATCACCCATGGGGGACACTTCCGGGGCCGGCGGGACGTCCCGTGAGGGACCCGCCGGCTCCTCCCCCCCGGAGTCAGTGTCGGACGACCCCGCGTCACCGCTGAACGCCGCGCACACGCTACACCCCGCTTCCGGTCGTGATCGCATCCCCGCGTACTGTCCCAGTAGCTGATGAAACCCCGGCCAATTGGTACCCAGAATCAGGGGGTGCGACAGGCGCGGGCTAACCGCCGCCGTTACTCTATGCGTTTTGCCCTTATACTTTAATAACAGCGGCACTATGGGATACCTGTGAACGTCACCATGCACACACCTCACCTCCACCCATTCTGCCTCCAGCAATGCCCCGGGGCGAACCAAGCTTTGGTGTACGAGGGTCTGCGTGCAGCCCGTGTCCACCAACGCCTGGCGTATACCCCCTCGAGTCCTTACCGGAATACTGTATGTCCCTCCTGGACCGGGGGAGGGTGCTGGGGCGCCAGCAACATGAAACACCTGCCCCACTTCCATAAGCGGACAATCCCTCCTCAGGTGCCCCGGCTGCCCGCACTTCCAACACTCCGGCCCCGGCGTCTGTGCTGCTCTCCGTGGCTCGGGGGCGGCTCCACTTGGCTCGGCTGCCCTGGACGGCACCAACGCCGCGAAAGGGTTAGTGGGGCTCAGCGCCGGCAGCCGCTCTGCCTGCCCTGGTGCCGGCACACGGCGCCTCGGGGCCGGCACCGGGGCCTGTTTGTTCGGCCTCCGTCCGGCGTCCCCGGGTTCCCCTGCTCCAGCGGCAAGGTGGTCCTCCGCCAGCGTCACCGCTACCTCCAAGCTTGCGGGCCGGTGGCACCGGACCCATCTCGCCGTCTCCGCTGGCAATCCCTCCGTGAACTGCTCCAGCACCACCTTGTCCACCAGCTTCGTCTCCCCCTCCGATGTTCCCGGTTGCAGCCAGCGTACCGCCGCGTCGCGCAGCTGCCGGGCCCAGGCGAATGGTCGGTCCGTTGTAGCCAGCCGACAGGCCCGGAACCGCCGGCGGTGGTCTTCGGCGGTGAGCCCTAGCCTGTCCACCACCGCCCGGCTCACGTCCGCGAAGCTGCTCCTCGACGCCGGAGGCAGACTCAGGGCCGCTGTTTGTGCCTCCCCGGACAGCAGGGGGAGCAGCCGCGGAGCCCACTCCTCCCGCGGCCATTGGCAAGCCTCCGCCGTGGCACGGAAGGTCTCCAAAAAAACATGTGGGTCGTCCCCGTCCCCCATCCGGGGCACCGCCACCGACAGTGGCGAGGGCTTCGGCGTGGCAGCGGCCCCGACCAGCCGCTCCAGAACTTGCGTCTGCCGGTCCGTCTGCTCCCGCAGCGCGGCCAGGTGGGCACGCTGGTCGGCCGCCTGATCCCGGCTCATCGTCGCCATCTCCGCCAGCATCTGCGCCAAGAATTGCAGAGGCTGGGCGGGTGGCGCGGCCTGTGGGTCGGACATTTCCCCACCGGCACTTTCCTGGGTTTCGGCACCACTTGTGGAATACACCAGGCACAGACACACGCACACACAGGTAGGTACAGCCAACTTCCACATTTATTCAAGTGTTTGTTGTTTTGACAGCTGACTCAGTCACACAGTCTGACAGCTCACGAGCCCAGCTGATCTCTCTCCTGGCCGCTCCTCCTCGTCTCACTATAAACACAGCGGAGGGAGACCATCATCAGTCCATAAACAACATCAGCTGTTCTTACCGGCCTCGCAGCGCCGCCCTGATGAGCCTTCCGCTCCACTCCTCCCCTGCAGCTGCGCCCGGGGCCACGCCTCCGCCACAACAGCGTACTAACAACTTTGGACTCATGAGATAGTCAGAGTTTAAACGTTAAAGTACTGGACCAAAAATTGTGACTTTCACTGTTGTGGCTACGCCTCAGAGCGGTGTTTAGGTTTAGCTAGCAAAAGTACATTATAACGAAGTCTTAGTGATCAATCGCATGCTGTCATTGTTCGCTTCCACGTTAGTTATAAAAAAATTTGCAAAAATTAAAAACTCAGCGAAACAACAAGTGGCTCAGTGTCCCAACATTTGGAAGAAGGGACTGCTCTCACAGCTTGTCCCCCTGACCAGGACGACAGGTCAGGGGGGGAGATATCATCACCCCCACCCGACAATGGGTGCCAAGCCCCAAGAGAAAAAAAAAAAAAAAAAAAAAATACATATATATATATATATATACATATATATATATATATATATATATATATATATATATATATATATATATATATATATATACACACACATATATATACATATATATATATATATATATATATATATATATGTATTTTTTTTTTTTTTTTTTTTTTCTCTTGGGGCTTGGCACCCATTGTCGGGTGGGGGTGATGATATATATATATATATATATATATATATATATATATATATACACACATATATACATATACATATATATATATATATATATATATATATATACATATATATATATATATATATATATATATATATATATATATATATATATATTTTTTTTTTTTTTTTTTTTTTTTTTTTTTTTTTTTTTTTCCCACAGGTCAAAATATTGGTACGATAATAAAATCATTGTGTGGTCTGTCTCTAGTCAGACGCAGCAGGGAGGCAGCGTTTCTGTTAAACACAAGCACAGCTGGCCCTCATCTTGTGTGCATTTCCTTCTTAAAAACTGGGTCAGCACGCTCCTAACTTTTTCCATCTCTGCACTGCTAACACTGACCATTACACTCACACCTCTCCATCTGAACTCCTTCACCCTTACTCACACATACTTTGAGTTCTTCCAGCTCTCTCGAGCCTCTGATTTTCTCCCAACAACACAAACTTCTTCAACACTGTGTTGATGTGCGAAGATTTAGGGATTCATTTGAAGATAATCTCTCCTAAAGCTCAGTTTATCCGGTTTGTTGCTGGATTCGGGGTAAAATCTGGGCCGGCGCTGGTCTTGCTGTGCACCCTATAGTGCGCCGTCCTGGGGGCGTTGCTGATCTTGATTCCCCTGTTAGCAAAATTTTCCTGGGGTGGATGCTTTCCAAGCAGACGCATGCTTCAATGAAAAGTCATGCAGGCCACTTGCACACATGTGGTGAACTCTGCATGGATGACTGGGCCTGTTAGCGTCTCATGTGATTGAAAGAAAGAAGAAAGAAAGAAAGTGTACTTTATTGGTCCCCGTGGGGAAAATCCCTCTCTGCATTTAACCCATTCACTCAGTGAAGCAGTGGGCAGCCATTGGGCGCCCGGGGAGCAGTGTGTAGGGACGGTACCTTGCTCAGGGGTACCTCAGGGTAGTTCAGGTTATAAAAAAGGTGTGCTCTGTCAGAAGAGCAGAACATCTGGTTTAAAGAGGATGCTAAAATCTAATATTTGGGTAATGAAAACACAACAAGGATGAAATTTTCTCAATGTCATGCATAAACGGAGTCTGTGGATCCCGACAGATATACGGATCTTCAGTAGTTTGTGATACTTTCTCCTCAGTCTCTCCACACTTGCACTGAGTAATGTGCTAAAACTAAAAATGGACTAAATGTTTAGCTTATGTTCCACTTTCAAAACGAGCACAAACCGGGCTGCTTGGTGCAGTTTGCACACACCCTAAAGTGAAGCCACATCTGGCGACTTCACACTCACATGCAGTAACTTTCTGTGTCGCTAACATCTGCTGAAGCTCACCAAGAATGACTGAAGTAAAACCAAAAAAATTGTGTGTTTAAGGCCTAAAGACAACACGGGGATGGAGACCGGTCAGTGACCCTCCAGAGGTCGCTAGGGCAAAATGTGTGTGGCAAGTGGTTGGATTGTGTTGCTAGAGTGAAACTGGTTACAAAGAGTTACAGGATGCTGCTTAAAAACTTCTTGTGATTGCTTTGGTTACTAGCAAGATGCTGCGGTCACAAGCAGTTCGCATGAAAAATGCCAACTTGTCTGCAAACACTCACCAACCCTTTGTCGAGCTGTAGTGAAAGCAAAAAGAGTGCAACACAAATCAGAAACAGAGAACTTTGGGCCTTCAAAGTAAAGGTTTTACCTTCTGAAACACGCTGGTAAAGTACCACAACTTTTACTTTGAAGGTGAAAGCTCTCCCTTTCCAGTTTGTGACAACTGTTTTCAAATTTCAGTGCAGCTCGACGAGCAGTTAGCAAGTGTTTATGTGGGTGACTTTAATGTAAACTACAGCATCGTGCTAGCATCCAAAGTGATCACAATGAGGATTTTGGTGCTGCACCCTCAACAGCTTCAGCTCCCCAGTAACTGGTCATTGAATACTCCATTTTTCCCAAGTGACCAGGAGGTCGTAGGGGAGCAGTCCTCATCAGTAGTTTACATTATGGCTGGGAGTCAATGAGTGGGAATGCCAAAAAATGTGGGAAATATGGGATAAAACATCAGATCCAGCAATGTAGAATATATTCAATTTGAAAGAATTAGGGATTCGAAATGATTACAACAGAAAATACAAACTTAATTCAGAGGTGGAAAAAGCTAAAATGCATTTGAATTAGTCTCAGATAGGTTTTAATATCTTTCTGCTTTTGCAGACTCATGTTGTATAACCGACAACTGTTTGTTTGGTAATACTTTATAATGTCTAAAAGAAAACCTCAAAGACTGACAGATTTGGCATGTTGCAGAGTGCTTTTCTGTGGAAATTCTGCAGAAGTTTGTGTTGAACAAAGCATTCAACAACTTCTGCAGAAAAAGAATCTGCATCTTGAGACAGATTACAGCGATACTGCTAAACATAATAGTCCATTTAGAGGGGATTCATGGAAAATTATGAGGAAATGCATTAATATGTGAAAGAATGAAAGGTTAGGAAACAAATCAGACTGATCAAGTCACTCTACATACAGAAAGACGAGTCAGGAACAGCTGCAGAGACGTTTCTGGCATTTCCAACAGGAGCTGACTCGTCTAGCAGGAGTGACGGGGGGTGAGGAAGGTGGTGGATAATGGGTAGAAAGAGGAGTGAAATGCTAACTCGACAGCAGATGGACAGATTAGCATCTTAAACAGGTCTGGATTGGACTTTTGTTGAGTCACAAGGCAGGTTACCAGCTACTAAAAAAACAAAAACATCAAAGCTGAGCGTTTCTTGGTGCTCACACTGTTTAATACCCAGTTTACAGGCTTTACACGCTTTGATGTTTAATACATGAAATAGTGGAGCTCATGCAAAAATCCCAAAGTCTCACTACAAGCTGCTAAAGCCACTGAAGTTCTGTTTATTCAGCGAATTTAAAGTTTCTAACATGGACAAAATCCTGTAGAGCAGCTCTGAAAACTCGCCTGAAACTCTTCCGTTTAAAGAATTAAAAAAACCAAACATGCTTCTAAAGAGTAAAGAACCAGAGGTCAGTTATCTGTATTTCACCAACAGCGGCTTCGACGTAAAACCGCCTCAAGGCTCATTTAAGGGCTGGGTGTATAAAGTACTCAGAGGGACATTGAACCCACACCCTGCTAACCACACACTGCCATTTAAAACCTTTTATGGTGCCTAAAGCTGAGGGGAGAGGGGGCAGAGAGATAGAGGATGGAGCGAGAAAAAAGAGAGAGAAAGGTAGAAGGAGACAGAAATACAGACAGAGGGATAAATTTAGCTTTGCCTCAAAGAACGAAGGCTCCTGTGGATTTTCCATAATGATCCCTCCCCACGCTGATTACTACCTTCGCTTTGCTCTCAAATGGCTGCACGCCTGCAGCAAGCTCAAGTCTGAGTCCACTTTCAAAGTCAAAAGAAAAGTTGCATCAGATTTGACAAAGGAAAAAAAAAAGTGTTGCTCATCCTCTGTGTGTGTGTGTGTGCACCATCTGCAGACCACTGTCACTTTTAAAGGCCAAAACAGTGACATGATTAACGAGATGCAGGAAAGTGAAAAGTCAGAGAGTTTATTCTCAGTGTAGAAGCATTCAAACCTAAAAGTTCAGTCGGATTCTTTAAAAACTTTTCAGTGAGTGCAGTCCAGCTTCGGCATGAAATAAATGTGCATTTAAATGTTTTAAAGCAGGAAACTTTGAATCACTCTGCAGCCATGCTTGTCTGTCAGTTCGGGGTGACAAACATACGGTCTAGGGACAAGAATCGGCCCACCAGGGTTCAATCCTACTCCCTGGATGGATTTGGAAAATGCAAAGAAGGAACAAATAAACTTTGGATTTTTTAACCATCCTGCTCACAAAGGCCTTTAGACTAGTCTGCAACTTCCTGGCAACCACCAATCGTGGGGAGAGTTGTGTATTCGACCGGCTGCTGGAGGTGTCGGGTAGCGACTAGGTGAGACTTCTTGCAGGCTGCCGTGGTCACTAGGGGTGCAACGATACTCGTATCGATATTGAACCATTCGATACAGTGCTTTCGGTTTGGTACGCATATGTATCGAACAATACAAATTTTTAAATTTATTTTATCAACTTTTCTTCTGACGATGCTGTCTGTGTTGAGAGCTCAGTGGATCTGCGTTCGACTACTCCGCCTAGGCTGCACTGTCGAGCGCAGATCCACTGAGCGCAGCACAAGCTAGCAAGACAGAAGCTAAGCTCATTGCAACATGACAAATTGAACCTCCCCCACCCTCATTCAGATCTGGCCTTTGGAATTATTTTGGTCTTCATGTGAGGTATGACCCTGAAGGTAAGCGCGTCATGGACTAAAGTAAAACAGTATGTCGGATGTGCCACGCAATGGTCAATTACATCGGTGGGAACTACTGCGTTAGCGCAGTTAGCTCGTTAACGTGTTGACGCCGTCCAGCCCCACGCACAGGGCGATTCGCAGTAGCTCGTTAACGGAGATTTGCCGTGTTGTGGCGTTAACGTCATTTCAGATTAATGCTGACAGCACTAGTGGGAACACAACGAATATGACTGCACATTTACATCATCCTAGTGCAAAGACAAGTGGAAGCAGACAAAAACAACAAGCACGCATGCTACAAACTTTACCCGAGTCATTTAGACAGCCGTTAGCACATGATTCTCCTTATGGGGACCTGATATGTTTAATATGCTGCTGAGAATATAGCCCAGAAGAAGCGTATAGTATAGCTTTTATTTTGGAAAGAGACATTTCTCTGTAATAAACTCTCTTTTCCAAAGATGAGTGATTTCTCGATCAGATAGATTTATTTTTTTTATTACTTTGTTGTTTCAGCAACATTAAATTTAAAAACTGTACTTTTGAGTTAAAATATATATTTATAATTTTAATAAATGACAAATTAAAAAAGCATGAACATTTTTTTGTATCGAAAAAATATCGAACCGTGAATTTTGTGTATCGTTGCACTCCTAGTGGTCACCTTTAGCTGGTACGGAAGATGCCGACTTGTCTGCAAACACTTGCTGACTACTACTACTGAATGCAAAAAAAGTGCAACGCAGACCAGAAATGTTGAATGTCCTCCACACAACAGAAAATAAGTGTTTATTTTGTCTTTGTATCCCAATAAATACACGAACTCATCATTATGAGAGACTCTCCTGTTTTTACAGCAGGTCCACAGTAACAAGGCCAGTTTACTTAGTAAGTTAAGACTGAGTTTAGATTTGGATTTAAACCTGAAGAGCTGCACTGACTGGCTTAACTGACTTACCACAAAAGCATTTCTTTATAATTGCATTGCTGAAATTGCGCATACTTTATTACAGAGATCTCAGGCTGCTTGTCATCAGTTGTATAAATATGATAGGTTTGTAGGCTGAGTCATGAACTAACGTGGGTTTGACACTCCTGGTCTGTATACTTTTGGTGCGATTGGTCCGCTTGACTTGTGGTGCTCAAACAACCAATAAAAAAGGTCCTTTTCATGAATTTTGACCTGGTTGCTTAGAAAATACTTCCTTAATGAAACTGCTTACATCCAGGTCTGTGGCTTCTCTTTTTCTCTCCCTCTACTGTCCCCCAAAGCAGGTCTTTATAGTATCCCTCTTCAGCAGGTCAGCTGAAGAGGGATACCATAAATATTTGCATCCTATCAGACAGTCCTGAGCCTTAGATGTATTTCAGTAGCAGGAGAACAGATCCAAAAAGAAACTGAGGCTATGTGGCGTTAACAGGGTCATGACCATTGAGAAGGCAACCATCTCCAAAACTGGGACACTTACAGTAAAACTACACAGCTGGATAAGCAGCAGCGTGGGCCAGAAAAATCTAAAGAGTTGATTTTTCAGATGAACTCACTAAAGTAAAATGTTCTTTATTCAGACAGTTTCTTCTAATCACTGAGTGAAATCTGACTTATCATGTTATTGTGGAGATTCAGGAAGTGCGACAGACTCAAAACAAAGTCGAGGGAAGCAATAAAACCCACATTCAGCCTTCCAAATACACATTTACAGAAATCCAATTCAAA
This sequence comes from Copadichromis virginalis, assembly GCF_057382275.1. NCBI lineage: Eukaryota > Metazoa > Chordata > Actinopteri > Cichliformes > Cichlidae > Copadichromis > Copadichromis virginalis. The sequence goes on from NC_140634.1 coordinate 23,286,947, forward strand.
CACATCCATTTCATCCCCGTTTACCTGCTAGTATTAGTCCTACTTGTCTCAACCTGTGTCTCAGTGGTACTCGAAGTCATTGGCCAGTTCAGGTATTCAGAGTCAAAGTCAGACTCAGACTAAGAGTAAACACAGAATTTGGCCCCTTCAATCTGCTATTTTATTTAATTGTCGGGATTTACCTGACTCTAAGGAAGCGTGTGGGTTTACCAAATTACCAGCATAGCAGACAAGTTTAGGCAGTAACCAGAATTCAGGACCAGACGGTAAAAACTGAACCTGAAATGATGAATTGTTTTAATCATTTTAAGTAGCAGTGAAAATGTTGCTCCAGTTTCAGCTTCTCTGATGTGACGATGTGCTGTTTTCCTTTTCCTTAAATGACAGTAAACTGAATATGTTCAGGTTTTTAAAACTAGGGTCATCTCTGGTTCCTTTGATAAGAAATTAATTGATTATTAAAAACCTGTGCAGATGAACTATTAACAAAAGGATATTACAAACTTTCTGCGCTGTCAAGCATCTACAGTTTAAATTTATTGCACTCGTTTGCATATTTATCTAAACTTACGACTTCCATTCATAACCCGGAACCGGATTGTCAAACACGCTTCAGTTTGTAAATAAATCAGACTGCGTCACAGGATCTTTGCGTCATCATTTTGTTCCTGTGCGAAAGTCACAGTCGCCTCTGCGAACAACCTGAAGATCCGGCACCACGCCTGCGCTAATAACAGCTTCTTTGAGCTTTGTTCTCACACTCAGGTATGCTCCTTCAGCACAGACTTGAGTTACAGGTGAACAAATCTAAAGAGGCGTGCCTGGTTGTGACATGCAACGTGAACAATTCGAGCTTAAATCTGAATCCTTGTATTGTAAAATTATGCTTCAGTGATTCTAAGAATAAAATACTGCTGTGAATGTGTGTGTGTGTGTGCGCACTTTTGTTTGTGCATTTGTGTGTGTCCCTATGCCCTGAATGAGCATCTCTCTCCGCGCTCTGACACTCATGTTACAGCACACACTCGGACCATTCAGAGAGAGACGGAGCGAGGCCACCGGCGAGCAGGATGCCCTGCCCCGACGGAGAACAGGCTCTGCAGTGTGAGCACACGGGTCAAGCTGTTCCCCCTCTGCTGGAATAAAACACCTCTGTCCCAAAAGTGTGCCGAGCCGCCACCAGCCCATCACATGTGTTCATAAAAGTGCTGGGTTACAGCTGGAGTTACGCTCATGGATAGCGCCCAGAGATTATCTGTAGGTATGTTGAGTGTTATGTAAGGAAAGCTGTAGCGCGTATGTGGAGCAAACGCACACTTTCCCCCTGCATGTCAGTCTCTTGTGCTCACTGCAAGGGCAGCGAGTTCAGCATGTGCTCGGCTTCCTGCCAGACTCTGAAATGGAATTTAAATCAGAGGTTTCTTCCTGACTCCTTTTCCTGAAGCCTCTGACAAAAATATGATCTTACCGTCACTTTCTGTCTCTTCTCCACTTGCTGCAGGTCTTAGCTACAGGTGTATGTGTGAAGAGTGATTTGTTTTCCCTTCTTTGTTTAAGAGGGTCTAACGTGTTTTTCCTTATTTCCTGTCATATTTGTACTGTTGATTTGGCTTCAAACCACTCTAAACGCCTTCTTTTGTCCACTCTTGACTCTAGCATGATATCAGTGAGAGTGCATATCCCTAATATGACCTCGGCAGTCGATCAGAAGAAAACTGGCTTAAATGGATGTGTGACAGTGGCGGCACTAAGATAAATGCTTATTCGTGAACATGAATCAAGCAAAAATACTCATGTACACAAAATACAGAACTGAAAATAAAAGAACAGACCCCATCACTCCTGCACACAAGCAGCACTCACAGGCAAACACACACAAAGTGAGTCTTTGGATCCATTTTTCTGTTTCTGTTTGCTGTCTTGGGTTTTTTTTGCGTTTGTTTGCAGTGGTTTTCTATCTCTTGGTGGTTGTTCCATCTGACTACTGTGGTCAGTGTGCATTTCTTTCTGCTTTCCTCCCATGAGTTTCTGACTCTGTGAACATGCTGATGCTCTACAAATACTTTGCATTATTTTGTAGCTGCTTTCACATCAAACTCTAGACAATGTCCCTAAACTCACAAGACTGTTACCTGCTCTTTTTACACATCAGCTTAATCAGATGTTTCAGGATCTTTGTATTAGAGAGCTGGCAGGTCAAAGGGCATTTAACGTCTGACCCGATTGATTCTGACATGCGTCTAGACAACTTCAAGGCAGGACCGCGTGCGTGCGTGAAAATGGCCACCGTGGTTGTTTTGGGAGTGACCTTTGAATAAAAACGAAAACCATCACGTGGGACGCACACTCTAGTCCAGGCCACCCTGATCCTTGGGCCTGGGCCCAGCAGTCCCAGTGTGTGATTCATTCACGTCTCCACATACAAAAACATCTGGTATTTCACAAGAAAAAGGAGCAGAGATAAGATAAAAGTGAGACAGAAAACAAGTCTAACACAAGTAATGATCCCACAACACTCAAGAGTCATTAAATGACCATTAAGGAGGTTAGAGCAGGACAGATTAGCGTCACTAACGTCTCTTTCAGGTGTAAATCTACTGAATATTCTGTGAAATACTCTGTGAAATGACTCCAAACTATATGTTTTAGCTAGATCTAACTCAAGCACGCAAACACTTCCAACTTCTTTTATCATAAGGTTTTGTTATTCATGTGTTGCTTTGAGTCTCTTTCAACAACAAATAAATACGTAAATGAAAACCCACAATTTCCCTTAATACCACGGAGACAGACAAAGACACAAGTTCAGACAGAATTTAGCAACTAACCAGAAACATTTGGTAGTGACCAAGAATTGAGCTAAAAAAGGACAATTATTGGACTATTTGAAAGGTGAAGCAAAACTAGATCTCTTTTCCACACCTGGCAGTAAAAGGCGTCAAGTGGATTGTCATGACGAAAAAATGGTACCACAGGTACAAAAGTCACCCGTCTCTTCAAAAACTCAATTTTTAAAGAGTAAAAATATGAATACACAAGATTTTAAAATGTTTCAATAACTAAATAATTTACACTGGTTTTTTCAGAAAACTGCACAAGACTTGAACAACTTCTTGAAACAGACAGACAGACAAGCCTAAAATATGTATTGTTACTCTACTACAGTGTCACTAAAGGAATTTCACGGGTGAGTGGAAATAAAAGGCTAAAAAGAAACAGGAAAAACAAAAGTAGCGCCTCCACCTTTAAACCAAGCAGGCGTTATCGTTCAAAAACCTGAGAAACCTGAACACGATAAAAGCTTTCAAACAGCGACGGGATGACATGGGAGGAAACGACACGTGCTACCGACGGAGAAGCTTTACACCGTCGAGAGGAATTCTAGCGAATGGCAAAAAACCTCCCTCCCCAGGGGTGGAGGAGGGAGAAAGTGCGAGAGAGACCCGACCCACGACCTGAACGGAGGAACAAAGACTCCAGTCTGCTTCTCAAGCTGCCGGAGATTCAAACACTGCAGGCTTGTTGGTTTCTGCAATCATGCATCCCCCACTGCCACACACACATGCCTTACTAAATATAGTGTCCAGTGACCTAACAGGAGCACCTTGCCTCTTAACACAACCTGGGCTGTGTGTGTATGTTGGTGAAGTTTCACCGCAAAGAAACTAAAGTGAAAAGTGTGTTTAGTGTTAAAGATTAACCGATTTGTAAGGCTGATTCTGCTAAAAGTCACAAAATATAAAAAATTTGTTCTTTTAATTTTTATTCTAGATTTTAGAAACAGGTTTAAGGAGATTTGGAGGGAGCACATTTCGCTGATTTGTCGTCTGAATGAACATCAAAAAAGTTTCAGACTTTTGCTCAGCTGTCTTCAGTCTGAGAAGTTCAACCAACTTTAGCCACAAAGTGGGAGATTACAAAGTTTCCGCCAATCAGCAGGCGATGGTGCAAAAAAAGGGGGCTGCACGAGTATATCACCATGCAGTGGCTGGTTTATGTACTTGTTGTTGTAGCAAAACAAAGTAGAATTAGCCACACCTTATAATCTGTGAATTCAGGTGTGTTCAGTCCCATCGGAACAGGTACGACATCAAAATTACGTCAGTTTGGGAGGTTCCTCGATATTCCACGATCAACTCCAGGTGTTTTTATTACAAAGGTTTCAGGAATACCAGCAACTCCAGCACGAAGCGTCAGACCACGTAAAGTCACAGAGTGCGGTCGTCACCAACGCTCTGCTGACTCAGTAACTGCAGGGCTCCAAACCTCCTCTGACGTTAACATCAGCACAGAAGCTGAAGGCTGGGAGCTTCACGGCCCCCATGGCTGAGCAGCTCCTGGAGGTGTAATGTGGAGGTGTCCCAGTACTTCTATATATAGTATATATAGTTTAGGTAAGCGCAATGTGACCTATGGCCAGCAGGGGGCAATGCCGTAGGTTGGAAAAAAGAAAAAGATTTCTTTAACAGCTAGCTAGGTGATGTCATGTTAGCAAAATACTTATTTTACACCACCTGTCGAAGGCACTCTGAAATGAGCTGTGTAGAAGAAGTATGAACCTTATTAACAAACTTTTAAAGCACTTTATAATCAGATCTAACTGATTATGTACATGAAGTTTGAATAAATTTCCATGCGGCTGCAGAAATAACTGCCCAGACATGTTGCCAAGATGGCTGTCAAGTGGCAGGTCTTGCCTCTGGAACAAATTGCCTGCATTTTCCAGTGATCTGCAGTATATAAATCAGTAGATATAACGTATGCAAAATAGAAATACATCAGAAATGCTTACATGCAAATGGAATGGAACCAATATTTCCATTAAGTTGGTAATGATATGCATCTTTCTCTAAAGATTTAGCTCATACTCAAAGCCGCTAACGGCGGGAAAAAGCTGCAAGCGCATCGTGAAGTCGTGGTGGTGAATGATTCAGCAAAACAATGGCTGTTTTTACACATCCAGTGGTGGGTTGTTACCAACGCTGACTTTCACTCAACTTTTGCTCCATTTTTGGCCTCCCCCTGACCAACTGCTTCTTTTGGTAAATGTTTTTGATCGGAAGGCTCACAGAAATGCAAACGGCTGCATAATTTACTGCATTTTCCTGTATTTTCATTTTTCAAAGATCACAGCTACAGCTCTCGGGTCTGCAGGTACATGAGAGGAACTGTAGCCTCGGGTCGTGTTTAAAGGCCCTTCATTCACAGCATGAATGCTCTCTGAAGCTTTAACACAAGTCTTTACCTGTCTGCGGGAGGCTGTCTGTGTTTGTGTGAGCCTGCTTTACTCACTCAAATCTCATCACACAGCCACAACATAGAGCAGGAACACCACTTCTTTCACTTTTGGGGGGGAGGGGGCGGGCAAGGCAGCATGATGCAAATGATTAAATTACAGATTTGTAATGTGGCTTAAAGCTGGGGGGGAAAGGGCTCAGAGAAGTTAATATTAAGTCAATGCAATGTCCTTAGAAAGGATGGAAACAAAAGTCAGGCTCATTAGGCGCCTGTGGTGTCTGATTCCCGTCCTGTAAGTGAGCTGGATTTCTCCCTGCAAATGCCGACGCTCCCCCTTCCTTCTCCACACACACAAATATGCAGATTTGACACACAAACACCTCTCAGTCTCGCTTTCTCCATCTCACTCGCTCGCCTCTTGGCCCACAGTGTTCCCCGAGAAGTCACACAGCTGGGAGACACCCTTCAAGTTACATAACTGCAGGCCTCATCTTACTGAGGCCAGACGCAGCACTCATGTTTCTCTCTTTTTTCTACTTTAGTCTGCTGCTCTTTTCTCTGCACTGCAACGCCATTGTTTGTGACTAACACCTTCTGTGGGCACATAAAAGCAGAAGCTTGTGTTTATGCAAATAACGTGGTAGAACTGAAGCCGATATAATGTTGACTGCGCGTGAATAAATTCTTTAAATATCCCCACTTTGCATGGATGTCTTTTATAAATAAGATACCTGACCAATATAATAACAGCAGCTATAACGAGTTCATGGTCCGACTCCAGGTTTTATCATCTACGGGACATGAAGCAGCAGCTCACTTTAACACACTTTATAAATATTTAAAGGATACTGTTAGGTAGAGAGCCAGCTCCAAAGAATCCAGCATTAGTAAAGCACTAAAACTAAAGTTATTACTCATTTAAATCTACTTGTTGCAGGGATGGTGGCTCGATGCTCGGAGTCTCCAGATGCTGAAGGATTCTTGAGAATAGCACTGGTAGCTCCAAAGCCACTGGTGTACGAGTGTGGTTGTCTGAATGAGAAAAGTACTAAAAATATCTGCGTGTGCATCTATACTAAAGAAAGAAATACTACATAAATGAGGACCTGGAAATATATATATATATATTTTTAAAAGCAATTGCTTTGATTTGATAAATAATGATTTTCAGGAAAGCAGCTTATAAATAAAACCGCCAGATACCTGTAATGAGGTCCACATTATTCATCTCTGAAGTATGAAAGAGTAGAAGTACACAGTGTAAATATACTTGTGTAGAGTGCTTTAAATGTGTGTCTTAGTGAGTCATCTGAGTAAAACCTTGCAGACTGATTTGTTTGAAAAATGTAAAAATGAGTCAGAGGAGCATCCTGGACCCCAAGGCTCAACATCTGAATGGAGAGCAGGGTACTATACACACACACACACACACACACACACACACACACACACACACACACACAGACACACACATCCTCCCCCCTCCTCTCTACTAATACCTCATCTAAGTGAGATAAGGGTGATCATCCCCCGCTGAGCAGCTGCAGAGCCTATAACCAGACCCCTGATCGATCATTTACACCCCAGCTAATCGATCACTTACTGTGGTGCTGAGCACACAATCGATTTCTCCGGCCTCGGACAGCTCGCTGAGGTTCCTGTCCCAGTGAAGAAACGGCTCACTGCTGTCCAGGATCTCCATGATTTCCTCCACATAGACTCTCTGTGGCCTTGTTGTTTTTTCCCCTCCTCCTCCAGCAGCAGAAACACAGCGGGGCTCTGTTGCAGTGCAGACAGTCAGGCTGGAAACCTCAAACTCCACCGGAAAGTTCTCCACAACTTTTTGGAGTGAAGGCAAAGAAATAAAAACGCAGTCGAAACACGTCCAGTCGGTTCAGATACAGAGAGATAAATGTGGGAGAGGGCTGAAGCAGACGCATTCAAGCTGAGAGCTGTTGTTGTTGTTGTTGTTTATCATCTCTCCTCTCTGGATCAGGGTCCACAGAGTGTTTCCACCAGGCTCCCCTTCCTTTTCTTACCTCCTCCTCTCAGACACAGGAATGTGTGGGAGGAGTCACAGACAGCGAGACGGAGGAAAAAAAACAAAACACAAAACACAAAGCAAACTCAAGTCTTAATCTCAGCCTTTAGTACGACTGATAAAGAGCATCAAACATCACAACATATTAAAAACAGAACATGTAAAAGCTCCGTCATTAACTTTTGCCACTAGTTTGAAAATAGTCAGGTTAACTAAGCGGAGCTTCCGGTCTCTAATTTCAAAATAAAAACCCTAATAGTGATTGCAGAGCTTTTTTTCTGGTTGTTGGCAAAGACAAAATGTCAGTAATTTAACAACAACGACAGCAACAATATTGTTTTAATAATAATGATAATAATGATAATACATGCAAAGATATTAATTGCATACAAAAATATTTGCTTTTGTTAGTTGTGATGTAAAAAAAAATACTACTACTAGTACCATGTTGTAACAATAATAATAATAAATTAATAATAATAATAATAGTCAAGTTTAGACATTTGTATAATTATTATCTAAAGCTTATTTAGAGTTTCTTTAAAAAAAACAACAAACAAACCTATTATTATAGCATCAAAGCCTTTACATTGTATAATCAACTTATCCAGCCGCCACCACAACAACAAAAAAGGTTAAGTCTTCAGCTTAGATTTAAAGATTGCATGATTATCTTAGCAATTTTCTTACATTTAAATATAAAACTAACAACGTCAAATGGCTTTCGGGGTTTTGGAAAAACTTTAGTTAAATTCTGTTTCCCAAAAGTTGTTTCTGTTCATCAGGCCGCGGTGTTTTCAGTGGGAGAAACGTTCTCTCCTGAGAACGTTTTGGGGATTTACTTACCTGGATAATTGAGCATGCATCAAGAAATTCTTTGCACACATACATTTCATTGGAACATTTTCAAAGATTATATTTATGTATCTGAAACTACTGCTGCACAATTGTTGCTGTTACAATTGTGAAGGGTGTCTCCTCTAATCCAGTATATTTTTTTAAACATTGTACAAACTATTAACTCTGAATGTTTTTTATGTAGTGTGGTCATTCCAGCATGCAAATATTACACAATGTTTAGATGATTGTAAATTTAAACTTAAATTAATTTATCCCTAGGCTATCTCTTAAAAATGTAACAAAAATAAAATAAAAAATGTTTTAATTACAATATTAGAAATAATTTGAGTAGTGTGATTGTTTTGAAGATTGGTGCTGCTTGAGATCTAATGGTTAAGTATGACGCATATTTTTTTCTAACTTCTTGCATGAAAATGAATATTATAGTGTTTTTCTTATTAAAAGAAAAAATATCAATTGTATATTTCTAGTCCGTGAGTTATGAAGGAAAATGAAACTAAGCAAAGTTACAAACTAAAGTCAATCCTGTCTTTCAAAAAACCTTTTATTTTTTTAAATAACCCGAAGCTACTTCCGGTATCACTGTGGTTGATTGGACTTGAATCCACAGGGTGCTCCCGTAACTCAACCGCCCGCCCACATTCGTCCGCCTGACCAATCACATCTCTTCTGTATTTAAAGCTCCTCAGAGCCTTTCAATGACAACCTGCGCAGCCAATCAGGAACTTCAAAAACTCGTGCGACCAATTACTTTAGGCCAAGAATACCTTCTCGTTTTAATCCCACCCCGGCTGCTACTGAAACAGCCAATCACATTATTCTGGTTAAAACAAAAACACGGGTTTAAAGAGTTCATTTTAAAACAATATTTGAAAAAATATATACCTTAACTATAAAAATTACATTTTCAGCTTATTTCAAACGTTTTATCTCATTTTGTTTTGTATATTTACCCAATATAAAGTAAATTTTAAGTGCATTTAATAAATATTTTAAACAAATGTTGTTTATTGTATCTTTAGGAACATATATGTATTAAAACAAACAAACGTCTAGTATGTCCTTTCTGAACAGTTCAGTCACCGTGCAGGAAGGAAATGAAGATAAACAGATAAGTGCAACTGACAAAAGAGTGACAGAGCAGAAAACAAGAGTAAATGTAACTGATAATATTTGTCAAATTCCCCACATAGTAAAGTGGTTATAGCTATAGATGACTCGTGCAGTTAATAATGAAAACAGCAGAAATTAAAACCAGTCTTAAGGAGTCGAAATTTGCGAGACATGTGAACCTTGACCTCCAGTGAAACTGCTTTTCACTGGAGCAGAGCTGGAAGAAAAATGCTGACAATACTTTAATTTTTTCTTTAAAGGAAGAAAAAAAAAGGTAACATGGGGTCAAATGGGACAAAACTGCTACCACATCAGAGATGTATCTTATTTTGCAGAAGCGTCCACTCCTGAGGCTGATCATGTAGCAAGACAAAAATGTGCAAACTGCACGCAGATTGCAACACTTGAGATGACTTTGCTTCCAACACAGCAGCTTTCTGCTTGAGGAAGAGACAGGAAGCAGTTTAATTAAACTCCGAGAAAAAAAGACCTCCCTTTGAAGCCGTTTAGTTTCAGAGACAGGCACAGAGATTCGATTACCTGCCATAAATCTGATTTTAAGACCATCTGCAACACATCAACATTTCACGCGCATGGAGAAACAAACCTGTTTTGTGGTGATGCATTTTACACATAATCCAGTGACTTTCTGAAAGCTTTACTGCATTTAAGAAGCAGGAGATCACGTTAGGCCATACAAGACGACCTAACCTGTGAGTTAACCTCGGCAGCAGCTACTTGAAATGAAGATTATTGCTGCATCTTTCCTAGAAAACTCAACGATTTCAAGCATAAAGCGTGACGGAGATGCGATGAGGGAAAATAACTTGCAGGCAGAATTTAATTTAAATTTCGAAACAGGTTTGTGGGCGTCCCTGTGAAACTGGCTCACAGGGTAAATTTGTCTTACTCACCATGAAACAACTTCAGCTTATAAAGACAGTATGTCTTTACTGGCACAAGGAAACAAAATCTATAACATTACAAGTCACAGTAAGTGAGAGCAGAGTGAGAGCTGCTCTTAACAGAGCTACAACTTTTCAAAGAGTCCCCAAACTCAGAGTTATGATTCAGGAGAAGCGTTTAGAACACTTGGATGGATTAAACAACATTAAAGTTATCTGTAACGTCTAAGTCATAATCAGTAGGTGTACATTTACTACAGCTGAGCTCTTTCTGCTCCTCCTGAAGCCTCAAAGACTTCATGTGCACCAGCAGGTGGTGCCGCAGCCAAAGATGATCATAGCTTATCCTGTCCGTCCTCCCGGCTTCTTGTGAAAACAGTTCCTTTACTTCACATCCTTGAGTCTTATTTTGGTATAAAGAAGAAAATACAAAAAGAAGTCGCCTTGGTGTTTGGTGGAGACGAAGACGGAGAGGAAGGTCCTTCAGGTTCTGTCTCGCACGTTATCGCTCAGGAAAATGATGTTGTCTGCAGAGAATCAAAAAGAATCAGAGAGGAGAACATCGGGGTGACATGTTGACAGAGTAGATGTGAGTCACTGGATTTAGGCTTCAGCTGGAAATCTACGCTTTAACAAACAAACAAAAAAACCCTGAATCCTGTGCAAAAGTCCCAGCATTTTATGTCTTTCTATTGGCTGCTACTGCATATGAAACACAGAGACACCACCACACAGTAAAAAACAAGTAATAAATGCCGGGAGTGCCGACGCAAAGAGTATCAAAGTCTAAATCAGGCCCGAGTGTGTTTGTGTGGGTGTTTGACCTGACCTGCGATGATGGTGGTGGCCTGACGTCTGACTTGGTTCTTGTCCACGTATTCGCCGTAGTCCAGCTTCCCCTCTACTAGAATCCTCGACCTGAAAATGACAATGGTTCATTCGCACAATGTTCTTTTATTCTGAAACTCCTAATGTGATGAAGAGATTCTGGAGCTTTAAAAGACCATAAAAGCATATTTTTATATCTGAAAACAGAAGTCGTAGGAGTCACTGAGTAACTACTTCTTACTCAAAATACCAAAGACCCCCCCCCACCGAGGAGTGTTTTTACTCTGCAATACTAATAAAATGCTGCATGTCTTTATAAGGTAAAGAAGCACTACAAGTGATTTTACATCAGGTTGTGTTTACTTGTCACGCAGGCTGTGAGAACAACCTGTTCCTGCCTGGCAGCTCCAACGTCAGCATCTTTGACTTGATATAGCCCCTCTCCCTCCTCTGCACATGTCCAAACCATCTAAGCCTCGCCTCCATCTCTAACTCTGTCACAAAGGTGGATGCTGATTCTTACAGTAACTACTGCAAGCTCTAAATCTACAATGCCAGACAAGTCACTGGGAGTGGGTATTCTTCATATGGCCATTTCACATAATTCCCACTCACATACCGGTCAAACCTTCTGTTTATGAGGGGCAGCCAATCAGAAGAAAGCCAACTCATGTCTGACAGTGGATAAACACAGATAGGATTACTCTGATTACTCTGTGATTGGCTTGGGTTTGGGAACATTTAGAGAGCTGGTAAAAATAGTCATGCAGCTTTATTCCCCCTTTCCCATCTGCAGCAGAGCAGTAAATCTACACATGTATTCACAGCTAAGTCTTCTGCCTGTACAGGAAACATGCAGGTCCTACCCTTTTTTGACGTACTGGTACGCCACGTCTCTCAGACCAGGTTTGAATATAGACACACGATGCCACGTCGTCTTCTGGCTGATGTCACCTGGAATTAGAAAACAGCAGCAGGCGAATCAGATTAATTGGTATTCAGATTCTCCAAAGAAACAAGAGCGCTTGAAATACCTTTAAAAACCGAGCTAAGCCCAAGAGAACATGAGAAAAACAGTCAATCCTCTTATTTGGAGTGTTATTCATTCTAATATTTAAACACTTTAAAGGCTGCCTGCACAGCTTTTCTATCACAGTGAGCTATGAAACGTGTCTCATCAGTTGTATTTATGATTTCTAATGACGATCATGAATGAACCATAAAGGCTGGAGTGTCTGATGATGACTGAGCCCAGTGCAGAGGCACATGAAGAGCAGCTGTCTAGACTCAAAACCTTGAAATCCAGCAGTAGTAATGAATAACAATCTGTTAACGTTCGCCGACGCCCTCTAGTGGCAAATGCAAGCAGTTGCATCCAACTTTGACTGATAAAACAGTGATGTCACAACAACATGAATATCCCACCTTCAATAGAAGCTCCAGTTAATCGTTTATTTTGTTAAAGTCTATTAGTTTCCTAAATAATTTCTTCCTTCTTGTTACCGAAACATCATCCAGATAGTTTATTATATCTCCTTTATTTGCACCCTCTCATCAGCTCACTCAGCTTTATCAGTGCATTTTTAACATATATTTATTTTAGCATTTAAACCTTTTCAAAGAACACTTGACCTTTTATTTCACTCTAGCTTCAAAATTTAAGCTAGAATGCAGAGAATGCGTCTGCTACTCAGTGACTAACACAGAAACACCGACACTGAAATGCTCGTGTTTAATTCAGGGACGCAGGCAAAGAAAAATGAGACCTTGAAGTGCAAACAGCCCTCACCCTGCAGAAAATGCATGATATGAAAAACATCTAGCAGCAAAAACAGCAGATAATATCAGTTCACGTTGATCTGCAGATACGGATCAAAATCATGCAGTGCAGTACGTAAATATGACTGAGCAACAGCAAAATGAAACAAAGCTGACCAAATCATCACAAACCCTGTTGAATGTTGGTGCTTTCAATGTGTAAAACCAGACTGAACCAAATCAGAATAAAAAGAGGGGTGTTGGTTACTTTAGTAAATCTGAGCTGAAAGATCAAGCTGAGAAATGTCACATTTCAGAGGAGGACGTTTCAGTTTATTCACAATTAAAATACGATAATATATAAAATTGTTATGTTTGTAAAACGGGACTCCCCTTAAGCTAACCACAGCTTATAAGTACAGACTCAAACAACAAGCAATATGCACCAAATGCATATGTACTAACCTAAATCACTACACTATCCCAAGATTACCCTAAAGATCCTAACATACAAACAGCACTAATCCAACACATCAACATCAAAGATGTCAAAGTCATATTACAATGTGGGACACACACAGCCCACTTTGATCTTAAGTGAAAATGCCCTTCTCTCTCAAATTTAACTATTTAATCCATGAGATATATCAATATAAGATAAATAGGTCAGTGTCAACAGTATGTTCTAGTTTTTCTACATGATAAATAAATGCTGCTGTAGTAACCGCCCTGGTTCACATTTCCTTAAGATGTGCAGTGGGTCTGATTGGAGTCTTTCTTGGGCCAATTCTGGCCTTAATTCTTTACACATGAGAATAATAGTATGAACATCAGTTGGAGGTGTATTGTAAGTTTTTAGTAGATCTTTTGTTGGGTCTAAAGACTACATTATACACTCCTACCTGGTGAGCTCATTTCTCCCTCTCCAGAGCGCCACATCTCATTGGTCGCTAATGAGAAGATGGTAACCGGGTTTCGGCCCTCCACCTGTCTCATCACCGGGTCTTGGCCGACCCGACCTAACAGCTGCACCCGGTTTATCGCTGAAACAGATACAGACAGCATATTTATTACAGTTAGCCCAGCGTTTATGAAAATCCCCTTTGAATTAATGTGTAATAACTAAACGCAGTCCCGGTCCTCCATGATGAGAAAACACTGCAGCGACCTGATGTTCTGATCTCAACCCATCTGAACATCTGTAAAAAGATTCGAAACCCCTCAAAGCAGAGAGAAGAGAAGCTGGAGAAGAAATTCACTTACATCTCTCCAGGATGAGGCTGGCGTCTGTACTCCTGTACCTCACCGCCTGCCGGATGATCTGAGAAGGAACAGCCAAATAGTTAAAATACTTCAAAATGTTGGCAACAAGATTTTTTTTTTAAATATATATTTACAATTTCTACTTTTTTCCCCATTCCATCTGTTATTAATTACAATACCTACAAATCATAAATCTAATACTGATTTTATCTGGTACGGTTTATATAGTCCAGCGCCAACCATTTCCTCCTCACCTGTGCTGATGCACTTCTAAGCATCTTTCTTCTGACTGAAGACAAACACAGCAGCTGAGACTGATACAGTGCAGATCTGAAAAACACAATAGAAATAATGTGTGGGCTGCAAATATCTTCCTTAAGCTTGAAAGAAAAAAAAGATTATAGTTAACATAAATATGTTATCATTGCACTAAAATATCTCCCAAAGTAGCATTTCCTTCCATCCATCCATCCATCTTCTGCTGCTTATTCATGTCTGGGTCGTGAGGGCAGCGATCTAAGCAGAAGCTCAGACATTCCTCTTCATTTCTTCTAGTGCGACACTGAGGCGTTCCCAAAGCAGCCAACTGGACCACCTGGACTTGTCCGAAACACCTCAGCTGGTTCATCTTGATGTGGAGGAGCAACAGCTCTACTCTGAGCCCACAAACCTTCAGACGAAGCTCATTTCATCCATTTGTACATCTAACTTCCGCTTTCAGTCCTCAGCTGGTGAAGGCAGGAATGCTGACTGACTCGTTCACGAGTGAGAGAAACTATTTTAATCAGCAACAACAAACAGGATATTTAAATGTGGCTGACTACATGCTATCTGTTTAGTTTTATTTTCATGCATTCTCTTTAACTGTAAAGTGTATTTTGGAACTTCATATGGAGCTGAAGAAGAGTTTCCAATTAAGAAGTGTGTTTAAATCACAACTCCAAGCTTACTCATTGCAGCTGCACATTTAAAACATATTATACACCGAAGTCACGGCAATATGTGAATATGAGAAAAACTACTGTGTTTCTCCAATTTTCTCTGGCTCAGTGGACGTGTTTATTGAGACTCTGGAAGTCTACAAGACTGTGAGTCATAACTAAAAAGACTAAAACTAATACTGATACTAAAAAACTAAACATTTTTAAACATTAAAAGCTAAAATGAAGTGAGAAAATCAGCTCTAGTAACCAGCAAAATAAACAGAATTAAAAACAAAAAGCCAAAAGGAAATAAAAATGAGAAATAATTAGAAAACAAAAAACTATAATACCTCTGAAGTGAGCCAGACCAGTGAAACTGTGAAAAATCTGTAAGGTTAGCAACAACTAAAAAAGTCCTGGTAGTTCCAGACTGTCCTGTAATTGTAGAACATAAATGTTTTTGTTACCTCATATTGTCTGTTTATTTATTTTTTTTATTAACACTGTGTACTCGGTATATTACACAAATACAGTTTGTAGCTTTCACTTAATTACTTTAATGTAGTACCACTGGCCATGACATAAGTCTTTAAAAGTAGAAAAACAGCTAAACTTACATACAGTTAATAGTCTAAAATGTTTAGCCGGATTGTGTTTTCCGGGCCGATTTTAGACACCATGCCTTATGTTTTACACCTTTGCTTTGTAGTAACTGCTCAACGTGACCTGGTGCATTTCAAGATAGCTATAGGGTTGCTTTTACAAGGCTCGAAGTAAAAAATGTCAAAAAATAAATAAATAAATAAAAAAGATCTACTCAGAAGCAAACTGCTATTACTTTATTTTGAAGAAACAAATACACAAGTAATTTTTATAACAACCCACATCTCTTCAATGCTAGTTTGTTAATAATGCTAGTTTGTTTCGGTGATTTAGAAAGAGTTTTACTAGTAAGTTCATATTTTATATGCAATAAAGAGAGTTCAGA
Organism: Copadichromis virginalis; assembly: GCF_057382275.1. NCBI lineage: Eukaryota > Metazoa > Chordata > Actinopteri > Cichliformes > Cichlidae > Copadichromis > Copadichromis virginalis. Next base: position 23,302,865 of record NC_140634.1, read on the forward strand.
GTTAAGCTAGCAGAGAAATTAGCCCAGTTTATGTAGCACCGACCACCAGAGTCAGAGCTCCGGGTTCTCAGAGGAGCATCGAGGCTTGAGAGTTCTCCCGCCATAGGATGCAGACTCGAAACAAACCCCCAGTAATCAACGATTTTCTCCCCAAGCGCGGATTTACAGCGGGGAGCACCTGGAGACGAACCCGTGTCACAAAACTGTACAAAAATGAGCTCCTCAGTGGCCACTAAAGAGCCGCTTATAAACTTACCAGGTGCAACACTTCACAAGAATCTTCTGTAACCTCACGCTACTTCCGGTCCGTCTCCAACAAGAGTCCGACGTTCCACGTGTCGTTAAAGCGCTATTCCGCTTTAAGGGCCTTTATTTTTCGGCTGCTCCCTGTAGGGGTTACCACTGCCTCCATCTCACTCGCTCTCCTTTCTGAATCTTCCTCTTTTCCTCTTCATCTTCATCCTTTGTCCCTATTCATGTTGGTCGCTCCCTATAAAAAATGTTATCCAGAAAAGAATTACTAACAATTCAAACACAAATTACCTTTTACAAACATATAGTGACAAATATTCATCTTATTGAGCTCTGGGTTATGGAAGCTTGTTTCCACCTCTGAAAAAATATTAACTTAGAGTTAAACTATGTGTTTATGCCATAGTTCTAAATACAATGATCTATTTTGTGATATTTTAGTCTTTAAGTAGATATACATACTGCTTTTTATTCCTCTTGGTTCTCGAAACCTGTAAGCTGGGGGTAGAGTGAGTCAAAAACAAAACACGGTGAATCTAGCTCCCCTGCAGTGTAGCAGTATATAAACCAGAATTATCCCAGCTGATTTCCATATTTGCATTAATAATAATTCAACATAAATAGGAGATGATCCTGATAAAGGCCAGTCTGCAAATATACCATTCTGGTATGTTTTTAAACTTAAGTAGTTGTTTTTGGTCTTGTGATGCTCACATGATGCTTTATTTTTACCCCAAACATTGAATATTCCCACTGACACTGAATTTATTTAAAAATTAGTTTTGAAATGGTCAGAGATCGAGTTGATAAAGTACAAGGAAATTTAGAAATAAGCTTTAAAGATTCAAACAATAGTTCTGGCACATAAAGAGGACAATTAAACAGAATTAAATCGAGCTTTTATAATGAAGTAATAAACTATGAGCAGGAAACTGCGAATATTAACGTGTAGAAAACGAATTCTTTAGGCCTTCCAGCAGAGGGTGCGCTCGTTTTCCAGATCTCTCGGTGGCGCGCTGCTGACAGCGGGGTGGAGTTGTTGTTTGGTGGGATGCGAACTTTCTACAAGACAACACCCTCGCCTCTGACTTCACACTTCACACACGCACATCAGCACACACTCTCTGCGGTAGGACCATCACGATAAGCTGTCAGTGCACGGGTCCGGGCCATGTTGCTCATAATCCACCTTTTAACCACTTTGGGTGAGTTGAAGTTTTAATTTGAACAACTTTATTTGGCTAAAATTAATCTGCTGGGACATGTTCGCTCCCATCACATGTAATGAGAGGCATCTGTAAACGATTATCCACCGTTTTCCTGTTCCAAAACAAATGCTGGAGGAGAGTTTAAGAGCTAAATAAAACTTTCAGTAGAGCACTTTCCCACAGCTGCGCACTTAATTCTCATCTGAAGAGTAAATTCATGTGATTCTAATTGAAATAAACTGACCGCAAGCCTGCTCTGTTTCTGGCTTTTATCATTAAAACCAAAAGAAGAACGAGGCCAGTGCTTTGTGCTGACATCTCACTGACACCAGTCTCTCCTCCCTGCAGCCCTGTGGGCTCCTGTCAGGGCACAGCAGGTTCCGCAGTTCCCAGATATTTGCACCGAGGGCAGCTGCTACCCAGCCACAGGTGACCTGCTGATCGGCAGGGCGCACAAACTCACCGCCTCCTCCACCTGCGGACTGAATGAGGCCGAGAGCTTTTGCATCGTGGGACACCTGGAGGTAAGAAAGGATCTTTTTTAGAGCACAGGTAGCAGAGAAGGCTCAATTGAAGGCTTCCTGCACGTGTTTTGTGTTTAATATCTGCTTTACAAAGTGCCAAAAGAAGATAGCCTTTTATATAGACTTTTTTAAGCCTCACTTGACCACTCTGTTTTTATAATTAAATGAGCCTTTGTTTTTTCTAATGGCTCATTTTCTTTTTCCTATATTCATGACTAATATTCCTTTGCTTTTTTGTTTTATTCTGTTTTTCTCCATTATCTACAGTTACAAAAATAAGAAAAGAAAAGAAAAAACAACCCACAGAACAAAATATTGGGGCAATGATAAATATTTTCTGATATCAGTAAGGAAATAGGGTTATCTCTAATCTTTACATAAAGTCAATTTATTCCGATTTTGGTCAAAGATACTTGCCTTAAACTTTAGATGATAACTCCAGTGTGTTTTAATGTCATTAATTATGATATTAAATACTTTTATTCAGAAGAATATAGGGTTAGCGTCAGGGCTTATGCAGCAGTAAAGCTAAGCTAACGAGTAAGAGCTGTGACAGCTACAGCAGCAGAAAATCTAACAACAGGAAACTGAGGCTACAGTTCACACAGGCTGACCAAAACTGGACAACAGAAGATGATGAGCTCTGATGAGTCTCAATTTCTGCTGCATTGTTTGGATGGCAGGCTTGTTGATGGCAACAACATGAGCACATGGATCCATCCTGCCTTATATCAGCAGCTCAGGCGGGTGGTGTTTGTGCTGGAAAGCTGTGGGGGATATTTTCTTGGCACACTTTTGCTCCTTTAGTGGACAGGTGGATTACTGCATTTTAACTACTGTACATCTGTTTATTGGATCATAATTACAGATTCATATGCACGCAAAAATATACATAGTAAGGTTTAAAAACATACTACGCTTCATCTCACCACTTGTGAATACTTGTCCTCGAGTGTTCTCTCATCCAGTGGTTAGACTCGAGTAGTTTTTCTTTCTCTTTGATTTGAAACCACGGTTTGTAAAAACAAAGCGTAAACTCAAAGCTGTGGTTGCCTGCAGAGCAGATTTTTCCCATTGGGATGATTCTGAATATAATCAGAAAGAAAATATATTGACTGTAATTATATGTGACAGTTCATATATGTCATACGTCATTTAAATGCAACATTTAAAGGATGTCAGTAGAAAAAGCAAACATCACTGATATATAAGAGTGGCATTCACAACATGAGCAGTTTCCTTACAGCACAACACTCATGAACTCAGGCCCACAGTTCAACCATGTGAAGCAATTCTAAGTCTCAGTGGACTTCGTGAACCGTCTCTGTAAACAGAGTTGTGGAAAGAGACGTTTAGCCAACCAAATTATTTCATCTTGGTGTTTCCTGCCACTACAGTATTTCTGTAACAGATGGCTCAAAGGCCTGCTGGATTATTGGATTTCTGTAGCTGACATCAATTTTCAGAGCTTTATTTCTGAAATTTTGAATATTTCTAGCTTCACATTTTTCTAGATGCTGCTAGGGAAGCTTTGCATTATTGATAGTCTATTTATTATTTGTGTTTTACTTATACCTTGGCCTCAGTGTAGCTCCTCTGACTGAAATAGCTGGAAAGCTTGCCTCCACCAGTGTGTGAATGTGAGAGTGAATGAATAGTGGAATTGTAAAGCGCTTTGAGGGTCTCGAAAAGCGCTATATAAATGCAATCCATTATCATTAAAGCTGTTTTAGCTTCTCATAAACATAAGGTTTTAACAGCTAGTGGGTCGGTCTTCTAGGCTCACAGCTAGATCTGTGTGCCTAGAAGACCATATTAGGCACAGGCACACAGAATGGCATCATACAGAGCCAAAAGCAGAAAAAACTGCCAGAAACAGAGCGTCTGAAGATTGAGGTTTTGTCTTGGTTACACACAGATCTCACTATTTGAAACTCTGGCCATGCTTAATTCACCAATGTAACAGTACATATATATATCTATATATATATATATATATATATAGATATATATATATATAACCGGAAAAATATTAAAGGTTCACTTTAACTTTGTAGAATTGTATTTGAAAAACTGACCATACTAACACAGGGAGTTTTACATTTTAAATGATTTCACCCTAAATAAAGTTGTTAAACACTTTACTTAAATATTTTTCTTTCCTTATTGCCTCCCTGGCTGGCGATCATTTCTGCATCATTGTCCAACATGAAACACAACTTTTAAATCACAGCACGCCACTTCCAAACACATTTGTGTGTCAGCTTAACTCACTTTAACAAGCTAATGCAGTTCTCCTGCTCCCCTCAAAAGCACTTTCATATCTTCACGACTTTGATAAATTTGATTAGATGATTACGTTTTTGAGAAGTCCCTCATAGCTGCAGACAAAGTCCCTGCAAATGGTAGAAAGTGGGTCAGGTGTAAATTGAAGATTTCTATGAGTTATCGCTTTTGAATTCTGTCAACATACATTGTTGATATCAGTGCTTTTGAGACAGCGCAGCTACTGAATGAATGAAACCTTAGTAAATGTAGTGATGAAGAGGCCCTTCAGTGAATATAACCCATCTTACTCTAGCTACAATTTACAGATGAATCATTGCAGGCTATCATTAAGTGACTGTTTTGGAAAAGGGGCAGTTATGAGGTTATATTCACTGAATATGTGTGTGTGATGTTCAAAACCTGACTGTGCAATTGTGGGATACAGCGTCTTTATAAACTACTCTTCCAAAACAACATGGCCAAATTAAAATTAAACAAAAATCTTCTAGCTGCTTTTGTCAGAAGCAGTTTTTGACCATCAAAACTGGTTAGAAGTTTATTTTAAGCCTTGGTTTTAGGGTTAAATTTAGAATTAAGCTTAGCTTAGGGTCTGCTTAGTTTTGATGGTTAACTTGAGGGGTAACTTGGGATTGTGTAAATGTCCTCCCAAACAAGCATGTTTGCCCCTCACCCTAAGCACAGAGTGGCACAAGCAACAGTTACTGTAGGTAATATTTCAGCATTAAATAAGAGAACGGGTGATCCAAATGACCTCAAACTTAGCATCACATCAAATTGTTACCCAAGCAACACACTTGCCAAGTTTGAAGCAGATCACGTGTACAGTTTTAGAGATAAGCGAAGAGCAAATAGACGTGGAGATTTCTCCAACTGTTCTCAAACATGTGATGGTGTTCAGCACACAGAAACTTTATTTTACTCTGTTTCTCTGATTATGATTGTGTGTGTGTGTGTGTGTGTGTGTGTGTGTGTGTGTGTGTGTGTGTGTGTGTGTGTGTATGTGTGTGTGTGAGGATGCGCATGTATATAATGTCGAGTGGGAGTTCAGACATTCCCCTCCACAATAAAAGCGTTGTGCGCCTCACAAAGCCTTCCCTGTGTGGATGCGGGCCGGGGGCGACGAAGGGGATACTCTGTCTTTATCAAACAGCCTTTAGCGAGTCCTGTGTGTGAATGGTGTTTTTTATGAAAGCACAGGCTCGCTGTGAGGCCATCTGAGACTTCTGAGGATGAGCACAATCCTAAAATATGAGCTGCAGATGAAGTGGAGGGAAAGAAGTCTGACTCAAGCAGCTGGCTTTCTTTTCCTTTTTTCCTACTAAGTGGAGCCTCTTGTTCGGAATCTACTCCCATTTCAGCGCAGACATAGTTGGCTCAGAGCTTGGTGAAATTGAGAAACTCATTTTGTTTATTCACACGCGGAAATATTGTGACATTTAAGAGTGTGTGTGTGTGTGTGTGAACTGTAGTTTAGCTTGCGTACATGCCAAACCATCTGGCGTGCAGATCCCAGAGGCAGTGGAGGGGATTATTAAACAGACACGGCACAGAGAAGCGCAGCAGCAGTATCATATACACTGTACATCATTACTGACTTCATCTCTTCCAGCTCATCAGTTAAACCACTGCATGGCTAAAAGTATGTGGACACTTCAATCTTACCTCCATAGGGCATTGTTGAATAGTTCATTCTAAAACTGTGGATGCTTTTTGTAAAGTCTGCTCCCCTCTGTGGGAATATACAACACTCCCATTTAGGTACACTGCAAAACTAGCACTCACATTAAAACACTCACATCATAGCAGCTGGATTGCATTAAAAAACATATTTACTGTCGCATAAAATATAAAAACAGAAAAAACAGTTTTTTGTAAAATTACAAGATCTTGTGTATTTTAAGCTTGTTATCTACAATTAAAATTTGCCTAAACGTTTCACCCCATTTGAACCACGTTCTATGCAAGAAACAGTCCCTAAGAAAACTGTCCGATGTCCTTTAATGTTAATGAATCAGCTGCTATTTCTGGCACATCAAGAGTATGGCGAACTGACGCTTTCGCACTTCCTGTCCATCAGGAGACAAAATGTTTTGTGTGCGACTCCAGGGAGATGTACGACGAGGAGAGCAACGACATCAGCCACACCATCGAGAACGTGGTCACCACCTTCGCCCCAAACCGCCTCAAGACCTGGTGGCAGTCGGAGAACGGTGAGAGACACAAACGCACTAGAGAAACAAGATGAGGGGTGTTTCCTGTTTACTTTGGAGGGAGAATAGCGTGTGAGCCCTCACAGAGGCCGATCTCATGAGTACTGAGCTCAGTAATGAGCAGACCGATCACAGAGCCTCTCATAGCAGCAGTCCTTATGGGTGGGGCTTACAGGTGCGCTGAGGAGAACAGGTGTGCGGGTAAGAAACAGATGTGTGTCAACACTTGACTTTAAAGTGGAAAAAATGAGAAGCGTGACGTGAGACAGGAGAGCTTTAAGAGCTCCACGGAGAGACAGTTTCTAACTGAGAGGTTTTCTCACCTGTAATCACCTGTTTCATTGTTATCCACTGGTACAGGGAGGAGCTTCACAGTGAAGCTTAAAACTACCAAATCCTTCCCAAATGTGAGGATTGTGGTTGTAATTTTTATGATTTTCTTCCACTGACAAAATTACCAGCCAATCTTTTTATTTTGTACCATTTCGATGTAGACAAACCCAGATTCATTAATATGAGACTTTTCTATGAAACCTTATTAATATCACCCAGTTGTGCAAACGTTGTGCATCATTTAAACAAATTGTACTTATTTGGTATGTTTGGTTAATTTTATTGGTAATTGGTCAAACTGGTCAATTATTGCAGTTTGAAATAAAGTTTGGTGGATTTGAACAACTCAAGTTTTTGGGGTTACATGGGAAATGTATTCAGTGCACACAAAACGTCTTCCTGCACCTAAAGCTTTGTTTAAAGTTTGTGTGGATAAAATAAGTTCCCATAGAAGGAAGAAAGTAAGCACAGGTCAAATTTTGATGAATTTAACTCTGATATAATCTAAAATATACACATCGCATACAATAACATGAGAACAAACATATCGTATAATAAGTCATTAAAGTTTTCTATTTTATTTTCTTAAATTTTCTTAAATTTGACATTTTTGTTTGACTTTCTTTTGGTTTTATGAATTCATTTTGCTCTCATGACAGCTCTAGTTTTACCATGAAAGTTTTCTGTGACTTTTCTCAAGAGATGCTTGTGTGAAAACTGGCGAGCCAAGTTCAACATCACTTGTTTGACTCATTCCTCAGTCAGCAACTTACATCACTTCTGGAAGTCATGAATCCTAACCTGTGTCTCAACCACAGCAACAAACGTCTTCTCCAACATACACAAACATCAGTGCACCTGATACGCTGCAGTCAGGTTGTTTAAATATACCAACTTGTGTTTAGTTTGCTTTATTCCAAACAAGCTGGAGAACATATTATATGCAATTCTCTGTGAAATTAAGTCCATGAATCCGCATCGTAAAATCTTTAGCTGGATCCTTCATGGTGATCCCAGTGCAGCTGGTTCCCATGCAGTTGTTCCTGCAGAGCGGTGGGAATCTGTCAGAGGTGTGAGTCACGGCAGAGCGGCGGCCAGCAGTGCAGATGGTTCTCAAACAGCAGGAAGCTGCAGGAGCCACTTGGGATTTCCTAATTCCCCCACAGGAATCTTCCAAGTCCTCCGAGCTGCTGTTTTTAAATTCAAACTCTGCTTTGAATGTTTTTACATATAAAGTTTTGCATGCAAGTAAATTTATGATGTTACTGTTGGCTGAGTAACTGCAGCGTAAGAAAGCGAGCTGACTGTGTTAACTTTAACTGCGTAAAAGAGTCGAACGCATGTTAATGCGTGTGAAGAAATCAGTCTGCGAAAAACTTGAAATGTGTATTTCCTGTTTCCTGTCTGCTGCAGGTGTGGAGAACGTGATCATCCAGCTTGACCTGGAGGCGGAGTTTCATTTCACACACCTTATCATGACCTTCAAGGTGCCTGGTTTCCCTCACACACACACACACATCATACAACTGCTGCCATACCCAGGGCAGGCAGAAAAACACAGTGTTGAACAGCTGTGGTGGGGAAACACTGAAAATCAGTCTCCTGAGAACGGTGGGAAGAGGAGGAGGAGGAGGAAGAGGAGGGAGAGGGCAAGTAAAAGAATGCAGCTCGCCTCTCGTGGCTGCTCGGCTTTGATGGTGGCCAGCTGGAGCTGCCTCTCATCAACTCAGCAGCTCTACGTCAGAGTCCAAACACTCTCAGAGACACAATGCACATCCGGCCCATCCAAGACAGGAAAGATCAGCTAATTTAGTTTATTTTAGCTTATTATGTATAAATTATAATTGATTTAAACAGAGAACTATTACAGAAAATGTGCATGTAGGCTATATTTTATTAAAATATTGGTTAAATGCCACTATGGTGTCAAAATCTTACGAAAAAATATTCCAAATAATTTGAAATAAGGTGGGTATCTGTTTTTCACCGTCACATGCATCATATAAAAAAGTTTTAGAGTGACGTTTTTATATTAAACATAAGGCACACAAACATGTCACTATAAATACCAGATTAAGTAAAGATGCTTAAAAAAACATGGAGATTAACACATCCTCTCTGTCCTCTGAAGAATCACTCTTACGTGTTAAATTGTTTTTATTTCAACCTTTTTATGTAATAAAAAAAAACCCCAAACACTAGAAAAAATGTTCCCTTATTACGGCTTAATGTAGACGTCAGTAGATTTCCGCCCAGTCTTCAGGCAGAATATCATTTTATTTATTTTTCATATGTGAGTGATGCAGTGGCCATAAAAGAAACAGTCGTATCAGTTACAGTAATAAGATGCCTGTTGGTCTTTATCTGCCTGCAGACGTTTCGGCCGGCTGCCATGATGATCGAGCGCTCCATGGACAACGGAAAATCGTGGCAGGTTTATCGTTACTTTGCCTACGACTGCAATTCGACCTTCCCTGGCATTTTCACCGGGCCCATGGTCAGAGTGGACGACATCATCTGCGACTCCCGCTACTCTGATATCGAACCATCCACTGAGGGAGAGGCTAGTTTGTGTTTGCATTTTTTCCCTCCCTCTGAAAACAAACTTTTCCATATTTTTAGTTCTTACCTTTCCCCCCTCGTGTCTCTTAGGTGATTTTTCGAGTGCTGGACCCCGCGTTTGACATTGACGACCCCTACAGCACAAGGATACAGAGTGAGCTGCTTCTGGTTTTAGAAACTCAAACATTTACTTTTGTGACCCTTTAAGATAAAGCTTTCTCTTTTAAAATCTGAAATGGATTCATATGAGTAAATAGATGATTCATGCCAAGTTTGAGGGGAAAAAAATCTAATCAATGCAGGTAATTTTACCATTCAGAAGGTAAAAAATCCTGGCAGAAACCAGGCTGTAAATATGCTTACACTGACATCATGACTATTGAGAGGTAAAGTGATCATCTCTTCATCACAGCACCTGTTAGCTGGTGGGATAAATTAGGGGCAAGTGAACATTTTGCCCTCAAAGTCGATGTTTTAGAAGCAGGAAATATGGGAAAGTGTAAGGATTTGAGCGAGTTTGACAAGTGATGGCTAGATGATTGTGTCACAGCATCTCTGACTAATAAAACTGGTTAATCCGAAATTACTTAATTGAATGCAGCCACTCTTTTATATCAAATTAGTACCAGATTACAGGAAACTTATATAAAACCAATATGAAACTGATGAAAGATTTAACCTGAGTGAGACTCTGAACGTACCACAGAAGGATACCAGAATGATTTCTTTTAGTCAGCAGTTGTTGAGCTACCTGTAGCAGATCTGCAGGCGTCAGAGATCAGACAGGACCAACACTGGAAAGAATTTCTCAGGTGGAAGCAACTTGGACTTTGTAACCTCACACACTGCCTCTGTTCCTTGATCGCACACACATGCAGTTGGCTCATGTTAAGTACATGGTAACCGCTGTGGGTGTGTAAGGAACTGCGGCGGTATCCTCACGCTCAGAAACTCTGAAATCAGTGAGAAGAAATAAAACCAAAATACTGACTCGTTCATGGACTCTGGTACAGTTTCAGCAGGTCCTCTATTAGTACTTTAAGCTGATGGAATCAGCATTTTCTTTTTAATTTAGTTCGAAAGTGAAATTTAAAAAAATATTACTGTTAATTTTGAGTAAAAGAAAAGTAGAAATGTGGAGGTTAAAATTGTTTCGAGTCAAACAACTGCTGCGGTCTGGGACCATGTAGTTTGCATTTTCACTTTCTTCATGGCTGTGAAACTTGAGCATTTTATCTGTAAATCTTTCCGCCTCCGGTCTTATGGAGGGAAGGGAAAAAGTGGAAATATTTCTGTCCAACTTTCAGAATTGAGCATAACTTCAATTAAATAAATAAAGCACATGCAATTTGTCCCCTGAAACCTTGTGTTTAATGTCACAGTGATATAAACTGTGCTGTGTTGTCAAGGAGACTTGCGTGTGTATCAAGGGCTCAAAATGCCCTTGTGCACTTAACACAGCAGGACATCACTGAGCCTTTATGGACAGGAATGAGACTCACAGTTTGAGACTTTAAGGGTTGTGATGAAGAATCTCTTCTGAGTATGTTGCAGGCAAGACAGGCAGCATTAACCTAACACAGCGGGGGAAACTGGAGCTCTTGGAGCAAATTCATGCAGGAGAAGAGTCAAACTCCAAAAGAAGGGTCAGTCCTAGTTCAGACTCTCTTGGTGGGAGGCTGGAGCGCTATACGTGGGGCCAATGTGTCATAGTTTGCAGGAATTTGGACTCACAAGCAAGACTCTACAGGGAGACGGGTTAAACAGAAAGCACACTTTTAATGGTGGAAAAAAACAACCGTTCAAAAATCCAAGAAAACAAAAATAGAAATCCAGACTTTTAGAACACATATTGAAAAACAACAGGGAAGTAAACTGAGGAATGTCAAAATAAAACAGGAAATCACCTACTGATACTGATACTACAACCTGAAAACACAAAGACTTTAAATAATAAACAAATATTCCCACAAAGTTTAAAACTCTGGCGCTCAAGGGCCAGTTCTGTTTGTGCATTAGTAACAAACAGAACTGGACTCTGGTACATTAGTAACCTTACGTTGGGTGCACCAACTGGCTAGCTTTAGCCAGTCTGCAGCTTCTGCTGCCTCTGCAAGCCTTTTGCAACCCACTTAAAATATAGTTGCTCTTTTTCTTATTGTTTCTGTGTTAATTTTTATCCCACACAATACTGTTCAATGCAGATGCAATAATGATAATAATAATAATAACAATATTAATAATAGTAATATTCTCAATGTGATGAAAGTGATCCTGACTGAAACATAGATGCTTTGGATTTAATGAAACACTTTCACAGATGTCTGCGGGCGAGATACTAATCTCCCTGTAAAACAGTGTGTGTGTGTGTGTGTGTGTGTGTGTGTGTGTGCGTGTGTAACCATTTTAATAATGCATTCCTGTGTGTACACAGACATGCTGAAGATCACGAACCTCAGGGCGAAGTTCATGAAGCTCCACACTCTGGGTGACAACCTGCTCGACTCCAGCGACGAGGTGAAGGATAAGTACTACTACGCCCTCTATGACATGGTCGTCCGGGGAAATTGCTTCTGCTATGGGCACGCCTCCGAGTGTGCCCCAATTGATGGAGCGCCAACAAGTGCAGAGGGCATGGTACGTCACACAGGCATATAAAGAAAAGGCGAGAAACACCATTTTTGCCATTTTTAAATCTAATTTAAACTTATTCTGCTCAGGCAGACCATGACACAAAGTAATAACCTAAAAGAATTAATTTAATGATGAAACAAGCATGCAATAAGTCTAATAAATTGGATCTCATGGTGTTTATCAGTGAGTTACGGAAGAGGATTAGGGCCACGGGAAAATAAAAAAGTGGGCACATCTTTTTTTCTTGCTTTCCAGAATTCTGAGAAAAATGTCAGAATTCTGAGATTAAAGTCAGAAACGTTGGAATCAGAATTCTGGGGGGAAAGTCAGAATTCTTTTTTTGTCAGAATTCTGACTTTTTTCTCAGAATTCTGACTTTAATCTCAGAATTCTGAGAAAAAGTCGGAATTCTGACAAAAAAAGAATTCTGACTTTTTTCTCAGAATTTTTTTTTGTCAGAATTCTTCAGCAGAATTCAAAGAAAAAAGTCAGAATTTGAGAAAAAATTAATTAATTATTTTTTGTCAGAATTCCAACTTTTTCCTCAGAATTCTGACTTCAATCTTAGAATTGTGACTTTTTTGTCCGAATTGTTTTTTAAGAATTGTGACTTTTTTCTCAGAACTCTAACTTTAATTTCAGAATTCTGACTTTTTTTTAGAATTCTTTTTTGTCAGAATTTTGACTTTAATCTTTGAATTCTGACTTTTAATTTCAGAATTCTGACTTTTCTTAGAAATCTTACCACTGGGGATGAGATGATGCGAGGAAGGTGTGTGAATTCAATTCATTTCTTTTAAGCACAACAACAGTTGCCTCAAGGCACTTTATATTGTGTGCTAAAGACCATAAAATACGGCTAGGAAAACAGAGTAAACCCGAGCAATTAGATGAGCCCCTACAAGCAAGTGCTTTGACAACAGTGGGAAAGAAAAACTCCCTTTTAGGAGGAAGAAACCTCCAGTAGAACCAGGCTATAATAATTTTGTCAAGCCTGAAATGTTAAAAAAGCACTTCAGTGCTGAAGAAACCTGATTCAGCTTCGTATATTTTAATAAACTGATATTAACAAATATATTTGGCTATCAGACATTTGTGGTGGTTAAATCAGTAATAAGCTATTACTGTATATGTGTGCGTGCGTGTGTGTGTGTGTGTGTAGGTCCATGGCCGGTGCATGTGCAATCACAACACTGAGGGTTTGAACTGCGAGCGCTGCCAAGACTTTTATCACGATTTGCCTTGGAGGCCTGCTGAGGGACGAAACACCCACGCCTGCAAGAGTAAGAACACAAACATGGAAAAGTCTGTCTACAGCTCTCAGCTCTTTAAACTCAGAGTAAGATCTCCACAAACATGATGACAGTACTGACAGCGAACAGGGAGACTGACAGTCAAAGAACGCTTAATTGATATGTGTAGGATAATGTTTTAATCATAAAGGAAGCAGTGAAACTTCCAGGGGTAAAAAATGGTTTGCGTATTTTAATTGAATGTAAACTTTTTACCCATTCACACACACATTCACACACTGGTGATGGCAAGCTACATTGTAGCCACAGCCACCCTGGGGTGCACTGACAGAGGCGAGGGTGCCGGACACTGGCACCACCGGGCCCTCTGACCACCACCAGTAGGCAACGGGTGAAGTGTCTTGCCCAAGGACACAACGACCGAGACTGTCGGAGCCGGGCTCGAACCGGCAACCTTCCGATTGCAAGACGAACTCCCAACTCTTGAGCCACGATCGCCCCAAATGCTGCACAGCAAGAAGGTCCTGAGTTCAATTCCATCATCAGGCTGGGGTCTTTCTGTGTGGAGTTTGCATGTTCTCCCCGTGTTTGCGTGGGTTCACTCCGGGTACTCCGGCTTCCTCCCACCGTCCAAAGACATGCAACTTGTGGGGATAGGTTAATTGGATAATCCAAATTGCCACTAAGTTTGAATGTGCGAGTGAATGGTTGTCTGTCCCTGTGTGTTGGCCCTGCGACAGACTGGCGACCTGTCCAGGGTGTACCTCTCGCCCTATGACAGCTGGGATAGGCTCCAGCGCCCCCCGCGACGCTGAAAAGGATAAGCGGAAGCGAATGGATGGATGGATGGATGGATGTAAACTTTTTAATTGGTAGTAAAGTTATGAAAACACTGAAAATGTGAACAGGAAATGTGCTCTTCTGTTTTCAAAGAAAACTCAAAGTCTACGTTTCACTTTCCTTCTTTCTCAGAGTGTGAGTGTAACCAGCACTCCACGTCGTGCCACTTTGACCTGGCCGTGTACGTGGCGTCCGGCAACGTGAGCGGAGGCGTGTGTGACGACTGTCAGCACAACACGCTGGGCCGACAGTGCGAGCAGTGCGCGCCGTTCTTCTACCAGCACCCCAGCAGAAACCTGAGGGACCCAAACGTCTGTGAACGTAGGTCACTGCTACGCAACCGCAGTTCAGTCTATCATGAGAGAAAACATGAAAACATCTGTTATAAAATCAGAGTAAAGAATTTGTAAGTTTGGAATAAGCTGCAAAAAATCTACTAAATTGTCCTTAGTGATATCAGAAGTGATGCTACAAACTACATCCTGCTACATATGATATATTTTTGATATCTTTGGCATATTGAGCCTTATACTGTGTATTAAGGCGCTGAATGTTTTCCTGGTGCACTAACTGGTGTCCATTCCTTTTTTAATCTCTTTAATGTCTTTTTCTTCTCTCTAGCCTGTAACTGCGAGCCTTCCGGTTCTCTGGAGGGTGGCCTGTGTGACCCGAGGACAGATGTGATTGCCGGGCTGATCTCAGGTCAGTGTCGGTGCAAAGCCAATGTGGAAGGAGAGCGCTGCGACCACTGCAGACAAGGACACTACGGGCTGGGACAAGGGCCACATGGCTGCCTGCGTAAGTCAGATTATACGCTTTCTTATGAAATCATATTAAAGCAAAGGTTAACACAAGGAGATGGAAACAAAATGCTACAAAATAAAGTGAGTTAATTCGTAATTAAAGCCTGAAAAACCGAGCAAACCTTAAACTAAGGTTAAGGTTGTTGGTATGTTGGTGAAAACTCTAAATATGTCGATGGTCCCAGATCCAGATGAATGGGAGGTTAGATCAGGAAGGGCATCCTGTGCAAAATCAGCCAAATCACACATGTGAATCCATCCGCTGTGCAAATAATAATGCAGCACAAAGTTCTTACTTCCTGTATAATCTATAGAGAAGTCCCTCTACATTTTAAAATTCAAATAGATCATAGTATATTAAATATACCCTAATTTCAGCATGTTAATATGTACATTTGTGGAATTTTAGGATAAAAAAATTGAAGTGATTTGGTTCGAGGAAGACAATAATAATAAAATATCATAGTAATACCACAGAACTTCAAATGAAAATAGACACAAACATACTCAGTATAGATAAACATACAGTAACTACAGTCAGACAGGCTGATGCAGTTTATCCTGTTGCTTCGTTTTGCGTTTTGGCAGCTTGTAC
Organism: Copadichromis virginalis; assembly: GCF_057382275.1. Lineage (NCBI taxonomy): Eukaryota > Metazoa > Chordata > Actinopteri > Cichliformes > Cichlidae > Copadichromis > Copadichromis virginalis. Next base: position 23,318,368 of record NC_140634.1, read on the forward strand.
CTGTAATCCGCTGGGAATGCTGCCAGGAGGAAAGCCGTGTGATTCAGACACAGGACGCTGCTTCTGCAAACACCTCGTCGAAGGACACAACTGTGATCAGTGTCGGGTACGGATCCACGCTCACTCTGGATACCTTCCTCTCTGCCTTAGTGCGCTTATTACTCATAAACATCTGCTTTCTGCTTTTACAGCCACAGCATTGGGGTCTGTCCAATGACATGGATGGCTGCAGACCATGTGACTGTGACCAGGGCGGGGCTGTCAACAATGAGTAGGTGTAATTAATGATATTAAAAACATCTGTGTTTAGTTTTAGTAATATGACAGGTAAGTGGGTCATTTCATGCCAGCTGACCAAATGTTTCCTTCATCACAAAAATGTTTTGAGCATAAAATGACCCTTAATTTTTGGAAAAATGTCCAATAAAGCAGTTTTCATATAAGTCTGCAAACAGGCTTTTTCACTGCTGTAAAGTAAAGCGTTTTGTGTCTTTGGGATTGGCTTGTTTTTTAAGACAGCCTCAAGTGGCCAGGTTAGGAACTGCAGTTTATGGTTGCATATTTTCACCTCCAGAAGTTTCTGTTTGCATGTGACTCAGGCCACTTCTTAACCAAAGTGAAGGTCTATGCTAGACAGATGCATGTTTCTATATTAGTTATTTTTTATTAAAATACATTTTACAATTGTACATGGAGGCAAGAAGAGATTACCATTGACCATTAAATAGAACAGCTCCTGCAGAAAGATGTGCAGCTGTTTTGCCTCTAAAGAAGAAAGATGTCTAACAGGAAGCAATGAAATTAATGGAAGATCTCACCATTTTCATTAAATTATAAACAAGGAAAAAAATAGTTTAAGCATGTGGATGTGTAAAACTTTGTCTTTCTTTTTCCGACCTGCCATCTCTCCACAGCTGCGATCCTCACACAGGACAGTGTGTGTGCAGGGAGCACATGTTCGGGCGCCGCTGCGATCAGGTCGAGTCCGGCTACTACTTCATGGCTCTGGATCACTACATATACGAGGCAGAGGACGCCAAGCGCGGCCCTGTGAGTGTGTTCACATCGACTTGTGGTGCTTTTTTTTCCCTCCAGATTTGTGAACGTTTGTTTCCCCATCAGGGCGTGACGCTGGTACCTCGGCCCTATCCTGAAGGTCGGAGTCCTACGTGGACTGGTATGGGCTTCGTTAATGTGCCAGAAGGAACCTATCTAGAGTTCAGCATCGACAATATTCCCGAGTCCATGGACTATGACATCCTTATACGCTATGAGCCACAGGTAACACAAATGATTTGCATATTTCAGAGTCGGTTATTGCTCCATGGCGTTTTGAAAGAACCTTTGTCACTAACTTTTTATGGTTTCTTTCTTTACTGAACATTTTCCTAAAGTTTGGTCGAATATTTTTGCGTAATCTTTTGAGCAGGCAGACAAACAGGCAGAAAACTCGTGCAAACGTCAATCTCCTGTCCTTTCCGTCATTAATTAAATGAAAATATTCTCTACATAAACCCTGAGTTATCTAGTTCATCAATAAGTGTTGATAAATATGAAGTATGTGACAGCTGTTTGCCAACTGGAATACCATTGTTTAGAGAAATATCTAATCAGCCAATCACATGGCAGCAACTCAGTGCAGTCAGGCATGTGCTCGAGATGACCTGCTGAAGCTCAAATTTAAGTTACTTTCAACATGACATGGTTGTTGGTGCCAGACGAGCTTCTCAGAGTATTTCACAAACTGTCGATCTACTGAGATCAGCAGTACACTGCACAGCCATCTCTAGAGTTTACAGAGAACGGTCCGAGTAAGAGGAAACATCCAGTGAGCGGCAGTTCTCAGAGGAGGATTGCCAGACTGTTTCAAGTCGAAGGCAACAGTAACTTAAAAAAAACACTCGTTACAACCAAAGTATGCAGAAGAGCATGTCTGAATACTACAGCAGCAGAAGACCACACCGGGTACCTCTCCTGTTAGCTAAGAACAAGAAACTAGGGCAATAATTCATTCACCAAAGTTGGACAGAAGATTGGGAAAAACTTTGCCTGAATGCCAACTATCTCTTTTTCATGAAACATGTGACACAGGGTAGCCTATGGACAGTTTATTTGAATAAATACACTCAAACAGAAACAAAGACGGAGGAACGATGAAGGAATACCACATGTATGTTTGCTTGTCGACAGCTACCGGAGCAATGGGAGGAGGTGAACATCCAAGTGCAGCGCCCCGTCTTCAACCCTCCAAACTACTCCAGTCACTGCAGTAACTCTTTCCAGAGCGGAGACCAGCAGTCGATCTCTCTTCCACCTGGATCCAGGTAAAACATTCATTTACTGTACACTGAACATGCTCACACAGACACATAAACTAACTCTGTGTGTGTTTCAGACATGTGTTGCTGGTGAGGCCGGTGTGTTTTGAGAAAGGGCTGAACTACACGATCCAACTCAATCTGCCTCTCTACTCGTCAGTCAGCACCGTCCAGAACCCGTACACACTCATCGATTCGGTATGTGGCTTTGCACACAAACACACACCTGTTCAGACAGGTCCTGCCTGTACTCCAGGACCTGTCCTGCTCAGATCGTACGGCTCTCTTGAAATGTAAAAACTTAAGACCACGGACACTCATTTTCTAAAGCAGTTGCTTTAGGAACATTTCATGTCCTTCCAAGCCAGTGAAAGCTCCAACTGTTGGTCCATAGTGGCCCTCAGTAGCTCCTTACGCTCTTCTCTGTTTTTAAAGGTGGTGCTGATGCCCCGTGTCAGAGAGCTAGAAATGTTCCACGGAGACGTGGGAGAGCAAGCATGGGATACGTTCCAGCGCTATCGATGTCTGGAGAACAGCCAGAGCATCATAAAGAGCCCCATGACCGACATCTGTAAACAGTACATCTTCAGTGCCTCTGCCTTGCTGCACAAAGGAGCCATGGGTGTGTAGTTCATCTTCATCTTCAGAATCTGAAGATGTTAAAAATTGTTCCTGCTTCCACTCTCATCACCTTTCCCCTCCAATCTCATCCCTCAGCTTGCCAGTGTGACCCTCAGGGTTCACTCAGCTCCCTGTGTGACCCCAGTGGCGGTCAGTGCCAGTGCCGACACAACATCGCAGGCAGGAACTGCGACCGTTGCGCCCCGGCTACCTTCCTGTTCGGCCCCGCCGGCTGCAGACGTGAGTGCAGCTGAAGTTCAATGCCGACGTGTTCATCTTCAGTTTAAATGTTTTCTTTAATCCTAATCCCTTCACCCCCACAGCTTGTAACTGTGACCCTCTGGGCTCTGTCAGCCCCTTGTGCCACGAGGCCACCGGCCACTGCGAGTGTGTTTCAGGGGCCACGGGTCGCCAGTGTTCACACTGCCTGCCGGGCTTCTGGGGCTTCCCTCATTGCCGACCGTGCCAGTGTAACGGCCACAGCGAGTACTGCCACCCTCAGACTGGAGAGTGTCAGGGCTGCAGAGACTTCACCACCGGACACCACTGCGAGAGGTGAGGATGTGAATGTAGATGCAGTGGTGGTAGCTTAAATCTGCTAATACTAGTGAGGTAGAGACAGATATTATAGAGATTCAACATAAAAGAATTAGTATAATAGCTTTTCAAGGGCCTCAAAACTCATTTCCTTGGTCAAGGAAAAAGGGAGATTTAACCATTAAACCCCAATGTGTGGAAAGGAGTGTAGATGTCTAAAAAAAAAAGGTGGCAACATATAAGGACAGCAGAAGATAGCATTTCTTAGCCCACAGTATTTGTCAAATTTGAATTAAAGATGAGAACAATAAGCACAAGCATCAGTTACAAAAAGAACAGGACAAAAAACCTGACTTCCTCAGTTAATTCAGTTTTCTGTCATTTATCCCTGTAAACCCTGAACCATTAAAGAATTACCAGAAAATTCAATTTGACCGTGTTTATGGGTTATAAACACTGTTATTAGTGAGTGTTTATTGAACCTTCTTACAGAGACTATTTTCTAGAAATGAAATTTATATATTCTTGTGCAGTTTCATTGCTTAGAAAAGTTAATTGTGCATTTTATTCCGTTTTTTTAGGGAAAAAAACACTCCAATCATGCAGAAATCTTAAAAAACTCACAAAATCTTACGCATCAAATATGACACACTTGGCATTACAGGGTTGAAAATAAAAGAATAAACGTTTCATTTGGGTTTTTATTTCTTGCGTAACACTGCTAGTGATGAAGACACTTCAAATAAAACTTCCATTTCCTTTTTTTGCCGTTCATAATTTAAAGTTTCAGGTTGTTATCTCAAGAATTTGGCCTATTAACTCAAACTTCTGAGAAAATGACCTGAAAATAAAGAAATCCTGAAATTTCTAGTTAATAAATCAAAATGTTCAGTTATGGATGGCAACATTTTTATTTTATATTATTTATTTAGTTTTTGAGCAGCAGAAAGAGGCTTATAAAGATTATTATTATTATTATTATTATTATCATTATTATTATTATTATTATTATTAAGTTGTCTGAGGAAAACTGCACAGTGCTGGAGTTGTGGATCTGCAAGCCGCTTTGCAACCCATCCAAACCCAGCTCCTTCTCTCCTGTGTTGAACTGAGTCTATCCGATGTAATTTTAAGGCAAAATTATATGAATGCAGCTATATGGGACGTTGCAGTTTGGGCAGACATTTCTTCAGTACTCAGGTGTCTCTCAGAAACAGTTGATTTTTACTAACCTTTTCCTTCCAGATCTAAACTGAAGGATCCATTAACACCTTTTCTTCTGCTACCAGGTGTTTGAGCGGTTACCATGGTGACCCAGAGCTGGGTTCAGGCGGATACTGTCGCCCTTGTATGTGTCCTGATGGGCCACGCAGCAGACGCCAGTTTGCGGACAGCTGTTACCTTCTGCCTAATACCAATCAGCTGGTGTGTGTGTGCGGCCGCGGATACAAAGGCATGTAAACACAACACTTCACAGATTTGTTTTTATGTAAGCGGGGCTCAGGTGCAGTTTTTGTCAACATGTCTTCACGTCACACGCTCATCACAAGTACAAACACACTTCAGTAGTCTGTAATTAGCGTGCCAGACCTCAATCTTTAGATTCAAGAGGAAAAGAAAAGCAACAAACTTGAGGTCTCATGTACGATACCATACCAGCTGACTTGTCTCCTGCATCCCTTCCAGGTGTCAGGTGCGACGAGTGTGCCCCGGGTTACTTTGGGAATCCTCTGGTGCCCGGTGGGCGCTGCATGCCCTGCCAGTGCAACAACAACATCGACATGCACGACCTGGACTCCTGCGATGCTCGCACCGGCGCCTGTCTCAAATGCCTGTACCACACCCAGGGCGACGGGTGCCAGCACTGCAAACTGGGTTACTATGGCAATGCTACCACACAGAGCTGCAGGAGTGAGTACAGCTGAACATGATTCATCATATTTATTGTTATCCAAAAATATATTTGTTAGTGCTTCCTGTGTGTAATGCCGGTTTCACTTTCCTGCTAAATAATTGTAGCCACAGCCAGAAGGAGGCCAGTACACATCCTCCCAGTCTTGGTGCATGTGATTACAGTGACCTCTGACTTTTGTAGTAGTTGTATCAGTAAATTGGCAAGATGTCGTCCTAATTTGGGTACCGTATGGCCGTTAGCTTTTACTTTATCTAAGTTAGTCTGACCATTTGGGACGAAAAAATGTTGTCCCCCACTTCATGTAAGCTCAGCGCCAGCTATAGACCAGGGGCGTTGAACTCCAGGCCTCGAGGGCCGGTGTCCTGCAGGTTTTAGATATCACCCTGGGTCAACACACCTGAATCAAATGATTAGTTCATGACCAGGCTTCTGGAGAACTTTGAGAAATGTTGAGGAGGTAATTTAGCCATTTAAATCAGCTGTGTTGGATCAAGGACACATCTAAAACCTGCAGGACACCGGCCCTCGAGGCTTGGAGTTCGACACCTGTGCTATAGACTGTATTTAAAAGATAGACACAGTCAAAGTAGTGTCTGCCATTGGATTGTGGACGACCTTTTTTCTGAGTTTAGCATTTGGATCGTTGCCATCTTCTTTTTGTGTATCCAAAAGTGATCATCATGAATACATTTGGACCTAATGGTAGAGTGGTTAGCATATTTACTTGGTAACGAGAAGGTTGCTGATTTGATTCTAGCCAGAGCCTCAAATCCCCTTTGTGGTTGGATCAGGTAGCAACCCCCTGTGACAAAGGAGCAGTCAAAAGCAGCTAAACTGGACCCAGACTGTTGGAATAGTTAAATCCGCAGAAGTTCAATTTACCAGAGAATTTATGTCAAAATGTAAAGGTGGACGTTTTAAAATTGGAGTCTGTTGTGGTTTCTTGTGTGACATATTGCGAGCATTGCTTGAGAATTCGTCACATCCAAAATAGCGAATTGGATATTGGACAAAGAAGGTGCTGCACCAAATCCTCCTCATGATTGCTTTGGTCACTTGTAATTTTAAAGTTGGCGACTTGACTACAAACACTTGCTGATTTCTTGCTGTAAAAGCAGCTAGTCTATGTTAACAAACATAGACAGATCTCAAATATCCATCTAGCCAGTAAATTTCCCATAATTCTGCGGTGCATCTTTCTTGTTTCTTTCTTTCTTCACTCCGCAGAGTGCACGTGTTATTCAGTAGGGACGATTCCTTATGCCTGTTCGTCCCCCGATGACTGTCAGTGCGACCAGCGCAGTGGCCAGTGTCCCTGCCAGCCCAACGTGGTCGGTCAGCACTGCGACCGCTGCGCTCCAGATACGTGGAACCTCACCAGCGGGACGGGCTGCCAGCGCTGCGACTGCGATCCTGTCCACTCGTTCAAATCCTCCTGCAATGAGGTGAGGCAGACTGTGTTTATAACCATATTTTGTCCTTTAACACTATCATGCAGTAACTTTTGGGTAAGCCTTTTAACTTTTAGAGACATTTTAGGTGATGAAATCTAAAACTTGTGCTCAGTTGCTTGGTGTGAGCCACCTGGAGCACAAATACCACTAGAAATTTTTATTTCTGGTAGGATTATCCATACCAAGCAGGTCAATGCCAGATGAATGGTTTCCCTGCTCAGATTTTTCCTGTATCTGCCAGGCTGGATGTATGTATAAAGATATACGAATGGGTATTTATAGTAACAGTTGGGAAAAGAACCGGAGCAAACAGTGTGGACGGAAACATGTGGATATGTATCCAAGGACAGTATTGACATTTCAGGAGAACAAAAAATCTAAACTCCAGTTAATTAAGTAATGAAACCCCCGCACCATTGTCTCAGCAGCTACTCCAGTTAACTCTCTCTGAACACGATCTGAAATGAACCACAAAATCCTGTCCATCTATGAGCTGCTGTTTCCAAACTTTCTCTTACATAGTGTTGGGGATTGGTTTTCCCAAACCCCCACACCGTAGGGTGTGACCATCCCAACAACTTCAAGTAGTTTTTGATACTGTATATGGACTCCAGCTGTTTAGGACCTGCTTCTCTCCTCTCACATGTAAAGAACTGATGACACTCACTCACACGAAACTTTCAGCTTTCTGTGTTTACTGGCTTCATTCCATCGGAGGAAGGAAGTCTCGGAATACACTGTGGAATGACACAGGAATTTTCTTTCCAGGCAGGAACAAATTCTGCCAAACTTCAAAGCTTTATTGTGTCTGCATCGGAGAGAAGAGCTTTGAAGTTTATTGAACGCTCTGACCTGATCGCTGTGTTTTTTGCGCTGCCTGCAGGTTACAGGACAATGCATGTGCAAGCCCGGTTTTGGTGGCCGGATGTGCCGGGAGTGCAAAGAGCTCTTCTGGGGGAATCCAGAGGTCAAATGTTATGGTAAGATATCACCACCACCCAAATGCAGGACCAGAGAGTCAAACATTTGAAGGTCAGCCAGTCTGCTAGGGAGTATACAAGAAAGAACTCGGTGAACTACTTTAAATATGACAGAAAAATGCAAACAAGAAACCATCAGGAACTCTGGGATATGCCTGGAAAGTTTCATGTCAGTGAGAACAAGACTATCTGGCAGCTGGCTGTGGGAAACAGGGGGGTGGATGCATATAGCAAGAATACTAACAGGGTAACAGGTGAGACAAACTGAGCACAGGAGAAATTAATTACTACTAAAATAATCCCGGTTACTTAGTGAGTCTGACCCACCAACATATTTCTTTACTCAGAATTTTATACAAACGTAAAGAGCCCATTGTAAAATGTAAAAGGATATTTCAGTAACTTACAGGGAAAATGTAGAAACTATGTCTCGTTTTTTAAAAGAAAAACTTGACTGTATTAACTAAAATTCAGTGTAAAAGTCTTTTGACTGCTGGTAGACACTGACATGTTCAAAGTAATGCTCAGGTGTTGAGTAGCTTGCTGGTGGTCGGTTTTTAGTTGTTTAAGATGGACAGCGGCACTATTAGAAATATGATCAGGAACAATAAAGACACATTTTATCAGTTGTAAGAAATTGGAAGTCCTCTTGTTTTTAATGGCAACGTGGGAAGAATGGAGAGGCTCTGTTTTTATGTGCTTTTCCTGAACGAGACATTTAACAGGCATAATATCAACTAACAACAGATGGAAACTAAACAAGTAGGTCCAAGAACCGAGCCCTGTGGGACTCCACATCTTATTAGATCAGCTGATGAAATAAAGTTGACCGCAGTGACTCTGAATACTCTACAGGTGAAGTAGAAGTAGGATGAGACCCATTTGAGTGCCTTTCTGCTTTGGTCAGCCTCATTCCTAAGTCTCTTGAGGGAAATGCTACGGTCAACTATCAAATGCTGTAGTAAGGTCTAGTAAAAGCTTTATCCTCCTGTTTCTGCTCCTCCTTACTTTAGAGGTCACCATGGTGGATCACCTTCCTCCATCTCACCCTGTTTCTACCATCTCCTTCTGTCACACCAACCTTCACCACATTCATGAATCTCCTCTGAGGCTCATTTCCTCCTCCCTGGCAGCACCAATATGTCTACTATCCCTACTCTGCACATGTCCGAACCATGTCAGTCTTTCCTCTCTGACTTCACCAGTTAAAATAAGAACAGTAAGATTACCTGAAATTGAAGCCAAAGTAAAGCGGTTTCTGTAGGGATTATACAAAATATATATATGATATACAGTCACTAAATCAACAATGAATATATGTTAAGATCAAATAAAAACAAAGTGAGTAAGATAAACGGCAGGCTACCCTGCTCAATTAGTCGTGAAAGCAAGCAGGAAGAAATCGTTTTTTAAAAGTGGTTTAATGTGTTGAGACTGAGCTCAAGACTGAGCTGTGAAAAACAGATTCTTCCAAAGATTCTGGAGTTTGTTTCAAGTAAACCTGTGTGGGACACAAGTGCAGTAAAAAACTACCCGATGAACACAATGAAGTATTTCATGGTGAAGCAGACAAATATTCGGAGGTTAGCGGCACCCTGAAGCAGCATCTAGTCTAGAAACTACTCCGAAATTCATCATATCAGCTTGTTTTTGCCGCCCCCAGGTGGTACGTACGGTCTGATGGTACGGTGCTTATTTTTCCTTTGCCTTTTGTGAAGTTTTTGTAGCTCTAAACATCTCACAAGCTTATATAACTTTCTAGCAGCCTTTTTGCCTTCTGCGCCACAGAAAGGGAAACTTAATGAGGCTCCAGCCCCTCTGAGACCCTGAATAGGGAAGGAGTTAAGAAGGACATGCCACTGTGGCCTTGTTTTTATTTTTATCAGTATTGTCTTCACACTGCAGACCTTCAGTCTTACGCTGAGCACCAGCAATACCCTCACTTCTATTTCAGCACGTTGGAGCTAAACCATCACTATTCTAATACTTCCTGATGTGTCCTTGTGGTTGGATCTTAGTATTCATGTTCTCACAGGATGTTATTCTTGTGACTCAGTGGGAGACCAGCAGCGATAGCTTTGAAATGGTTTCCAGATGATTCAGCTTACTCCGACAGCAGTTACGTGTTGGTAGCACTCAGTCAGCCGGGTTGGCGCTCAGCTTTGTTTTTGGATCCTGAAAATTTTTATTGTCTGCGAAACAAACTGCTGAAGAGTCGATCTGCAGTAAAGTGTCCCACAGTAGCTGGCTCACCCTCAGAGAAAGAGAGAGCAACAGGGGCAGCTGGATCTGGGAATGACCTCTTCTCATGAGAAACAGATGTTCTCCAGAATTCCCAGGCTTCCCATTTTCGCCACGGACAAACACACAGAGGAAACAGGAATATGAAATATTCCCATTGAATTCTCTGATGGTCTTTTAAGCCTTGAAAGCAGCTGGACTTCACCTCCTTTCTGCACAGATGATGAAATAATGCACCAATTTACAGGAACACTGTGGCCTCCTCAGTGAGGAGTGTTATATGTATATGTTGTATGCAGATAAAAAAAAACGCCTCAGATTTACAAGTGTCAGCGGTTAAAATGTCTTTTTAATATAATAGTAGTGTAGCTTTTCTCAATTAGTAACCAATAATCACCATTTACATTCATCCATGACTGTGTTTCTGCAGAAAGATGTAACAATTCAACCTCATTAAACCAGAGCCTCACCTTCTGTTGCATAAATCACACAAATATAACCCCAAAAGGTTTGGACGCTCACTGCATAAAATAAAAATAAAAACCAGAAAATCTCATTTATACACAGTAGAATATTGAAAAACATACCACATGTTTAAACTGAAAAAATGTACAATTTCAAAGCATCCCCTCTTCTTTTTACAACAGTCCACAAACGTCTGGGAACTGAGCAAACCAGCAGTTCTCATCTGAGGGAGGATTCCAGCTGCTCAGCAGTCCTCAGTCTTCTTCTTAGTTTTTTTTTCTTGATTACAAATTCCAGACTTCAAACTGAGCATTGATATCAAGCTGTATGATCCCTCTCCTCTTTAGTCTAGAGGATGCGGGGTCCATGTTTTCCAAGAAAGAATTTAAAATTTCAGTTCGTCTGACCTCAGCTTTCCACTTTTACTCAGAGAAGACAGCGGTGTTTCTGGATCATGCGCACATGTGGCTTCTTCTTTGCATCACAGAGGCTGGATTTATACATGGCACAGAGAACTGTGCTCATGCAGTGATCTCAGTAATGACAGAATCATGTCTGTTTTTTAATGCAGTGCTGTCTGAGGGCCTGAACACCACAATCCAGTGATTTTTGGTCTTGTCTCTTGCGCACAGAGATTTCTCCTGATTTTTTAAATCTTCTGATGTTGTTATGACATAAACTGTAGATGACAAGATATTCAAAGTCGTCATGATTTTACCTTGAGGAATGTTATTGTAAAATTGTCGGACAATTTGTAGACAGTTTTTTTGCAGATTGGTGAACCTCTGTCTGTCTCTAAGATGTTCTTTTTTGTCAGCGTTAATCTCATTAAAATTATGGTAACGGCATAACCGCATTAACGCGGCAAATGTCCGTTAGCGAGTTAGCGCGGATCGCCTCGTGCGTGGGGCTGCACGGCAAGATTAAGGAGATTAACGCTGACAGCACTAGTTCTTTTTAAAGTGAATTGGTTGCAAAAATGCTCCTCAAGCATTTTTTTTTGCTCCCTTTTTCTCTGAGACATACTGCCATCAAATGTTTCATGAAATAATCAAATGTCTCAGTTTAGACATTTGATATGTTCTCTGTTCTAAGTACAGGAACACTGATGGGGAATATCTGTCAGACTGTTTTTTCCTTCTTTCTGACACGTGATATTCCTTTTTTTTCCCCCATGGAGCGACCGAAACCTGACCTTCGAGGTCATATTCATGTCCAAGTTTATTTACTGAAACCATTTGAGGTTAAATAAACTTTAAGTGACTTACTTCCCAAGGAGACAAAAACTTGAAGATGTTTTTTTTGGATTATGAGGGCTGCGCGTAACTTACATGTTTTTACTGTTTTTATTGTTCTGACATTATAAAACTTAAAGTTGAAGGTTAGTTCTAAACACTCAGCAAGAAGGTCCTGGGAAGGTTGCGTCCTCCTCGTGTCTGCATCGGTTTCTCTATGTAAGGTTAACTGCCATTGGTTAACTGCAACAGATTGGTGACATGATTTGAGTCTGCCCTGCCTCTCGCCCTTTAACACCAGCAGGAACAGTGCAGAAAGAAACACTGCTATGTTTTTACCTTTATTTAAGTCCCTATCGCATTAAATCTGCTTCAGTACTGCATTAAAACTACAACAAATACAGAATATAAAACTTGATATACAAACACAAACAACAAAAAACTGTTATTAATTAAACATTTGGGTTGTTTCACCCTTGGGAGTCGTTTTTTTAGTTGGCGTCTCCACCTTCCTGTGTGTGTTTCTAGCTTGTGACTGCGACCACCGGGGGATCTCCAGTGAGCAGTGTCATCGTGCCACAGGGCAGTGTACCTGTGTGGAGGGCGTGGCGGGCCCCCGGTGCAACGAGTGTGCTAGGGGTTACCACGGTGAGTTCCCTGACTGCAAACCCTGCCACAAGTGCTTTGCGGCTTGGGACACCGTGGTCGAGGAGCTGACCAACCAAACTCGCCGACTGGAGGCCAAAGTGAACGAGCTGCAGACTGTCGGAGTGACGGCGCCGTACAAAGAGTTGATTGGAAGTCTCGAGAGAAACTCCAAGGCTGTCAGAGACATCTTGGAGAGCAACGCCGCCACGGTGAAGCTGGAGCAGATACAGGAGCTGATGCATCAGATAACGTATGCACACCACCAAACAGAGGCTTACTTGGGGTTGTAGCAAGCAACTGGTGTTTATTGTTTCACTGTGCTTTTAGTGGTGTGATGTCCTATCTCAATGGAAAGCTCAACACAACCGAGGAAGCCTTGGAACTTCTTCAGAGTGATGCAAATGCCACCGATGCAGACTTAGACGTGCTGACTGTTGAGGCAAACCAGTTGGAGATGAGCGTCCAGAGGCTGAGACAGCAGGTGGACGACGCCAAGAACGCCAACATACACGGTGAGAAATCAAGTGCTTCAGCCTAAAGCTTCACTCTTAGACCTTTACAGCTTAGCCAAGACAGAAAGTCGGCACGTTTTAATCGGTACATCAGTACTACATTTCCGTCCAGCCCTGTTTCACTGTTCCCTAACTTTACTGCTTCCAGGTGCCCTGGAGACTATTACTGCTGCGCACATGCAGTCTAGGATGGCAGAGCAGCGCACCAATGCTTCTACGAGCGACCCTGGCAACACAGTCAAGCAGTCAGTTGCAGTACGGAAAGCCACGGAGGACAAACTGAGCAGCACGAAGAAGGAATTTGACCGAAAACAACAGAGAAACATGCAGAAGCTGGACAAGCTGTCCAAAGAGCTCGATAAATTTAGCCTGTCTTCACTAAATGAAAAGGTGAGAACACGGGAAGATCGCATCTGTCTATCACACGTTCACCTTTGTTGGTAATTCTGTCTTTCTCTGAAGATTTGTGGTGGAGCCTCTGAAGGTGATGATGGCTGCTCCACCTGTGGCGGGTTGGGCTGCACCAACGAGGATGGAGCGCCTCGCTGTGGAGGAGAAGAGTGTGGAGGCGCTGTCACAACCGCTCAGACGTCTCTCAATTCAGCCAATGAGCTGGAACAGGCGATCCTAGAAGCTATGCAGGAGGTAGACGAGCTCTCCAGGATGGTAAGTGAACATGGTCGTCGTGTTATAATGTGGAACACCTGCAGGTGGATGTGAGACAGGTAACCTGGACCTGTGTGGACACTCTGCTCAGGTGTGGGAAGCGAACATCCGAGCAAACGAAGCCAAAGCGAACGCTCTGGAGGTGCTGATCAAATCCAACCAGAGCAAAGAGAGAGTGGAGCAGAGCAACGAGCAGCTCCGCAACCTCATCAGGGAGATTCGAGATCTTCTCATGAGTGAGTTTTTCCTGTACACGTCTAGTCTTCACAATGTGTAAAAATTTATGCACGTTTCTTAAAATAAAACGGTTCATTTATGTTTGGTCTGCGTTTATCCAGATGAGAAAGCAGACGCGTCCGTTATCGAGGCCTTGGCAAACGAGGTTTTGGCTCTGGAGATGCCGACGTCGGCCAAGAAGCTTCAGGAGCTGACGGACGAGATCAGGGAGAAGGTCACCACTCTGACCAGTGTGGAGACGATCCTCAGTCAGAGCGCGGAGGATGTCATGGCGGCCGAGTCGCTGCTGAAGGAGGCTAAGGCTGCAAGGTAACACGTGACGACTGACAGGATGGAAAACAGGAGGAACGGGATAAAAAAATTCAACATGAAAAAATCTTTTTTGCAGTCTTACAGGTGGCAATATTTTTGCTTTCTTCTGTAATTGTTGTAAACATTTTCTTGGACTACGAGCCAAATGCAGGACATCAGAGGCAGGTGATTGGTCAAAATCTAAATCCTTGTTACCAGTTTGAGCTCAAACACAGGAGGTCAGTCAGTGAAGCGGTCAGCGAGCAGCCAACTGCAAATTTAAAATGTGAAAAACAAGCTGTTTTAGCTCCTCCCCCTTTGAACTGACATTCTTCTGATTGGCTGCCTCTGACAGAAATGTGTAAATAAACCCATCTTTCTTTCTCCCTGTCTGTCAGCGAGAAAGTGTCTAACATGAAGGACACCGCAGAAGTAGTTAAGGCTGCCCTGGACGAGACCGACCGCGCTCAGAGCATCGCCATGGACGCCATTGAGTTGGCCCAGAACAACACCAAGGGCACCATGGACCTGCTGAACGCTGTACGGCTGACCTCAGTGATGATGCGGTTTGATTCAGTGACTCCGTTTACTGTTTCGGGATGACAAAAACAGCACAAAGTTCAAGAGATGGAGTCGTACGTTGTTGCCGTTTTAGAACGGTCTGCCTTGTTTTCAGTAACAACTGACTTTAAAAACAATATTTCAGTCAGGAAACGCTCAGCTTTGATTTAGTTTAATCACAGTGATATAAAAATGTTTTATTGCTGTCGGGTGTTCGGACGTAATATTTTTATTTTAAAAAGCATTTTTAGTCTAAGCTATTAAAAAGAAACATAAAAAAATAACAAATTAAATTAGAAACTTTGAAAAAATAAAAATAATATAGCAAACAAAAGTTGAATGTACGTAAAGGAAACTGACTTACTAATGCCTGACAACGCCACCCACAAAATAAATTATAAAGATACAAAAGGTATTCAAGTTTAACTAAAATTAAACTAAACTTGAAAGATTGAATGAGCTCCAAAAACTTCCTGAAACTGAACTGGATTCAGAAAAAATATTTACAACTAAAATAACCCAGTTTGGATCAACAAGTCACCAGCTACTTACCAATCAAATCTCTGGAAAATAGCCATCCCTCAGATCTGTGGATCACAGGAGGGTCCAAAGATTTTTAATAGCATCTGAAGTCTTTAGCTTTCCCCGATGATCATCAGTAATAAATATAGATGTTTAAAGATAACTTATTATTCTATATGAGTTCTGTGACCTTATATCTTATGCTATAGTTGGGTTTCCTTCCTGGCATTGAACAGGCTAAACTTTAGCCTGTTTTTTTAGCTGTGGTTGGTCAGAAGCTGCCAGCGCCGCTCCTTTCATGTGAACACACAGGAGAAACTCTGGCTTAATAGGGATGAGATGCAGGTGAAATTAATGATGGTGGGATTAGCAGAAAGAGTATGAGGCAAACCCTGAACAGTTAAAAAGAAGAAGTGAAAAAGAAAAGACAAGATAAATCTGTGCATTTGTGCGTCAGGTGGAGTCGGAGACGGCCAAGTCGGAGCTGAAGCTCAGTAACACCACGGGCCGCCTGCTGCAGCTGGAGAGGGAGGTCGGCCTGCTGAGGCAGAACAACCTGGAGATGGAGGAGATAATGGTGTCGACTGAGCAGACGACGCAGCAGGCCAAAGAGGACGCCGACGAAGCAGAGCAGGTCTCACAAACGCGCGCATCCGTGTTGGTTTGCATGTGAATCCACTCCTGCTGCAGTGCGTTTTTTTTGTGTGTGCAGGAGTTCAATGAGAGGCTGAAGGATAAATTCGCTGAGGTGGAGGACCAGGTGGAGGTTAAAGGGGAGTCGGTGCAGCAGGCGAAGAGGAGGGCAGACGAACTGCAGCAGGAGGCCATAGAGCTGCTCAATCAGAGCAGCAGAAAGCTGGAGAGACTCAAAGGTGAACACTGTTCAGATAAATGTATAATAACTCTGTAGTTTTGTCTTCTGTTCTTTTAAACGAATGCATTTCTAACAAACAAGAAGGGAGTTTGCTCTCTTCCTGTTTGTTTAGATCTGTTTCTTTTTACATTATTGGATCCTCTCCCGTTAAAAAAATACACAGAAGCACATGAAATAATCTGCTACGAACCAGTCAGTTTCTGAAGTATGATCAGATATATAAAAATTAAGAAAAAAATATTCCACTTGTGCAAGAAATTTAAACTGTTAAAAAAGACAGTTTTGTTTTTGTGTGGCGTTTTCAGAGTTAGAGGTCTCCTACGTGGACAACCAGCGCATCCTGGAGGCCAAAGCTAAAGAGCTGGCCGAGCTGGAGCAAGCCGCCCGCAACATGCTGGAGGAGATGAGCCGCAAAGTAGCGCTGTACAGCACCTGTTTGTGATGAAACCATCGCCGCCTTTGACTTTATTGACAGTGCCAAAGTGTCTGACGTACTGCTCCTACATGCCTGCTCCTTTTACGGCTGTTAAATAAAAACACTAATATATTTGACGTTGCCAAAAAATGTTTCAACGACAGAAAAAAAGCTTTAAAGCTGCCAAAGACCGTTAGAGTATTAAAGTAAGGAGTCCAGAAGGAAAGAAGCCATCATGACCTCGAAGCCAATATACCTGCATACGTTACTACAATCTGTGTTTAATTGTAACTAAATATCTATATTAAAAGGATTAACATTTCACATGTACTTAATAATCCAAAGATATCACTTGGACATGGTGCCTTAACAACCAGCCAATAATAAACCCGACTACAAGAAAAACACATGTCAGCTGGTCTTGTTTAATCTTTTGTGTTCTGGTAAAAAAACAACAACACTTTTTTCCCTATTATAAATAAATAAAGACCAGAGAAATGGGCTGCACAGCCACAAAGCCTGGAAGACTTGATGATAGAAGCAGCTGAATTACAAAGAAACCTTGAGGGAAAGCTGTGTCTGCACTTCTTTTGATGATCATAGTACAGACAGTTGGGTCTGCAAACATACACATAAGTGTTAGATTAAAACAACACTGTGTTTAGTTTACACCCAGGTTTCCAAAGTGTCACTACTGGAAGCATGAGGTGATACCAGGACCCTACAGAGGTCACACAGGTAGTCCATATATATGTTCAGATGTCAGAAGGTTTGCTGTATCTCGCAGCACAGTCTTAAGAGCAGGAAGGAAATTCCAGGAGATATGCATGCACTCTAGAGTTACTCTACAGCCTTCCAAGAGGCCGCAGAAAGCCCCGAACCTATCAGCAAGCCCGCTATCTGCTCCTTTGTGCAAAGAGGAACAGGATGAGCAGAGCCAGAGCTACAAAATGACCTCCAGCAGGACAGTGGTGTGAAAGTCTGATCAGCGAGTCGGAAACAGGCTTCATGCTGGTGTCATAAAGGTGTGACGCCCTCTAGTGGGCCCCGCGCTTGCTGCCCAGCACTGTGGAGCCTGATTAATATTTGCCATAGAATACCGCCCCTGATGCCCTGAGAGCAGGTTTAGCCTGTCAACGCTTGCCTGCTGTAAGGCACCTGTGCCAAGCTTCTAAAGTGACTCGACTGCCTCTCTTGTCCCTTCAAAATTTGCTGAATCTAAAGCATGCATCACACAGAGTGAAGAAGATGAAAAACTGCAAACAAAAAGAGACATTTAATTTGCATTACTTATCAGATCTGCAGACATTTCAGTTGAAACAAATCCTCATTTATGAAACAAACATTAAATCAAGACATCTGTACACGTGACGACAGTACAACACAGGCTGAACGCCTTAATTACAGCTTTCTTTAAGAGGTCCATTTATGGAGCTGTCCGAGTCCACAGGACCGACTCTTCGACTCTCTGCGAGGAAAGCGGTGAGCAGTGTCATCGTGCAGCACCTTAAACAGCACAGCAGCATTTATGTGTTTTATTAGCACAGTAGTTTAAATTGTAGATATGTGTGTTCATGTGAAGCTGCAGATTAGGCTTTATTATGCTGTCAAGGGTAAAAACTGAATTCTCCCCACCACAAGACAACTGAAAGATATTTCTGTGATACTGTTGAGAAACAGCAGCGCGGTAAGGCGTGGCGAGGCAGACTTTTCCACCCAGAAAATGAAGGAATGATCCACTTTTAAAGATCTGGTGTAAAAGGAGACTTTGAGCTCCAGTATAAGTATTTTCAGTGGTCATGGTTCTAGTCCCTGCTGCGGGGGTTGTGTGGAGGCGGAGCTCCTTCCACAGGCGCCGAGCTGGGAACCGAGAGCAGCTGACCGCCGTGCATGCGCTCGTTGACGCGCAGCTGGCAGCCATCCTGCAGCATGCGGACAGCTATCCTCGCTATGTTGCGTGAGTCGTCGAGCCCGGAGTGAGGACGACCTTCGTACGTCAGGCCGAGTTTCTCCAGCATGGTGCTCAGCTTCGTCTGAGTACGCGGGACCTGGAGGAAGAAGAAGAAAATATGGCTGGTTAGCAGTGGAGACCTTTTATCATAGAAGACATTAGGACATGTGAGAAATAGCCAAATCTGTGAGGAGGTTCATGGACGGGACATAGGAAGGCATGCAGAGGGTTTAATGACTGAAATGAGCTGGAACAGTAAGAATACAGTACTGTGAAAAAGTATTTGTTCCCTTTTGCTTTTTTTTTTCTTCTTTGGGCTTTGATGTGTTGCTATTTGAGATATTTTAGCCTGCTTCACTTTGCCAGACAGGTTCTATTTGTGATTTCTTGATTCCACAGGTCTTGCAGTAATCAGAGCTGGGTGTGATTAATGAAATAAGGGTGCAGTTACTTTTTTTTTCTTTCTTCCACACAGAGCCAGGTAGCTTGGGATAACTTTTTCCCCTAAATAAATGAAATCATCTTTGACTAATATTAAAATTAGTTTTAAAAATCTAAAACATGTAAGCGTGTCTGTACAAAGCCGTAAAATGTACCTTGTAGAAGTTTCCGTATGACTTTCTTATGTTTATCCACTTCTTTGCAAACGGAGGATATTTGATTCGGCTGACCCGACACTGGATGTTGAGGAACTTGCTCATATCCCACGACCTGTGGACGATGTTAAAGAAACGGCGCTGTAAACCAAGTGAGGAGAAGAAAGTAAACATCCTGCAGAAGCTTTGACGTGAAACCCACCCGTCAGTCAGGATGGCGTATTTGTATTTTGTCCCGAGTTCCCTTTTCTGAAGCCACGACACAACTCGCTGCAGGACTACTGGGAACGGGTCTGCTTCTTCGACCATTTTCTACCAACACAACACAGAAAAATGAGTAAATGACCCACACGTGTAATGTGATAGTGACGTGAACTCAACCGACCTGCGTTATTCCCGTCAGCTTCACACAGAAGTCTGAGAGCTGTGGGTTAAGCTCAGGCTTCACGTACTCCTGAAAGGTGTCCACCTGTGCAGAACATTAGAGGAACATCATTATTAACAACAACAGAAACAACAACAACAAAAGACAACTCCTGATGTTAGTAAAGATTGTGACTTAAAATCTCCAAGGTGTGCGTGTTGATGAGAACCATAGGGAACTCAATGATTTCGTGGAGGAAGTCTGAAGGATTGTCCTCTTCACATGTGGCTTCAAAGTCCACCACACAGATGTAGTCGTAGTACGTGTCGGTGGGGCCTCCCTCTGCCGCCGTCTGCATCAGCTTCTGTTTCTTATAGTGGCTCTTCAATCTCTTCTTCATCACATCCTTCACTCCTCTGCACACACCAAGAGAAAAACTGTTTGGTAGAACACTTCTAAGGGACAAGCACGAGTGTTTGGTCCTCAAACATTTATTAAAAACTCACCGTGTGTCGAGCTTTAACTCCGCTAACTTGATCCGAAGCTCCTCCTTCGTCATGCGGTTGATGTGGCCGTTGGCCAAAGCAATCTCTTTGTACACCGGATGGCTGAAGTCACCCTTCGACTGAGACGGGGACACCTGAGGAGCAGATTCTCCCGCAGGACACAGCCTGCTGCTAGGCTTCTCCTGAGGAGGAGACGTGTGGGTCGTTATGTGTCAGAAAATGATGTAACTCTACAAATTTGGCCATCAAAAACACAGAGAGCATGGATCAATGGTTTGTTTGGAGGAACAGATCATTTTAGAGTGAAGTCCAACAACACATCAGATAAGATTATCTGCAAAAGAAAGTAGATAGCAGTTTCTGAAATACTGAGACCTATCTACTGGGATTTTCCCACAAAACCATCTCTAGGAGGTAAAAGGAAAATAGGCAGACTGTTCAAACTTAATGCAACCATGCAGAAGAGTAGGAAGGTCAAGTGTACAGAAGAGCATCTCAAACCTAGAAGCAGGAGACGACCACACTGGGTGCCTCTGCTGTCCTCTAACAGGAAACTAGTTCCTTGACCATGACAGTGAGTTCTCTGACCTCACATGGCCTGCACAGTCACCAGATCTCAATCCAACAGTCGCATCATGGATGAGCACCCACTGTGCGATGCTATCCTGATAACTTGGAGCAAACTTCTTGTTGATTATGTGCCTTTAAGAAGTAACACTGAAGGAAAACGGGGTCTAACCCGAGAATAGCGATCTCTTTAGCTTAAAAAAAGAATAGCTCAGTCAATTAAAATACAACACGACAAGATGAAGTACACAGAGCAAAAGAGAATCGGGGTCGATTTGCAGGGCTCACATTAACAAAACACTGTGATGTAGCTCCCGTCTACTTCAAATATTTTAGTATTAATTACTCCAATACAAGAGTAACTAAAAGTAACGCGGTTTCTAGTCATTTTCATCAAGTCGGCACCAAAGAACCCAACGGGACATATCTCTCACCAGCCTGTCTTTGGTGTCAATGAACGCACCAGCCAGTTTACTTCAACGCAAACAGCGTTTACACGGAGCAGTGATTCTGCTAGCTCACCAACCTTCTCCTGGTCCTTCACGCTGGACGTCTTCACATTGTCCTCCTGGCCGTGAATGTTCTCCTTGTGTTCGTCCATTTAAAGCTGAGGTTAGTCCAAAAGTTGCTCAGATCATTTGAAAACAACATAAATTGAAGGCTAAACCAGGTCTGCTGCTGCTCCGGCTAGCCTCAACACATTAATGGCTGAAGCAGCTACCGCTAACCAGCGCTGACACGTTCAGTTAACGTCAGATATTTCGCATAAATCAACCACGGGAGTTTTTTTTTTTTTTTTTTTCAGACAGTAAATAATAAGGTGCCTTTGCTAAACCCACATAACAGCGCTGAACTTTTCATTTTCATGAGGGGGACAGTTATGACAGCTTCCGCTTTGCGCCAAAACAGCAGCAACAGCGCTCACTATCGCCACCTGCTGCTGCGGATGAACGCAGCAACAGGTGTTTTTTTGTTTTTGTTTTGTTTTTTTTTTCACCCAGGACAGGTGAACTCAACTTTAATGTCAGAATTTCTGAAAATAAATTTAAGAGAAATACTAGGATTTGAAAATCATAAATTTGCACATTGTAATCTTTAATTTTCGTAGCTTGAATTGAAGTCCTTTTCATGTCTTCAGCACTCGGTTAGTAAACACTCATAGTCTGTTTTTGTTGGGTAAAAAAGGTAATTTACTCTATTGGGAATACAGTGTAGCTAGATTTGTAAATAGATGCAGTAACTTTATGTACTAATAATGTAGCTGTTATCTATTACAAATCACCTGTGAACCTACATCGCTAGTATTATAAAAATGTGTGCAATTATTTAGCCAGACCTAACCAGCTGCACATTTTGTTTGTATTCCACTAGAGCAGCTTTGCATGATTCTAAATAATCCTTATTTATGTTTATTGCAGCCCAACACTTCATCCTCTGTCCAAAACAAGCTCCCTTAGTACCGTTTAAGCAAACTTTCCTCTGATTGGCTGTTAAACAGATTGTTTAAAAGTGGTTGGGGATATATGCCAAATATGACCATATTAGGAATATCCACTTTATTTCACATCATGCAGAGCCAAGAAAAAAACTGACACCAGACATTTGAAGCAGTCTGAAGCCTGAGCTGCTGGTTCACAGGGATTACTGATGTATACACCGACTTCATTATCAGACCTGCTTATTATGAGCATCCATCACTGGAACAGTGCAAATAAAGTGCTATGAAAAAGAATTATGTCCCTTCCTTAGTTTTTTGCGTATTTATCAGAATTCATGGTTCCAGCAGTAAGAAAGGCAGGGTACTATCTAACTGAATAGTAAATTTCTAATTATTTTAGTATAGTTGCCGTATATAATTAAAAAAATATTTGAAGCAGATATATGTAATAAAACTAATTAGAGATATTTGGAGGCAGTGCTCCTGTTTGGCCGCTAGTTGTCACTATATCTCTATTTAAAGCCACAAACCATTGATGTTTTCACTATACACATCTATACAGTATGAACCCTTTGTAAGCCTTTGTAAGGGGAAAACACTTCACAAAACATCATCGCCAGAGGTCAGCAAAACCAGAAAACTGGAAATTCTGGCGCTGTGCAGCTAATGATAACTGTAAATCCCGGGTGGGGCTGCTGCTGCTTTGATTTGACGTTTGTCTCTGAGACAACAGAATGAAAATGTCTGTCTTAATGAAAAGCAATAAAGGACACCTGGCGTTCAATTTAAGATCCATCTGTGCCTGCAAATCCTAAATTACTTCCCTTTGTTTGCCTGCACTTGAGTTTTGCAGAAGATTCTAATGGATTTTTAAGCATCCATGAATTTAAACTGAAGACAGCAGTGAAATTGAATGCAGTTAAATCAATGTCGTTTCTAAAAGCTTATCCAGCTGCTTTAAGTTGAAGTGATTTACACCCTGGTTTATACATGTAT
The DNA here is from genome assembly GCF_057382275.1 of Copadichromis virginalis. Lineage (NCBI taxonomy): Eukaryota > Metazoa > Chordata > Actinopteri > Cichliformes > Cichlidae > Copadichromis > Copadichromis virginalis. The sequence goes on from NC_140634.1 coordinate 23,341,278, forward strand.
TCCTTAGGAAGCTTGCAGAGCAGTATGATCTTCACAGTTGGATTACATCTTCCATAATCAATAAGAAGCTCAGATTTTTTTTTTATTTTAAAAAAAAGGCACCTTGATAGAAAAACAATGATTTATTTTATCATCTGAAAATATAATACCGTAATAATACAGTTATAGAAAACCCATAACCAGAAACTAATGCACAGAAATAAGAAAAGAAAAAGACAAAGAAAACGCACACACACCATGAACTCAGAGCTTTGGAGAGGAGGTACACGTCTCTCCTAACAGAGATAGTGTTTGAATCGGTTTGCAAAAAACATCAAAGATGAGCTTAGGTTTCATAAAAACCTCCATATTTGGCTTTTTTTTTTCTTCTTAGAATAGAGAAAAACAGAAGGACACACAGAAGAAGAAAAAACAGGCTGCACTGAAAAGGCATCAGTCCTATTTTTTAACCCCCTCGTCATCATCTTCATCACAGTGAAATGGGGTCGGGGAGCTACATTTTTCACTTCCCTCTGTCCAGTCTGCGATGCTGCATTCATGTCACGTGTGGGAAAGCGGCTATCGCTGCTGGGAAACATGCTGCTTTAATGTTTGAACAGACGCTTATTTCAAGTAAAAAGAGAAAAATCTTCAGCCTCTCAAATCTTCTAAATATCAGAACAGAGCGTCTGAATGCTGCCATGTTTTTTTTCCCCCTGGACATGAACGCAGCACAGCATCAAAGGCTTCACACACACATACACACACACACACATTGTAATTTGTTCTGATCACCTCTCCAGAAAAGGCCATCTAATGATCCAGGACTTAAAAAGTGAAGCCTGCATGTGATCACCTGTCAACTTTAAACAATTTCAAATCGGCATAATTTCACCTTATTTCCCTCCACGTGCACCAAACTGCATCACGCGTTAGTGTTCTCTCTACATGTGTCGTGTGAGAAAACAGGCTCTGCTTCTCAGCTATCTCTTGATGTTAGTACAAGGTTTCCCTTCTCACTGTTAGAGGCTTTAAAAAGCTTTCAGAAGCAACAGTTACCTGAAAACACAAACATCATAACAAAATAACCACAAAACACCAAATTAACAAGAGATGAGGCAGTTAAGCAGCTTTCACTTCAAAACAGGCAGCCTGACATTTTGGGAAATAGTCACTTTTTTTTGTTTTTTTGTTTTGGTCTATTCAGTGTGAAGTTAGAGCCAGAGGACGGAGATGTTGGCCAACTATAAGACAAGTAACCAGTCCCTGGTGTTTTTGAACACATTAATCACATCAGACGTGGTGACCAGCAGGTGAGTGCGACAAACAGGTAAAAGAAACTTGGCGGTAACCAGCAGGGAGGTAAACCGGCTTGTTTCAGACAGAATGAAGCAATGCAGAGACGCTGTCTATCTCTATGTCCCGCCCCCAGCTTTAACCGTTTCCATCTGGGAGCCTGTTAGGAGTAACTCTTGATTCTTTTACCTGAACTGAGGAGTTTCTGTCATATTTCAGGCTACTTCAGACTAAAATGACTGTGTATCTATTAGAAGTTAATGAAGTGGTCTCTGGCTGTACAGGAACGTATTGTCTAACAGCCTCTTTATTGATTACAGATGTGTCAAAACTTGTCATTACAGGAAATGTGGAGATCGTTGAATGTCATCTTAATGGGGAAAGAGTTAGAGAGGCCATCGTTTTGTTGCCCAGTAAATGACGGTGTATCTGATCATTATCTTGGTAAAGATGAAGCTGTGTGCACATTTTAAACAATTTTTCTCGTTTTACTGCATTTGTAACAAGAACTGTGAGGAAATCCGTTCAGCGCTCTGGCAGGAAACGCTGATTGGGAGGGTCGGAGCTCTGGACCAAAACACCAATAAAAACATAACTTGCAGGAATGTGAACATTTTAAGCTCATTTTGGACAAAAGTCTCCTGGTAGGTTTAAAGAAGGGCTTTAAAATAACTGCATGAAGTCGTTTTCTGAGCAGCGGCTGCTGTGTTCTCAAAGCACCGTGACCAAGGGGCCGCATCGAGGATCAACTTTGAGATACATAAGGATTATTGTGAGGATTCAAAGATACACCAGAAGACTGAACAATAATAATTATGGATCAGGGAAAAAAAAATCAAGCAGTTGAGGTGAGCAGAATCATGAAGCTAATTCATTAAATTAACGCATAATTAGGAGTATTTTTTCAAATTTATAATCATTTAGTTACTGTGAGGTCAGATTTGGGCAATAAAAATGAAGGAGGGCGATAAAAGCAGGTTTGGGCATCACTTTTCACTGCAGCTGTAGCTTAAAGGTTTTATTTTCTTACAGCAGATTTCTTTCACAGCACGTCCATTAATGATCTCTCCCGGCTCTAGCTGCACATCTACCATCCAGACTTGAACCTATTTTCCAAAATGTTTAACTGTTCCTTGAAGAAACACAGTACAGAGACACACGAGTAAGTGCACAACGCACACGAATACACAAATTTACACACTGATAGAAAACAGCTTAAAACAATGTGCAATCCCAGACTTCAAACTGTCGCTTTGAAGAAGATGCTGAATTTAAAAAAACCTCACATAAATACAGAACAGCAGCGAGAGAGAGGCGCGGTGCGAATGAACCTTCAGGTGGATGTGTGTTTGTGTTTGTCACAGCGAGCTTGGTGTGCACATTCAAATCAGGTCCACTGGACTCATAACTGACAGTTTGTGTGGAGGTGGTGCTCTAACAGAAACGCATCCCTTTAAAGGACAGGAAAAAAAATAACGTGTTATTCCATGCCCTGATGTAATCCCCCTCATTTATATTTAGACTTCAGTGTGTGTGTGATGCCGGTGCCACCAGAGTCTCCTGGTGACCAGATGAAAGCAGCTGAGCCGATTTATCTTTTGTTGGCCCTGCAGATCTGCAGCAGAGCAGCCACGTTTTCATGTGTGCACCTTCAGAGAGTTCCGGTTCAGGTCTTGAGCGTTTATGTCCGTTTACGTGTTCTTGGTGAGGCTCAGAGCCTTAAACCGAGTCACCGTGGAGCCCAGAATCATCGGCTCATGTAAGGCTACATGTTGATTTCCTCCCCACACCGGTCTCAGTGCGGGAGGAGCAATCGTTCCAAAGCGCACTGCAAATGTTCCCAGTTCTTCCACAGCAGCGCTAGCAGGGACACGCCCACGCAGGTGAGCGCCAAGTGGAGGCGACTGCGCAGCAGCGGGGCGGTGAACTTGGCCGCAGTGGACACGCACACCAGGATGACGGTGACGATGGCCAGCATGATGTTGATGCACTTGCCCAGCAGCACTTTGGCGTCCGTGTTTTCCAGCTGGATGGTTTGCTGCTGCTGCTGCTGCTGGAGCTCGAGCTTCGACACGCGAGTCTGGCACGACTCCAGCACCTCCTACCACACACACACACACACACACACACACACACACACACACACACACACACAGAAAAATGGTTAGAGATCAGGGAAACTCTGGAGAGCAGTGAGTCACAGCGAAAGGGCAGCAAAACTGGATCGTGTATGAACTTCAGCTGCATTAGAAACAAGCGCAAGAACGTCCGATTAGAAATAGGAAGCAATGGAGGGACTGCTGTGGCTTCAGTGTGACATGTCATGAGAGACATGTCATCAATTAATCATTTGGACGCTCAGAAATTTGTAATTAAAACCTCCCCGAAGTGAAAGGAAAAGATTCAGATTAATTATTTCTCCAAAATGCTAATCTTCCAGTGATATGAATGGAGGGGGCTTCTCTCTCCTTTAAGCGTTCTTGTAGCAAACCCATTAACCACAGTGAGCATGCCGTGTGGATAGGCCTGTCGTCATCCTGGCAGAGACCACTTTTACCAGGATAGCCTCAAATGATGAAGGTACACTACGCAGTGACCTTTCCCACTAAGGGGTCAAACTCGTCTAAACTGAACACTGTAAATAAGGCAATAATACATTAGGCCTTTCAATTAAACTTACAATTTGAGTAAGACATTGGTTACTTAAAGGGTTAATCCTAAACTCTAATCTTAATCAGCCGTGTGCTGTGGCAGTGGTGGGGGCTTATGCCCAAACATAAGTCACCTGTATGTCCCTGGCCCTCTCATAGGCCTGGTAGGCCACCTTCTCCTCGATGCTGGCCAGCTCCTGCTTCAGATTGCTGGTCTCGTGCTGGTGCAGCTCCGTCAGGTCATTCAGCTGGTCCTCCAACCGCTCATACCTGACAGACAGAAACACCCACAAACATGCAGAGTAGGTGGAGGCGGAGAGAGCCAAGGAGAGAGAAACAATGCATTATTGAGAGTGTGTGGGCACGTAACAGTACAGCAGTGTATCTGCTGCAGCCGAGCTGCTCAGAGCATTTGCCCTTGGTTGGGGGGTTTACGTGTAAGCTCTGCCGGCTATTTTTAGGCTTTTAATGATGGACTCCTAAACTGTCAAAAGCTCTCTAAAGTTCAACAGCTCATGTAATGACAACGTTGGCTCTGTTAGGATAGAAATGCTACCATTACTGAAGCACCGAAGTGTGAAAACATCTTCATCCAACAATTATGCCACAATTTTACTTAATACAGATCAGTGATCCTCAAACCTTTTGCCTTCTGAGCAAAAAACCTCTGCTAGCATCCCCCGGTTAGCTTCAAAGCAATGTGCAAACCGCTTTTATTTTGTATTTCGTGTTTATAGTCGTACAAATCGTTGTGCAAATATTCTTGTGACATGACTGAAGCACACATATTCTGACAATAAAAGATATAAGGAAAAAAGACCCTTCCACAAAACAAAAACAGCATAATTTGTTGAGCAGAAATATTTTACACAGTATAATATTTCTCTTATCTTTCTCAGTTCAGTGTTTTATTGGATTTTCTGATTTAATTCAGAGCTCAATAATACAAGTGATTTTACAAGTCATAGTTGTATGAGGGGCGTTTAAGGTGTTAACACTGAACTGTTGCTCACTCAAAGCCCGAGGGGCTGACTTTATACTAATGGGTATATTTAAGAAAGAAACATGTGAGTCTGTGCTCTATTATCTGTAAAATGTTCATGGAAGAGTATTTAACCATCATGTGTGGGTAACAATATTCTCCTCTCCCAGAACAACACAAAATATTCTGTTTTGATCTGTGACGCAAAAAAGAAACACTAAAAAAAAAAAATCTTTCCACAGTGAGAAACAATCTGCCCTCAGTACCAGGGAAGAAAAACAAAGAACAAATCCTCTAAAGCTCCTTATAAGCAACCAAATGTCATTTTATTTTTCTTGCACCTCAGTTTAGGAGATTTTTCTTTTCTTCAAATACTATATTTTTGGCATTTCTCATTTTAATGCTGGTGACAGCGGAGATGTGAAGCATTTAAAAATAGTACTGGAGCACACAAGCTTTCCCCCCTAAAACCTCCCTAGAAATAACGAAAAAAAAAAAGAGTAAAAAACTAATAAATTTGTCAAGAATTTTTTTTTTCTGGGAGAAAAGCCTTCCTTAGACTCGTGATGCTGTGCTCACCTGTATCGCTCCTCCTGCATCACCTGCGTGAAGTAGTTGTAGTCTCGTTTAAACTGTGTGTTCAGAGTCTCCATGTCCTCTGCCAGCTGCGTTTGAGCATCCCTGATGTCCCGCACCATGTCCAGCACCTCCACTAGGCGCCCGCTGGAGTCAGACCTCCCTGGCCCCCCTGACTCCACCCCCGATCCTCCTGCCGGGTTCCCGTTGGAGTCAGCAGATGCAGACGTCCCGGTGGAACACTCATCGTCGCTCTGGTACTTGGTCGCCTTGGCTACTGTGGTAGCGCTGCCACTCAGACCCCTCGCGCCGCCCTCCACCTGCAGCCCTGACCCCGTTTCCATAGAGCTTTTCAGGTGAGCGATGTTGTCAGCGCTGCCAAACTTGTTCCTGATGAGGTTAGCGAACTCCCGCGGCTTACTGAAGAAAAATGGAGGTGAGAGCGACACGCCGGGCCCGATCGTCTTCACCTTATCCAGTGCCTGGTGGCGCCCGGTGGTGCTGACGTCCCGCAGGCTGCCCTCCTTGCTGTGAGTCCCGGACTCCTTGCCGCCGCTGTCTTTCTGGTTGTGCTTCCCATTGGTCTCGCTGTCCTTCATGCGGCGGTGGTACTGCTCCAGCTTCCTCTGCAGCCGACCGATGGTCTGCGCAGACTTCTGGTTCTTCTTTTCAAACACCTGCCGTATCCGCGACACCTGCTGCTTGTCGGCATTGTTCATAAGCTTCAGGTACTCGGCCACGTTCTGGTCCCGAGCCGTCTGCTCCACCTTAATCTGCTCCGTCACCTGAAGGCAGAGCCAAATGACAGATGTGAAAACAGCTGCTGAAGATTTAAAATCATTTAAGCATGCATGATACCAGCGCTTCTGATTCTTACCGACACCCCGATTTGTTCTATGAGTTTGCTCATCTTTCACACGGGTATGTTAGAATAAAATAATGCTGCATGAATACTGACAGCAGCCCTGTTTGTCTTTGAGCTCACTGATACTAATTTAATTTGGCCCCGCACTTCTGATCCCTAATGATAATTAGCCACGAGAGGAGACGTTAACACCTGCTTTTCTTTGCTTGTGAAGAAGTTATCCTGTGTAAACAGAGCTGGTCTTAAAGGCATCTCTAAACCTCCTCACACGGGCGTTTCCTCAGAACAAAACAAAGTTCCTCCAAGATTTTTTTAGCCTCCTGTTGCTAAAGGGTAGCAGTCAATGCGCCCCTCAGTCATGTGATCGAGTTTATTCCAACCATGGAAAGTTTAAAAATTACCATCTGATACTGATGCTACAGATCAAACTGTTTTCTCTGGTCTGCTTTCATTCACTGTATTTGTTTCTTTGTGTATATTCCTGACTGGGAGCAGCAGTTCATCACATTGTAATAATAATTTCACTGTTAGGTTATTGTTGAAGTCTCAAACTACTTTTGCTTGGATAAACCAGTGAATATACAGCACGCAGCACGAGTTCAGCTTAGTCTCTACAGTTGTAAAACGTTGATATTAAAGTGCAGAATAAGCCTCTACTGTGAAAAACACTTCTAATTTCTAAAGACAGGACTGAGACGGACCCGAGTCGATTTTTTCTTTCCCCGTCGTATCAGAACTGACATTTAAAGGACATTTAGTCCATTACTGGATTTAAAAAAAACTGCTTCTGTTGCTTCATGTGTCACCAAACAGAGCTAAGGAGATATTTTAGTTTGTCTTTTACTCAAGTGTGGTGCTTGAGTTCTGAGTGCCAATGTGTCCCATGTGTACCCACAGCTTTTCAAATTAAACACGATAAATTTACAGACACACACTGAAGCAGGTGTGCAATGTTTTCCTTCTTACCTTGAGGATCTTCTGCTGCAGGCTGTCGATTCCCAGCGGTCCTTTGGTGAAATCCAGACCCACGCCGTCGTGCCCAACACCGTCAACCACGTCTAGGTTGGACTCTGAGCCGCCGCGGCGAATGGGCACCGGGATGCTGAGGACATCGCAGCCGCTGCGCTCCGCCTGCAGACATAATGATCTGATGAGTGTATATGTTTTTATTTTTTGGGTTGGTCTGTACAATATAAACGCAATGACGTGTCAAAAACCACTGTGCTAATTTGTCTTTCATATGACCGACTGGGCCATTCATGGCTTGAAACCCAGAGGCAGACAACAAACTGCCATTTCTGATGCCACAAATACTCTCCCACTGTTGATAATATCCGACTGAGACTAACATTTACTGAGAGTTGGATAATGCTGCATTCAGACAGCATTTCTCAAGTGGAAGTGATGTTAAAAGAAGCTGATGAGACACAGATTTTTACATATTTTATACCCAATACTCATACTGAGCAGGTATATTAATCTCCATGGTTACCACCTTAGTTTGTAATGATATCTGTGGGACTGCAGTAAACCAGAAAATCGAAATTTTGACCGTCACAACTAGAACGGAGAACTCAAACTCGGCTTCATTAGGAGCAAACATGCCAAGATTGTTGAGGTATAGAAAATGAAATGGTTCAGTTTCAAAAAGAAATGTTCTTGTTGCATTGCACATAAACTGTTTCACAAACAAAAAACAAAAGTGCAAAAACTACTAGCAAAAATTTGGCTAAAAAATAAAAAGATCTTAGCCCGTGTAGGCCCATACAACCCATCCTCCTAGCATGAAATTGGCTGCACATAAAAACCTAAAATTGCAAATTAACTAAATTGCACTCAGTGACCTCCTTGATTTAGCCATTTCCTCAACTATCATTAAACTCGCCTCTGCTGCTCCATTACATTGAAATGTAGCTTGAAGGAACCTATTCTGATCTAGCTGCACGCCTCTTTTTCTGGGGCTTTTACTCCTCTGTGACTCCATCTCTCTGCTGGTGTGTGATATCAAAATGAGGCAAATTCTATTATCTGAAACACACACTCTACACATTGTAAAGCAGTACTCAGAATACAGGCTGACCTGTAATTGCCTGCCCTCAGCATCAGCTTTCCTTTTTATATGCCATTTCCTGCTAACTAGCTTGTATGCTTGCAGCTGCAATAGAGGTTCGCCAGTTTGGCCACAATTTATTAAGAAACCGAAATGTGCATATCTGCGGGCTTGATTGAAATGAGTGGCCTGTGGGTCTTGAGTTTAACACATGAGTACACTTGAGTGACCAAAGTTATTTAATTAAATCACAAGTTAACTGGTTCAAAATCTCTGTACACCTAAATGTGTAACAGCTTACAATCCCCATCATCCTCAAATTTAATCGCCTCATTATGTGATTACAAGCACACACATGTTAAGAGTTCACCAGTTACTATTCTCCAACAAGATGCTTGAATTCTACCTGGTGTGTGTGTGTGTGTGTGTGTGTGTGTGTGTGTGTGTGTGTGTGTGTGTGTGTGTGTGTGTGTGTGTGTGTGTGTAAGAGTGATTATATGAACATCGTTTTGTGCCTGATGAAGGTCAGTTGAACTTCGTTGCGATTCAGTAAAGCAGTATTCACAGCTGAGAGACACACTCTTTCCAGCTTGTCCTGAGTCTGCCCCCATGTCTCCTCCCAGTTCAACATGCCTGAAACACCTCGCCTCGGAGCCCCGAACCACCTCAGCTGGCTCCTTTTGATGCAGAAGAATAGCAGCTCTACTATGAGCTCCTCGTTCTTTCTCCAAGGCTGAGCCCACACACCATTCAGAGGAAGCTCATTTCCTCTAAATTCTTTCAGTCTCTACCCACAGCTCGTGACCACGGGTGAGGGTAGGCATGTAGATCAATGGTTAAATTGACAACTTTGCCTTTGCATTTGGCTCGCTCTTTACATCAACAAACCAGCACAGTCTGCATCACTGCAGATGCTACGTGATGACCTCGAGAGACACTGGAACTTGTGCTGAACCCAAAAGAGCAATCCAGCTTTTTCCTCCAAGTCCAAATCCACCTAATTAACCCTGGGAGGCCCAGAACAGGCCGAATGGGTCGATGCTACTGTGAGGCCACAGCGTGGAAGTCAAAAGTTGAGACTTTGGTGGTCCTATACAGGGTACTCAAGTTGACTCATCTCATGCAATAGCAGTTGAGATATTTCAGTGTGAACAAAAGCGGTGGGTTAAATGACCAGCAAATCGACAGCATGCCCCGCAGAGCTGGTGCGCCGGCGTGCCTAAAATTGCTGTTGAAAAGTACAAAATTGCCTCATTCAAGAGACCAAATGAAAACTCTCATAAGCATTGTGCTGACATTTAAAACTAACGAGGCACAAATGCACTCTCTGGAGAAAACGGCAGACATTGTTCAGACCCTGCAGACAACTCAGGCTTTGAGGCAAAACTCTGCACTAAAAAAAGAAAGAAAACCCGCCGACTGTTGTACACCACTGATTTAAAATGGCAGGTGGACTTATACAATCTCAAAAAAGAAAGAAAACAGATTCCTTTCATATTCTGTCTGCCTTGTGTTTAGTGAGCACACCCTACCATGTTGGCAAAACAAGAGGATCCTTATAGAGGTGCGTACTCAGTATGTAAGAGGCTTTGTGTAGTCAGTGTCAGACTGGAGGGCAGGAAGGCAGGTGATGGGACATTAAAGCACTCGTAAGACCTCACAGTGGTCAGTTATGGGAGCAGCGAGAGCTCCAAACAAGCAGCCCCCGGTGCCTGAAAATCTACTCTCTGCATTGACAAAAGCAGACGATTATGTAAGGCAACCTAAAATATTAGTATGTGGTAACTCTAGTTGCCACGGCAGCAAAGCGCACACACTGTCAGACTTGGCTCTGAAGCACACACACACACAAACTGCTGACATACCCCGAGGGCGGGTTTTGTGCCTTTATTCCTGTTGTCTTTGTGTTACGCAAGCACAAGCAGAAGACATGACACTGTAATTGTGTCCTGTGACCTGCAGCCGTGCGGCCAAGTCAGCAATCATTAGCCCGAGCAGTGAAAAACAGTCCTACGGTATGAAACAGCAACGATTATCATCATTCATGTTATTGAATCGATCTTAATGAAACTATTCTTTGTGCTACTCCTGAGTACAGATGCAAACGCCCTCAGAACATCACACATCCAATCAGAGGGGAAGAAATACAGCCAGAACAAAGTTGTGTTGTAAATAAACTGATTTAATTGACACAGAATAAAGAAAAAAGTGCCACTAGTAACCACAGCCTTTGTGAAGGGGGGCATTCTAACACCGGCAGGGCGTAACTCCCGTGGTTGCAAAAAGAAGCCTGGATGTATAGCAGTCTACGAGTTAACTACCTTTGATCTGTGACCTCACTAAAAAATTTCCTGGAGCCAGATTCACCAAGGCGGATTTCCATAGACTTCCATGATGTTTTTACCTGATCTCCTCTGTTTTTTAGGGAAATTTAGTGTTCATTGAATGGAAACTAGGGAGAGAGCAAGAGGGAATAACATGACAATGAAATGGTCTGGGGCAGAGTCGAACTGATATTTTAAGACCAAAACGGCACCTTCCTGTTTACTAATCTCTTGGGTACGGTCGGAAGAAGCTGCCTTGAGATGAGCGTGCAAGAATAGACTAGTCCAGCACTTGTAAAGTCAAGTTTCTACCAAAATAATAATAATAATTTCACACACTGCTGGTCTCCTGCTGGTTAGAGGAACTTTGTTTTTTGTTTTTTTTAAAAAGTTGTGATTGCTTTGGTTGCCATATTCGCCTGTAGTTTGCATAGAAGAGGCCGACTTGTTCGCAAACACCAGCTACTCGCTGAGAGGTAGTAAAACTTTGTCAAGTGCAACACAAACGTTCGCCTTCAAAGCAAAAGTTGTGCGTCATCAGTGTAGCCAAAAGGAGAAAAATGGTCTCTGTTTTCAGTCTCACTTTTGACAGTTTCACTAATACCCGCTGAGCAAAAATTATATCGTCTGTGAAAACTACTGACAACCAAAGCAATCACATGGAGGTTTTTGGGGCCATTCATCTCTTTGCAACCAATTTCACAGCAACTGTTATCAACCTTCGACAACCACTTGCCAACCAGTTGGAGAGTATACATTTTTCCGTAGCAACTTATTGTTACTGGGGTGGTGTCACCGACTGTGATTGGATATTTAGTAACCAGTTTCACAGTAACTTCAATCAAACTCCAGCAACAACTCACCAACCAGGTAATGGCCATGGTTGCCAACTGGTTTCTAGGTCGGTGTGACTGGGGCCTTATGGGGTAAACAGCAGAAAAAAACATTTAAAATTTCTAACAGTGGATTTGAAAAGTTAATGACTCAGATTTATTTACCCAGGATTTACTGATGTGACAAAAAGGCTGCCAGCAACCATTGGACAACTTCCAACCAAGTTTCTTATCATCTTTGGATGTTTTGGTCAATCAATTTGACTAGTCGATGTCCAAACCTAACACTGGTCTAACTCTACCGAAAACACTAAAGCTGCAGACACACTGGAAGAGTTTAGCAGCAACATGGCGACCAGAGTCAACGGACAGCGAATGAGATTTCGCAACTTCAATTTATGGATTTTTCCAACTTTCAGATGAGTGTCTAAAGTGACTACCAATCAGAGTGGAAAATTCAGTTTATTGACATATGACCTGTAAATACATTAGTGGGTTACCTAGGCAACCTGAAATCTCCACGAGTGACAAGCCATTAGCTTCAAAGCGACGAGCGACAAGTAAATCAATTCCAGCTTCAGAATCTTTATAAAACCAGCCCCTGATGAGCTTCTAGGCTTAGGCTTTAGATTCAAGTCTTATTAAATACAACATGCTGTTCATTTTCTATATCATGGCCCCCGTAAATTAAAAAACTATGGCAATACAGGATATAATAATAATAATGTATACTTTAATGATCCCCGTGGAGAAATTCCTCTCTGCATTTAACCCATTCACTCAGTGAAGCAGTGGGGAGCCATTGGGTGCCCGGGGAGCAGTGTACCTACCTACCTACTGAGCTATCCCTGCCCCTAATATATACTTCAGGGTGGAGAGTCTCAAACGTACAAGTGTGCAGCATCATTCAGTTTCCCAGTCAGATCAACCACTTGCTAATCATATCTAGTATCAAAGATGAAGCAAGATGGCTATGGTGAAAATGCTCAAGGCTTTACTAACTTATGTTACGCTGCCCTAAATCATGACAAAATCAAAGTACCACAGGGTTGAAAAGTGAGTGGTTGAGTTGCATTGTGTAAATGTAGGCGGAAGATTTTGTAAGGAAACAAGAAAACAACAATTATCTGCAGCAAACTGCAGCCAAAAACATCAGAGAGCATCTAATGATCAGAACATGTAGAAGGAACAAGATAAAGGGCAACACGTTTTTGTAGATTTTCTTCCCTGCATCAGTGCAACACACACACACACACACACACACACACACACACACACACACACACACTTACAAACCCTGCTCATATATCAGCTGGGACGCAGTAGATTCGAGTGTGTAAATCTACCAGAGCCTCCCGCTCAGCAGTCAACACACGTATTAGACTTCCACTGGAAAAGTAGGTCTGAGGGCGAGAGCTGAGAATTATTAACATGTGAACACACACAAACACACAGAGGGACAGAGAGGGAGGCCATGTGTCTGTTTTACAGAGCCGATGTCTGGTCACTGCTCGCCTCGTGACCCGGGTCTGCACTCGGGCCATTTAGATTATTATACAGATGGGTGAACTCTGAGCCAAAACACAGATAGCACATCAGGGTGTTTGTCCACGGGGAAATAAAACGAGGATATCCACATATTGACTTGTCCCAAACTAGGCAGTTCAATTTGTATCCGAGTAATAAAAAATAAACGGATGAATGTGAATGCAGAGATAATGAGTCTCCCATGGTTCTCCCTGAAGAGAACCACAATTTCAAAAAAAGCTAAAAATCAGATGTTGTGAGGAAGCAAAACAAAAACGTACTAATTTACATAAAATCTGTAGCTTCCTGCGGTGAAGACTGTAAGTCTCCAAGCTTTGAATTAGACAAACAACTATCTGTACGCACAGAAGCCCCCAAAAACACATCTTTTAAATTACAGCTTAAAGTGGAGACGATCAGTGACGGCCTGGGTAACTGTTTAATTCAGGGCTGTCAATAAAATCCAGTGCTGTTCCTGGTGTGGCTCAAGTTCTTACTGTGCAGGATCAGAAAAAGACCGACGAGTTGCTTGAAATATCCCATACATGGAGGTTTTGTGTCTTTATAGATCCGCTGTGATCTGCAAGTTCTCCTTAATGTGAAACTGTAAAAGTTTTTAATCATTTGCTTTGTAAAGGCCTGACTCACTGAAAATAAATGTTTGCAGATGCACTTCTTTATACTAAAACAAAGGAAAATAATGCTTGTTTTGAAAGATTACTGTGCACTGGTCTGTATGTGGCCTGTGAACTCAAATTAGTTTAAAAGCCCTCATTTACAGTAAATCTATCATTATGGACCAATCAGCATCTCAAATGTTCAATTCCATCTTTTTCATCACTGTAAAATGAATAACATACAAAAAACCTGCTAATTACAATTAAGCAGAAAAGAACAGATTAGGGTTGTGTGATTGGACAAATGAATCAGCCATCGACTACTGAGATGTTATTATTTATTTTGCTTCCTTGCTCATCTCTAAAAATTGAACTTAGGCGTTCTGTCTTGCACCTGTAAAGCTGTACTGTGCACTGGCTGAAATGTTCCTCCTTCCCAAATAAAAGATCATGGATCATTTTTGGGGCATTATTTCCCGAGTGGGTGCGCTTCTCTGCAGACAATCATCGGCTGTTAAACTGATGGGAATGTCAGTTTCATGACTAACTGCTCCAAAACGAAATTACTCAACAAATCAAGAGCCGGGTGACATGAAATATTAATGAAATTGAAAGTGGAATAAAAGCTTTTCTGACAAGTGTTGGACTGAGTATAACAAGTGAGAGGGAGCAGGAGTGAAAAGACTATTTACTCCCCTGATGTTGCTTAAAAAGTCTGGACCAAAGCATAGTGCTGACAGAATGATCCATTTTTTAAAGGCACAAAACTGATCAAATACCCAATTATATCCACAGATTCAAAGTCAGCAATGACTTTATTTATTACAATTCATCCACAGCATGCAACAATACACCAGCCACACATCAGCTGCACAGGCAGCCGGTGGCCTAGCTGCAAACACCAAACTCACAGATGTTGGCAGGAGACATTAATCTGCTGCTTCCACTGGATGAATGTTCACAAACAGTATTTAAAGATTTTAAAATCATTCAATTATCTTTTACAATGAAGATTTCTTTGTTTCCTTGGCAACACAGGACAACAAAAATAAGCAAAGAGAAAGAAAATTGTAGCAGCTATCAACCCAACTGTTATTTTGAACATCTGTATGGGCCCAAATATTACATTTCATGGTGATGATTTAATCTGCTGGACTCGTCCATTGAGCACTGTGACAGTATGCTCTGAATTTCATGCCAATCCATCCATTAGTTGTTGATTCAAGTTTAAAACGCTGAAATAAGGCTAATTTGTCATCGGATTACAGAGGACTGTTTTCATCCAACACATGTTTGACAGAAATCAGACTACAAATGTATACCTGCATATGCGTCTTTATGTGCAGGTATCATTTACAGAGATAAGTAGAAGGCTAACTATAAAAAACTCAACGCCTGTGTGTGAACTCTGGTGTGTTTCCACATCACTTTTCTGTGATCAAAATGAAAGATTAGGAACTAGAGTCAAAGCTCGTAGTGTGCACTTTATATTAAAAAAAGGAGAGAGAGCGGGGCGGCAAGTGCTTCTCCACCACCCACAGCTCATCTGATGGAGGGACCTTGCCATGGGGAGACGGCAGCCTGGCACAAACACAGGAAATTGCCAAGGGAAACCTTTTCTTCTGCTGCTCCCTCTGCAGAGTAACAAGTTATTTATTCCTGCCTCCGATCCATCAATTTATTTTCCACTAACATGAGCCAGAGGTAGTCCAAAACGAGCAAATTGTAAACACTCTGTCCCCCGTGAACGATGAAATCCTCCCCTCAGCTCGTCAGTGTGACTTGCAAACAACTGAAGTGCAGAGGTAAGACTGATCATTTTGCCAAAAACCAATCAGTGGCCGCAGATTGATCCAGCGCTAATCAATCAACTCAAGGCTGTTTGCAGGAAATGTGAAAGCCCCTCTGACCAGTAAAGATAAGCACTGCACATACATGTTATTAGTCAATGTCAGCAGGGTCACAGGAAGCCACTGAGCAATAATGACATCTCACCCTGACAATAAAGATTAATGAGCTGATAACACGTCTTGCTCATACAGTAAATGTTTGGAAACTGGGCCGTGGAATCGAGTTGAATTAATCAACAAATTGAAACAGCAACCATTCTGGTTCAGAATCAGAATCAAGTATGATCAAGCATGAGTTTGGTGATCTGCTCCACAATGTGATCCGTTTGGCTTTAACATTCACACAATTAAGGTAGCACTATCCTGTGAGGCAAAGTGTCTCAAACCCACCAACACTAATGAGCAGTCTGTATTTTCACATTAATATACCTGTAAAAGTTCTAAGTGAAACCACCTGTGCTCATATCTTGAATGTGAGGTTTTTAGCCGCTCCCACAGAAAGAGCTAAATAAAAGCTGTCTGCATGCAAATAAACTGCTTGTTTAATTTGCCACATACTATCAGCAGCCATCCCCTGCCCTTTCTTTTTCTAGCAGCAATACCTGCAGCATGCCTTGAGATAATATTAAAAGTTGTAAGATCTCTGAGATTACGGTGCTGGGCATAACCCTAATCAAGATAAACTCAGTGTGGTGGTGCCAAAACTGACTGTGGGAAATGATAAAAAAAAAAAAAAAGATTTTCTGGGATTTTTTAAAGCAAAATATAAAAAGTAATCACATTAATACATGACAATAGCTGTTAGCTGCAGTCCCAATGTTCAGCTAACCCATAGTGATTCAAAGATATACTGGCTTCATTGGACTTAAGCATACCTGTTGTTTTTTGCTTACCAGAAAACATCTGGTGAGCAAATTTAACAGACAGGGCTAAATACTGTGAAACAGTTAATCACCAATTAATATACTGAATGAAAGTACATCCTGAAGGAAACTATTTAATTAGTGTCTTGTTTGTTCTCAGAAGAGGATTGTGAGAAGGCCAACACAAATAATTATTTTGGCACTTGTGACTCTCCTTAATAAATCAGTGCTAACAGCAGTGAAGGGTAACACGTTATGGCACATTAGTCATCTATTACTCGGCTCCAACCCAGCATGGGGCCACACAGTGTCTGAACCCAAACACCAGATTAATGTTGGCGTTGAACTGGTAAGAGTTTGAGTGCTGGGGAGGAAATAATTGGATTGTGAGAATCCGGATAAAGAGATTTAGTGGAGGGAGGTGTTTAAAAACAGGTTTCTAAAGACAACTGCAGGGAGGTACAACACATTAACCTCACAATAAAGCAAAATTATCAAATCATCAATACAGCGATGACAGAAAAACTCAGAAAATCTTCCATCCATCTATTTCCTCACCTCTTATCCAGATCACATTCACAGCTACAGCAAATTTGGAATCTGAGTACCCAGAAAAGCCAATCAAGTACAGGGAGAGCATGCAAACTGAACAAAGAACGCCCCCAGCCTGTGGGTTCAAACCCAGGACTCCTTGCTGTGAAGCCACAAAGCTAACTACTGCACCACTGCCAAATCTCAGCAAATCTTGCTTTGAACCACACAGTTTTCACCTACCACACAAAGAAGCCACGACTGCAGCCCTAACATGTACATTAGTGGAACCATAACCTCACTGTTAGGTATGATGGCATGTTAAAGGGAATATTCTGCTCATTTCCACTTCCATTTCGCTTTTATTGGACTTGACTAAAGTAGCTTTCTATGTTATTTATTCAATACTGGGCTTTGGTGCAGCTCCTCAACCATGAAATGTGCCCTCCACTTCCCGTTAAGCAAGATTTCTTCTGATTCCCTGCCCCTCATAGACAAAAGGTTTGAGCAGCGGGTCCATTGGTACATTTCTTAATAAGTTGGAAGTCAGAAATTTTTTGTTTAGTCCCTGATGAACGTAGAAGGTCAGAGTAGACCACCATGCCCTGAGTTAGCAATCCAAGAAGGTGGCTGAATGTAATCAGTAGTAAAATTTAAACTTTGAATCTGTACTGCCAGTGTCACCAGATACATGCCACCACATCACCAAACCCTTTGTTAGGGGGTAAATGCCCATGTTCCATTCCATTGAGAAAACAAGATAATTATATTTTGGACACTGACGCTCTGGTGTTGCCGTAGATGGAAGTCTAAAATCTAAAAATTCCTGTTAATCTGTCTGGTAACTGTTGAAAAAAGTGAGTCTATCCAGCCAACAGACTAACTGTGCTATCCATAAATACTCACGGCCAGCTTAACCAAACAGATGATGGCAACTTTTGCAAAAAGTCTGTTTTCTGTCTTTGGTATTTGGCCATGACGTAAGCGTGACACTCTAAAATAACCCTCAAAAATCAAGAACCAGGATCTGTCCATTACACTGACCTACACCTACACTCAGCACAGCACAGAAAGAAAATCAGCAGCTATTTCGATAAACATGGAGATGATGTCAGAAAAAAAAAAACCCCTGTCACTCTGTTACAACAGGCTTGAGAACAACACTGATGAGCTTTCCTGGTTATTTATGACTCCACTTCCTGAGGGCTTCCAGAAAGGCTCGCACACCAGGCCCTAATGCATCATGCTGCCACAGGATGAGGCACAGGTTACACAAACCAGTGCACCTGTGATTGAATTCAAATCCATTCAGCTCTGAAACGCTAAAAAGCAAGGGGAGCTTTTGTGCTGACGAATGACTAAAATCCATTTCGGTACAAATCAAACAGAAATGGGCACAAAGTACTGTTTGCTCTGTATGAATAATAAATTAAACATTCTCACACTGAGTTTCTGCAACTGCTGTGCATCATTTCCATTACCTGGAGGGCTTTTAAAACACTGTATTGTACTGTATAATTTTCACATCATTCTCACGTTTTTAGAAAAACAGCACTCCAACTCCAACTTTTTTTTAATGTCCTCGGGTGACTTAAATGAAGCTCATTTGCATAATTAATCAGAGGAAGTCACTATATTAAAGTCAGGAACCAAAGGAACATTGTTTTTAATCTGTAAAATTTTCACAGCAATATAATGATGAACTTTATTGCCACAAAGCTTTTTGTGCATTAGGGGTTTAGCTTGGTTTTGGTAACTGGACATCCTCTGGGTGTGCTAACTCAGCTACTGCCATTTAAACTGCATTCAGACCACGTAGGGCAATGGAAAAGATGTTCACCTATGACAAGAAAAAGAGGACAGTTTTAGGCGAAATGAGACCGGGTTGAATATAAATGGGACCGCTGAGCCTTCTGTCTGGAGGGGCTCACCCGTGACTCTGTGACAAGAGAGAGGAGCCTCCTGTGGGGAAGAGGAGCTGGCAGACAGACACACCCCCCGTGGGGGTCCAGAGATTTAACAGAGAATCATCCTGGGATTAAATGAAGAGCACAACAGTCAGAGACCGGATGAGAAAATGAGAAGTGGGGCTGAATACAAACCCAGGGAAGTGATGGAAACAGGGAAACTTAACCTCTCAGGTAAAAACCTTTTAGGAAAACTTGCTATTTTTAAAAAAAATTCTTTAAAATACAAATAAAACTGACTTTTATGTCAAAAATTATGATTCAAAACAATAAATCTGTGTTTGTCACACTGTGACCAGAAACTGGAGATTTCCAGCTCCATATTTTAAGTAGCTTTCAATTATTATCTTATTTCCCTGATATTGAGCCTCAGCACAGCTGGTTTAACTCCTTTCCATTAAAGACAGCTTTCTCTTTATCGCCTGTGGCAGCCAAACACAAGATTTGGGGGCATTTTCACACCTTCAGTTCGTTTCCTCTGGTCAGAAACAGCTTCAGGGTATTTCTGTAGTTTGGGTTCTTTCTGCACACATAAAACTCAAAGAAATCCAAAATCACTACAAACCCACATGAGAAAATTTAGTCTGGTCATCTGACTGACCAGATGTTCTCAGGCTAAATCCCAGAATGCAACGCATGCTTGGCAAAGGGAAAGCATGTAGCTCAAACTGTCTGCATACACCTGATAACTTGGTCGGATCGAGGTCAGATCACCGCAAAACGAACCGTGAACTGGAGTTCGTTTGGAACCGGACTGAGACAGCTTTCTCTAAAGGATCCTGGCACGGTTGTTTTGGTCTGCATCTAATTGTGATTATAATATCCACATGTGCACAAAGGAACCACACCGACGGGAAAAACGATCCAGAGTTCGATTTATACTAAACGGCATAGGTGTGAAAACATCCTGAGAAGCAGGTGGATGGGAATGACAATAAAACTTTAATATTTTTACCTAAATATATATTATTAATTTTACAGTTTGTGCATTTATTTTATACACTACTGCAACACTGCTACTGCTACTAATGCACTTGTACCCTTTCATCACAGTGATACTTCAGTAGTTAATATTTTATCCTTTTAGAATCATTGCCTTCTGTTTCAAATGTCTTGCACCATCTTTTCAACAATGAGAAAGGTGTGTACGCACAGCCGGAGCTGTGCGCCTCAGATGATCATATTAGGCATATCTGCTGTCAATGACATCACACAGGGCTGAGAGTAGAAAAAAAAAAGAAAACCAAGTGTTTAGAGCTGTGTGAAGCCTGAGCTTTTGGTAGAATAATCCCCTACACAGGCAAAGCTGAGATGATTTGGACGTGTGCAGAGGAGGCATAGTGGATGCTCTTCCTGTGAAAAAGACCTCAGAGAGGATTCATGGATGTAGTGAAGGAGGAGATGCAGAGGGCTGGTGTGACAGAGGAGGATCCTGGGATAGGATGAGATGGAAGTAGATGATCTGCTGTGTTAATCCTAGAGGGAGCAGCCATAAGGACCACAGAAGGAGACTACAGCTTCTTCAGACTACAGATTCTTTCCTTTTTTTATTTATAAAATATCACAAAGTAGAGAAAATGTTGCCCTTAATCTTATAAAGTGCATGAATGTACATATGCTTAGATATGAATATTTATATAAAGTTTTATTATCAGCGATGTGTAATATACATAAACCTTTTACTTTCTGTTTAATGTGTCGGTGACTCAGAACAAAACAGAGGTCCAACCTTTGCTCTCCAACCTTCAGGTAATCTCACACACACACACACACACACACACACACGTATTTAGGTCAGACTTAAGGTGGGGCTGAGGGCAAGTAAACAGTTTGCCTCAATAAAACGCAGCAGTAACTGAAGCCTGACTTCAAGTCCTAACAGGCTACTCTCTGCACCACCCACAGACGCACTGCGCTCGTGGCAGGCAGAACAGGACACGTCCAAGTTACATTAGCGCCACAGTATTTGAGAAATATGAAACATCCATAACATGTTATCACATTATACCATCTTCCTCACTTCATTTGTGATTGACTACAATCGCTCATTTCTCTTACAGCTTTTATAACAAACTTAATTCTGCTTTTTTGATTCAACAGCACTTTAATGGAGTGCTGTGCCATCCCCGTCTCAACCTCTTTTGAACGGAAAATCCATGCACTTGAAAGAAATCAGTGAGACTGTGATGAAGGGAATCAGTGGAAAGCATCCTCACCCACTTGTGGTAGCAGTGCAATTGATTTTTGAGTACACGTATCAGGATGAATGCAAGTGTGATGGATGGATGTGACATCTGATTGACACACTGAGAGAAGGGCAATGACTGAACAAAAACAAGCAATGACTGAAAGATTATTTGGCTTCTGTTTTGTTTTATATTCCCTCTAAAGCTAGTGCTTGCAGCTTATGGAAGATAATTTTCTTATGTAATCTAGATAAACATACGACAACAGTGGGTGTGACTCCTGACTGACCAGAGGTCTGACAGTAACAAAAAGATTTCTAAAGTTAACTTAGAAAGTTCACAGCTCTCTGAATACTTCTGCTGCGAGTTAAAGCAAGCTGGCTCCTAACAGAGCAGTTTCTCAGACTTGGGATGTCCATACAGTGCCACGGCCCTGCAATAGCCTCAAGAGACTAATTAAGAAATCACAGATGGGGGGGACAGAGCACAGAGGGCACATCTGAATGAGTCAGAGTGGCCGAGACATCCTGCTCTCATCCTCTCCTTATTTATTCCCCTTTACGCTCTGCGCAAATTTAAACCATGATCAGCTGAGATGATCCCAAGGGAAAGGTTGCTGTAGATAGGCTTACCGCATGCAGTCAAACCTATTTAAGCAATGGAAAGCAGTTCTTCAGGGGTCATATGCTCAGGATAAACAACAATAAATACGACTAAGAGGACGGAGCAAGCCCATGAAGCCTAATGCTTTACTTTCATTTTCAATTTGCACATTAGAAACTGAGCAGTGAAGCCACAAGATTTTAGTCAACTAGCTAATAACACGCTGCTTTTCAGCTCTACTTCTCTAACAGTCTGTTTCAGTGTTTTAAAATCAGCCAATAGAAGCGCTACAACACCTTCACCTGCTGACACATCAGTATTTTAAACATACACGAATGCAGATTTTTATCTGATGTTACAGAATCAGGATTTCAGAGTTGAGTGCAAAGCGATGTGTTTATTTTGATACATTTATCTTCTAATCAGTCTTTGAGCTGTTTTTCTAGAAATTCTGTTGACATGCCAAAAGTCCGTGTTTAACCTCTAAACATCTGTGAGATCACAGCTGCCAGGGTTAGGTAAGTGAAAATACCTCCCTGACTCTCCCAGTTTCAGTCAACTGACCTGAAACAGTTTCAAGGTGAGAGTCAGCACATGTCACTGGGCCTGAAAGGACAGCGAAAACACAAGATCCAGATGAAACTTGAGTAGAGATCCACTCCAGGCTCTGTAAGTTAAAGTCAGAGCGCTCCCAGGATACTAGAGGGACACATAACGATTTTTTCCCCTTACTCCCGAATAATTAACTCCATAATTCAATCATTATAATACATCAAATATTTTCGAATCATTACACACAAACTCTAAGTTTACAATCAGCATTTATAAATTAAAATTATAATCAATGTATTGTGCCTTTCAAATTGATTTTGAATCATTGAACAATAAACAGGATGCTACAGATGGCGTGTGCATTGTCTTCGTTTCACATTTCCAACATTCCATTCCTCAGGCAAGGTGGGGTGACCTGCCGAGATAGCCTTTCTCACACTACCCTTAAATCCAGAGAGGTGATCTGGTGACTGTTACGAGATGTCGATAGGCAAAAGGTTAAGCATTCTCATAAACTCCAGACACAAAGCAGAGCCAAGTCTTAAAGGAATAAGCTTTGCTGATGTTGACACTGGATCATCACATGCCTGATCACGGCACTAAAGCAAAGATTATCCTGTTGACAATCCGCCGAATTATCGAGGAGAATTCTAAAAACTCAAAAATCTCACCTGCTTGTAGCATTAGATGTCAGGCTGATCACCGTTAAAAATAAAGAATTCATGAATAAATTGTGAAAAATGTCACGCTGACTAAGCGACCGACCTCGCCCTCACCGCAGAAGCTGAACCACTCACATGTCTAAAAAACATGTTCCACTTTCTGTTCCGCTATGTGCTTTTAAACATTCAGGCCACATACTGCAAAAACCTTTTTGCCTCCACATGCTAAGAGGATGCTTCTACTTGTCTGCAGCCTGAGATGGATAAGAGCCCACGGCAGCCTTTCATAACACAATCTGTGCATTTTAGAGCATGAAGAAGAAAATGTCTCAGCAGAAGAGCACACATGGCTTACTCTAAAGTCACACTGGATAGTGGGACTCTTTTCAGCAATTTGGTGTTAAGTGTTTGATGCAATTACACTAATGCCTGTGATGATGATGTGCTATATTTAGGGAGGTTCACTTTACTTTATTTGCATTTCATTTGGATCATTTCCCACAATTCAAGGGAACATTAAGCCTCAGCTGGCAGTTCACTGTGGTTCAAGCTGTGATAAACTTCTGAGAGGTGATGATGTGTTCCCTCTGAGATGATGTAGTCCAACACTGATCTGCTAAAAAGCTAAGGAAATAAAGTGAATCAATAAATCACACCCGCAGATTGAAAATGAGAGTAACTGGATGGATTTTTGAGCTACAAATCAATAAACACTTGGCAACTTGTTTACTATCACGGGGGCTCGGCATTCGCTAATGATTCGGTAACACTACATTTATAGCAACAACCCACATAAGTAAATCTTCAGCTTAGAACAAAAAATGACCTACTGTATCTGAGAAAACTGGTTTATGGGTGAGTGGGAAAGCCTCAGCACAGCCTGATCCATGTATATGTTTGTATACAACCTGCTCTACCCATCCATATACAAGTTTGAGACTCAATGGGTGGAAAAAGAGGTGAAAAAAAAAAACTTGTAATCCCCCCTCCTGTTCTCTCTCCTGTCCTCTTGTAATCTGAGATTTTAATCTGCTTTCCATAGTAAAGATTATCCAGCAGCTCCCGTTTAGACGGCGGCCTCACACGCTCCGCAGAAAACAGAGCGGGGTGAGGACACAGATGTGCAAGGCTATAATCCTGAGAAAAAGACAAAAATAGTTTCTTTTCTTTTTTTAAAAAAGGACAGATTTAAAGGGCGAGGAAGAGGAAGTGATGAAGACAGAAAGTGTCAGACGAGGAATCAGTGAGAAGGAGAGAGAAACCCTGAGGTCAGTGTTTGAACTCCACAGGTGGACCATCGGAATCAGATTAGAGCTTCAAAAGAGTGCTCACAAGTTAAGGTCAGAGTATATCATGCGGCCTTTATGGGAACATCGGCCCATTTTTAAATTTTAATCGCACTGCACCGAGTTAACCATAACAGGCTTGGTCAAATTCAGACCCTTCATGAATAAATCATATACATAGTGCACGGCTTGTCCTGCATGGAGACATTTTAGTAACACACTGTAATAAAAAATAAAACATTTAAACCAGTCTTCTTAACAGCTTTAATTTGATAGAGTCAGAAATAACAGAGTTATAGAAACCTTGTGCCTTAAATGTATGAGAATCAAACAAAAGACAAAGTATGAATTCAACCTTTCCATCATATTTTTATCCTTCTCAATAATAAGGCAGGAAAATATCCAGAAACTGCAAAAACATGGGTGAAAATGTATTCCATTTAAAGATCAGATTATAACCGATTATGGAGTTTTAAGGTTATTCATGTCCAGTAGATGAAAGGAAAAGGTAATGTTGGTAATAAATTGCCACACCGAGGATCCTCAGTCATTCTTTCTGAAGGCATCAGAGCAGCTAACACATTTCTAACATACTGAAAATCCAACCACCAAACTAAAACAGAAGCCAGGTGTTTTCTTCCAAGGCAAAAAGTTATGGATTATGGATTTAGCAGGGTCCGGGCTCGTAAGTCCGGTTCTTTCAGGCTTTCTGTTATGGTCAAGAAGCAAACATCTTATTTCGTTATTTTCCTCTCAAGCTTTCCTGTCCAGCAGGCCATCCACCACCTAGCTGAAAGGGCAAATTTCCTCCTTCACATATTGCAATTAAGTTGCACAATCACGGCACATCCCATCAACTACAGCTTTCCATCGAAATCCTCCTTCTGTTAAAAGCCACATTACAAAAAGAACAAGCCAGGCCAGTTTAAAACTGCACATGTGGGTTTGTAGATCCAGATGAACTCCTTAACTGTTCCTTTCCTCAGGCTTCCTCCTCCCAGTTTTCTCTGCAGGAGAATCTCCAAATCTCACATGAGTGACGTTTATATCACACTCATTAAAACTAGTTTGTCATCTTTGGTGCTTTGAAACTCTGTGGCATCTTTCCAGTTATTTTAAAAGGGCAAATAATAGAAAGACCAGGACCTCAAAGTTGCACCAAGTTCAATCAGTTTAATGTCAAAGTGCTCAAAGACTTTCTTAGTTTTAACTTAATGAGTAAATATGGGAATGTCAGTGTGCAGCAGACTAAAAAAGCCATTTATACTCTGACGCTGCCCGTTTCAGTCAGTGACGCACACACTGCCAGTTTGGCTGATTATTTTTTCATGACTCTCTACAGCTCACCTCAGACAGTGCATGTTAAGAACAGCTTAAAGTCTGCTTTAGCATCTAAAAACGAGAGAAAGAACAATGTTTTTGCACTGCAGCCAGACAGCAGCATCGCCACTAGCTGTGATGATGAAGTTCATCGTTAATGCCAACAAGAACAAGTGCTGCTGTGAGACGTCACTTAAATCTGTTAAGCTTTGTTGGGCCAAGTATAAATGCAAACCAAAGGGCGACTGGAGAAAGTCTTTATCTGGAAAATAATAGAAGCAAAACCCAGAAAAGAACAGGAAATCAATATCTTTATTTATTTATAACCCACTAGGGTTAAAAAAAAAAATGAATCCAGTGCTGAAGTACCAAAACCAACAGATGCTATCCCGGACTCTCATGTTAAAATGCCCGGCTTTAACTGTGAGAATAACCCATGAGTTTTGATCTCTATTGCTAATTTCACCCTTTAAGACGACTGTACAGGGGGTGATTTTTATCATAACTGATCCACTTAAATACTGATAATCCCTGAAGTTGGGGTGGTAGCCACTTCACTCTCTGGTAACAGAATACCAATGACAGTGATAATGATGATGATTCTATGAATTTCTTTCGTAGAGAAGTGGCATTCCCTTTCTTAACCTTTTAACACCCAACATATTGAATATTACTACCAATCTGAATGTTACTGGTTCGAACCCTGGCTCCTCTAATCTGCACAAAAGCCCTATATCAGTAACTGTCCATTTAAATTTTAGGTAACTGAGACTCATTATGAGGAGCTCATGGAGAGATGCAAACTCTACAAATTATTGTGTATTCAAATGCCAACCATATCAAGGAAAGAGTTCAGTTACAGTCCACTCATCCAAAGGCCGATGCTCCATTTCTGGATGCCTCATTAAGAATGCTCTTCTGCATTTTAAACTCACACGCAGCAAAGTCTCTAACATACTTAAAAGAGCCGAGTACACCAAGATGTTGGCAGCAGTTCAAACCAGAGCCGTGGTGATACAACTCATCCTGCATAGTAGCCTTCAAAGGTGTCCACACATTCTGAATGCGTTGGCACACAACAACATGCAAACACCCCCCGACCGTGAATTACATAAGAACTGGCAGGTGAGTGGGGCAGAGACTCCACGGAAATAACTATGACTTTATTTACACACTGCGGAGCGTGTTTCACCAAGGCAGCAGGTCACACTTTGTTTTCATTGTGGCTTGTTCCAAATGGAATCAGCATTTTAATGCTAAAAACAATAGCGTTTATACTTATTCGTCTGAATCAACTAATCACTCAAACATCCATTTTTTAAAAAGAATATATTTTCAAGTTGATGTTGTTAAATAAATTTTGATGTGACCAGATTTCCTCAGTGCAGCATTTCAGAAGACTATAGCTTGCAGAATTATTAATCGTCACTTACTGGTTACCACAGAGAACAGGGCAGCCACACATCTTTACAACTTGCAAGACCACCTGAATTCTGATGTAAACCACCCCCCTGTGAGCGTTTCTATACTTCAGACCAATATCCTGTTCATTTCTTCATACAGACTAGGTACTTTCAAATCATTTGCGTACAGCTCAGCTTACTGACCATCACGTGACTCTAGACACAAGCAAATATAATAAAAACAAATGCCAGAGGCAGACTTTGAGGCCACTTATGTTGCAGAGCTAGGTTGGATTCTTTCAGCACGTTTGCAATAGAAATTGAGACACCTTACATAACAATCACAACAACACCAACATGAACAGATGTAGATCATGTCTTCAAATTGCTTGCACTGTCAGTCCAAAATGAAAAAAATAATGAAATTTGAATAATCTATAAGAAAAATAACCCATAAATCCATAAAACTGGAAGCTTTGCCTAAATAAATACTGATTTTTGCTCTTGTACATATGACAGTGTGGCAGAGTGCTGAACAACTACTCCACAACAAGAAACCAGGCCACACAGGACCACATTAATGCAAGACTACACCGAATAATTATTTTCATTATCAATGAATCTGCTGATTAATTGGTGACGTTCAACTCACCTCGGAACAGTAACAATTTTCTGCAAAAAAAGTAGTTATATTTCAAATGTAGATGGAGAGCTGAAATTGTTATTCAAAAATATCAGCAGATAAACATTTAATGTTCAAACATTTTTTTTGTCCAGACAACAACTCAAAAGCCCCAAAACAGTGAATGTGCAACAATATATAACAAAAACAATAGGAGAGAGGCCGGAATCAGCTAAAACGTAACAATCCAACAACAGCAATCATCACAATGTGCACAATTATTTCTTCACAGTAGAAACATATAGCTACACCATGTAGTGTTACATTACTGCAGGACTACAACGGGCACAAAGGCAAACAGCTACTTTGATTAATCTCTTAATAATCACACAATTGACCAGAACCCGTGAAGCTGCAAGTGTTCCTGACCACATGCAGTTTTTAGAAAATGGCACAGCTGTTGTAATTTTCCCTCTGTACACCAACACAGTGGGTTTTAAATCAAACAATCTAGAAGTGATTGAAGTGCCGACTGTCAGCTTTAATTTAAGAGGAGTGTTACGATAATAGTTTACAAATTACATTTGGGTTTTTTCAGAGTAACTGGAATCATTTTAAACATCAGGATCGTTTTTAACTGTTGCATGGAAATCATTTTAATTTTGACGTTTTATTGATAATTCAGGTATTTCAAAATAACAGGAACATTGTGGGGAAAGAAAAATCACCCTTTTTTTTTTTTACAGTGTAGGACCAGTGAACATGTACTCACTGTCCACATATTTATGGATCTCACTCTATTTCTGACTGAGCTATCACCACAACCCACTGTAATGAGGCAGGCAGCATGCTGTCCTCACTTGAAGAGATTGGAAACTAAAATGTTGGACAGGCTGAGCCAAATTTAAGTAGACAGCTAAATGCATGTTCTAACAGAGTGGAAAACCTGGCAGTGAATCGGCTTCATGTGATATGATTAATGAGGGAAAAGCCGTGTGCGTGTGTGTGAAACCAACACAGGACCTCTTTGATGGGTGCTGCATTTGTGTGTTAGCTAATCCACACCATGTTACTCACACACCCGGCATCACTGCTGGTGTGTGTGTCTATTCACTGTCGGCTTAGCCCACTCGATCCCTAATCCAGCAGCACAGAGAGGGAGAGACGAAGGCAAGGAGATAGATCTGTGTACCTACATGTGAAAAGTCTTGATAATTTTCTCTCTTCTTATCAACTTTAAGCGCCATTTATTCATTCATACAGCAAAAAGACGGAAGCAGATTCCACCAGTTGCCCTGACAACAGACGCAACCGATTATAGCCGGCCTCGCACCTCGCCAGTGAAGCGAGTCAAAGGCGAAAACCATCATTCAGCTCTCATTCAGCAACACTCACCCCTCCCATTTTCTTCTCTCTCTCTCTCTCTCAATGGCCAAACAATGGCCTAGGCTCAGCACGGATCATCACTGCGATTTATGGTGCTAACGGGACACTTTGTGTGTCTGCTGGTCATAAAAGCAGGCTTTCAGAAAAAAGAAAAAAAAAAAAAAAAAAAAAAAACCCCACAGGTCTCAGAGCTAGAGCAACAAAAATACAAGGTCTGGTCAGAGCTTTTGCATTAAATCAGGTGCTATGACCAGCAGGGAAAAATCCATAAACACTCAAGAACAACAACTCATACCCTCTATTGTCTATTTCAGAGAATAAGATTACATCTGTCACAGTAGTTGAAGCAGGAACAATCTTGCAGACAGAGAAAAAGTGGTGTTTATAGCACTTCTTCCAGCATATTACAACCTGTAGGATCACCTAAGCATGTGGGATAAACAAACGTTATAACATCTGCTGCCTTCCCTGGTAAAGGATGGAAATAAAATCCCTGTTGTCTATCTCTCTCTCTAGATACCCGCTGTGTATGCAGAGATGTACCTGGGCCAACACACCTCTGCTATTCCCTCAGTGCAATTAATGTTACAGCAGACCAAGAGACCACTGTGCTGAAACTGGAGAAGGAGCTAAATAACTTTGAGGACACCTGTGACTGCTACCAGATCAGACACGTCAGCGTGAAAGTATGAATAAAAGTAAAAGGAGGAAAACAAATTGCAGTGAGCGCTCAACGCTACAGAGATGGCTCACATTTTTTATTATTAAAGCGGTGGCAACAGTCTGTCACACACTCAGGGAGTTCTTTTTATGGTTTAATAAAGAGAAACAAGTGAGAAGACAATAATAATGTATGGATTCAATCACTCAGGCTGGAGAACTTCAGGAGAATAAATATAAAAATATATATTTTGTTCCGTTATGTGTCAGCCAGCAGATATTGAGCTAAATCCCCAGAGATGGATCTAACGAATGCCACGCTCGTTACAGCTGACTGATTTATGGAATCTTTTTCTATTAATCAATTAAAAAAAAAAAAAAAAATGCGGAAGGCTGCTGCTACAGGTTGGTGTAGAATCAGCAGTAATGTGGCTACTGGACCAGACAGTTGAGGTGAAAGCATTCGATTTAAAGGTTCATCTACATTCCAGCCCTCTCCTACGGTCATGAGCTGTGGGCAGTGACCGAAAGAATGAGATTGCTTGGCTCTGTGATAAGGTGAAGAGTTTAGTCATCCACAGGGAGCTTGGACTGGAGCCATTGCTCCCTAGCATCAGAATAAATCAGCTGAGGTGCTTCGGCCATCTGATTAGGATGCCCCCAGAGAGACTTCCTTTGGAGGTTTCTGAGGCACATCCACCTGGGAGAAGACCCCAGAGCAGACCCAGAACTGGGACAAGGGTTAATATATCTTACTCAGGAAGAACTGGGAAAATTAATATCCTGCTTATGCTGATTTAACCATGATCCCACTGCGATAAGTGGAAGATGAATAGATGTAGTCCTAAAGCCAAAGATAGTATAGCCAAGTAAAAAAAGAAAATGCTTGCTAGGTGTCTGTGATAAATGACGCAACCATTAGCTGATTAATTGGTTAGTTGGTCCCTGGAGAATACATTTTGATTAAACTGATTAAATAAAAGTTACTTTTTTATTAAAATTGCCCATTTCAGTCACTAAATAATCATAATTTCATCATTTCTTCAACTATTAGAAAATATGATTGACTTATTGTATTCTATAAACCATTTCCTGCTATCTTTTTTTAGGTCAAACCAACAAATTATAGGCTACAATGGTAAATATTAAACGTAAACATTGGTTGCTCCCTTGACCTGATTTCTGTCCATCAGATTTAAGACTTAAAAAATAAAAACTGTACTCCAAGGAATATGTACAAGTCTTGAGAATGACTGGAAACATTTAAATGAAGAAAAAACTGTGTGTTAAAAAGGATATATTTATCATTAAATCTGGCGTAAACTATCTTTTCTTTGGTGTGCAGTCATCCAGCACTAATGGGAAAGGTCTACGCATGACGCATTTCCAAACCAAAATAAACCAAATGCATGAACAAACTTGATTTAACTGTTGGCAGACCTGTCATATTTTTAGCAATAGTAAATAAATACCTGCTGTGCCTGTGCCAAAAAATGTGGAGTTAAACCTTGAGGAAGACAATCCCCTTCTCTTTGCAGACACGAGAAAAAGAAGACTTGTAAACAAACGCTGCCTACAGGGAATACTGTCAGGAGCTCGGAGAAGGAAACACACGTTATCCCCTTCCTCTGGATCAAAGACACAAACGTCCAACATGAAGAGGAAGAAATATCTCCCTTTGAAAGTGATCTTGTGAGCAAAAGCTACTTGATGCAATAATCATAAACCTCTGTGCTTTTTCTTCTTGCTGTATTACAGTTAGACGTTAAACTGTGAAAAGATAAATCCAAAAATTTAAGTCAAGTGACCAAAGAATAAAGAAATATTTAAATCTAAAAACAAAAAGTCGAAAAGACAAAATTATCTGTGCAAATACTAGTGACGCAGGCGAAGAAGGAAAGGTGTTATTGAGGGAAATTGTGCAAGCTTCAGTGTTCAGACACTATACTCTTCAGCTACTAAGTGGAAAAATGTGCTTGAGGAAAGTGAATGAATATAACCTGTTAAGGAGCCTTAGGGAAAGGCTGTAAACTATGTCTGCGCCAGGCTGGATGTGAGGCATCGCTGGAAAGATCCTCAGTCGACCACAAGTATCCCCCGAGTGTTGTCAAATATAGGATAACAAGCGAGGATGTGGCGGCTTGCCTCCGGTCGCTGAACAGCTCACGAAAGGTGTCATGGGCTGAAAAATGCCTCGGTGTACCGGTGTACCACAGAGACGAGCTCCACAGTTGTGTATATGGGTGTCAGCTGGCCCCCAAATAAGAAAAAAAATGGTGTTACCATTTTTTAGCTCTTTAACCAATCAAATTAAACCAAACTGAATAAGAAAACAGTGTCGCCTCTACACCTGTGAAAGTCATGGCTGTATAAAAGGCGAAGAAACTCATTTTATGTTAACAAGTGGCAACTTTGTGGGGCCGAAAAACAAAGCAAGGCAATCACCAAACACTCCGATTTTACAATGTTTAACTTTAGAGCAGGACAAAACATGTTTACAGCCCTCTACAAAAAAAATTTGCTTTGACCTGTTTGCATTGAGCCCTCCTTCATAACTACTCTACTGTGAGTGAATTTTTTTTAATCCATTCTCATCCATTTGGATACTAGCAAGGTTGTATCAGCAGAGCAAGCCATAGCCAACCAGCATCTGCAGGAGAGTGATCTCACAAAAAACTCTTCTGTGAGGTACAAGTCACCAAGAAGTCTGAGCGTCAGTTTTGGTGAGTACTCAGTCATCTTGTTAGACTGTCTACCAAAAATACTCACTACACAAATTCTACTCACACTACATTTAAATTAAACCCATCTGCCACATTCTAGCAGACCTGCAAGGTGTATTTACTTTCTGCACAGACAACAAGGCCAGTTAAATGCTCGGCAAATGATCTTGCTCTCTTAGCTGCTGTTCAGTCAAGCTTTTTCAATGTGTATGGAAATCATTTGGCAAAGTTGGAAAAATATTTATAAATCTGATCTTCCCAAATCCTAACTCATAAGCAAAGCATCTTAAAACAAACCCTTCTTTCAGACTGTGCTAAACCCAAACACAAGCTATGAAATGGTACGAAGGTATTCGGTTGCATTCAAACCACACATCTAAATATTGTCAATAACATGGCGACAATGACTTTGAGGCTTCAAATGCAGGGTGGGTGTAGTCATTGTGGCCACAACCAGCTTTCACATACAGTCTATGGCTGTCACACAGATCTTAGCATACAAGTCAGCTTGATGTTTTTGTAAAGGACTTCACAAACTGAATCATGGAGGAATGTTTTTTCATGTCATGACATGTAGTCACAGGTTAAGGATTAGGAGGATTAGCACTGCAATCAAGTCAGCGCGGCACTGTATGGTCATTTTACCCTCCCTCTGACAGGATGCCCCTGTCATTGAGGAATTTAAATGCACTTCCGAACAACAATAATTTCCGTTTAGGTTCTTATCTACACCACGAAATTTGTATATAATGGCAACACGTAATGACTTTACCTGAAATCAGTAAAACTGCAGACAGACCTGACAAACCTGCTCCACCACTAACTTCGTCTGTGGGCATGTATACGCTATCCTATTCCTTTAAAAACTGTCAACATTATGTGTCCAGATAATAAAACAATGCTGAAAGAACTTAAAACAGGGGTGTCAATCCCACAGTTTGGAGGCTAGAATTGAGCTGCCGAAGGGTTCGGTGCAGCCACTTTAATATTTAAAGAAAAATGCACTAATTTCCTGCAAAAGGATGGAAAATTAAAAGTATTTTTACATCTCAGACAAGCTGCTTGAATAATAAAGATTTAAAATACTATAAGTGAAGATTCTGTGACTTTTTACTGTGCACTAATAATTGCCATGACCATGTAATTACAGCCGACTCAATGAATGTATATTAGTGAGACAGATTGATGACATCTCAGGTAGTTCTACCCGAGGCTTAATTTCAGTAAGGTTTCCAGTAACTATTGAAACAAGACTAACCTGATTAAACAGTTACAGTTCAATCATTCTCTCTTTCGGCCTCCAGGTTGCGGAAAACAGAAATCAACCTAACTGAACAGATAGGTTTCTTCTTCTTTTCCAAAGTTTGTGAGTAATCATGTCAAATAATCAAGATCTCACTATTGATCAAAATAACTGACGATTGATGTGAAGAACATGTGAACATATTTTATTTAACAGCGATAATCCCAAATTCCCCTCTAATAACCCCAATAACCCTTAAAGTGACTGATTTCAGATCAGATGCTGTTTTGAGTATTAATCACCTGCCTTTCCTGTCTCTTTAGGGGCTACAGGCTTCATATCAGACTCATAAATAATGGAGAAGAACATGAAAAAAAAGGCTCAGAGAATCTCCTTTCTTCCATATTCACACACTTATTACGAGTCTACATTGAAGCTGTACTGACTTTCATCATATTCCGCAAAAATCTACCGTGTGACTCTCTAGTGACTGAGTTTTCCAGCTGGGCCAGATTTTTTAGAAAGGTTTTACAGTTTTGGCTTTTGGATAGGGTAGATAACATTAAGGGTAAAGACTCAGGGAGTATTACATTGCATGAGATGTTTTAGGCTATAATGCAGAGAAAAGAAAGCATGTGGGTTAGATCCTATTTCTGCTTAACTGCTTTCCTTTTTGTTTTTCCAGCAGTTTGGCGCACGCCTTATTGCCAGATTGTGATGATTATTAAAAGGTAAAAGCTGGTAAAAGCAGGCAGTCTTGATAATTATAGGCCTATAGCTTCACCCAGCAGACTTCAAGACAGTTGTGTGTAGCTACAAGACTTAAAACTTTAAAAGCAACATGAAGAAATCCAATGCATGCTGAATGCTTCTGAAAATCTTTGTGGGTTTATTGAGTATGATTTAGAATCCCACGCTACCAGTTCCAGCTCAGGAAACGCTGGTACAGATGTGTTTCAATTTAAATTCATAAGTATGAATTCATAAGAGGCCATCAAAACAATGGATAAAATAAATAAAAACTTCAGCTTCCAATTTAGCTGATCTCTCTATAAGACATATACAGATATTTTGACAGTAGTTTCTTTAGATCCTGGTGATAGTTTAAATCAAAAACAAAAAACAAAAACAGGAATGTATCTTTTTTACACAAGTTATTATGTAGGGCTTTAACTAGTATGGACCTATTTGAGTACAAATTGAACTGTATGTGAGTTTGACACCCCTACAATAAACGAAAGGTTTCATCTACTCAAGCATAAAATACATTTGTGTTTATCAAATAGCCATAAAAAACGGAAAATTGACAGACTAGTTTTCCCACTGGTATGCATCATGTCTGGATCAATAAAAACATCCCGTAGTGGAGTCAAAATTGCTTTAAAATTTTATTACAATAAGCTCCGTTCATCTGAACCAAACTCCATTAAGAAATCTGTCAATTTAACGCTCCCTAACATATCGTCAATATGATCAATAATCAATTTTTTAAAAAGGTAAACATTTCGGAAAATAATCGATTAAAGTATCAGACTAGTGCCGAATTCAAGAAAAGCTCCAAATGTTAAATAATGAGTGTGTAAATATTTTGTTTATGTACAGGATACACACAAATTCCAACAAGCAGGGGAAAAACTGGATTTTCTAAATGAAGTGTGACAAGGCACGTGAACACAATAAATGACGGGACTAGTCGGCGAAAAGCTGACTGACAGCTGTTGGAAAGAGGAGGAACGCCAATTCATCCCAGTGACAGAAACTCGACGGTTATAAATAACTTATAAACTCTGGGGTGGAGATTTAGGCGGTCAGACAGCAAAACCGACAGTTTCACAGACGTTAGCTCGCTAACTGATTTCGTATTAGCAGAAAGGACATATTTACCATTTTACCGCCGCTGATTTGAGCGTATCCCTACTTCCAAACTTTTCTCCCCAGTAGCAGAGCCAGCTCCGGACATAATCTTCGGGCTCACACTGGCTCCCCTGTGCCGTTTCTCTCCGTGTGAAAATTAACCGTTAACACCGTCTGTGAACCACATGCCATCGGGGTTCCCTCGTCCACTTGATGCTGCTGCTGGAGGCCGACCAACGGCTACAAGCAACGGTGTGGTCCCCTCTCCTAACCAGCCCGCCGCGATAATCTTCCTAAAACCGGCGAGCAGTGGACACACAGCGTGTAACTACGCCCCGCCCACATTTTTACACAGAGGGAGGGGCTGGGAGGCATATCGAATACTCCCACTCTTATTAATTTATAATCCGAAACAGTGGGCCTCCTTGGTCTACCAGTGAGATCTGCTGGCTCTTTTTTTTTTACTCTCAACAATATCTTTATCAATATTTAATCATAATTAATATCAAGCATAACACAGTCCCAAAAGGAAATAAAGAAAAGTTTTCCTCTTATTCTGGGCTCCTTTATCTAATGGAAATTCTGGCCCAGGAAAACTAGGCCATGGGTCATCAAGTTACAAACAGGCTGCAGGGCACAAATGTTTGATGAAGCCTTTTTTAAAACATAAATAGTTAAAATCCTTCAGACTTTCCCTTATTCATTGGAGATGTTGTCAACCGGCTATTGAGCATGAGAGTGGTCACATGACTCAAAATCATCAGGACTTCCTCCTAATCATCCAACCACATCCAGTAGATTAGTGTCCTTCCCTGAGCCTGCTTCTGTTGGAGATCTCTTCCCGTTACAAAGGAGTTCTTGCTCCCCAGTGTCACCAAGTGCTTTCTCATGGCAAATCAGCTAATTCGAGGGATTTTGTCCCTTTTGAAGTCGTACTCACAGTTGCAGCAACTTGAGAACCCATTTCGGTGTCACATTAAATGATAAAGATTTTTTTCCTTAAAATGTATCATTTTTATGATATCAACATAGTGTTTTTGATCATTTATATGTCTATGTGACAAATATGCTTGTAAACAAATTTTATGGTGAGCTCAGATAAACTTTCCTCCTTCAGCAGATAAATATGTGAAACCCATGACAGAGAGCAACAATCCACAGTAGGAAAATCTACATAAAACATAATTTTGACAGGACGATAAGGGGGCTTTATTCTAAATATAAGCATAACAACAATATACCGATGCAGTTTAATGCACAATATGCAGCAGATCTGCCACATATTCATCAGTCAATATTCATCATCAATCTTCATAGGAAGATTACAATGTGAGTTCTGTATATATACTGTATACAGTATATAATCCAGACCAGCACCACAGCGACACTAACTTCAATAATTAATGCACTGTATATTCAAATGATTAACCCTGTCAAGGTAGAAATTAGGGTTGAGCTGTTAGATTGATGGGATTAATCTTTTCTTTTTCTTGCCAGTAAAACTGACGTCAGAATGAATCCTCTCCAGATCTGTTTGAAAATATAGAAAACTCCTCTGCTGGGACTAATAGCATGTGTCTGATTTAGTGTTTTACATAAAATGGTTGAAATAACCCATCTGAGCCTCCGTTCCGTATGGAAACCCTACAAATCTATGCAAATATTCTTCAAATGACCAAACAGACTTTATTAATAGTGCATGTGAAGCGTATTTGAGTTATCGCTGGTAATGTACTTGTAGAATACATTACATTGTGAGAGACTGATTGCATATGAGTGTAAAATTATCAGAAAAAATAAGTTTCTATGCTGCTCGGTCCTTTCACACTAATAGAAGTTTCCAGTGCAGGCTATTCTTACCCTTTGTGAATTTGCCACCTTTAACATGACCTGTGTTTTGCCAAAGTTCTTGTTTACACCTAGTGGAAACACAGTCACATGGATAATGTGATAGACATGACACCGGTTAAATGAATTACTCCTCAAAGGTCTTGGGATTGATTCATGAATGATTTAAAGGCACAGCAGCTCCAGTCTGGCCCCACTGATAAAGAAACCAATTAGGATGATCCGTGGCCTTGTCATGTGATCTGAGCCTACTGATAGTTTTCTGTCAAAGCGGACATTAAGAATTAATCCCCGCAATGTAAGTCCTCTGGCTGGCACTCGACCTCGCCCTGGACCTCCAATCTGGTGAAAAACACACCAGTATCCTTGCGGCGTCCCACTCTTCTGTCATTCTTTATCACTTTCTTCTCCCTTATGCGCACATGGACCTGAAGCCTAGTTTATGAGGATGCTGGGTGAGTCAGCGGGCTGTTAATCACCGTGACAAGTGTGTGTGCTGACAGGTTGGACGCCGTGAGGTTCGGTGATTCAGCCTGCAGGGGAGAACACAGCACCTGGCACTGAGGCAGCCTGCAGGCCACGAGCCCCCGTACTGAGGTGCAATGTGTTCCAAACAAATCACATCGCCTTATTTCCACGAGCGTGCACGTGCATCTTGGGGTCGTCATTGTATAGCTTCAGGATGAATCAATCCTGATGCACTTCCACTCCACTTCCCCTGAGTATTGACATACAAAATCCATTTGTGTGAAAAAGAGATAGCAGGCAGAGTTAATTGTGACATTTAATTAGGCACAGATTGGTGGCCTGTTTGTACTTTCGAATTCATTTGATTCAGGGCAAGCTTTATCTACAAGCTCACAAGCCTTTAAATACCATTAAGAGCAGACCTAATGGATATGTCCAACCTTGTGACACTTGCAAGACTGTAACAGAAAAACAGGTTAAGGAAGTGTTTCGATTTACTGCAGGAAAACCTCAAATGTATCCACATGGACACACGCATGCACTCCGTCTTTATCTAAATATCTCCTTTGACTTTTAATAAGTGAGTAATAGAGCTACAAATCCAGTTATGTTTCCAAACCAGAGTCAGGTTACATCATTTTTTTAAAACTCCAGCATGTAAACCCCAGAGTTTCATATCATAAAATGATGCAAAACTTATTTTTGTGTCAAGGAAGCAAATATTTACATAATTTCTGCTGTTAATCACAAGATGCCATTGTTCTCTTCCCCCTCGAGCACTGGTCTTCCTGCTTCACTTCCTGCCTCCATCTCAGCTGGGGTATAACTTTAACCTCTGATGTACCAGAAACCTCCGGTACACTGATAACAGTCTGCGCTGTTTCTTTGGATTGCTTGGGTGAAGCAGGTTCCAGTGAGGCTTTTCAGGAACTGACTGAGGTCAGAAAATGATGCAGCCGCTCTGGAATGTTTAGCCGATGTGGTCGTAAAGTTCTAGTATTCCGCTGGTAGTTGTGGAATGTTTAAATTATGTTCACATGAGATTAGGCTGTTCTCAAGAATGAGTAAAAACTGAGCTCAGAGTATTCTCTTGAAACCATTGTCTGTAGAAACCATGCGCAACCTGACAGCTCGCCCAAAATGTCTATCGCCCCCTGGTGACTGGCTGCAGTAAAGGTCATGAACCCTGCCCCTTTTAAAGATGCCTAATGGCATTTACATCAGTCATCACATTGATTTGGGTTCAAGGGGTCATTTTTCCTCTCAGTTTGTTTTTAATTAGTAACTTGGTGCTCTAAAATTGGGGTATAGCTTCATGATGAGTGGCAGCTGCAGTAATGGAAAAACTTGCACATTTTTATTCAGCATTTCCAGACAGAGTAGGGTCACTGAAGGAGATCACAGCTGTCTGTTTCAAACTGAGAGTGTGAGTTGTTCTCTAGCAAACTGGACTAACCAGTACAAGGGCCTGAGGTACTGCTGCACTTTTATGTTAAGTTAAATATGGGATTTCTAAGCTAATCAATAAATTAACATCCTTAGCTAGCTAGCTAAGGCAGTCATTGGCTGAAACCCTGAAGGGATCAGAAGTGAAACGTGAGAGGAATTAAAGAAGATAGGGTCATAATTTTCACATTTGAAGCATCACTACATAGCTTGTGCGGAAAGTGGAAACAGGGGCCTCTGTGGCCACAGTCGGTAATTACAGGATTCTGGAGAAGTAATTTCCTGTGCAATCCTACGATTACATATTACAGCTATGTCAGATGCCTTTTGAGGTTTTCCCTAACGTTTTCTGGTTGTTAAATGTGATCAGATTTGAATCTGTGATCAGTGATCAGATTTAAAGTCCACATTAGGAGGTAGGATAAGTCCTGGGTGTATCAGGTAAAGGAACCTGGTTTACATTGCCTTTGGACTTTTGGATTTAATACTCATTTTTTAATTTTTCCTTCTCACCTTTTTGGTTCGGATGGCCGTTCAGAAGAACAACCATCCGGACTGCAGAGGCAGCAGAGAGATACATTCCAGAGCATTCATCGAATGTATCTTTCATCATCGGTTAGGAAAAGCTTGTGGATTGGCTTAAGATATGCCTAAATGGCAAAACTACACTACTAAGAAAGGGTACAATGCTTTTAACTGCAACAAACATAGAATGATCATTTCAGCTCAAACCAGAAATATAAGGTTGCTTTCAACTCATTGCATATTGTAGTTAGTCAGGATCCATTGGCATCACATTTTATTTCACTGGGCAGTGCTTCAGTGCAACTCTTTAACATAAGGGTCTTCACATCTAAAATAGATTACATTACAGTTAAATCCCTTCTTGCTTTATAACTATTGTAACTGTAGTAAAGACTAAGTAAAGATGAAAAAGTTGCAACAGAAGGTGAAAGTTTACCATGTATTTTGTGTATTTTGAACCAAACCATATCATTTAATATACCTAACCACATAGTTTTGGTCCCTAACCACACAGGAACTCAAAAAGTTGAAATATTGTTGTGCTAGACAGGTCAGAAACTCCTGTCCTGTGGGTGGAAGTCCTGTGATCATTGTCACCGTCATACTTTCTTACGGAGACTTTGAATTTGCTTTTTAATACTTGTGGAGAACCACCCTACATGTCAAAATAATAAAATGTGTGATGCCAAGAGAATCTGACCCATCTACAGTACGTGATAAACTGAGAATAAGAATATGTCTCTATTCTACTTTCCACAGCAACAGTCAGCTCGGTGTTACGTGTGCTTCAGCTGAATGATATTCATTAGTTTACCCACTGTTAGTACTTATTCACCCCCAATAACTTAAGGGCATTTAATCATTGTCACAAGAAGCAATATAAAAAAGATGCAACTCCCACTGAAAACTGCCACGTCAACACAATACAAGAAAATCAACACTATCATGAAAACGAAGGTCTACCACAACATCTTACTGCAACATGAAATCCCTTGTGCCCTGAACCTGTCACAGCGCGGTGCGCTGGTGTGTTAGTTAGAGCAGGCCAAGAGCAGACAAAGGCAAGGAGACGTGACATGACTTAACAAAAGGCGAGCCTTTATTATGGCTGATGACAGAAGTGCAGGCAAGACAACTAAACTGGAAAACAGACTAAGAAAAACCCATGAAACTGAGATAAAGCTATGAAACTTCAAGAACTAATTCTATGACTGTGAGAACTGTGCCGACTATGACGAGGAATCACTGGGAAGGTTACACAGATGACGTGACACAGACTGAATGAAACACAGAGACTAAATACACATAAGGGATGATCAAGGGAAGTGGCCACACATGGGAGCACAGCTGACACACATGAAACTAATGACAGGACAGGGGAAGTGAAACTAAATACAATGAACAAAGAACAGAGGGCTCTTTCAAAATAAAACAGGAAACATGATGAGACAGACCAAACAACATGGGATGACAACATGAGACATGGAACACAAAGGGCAAATGAGACTAAGATCCAGTGGAAGGAGAAATGAGGAGATCCAATAAACAGAACTAAGGCTGAACAACTTAGGGGTTTAAGAGAGCTAGATGAGCTTAACCCAAACAATAAATGACAAAACACAAAGACTCAAGTTCTAACTGACAATGCAAAAGCAACTTAACATTTTCCCATACTAAAAACAGAAATACACAATATATAATGAACTCAAAATGCTGGGTCACAGACCCAGCCATGACAGAACCCAATTGGTCTTGGGTTCATTTACCAACAAGACAATGACCCAATTATACAAGCCTTTGGGAACAGCTAGAAAGTATCTAGAGTTTAATATCAAAATAGAAACTATTGAAATGCCCATAAAAACTGCTGTTATCAAGGCCAAAGAAGGCCACACAAAATGTTAAATGTTAGTTGGTTAATGTATTTTACTAAGAATCATTTAGCTTTTCTGGTATGCTCTACCAGAGAAGAGCAGCACATCCTGATAGTCTTGTCATTGTTTTGAAATTTGGTTTTCAACCCTGTACCACACTGGTGACTTGACTGACGTTAATGCTAGCACAGTATGTCACTCGATCCCTGTATAAACGCCTCCAGCGTTAATGCCCATTACTTCAATGCCAGGAAAATTGACGTCAGAGCTAATATCAGTTCCCATACCTCACTATCATGTAACCTCCGTCATACAATGAGCGTATGAGAATGTGACAGACGGAGGGAGAAAGCGAGAGAGGAAACTGGGAGTTAAGTGACACACAGCTGTCCTGATTCGGCCTGATTATTGCTGTGTCTCTGAGTCAAACAGGAAGGGAAACTTTCCGCAGAGGAGACTGAGAGCTCTCAAACGTGACTCTGTGGGAAGAAACGTCTATTTGCTTCTCCATTTCCTTTGTTCCTCAAAAGATATCGCTGACATACAGAGACACACACTTTTATATACTCTCAAATCACATAATGTTTCAAAAAATGTATTTTTCAACACCAAAGAGAAATGAAGCATGTGAGTATCATGCCAACTAACTGATACCATATCGCCCAGAGCTCCAGGAATAAAGACATTAAGTGGAGAGGATTTCATTAAGATCTTGAATAATTCACAGCTATGATTCCCATCTAATGTCTGGTATCGCTGTTACGTAGAACAACTAATGTGTTCATAACTGTCAGATGGGAATGTGGCTACATCCAGACGAGCAGAGGCAGGAAGCTGCAGGCCACTGCTGTGTGCATCACTTATCTTTTCTCCAAGGTGTCAGGAGGATAAGGGGAGAGCGAAGACAGTTTAATTGAGCGCTGATTAAAGTTTAATTGATTCATTTCAGTCTGAATCTATTAAGTAGGATGGAGATGCACACAGATTTCTCTTGAGTAGCTGGAGCAATGAAGTTTTCCTTCACAGTGATTGATATGCAGCATTTATATGGCTGCTTGTGCACAGATGGGTGACAAATTAAAGGCATTTTAAAAAAGAAGTGTTTGACCCCTGCAGCGAGGAGATATGCTGTCCCTGTCACGCTCTGAGAGACATCCTAGTTTTGGTCTTTTATGTTAGAGGGAAGCCAATCCTTTTTATACTGATAAGCGTGATCTCTTCCAGGATAACATTCATCGGGAATAAATGGTAACAGAAAGGCTTGATGAGGATGATGTGATTTGTGTGCTCTAACCAAATCTCGACCCTACTGCAAACACATGGGAGATTTTGGACTGATCCGTTATTGAGCTCAGTGCACAACAGGTGGGTGAAATGAACAAATATGTGAGTCTTTATTTGGCTTTTAATTAAAAACCAATAAC
Organism: Copadichromis virginalis; assembly: GCF_057382275.1. Classification (NCBI taxonomy): domain Eukaryota; kingdom Metazoa; phylum Chordata; class Actinopteri; order Cichliformes; family Cichlidae; genus Copadichromis; species Copadichromis virginalis. The sequence continues at coordinate 23,384,274 of NC_140634.1, forward strand.
ACAAAGTCCAAGGGATCGAAGAACTAAATAGGAATTCACAGAAGGAAGAATAGATAGAGGAGGCAAGTGAATGCTTCACATCACTCACAATATTGTCTGCTTTACTCCACACACTGTCCCTATAAATGCTTTGCCTTGGCAATGCAATTCCCAGCAACTTTCTTTTTCTGTGCCTCAGAAGCATTTCCAAACTCAACCTTCTGAGTAAATAACAGAATCACGAAATAACACACCAAACCAAAAAGACTTGTGGCTGGCAGAAATGCTTTTTTTCCCATGTGGTGGCAACAAGCTTGCATAAGGTGTGGGAAATAAGCTTAAAACAATCTCACAGGGGGAAAGATGGGACTGTATATACGTCAGGCTGTTTAGACACGGGTCAAACCAATCAGGGCAGGGTACAAAACGACATACAAGAAAAAAGCATTTTATCAAAATAAAACGAGAAGTAGAAATAAGGTAGACAAAGGAGCTATCAGAGAGGAGACAAAGAAAAAGACACTGGGAAAATATGGACACAAGAATGAAGATCTATGAAGCGAAATCAAAATATAAAAAGATTAAAAGAAACCAGGACCATGAAAGTTGGACCCCACTGATCATGAGAAACACACAGTTAGGGACTAACTTTTGATCGACTGGTGTTATTTCCCACAGCAGTGTTTGTTTTTGCACTGGCACTGAAACCTTTTTTGATTTATTTGAAAATGAATCTTTACAACAGGTCTATTATGCAGCACAAACTGCACTGGTGACTCACTGTTACCAGAGATTTGCACTGTCCAGTAAAGCAGTAGCTGCCACAAGTACAGGTTGTTCAACAACGCAAAACAGCATTTTTCAAGCTTTTATGCATTTAGCAAAGTGAGAACATTTGTTGTGAGTCTTTAATTGGCACAAAGTCTTCAGATCTTACTTAAGAGCACCGTTTCATTGTGGATTACAAATCGGAGCAGGATGTAGATTAGAAAGTGCAGAACTGTCAATTACAGAAAGTAATTCTCCAAGTATACCAAGGCAGAAGAGGAAAACACACAAACATTCTCTGTAGCTGACTTCTCGTATTTTAAGTGTGATGAGATATTTTGACTAGAAACAAGACAAATATTCTTAAATCTGACAAAAGTTTCTTGTTTTGAGAAGAAGAAAAAAATCTGCCAGTGGGGTGAGCAAAAGTTGCTTGACTAGAATTGTTAAAACTAGCAAATGAATCTATGCCTTTTAACTAGACAAAAGTATCTAAATGTTATGCTTAAATGAAGAAAATTTGACTTATTACAAGGAAAGAGACTGAATTGTTTCTTTCTCGATTGAGTTAAATATAAGAATTAAATCTCAACTCTGAGAACAATAATTAGAAAAAAGTGCTGAGAATAAGACACCATCTGTTCAAAAAGCTACAAAAAAATATGGGACTTTATCTTAAAGCAAAACATCAAAAGCACTCTTATTTTTTGAACTTTTATTGACACAGCAAAAGGTCAGTAACTCAACTTTAACAGTACTGAGGTCTAATTCCAGGAGACTCATGTCTAACATTACCTACATTTGAGCAGGGTGTAACATGGCCACTGTAAGGAGTGCATATTCCAGATACTCTTAACAGGAATAATAACAGTGTAAAATACTCATGACTAAATGTATCAAACATACATTTTGCTCTTACTTCACATTTTAATATTTTTAATGATAACATTATTAGGTTTTTAATGTCCCTTACTGCAGAATAAAGATTTCTTATGAAAGTTTGGTTTTGTTTTGTTTTTATCTTTAGCTCCATTCTAAGAAAATGACCAGTTTCAAGTGTCCTCAGTGTAGGACACATACAGGATGCCATGCTGAAATGTAAAGCACTTACAATAGAAGCCACCAGAAACAAATTATTCCAGCCTAATTGATGACATTTATGGCATTTGTTTTCTGTGCTGACTGATATGCTGCTCAGTGCTTTGCTGCCTGCTTTTAAATCAGATGTCACTCTGAACATAAACACAAGCTACATGTGATGTCTCTGATGTGTATCTGTTTCTACCCGTGCTGATGCTAGCATGACTAAAGCTAGCCAAGCAGCAGTAAATATGTGAAGTAAGGCAGAAGGATATACTCATCAAACAAACAGGATCATAAGAATATAAAACCACGAGCACTACAAATGTAACAGAAATATGTTGACATAAAATGGCATGTTATTTGAAATCTACACGAAACAATGACACAACTACTTTTTTTCAATTTTTTCAATTTATTTATTTTTTACCAATTGTCCAAATTAGTCTGTGATTGGCCTTAGTGTGACAGAAATCATATTTATATACAACTAAATATGACTCAGCAAACATGTTTTAAATGGATGATTCCTCACTTGATGACGAATGATCCATTTCCATATTTGCTGAGTCTTAAATTTGATGTCAGTGAACTTTTCAGTGGTTGGTGTTAAAAAAAAGCCCCCAAATCCCCTATGAGCAAGCACTTGGCGACAGTGGAGAGGAAAAACTCCCTCTTAATAGGGAGAAACCTCTGACAGAACCGGGCTCAGGAAGGGGTGGCCTTCTGTCTTGACCGAGAGGGGTTCAAATGTTCACTGACAATTTAGTTGTATATAAATATGATTTTTAGGACTTGATGTTGACACCAATTATGTGAAATTGGGGACGCGCACAGTTCCGCTTCTTCTTGTTCTTCTTCTTACTTGGCGGATTCTCTGGCAGGCTCTTGACTTCAGTCTTGAGTTCAGCCACCTTGACATTGAGCATTTTCTGTTTGTCTTGTACACTTTGCAAAGATTCCTGTACAGAAAATGCAGCTGACTCTTCTTTTTCTATCTTCTGTTGTTCTGTGGTGTCTTTTTCTTTCTGAGGCTCCTGCAGAGACCTTGCAGTGGATGGCAGTGAGTCCTCTTTTTCCATCTTCTCCTGTTCTCCAGTCTCGTTTTCTTTCGGAAGCTCAAATTTGTGCATTTCATTTGCAGCAGTGGAATTTTGTTCTTTGTGCTGCTGTGGGATTTTAAGTGAGGAAGCTTTGGCCCCTTTCAGCTCTCGCTCCAGAGACTCTAGCTTCAAATCATGAAGGGCCTTGTTGGGGCAGAGCTGGGATTTCAGGTCACTGATTTCCAGGTTGAGTGTCTCCTGCTCCTGCCTATGTTTAACGGCCTGCTCTTCAAGCTGATTTTGAGCTGCTAGGAGCTGTTTCTGGAGCATCTCAATCTGCTCTTGCTGAATCCTACATTTGAGCTCAAATTCAGCCTCCTTAGAGGACTTCAGTCCTACAGAGTCAGTGTGTGAAGCCTCTGTGGTTGGAGTGGCAGACTCCACACACTGCTCTGTGGTAGGGTGGCTGATTTGGTCCTGCAGGGTAGCAATCACCTCATCCAATATGACCATAGCTTCATTGTCACTCACGAGAGTGTCTGTCTCACTGATGTCATAGGGCTTATTACTAGAAGCCTCTTCCAACTGCTCTATGAGGCCTTTGATTGTTTCCTCGTGATTTTGCTCGTTCTCGTGAATTTCTTCACGAAGTTTGTTCACCTGAAGCTGGTGATAAGAGGCCCTCTTGTTTGCACCTACCATTTTACCGTAAAGGTCGTTCTGATGGTATTGGGAGGCTTCCAGTTGGTGTCTGAGAGCAGCAATCTCGTGCCAGGGATTAAACGGGGGTCTAAATGTGGGAATGGGTTGATACTCCCAAGTCCCTCCATTAGGCACAGGGTTTGGTCTGCTGGGGTTCTTCCCATTTCTCTCTCTCTCCATGTCCTCCTTTGCATTTGAAATGGGGAGCATTTCTTCATTTTTTGGGTTTGCTCCATCAGCCGTGCTGTTTTGAGCTTCAAGAAGAGCCCGGGCATATGCCCGAGTAATTGCTCTTCTTGGTTCTTCAGCCACTCTTTTCTGTTTTTGCTTTTTTGGTTTCTTTGGTTTCACAACCGTTTCCTTTGGTGGTTGTGCCACAGGAGACTTTTTAGTATTTGGTTGTGCGGCTTTATCAACCTCAGGTTTTGGTGTGATGACCATTTCTATTTTTGCTTCTGCCATTGTAGATGCGTCAGCGTGTGCGTGTGCGTTTCTCTGCATCCGCCTTGTCTTTGTTTTAACAACCAGGTTGCTTTGTGTTTCTGCCATCTGAGATCCACTAAAGTCGGTTGAACGTCTCCCCTATTTATAGGGTTTTCCAGTAGAATGTGCACTGTGACATCACAGGCTGTTCCTGTGATGCGCTGTTCCTTTGAAGTGCCATGATTGGAACAATTCAAAATAAAATGCCCACAAACCTAATGTAAAGGAAAGGCTTTTATTTTGTAGCACATACTGAATTAACACTATAAAAGCTACTCTACAGGAATTGCAGTAAAAAATAGGCATAATAATTTCTTTCATAATTTAAACAAGGACAGGTAGAAAACGTTCATATTTAGTGAAAGATATTTATTAACATTATCCAATGAGAGTTACTGAATGTCTGTAGGCAGTGAGATCTTGGTGGTTGATGAGGCTACAGAATGTCATCTATGTTTGGTTTTAAATTCAGTTTCAATGCTGAATCTAAGAAACAACAGACTGCAGAGGGAGACTTTAATAGAGGTTTACTAACTCTTACTATCATATACATTGTGGAAAAATCTGTCTTTATTTAGCATAATATATTTGTTATAAGCACTAAATATGTTTTATGATTAACTGATGAACACTAACGTACCAAGCTGAAACTTCAGCTCACCAGTCAGCAGCTTATATTCACAAAAAACAGATAAATCTGCGATCCATGCAACTCTAACCAGCCAACAAAAACATGTGTTCATAATACAAAACAAGTTTACTTTGTGAAATGTTAAAAGGTACAAAAAATAAAACAATAAAATAAAACAATATGTTTTCAAGACTTTTTCACAAGTTCCTATATCTCACTGAAATGTTACTCTGTAGCTGATTTCTCGTATTTTAAGTGTGATGAGAAATTTTGACTAGAAACAAGACAAATATACTTGATAAGAGTTTGAGTTTTTGCAGTGTACAGCAGCAGAGGTTTTATGACTTCATGGAAGTAGTAGTCAGACTTTGAGTACAATTACCAAATGTTTCCTGACTTATGGACAGCCCACAATGCTTCACAATTAGCCTTCAAGTCACGCCTTTGTTTTTAGCATTTTATACCACTAAAGAAAGGAAATGCAGGGGATATATCCATGGAATATATAGAACAGATGCATCCGTCTCTCCTGATAAAAGCATAAAAGAAGCAGAGGATTCTCATTCTGTTCAAATGAGTCTTTTCCCCCAACATAATACACCACAAATATGATTTATGAGTTCATAAAATCTCTGAATCTTCCTTGGAAAACAGCATTATTCTCTCTCTCTCTCTCTCTCACTCACTCACACACACACACTGCTGTGATTTTAGTCAGTATCTGCACAGCACCCCTTCCTCTCATGTGGCGCCACATGGACGCGGTCAGGTAGATATGAGACAGCCAGAGGGAACAATTGAAGGAGGAGGAGGAGGTCTGATGTTTCCTCTCCAAACAACTTTAATCAAAGTAAGCCGTGAGCCACCAGTTTGAACAAGTCTGTAAACTATTTTCTTTTTAGGTATTTTAGCTTAAATAACATAATTAAAGATGTCCAAAGTTCTTATAAATTATAAATCTAAAACACACACACATTTCTTTTGTTTTTGTGTTTATTTTTACATATATTTGCCATCAATTCATGCTAAATTTGTGCGTTATATTCCTCCATGATGCAGGAAATGAAGTGTCTCGGAGTAAAGCAAACATTTTCAGCCGTAATCACCTTCATATTCACTCTCCTTTCGTTGCGTTTCCTGACACTCAAACATGTCTCAGGCACAGAAAATTTCCTCGCTTTTAAGCCCTGCCTGTGCCCCGCCGAGCCAAAAACACCCCTCCTTTCATCTCCCTCTGCTTCCCTGTCCTCACATTCACCCTCTCTTCCCATTAAAGCTGCCACCCTCCTGCTCACTTTCATTACAAATCTGAGCCAACAATTATATTTTCCAACATTTTTATGCTTCTCCCCTTTGGAAGAGAACTTCCCTGCCTGTCTGTCACCTCTAGGCTTTTATCTTCTGCACGATCTTCCTCTCTGTCACTTATTCGTGTACTTGCAGAACTTAGCACTGCACGTTTAATCCCTTTCAACCCTGCAGTTCTGCTGCAATCCAAAGGAACCTTGAAAACTAAAACTGGGTGTAATCCCTCTATATTTAGTCCACAAGACTAGATTCAACTATGCAGATGTTCTTCTATGTTTTTCTGTTGATAGGGATGAGCCCCATTAGGTCCAGCAGTGACTAAGTAAGGATCCTTAGACTTTCATACAAGCAGAGTAGGACGGAGGCTGCTGCGGCTAAAGCTTGGCAGTGGGGACAGTGACTAATCAGTCCGGGCATCTACATGTATCATCAGGCAGAAGTAATCAGTCTGACATGGTATTATCAAACACTCCAGCAGCGGGTCAGCCATGAAGCCAAGCCTGCTGAAATGTAGAATCAACAGTGCGAGGTGCACGACTCTTTTATAAATCCGTCACTAAGTCCTTCTCGGCTAGACCTGAAATAAATCTTTGGCCACGAGGCGGGAAACAGAAATACGCTGATACTGTGAACTTCCTAGCAAACAGCTGCTTAATCTGCAGCAGATGAGACCTATTCACGTACATATGGAGTATATGGCTACGTCTCTTCGTCTGCAGATTGGTGAACAGGGACTGCAGGGCGCACAGGGTCAGAGCAGATCTGTAGTGCCAAGTTTAAAACTGTGACACTCCTTCATCTGTCTGTCTGATCATCTTCATCAGCCACATCTCCGTGCTCTCCCCATAGCTGCTGTCCTCTCCCTCTCCATGTTCTTCCCTGTATGATGCTTGCTGTCTCTCCCTCACTTCCTCCCTGGTGTGTGAGAATTAGTAAGCAGTTTTCAGAGGGTGAATATCAAAGCCGTGGATAATCTCCTGTGCCATTTTTCTTCAAATAACGTAAGTTTTGAAATGAAGGCTTTAATTTTAATTATGAAGGAAATGTTGAGTTTGTGTGAATATTGCAGTAATGCAGTACATTTAACAGAGGCAGCAGATCAAAAGAAGCTTATTATTATGCGACCAGTTGTGTGCACAGACCATTTTCTTCTAAGTCCTGTCATGTTTCCTGGGTCGTACCCGGTGATTTACATTCTAGTTCTATATTGTGTGTCATCCTTTGACTACAGTATTATTTCCCAGCACTTCTGAGTTGTGTTATCTAAGTTTCTAGTTCTCAGTTCCTTAGTTGTTGTTGGTTCCCTTTTGTTTCCAGTCTGCCCTGGTGTGGTGTTGGATTGATCTCTGAATGAGGTCAGCCTTGTCTCTGCGTGTTTCCCTTTCTGTCTTTGTGTTGAGTCTGCATTTCTGTTCCCGCATTCCTGACGTATTCTGATAGTCTCTCATTCTGTGTGTGTTATGTTCCGCTTTGCTTCTCTTCGGCTCATTAGTTGGATTCTGTTCAGCTGTCTTCCCTCACGTGTCTCCACTTTGCCTTTACCTCACATCTAAACTTTGGTCCTCAGTTTTCTTCTGCCCTTTGTTGTGTTATTCCTCATGGTCCCTATATCCTTGTGCTGTGTGTCTTCCTTGTGCCCCGTTTTCCTTTTGTGTAGTAAGTTCTGACTTCCTAGCATTCCAATTGTAATAGTATTCTTGGTAGATCTGCTTCCTAGAACCACCTTATGAGTTTCAGAAATAAAGCTATATTTCTGAGCATTTCCCTGAGTCTGCCTATCAAGCAGCACTCGATATGACAGTAGTATACATTTACAAGCTCGTACTCCTCAGATCAGGGCCGGCCCGTGGCATAGGCCGTATAGGCAAATGCTAAGGGCGCCGTCCATCAGGGGGCGCCACGCCAGTGCCACAAATGTTGAAAAAAAAAAAAAAGTTGGTGCTATTATTAATGGCACATTTTATTATTTACTATTATTTCTAAATACAAAAAATAATCCCACGTTAATTAAAATGCAAAGTAAAGCTTATTTAATAGAAATATTATTTGTTACAACATTACGCCCCCCCTCCCAGCACGGTGCGCCCCCTCCCTTCCCGTATCATGGTTCCTTTTGGACGTCACCACATCAAAAAATCAACACAAGATGTCAAAACGGCCAAAGCTGTCAGGTGCCCAGGGAAGAAAAAAGAGAAAAGAAGAGGAGGAGAAACGAGAAAAAGACAGAGGTAGGTAACGTTAGCCTACATGAAATTATTTGTCTGAATGTGATAGTAACCTAAATTTTTAGCATTAAGCTAATGTTACATGATTAGCTAATTGCTAATCAATAAATAGCTAGTTAACTGTTTTAACGTCAGTTAATATTGTGGAGGGGGCTAAATTGTTATGGAAAATAATAATGTAACGTTAGGTAATTACAGTACTCCCACCTTTCCCACCATTCCTCATTTGTATTCATCTTTTAAGCAGGTGTTTTTTGTTTACATTGTTATTGCCTTCTGGTTAGCTAACGTTTACCCTGCAGGTAATAGTCACTTTTCCACCCCTGTATATATTATAGTTCTAAGCCTAGTTGTTAAAGTGCACATCATTAATGTTAAGCAATATCACATGAGAGGGAATGCTGTTTTTTAATATGAGCACTGCTGTGATTCGGTCAAAGATAATCATAAAATAACATTCTCATATGATATTATACTGTTACTTTGCATTCTGCTATTCAGCATTTCACTGTAATGATGACAATGAATTGAATCTAATCTAATTTGCATATCAGTTAACATCATACATATATCTCTTTGGTTTTTCATTTATATTATATCATTTCATTTTATTCCTGGAATCATATGTTTTTATTATTAGACTTTAATACTCAGTGGTGTCACATACTCCTCTCTTCAGATGCACTGTTGAAGTTTCTAAATCCCACCCCTGGGCCATCTACCACATCTACCGCTGCTGCCTCCACTTCAGCAGCACAACCCACCAGTGATGCAGCATCAGCAGCACAACCCAGCCATGATGCAGCAGCATCAAGCGGTCTTCCTGTTGCCTCCACCTCAGCAGCACAACCCACCAGTTTTGCAGCAGCATCAAGCGGTGCAGTCGCCCTCCATGCAGCTAGATGTGGCTGTCGACTTGCTGAAGAAAACCAAAGATTCCCTCACCAGCTACAGAAACACTGGATTTTCTGATGCACAGACAACGGCAAAGGAGATGTGTGAAGAAATGAATGTGGAGGCTGAACTCAAACAAAAGCGATTGAGAACCACCAAAAGGCACTTCGGTTATGAGTCTCCAGATGAGCCCATACAAGATGCCCTTAAAAAAAAATGGAAACCACATTTTTTAATGTGGTAGTGGATACAGCCATCTCTTCACTTGATGAGAGATTTCAGAACCTTGGAGAGGTGAATGACAAGTTTGGAGTACTCCTCAATTTCCACAACTTACAAATAGAAGAGCTGCTACAGCAGTGCCAAACACTGAGTACTACTCTGACCCATGACAGCCAGCCGGACATTAATGGCACAGAGCTTGCAATGGAAATGCAGAATTTCCCACCATTGCCATCAAAGAACATGACAAACATGGAACTCTTGACCTTCCTGCATGAGAAGAAGCTGGCAGAAATTTACCCCAACATGTGGGTTGCTCTGAGAATCTTTGCCACTCTTCCTGTTACAGTGGCTGCTGCTGAAAGAAGCTTCTCTAAGCTCAAACTCATTAAAACCTACCTGAGATCTACTATGATGCAAGAACGTCTCAGTGGACTTTCCATCATAAGCATAAATCATGTGGTCTCAAATCAGTTGTCATATGATGATGTTGTAGATGACTTTGCTGCAAGAAAGACTAGGAGAGTAAGGCTGTAGCAGGTGATGTGAGGTTGATGAGGGGGTGGTGTACAGTAATTTGTAAGTCATTCTAGTTAATGCAGTATTAAAAAGCAACTCTGTAGGATCCCCTTTTTTGTAATATAGTTGTTAAAGTCATACTGGTTTATTTAATATCTTGTTTTGTGCAGTGCCTTATTTATATTGTATTTTTAATTTATTTTATCCAACTTGTTGACACGTTTTATTGTGTTTATGTATGTAAAATTTATTGTATTTCATATATTCATTTTTTATTTTTTGTATTCATTTATTTATTCATATATTTTTTTATCTTGTTAATTATTCTGATTGTGAATTTGCTTTCTTTAAGTAAAAAAAAAAAGGTCAAAGACAAAGCTATTCGGTTTCTTCTGAGTACATACACTACACTGCCGATGTAGGGGGGCGCCACCTAAAATCTTGCCTAGGGCGCCAGATTGGTTAGGGCCGGGCCTGCCTCAGATTAAAGTTGCTCTCTCACTCAAGGATTCAAACTGTGACTTCATGAATCAGCTTGTGCACCACATGCATCTGGTTGCAGTTGTCTATACTGGTTTTTGATCTGGTTCTGTGTGGTTTATCCTAAATATCATGGGTAGCCTGCCACGTTAGCCCAAAGTTTATTATTTATGCAGGACTGCTGGTTGTAGCACTGCCTTACATGTCGATGCAAAGGGTTTTCAGCTGTGTATCTTAGTTTCAGATCCTTGTTAAAGAGTATAAGCGAGCCCATCCTTTGTAAACGGAGCTTGCACCACAGTCAGTGCATATCTTGTTATCCTAACCCAGCTATCTTTATTTGGCAATTTCGTGTTATATTATAACTTTGAGTGTGTCAGTTATTTAATTTAAAAATCTTCATAGTTTAAATCTTTGTTTAAAAACATTTTTAACATTTCAAACCAAGTTTGAGATCAGAAGTGTTAAATAAATTACATTTTCTTGTAGGTTAGCTTCAGATGAGCCAGGCAGCAGGTACATCTAGTAAAACCATGAACAGTGTGCTCTAATCTTCAGTTCTCCAAGACATCTGAACCTGTGTGCACAAGCCTTTAATTCAATTTCTTCATTTTATTTATTGCCTTCCCTCCTTTTTGTATCTCTGCCTGAGAAGCAACTCTGTTTCTTTCAAGCAAATGAACTGAAGAAGACTCTCTCCTCCTCCTTCTCCTCCTCTTCCTCACGCTCCCTAAGCGCTTTTCACCCTCTATAATAGCATTTCTTCAGGGAAGGCTAAAGTTCCCCACTTTCCAGCCATGCCTTTTCTCTCCAAGCCTTAATGAATGGGACACTTGAATGGGTGCGCTGGGGGTGGGTAAAGGCTGAAAGGGTTTAAGGAGATGTGGCGGTAAATTTAATTCAGTATGTGCTACAAAATAAAAGCCTTTCCTTTACATTAGGTTTGTGGGCATTTTATTTTGAATTGTTCCAATCATGGCACTTCAAAGGAACAGCGCATCACAGGAACAGCCTGTGATGTCACAGTGCACATTCTACTGGAAAACCCTATAAATAGGGGAGACGTTCAACCGACTTTAGTGGATCTCAGATGGCAGAAACACAAAGCAACCTGGTTGTTAAAACAAAGACAAGGCGGACGCAGAGAAACGCACACGCACACGCTGACGCATCTACAATGGCAGAAGCAAAAATAGAAATGGTCATCACACCAAAACCTGAGGTTGATAAAGCCGCACAACCAAATACTAAAAAGTCTCCTGTGGCACAACCACCAAAGGAAACGGTTGTGAAACCAAAGAAACAAAAAAAGCAAAAACAGAAAAGAGTGGCTGAAGAACCAAGAAGAGCAATTACTCGGGCATATGCCCGGGCTCTTCTTGAAGCTCAAAACAGCACGGCTGATGGAGCAAACCCAAAAAATGAAGAAATGCTCCCCATTTCAAATGCAAAGGAGGACATGGAGAGAGAGAGAAATGGGAAGAACCCCAGCAGACCAAACCCTGTGCCTAATGGAGGGACTTGGGAATATCAACCCATTCCCACATTTAGACCCCCGTTTAATCCCTGGCACGAGATTGCTGCTCTCAGACACCAACTGGAAGCCTCCCAATACCATCAGAACGACCTTTACGGTAAAATGGTAGGTGCAAACAAGAGGGCCTCTTATCACCAGCTTCAGGTGAACAAACTTCGTGAAGAAATTCACGAGAACGAGAAAAATCACGAGGAAACGATCAAAGGCCTCATAGAGCAGCTGGAAGAGGCTTCTAGTAATAAGCCCTATGACATCAGTGAGACAGACACTCTCGTGAGTGACAATGAAGCTATGGTCATATTGGATGAGGTGATTGCTACCCTGCAGGACCAAATCAGCCACCCTACCACAGAGCAGTGTGTGGAGTCTGCCACTCCAACCACAGAGGCTTCACACACTGACTCTGTAGGACTGAAGTCCTCTAAGGAGGCTGAATTTGAGCTCAAATGTAGGATTCAGCAAGAGCAGATTGAGATGCTCCAGAAACAGCTCCTAGCAGCTCAAAATCAGCTTGAAGAGCAGGCCGTTAAACATAGGCAGGAGCAGGAGACACTCAACCTGGAAATCAGTGACCTGAAATCCCAGCTCTGCCCCAACAAGGCCCTTCATGATTTGAAGCTAGAGTCTCTGGAGCGAGAGCTGAAAGGGGCCAAAGCTTCCTCACTTAAAATCCCACAGCAGCACAAAGAACAAAATTCCACTGCTGCAAATGAAATGCACAAATTTGAGCTTCCGAAAGAAAACGAGACTGGAGAACAGGACAAGATGGAAAAAGAGGACTCACTGCCATCCACTGCAAGGTCTCTGCAGGAGCCTCAGAAAGAAAAAGACACCACAGAACAACAGAAGATAGAAAAAGAAGAGTCAGCTGCATTTTCTGTACAGGAATCTTTGCAAAGTGTACAAGACAAACAGAAAATGCTCAATGTCAAGGTGGCTGAACTCAAGACTGAAGTCAAGAGCCTGCCAGAGAATCCGCCAAGTAAGAAGAAGAACAAGAAGAAGCGGAACTGTGCGCGTCCCCAATTTCACATAATTGGTGTCAACATCAAGTCCTAAAAATCATATTTATATACAACTAAATTGTCAGTGAACATTTGAACCCCTCTTGGTCAAGACAGAAGGCCACCCCTTCCTGAGCCCGGTTCTGTCAGAGGTTTCTCCCTATTAAGAGGGAGTTTTTCCTCTCCACTGTCGCCAAGTGCTTGCTCATAGGGGATTTGGGGGCTTTTTTTTAACACCAACCACTGAAAAGTTCACTGACATCAAATTTAAGACTCAGCAAATATGGAAATGGATCATTCGTCATCAAGTGAGGAATCATCCATTTAAAACATGTTTGCTGAGTCATATTTAGTTGTATATAAATATGATTTCTGTCACACTAAGGCCAATCACAGACTAATTTGGACAATTGGTAAAAAATAAATAAATTGAAAAAATTGAAAAAAAGTAGTTGTGTCATTGTTTCGTGTAGATTTCAAATAACATGCCATTTTATGTCAACATATTTCTGTTACATTTGTAGTGCTCGTGGTTTTATATTCTTATGATCCTGTTTGTTTGATGAGTATATCCTTCTGCCTTACTTCACATATTTACTGCTGCTTGGCTAGCTTTAGTCATGCTAGCATCAGCACGGGTAGAAACAGATACACATCAGAGACATCACATGTAGCTTGTGTTTATGTTCAGAGTGACATCTGATTTAAAAGCAGGCAGCAAAGCACTGAGCAGCATATCAGTCAGCACAGAAAACAAATGCCATAAATGTCATCAATTAGGCTGGAATAATTTGTTTCTGGTGGCTTCTATTGTAAGTGCTTTACATTTCAGCATGGCATCCTGTATGTGTCCTACACTGAGGACACTTGAAACTGGTCATTTTCTTAGAATGGAGCTAAAGATAAAAACAAAACAAAACCAAACTTTCATAAGAAATCTTTATTCTGCAGTAAGGGACATTAAAAACCTAATAATGTTATCATTAAAAATATTAAAATGTGAAGTAAGAGCAAAATGTATGTTTGATACATTCAGTCATTTCATTTCAGTAGGTAAATAGTGTAAAACATATTTGCTTATATAGGAAATATCTGTTACACAGAGTGGTGATAGCATGACTCGTTCAAGGTAACAGTGAATGAGCAACAACTGGACTTAAATACATAAATAGCCCTTTTTGAACTAGAAGTCATAGTCATACATTTCATTCACACCCAAATGCATTGGGGACAATCGAAGGTTCAGTATCTTGCCCTTTGACGTGTGGACTGAAGCACTGATTAGTACACATAGCCACAGCTGCCCAACATAAATGATTCCATGTTGGTTAAAGACCAAATCAATCAGCTGCATATACACTGCAAAAACTCAAACTCTTATCAAGTATATTTGTCTTGTTTCTAGTCAAAATTTCTCATCACACTTAAAATACGAGAAATCAGCTACAGAGTAACATTTCAGTGAGATATAGGAACTTGTGAAAAAGTCTTGAAAACATATTGTTTTATTTTTTGTACCTTTTAACATTTCACAAAGTAAACTTGTTTTGTATTATGAACACATGTTTTTGTTGGCTGGTTAGAGTTGCATGAATTGCAGATTTATCTGTTTTTTGTGAATATAAGCTGCTGACTGGTGAGCTGAAGTTTCAGCTTGGTACGTTAGTGTTCATCAGTTAATCATAAAACATATTTAGTGCTTATAACAAATATATTATGCTAAATAAAGACAGATTTTTCCACAATGTATATGATAGTAAGAGTTAGTAAACCTCTATTAAAGTCTCCCTCTGCAGTCTGTTGTTTCTTAGATTCAGCATTGAAACTGAATTTAAAACCAAACATAGATGACATTCTGTAGCCTCATCAACCACCAAGATCTCACTGCCTACAGACATTCAGTAACTCTCATTGGATAATGTTAATAAATATCTTTCACTAAATATGAACGTTTTCTACCTGTCCTTGTTTAAATTATGAAAGAAATTATTATGCCTATTTTTTACTGCAATTCCTGTAGAGTAGCTTTTATAGTGTTAATTCAGTATGTGCTACAAAATAAAAGCCTTTCCTTTACATTAGGTTTGTGGGCATTTTATTTTGAATTGTTCCAATCATGGCACTTCAAAGGAACAGCGCATCACAGGAACAGCCTGTGATGTCACAGTGCACATTCTACTGGAAAACCCTATAAATAGGGGAGACGTTCAACCGACTTTAGTGGATCTCAGATGGCAGAAACACAAAGCAACCTGGTTGTTAAAACAAAGACAAGGCGGACGCAGAGAAACGCACACGCACACGCTGACGCATCTACAATGGCAGAAGCAAAAATAGAAATGGTCATCACACCAAAACCTGAGGTTGATAAAGCCGCACAACCAAATACTAAAAAGTCTCCTGTGGCACAACCACCAAAGGAAACGGTTGTGAAACCAAAGAAACCAAAAAAGCAAAAACAGAAAAGAGTGGCTGAAGAACCAAGAAGAGCAATTACTCGGGCATATGCCCGGGCTCTTCTTGAAGCTCAAAACAGCACGGCTGATGGAGCAAACCCAAAAAATGAAGAAATGCTCCCCATTTCAAATGCAAAGGAGGACATGGAGAGAGAGAGAAATGGGAAGAACCCCAGCAGACCAAACCCTGTGCCTAATGGAGGGACTTGGGAATATCAACCCATTCCCACATTTAGACCCCCGTTTAATCCCTGGCACGAGATTGCTGCTCTCAGACACCAACTGGAAGCCTCCCAATACCATCAGAACGACCTTTACGGTAAAATGGTAGGTGCAAACAAGAGGGCCTCTTATCACCAGCTTCAGGTGAACAAACTTCGTGAAGAAATTCACGAGAACGAGAAAAATCACGAGGAAACGATCAAAGGCCTCATAGAGCAGCTGGAAGAGGCTTCTAGTAATAAGCCCTATGACATCAGTGAGACAGACACTCTCGTGAGTGACAATGAAGCTATGGTCATATTGGATGAGGTGATTGCTACCCTGCAGGACCAAATCAGCCACCCTACCACAGAGCAGTGTGTGGAGTCTGCCACTCCAACCACAGAGGCTTCACACACTGACTCTGTAGGACTGAAGTCCTCTAAGGAGGCTGAATTTGAGCTCAAATGTAGGATTCAGCAAGAGCAGATTGAGATGCTCCAGAAACAGCTCCTAGCAGCTCAAAATCAGCTTGAAGAGCAGGCCGTTAAACATAGGCAGGAGCAGGAGACACTCAACCTGGAAATCAGTGACCTGAAATCCCAGCTCTGCCCCAACAAGGCCCTTCATGATTTGAAGCTAGAGTCTCTGGAGCGAGAGCTGAAAGGGGCCAAAGCTTCCTCACTTAAAATCCCACAGCAGCACAAAGAACAAAATTCCACTGCTGCAAATGAAATGCACAAATTTGAGCTTCCGAAAGAAAACGAGACTGGAGAACAGGACAAGATGGAAAAAGAGGACTCACTGCCATCCACTGCAAGGTCTCTGCAGGAGCCTCAGAAAGAAAAAGACACCACAGAACAACAGAAGATAGAAAAAGAAGAGTCAGCTGCATTTTCTGTACAGGAATCTTTGCAAAGTGTACAAGACAAACAGAAAATGCTCAATGTCAAGGTGGCTGAACTCAAGACTGAAGTCAAGAGCCTGCCAGAGAATCCGCCAAGTAAGAAGAAGAACAAGAAGAAGCGGAACTGTGCGCGTCCCCAATTTCACATAATTGGTGTCAACATCAAGTCCTAAAAATCATATTTATATACAACTAAATTGTCAGTGAACATTTGAACCCCTCTTGGTCAAGACAGAAGGCCACCCCTTCCTGAGCCCGGTTCTGTCAGAGGTTTCTCCCTATTAAGAGGGAGTTTTTCCTCTCCACTGTCGCCAAGTGCTTGCTCATAGGGGATTTGGGGGCTTTTTTTTAACACCAACCACTGAAAAGTTCACTGACATCAAATTTAAGACTCAGCAAATATGGAAATGGATCATTCGTCATCAAGTGAGGAATCATCCATTTAAAACATGTTTGCTGAGTCATATTTAGTTGTATATAAATATGATTTCTGTCACACTAAGGCCAATCACAGACTAATTTGGACAATTGGTAAAAAATAAATAAATTGAAAAAATTGAAAAAAAGTAGTTGTGTCATTGTTTCGTGTAGATTTCAAATAACATGCCATTTTATGTCAACATATTTCTGTTACATTTGTAGTGCTCGTGGTTTTATATTCTTATGATCCTGTTTGTTTGATGAGTATATCCTTCTGCCTTACTTCACATATTTACTGCTGCTTGGCTAGCTTTAGTCATGCTAGCATCAGCACGGGTAGAAACAGATACACATCAGAGACATCACATGTAGCTTGTGTTTATGTTCAGAGTGACATCTGATTTAAAAGCAGGCAGCAAAGCACTGAGCAGCATATCAGTCAGCACAGAAAACAAATGCCATAAATGTCATCAATTAGGCTGGAATAATTTGTTTCTGGTGGCTTCTATTGTAAGTGCTTTACATTTCAGCATGGCATCCTGTATGTGTCCTACACTGAGGACACTTGAAACTGGTCATTTTCTTAGAATGGAGCTAAAGATAAAAACAAAACAAAACCAAACTTTCATAAGAAATCTTTATTCTGCAGTAAGGGACATTAAAAACCTAATAATGTTATCATTAAAAATATTAAAATGTGAAGTAAGAGCAAAATGTATGTTTGATACATTCAGTCATTTCATTTCAGTAGGTAAATAGTGTAAAACATATTTGCTTATATAGGAAATATCTGTTACACAGAGTGGTGATAGCATGACTCGTTCAAGGTAACAGTGAATGAGCAACAACTGGACTTAAATACATAAATAGCCCTTTTTGAACTAGAAGTCATAGTCATACATTTCATTCACACCCAAATGCATTGGGGACAATCGAAGGTTCAGTATCTTGCCCTTTGACGTGTGGACTGAAGCACTGATTAGTACACATAGCCACAGCTGCCCAACATAAATGATTCCATGTTGGTTAAAGACCAAATCAATCAGCTGCATATACACTGCAAAAACTCAAACTCTTATCAAGTATATTTGTCTTGTTTCTAGTCAAAATTTCTCATCACACTTAAAATACGAGAAATCAGCTACAGAGTAACATTTCAGTGAGATATAGGAACTTGTGAAAAAGTCTTGAAAACATATTGTTTTATTTTTTGTACCTTTTAACATTTCACAAAGTAAACTTGTTTTGTATTATGAACACATGTTTTTGTTGGCTGGTTAGAGTTGCATGGATCGCAGATTTATCTGTTTTTTGTGAATATAAGCTGCTGACTGGTGAGCTGAAGTTTCAGCTTGGTACGTTAGTGTTCATCAGTTAATCATAAAACATATTTAGTGCTTATAACAAATATATTATGCTAAATAAAGACAGATTTTTCCACAATGTATATGATAGTAAGAGTTAGTAAACCTCTATTAAAGTCTCCCTCTGCAGTCTGTTGTTTCTTAGATTCAGCATTGAAACTGAATTTAAAACCAAACATAGATGACATTCTGTAGCCTCATCAACCACCAAGATCTCACTGCCTACAGACATTCAGTAACTCTCATTGGATAATGTTAATAAATATCTTTCACTAAATATGAACGTTTTCTACCTGTCCTTGTTTAAATTATGAAAGAAATTATTATGCCTATTTTTTACTGCAATTCCTGTAGAGTAGCTTTTATAGTGTTAATTCAGTATGTGCTACAAAATAAAAGCCTTTCCTTTACATTAGGTTTGTGGGCATTTTATTTTGAATTGTTCCAATCATGGCACTTCAAAGGAACAGCGCATCACAGGAACAGCCTGTGATGTCACAGTGCACATTCTACTGGAAAACCCTATAAATAGGGGAGACGTTCAACCGACTTTAGTGGATCTCAGATGGCAGAAACACAAAGCAACCTGGTTGTTAAAACAAAGACAAGGCGGACGCAGAGAAACGCACACGCACACGCTGACGCATCTACAATGGCAGAAGCAAAAATAGAAATGGTCATCACACCAAAACCTGAGGTTGATAAAGCCGCACAACCAAATACTAAAAAGTCTCCTGTGGCACAACCACCAAAGGAAACGGTTGTGAAACCAAAGAAACCAAAAAAGCAAAAACAGAAAAGAGTGGCTGAAGAACCAAGAAGAGCAATTACTCGGGCATATGCCCGGGCTCTTCTTGAAGCTCAAAACAGCACGGCTGATGGAGCAAACCCAAAAAATGAAGAAATGCTCCCCATTTCAAATGCAAAGGAGGACATGGAGAGAGAGAGAAATGGGAAGAACCCCAGCAGACCAAACCCTGTGCCTAATGGAGGGACTTGGGAATATCAACCCATTCCCACATTTAGACCCCCGTTTAATCCCTGGCACGAGATTGCTGCTCTCAGACACCAACTGGAAGCCTCCCAATACCATCAGAACGACCTTTACGGTAAAATGGTAGGTGCAAACAAGAGGGCCTCTTATCACCAGCTTCAGGTGAACAAACTTCGTGAAGAAATTCACGAGAACGAGAAAAATCACGAGGAAACGATCAAAGGCCTCATAGAGCAGCTGGAAGAGGCTTCTAGTAATAAGCCCTATGACATCAGTGAGACAGACACTCTCGTGAGTGACAATGAAGCTATGGTCATATTGGATGAGGTGATTGCTACCCTGCAGGACCAAATCAGCCACCCTACCACAGAGCAGTGTGTGGAGTCTGCCACTCCAACCACAGAGGCTTCACACACTGACTCTGTAGGACTGAAGTCCTCTAAGGAGGCTGAATTTGAGCTCAAATGTAGGATTCAGCAAGAGCAGATTGAGATGCTCCAGAAACAGCTCCTAGCAGCTCAAAATCAGCTTGAAGAGCAGGCCGTTAAACATAGGCAGGAGCAGGAGACACTCAACCTGGAAATCAGTGACCTGAAATCCCAGCTCTGCCCCAACAAGGCCCTTCATGATTTGAAGCTAGAGTCTCTGGAGCGAGAGCTGAAAGGGGCCAAAGCTTCCTCACTTAAAATCCCACAGCAGCACAAAGAACAAAATTCCACTGCTGCAAATGAAATGCACAAATTTGAGCTTCCGAAAGAAAACGAGACTGGAGAACAGGACAAGATGGAAAAAGAGGACTCACTGCCATCCACTGCAAGGTCTCTGCAGGAGCCTCAGAAAGAAAAAGACACCACAGAACAACAGAAGATAGAAAAAGAAGAGTCAGCTGCATTTTCTGTACAGGAATCTTTGCAAAGTGTACAAGACAAACAGAAAATGCTCAATGTCAAGGTGGCTGAACTCAAGACTGAAGTCAAGAGCCTGCCAGAGATTCCGCCAAGGAAGAAGAAGAACAAGAAGAAGCGGAACTGTGCGCGTCCCCAATTTCACATAATTGGTGTCAACATCAAGTCCTAAAAATCATATTTATATACAACTAAATTGTCAGTGAACATTTGAAGCCCTCTCGGTCAAGACAGAAGGCCACCCCTTCCTGAGCCCGGTTCTGTCAGAGGTTTCTCCCTATTAAGAGGGAGTTTTTCCTCTCCACTGTCGCCAAGTGCTTGCTCATAGGGGATTTGGGGGCTTTTTTTTAACACCAACCACTGAAAAGTTCACTGACATCAAATTTAAGACTCAGCAAATATGGAAATGGATCATTCGTCATCAAGTGAGGAATCATCCATTTAAAACATGTTTGCTGAGTCATATTTAGTTGTATATAAATATGATTTCTGTCACACTAAGGCCAATCACAGACTAATTTGGACAATTGGTAAAAAATAAATAAATTGAAAAAATTGAAAAAAAGTAGTTGTGTCATTGTTTCGTGTAGATTTCAAATAACATGCCATTTTATGTCAACATATTTCTGTTACATTTGTAGTGCTCGTGGTTTTATATTCTTATGATCCTGTTTGTTTGATGAGTATATCCTTCTGCCTTACTTCACATATTTACTGCTGCTTGGCTAGCTTTAGTCATGCTAGCATCAGCACGGGTAGAAACAGATACACATCAGAGACATCACATGTAGCTTGTGTTTATGTTCAGAGTGACATCTGATTTAAAAGCAGGCAGCAAAGCACTGAGCAGCATATCAGTCAGCACAGAAAACAAATGCCATAAATGTCATCAATTAGGCTGGAATAATTTGTTTCTGGTGGCTTCTATTGTAAGTGCTTTACATTTCAGCATGGCATCCTGTATGTGTCCTACACTGAGGACACTTGAAACTGGTCATTTTCTTAGAATGGAGCTAAAGATAAAAACAAAACAAAACCAAACTTTCATAAGAAATCTTTATTCTGCAGTAAGGGACATTAAAAACCTAATAATGTTATCATTAAAAATATTAAAATGTGAAGTAAGAGCAAAATGTATGTTTGATACATTCAGTCATTTCATTTCAGTAGGTAAATAGTGTAAAACATATTTGCTTATATAGGAAATATCTGTTACACAGAGTGGTGATAGCATGACTCGTTCAAGGTAACAGTGAATGAGCAACAACTGGACTTAAATACATAAATAGCCCTTTTTGAACTAGAAGTCATAGTCATACATTTCATTCACACCCAAATGCATTGGGGACAATCGAAGGTTCAGTATCTTGCCCTTTGACGTGTGGACTGAAGCACTGATTAGTACACATAGCCACAGCTGCCCAACATAAATGATTCCATGTTGGTTAAAGACCAAATCAATCAGCTGCATATACACTGCAAAAACTCAAACTCTTATCAAGTATATTTGTCTTGTTTCTAGTCAAAATTTCTCATCACACTTAAAATACGAGAAATCAGCTACAGAGTAACATTTCAGTGAGATATAGGAACTTGTGAAAAAGTCTTGAAAACATATTGTTTTATTTTTTGTACCTTTTAACATTTCACAAAGTAAACTTGTTTTGTATTATGAACACATGTTTTTGTTGGCTGGTTAGAGTTGCATGAATTGCAGATTTATCTGTTTTTTGTGAATATAAGCTGCTGACTGGTGAGCTGAAGTTTCAGCTTGGTACGTTAGTGTTCATCAGTTAATCATAAAACATATTTAGTGCTTATAACAAATATATTATGCTAAATAAAGACAGATTTTTCCACAATGTATATGATAGTAAGAGTTAGTAAACCTCTATTAAAGTCTCCCTCTGCAGTCTGTTGTTTCTTAGATTCAGCATTGAAACTGAATTTAAAACCAAACATAGATGACATTCTGTAGCCTCATCAACCACCAAGATCTCACTGCCTACAGACATTCAGTAACTCTCATTGGATAATGTTAATAAATATCTTTCACTAAATATGAACGTTTTCTACCTGTCCTTGTTTAAATTATGAAAGAAATTATTATGCCTATTTTTTACTGCAATTCCTGTAGAGTAGCTTTTATAGTGTTAATTCAGTATGTGCTACAAAATAAAAGCCTTTCCTTTACATTAGGTTTGTGGGCATTTTATTTTGAATTGTTCCAATCATGGCACTTCAAAGGAACAGCGCATCACAGGAACAGCCTGTGATGTCACAGTGCACATTCTACTGGAAAACCCTATAAATAGGGGAGACGTTCAACCGACTTTAGTGGATCTCAGATGGCAGAAACACAAAGCAACCTGGTTGTTAAAACAAAGACAAGGCGGACGCAGAGAAACGCACACGCACACGCTGACGCATCTACAATGGCAGAAGCAAAAATAGAAATGGTCATCACACCAAAACCTGAGGTTGATAAAGCCGCACAACCAAATACTAAAAAGTCTCCTGTGGCACAACCACCAAAGGAAACGGTTGTGAAACCAAAGAAACCAAAAAAGCAAAAACAGAAAAGAGTGGCTGAAGAACCAAGAAGAGCAATTACTCGGGCATATGCCCGGGCTCTTCTTGAAGCTCAAAACAGCACGGCTGATGGAGCAAACCCAAAAAATGAAGAAATGCTCCCCATTTCAAATGCAAAGGAGGACATGGAGAGAGAGAGAAATGGGAAGAACCCCAGCAGACCAAACCCTGTGCCTAATGGAGGGACTTGGGAATATCAACCCATTCCCACATTTAGACCCCCGTTTAATCCCTGGCACGAGATTGCTGCTCTCAGACACCAACTGGAAGCCTCCCAATACCATCAGAACGACCTTTACGGTAAAATGGTAGGTGCAAACAAGAGGGCCTCTTATCACCAGCTTCAGGTGAACAAACTTCGTGAAGAAATTCACGAGAACGAGAAAAATCACGAGGAAACGATCAAAGGCCTCATAGAGCAGCTGGAAGAGGCTTCTAGTAATAAGCCCTATGACATCAGTGAGACAGACACTCTCGTGAGTGACAATGAAGCTATGGTCATATTGGATGAGGTTATTGCTACCCTGCAGGACCAAATCAGCCACCCTACCACAGAGCAGTGTGTGGAGTCTGCCACTCCAACCACAGAGGCTTCACACACTGACTCTGTAGGACTGAAGTCCTCTAAGGAGGCTGAATTTGAGCTCAAATGTAGGATTCAGCAAGAGCAGATTGAGATGCTCCAGAAACAGCTCCTAGCAGCTCAAAATCAGCTTGAAGAGCAGGCCGTTAAACATAGGCAGGAGCAGGAGACACTCAACCTGGAAATCAGTGACCTGAAATCCCAGCTCTGCCCCAACAAGGCCCTTCATGATTTGAAGCTAGAGTCTCTGGAGCGAGAGCTGAAAGGGGCCAAAGCTTCCTCACTTAAAATCCCACAGCAGCACAAAGAACAAAATTCCACTGCTGCAAATGAAATGCACAAATTTGAGCTTCCGAAAGAAAACGAGACTGGAGAACAGGAGAAGATGGAAAAAGAGGACTCACTGCCATCCACTGCAAGGTCTCTGCAGGAGCCTCAGAAAGAAAAAGACACCACAGAACAACAGAAGATAGAAAAAGAAGAGTCAGCTGCATTTTCTGTACAGGAATCTTTGCAAAGTGTACAAGACAAACAGAAAATGCTCAATGTCAAGGTGGCTGAACTCAAGACTGAAGTCAAGAGCCTGCCAGAGAATCCGCCAAGTAAGAAGAAGAACAAGAAGAAGCGGAACTGTGCGCGTCCCCAATTTCACATAATTGGTGTCAACATCAAGTCCTAAAAATCATATTTATATACAACTAAATTGTCAGTGAACATTTGAACCCCTCTTGGTCAAGACAGAAGGCCACCCCTTCCTGAGCCCGGTTCTGTCAGAGGTTTCTCCCTATTAAGAGGGAGTTTTTCCTCTCCACTGTCGCCAAGTGCTTGCTCATAGGGGATTTGGGGGCTTTTTTTTAACACCAACCACTGAAAAGTTCACTGACATCAAATTTAAGACTCAGCAAATATGGAAATGGATCATTCGTCATCAAGTGAGGAATCATCCATTTAAAACATGTTTGCTGAGTCATATTTAGTTGTATATAAATATGATTTCTGTCACACTAAGGCCAATCACAGACTAATTTGGACAATTGGTAAAAAATAAATAAATTGAAAAAATTGAAAAAAAGTAGTTGTGTCATTGTTTCGTGTAGATTTCAAATAACATGCCATTTTATGTCAACATATTTCTGTTACATTTGTAGTGCTCGTGGTTTTATATTCTTATGATCCTGTTTGTTTGATGAGTATATCCTTCTGCCTTACTTCACATATTTACTGCTGCTTGGCTAGCTTTAGTCATGCTAGCATCAGCACGGGTAGAAACAGATACACATCAGAGACATCACATGTAGCTTGTGTTTATGTTCAGAGTGACATCTGATTTAAAAGCAGGCAGCAAAGCACTGAGCAGCATATCAGTCAGCACAGAAAACAAATGCCATAAATGTCATCAATTAGGCTGGAATAATTTGTTTCTGGTGGCTTCTATTGTAAGTGCTTTACATTTCAGCATGGCATCCTGTATGTGTCCTACACTGAGGACACTTGAAACTGGTCATTTTCTTAGAATGGAGCTAAAGATAAAAACAAAACAAAACCAAACTTTCATAAGAAATCTTTATTCTGCAGTAAGGGACATTAAAAACCTAATAATGTTATCATTAAAAATATTAAAATGTGAAGTAAGAGCAAAATGTATGTTTGATACATTCAGTCATTTCATTTCAGTAGGTAAATAGTGTAAAACATATTTGCTTATATAGGAAATATCTGTTACACAGAGTGGTGATAGCATGACTCGTTCAAGGTAACAGTGAATGAGCAACAACTGGACTTAAATACATAAATAGCCCTTTTTGAACTAGAAGTCATAGTCATACATTTCATTCACACCCAAATGCATTGGGGACAATCGAAGGTTCAGTATCTTGCCCTTTGACGTGTGGACTGAAGCACTGATTAGTACACATAGCCACAGCTGCCCAACATAAATGATTCCATGTTGGTTAAAGACCAAATCAATCAGCTGCATATACACTGCAAAAACTCAAACTCTTATCAAGTATATTTGTCTTGTTTCTAGTCAAAATTTCTCATCACACTTAAAATACGAGAAATCAGCTACAGAGTAACATTTCAGTGAGATATAGGAACTTGTGAAAAAGTCTTGAAAACATATTGTTTTATTTTTTGTACCTTTTAACATTTCACAAAGTAAACTTGTTTTGTATTATGAACACATGTTTTTGTTGGCTGGTTAGAGTTGCATGGATCGCAGATTTATCTGTTTTTTGTGAATATAAGCTGCTGACTGGTGAGCTGAAGTTTCAGCTTGGTACGTTAGTGTTCATCAGTTAATCATAAAACATATTTAGTGCTTATAACAAATATATTATGCTAAATAAAGACAGATTTTTCCACAATGTATATGATAGTAAGAGTTAGTAAACCTCTATTAAAGTCTCCCTCTGCAGTCTGTTGTTTCTTAGATTCAGCATTGAAACTGAATTTAAAACCAAACATAGATGACATTCTGTCGCCTCATCAACCACCAAGATCTCACTGCCTACAGACATTCAGTAACTCTCATTGGATAATGTTAATAAATATCTTTCACTAAATATGAACGTTTTCTACCTGTCCTTGTTTAAATTATGAAAGAAATTATTATGCCTATTTTTTACTGCAATTCCTGTAGAGTAGCTTTTATAGTGTTAATTCAGTATGTGCTACAAAATAAAAGCCTTTCCTTTACATTAGGTTTGTGGGCATTTTATTTTGAATTGTTCCAATCATGGCACTTCAAAGGAACAGCGCATCACAGGAACAGCCTGTGATGTCACAGTGCACATTCTACTGGAAAACCCTATAAATAGGGGAGACGTTCAACCGACTTTAGTGGATCTCAGATGGCAGAAACACAAAGCAACCTGGTTGTTAAAACAAAGACAAGGCGGACGCAGAGAAACGCACACGCACACGCTGACGCATCTACAATGGCAGAAGCAAAAATAGAAATGGTCATCACACCAAAACCTGAGGTTGATAAAGCCGCACAACCAAATACTAAAAAGTCTCCTGTGGCACAACCACCAAAGGAAACGGTTGTGAAACCAAAGAAACCAAAAAAGCAAAAACAGAAAAGAGTGGCTGAAGAACCAAGAAGAGCAATTACTCGGGCATATGCCCGGGCTCTTCTTGAAGCTCAAAACAGCACGGCTGATGGAGCAAACCCAAAAAATGAAGAAATGCTCCCCATTTCAAATGCAAAGGAGGACATGGAGAGAGAGAGAAATGGGAAGAACCCCAGCAGACCAAACCCTGTGCCTAATGGAGGGACTTGGGAATATCAACCCATTCCCACATTTAGACCCCCGTTTAATCCCTGGCACGAGATTGCTGCTCTCAGACACCAACTGGAAGCCTCCCAATACCATCAGAACGACCTTTACGGTAAAATGGTAGGTGCAAACAAGAGGGCCTCTTATCACCAGCTTCAGGTGAACAAACTTCGTGAAGAAATTCACGAGAACGAGAAAAATCACGAGGAAACGATCAAAGGCCTCATAGAGCAGCTGGAAGAGGCTTCTAGTAATAAGCCCTATGACATCAGTGAGACAGACACTCTCGTGAGTGACAATGAAGCTATGGTCATATTGGATGAGGTGATTGCTACCCTGCAGGACCAAATCAGCCACCCTACCACAGAGCAGTGTGTGGAGTCTGCCACTCCAACCACAGAGGCTTCACACACTGACTCTGTAGGACTGAAGTCCTCTAAGGAGGCTGAATTTGAGCTCAAATGTAGGATTCAGCAAGAGCAGATTGAGATGCTCCAGAAACAGCTCCTAGCAGCTCAAAATCAGCTTGAAGAGCAGGCCGTTAAACATAGGCAGGAGCAGGAGACACTCAACCTGGAAATCAGTGACCTGAAATCCCAGCTCTGCCCCAACAAGGCCCTTCATGATTTGAAGCTAGAGTCTCTGGAGCGAGAGCTGAAAGGGGCCAAAGCTTCCTCACTTAAAATCCCACAGCAGCACAAAGAACAAAATTCCACTGCTGCAAATGAAATGCACAAATTTGAGCTTCCGAAAGAAAACGAGACTGGAGAACAGGACAAGATGGAAAAAGAGGACTCACTGCCATCCACTGCAAGGTCTCTGCAGGAGCCTCAGAAAGAAAAAGACACCACAGAACAACAGAAGATAGAAAAAGAAGAGTCAGCTGCATTTTCTGTACAGGAATCTTTGCAAAGTGTACAAGACAAACAGAAAATGCTCAATGTCAAGGTGGCTGAACTCAAGACTGAAGTCAAGAGCCTGCCAGAGAATCCGCCAAGTAAGAAGAAGAACAAGAAGAAGCGGAACTGTGCGCGTCCCCAATTTCACATAATTGGTGTCAACATCAAGTCCTAAAAATCATATTTATATACAACTAAATTGTCAGTGAACATTTGAACCCCTCTTGGTCAAGACAGAAGGCCACCCCTTCCTGAGCCCGGTTCTGTCAGAGGTTTCTCCCTATTAAGAGGGAGTTTTTCCTCTCCACTGTCGCCAAGTGCTTGCTCATAGGGGATTTGGGGGCTTTTTTTTAACACCAACCACTGAAAAGTTCACTGACATCAAATTTAAGACTCAGCAAATATGGAAATGGATCATTCGTCATCAAGTGAGGAATCATCCATTTAAAACATGTTTGCTGAGTCATATTTAGTTGTATATAAATATGATTTCTGTCACACTAAGGCCAATCACAGACTAATTTGGACAATTGGTAAAAAATAAATAAATTGAAAAAATTGAAAAAAAGTAGTTGTGTCATTGTTTCGTGTAGATTTCAAATAACATGCCATTTTATGTCAACATATTTCTGTTACATTTGTAGTGCTCGTGGTTTTATATTCTTATGATCCTGTTTGTTTGATGAGTATATCCTTCTGCCTTACTTCACATATTTACTGCTGCTTGGCTAGCTTTAGTCATGCTAGCATCAGCACGGGTAGAAACAGATACACATCAGAGACATCACATGTAGCTTGTGTTTATGTTCAGAGTGACATCTGATTTAAAAGCAGGCAGCAAAGCACTGAGCAGCATATCAGTCAGCACAGAAAACAAATGCCATAAATGTCATCAATTAGGCTGGAATAATTTGTTTCTGGTGGCTTCTATTGTAAGTGCTTTACATTTCAGCATGGCATCCTGTATGTGTCCTACACTGAGGACACTTGAAACTGGTCATTTTCTTAGAATGGAGCTAAAGATAAAAACAAAACAAAACCAAACTTTCATAAGAAATCTTTATTCTGCAGTAAGGGACATTAAAAACCTAATAATGTTATCATTAAAAATATTAAAATGTGAAGTAAGAGCAAAATGTATGTTTGATACATTCAGTCATTTCATTTCAGTAGGTAAATAGTGTAAAACATATTTGCTTATATAGGAAATATCTGTTACACAGAGTGGTGATAGCATGACTCGTTCAAGGTAACAGTGAATGAGCAACAACTGGACTTAAATACATAAATAGCCCTTTTTGAACTAGAAGTCATAGTCATACATTTCATTCACACCCAAATGCATTGGGGACAATCGAAGGTTCAGTATCTTGCCCTTTGACGTGTGGACTGAAGCACTGATTAGTACACATAGCCACAGCTGCCCAACATAAATGATTCCATGTTGGTTAAAGACCAAATCAATCAGCTGCATATACACTGCAAAAACTCAAACTCTTATCAAGTATATTTGTCTTGTTTCTAGTCAAAATTTCTCATCACACTTAAAATACGAGAAATCAGCTACAGAGTAACATTTCAGTGAGATATAGGAACTTGTGAAAAAGTCTTGAAAACATATTGTTTTATTTTTTGTACCTTTTAACATTTCACAAAGTAAACTTGTTTTGTATTATGAACACATGTTTTTGTTGGCTGGTTAGAGTTGCATGAATTGCAGATTTATCTGTTTTTTGTGAATATAAGCTGCTGACTGGTGAGCTGAAGTTTCAGCTTGGTACGTTAGTGTTCATCAGTTAATCATAAAACATATTTAGTGCTTATAACAAATATATTATGCTAAATAAAGACAGATTTTTCCACAATGTATATGATAGTAAGAGTTAGTAAACCTCTATTAAAGTCTCCCTCTGCAGTCTGTTGTTTCTTAGATTCAGCATTGAAACTGAATTTAAAACCAAACATAGATGACATTCTGTAGCCTCATCAACCACCAAGATCTCACTGCCTACAGACATTCAGTAACTCTCATTGGATAATGTTAATAAATATCTTTCACTAAATATGAACGTTTTCTACCTGTCCTTGTTTAAATTATGAAAGAAATTATTATGCCTATTTTTTACTGCAATTCCTGTAGAGTAGCTTTTATAGTGTTAATTCAGTATGTGCTACAAAATAAAAGCCTTTCCTTTACATTAGGTTTGTGGGCATTTTATTTTGAATTGTTCCAATCATGGCACTTCAAAGGAACAGCGCATCACAGGAACAGCCTGTGATGTCACAGTGCACATTCTACTGGAAAACCCTATAAATAGGGGAGACGTTCAACCGACTTTAGTGGATCTCAGATGGCAGAAACACAAAGCAACCTGGTTGTTAAAACAAAGACAAGGCGGACGCAGAGAAACGCACACGCACACGCTGACGCATCTACAATGGCAGAAGCAAAAATAGAAATGGTCATCACACCAAAACCTGAGGTTGATAAAGCCGCACAACCAAATACTAAAAAGTCTCCTGTGGCACAACCACCAAAGGAAACGGTTGTGAAACCAAAGAAACCAAAAAAGCAAAAACAGAAAAGAGTGGCTGAAGAACCAAGAAGAGCAATTACTCGGGCATATGCCCGGGCTCTTCTTGAAGCTCAAAACAGCACGGCTGATGGAGCAAACCCAAAAAATGAAGAAATGCTCCCCATTTCAAATGCAAAGGAGGACATGGAGAGAGAGAGAAATGGGAAGAACCCCAGCAGACCAAACCCTGTGCCTAATGGAGGGACTTGGGAATATCAACCCATTCCCACATTTAGACCCCCGTTTAATCCCTGGCACGAGATTGCTGCTCTCAGACACCAACTGGAAGCCTCCCAATACCATCAGAACGACCTTTACGGTAAAATGGTAGGTGCAAACAAGAGGGCCTCTTATCACCAGCTTCAGGTGAACAAACTTCGTGAAGAAATTCACGAGAACGAGAAAAATCACGAGGAAACGATCAAAGGCCTCATAGAGCAGCTGGAAGAGGCTTCTAGTAATAAGCCCTATGACATCAGTGAGACAGACACTCTCGTGAGTGACAATGAAGCTATGGTCATATTGGATGAGGTGATTGCTACCCTGCAGGACCAAATCAGCCACCCTACCACAGAGCAGTGTGTGGAGTCTGCCACTCCAACCACAGAGGCTTCACACACTGACTCTGTAGGACTGAAGTCCTCTAAGGAGGCTGAATTTGAGCTCAAATGTAGGATTCAGCAAGAGCAGATTGAGATGCTCCAGAAACAGCTCCTAGCAGCTCAAAATCAGCTTGAAGAGCAGGCCGTTAAACATAGGCAGGAGCAGGAGACACTCAACCTGGAAATCAGTGACCTGAAATCCCAGCTCTGCCCCAACAAGGCCCTTCATGATTTGAAGCTAGAGTCTCTGGAGCGAGAGCTGAAAGGGGCCAAAGCTTCCTCACTTAAAATCCCACAGCAGCACAAAGAACAAAATTCCACTGCTGCAAATGAAATGCACAAATTTGAGCTTCCGAAAGAAAACGAGACTGGAGAACAGGACAAGATGGAAAAAGAGGACTCACTGCCATCCACTGCAAGGTCTCTGCAGGAGCCTCAGAAAGAAAAAGACACCACAGAACAACAGAAGATAGAAAAAGAAGAGTCAGCTGCATTTTCTGTACAGGAATCTTTGCAAAGTGTACAAGACAAACAGAAAATGCTCAATGTCAAGGTGGCTGAACTCAAGACTGAAGTCAAGAGCCTGCCAGAGAATCCGCCAAGTAAGAAGAAGAACAAGAAGAAGCGGAACTGTGCGCGTCCCCAATTTCACATAATTGGTGTCAACATCAAGTCCTAAAAATCATATTTATATACAACTAAATTGTCAGTGAACATTTGAACCCCTCTTGGTCAAGACAAAAGGCCACCCCTTCCTGAGCCCGGTTCTGTCAGAGGTTTCTCCCTATTAAGAGGGAGTTTTTCCTCTCCACTGTCGCCAAGTGCTTGCTCATAGGGGATTTGGGGGCTTTTTTTTAACACCAACCACTGAAAAGTTCACTGACATCAAATTTAAGACTCAGCAAATATGGAAATGGATCATTCGTCATCAAGTGAGGAATCATCCATTTAAAACATGTTTGCTGAGTCATATTTAGTTGTATATAAATATGATTTCTGTCACACTAAGGCCAATCACAGACTAATTTGGACAATTGGTAAAAAATAAATAAATTGAAAAAATTGAAAAAAAGTAGTTGTGTCATTGTTTCGTGTAGATTTCAAATAACATGCCATTTTATGTCAACATATTTCTGTTACATTTGTAGTGCTCGTGGTTTTATATTCTTATGATCCTGTTTGTTTGATGAGTATATCCTTCTGCCTTACTTCACATATTTACTGCTGCTTGGCTAGCTTTAGTCATGCTAGCATCAGCACGGGTAGAAACAGATACACATCAGAGACATCACATGTAGCTTGTGTTTATGTTCAGAGTGACATCTGATTTAAAAGCAGGCAGCAAAGCACTGAGCAGCATATCAGTCAGCACAGAAAACAAATGCCATAAATGTCATCAATTAGGCTGGAATAATTTGTTTCTGGTGGCTTCTATTGTAAGTGCTTTACATTTCAGCATGGCATCCTGTATGTGTCCTACACTGAGGACACTTGAAACTGGTCATTTTCTTAGAATGGAGCTAAAGATAAAAACAAAACAAAACCAAACTTTCATAAGAAATCTTTATTCTGCAGTAAGGGACATTAAAAACCTAATAATGTTATCATTAAAAATATTAAAATGTGAAGTAAGAGCAAAATGTATGTTTGATACATTCAGTCATTTCATTTCAGTAGGTAAATAGTGTAAAACATATTTGCTTATATAGGAAATATCTGTTACACAGAGTGGTGATAGCATGACTCGTTCAAGGTAACAGTGAATGAGCAACAACTGGACTTAAATACATAAATAGCCCTTTTTGAACTAGAAGTCATAGTCATACATTTCATTCACACCCAAATGCATTGGGGACAATCGAAGGTTCAGTATCTTGCCCTTTGACGTGTGGACTGAAGCACTGATTAGTACACATAGCCACAGCTGCCCAACATAAATGATTCCATGTTGGTTAAAGACCAAATCAATCAGCTGCATATACACTGCAAAAACTCAAACTCTTATCAAGTATATTTGTCTTGTTTCTAGTCAAAATTTCTCATCACACTTAAAATACGAGAAATCAGCTACAGAGTAACATTTCAGTGAGATATAGGAACTTGTGAAAAAGTCTTGAAAACATATTGTTTTATTTTTTGTACCTTTTAACATTTCACAAAGTAAACTTGTTTTGTATTATGAACACATGTTTTTGTTGGCTGGTTAGAGTTGCATGAATTGCAGATTTATCTGTTTTTTGTGAATATAAGCTGCTGACTGGTGAGCTGAAGTTTCAGCTTGGTACGTTAGTGTTCATCAGTTAATCATAAAACATATTTAGTGCTTATAACAAATATATTATGCTAAATAAAGACAGATTTTTCCACAATGTATATGATAGTAAGAGTTAGTAAACCTCTATTAAAGTCTCCCTCTGCAGTCTGTTGTTTCTTAGATTCAGCATTGAAACTGAATTTAAAACCAAACATAGATGACATTCTGTAGCCTCATCAACCACCAAGATCTCACTGCCTACAGACATTCAGTAACTCTCATTGGATAATGTTAATAAATATCTTTCACTAAATATGAACGTTTTCTACCTGTCCTTGTTTAAATTATGAAAGAAATTATTATGCCTATTTTTTACTGCAATTCCTGTAGAGTAGCTTTTATAGTGTTAATTCAGTATGTGCTACAAAATAAAAGCCTTTCCTTTACATTAGGTTTGTGGGCATTTTATTTTGAATTGTTCCAATCATGGCACTTCAAAGGAACAGCGCATCACAGGAACAGCCTGTGATGTCACAGTGCACATTCTACTGGAAAACCCTATAAATAGGGGAGACGTTCAACCGACTTTAGTGGATCTCAGATGGCAGAAACACAAAGCAACCTGGTTGTTAAAACAAAGACAAGGCGGACGCAGAGAAACGCACACGCACACGCTGACGCATCTACAATGGCAGAAGCAAAAATAGAAATGGTCATCACACCAAAACCTGAGGTTGATAAAGCCGCACAACCAAATACTAAAAAGTCTCCTGTGGCACAACCACCAAAGGAAACGGTTGTGAAACCAAAGAAACCAAAAAAGCAAAAACAGAAAAGAGTGGCTGAAGAACCAAGAAGAGCAATTACTCGGGCATATGCCCGGGCTCTTCTTGAAGCTCAAAACAGCACGGCTGATGGAGCAAACCCAAAAAATGAAGAAATGCTCCCCATTTCAAATGCAAAGGAGGACATGGAGAGAGAGAGAAATGGGAAGAACCCCAGCAGACCAAACCCTGTGCCTAATGGAGGGACTTGGGAATATCAACCCATTCCCACATTTAGACCCCCGTTTAATCCCTGGCACGAGATTGCTGCTCTCAGACACCAACTGGAAGCCTCCCAATACCATCAGAACGACCTTTACGGTAAAATGGTAGGTGCAAACAAGAGGGCCTCTTATCACCAGCTTCAGGTGAACAAACTTCGTGAAGAAATTCACGAGAACGAGAAAAATCACGAGGAAACGATCAAAGGCCTCATAGAGCAGCTGGAAGAGGCTTCTAGTAATAAGCCCTATGACATCAGTGAGACAGACACTCTCGTGAGTGACAATGAAGCTATGGTCATATTGGATGAGGTGATTGCTACCCTGCAGGACCAAATCAGCCACCCTACCACAGAGCAGTGTGTGGAGTCTGCCACTCCAACCACAGAGGCTTCACACACTGACTCTGTAGGACTGAAGTCCTCTAAGGAGGCTGAATTTGAGCTCAAATGTAGGATTCAGCAAGAGCAGATTGAGATGCTCCAGAAACAGCTCCTAGCAGCTCAAAATCAGCTTGAAGAGCAGGCCGTTAAACATAGGCAGGAGCAGGAGACACTCAACCTGGAAATCAGTGACCTGAAATCCCAGCTCTGCCCCAACAAGGCCCTTCATGATTTGAAGCTAGAGTCTCTGGAGCGAGAGCTGAAAGGGGCCAAAGCTTCCTCACTTAAAATCCCACAGCAGCACAAAGAACAAAATTCCACTGCTGCAAATGAAATGCACAAATTTGAGCTTCCGAAAGAAAACGAGACTGGAGAACAGGACAAGATGGAAAAAGAGGACTCACTGCCATCCACTGCAAGGTCTCTGCAGGAGCCTCAGAAAGAAAAAGACACCACAGAACAACAGAAGATAGAAAAAGAAGAGTCAGCTGCATTTTCTGTACAGGAATCTTTGCAAAGTGTACAAGACAAACAGAAAATGCTCAATGTCAAGGTGGCTGAACTCAAGACTGAAGTCAAGAGCCTGCCAGAGAATCCGCCAAGTAAGAAGAAGAACAAGAAGAAGCGGAACTGTGCGCGTCCCCAATTTCACATAATTGGTGTCAACATCAAGTCCTAAAAATCATATTTATATACAACTAAATTGTCAGTGAACATTTGAACCCCTCTTGGTCAAGACAGAAGGCCACCCCTTCCTGAGCCCGGTTCTGTCAGAGGTTTCTCCCTATTAAGAGGGAGTTTTTCCTCTCCACTGTCGCCAAGTGCTTGCTCATAGGGGATTTGGGGGCTTTTTTTTAACACCAACCACTGAAAAGTTCACTGACATCAAATTTAAGACTCAGCAAATATGGAAATGGATCATTCGTCATCAAGTGAGGAATCATCCATTTAAAACATGTTTGCTGAGTCATATTTAGTTGTATATAAATATGATTTCTGTCACACTAAGGCCAATCACAGACTAATTTGGACAATTGGTAAAAAATAAATAAATTGAAAAAATTGAAAAAAAGTAGTTGTGTCATTGTTTCGTGTAGATTTCAAATAACATGCCATTTTATGTCAACATATTTCTGTTACATTTGTAGTGCTCGTGGTTTTATATTCTTATGATCCTGTTTGTTTGATGAGTATATCCTTCTGCCTTACTTCACATATTTACTGCTGCTTGGCTAGCTTTAGTCATGCTAGCATCAGCACGGGTAGAAACAGATACACATCAGAGACATCACATGTAGCTTGTGTTTATGTTCAGAGTGACATCTGATTTAAAAGCAGGCAGCAAAGCACTGAGCAGCATATCAGTCAG
Source organism: Copadichromis virginalis (assembly GCF_057382275.1). NCBI lineage: Eukaryota > Metazoa > Chordata > Actinopteri > Cichliformes > Cichlidae > Copadichromis > Copadichromis virginalis. Next base: position 23,419,986 of record NC_140634.1, read on the forward strand.
CACAGAAAACAAATGCCATAAATGTCATCAATTAGGCTGGAATAATTTGTTTCTGGTGGCTTCTATTGTAAGTGCTTTACATTTCAGCATGGCATCCTGTATGTGTCCTACACTGAGGACACTTGAAACTGGTCATTTTCTTAGAATGGAGCTAAAGATAAAAACAAAACAAAACCAAACTTTCATAAGAAATCTTTATTCTGCAGTAAGGGACATTAAAAACCTAATAATGTTATCATTAAAAATATTAAAATGTGAAGTAAGAGCAAAATGTATGTTTGATACATTCAGTCATTTCATTTCAGTAGGTAAATAGTGTAAAACATATTTGCTTATATAGGAAATATCTGTTACACAGAGTGGTGATAGCATGACTCGTTCAAGGTAACAGTGAATGAGCAACAACTGGACTTAAATACATAAATAGCCCTTTTTGAACTAGAAGTCATAGTCATACATTTCATTCACACCCAAATGCATTGGGGACAATCGAAGGTTCAGTATCTTGCCCTTTGACGTGTGGACTGAAGCACTGATTAGTACACATAGCCACAGCTGCCCAACATAAATGATTCCATGTTGGTTAAAGACCAAATCAATCAGCTGCATATACACTGCAAAAACTCAAACTCTTATCAAGTATATTTGTCTTGTTTCTAGTCAAAATTTCTCATCACACTTAAAATACGAGAAATCAGCTACAGAGTAACATTTCAGTGAGATATAGGAACTTGTGAAAAAGTCTTGAAAACATATTGTTTTATTTTTTGTACCTTTTAACATTTCACAAAGTAAACTTGTTTTGTATTATGAACACATGTTTTTGTTGGCTGGTTAGAGTTGCATGGATCGCAGATTTATCTGTTTTTTGTGAATATAAGCTGCTGACTGGTGAGCTGAAGTTTCAGCTTGGTACGTTAGTGTTCATCAGTTAATCATAAAACATATTTAGTGCTTATAACAAATATATTATGCTAAATAAAGACAGATTTTTCCACAATGTATATGATAGTAAGAGTTAGTAAACCTCTATTAAAGTCTCCCTCTGCAGTCTGTTGTTTCTTAGATTCAGCATTGAAACTGAATTTAAAACCAAACATAGATGACATTCTGTCGCCTCATCAACCACCAAGATCTCACTGCCTACAGACATTCAGTAACTCTCATTGGATAATGTTAATAAATATCTTTCACTAAATATGAACGTTTTCTACCTGTCCTTGTTTAAATTATGAAAGAAATTATTATGCCTATTTTTTACTGCAATTCCTGTAGAGTAGCTTTTATAGTGTTAATTCAGTATGTGCTACAAAATAAAAGCCTTTCCTTTACATTAGGTTTGTGGGCATTTTATTTTGAATTGTTCCAATCATGGCACTTCAAAGGAACAGCGCATCACAGGAACAGCCTGTGATGTCACAGTGCACATTCTACTGGAAAACCCTATAAATAGGGGAGACGTTCAACCGACTTTAGTGGATCTCAGATGGCAGAAACACAAAGCAACCTGGTTGTTAAAACAAAGACAAGGCGGACGCAGAGAAACGCACACGCACACGCTGACGCATCTACAATGGCAGAAGCAAAAATAGAAATGGTCATCACACCAAAACCTGAGGTTGATAAAGCCGCACAACCAAATACTAAAAAGTCTCCTGTGGCACAACCACCAAAGGAAACGGTTGTGAAACCAAAGAAACAAAAAAAGCAAAAACAGAAAAGAGTGGCTGAAGAACCAAGAAGAGCAATTACTCGGGCATATGCCCGGGCTCTTCTTGAAGCTCAAAACAGCACGGCTGATGGAGCAAACCCAAAAAATGAAGAAATGCTCCCCATTTCAAATGCAAAGGAGGACATGGAGAGAGAGAGAAATGGGAAGAACCCCAGCAGACCAAACCCTGTGCCTAATGGAGGGACTTGGGAGTATCAACCCATTCCCACATTTAGACCCCCGTTTAATCCCTGGCACGAGATTGCTGCTCTCAGACACCAACTGGAAGCCTCCCAATACCATCAGAACGACCTTTACGGTAAAATGGTAGGTGCAAACAAGAGGGCCTCTTATCACCAGCTTCAGGTGAACAAACTTCGTGAAGAAATTCACGAGAACGAGAAAAATCACGAGGAAACGATCAAAGGCCTCATAGAGCAGCTGGAAGAGGCTTCTAGTAATAAGCCCTATGACATCAGTGAGACAGACACTCTCGTGAGTGACAATGAAGCTATGGTCATATTGGATGAGGTGATTGCTACCCTGCAGGACCAAATCAGCCACCCTACCACAGAGCAGTGTGTGGAGTCTGCCACTCCAACCACAGAGGCTTCACACACTGACTCTGTAGGACTGAAGTCCTCTAAGGAGGCTGAATTTGAGCTCAAATGTAGGATTCAGCAAGAGCAGATTGAGATGCTCCAGAAACAGCTCCTAGCAGCTCAAAATCAGCTTGAAGAGCAGGCCGTTAAACATAGGCAGGAGCAGGAGACACTCAACCTGGAAATCAGTGACCTGAAATCCCAGCTCTGCCCCAACAAGGCCCTTCATGATTTGAAGCTAGAGTCTCTGGAGCGAGAGCTGAAAGGGGCCAAAGCTTCCTCACTTAAAATCCCACAGCAGCACAAAGAACAAAATTCCACTGCTGCAAATGAAATGCACAAATTTGAGCTTCCGAAAGAAAACGAGACTGGAGAACAGGACAAGATGGAAAAAGAGGACTCACTGCCATCCACTGCAAGGTCTCTGCAGGAGCCTCAGAAAGAAAAAGACACCACAGAACAACAGAAGATAGAAAAAGAAGAGTCAGCTGCATTTTCTGTACAGGAATCTTTGCAAAGTGTACAAGACAAACAGAAAATGCTCAATGTCAAGGTGGCTGAACTCAAGACTGAAGTCAAGAGCCTGCCAGAGATTCCGCCAAGGAAGAAGAAGAACAAGAAGAAGCGGAACTGTGCGCGTCCCCAATTTCACATAATTGGTGTCAACATCAAGTCCTAAAAATCATATTTATATACAACTAAATTGTCAGTGAACATTTGAACCCCTCTTGGTCAAGACAGAAGGCCACCCCTTCCTGAGCCCGGTTCTGTCAGAGGTTTCTCCCTATTAAGAGGGAGTTTTTCCTCTCCACTGTCGCCAAGTGCTTGCTCATAGGGGATTTGGGGGCTTTTTTTTAACACCAACCACTGAAAAGTTCACTGACATCAAATTTAAGACTCAGCAAATATGGAAATGGATCATTCGTCATCAAGTGAGGAATCATCCATTTAAAACATGTTTGCTGAGTCATATTTAGTTGTATATAAATATGATTTCTGTCACACTAAGGCCAATCACAGACTAATTTGGACAATTGGTAAAAAATAAATAAATTGAAAAAATTGAAAAAAAGTAGTTGTGTCATTGTTTCGTGTAGATTTCAAATAACATGCCATTTTATGTCAACATATTTCTGTTACATTTGTAGTGCTCGTGGTTTTATATTCTTATGATCCTGTTTGTTTGATGAGTATATCCTTCTGCCTTACTTCACATATTTACTGCTGCTTGGCTAGCTTTAGTCATGCTAGCATCAGCACGGGTAGAAACAGATACACATCAGAGACATCACATGTAGCTTGTGTTTATGTTCAGAGTGACATCTGATTTAAAAGCAGGCAGCAAAGCACTGAGCAGCATATCAGTCAGCACAGAAAACAAATGCCATAAATGTCATCAATTAGGCTGGAATAATTTGTTTCTGGTGGCTTCTATTGTAAGTGCTTTACATTTCAGCATGGCATCCTGTATGTGTCCTACACTGAGGACACTTGAAACTGGTCATTTTCTTAGAATGGAGCTAAAGATAAAAACAAAACAAAACCAAACTTTCATAAGAAATCTTTATTCTGCAGTAAGGGACATTAAAAACCTAATAATGTTATCATTAAAAATATTAAAATGTGAAGTAAGAGCAAAATGTATGTTTGATACATTCAGTCATTTCATTTCAGTAGGTAAATAGTGTAAAACATATTTGCTTATATAGGAAATATCTGTTACACAGAGTGGTGATAGCATGACTCGTTCAAGGTAACAGTGAATGAGCAACAACTGGACTTAAATACATAAATAGCCCTTTTTGAACTAGAAGTCATAGTCATACATTTCATTCACACCCAAATGCATTGGGGACAATCGAAGGTTCAGTATCTTGCCCTTTGACGTGTGGACTGAAGCACTGATTAGTACACATAGCCACAGCTGCCCAACATAAATGATTCCATGTTGGTTAAAGACCAAATCAATCAGCTGCATATACACTGCAAAAACTCAAACTCTTATCAAGTATATTTGTCTTGTTTCTAGTCAAAATTTCTCATCACACTTAAAATACGAGAAATCAGCTACAGAGTAACATTTCAGTGAGATATAGGAACTTGTGAAAAAGTCTTGAAAACATATTGTTTTATTTTTTGTACCTTTTAACATTTCACAAAGTAAACTTGTTTTGTATTATGAACACATGTTTTTGTTGGCTGGTTAGAGTTGCATGGATCGCAGATTTATCTGTTTTTTGTGAATATAAGCTGCTGACTGGTGAGCTGAAGTTTCAGCTTGGTACGTTAGTGTTCATCAGTTAATCATAAAACATATTTAGTGCTTATAACAAATATATTATGCTAAATAAAGACAGATTTTTCCACAATGTATATGATAGTAAGAGTTAGTAAACCTCTATTAAAGTCTCCCTCTGCAGTCTGTTGTTTCTTAGATTCAGCATTGAAACTGAATTTAAAACCAAACATAGATGACATTCTGTAGCCTCATCAACCACCAAGATCTCACTGCCTACAGACATTCAGTAACTCTCATTGGATAATGTTAATAAATATCTTTCACTAAATATGAACGTTTTCTACCTGTCCTTGTTTAAATTATGAAAGAAATTATTATGCCTATTTTTTACTGCAATTCCTGTAGAGTAGCTTTTATAGTGTTAATTCAGTATGTGCTACAAAATAAAAGCCTTTCCTTTACATTAGGTTTGTGGGCATTTTATTTTGAATTGTTCCAATCATGGCACTTCAAAGGAACAGCGCATCACAGGAACAGCCTGTGATGTCACAGTGCACATTCTACTGGAAAACCCTATAAATAGGGGAGACGTTCAACCGACTTTAGTGGATCTCGGATGGCAGAAACACAAAGCAACCTGGTTGTTAAAACAAAGACAAGGCGGACGCAGAGAAACGCACACGCACACGCTGACGCATCTACAATGGCAGAAGCAAAAATAGAAATGGTCATCACACCAAAACCTGAGGTTGATAAAGCCGCACAACCAAATACTAAAAAGTCTCCTGTGGCACAACCACCAAAGGAAACGGTTGTGAAACCAAAGAAACCAAAAAAGCAAAAACAGAAAAGAGTGGCTGAAGAACCAAGAAGAGCAATTACTCGGGCATATGCCCGGGCTCTTCTTGAAGCTCAAAACAGCACGGCTGATGGAGCAAACCCAAAAAATGAAGAAATGCTCCCCATTTCAAATGCAAAGGAGGACATGGAGAGAGAGAGAAATGGGAAGAACCCCAGCAGACCAAACCCTGTGCCTAATGGAGGGACTTGGGAATATCAACCCATTCCCACATTTAGACCCCCGTTTAATCCCTGGCACGAGATTGCTGCTCTCAGACACCAACTGGAAGCCTCCCAACACCATCAGAACGACCTTTACTGTAAAATGGTAGGTGCAAACAAGAGGGCCTCTTATCACCAGCTTCAGGTGAACAAACTTCGTGAAGAAATTCACGAGAACGAGCAAAATCACGAGGAAACAATCAAAGGCCTCATAGAGCAGCTGGAAGAGGCTTCTAGTAATAAGCCCTATGACATCAGTGAGACAGACACTCTCGTGAGTGACAATGAAGCTATGGTCATATTGGATGAGGTGATTGCTACCCTGCAGGACCAAATCAGCCACCCTACCACAGAGCAGTGTGTGGAGTCTGCCACTCCAACCACAGAGGCTTCACACACTGACTCTGTAGGACTGAAGTCCTCTAAGGAGGCTGAATTTGAGCTCAAATGTAGGATTCAGCAAGAGCAGATTGAGATGCTCCAGAAACAGCTCCTAGCAGCTCAAAATCAGCTTGAAGAGCAGGCCGTTAAACATAGGCAGGAGCAGGAGACACTCAACCTGGAAATCAGTGACCTGAAATCCCAGCTCTGCCCCAACAAGGCCCTTCATGATTTGAAGCTAGAGTCTCTGGAGCGAGAGCTGAAAGGGGCCAAAGCTTCCTCACTTAAAATCCCACAGCAGCACAAAGAACAAAATTCCACTGCTGCAAATGAAATGCACAAATTTGAGCTTCCGAAAGAAAACGAGACTGGAGAACAGGACAAGATGGAAAAAGAGGACTCACTGCCATCCACTGCAAGGTCTCTGCAGGAGCCTCAGAAAGAAAAAGACACCACAGAACAACAGAAGATAGAAAAAGAAGAGTCAGCTGCATTTTCTGTACAGGAATCTTTGCAAAGTGTACAAGACAAACAGAAAATGCTCAATGTCAAGGTGGCTGAACTCAAGACTGAAGTCAAGAGCCTGCCAGAGATTCCGCCAAGTAAGAAGAAGAACAAGAAGAAGCGGAACTGTGCGCGTCCCCAATTTCACATAATTGGTGTCAACATCAAGTCCTAAAAATCATATTTATATACAACTAAATTGTCAGTGAACATTTGAAGCCCTCTCGGTCAAGACAGAAGGCCACCCCTTCCTGAGCCCGGTTCTGTCAGAGGTTTCTCCCTATTAAGAGGGAGTTTTTCCTCTCCACTGTCGCCAAGTGCTTGCTCATAGGGGATTTGGGGGCTTTTTTTTAACACCAACCACTGAAAAGTTCACTGACATCAAATTTAAGACTCAGCAAATATGGAAATGGATCATTCGTCATCAAGTGAGGAATCATCCATTTAAAACATGTTTGCTGAGTCATATTTAGTTGTATATAAATATGATTTCTGTCACACTAAGGCCAATCACAGACTAATTTGGACAATTGGTAAAAAATAAATAAATTGAAAAAATTGAAAAAAAGTAGTTGTGTCATTGTTTCGTGTAGATTTCAAATAACATGCCATTTTATGTCAACATATTTCTGTTACATTTGTAGTGCTCGTGGTTTTATATTCTTATGATCCTGTTTGTTTGATGAGTATATCCTTCTGCCTTACTTCACATATTTACTGCTGCTTGGCTAGCTTTAGTCATGCTAGCATCAGCACGGGTAGAAACAGATACACATCAGAGACATCACATGTAGCTTGTGTTTATGTTCAGAGTGACATCTGATTTAAAAGCAGGCAGCAAAGCACTGAGCAGCATATCAGTCAGCACAGAAAACAAATGCCATAAATGTCATCAATTAGGCTGGAATAATTTGTTTCTGGTGGCTTCTATTGTAAGTGCTTTACATTTCAGCATGGCATCCTGTATGTGTCCTACACTGAGGACACTTGAAACTGGTCATTTTCTTAGAATGGAGCTAAAGATAAAAACAAAACAAAACCAAACTTTCATAAGAAATCTTTATTCTGCAGTAAGGGACATTAAAAACCTAATAATGTTATCATTAAAAATATTAAAATGTGAAGTAAGAGCAAAATGTATGTTTGATACATTCAGTCATTTCATTTCAGTAGGTAAATAGTGTAAAACATATTTGCTTATATAGGAAATATCTGTTACACAGAGTGGTGATAGCATGACTCGTTCAAGGTAACAGTGAATGAGCAACAACTGGACTTAAATACATAAATAGCCCTTTTTGAACTAGAAGTCATAGTCATACATTTCATTCACACCCAAATGCATTGGGGACAATCGAAGGTTCAGTATCTTGCCCTTTGACGTGTGGACTGAAGCACTGATTAGTACACATAGCCACAGCTGCCCAACATAAATGATTCCATGTTGGTTAAAGACCAAATCAATCAGCTGCATATACACTGCAAAAACTCAAACTCTTATCAAGTATATTTGTCTTGTTTCTAGTCAAAATTTCTCATCACACTTAAAATACGAGAAATCAGCTACAGAGTAACATTTCAGTGAGATATAGGAACTTGTGAAAAAGTCTTGAAAACATATTGTTTTATTTTTTGTACCTTTTAACATTTCACAAAGTAAACTTGTTTTGTATTATGAACACATGTTTTTGTTGGCTGGTTAGAGTTGCATGGATCGCAGATTTATCTGTTTTTTGTGAATATAAGCTGCTGACTGGTGAGCTGAAGTTTCAGCTTGGTACGTTAGTGTTCATCAGTTAATCATAAAACATATTTAGTGCTTATAACAAATATATTATGCTAAATAAAGACAGATTTTTCCACAATGTATATGATAGTAAGAGTTAGTAAACCTCTATTAAAGTCTCCCTCTGCAGTCTGTTGTTTCTTAGATTCAGCATTGAAACTGAATTTAAAACCAAACATAGATGACATTCTGTCGCCTCATCAACCACCAAGATCTCACTGCCTACAGACATTCAGTAACTCTCATTGGATAATGTTAATAAATATCTTTCACTAAATATGAACGTTTTCTACCTGTCCTTGTTTAAATTATGAAAGAAGTTATTATGCCTGAGAATCTCTAGAATGTCGACTACTTTCCACTAAACAGTTGTCTTCTACTTTGGTTAGTTTTTTTAACAACCATTTAAAAAACATATTTTGCTTTTGTTTTATTTTTTACTGCAATTCCTGTAGAGTAGCTTTTATAGTGTTAATTCAGTATGTGCTACAAAATAAAAGCCTTTCCTTTACATTAGGTTTGTGGGCATTTTATTTTGAATTGTTCCAATCATGGCACTTCAAAGGAACAGCGCATCACAGGAACAGCCTGTGATGTCACAGTGCACATTCTACTGGAAAACCCTATAAATAGGGGAGACGTTCAACCGACTTTAGTGGATCTCAGATGGCAGAAACACAAAGCAACCTGGTTGTTAAAACAAAGACAAGGCGGACGCAGAGAAACGCACACGCACACGCTGACGCATCTACAATGGCAGAAGCAAAAATAGAAATGGTCATCACACCAAAACCTGAGGTTGATAAAGCCGCACAACCAAATACTAAAAAGTCTCCTGTGGCACAACCACCAAAGGAAACGGTTGTGAAACCAAAGAAACAAAAAAAGCAAAAACAGAAAAGAGTGGCTGAAGAACCAAGAAGAGCAATTACTCGGGCATATGCCCGGGCTCTTCTTGAAGCTCAAAACAGCACGGCTGATGGAGCAAACCCAAAAAATGAAGAAATGCTCCCCATTTCAAATGCAAAGGAGGACATGGAGAGAGAGAGAAATGGGAAGAACCCCAGCAGACCAAACCCTGTGCCTAATGGAGGGACTTGGGAGTATCAACCCATTCCCACATTTAGACCCCCGTTTAATCCCTGGCACGAGATTGCTGCTCTCAGACACCAACTGGAAGCCTCCCAATACCATCAGAACGACCTTTATGGTAAAATGGTAGGTGCAAACAAGAGGGCCTCTTATCACCAGCTTCAGGTGAACAAACTTCGTGAAGAAATTCACGAGAACGAGAAAAATCACGAGGAAACGATCAAAGGCCTCATAGAGCAGCTGGAAGAGGCTTCTAGTAATAAGCCCTATGACATCAGTGAGACAGACACTCTCGTGAGTGACAATGAAGCTATGGTCATATTGGATGAGGTTATTGCTACCCTGCAGGACCAAATCAGCCACCCTACCACAGAGCAGTGTGTGGAGTCTGCCACTCCAACCACAGAGGCTTCACACACTGACTCTGTAGGACTGAAGTCCTCTAAGGAGGCTGAATTTGAGCTCAAATGTAGGATTCAGCAAGAGCAGATTGAGATGCTCCAGAAACAGCTCCTAGCAGCTCAAAATCAGCTTGAAGAGCAGGCCGTTAAACATAGGCAGGAGCAGGAGACACTCAACCTGGAAATCAGTGACCTGAAATCCCAGCTCTGCCCCAACAAGGCCCTTCATGATTTGAAGCTAGAGTCTCTGGAGCGAGAGCTGAAAGGGGCCAAAGCTTCCTCACTTAAAATCCCACAGCAGCACAAAGAACAAAATTCCACTGCTGCAAATGAAATGCACAAATTTGAGCTTCCGAAAGAAAACGAGACTGGAGAACAGGACAAGATGGAAAAAGAGGACTCACTGCCATCCACTGCAAGGTCTCTGCAGGAGCCTCAGAAAGAAAAAGACACCACAGAACAACAGAAGATAGAAAAAGAAGAGTCAGCTGCATTTTCTGTACAGGAATCTTTGCAAAGTGTACAAGACAAACAGAAAATGCTCAATGTCAAGGTGGCTGAACTCAAGACTGAAGTCAAGAGCCTGCCAGAGATTCCGCCAAGTAAGAAGAAGAACAAGAAGAAGCGGAACTGTGCGCGTCCCCAATTTCACATAATTGGTGTCAACATCAAGTCCTAAAAATCATATTTATATACAACTAAATTGTCAGTGAACATTTGAACCCCTCTTGGTCAAGACAGAAGGCCACCCCTTCCTGAGCCCGGTTCTGTCAGAGGTTTCTCCCTATTAAGAGGGAGTTTTTCCTCTCCACTGTCGCCAAGTGCTTGCTCATAGGGGATTTGGGGGCTTTTTTTTAACACCAACCACTGAAAAGTTCACTGACATCAAATTTAAGACTCAGCAAATATGGAAATGGATCATTCGTCATCAAGTGAGGAATCATCCATTTAAAACATGTTTGCTGAGTCATATTTAGTTGTATATAAATATGATTTCTGTCACACTAAGGCCAATCACAGACTAATTTGGACAATTGGTAAAAAATAAATAAATTGAAAAAATTGAAAAGAAGTAGTTGTGTCATTGTTTCGTGTAGATTTCAAATAACATGCCATTTTATGTCAACATATTTCTGTTACATTTGTAGTGCTCGTGGTTTTATATTCTTATGATCCTGTTTGTTTGATGAGTATATCCTTCTGCCTTACTTCACATATTTACTGCTGCTTGGCTAGCTTTAGTCATGCTAGCATCAGCACGGGTAGAAACAGATACACATCAGAGACATCACATGTAGCTTGTGTTTATGTTCAGAGTGACATCTGATTTAAAAGCAGGCAGCAAAGCACTGAGCAGCATATCAGTCAGCACAGAAAACAAATGCCATAAATGTCATCAATTAGGCTGGAATAATTTGTTTCTGGTGGCTTCTATTGTAAGTGCTTTACATTTCAGCATGGCATCCTGTATGTGTCCTACACTGAGGACACTTGAAACTGGTCATTTTCTTAGAATGGAGCTAAAGATAAAAACAAAACAAAACAAAACTTTCATAAGAAATCTTTATTCTGCAGTAAGGGACATTAAAAACCTAATAATGTTATCATTAAAAATATTAAAATGTGAAGTAAGAGCAAAATGTATGTTTGATACATTCAGTCATTTCATTTCAGTAGGTAAATAGTGTAAAACATATTTGCTTATATAGGAAATATCTGTTACACAGAGTGGTGATAGCATGACTCGTTCAAGGTAACAGTGAATGAGCAACAACTGGACTTAAATACATAAATAGCCCTTTTTGAACTAGAAGTCATAGTCATACATTTCATTCACACCCAAATGCATTGGGGACAATCGAAGGTTCAGTATCTTGCCCTTTGACGTGTGGACTGAAGCACTGATTAGTACACATAGCCACAGCTGCCCAACATAAATGATTCCATGTTGGTTAAAGACCAAATCAATCAGCTGCATATACACTGCAAAAACTCAAACTCTTATCAAGTATATTTGTCTTGTTTCTAGTCAAAATTTCTCATCACACTTAAAATACGAGAAATCAGCTACAGAGTAACATTTCAGTGAGATATAGGAACTTGTGAAAAAGTCTTGAAAACATATTGTTTTATTTTTTGTACCTTTTAACATTTCACAAAGTAAACTTGTTTTGTATTATGAACACATGTTTTTGTTGGCTGGTTAGAGTTGCATGGATCGCAGATTTATCTGTTTTTTGTGAATATAAGCTGCTGACTGGTGAGCTGAAGTTTCAGCTTGGTACGTTAGTGTTCATCAGTTAATCATAAAACATATTTAGTGCTTATAACAAATATATTATGCTAAATAAAGACAGATTTTTCCACAATGTATATGATAGTAAGAGTTAGTAAACCTCTATTAAAGTCTCCCTCTGCAGTCTGTTGTTTCTTAGATTCAGCATTGAAACTGAATTTAAAACCAAACATAGATGACATTCTGTAGCCTCATCAACCACCAAGATCTCACTGCCTACAGACATTCAGTAACTCTCATTGGATAATGTTAATAAATATCTTTCACTAAATATGAACGTTTTCTACCTGTCCTTGTTTAAATTATGAAAGAAGTTATTAAGAAGTTAAAATGCATCATAAATTGAATTTGAGTAGGGTAAAAATAAATACGAGCACAGCATAGACATATATTAATGGTTTATTGTCATTTTGTAGTTACCAAAAGACAAAAAGGCATTTTAACCCTCAGCACAACATCACTACTAATACATGTCACATATTAGTGTTTTAAACACTAATATGTGTGTGTATGTGATAAAACACATTAGAAATAGCAATAGCTTCATAACAGACCAATAAATCAACACATCTTCATCAGCAGATGTTTGCATGTTCAGTAAAAATATTTCAACAACAAGTTTATGATTAAAATGATCAATGAACTTTAGCATTACGCTATGTAATGTACGTTTCATGTTGTACTCATGGTCCTTTGTTAGTCCAGTTTAGGATAATGTCTCTGACGTATGTTTCATATCAAATACAGGGAGTGCAGAATTATTAGGCAAATGAGTATTTTGTCCACATCATCCTCTTCATGCATGTTGTCTTACTCCAAGCTGTATAGGCTCGAAAGCCTACTACCAATTAAGCATATTAGGTGATGTGCATCTCTGTAATGAGAAGGGGTGTGGTCTAATGACATCAACACCCTATATCAGGTGTGCATAATTATTAGGCAACGTCCTTTCCTTTGGCAAAATGGGTCAAAAGAAGGACTTGACAGGCTCAGAAAAGTCAAAAGTAGTGAGATATCTTGCAGAGGGATGCAGCAGTCTCAAAATTGCAAAGCTTCTGAAGCGTGATCATCGAACAATCAAGTGTTTCATTCAAAATAGTCAAAAGGGTCGCAAGAAGCGTGTGGAAAAACCAAGGCGCAAAATAACTGCCCATGAACTGAGAAAAGTCAAGCGTGCAGCTGCCAAGATGCCACTTGCCACCAGTTTGGCCATATTTCAGAGCTGCAACATCACTGGAGTGCCCAAAAGCACAAGGTGTGCAATACTCAGAGACATGGCCAAGGTAAGAAAGGCTGAAAGACGACCACCACTGAACAAGACACACAAGCTGAAACGTGAAGACTGGGCCAAGAAATATCTCAAGACTGATTTTTCTAAGGTTTTATGGACTGATGAAATGAGAGTGAGTCTTGATGGGCCAGATGGATGGGCCCGTGGCTGGATCGGTAAAGGGCAGAGAGCTCCAGTCCGACTCAGACGCCAGCAAGGTGGAGGTGGGGTACTGGTTTGGGCTGGTATCATCAAAGATAAGCTTGTGGGGCCTTTTCGGGTTGAGGATGGAGTCAAGCTCAACTCCCAGTCCTACTGCCAGTTTCTGGAAGACACCTTCTTCAAGCAGTGGTACAGGAAGAAGTCTGCATCCTTCAAGAAAAACATGATTTTCATGCAGGACAATGCTCCATCACACGCGTCCAAGTACTCCACAGCGTGGCTGGCAAGAAAGGGTATAAAAGAAGAAAAACTAATGACATGGCCACCTTGTTCACCTGATCTGAACCCCATTGAGAACCTGTGGTCCATCATCAAATGTGAGATTTACAAGGAGGGAAAACAGTACACCTCTCTGAACAGTGTCTGGGAGGCTGTGGTTGCTGCTGCACGCAATGTTGATGGTGAACAGATCAAAACACTGACAGAATCCATGGATGGCAGGCTTTTGAGTGTCCTTGCAAAGAAAGGTGGCTATATTGGTCGCTGATTTGTTTTTGTTTTGTTTTTGAATGTCAGAAATGTATATTTGTGAATGTGGAGATGTTATATTGGTTTCACTGGTAAAAATAAATAATTGAAATGGGTATATATTTGTTTTTTGTTAAGTTGGCTAATAATTATGCACAGTAATAGTCACCTGCACACACAGATATCCCCCTAAAATAGCTCAAACTACAAACAAACTAAAAACTACTTCCAAAAACATTCAGCTTTGATATTAATGAGTTTTTTGGGTTCATTGAGAACATGGTTGTTGTTCAATAATAAAATTATTCCTCAAAAATACAACTTGCCTAATAATTCTGCACTCCCTGTATATGTCATATCAAAACAAGCCCACACCTGCAGTTGTTTCAGTTTTTCACTGGTGTTTCCTGTCAGCTGGTCAACCTCACATCCATATCAGCCAACCAAATGACAAGTTCCTCCCTTTGTGCTTCAAATCCCTCCCACTCTGAGACAAGGAGCTGAAAGAGATAGAGAAAAGAGTCAATTATAAAGAAGAGAAAAGTGAAACCCTCCTCAGGTCTGACTCGCATACCTGCAGTTGACCTGTGATGGACTCCAGTTTGGCGTTCACGTCATTGCTCGCCGATGCCAGCAGCCGAGTCTGCAGGGTGCCCTGGAAGAGCTCAGTTAATGTTCGACTCCTCCTGGTCAGGCTCTCCAGCTGGATGAGCCGAGGTCTCCCCTCTCGCCGCTGCCTCTGAACACAGAAACACAAATTGCATCTGAAGCAGGAGGTGCAGATTTTTTTTGCTATTCTTTTCTAAATCCAGGCTAGATCACGTGGAGGTATTTGGAAAACTTTTTTGGCCAGCGGACAACTGTTGTCTTGCAGAAAGTCAAATCAAACATATGCGATACACAATCAATTCACAAGAACACATAAAAAAATAAGTCCAGTTCTTGCCTGATTTCAAGTGAAATCTGCATCAAAACAGGGTGACAGAAGTAAAACGAGAGCACAAAGCCTCACTTTTTACAAGCCTGCTATTACAGTTCTCCTCTATGCAGACGGATTTCCTGTTTTCAAGGCACAACTTGGATCTGCTGTACGAATCTTATGGATACACACTAAATGAAACAATAGTGTGCATGACTCCAGATTCTGATCCCTCATCCTAATATGGTCCCAACATAGCAACAGCAAGAAAGCAAATGTTGAGGCTTCAAAATACAAAGTCCATAAACCAATGGCTGACATGGGTTTTATCATAAGGGTGATAAATATACAGATTTCAGTCTGTCTTAGAGATTTGATGTTCATTTACCTGCAGATGCACTATACGTGCCTGCTCCATGGTTTTCCACAACATTTTGCACATCACTATTTAATACAGGAAGTAGGTGAACTAAAACAAGTCATCGTTCTTTGTGAGAGGACCATATTAATGAAACCAACCTCAATGACATCATAGGGATCCCTAAAGATGCTCCTGCTGCTTCTCTTCCTCCTCATCCTAAGCTTCCTTCTCCTTGTCCTCGCCTTCCATCCAATTGTAATTCAACCTAATTGTGTTTCTCCCCCTCCTCTTCCTCATTTTGTTGGAGCTGTGAACACAATTAATGTGAATCTGGATTAATTTGTGCAAACAAGAAAAATCTACAGCTTTTTGGTCAGAGGTGCTCTTGTGATTTAAGCCGGGTAGAGTAGATTTATGTGTTGATGCTACCTGCTTCAGCTCTGGCTGCTGAGTGATATTTACACCCTGGCTGGATTACAAACTTTAACCATGTGCTGAACTTTGGCCCGGCGTTGATACCTCTTGTTAGTATAACGACCTCTTCTTAGCTTGTATGTATGATGTATGATGGTGGATAAATGAAATATACAAAAAAATTAACTATATTACAAAAGAACATCTACCTTGGAAACATCAAATGACCGTAGCATAACTTGTCAACTAGTCCGAAACTAAGTTATGCAGGAACAGTCAAAGACACACCTTCTCATGTCACATTTCTATTCATTTCTATATAATTCGATTAGACAATAAAGAGTTATCTAATCTAATTATTCATTCAAAACACTTATGCATAGCTGTATTTTATACAGCTCATACAGAATTCAAAGTACAGGTTCATGTGAGTATTTAATGTACGGCTCAGATCTACAGAATTTCAAGAGTTTCTAGAGCAGACACAGAGCTCACGTCACAACAGGCTTCAGGCGCCATTTTAGTGACTTTAACAATATATTAAATTTTAATTTCGGTCTAGCTGACATTAGGTTATGTACGCAGCACGCAATTGAACCACATATTTTAGAAGCCAAAGGTTCAAATTAGCTGGGAGCAGCTTCACTTAATTATAACAGTGGTTTTGTTAGGAAAACAGTTGGATACTAAATTGCGTTGACCTCAACGGCTAACGTATCTAGCTAATCGCTACTGTTAGCACAACATTAACAGCAAGCTACAATGACGAGTAACAAAAACAAAACAGTAATAAGGTTTTAATGAAAATGTTTTACCTTTTCTAACAGTCCCAGAATCCACAGCTTCAAAGTCCAGCAGGTACTGAAGACTGTTATCCGTTTCGCTGTCACCGTCCGTGAGTTTTTTTTTCCCGAAGGTCAAGGCCCGCCGCTCGCACACTCTGTCTGCGCATGCGCATCCCAACGGCTGACCCCCTCCATCCGCTCCCGGGAGATTATAGTATGACGTGTTCTGACGTCTCTCTCTCTCTCCCTGTCATTTATTTGGCTCGAAACACATATTAACAAATTGATCAGTGATGAACAACTACTCAGATCATTTACCTAAGCTGTGCTTTGTCAAAACGAAGTCTGTGTCCATTACACTGACATTCTGTTCTGCAGTTGTTATTTACTTGTATTTTATAATTTGACTTTACATACTGCTGGGTGGTTTGTAAAGTTTATTATTATCATTATGCTATATTTTCAAAAATATATAATAATCTCAAAAGTAATGCCTTGGAGTAGAAAATAGTAATGCTTTATTAAAATTTAAAACTAAAGTACAGTATTTGAATGTGTGTATTGTGTCTATTGTTTGCAAATATTTCTAACTTTTATTTGAATATTCAGTTTCCTACCATCTTCTCTTAAATGGTAATTGCCAGGTATCCCGCCCTTCCCCTTCGCACACACATGCACACAAAGAAAACACACAGTATAATTCACAGCCTCATTATAGTGAATAAATATTTATGCCATTTACACCATCAAACTTAGATTGCTAAGGATAAAGAACCTTTTGTTCTTTAAAGAACCATTTGTAATAGCTGAAGAACCATCCACAAAATAAAAAGGTTCTTTGACGTATGATGGTTCTTTAAAGAACCATGAAGACATCTGAAGAACCATTTAAAAACCATAATTTTTCTGAGTGTAAGGAGGCTGAATTTGAGCTCAAATGTAGGATTCAGCAAGAGCAGATTGAGATGCTCCAGAAACAGCTCCTAGCAGCTCAAAATCAGCTTGAAGAGCAGGCCGTTAAACATAGGCAGGAGCAGGAGACACTCAACCTGGAAATCAGTGACCTGAAATCCCAGCTCTGCCCCAACAAGACCCTTCATGATTTGAAGCTAGAGTCTCTGGAGCGAGAGCTGAAAGGGGCCAAAGCTTCCTCACTTAAAATCCCACAGCAGCACAAAGAACAAAATTCCACTGCTGCAAATGAAATGCACAAATTTGAGCTTCCGAAAGAAAACGAGACTGGAGAACAGGACAAGATGGAAAAAGAGGACTCACTGCCATCCACTGCAAGGTCTCTGCAGGAGCCTCAGAAAGAAAAAGACACCACAGAACAACAGAAGATAGAAAAAGAAGAGTCAGCTGCATTTTCTGTACAGGAATCTTTGCAAAGTGTACAAGACAAACAGAAAATGCTCAATGTCAAGGTGGCTGAACTCAAGACTGAAGTCAAGAGCCTGCCAGAGAATCCGCCAAGTAAGAAGAAGAACAAGAAGAAGCGGAACTGTGCGCGTCCCCAATTTCACATAATTGGTGTCAACATCAAGTCCTAAAAATCATATTTATATACAACTAAATTGTCAGTGAACATTTGAAGCCCTCTCGGTCAAGACAGAAGGCCACCCCTTCCTGAGCCCGGTTCTGTCAGAGGTTTCTCCCTATTAAGAGGGAGTTTTTCCTCTCCACTGTCGCCAAGTGCTTGCTCATAGGGGATTTGGGGGCTTTTTTTTAACACCAACCACTGAAAAGTTCACTGACATCAAATTTAAGACTCAGCAAATATGGAAATGGATCATTCGTCATCAAGTGAGGAATCATCTATTTAAAACATGTTTGCTGAGTCATATTTAGTTGTATATAAATATGATTTCTGTCACACTAAGGCCAATCACAGACTAATTTGGACAATTGGTAAAAAATAAATAAATTGAAAAAATTGAAAAAAAGTAGTTGTGTCATTGTTTCATGTAGATTTCAAATAACATGCCATTTTATGTCAACATATTTCTGTTACATTTGTAGTGCTCGTGGTTTTATATTCTTATGATCCTGTTTGTTTGATGAGTATATCCTTCTGCCTTACTTCACATATTTACTGCTGCTTGGCTAGCTTTAGTCATGCTAGCATCAGCACGGGTAGAAACAGATACACATCAGAGACATCACATGTAGCTTGTGTTTATGTTCAGAGTGACACCTGATTTAAAAGCAGGCAGCAAAGCACTGAGCAGCATATCAGTCAGCACAGAAAACAAATGCCATAAATGTCATCAATTAGGCTGGAATAATTTGTTTCTGGTGGCTTCTATTGTAAGTGCTTTACATTTCAGCATGGCATCCTGTATGTGTCCTACACTGAGGACACTTGAAACTGGTCATTTTCTTAGAATGGAGCTAAAGATAAAAACAAAACAAAACCAAACTTTCATAAGAAATCTTTATTCTGCAGTAAGGGACATTAAAAACCTAATAATGTTATCATTAAAAATATTAAAATGTGAAGTAAGAGCAAAATGTATGTTTGATACATTCAGTCATTTCATTTCAGTAGGTAAATAGTGTAAAACATATTTGCTTATATAGGAAATATCTGTTACACAGAGTGGTGATAGCATGACTCGTTCAAGGTAACAGTGAATGAGCAACAACTGGACTTAAATACATAAATAGCCCTTTTTGAACTAAAAGTCATAGTCATACATTTCATTCACACCCAAATGCATTGGGGACAATCGAAGGTTCAGTATCTTGCCCTTTGACGTGTGGACTGAAGCACTGATTAGTACACATAGCCACAGCTGCCCAACATAAATGATTCCATGTTGGTTAAAGACCAAATCAATCAGCTGCATATACACTGCAAAACCTCAAACTCTTATCAAGTATATTTGTCTTGTTTCTAGTCAAAATTTCTCATCACACTTAAAATACGAGAAATCAGCTACAGAGTAACATTTCAGTGAGATATAGGAACTTGTGAAAAAGTCTTGAAAACATATTGTTTTATTTTATTGTTTTATTTTTTGTACCTTTTAACATTTCACAAAGTAAACTTGTTTTGTATTATGAACACATGCTTTTGTTGGCTGGTTAGAGTTGCATGGATCGCAGATTTATCTGTTTTTTGTGAATATAAGCTGCTGACTGGTGAGCTGAATTTTCAGCTTGGTACGTTAGTGTTCATCAGTTAATCATAAAACATATTTAGTGCTTATAACAAATATATTATGCTAAATAAAGACAGATTTTTCCACAATGTATATGATAGTAAGAGTTAGTAAACCTCTATTAAAGTCTCCCTCTGCAGTCTGTTGTTTCTTAGATTCAGCATTGAAACTGAATTTAAAACCAAACATAGATGACACTCTGTCGCCTCATCAACCACCAAGATCTCACTGCCTACAGACATTCAGTAACTCTCATTGGATAATGTTAATAAATATCTTTCACTAAATATGAACGTTTTCTACCTGTCCTTGTTTAAATTATGAAAGAAATTATTATGCCTATTTTTTACTGCAATTCCTGTAGAGTAGCTTTTATAGTGTTAATTCAGTATGTGCTACAAAATAAAAGCCTTTCCTTTACATTAGGTTTGTGGGCATTTTATTTTGAATTGTTCCAATCATGGCACTTCAAAGGAACAGCGCATCACAGGAACAGCCTGTGATGTCACAGTGCACATTCTACTGAAAACCCTATAAATAGGGGAGACGTTCAACCGACTTTAGTGGATCTCGGATGGCAGAAACACAAAGCAACCTGGTTGTTAAAACAAAGACAAGGCGGACGCAGAGAAACGCACACGCACACGCTGACGCATCTACAATGGCAGAAGCAAAAATAGAAATGGTCATCACACCAAAACCTGAGGTTGATAAAGCCGCACAACCAAATACTAAAAAGTCTCCTGTGGCACAACCACCAAAGGAAACGGTTGTGAAACCAAAGAAACAAAAAATGCAAAAACAGAAAAGAGTGGCTGAAGAACCAAGAAGAGCAATTACTCGGGCATATGCCCGGGCTCTTCTTGAAGCTCAAAACAGCACGGCTGATGGAGCAAACCCAAAAAATGAAGAAATGCTCCCCATTTCAAATGCAAAGGAGGACATGGAGAGAGAGAGAAATGGGAAGAACCCCAGCAGACCAAACCCTGTGCCTAATGGAGGGACTTGGGAATATCAACCCATTCCCACATTTAGACCCCCGTTTAATCCCTGGCACGAGATTGCTGCTCTCAGACACCAACTGGAAGCCTCCCAATACCATCAGAACGACCTTTACGGTAAAATGGTAGGTGCAAACAAGAGGGCCTCTTATCACCAGCTTCAGGTGAACAAACTTCGTGAAGAAATTCACGAGAACGAGCAAAATCACGAGGAAACGATCAAAGGCCTCATAGAGCAGCTGGAAGAGGCTTCTAGTAATAAGCCCTATGACATCAGTGAGACAGACACTCTCGTGAGTGACAATGAAGCTATGGTCATATTGGATGAGGTGATTGCTACCCTGCAGGACCAAATCAGCCACCCTACCACAGAGCAGTGTGTGGAGTCTGCCACTCCAACCACAGAGGCTTCACACACTGACTCTGTAGGACTGAAGTCCTCTAAGGAGGCTGAATTTGAGCTCAAATGTAGGATTCAGCAAGAGCAGATTGAGATGCTCCAGAAACAGCTCCTAGCAGCTCAAAATCAGCTTGAAGAGCAGGCCGTTAAACATAGGCAGGAGCAGGAGACACTCAACCTGGAAATCAGTGACCTGAAATCCCAGCTCTGCCCCAACAAGGCCCTTCATGATTTGAAGCTAGAGTCTCTGGAGCCAGAGCTGAAAGGGGCCAAAGCTTCCTCACTTAAAATCCCACAGCAGCACAAAGAACAAAATTCCACTGCTGCAAATGAAATGCACAAATTTGAGCTTCCGAAAGAAAACGAGACTGGAGAACAGGACAAGATGGAAAAAGAGGACTCACTGCCATCCACTGCAAGGTCTCTGCAGGAGCCTCAGAAAGAAAAAGACACCACAGAACAACAGAAGATAGAAAAAGAAGAGTCAGCTGCATTTTCTGTACAGGAATCTTTGCAAAGTGTACAAGACAAACAGAAAATGCTCAATGTCAAGGTGGCTGAACTCAAGACTGAAGTCAAGAGCCTGCCAGAGAATCCGCCAAGTAAGAAGAAGAACAAGAAGAAGCGGAACTGTGCGCGTCCCCAATTTCACATAATTGGTGTCAACATCAAGTCCTAAAAATCATATTTATATACAACTAAATTGTCAGTGAACATTTGAAGCCCTCTCGGTCAAGACAGAAGGCCACCCCTTCCTGAGCCCGGTTCTGTCAGAGGTTTCTCCCTATTAAGAGGGAGTTTTTCCTCTCCACTGTCGCCAAGTGCTTGCTCATAGGGGATTTGGGGGCTTTTTTTTAACACCAACCACTGAAAAGTTCACTGACATCAAATTTAAGACTCAGCAAATATGGAAATGGATCATTCGTCATCAAGTGAGGAATCATCCATTTAAAACATGTTTGCTGAGTCATATTTAGTTGTATATAAATATGATTTCTGTCACACTAAGGCCAATCACAGACTAATTTGGACAATTGGTAAAAAATAAATAAATTGAAAAAATTGAAAAAAAGTAGTTGTGTCATTGTTTCGTGTAGATTTCAAATAACATGCCATTTTATGTCAACATATTTCTGTTACATTTGTAGTGCTCGTGGTTTTATATTCTTATGATCCTGTTTGTTTGATGAGTATATCCTTCTGCCTTACTTCACATATTTACTGCTGCTTGGCTAGCTTTAGTCATGCTAGCATCAGCACGGGTAGAAACAGATACACATCAGAGACATCACATGTAGCTTGTGTTTATGTTCAGAGTGACATCTGATTTAAAAGCAGGCAGCAAAGCACTGAGCAGCATATCAGTCAGCACAGAAAACAAATGCCATAAATGTCATCAATTAGGCTGGAATAATTTGTTTCTGGTGGCTTCTATTGTAAGTGCTTTACATTTCAGCATGGCATCCTGTATGTGTCCTACACTGAGGACACTTGAAACTGGTCATTTTCTTAGAATGGAGCTAAAGATAAAAACAAAACAAAACCAAACTTTCATAAGAAATCTTTATTCTGCAGTAAGGGACATTAAAAACCTAATAATGTTATCATTAAAAATATTAAAATGTGAAGTAAGAGCAAAATGTATGTTTGATACATTCAGTCATTTCATTTCAGTAGGTAAATAGTGTAAAACATATTTGCTTATATAGGAAATATCTGTTACACAGAGTGGTGATAGCATGACTCGTTCAAGGTAACAGTGAATGAGCAACAACTGGACTTAAATACATAAATAGCCCTTTTTGAACTAGAAGTCATAGTCATACATTTCATTCACACCTAGAGTAGCTTTTATAGTTTTAAGCTGACTGCAGCAAACTGCTGTACTGTCGAGGCTGGTCACACAGCCACAGCTTTATAAACCCTGATGCAGCTTTGTTGTATGCTGATTTGTTGTATGTATTACGCACATATGATTGTATGTGCGTAAATGGCCTAATCGATGCCGTTAGACACACAAATACAGTGGAGCACAAACATGCAACATATGCAACAGATGGTCTGCTGAATGGGCACAACAGAGATGGGGTTTTGTTTGCCTGGAGGTGAAAATAACCGGGTTATAAATCTGTCAAACCAACAGGGAAAACATAAGTGAGGTATATCAGCTGATGTTGTTTTCAACCAATTCAAAGCACTACAATACCCAGAAATATAAAGGAAAACCTTGAGATGGCATTGAGATACACTCACGGGCATTACTAGATACAGACTCTGGCTACAAATGAGTTCACAAAGGACTGTTCTCTGTATTTTCTAGGAATTCTGCTTCTTTAGAAATCCTTATCATTGTAAAACAAACAAACTAAAAACATTATCAAGAACTGTCCTCTGAAGTTGGCGGAAAAAACAATAGAAATGTTTGGACATTTTTATTTCTCCGTACCGTATAAATTTTAACTGTACAAAAAGAAGCTGTAGCTATGTTTAAACAAAGAACGTGATTTACATTTTACCCTCCAACAAAAGGCTTAAGGACCAAAATAGAGGTGATGACTGTTTTTCACACTGCATATAATGCAAATGTATTTCTTGCCAGTCTGTGGAAACTGCTGCTTTATCAGCAACTTGCTTTCAACCACAAGCAGCTGTTGCTGATTCACTTGACAAATTCTGTTTAAAGTCATGCATGAATGCATGAGGGTGGTGTTTACACATGTAAACGTATATTCAAGTTTTATTGTTTTTCTAAACCATGAAAGGTACAGCTAACTTACAACCTTTACCAAGGTGAATGGTATATTTCTTAATTTTAAAAAAGATGATCCTAACCCATACCAGAGAGTAATTATTTCGCTCCTCATTTTAAAATAATAATAATCATGTGTTAGCTGTTTTCTTTTTCCCTACATACAATAAATATAAGCATCCCTCCCCTTGCCAACGACAGGTTGACCTTCCCCAGAAGAAAAATCTCCATTTGAATAAAATTTTTTAAACCAGGGTGGCATAAACCAGCTAGGGCTTCCCTGTGCCTTTAAGGTTTCGTCTTTCATACTTTAGTATCATTTAAGTCCAAGAAGCACATGCTTGATTAACTGATCCTAAAGTGCCGATAGGTGTGACTGATCGTCTCTCTCTCTTTCCAGGATTTACCTTGTCTTTTCCCTGAATTGGTAAAGGAAGTGGACAGATGGAATATTTTTAACCAGTTGCTAAAACCAGATACCTGAAGATGGTGGGTTGGCCAATTAACCCAAAAACAAAAGTCAGCAGATGCGATAGTTTTAACATTGTCAGCTGGCCTCTTATATCCACTTTATGTCTCAAATTAAATGTTTTAAACATAAACTGTTAAATTTATGTTCAGAAGATTAAGCATTTTATAACATCACAGTAAATGTAACAGTTATATTTGTATGTATGTTGTTCTGCTTTTAAGTCTAATGTCATTTATAATTCTGTGTCTAAAGGTTCCTGCAGCTTCTAAAGGGGCACCACTAACAGATCAGAATTACCCAAGTTCGTTAAAATAAAATGATCCGCATGGCTGTTCTCCTTTATGTTTCATTAAAGTCTGGTAAAAAGGATTTGTGAGGTTAACCGCAAGTCAGCGACACTATGTGGACAAGAGTGTGATGAATTGAAGCGCTCAGGACCCAAATATGGATACATGGAAATGGGTTAGCCAAACTTAAACTTTAAGCAAGCCTTTAATTTTGTTTGCTGAAAGTCCATAAAGCAAAGTCCACCAGAAAAACAAACAATTCAAAAATGGCTGAAAAAAAAGAAAAGATTTTTAATAGATAGGAATGGCAGGACTACACATGCTAACACGCTGAGGGCTAATGGGAATTAGACACAGCTGGGAGAAAATGAGGTGCCCCAAATTAACACAATCACATGTGAGGGAGTAAAACTCAATATAAGACACAGAAGATAACTAACAAGCAGAATAAAACATGTACAACTAAGAATTCAATACTGAAAACACTAAGAAAATACATGAAGCCTGAAATGTAAACTGTAGACAAGAATCAAACAGAGAATATGTAATAATAAACTCAACGCGTCACGTCTACAGGAGCCAGTGAAACCTGTGCCATGAAGCACAGTTTTTGTGCTGATGTTAATGCCAGAGGAGGTTTAGAGCTCTGCAGTTACCGAGTGAGCAGAGAGTTGGTGACTCACACATCACACACAATCCCCGAGCTCAGTGAGTTCTTCATAATGAATATCAAGGAAAAGTGTTTATACACCAGAATCAAAGATTAGGAGGCGTGGCCAGCATTTTCGTCAGCATGCTGTAGTTGTTAGACTTTGTTCTAATTTATAAAACAAAGACACAAGTCTGCTATGACTATGGATTAAAGAGAGGTAGTAAAAATGTTTACATATTAAAAATAAAAGCGTTTTCAGTTAACAGATTCATCTTTACATCTTTAAAATTGCGATAAAACAGGGAAACCATTGGATCTAATGTGAAACATATGAAACATTTCTATTGCATGTCCCAGTCCTAGCTGTGTCTAATATGTTTCACATTAAATCCAAAACACGGTTACATGAGTAGATCTATCAGAATGTGTGAAAGCTTTCATAAAAGACAGCACAGCCTCTCTGAGCAAACACCCAGGCATCACAGGATGTTTGAAATAAATATCTAAAGGGTCACGCTTTCAAAGCGTGGGGCAGCTGCCACGCTTTCATGTGTGGTCCCACCTACGTCACCGCCTGCCCCACACTGCTAGAGTGTGACATTTAGGCCCCTTTGTCTTCTTCTGAGTGGTTTCAGGTCTCTCTCTGCTAATTTTTTCCCTCAGAATCAGTGACAACTGCTGTGATGTGTAGGTGTACCGAGGCAGAGTTAAAGGAACTGGAAATCACAAAGGTGTGACATTAAAGTGAGAGGTCAGCGAGAGATAAGAGGAAGGGGTTCAACAAACCGACACCTTCACTGTTATTTCTTCAAAATATCAAGTGACTCAGCTGCTAAAACCCCGACAGCAAAAAGTCTCCTTTATAAGTAGCTCTATAGATTTATTAGCTTTTTGAGCAACAGACACTTATATGATCCATTGTTTCTCAATGTTTCCTTTGCTAGCTCTGAGACACATTAAGCGAAAACATGCTAGCTTTCCATCTTTGCTTTATCTTTGAATGAAACTTAAAAGTTAAATAAATTATTGTGGGAACTCTTTGTCGTTTTTAAGTCTAGCTTCTTTACAAATCAAATTGTTACATTTCAGAGCCAAACCAGCTAATTTTGTATTTGTGATAAGCTGAACTAGCTGTTAGCTTGCGTACAGCTGATATTAGACTGGCATCAATGTTCTCAAGCAACTTCTTGTAACACATAGAAGAACGTAGGTTACTGCCGATAAGAATTTGTTATAAAAGCGCTGATTTTTTCTCATGCTCTCTCTTTGTGCTCTCCACTAACCTGTATTTAGGTTTTATCCTTGTTCTGATGTGACCTAAAACTTAACCTATGGATTATAGGGATAAAATACTCAAAACCCAACTCAGCATAAGGTGATACAGTTCAGCATTGGCCTCCGGCATAACCATAAACCTGAATTAAAACCTTTACAGAGCAACCACAATGGATCATTTCAATGAGGGTAGGATTGTAAGCAGGAATAGAACTAAAGTGAGGGAATCTAACGCTTCTATTTTCTGCTGACAAAATAAATTATGACAGAAGGAAGACTAAGCCTCTGTTTACACTACAAACTTTTCAGACCAGGCAGCTTGAGGCTAAAGTCAAGGACAAGGTTATATGTTAATGAAGCTGAGCACGCACACAACAGGAAACCGGTTAAAGGATGAATAAATCCTATCATATCAAGCATTCGTGTTCAAATGTGAGGAGAGGAAGTGCCCCTCAGACTTTAATGACAAACTAAATATACAGACACGCTTGTGTCTTTCATAAATCACAGCAACCGGTGAAAACACAACTTTTTTTTTTATAACAATTAGGTGATTATTTTTTATAAAATAGGTGGTTGTCTTGTGGTTTAATCCTGGTATAAATGTGCGAATTTTGGTTTGTTATTGTAGAAACTGAGCAGGTGAAATACCTGTCAAAATATCCCGTCACTGTAGGAATGAAGGGTTTATGATTTTCCTTTAATTAGTCATAGGGTGTCTGAATGAACAGTAAGAGGCTGCTAACAACATTGCTTGTCCCCATGGTGATAAATTGAGCATTGCATGAACAGAAGAGATGAGGCGTAATGGACGGTGACTATGGCATGGCACCTTTCATTAGTGCGTGCACAAAAATCAGAGGATGCAGAGGAAGTAATTTGAATAAAAGCTTGTCAGTGAAGGTCATTATCATCAGGAGAGTTGAACACAAACAGCTCCGGTCTAATCAGTGTCTGATGAGGCCATGTTCAGTTTGTGGAAGTCTGCTGCCTCCCTCATCTCCTGGTTTTATTAGTGAGGGAACACAGAGGTGAGACATTCTTCTTTATAACGTCGCTTCACTTTGTTGAGGTTTTCATTTACGGCCCGCAGTCTTAAGATCCCACAAGAACATTTCAATCAGGCTGAGTTCTGGACTTTTGCTGGGCTACTGCAACACCATGATTATTTTCTTTATCAGTAATTCTGTTGCAGATTTGCTGCTGTACTTGGAATCTTTGTCCCATTGGATGACCAAATTTAGGCCAAGCTTTAGCTGTCAGACAGATGTCCTCACATTTGACTCCAGAGCACTTTGGTACAGAGGAGGAGTTTGTGATTGACTCAATGACTGCGAGGTGCACAGGTCCTGCGGCTGCAAAACAAGCCCAAATCATTACACCTCCACCACTGTGCTTCACTGTTGGTACGAGGTGTGTGGGCTAACATGCTGTGGATATTGTTCTGGAAGCCTTTGTTGGGATGCAGCTTTGCATACTTAAGTCTAGCTGGCATGTTCTTTCTAGAGGTAAGAGGCTTTCACTTGGTAGTCGTTCAAAATAAGCAACACTTGTCGAGTCGTTTGTATAGTTTCTTTAAGAACTTTAACATTTAACTGAGGCCTGTAGAGTCTGAGGTGTAGCACTTGGGTTTTTCTGTATCTCTGAGTATTGTATGGTCATTGATCTTGGGGTCAATTTACTGGCCTTATAAAACTTCCCCAGACCACAAAACCTAAAGAGGGTGTACTTTCTTTTTACCGTGACTGTGGGAAGTTAGACATTTTCTGCAGCAGTTGGTGGGGACCAAAAGTAGAGCTAAAAGTGAGATACTGTAACTAATACTGTAACTAAAAACTTTATATTACCCACAAGCTTCCACGGACATTCTTAAACTTCACAACAATATATTAGGCCTCAGGGGACACGTGTACCTGGGCTGGCTAAGCATTCGACCTTGACCTTCATTGTAATTTGACCTTGAAACCATTTCGAGTAATCCCAAAAGGTTGATTCTATTCATCTGGAAATAGCGTTTTCAGTGGGAGAAACATTTCATCACTTATCCACAGCTTCACTGTGCTAATGTGAAATCCCTCAGTCAGAACATGGTATATCATCTTTAGATGGAAACTAGTGAACTCTAACTTTTCATGGATGCCTGGATGTTTAACTTCATATACTGTATTACACCTGATAGAGCAGCCACACTGACCATTTTATTACAGATGAAACGATGTAGACAGTTTGTAACTCTAAGTGTTGCCACAGTGTTTCTTTTTCTTTGGGACATGAAGCGAAGTTTGGACCCAGAAACAGCTAATGACATCAGACTTAAAGACTGGATAATTAAAACATTCTGATGTCAGGATGTTGTAATAAAAACATCATAAAATATCAAAGTATTAGTACAGCCCTCATTCTTAGGGGGATTTACACTCTTTGAATACTCTTCTTCAGTGCTATTTTAAATAATTCTCATTATTTATGCTCCTGCTCTTTTTATTGGCACACTCTTACACCTTCCTTTTGGCCTCTTGCATCAGCTTAGTTTAGCTTGTTATCGCTTTCTGTTTTGCACTACGGTGCTTTTGAAGCTAATGGGAATCTTGCAAGTTTAGCCATTTAAAAAATTTTTTTTTAATTGTTAGTTGTAGCCACTAACAGTGTAGCAGGCAAAGACAAAGACACACATGCATAAACGCACACACAACTCGTTGTACCGAAACCCTCACAGACACTTAACCTCAGCTGATTCACCTCGAGGATATGCATTTTATGTCTTTAATGAATTCAGTTCCTGATCTCGTACTGGCTTCTAACCAGCTGCTGGCAAGTCAACACAGTAAGCGCTACGTGGAGCAACGAGCATTCTCAGAAATTTATATCATGAGGACTGACAGTTTTCAGGCAGATGCGAGATTGTGAGTAATGCTGAAGATGTGGGCTTTTGTTCACTACATGCTAGACACGCTGAATAAACTCTATAAAATTGTCTGGGTGCAAAAATAAAATGTAATTAGCGTGAGAGGAAAATGTGAGTCATAATGAGACTAGAAGCAAATGGAAACATTAAATATCAAAAACGAACAGAAGTTTTTTTCGTTCTCGAGCCTGCCCTTTAGTGCGACTAGTCCTGTTAATGATTTATCTCATTACAGCCTCTTTTAGATTATTTAAATGTTATTTTTTTAATCTTTAAAAGACAGCAGAAGTAAAAGTGCATTGTACCTTGTACTTGTGACATGTGCAATGACAATAAAGTTGAATTCTATTCTATTCTATTCTAAAAGTTGTTTCAGTCCATGTGTTCGCTTGGTTTTAATGGCATCATAACCTCGATGTAATTATAAATTACAGTGCAGACGTGCAGGAGATGCAGTATAGTCGTGGCTGTGTGGACCCTGTAACCCCAGTCCCAGCGAGACACCGTTGTCCATTTATGAGTCCTTCATAAAGATCGTCATAAGAATCAGACTTTGACCCTTCACCTGGAGCCACTTTGCCCTGGGAGGGCCTACTGGGGCAAATAGGCCTCAGGGGCATACATAAACCTCTCCATCTTTTTAAGGCGCCTATTCATGGACGATTCATGATGAGGGTGCTCTCATGTGTGGTCCCACCTACGTCACCGTCATCATGGTGCTCCAAATACCAAAGGTTGGAGCAGTTGCATGTATTCAAGTCTTCCCCCGCAATTGCCCCACTTTCTCCTTGCTTTCCTGTCTACTCTCTGCACCGTACTGCCAAATAAAGACTATAAATAGAATTAAACAAAAGAAAATCATCCCACAACACTGAAATTTAGAACGGAAACTGTAACACTTTGATAAGAGATGACTGTACTGTACTGGATGTTATCTGAGGAGAAAGCAAAACTTAAATATTGCAAAAGCCTTCAGCTTGTCCTTCACAACAAAACGAATTTGTTCCAGGTGGCATGTGCCAGAAACATCATTATGGTGAGAGTATAATGAATTAAAACAGTCAAGGTGTGAGGACACCAAAGCATTCATCCATCCTTCAACTCCTTTGTCTTGTTTTTGCAAATTCAAATCATCAAATTGTAAATGTGATATCAAGAGGCATCTTTGTGCTTCA
This sequence comes from Copadichromis virginalis, assembly GCF_057382275.1. Taxonomy (NCBI): domain Eukaryota; kingdom Metazoa; phylum Chordata; class Actinopteri; order Cichliformes; family Cichlidae; genus Copadichromis; species Copadichromis virginalis. The sequence continues at coordinate 23,450,579 of NC_140634.1, forward strand.
TGACTTGTGGCTCGATTTGACCCCATACATTAAGGAACTTCAGGAAGGAAACTATTTTCGCATATTTTCTGTAGATGATGATTTTGCTCACTTTTTCAAAACTTTGTCTTTGTGAATTTGAATCATACAGCTTCGACTGCCCATAATTGGCAACCATAAGCTTGATTGTTGATGAATCAGGAGAATAATGGCAGAATAATTGCACAGACATGTTTAAAGTCCAGTGGCCCCTGTGATTAACCTGTATGTTGGCTTTCCTGTCTGGAGGTTGGCATCAGCGTGTATTGGATAGATCTTGTTCAAAGTCCTAAGCTGACATAGAAGGGGGTCAATCAGCCTGCAGGTCTGTTTGTGTTTTTGATGTTAAAACAACAATAAAGCAATCTCATGAAGGTGCCGTCATTAAAAACCTCAAAGAACCACCTGAAGCTCAAAGGTCAACTTGCCATCGAGCACAGCGTGACAGCATTTGTACTACTGCTTAAACTCCACAGCCGAGAGAATCATAATATCTACGAGCATCTCTCCAAGAAGCAGCACTACACCACTCTGAAACCTCTGCAGGGTCTTTATTGCTCAGCAGAAACACAATTACTGAGTCATCTGTACACTTAGAAGTATGGTGCCTCATGAATTGGGCACCTGTTAGTGTACAACACAAATAAAACACACCCCTGAAACCATCAGGTGGATTTACTTCATTATATCAAACACGTAGAGGTTTGGGCCTGCAGGTGTAGGGTGTTTTTGGGCACCTCCTGGCATTTTCTCCTCTCTTTGACATAAACTCTGACATAAACATTTATGTGAGTCTGTGACTGTGTGCATGCTGTATATACACAATTATATATACACAGATATACAACATACAGCTGTAATGGCTGGTTAAATGCATGTATTTCTGGAGGCAGATGGGTCTGCCTATCGTGCACTAAATCAAAAATGCATTTCACTTTAGAATATTTTATCCTGTAAAAGGGAGTTTTTCTTTCCCACTGTTGCCAAAGCGATTGCATAGGGAGTCATATGATTGTTGGGGTTTTTCCTGTTTTCTTTGTATCATTGTAGGGTCTTTCCCTTACAACATAAAGTGCCTTGAGGCAACTGTTGTTGTGATTTGGGGCTGTACAAATAAAACTGAATTAGATTTTTATGTGGGGTTCAATTTACTAAGGCACTGAATAAAAATTACATTTTAGTCAATTTATTTGACTAAAATGGAATTTGATAATGTTTCATTCAAGCGTTATCAAATGGCTAGATTGCTTTGTTGTACTTATGTTCATAGATTAAGATCGGTCATAATTAGGTCATTCTGCAGAACAAATGATCACAAGCACAGCAGTAAATCTAATGTCAGATCTCGACCTAATTGAAACACTGTGGTTGAACCTGAGTGCTGTACATAAACAAAAACCTACAAACCTCAATGAACTGAATCAACACTCCTCCACAACAATGTGAGACTGATACGATCATACAGAAAACGATTACTTCAATTTACTTCAAGTTATTCCTGCTAAAGGTGGTTCTACAAGCACCTGAATCGCAGGCTGTAGTTATTCATTTGTTACTTTTTTTACATTTTGGTTTAATTTTAGTTGAAACTGACTGGCACAGTGTAATATGTCTTGTGTTTTTGTTCCTTTCAGGTTGCGTTTAACAAATTCTGAGACCTGATATAGACCAAATACGCACGCAACAAAAACTACATAGTGTTGCTTTAAGTGCACGTAAGGATGAAGGTTAAAAAGACATTTCTTGCTATGATGTCCTTTGAGATGTTCCCTCTGTTATGGGGTTAAAACACAGCGAGAGAGCAGGAGGAAGACAAGGCGAAGCACTAAGATAAGGTCTTGAATGCTTTAGACACTGCTGGTTACCATGGTAAATGGATGGAAGTCTCTACATTTCTCAGGCTTCGCACACATACTGCACACAGAGGGTTTGACAACGTATCACGCATGCATAAGTTGTGAAAACACAGGCGATAGCTGATTATAGACTTGTTGCTGAAGGTTTTTGCAGCGCTGAGACCTCGATGAGAATGACAGATAAAAACTACCAGCTTCTTCCCTCTACTGTTTCCTTGTTGGTCATCTGATGGAGGCTGTTAGCCTGACAGGACAGGAAGAGGCTCATTGTGGTGGAAGTGGTTACATAAGATCTTTTTTTTTAATGCATTTGTGTTGTGCATATACTGGCACAATGAGGCACATAATGCATGTGCACACATAAAACACACAGTGTCAGCACAATAAAAGCAGCCAAAAGCAGTGTCAGCCAAAAGCACAGCGCCCTTCCAGGGATACGCTCTGGGACGCTTTTCTCACAGCCACAGAGTTCAGGAACCGGACATTTTGATAGAGCAGCTGAGATTGTGATGGACAGATAGAGACAGGAGGAACAGAAACAGAAAACTTCACGGTTGACTTCTTTTAGAACAATCATGAAAGAAAGAAAGCGAAAATAAAAACAGCCCGGGCAGTTTTAATACGTGTGCATAGCCAGTGTTTTGGTGTAGGCATTCCTCAGATGTTATTCAAGCTCCAAAGGCCAATCACACGTTGATGCTCAGAGAGAAACGTGGTGAAACTTGTCTCACTCAACCTCAGACTGTTAAAAATCATCTTCCTTGGTTATGTTTAGTGGGAAATGCCAATGTAATCACAACACAGCATAAGATAAAAAAAAATCTTCTTCCCCTGCCTACAGGAATATCAAGTTCTTACTATACATCAGAGCACATTTCATTCATAAATGAATGCTTTTATCTTTGTGTGCCTGAGCTGCTGTGAATATCAAGTGATTGCAGGCGACTTCACGTAAACAAAATAAGAAGCGACTTTTTCATCTCTCATCAAGCCGACAACAAGATAGTCAACATTCAGTCAGATTTTAGAGTGAAATAAAGTTCAAAAGCTACCTCTGTCACATAGATGAGTGGAATATCACTGTAGTTCTTCCTCATGTCTCCTCTTCCTCACACCCTGAGGTCAAAGTGCATTCCAGCGTGGTTTTCAGGAGACCTCTGAAATCACCACAGAGCTCTGTCTGGCTCTTTGAAGTTTTACGACTCCCCTCTAAGAGGAGGCAGTAGTGTGTGTGCCTGTCTGTCGACTTCTGTGTGCAATGCAACCGTCTTATTGTGAAATCTAGTGCTTCCTGTCTCAGCAGAGCTGTCAGAGCTCCACCAGCACTGCACTCACTCCTCCTGAGCTGCCCTGTTCTTTTACTCTCCTCACACACTTGTGCCTTTCAGGCGGAAAAGCCACCTTAAAAAGGCATGAGGGAGCCTGAGTAGGAATTGTCCTGATCCTTATCGGCCACCCTCCACCGGCCGGGACACACTTTGCACACATTAACAACAACAACAGCAATTCTCCACTGCCAGTCAAAAGGGAAGAAGCAGAGGATTATGTGATGAGGAGGGACTGAGATAGGGACAGCCTTGGAGAGAGGGAGGGAGGTTTAAGGGAATGAAAGAGTGTGGGAATGCTGAGTTAATGCAGGAATCTCCTGCTCCCTGAGGGTGAACGCACTCTACAGGACAGAGACTCTGACAGCACTGCTAATCTGCAGCGTCAGATAACAGCCTCTGTGTGTGTGTGTTTGTGTGTGCTGGACTTTGCACCCGCTCCCACTCAAACTACACACATAGAGGACAATAAACAGGGCATATTTATTATCTCTTTATTGTTATTATTAACAATTCCACTGAAGAGTGAGGAATTTTAGTAATATCTGCTTGCTAATGTCTCAGGGCTATAATCCTCATATCCTTCTGAATACCTTTAAACGATGACGCTGGTGACACTTTTCCTCAGTGTAAACCAACAATGATTTAATGCAGTCAGTATTATGTCCAGAGCATAAACTGTTTATAAAAGAGGAGAGTAATCGCCCTGACGTTACGCACTGGCTGATTGGCTCAACCATGAGCCAATAAAAGAGAGCCAATCTACTTCCCTATTTGTACAGATATTGGGGCAATTCAGTTGAGGGCGCAGTAGGGGGCACTTGCAAAATAGCACGAGTAATAAATATATAAAATATGCATTTGCATGCGTGCTGATTGGTTCAGTAAAGATTTACCACCATAGACAATGTAAAAGATGAAGGCAGCTACAATGATGTCATCCAGTGCATTTAAAAGGCTAAAAGTCTGAATTTTGATGCTTTTTTGGAGGCAGGTGATTTTGTATATGGAGGAAGGAGCTAACTCTTGCAAGAATGAAAAACAAGCTGCAAAGTGTCACAATCCTGGCATTTACTTGAACTGTCAAGTTGAACCCCAAACCTGCAAGAAGCAATACCTTCCTGAAACACACCTGCCTGTCCGCTCTCCATCACTGTTCCTTCAGTTGTTCTGGCTGCTGACCTTTTTATATTTTATTTTTATTTCTCCTGTGTAGAGACTTGCTTCAAGTGGCCACTGAAGGAACTGCAGATTTTGGCACTTTTGCATTGCCTTATTTTTCCTTTGTCTGAGGTTACAGCTTATTGCTTGCTTTATGATCATTTGGGTCATTTTGAATCTGTGCAAAGGGGCATGAGGGCCGGGCTGCGCAGATATGCTTGTGTGCAGTTTACCAAGGAGACCAAGCAGCCCACACACCTGTTTTTTGTCACACTGCCCCCAGGGGACGGTAAACAGCTAAAACATTAAAGCTGCTCAAAGGCTGTGCATAGAAGCAACACGGAACAATTTCCCACATAATCCAGAGACTTTATTCCACTGTGTCTGTGAAGCTCTGCTGCTATTATAATGAACCAGGCTTCACTGAAGGGCATGCTGCTTCATTACTATGGAAAATACACAGTAGTTTTTAGTAAAACTGCTCACTAGATCGCAAAATGTTCATTAAAACAACTCACCAACATTGCAATATCTATTTAAGTGACATTTATTACAATTATTAAGCCAAACATTGGATCGGCAGTTATATTTGATTTTGGTACCATCTGGAACAAAATGTCCTTCTGCAAATATGAACCTTTTTATTTATTTGAAAAAACCTGGACATGCAGTTTCACGTCTCAGAAACTAGAAATTGAGGTCATGACACACAAGTACCAAACACTGGCAGAAGGAAATACTTTCCAAGTTGTGTGCTCCTAACACAACCTTTACAGGAGTCCTATTATTCTGTACCTCGTTTTCTCTCATACATGCGCTGCCAGGTTGTGGCTGTGGTTCAGCTGCACAGGGTCATCTACCATCTACTGAGTGGGAGGTCAGAAGTTTGATCCCTTGTATCCCTGGGCGAAATACTGAACCCCACGTTGGCCATGATGCATCCATCTGTCACCTCTGTTAAAGCAGGCGGCATGGAGATGAGGGAGTGAGGACCCAAATGCAGACAACGGAGATGGAGGTGGATATTAACAGAACCTAAGCCTTAATTTTACACGAACAGAAGAATAAAAGCAAAGGCTGACTAACACAGAGCTAACAAAACCTATACTGGGAAAACTAAACACTACATGACAGCTTAACAACAAACAAGAAACCTAAAAAGCTGGAAACACAAGGACAACAAAAGAAAAGGAAATGCAAAAAAACGATTACAGAGAGAAGACAGAGGACTAAATACACAAGAGGGTAACGAAGGAACACTCTGGCACTAATCTCACACACACACACACACACACAAGACAGGGAGGAAGCAAAACAGAATGCACAAACACAGGACACAGGACTGTCAAAGTAAAACAGGAAACCAGAAAAAACTAGATGCAACACGGAGCACACAAGGGAGGCAGAGAAACAAAACCTAAACACTAGAAATCCCCAAAATTCAGAATACGAATAATCAAAAACATAAACATTGGATCACTAGACACAGGACCATGACACCATCAGAGTGCTCATGGGTAATGAGAGGACTCAAGGACAAATGTTTCAAATAATGAGTTCAGTTTAAAGTTCAGATTTAAGACTTTCTACTCTTGGCTCTGTGTGGTGTCAGTGAGAGTGGTCATATCAACTAGAGACAGTTAAGCATGTTTAGTGTACTGACCTCCTTTCTTATGTCTCCATGTTCATATTTTGCTAGTGTCTACAGAGTCCCTCCATCTTATCGTTGTCTTCATCGTTTCTACTTCCTGTTTTACTTTGGTAACTGCGTTTCTTCGACCTCCCCTTTGCCCATCCATCCATTTTCTCCTTATCAAATTCAGGGTCAGGAAGCCTATCCCATCTGCCGCTGGCCAAAAGGTGGAGTCTTTTCTGAATAATTAGAATGTAGTATTTCCTCTTCTCTTGCCTTCCCTAACTCTCTGTAGTCTCCTGTCTAATTTTCCTGCTCCCCCTTGTTTTGGAGTTTTGTTATTTTCCTGATGGTGTACATTTGGATTATTCTGTAGATCCTCCTCATTTTTTTCTGTTACTTTTTCAAAAGTTAACATTTACTCTGATGCCTTTACCCCTAAGTGAAGCCCTGCATTTGGGTTCGCTAAGGAACTTTAGTTAAAACCTGGCAGGTATCCTCAATGAAAACTCATTCAGCCTCTCCTTCAGGTGCATTTCAGGAACTGCAGCACTTATAAATTATGGCAAAAAGTCTTGATATATTGAAAAACAATAGTAGACCTACAGCATTAACAGACCTGTGCTTTTCCAAAGCAAACACAAATGATGAACAAAGAGAAAAGGGATTGTGATCTCGCTATAGAAAACCAAGAGAGGGGATGCCAGTGACTGACAGGGGATCTCTTCAAGGCTGTGGGGGGAGAAGCTTTGAATTTCTCCTTCATGTGTGCAGTATCATTCGTGGGAAGTGGGCAGAACTGGGACATTTTAAAAGCCAAAGGAGAGGAGAGGTCTATAAAAAAAATCAAAGGCCTGAGGCAATGACTACGACCCACTAAGCTGAGCTAACATTTAGAGAATTAAAGATTTTTTAAAAAGAAAGTGGGAAAAAAAGAAAGAGGGTGCTCCTCTAGGAGTCAAACCCCCCTCGTGGAAGAAAGTCGGTTATGAATGATGAAAAAGGAGAGGACGGGGAGGGAGAGAGTGGCAAAAGTGAAGGATGGTAAAGAGACTCGATAAAGAGGAGGCATGAAGCTGTTGACACTTAAGAGTTATGATAGCTGGCAAGACAGGTGGTGAAGAAAAAGGAGGGTGTCTCTGTGTTAGGATGACCGTCTTTAGACTCCCTGGTGCTGTTTTTACCAGCTGCCACTTCAGCGTAGCGCTGCATCAGCAAACACAAAAGCAGAGACGGGATTATCTGCTCCATTTGCAGAAGATGAATCAGACAATAGCTATCAGCTGACGTGAGATGTAGGCAGAACAGATGAGCAACAAATGAACCGTTCACTGAATAGAAATGTAGAAATCAGCCTGAAGAGCGCACTAAAGGCCACTCAAGCCTCTGTGTTATCACATCAAAGCACTTCTGGCTCTTTGTTCTTAATTAATTTGAAGATTTAGATGAAAAGTCGCCTTTCTGAGAGGACTGTTGTTTGCTGAAATGCTGAGTCAAGGGGATATAAAAAGCCCCCTGAGCATGATCTGGTTTGAGAGAGCAATATGGCAACAAAAGGGGAACAACTCCACCTGTTGGCCACTAAACTGTATTACAGATAAATTGAAACGTACACTTACACTGCACGGACCTTCTTCTAAATGTTCCCCTTGAACAAAAAGTGATGAAGCAGTGAACCTCCTCATTTAACAGCTGCAGATTGCTGAAAAAATACAAAAATATATAAAAACAAAGTCTTAACTACTGAACAAGATAATTTAAACATGATCTGCTGGCTTTAAATACTCTCACATAAACACCAGAATTTTAATTCTCTGTCTTTCAGTCATGTTGGAAAAAACATATTTTGCGTATTATTTTTGTGGTTTCCTGGTTATGCCCAACTGGGTGCCCCATTAGAGGAGACCTCAGTTGGGCACCTTCTGCCAGTTGTTTGGCCTGGGAATTTCCAGTATCCCCCTGGAGACACTGGGAATTGTGGCTGACCAGCAGGATGCCTAGAATACAGTCTTTAGCCTACTGCCACCCTAACCTGACTTTGGAAAAGTGGAATATAATGAATTGAGGGATGCTTTCACCAGTAGGGGGCTCAGCTCAGATTTTTGCTACTGTTTAATTTATGATTCTGGTAAAAGTTTTGTTTTTTGCCATATACCTCCCCTGGTGAAATACAGGTTTTGTTCAATCCCTGTGCCCCCGTGTGGTACAAATTAGTATTAAACAAAGCTACAGACTGGGACATGATCTCATAGATGTTATTTCTTCTCATTCTGATCATTTTATTTAATTTGTGGAAGGTTTTAAACTACTTTAGAATAAAGGAAATCCCCCCCCCCAAAAAAAGTATATTTTAAAGGGTTTAAAAAACAAACAAACAAACAAAAAAACAACTGTTGCTGCCACATTTCCTTGTTCAACAGTGAACATTTTTCTTCTTTTCACAGCATAACAAACAGCTGTCAGATCATTATGACATTCTTGGTATGATTAGAGAAGAAAATGTTTGTTTGTTTTTTAATCTTTTTTTTTTTGTATAAATATACAAAGAGGTGCGAAAAAACACTGAGTTTTCTAAACTACTTATATTTTTAATAAATGATGCAAACAGACTGTCAAATGCTGCACATCATTTTTGCAAAGTGGACACCAATAAAAAGGTGCAACCTATGTTGGAGTAAAAAGGGATGTGTGTTAATGCTCAGATACTCAGACTGTGTAAATAATAAAAGACAGACGTACCTGTCAGTGTGCAGCCCTGCAGAGAGCTCTGGGCTGGTCTTGACATTCACAGGGAGTGTGGCACTGTGTTACCATCAGTGCGGCTTTTAGTCGGGCACTTGAGAGGATCTCTGCATATCTCAGTGAAGTGCTGCAGGCTGCAATTTTCCTCCAGCTCAGCCTAATCCTGCACTAATCAACAGGCACACACAACAGACGCACAGTGCAACCAGTTTACTAATGCAGTTCTGGTCTTGACTTCCTGTCCAGTGTTTGAGTTTTAGTCTGTTTGGATTTAATTTTTTTCTCTCTCTCTTTCTGTCACACCTCTGCGAATGAGTTTTTCTGCAATGCAGAGCCAATTTAGTGGAATTACAAAAATATCTGAGCATCCATGAAAAGCTTAAAATAAGCAAAGAGATGTTTCCACCTAATGTGCACTGATAAAAAAAAAAAAAAAAGGAAAAATTCAAAGGAAAAGCTGGTAGGAAGCAAAAAGAAACTAAAAAAAAATCTCTTATTACCAAAATATGCAGAAGAGCATCTGAAACCTTAAAGAAGATGGGCTACAAGCAGAATCGTCATCAGGAAACTAAGGTAACAAATTTGGACAACAGACATTTGAAAAAAAAAACCAAACATCTCTTCTGATTAGTTTTAATGCTGCTGCAACATAGGGTCAGAATTTTGTGTAAATATTAACGCATGAATCCTGTATTGTACCAACAGTACAGGGCTGGTAGCATGGTGTAGCATGGTGTAGCAGTGTGTGTGGTTTTAAAAGCTTAAAACATCAATAAACTCCAAGGTTCTCCATCTTCTTTGAACAGCATCTAAAATCATTTCTATTTGTAGAAAATCACCAAAGCCATTATACTACATACATGATGTTTTTGATTTAAAAACAATTTAGAGGTGTCTGATGTCCAAGCTTTCAAGAAAAAAAGTGAAAACCCTTTCACGTAAGGACTCACACCACAAACACAGGTATAGAGGTTTTATTTACGACAGGGATACAGGAAAGGAACCATAATTTAAAATGTGGACGATGACGAGCTCACTGAGCTCCGGCTTTGGGGGGGATCCACTCGTGGATCTTCTTGCGGGTGGTAGAATAGGGCACGTACTGCTGTGGGGTGCCGCTCACGTTGAACTGGTGAATCTCAGCCAGGAACTTCTTGGGCTCCGGAGGATGTGTGGTAGGGGGGTTGTCGGTCATGCAGTGCAGCCAGCAATGCCTGAAGAGTGCACAGAGGGAGGCTTAAACAACACCAGCTTTTAAATGATCAAACTCTAAGTCTTAAAAAAATAAAAGATTCCTCTTTCACCATCTCATACTAGTTCTTTCTTTTGCACAAAACATTATTCTTTACAGTAAATACTAAACATAATTTGGATTACTGGAAAATTATATATACACAATTATATATTATGGACACTTTCTAACATTAAAAATGTACATTATTGGTTTTCTACATTTCTTATTGAGCTTTTTAACTGATTCCAGACCCTATTTGAATCCATTATAAAAGCCGCACCATTCAGCTGGCACCATGCTGCCGTCCACCTCCCACAGAGTCCTCTTCCCGTTCATTTCTGTGGTGTAGATCACCCAGCGGTGACGTCCTGATCGCACAAAGACAAAACACAAACTAAGACTAGGGATTTTCTTTGAAGGAGCATTTAAATTCATCCTAAATTACACTTAACCTCCTAACATCCAACAGGTTGCTGGAGACCCATCAAAGACCTGAAGTTTAATTTACTTTGGCTTTACTATATTTTTCCTGTCAAAGGCAGTTGACTTAAACTGAACTCAAATCCTTCCTCTAACCATAGACAGGTCACCATTGACATAATGTCTGTGCTATGGAGCAAGATTAGGGAATCGCCAAGGTCAAATTCAGGTTAAACCCTGAATTTTCAGTGTTGCCAAGATGGTTCACTTCTCTTCCTCTTCATCACCATGGTAACTGATGCAGCAGCCCTAACCTGCTCAATGAGTTTGGACCGATTCTCAGTTCTCTGTAAATCAGCATCACTATTTCTGGAAGATCTCTCGGACATCAGTGCCTCTTACTGAACCAGGCTTGAAGTACACTGGTTCCTAATGCCTGAGGCACGATCTTTACTCCTGCCGGAATTGAAGCTGGGATTTTTTTATTTTATTTTTTTAAACACAACAGAGTCCCTCACATCTAACCATTCATTTACTGGAATATACATTAATCTGAGTTGTGATACTGATAAAAACCATAGTCACACAGTCTGCTGGCCAGCATTCCTTCCTGGCATCAAACAAATTTAATCGTCATAAATGTACTGTTTGAGTCATGGGGGCAGCAGTCTAAGAACAGACACACAGACCTTCCTCTCCCCAAGGTGATTCCCAAAGAGCTATCAGCTGAAAGCTTGGCATATCTCACCATGATGTGCAGTGTGTCCTTAAAAGGTTTGAGGAAACTGGACAAGTGCGTGACAAAACAAAACAAAAAAAAAAAAGTGGCAGGCCTAAAAACTATCTACACCAGATAAACAGTATCTGAAGGCCATGTTCTTAAGAATTATAAGACATGACAAGAACTGAGAGATGCATCTGGTGCTTCAGCTGATCATCTAAAAACCTCACTGAATCACGGAGACCTCACCAGTAATGGTCTCAGTGGAAAAGTGGTTGTCAAGAAGCCATTCTTAAGGAAGGGCGGGAGAAAAGGCTGGGGTATGCCAAATTACATGAGAACTAGACTGAAAATCAGTGGAACTGATTCTGATGGAATAAGGTCAGGAGAGGAAGACAAACGTGAGCATGTACAACCATCTGTAAAACATGGTAGAGGCTCTGTCATGGTTTGCGGCCATGACCACCATGCAATATCATCTGAAAGAAATCTGACTGACAGGAGCTTCGTGTTCCTGCATGACATTGATCCAAGCACGCTGCCAATGCAGTTAAAGCGTACATGGATAGAAAGACACACAATGGAGCACTATCAGACATGGACTGGCCTCCCTAGAGCTCATACATTAACATTACTGAAGCAGTGTGGGACCATCTAAAGGCAGCAAACATCCAAACAAGAGCTTTGAGTGTCCTTCAAGAAGCTGGAGAGCTATTCCTGAAGACTACTTAAAAACATTACAAGAAATCTCACCTGAGAGAGTTCAGGATGTGTTAAAGAAAAGTGGTGGTCACATTAAACATTAGAATTAGAACTGTATATAAGACAAAGCAGAGAAAGTACATTTACATTAGGGGTGCAACGATACACAAAATTCACGGTTCGGTTCGATACTTTGGTGTCACGGTTCGATGTTTTTTCGATACAAAAAAATGTTCATGCCTTTTTAATGTCATTTATTAAAATTATAAATATATATTTTAACTCAAAAGTACAGTTTTTAAATTTAACCCTAACCCTTGTGCGTGTTTTTTATTTTGACAGCGAATGCGCACCTGCGGACCACTTATGTGCAGCCCTGGTTATTTAGCTCGTCATATTGCAGCCACAGAAATTCTTTTGTCCATGAAACCATAAAGCTGCACTTTCTTTTTGCCTTATAGTCTGATTTGTCATAACTTCTCCGTTTTGTGGTAAGCTTTTCTTTGGCTGTCACTTCTTCACCCTGACCTGTCTTATTTGGCTCAGCAGAACTAAAATATATATATCCTGCTGCTTTTACACATGCACTCACATAAGCTCAGCGATTCTCTGCGCGATCAACCTCTCACATGTTTAAGCTTGCTGCGGGAGATTTCACTTGTCATGTTTGCATAGTAAGCTAACGATTAATAAAACTGTCGCTCTCTATACACAGTTCGCATGATTGCAAAGTGAAAGCAAAAAAACAAGCGCAAATTCAAACGCGACTTCAATATGTCACATATTGACAGTGGCTCACCGATGCCAATGACATAATTACCCAGCTACATTTCCGAAAGAATGCAAAAGCATTGACATATATTTTTCCTTCCTACAATAGCCCTACGGGCAGGGAAGAGATAGACTTTGGTAGCCTGACTGAAAAAAATCGCTATCCCCAGGACGTCGGGCTAGCGATATTGCGAGCCCTGTATCTGATTGAGGAATCACTCATCTTTGGAAAAGAGAGTTTATTACAGAGAAATGTCTCTTTCCAAAATAAAAGCTATACTATCCGCTTCTTCTGGGCTATATTCTCAGCAGCATATTAAACATATCAGGTCCCCATAAGGAGAATCATGTGCTAACAGCTGTCTAAATGACTCGGCTAAAGTTAGTAGCATGCTTGTTGTTTTTGTCTTTGCACTAGGATGATGTCGGCGTAAATGTGCAGTCATATTCGTTGTGTTCCCACTAGTGCTTTCAGGTTAATCTCGTTGAAATGACCTTAACGCCACAACACGGCAAATCTCCGTTAACGAGCTACCGCCGATCGCCCCGTGGTGGGGCTAGACGGCCAACACGTTAACGAGCTAACTGCGCTAACACGCTAGCTCCCACCCATGTAATTGAGCATTGCATGGCACATCCAACATACTGTTTTACTTTAGTCCCTGAGCTTACCTTCAGGGTCATACGTCACATGAAAACCAAAATAATTCCAAACGCCAGATCTGAATGAGTGTGGGGGAGCTTAACTTCTGTCTTGCTAGCTTGCCCTGCGCTCTTCCTCCTGACTATGCTGTCTGTGTTGAGCACTCAGTGGATCTGCGCTCGACAGTGCAGCCTAGGCGGAGTAGTCGAACGCAGATTCACTGAGCGCTCAACACAGACAGCATCTTCAGAAGGAAAGTTGATAAAATAAATTACAAATGTTGTATTGTTCGATACATATGCGAACCGAACCGAAAGCACTGTATCGAACGGTTCAATATCAATACGAATATCGTTGCACCCCTAATTTACATGTATGTTTGCACATGTTGCAATAAATCGCTGCACCTAATTTTCCATTTTCCTAGTAAAATATAAATAAACGTGAAAAGATCACGGCTGGATCAGTAAATCCCAGACTGATTTAGCAAGTTGATACCCACCTTAAACTACCCTGACTGCAAACATTAGGATGAGTGAAACCAGATAACAGAAAGATCTGTAGACGTGAAACAGTTACTATAGCGCTCTGAAATTAATTTGACTCACCGAAGAAGTAATGCTTCTTGTCCTCATAGTATTTATTTCCATATTTATCCACACCGACCAGTGTGCCCGTTTTTATATCATTCACTCTGCCAATAAAATAGGAAGACAGACGTTAGTTTCCCCAAAACTTGCAGGTCATAAACACAACATCATGTAGCATTTACATAACCTTATTTTGAAAACGAATCACCTTTAAAGTCCTAAAGTTTTGATAGTTTTCACACATTTCCTCAAGCCCTTTAATGGGCTTTACACCATTTTCTTAATGTCTAGCTAATCAGGAGTCCTTTACAGCATGCTAACATCAGCTAGCTCTCCAAATCCCCGCTTCTCTTCTGCCGCATTTAACCCTTATCTTTCACCTCCAGCGGATAAACACAGACGGCACACACGTCTTATTAAACTCACCTGAACAGCTGGAGCAAAAAACCCCGGACTCCTCCATGACCTCCTATCTGCCCCAAAGCCCTTCGGACAAGGTTTCCATACCCCGCCATCTTAAGACGGAAAGATTACTAGGACGGACCGTTCGGTCGGGGGAAACAAGGCCCAGAACTTCAGTTCCATCTTCTCTCTCTCTCTCTCTCTCTCTCTCTCTCTCTCTCTCTCTCGCTCCGCAGGATTACGTCACATAACTTGGTCTTTAACCTCCTAAGACCCGAACTCTTCCATGGCATGCATTTTTAATTTCTCTTTGATATTTGGGCATATTAGGACCCGATGAATGTAAAAACAAAGAATCACCAGATTTTTATTATTTTTTTTACCTGATTTTTGTTTCTAAGAAAAATGAGAGCCACATATGAGGATATTCGTTTTAAATTTCGATAAAACAGAGGCAGTATATTGTTCTCGTAAGTGGACATCAGGCCCTTGTAGAGCAAAATTTAGTATTTTGGTCTAAATAACCCAAAATGTGACATATGTGGACGCCAGGTCCTAGGAGGTTAAGCAAGATCCGATGTCCACTACAAGAGGGAGAGACGATTTGAAAAAAGCTTTACTGATGTTTATATTCTTTCCTTATGGGACGCAGATGTATTAACTTAGAAACCACATTAATTTGAGCACTCGTGCTTTGGTCTTTGTTGAATGTGAATGTGTGTGTACGAATAAGTTGATTTTAACACCATTTTAACACCATCAAACCTAATATTGATCAACTGTTTAATAAATTAACCCGGGCAGAGCACCTTAACCTTATCCAGAAACCCCCGAGAACATAATGACAAGTGCTGAAATTGAGACTTTTCACAGGGAGTTGACAGATAAAATGACTACCTCCAGTCGACTCAAAGATATTTACTCCCTATGATGCTACCGGGAAGAAATCTTTCAGACACGGTAATCTCTAGGTCTCCAGAGCAAACAGATGAGTTACCCTTTTCTTTTGAAGTCGTCTACGTGACTGTTGAAGACTCCATGCAAAAGTGTGGTTACAGAATGATGCTTTGGATCAAACCGTCCAAAGTAAAACGTTTCTCGTGCCATGGAAGACATCCAGGATGTGATTTTAAGAGCACTGACCCCAACAGAGGAAAAAGAAAGTGACAGACTGTGTGAACCACAGTCAAGTCCAGATTCTCCTCCCAAAAATAAAACCGTCTCCTGTGTGAAGTGTACTAGAGCAGGACCAACCTCCAGAACAAAGCCCTGAGCCTGAACCAATCACTGACACTGGGCCTACAGAAGGTCAAAGTCAGCCATCAACCTCTAAGAACTTACAGGAGGATCCCCCTAAAAGTTTGATATCACTTCTTGCTGCTGAGAGAATTGCCAATGACTGCATTTCTTGGATCATGAAGATCCTCAAGAAATGCATATTCCACACAAAAGGCATTTTGAATTTTTTTTTTTTATACTTGAAGTCTTTATTTGTTTTTAACATTTCACAACACTAAAACAAACAAAACAACCAACAAACAACAACAGAAAAAAAATATATATATAAAAAAAAAAAAAAAAAAAAACTCAAATCAGTTAACTCAAATCTTTAAGTCATTCCCTTACTGAGTGCCTACACAAACAAACAGTGCAGCAAGCGTACAACATGACTAAAGATAATTGCCCTGACCAAATAAGTTCCAACCATCTCAGCCAAAAACACGTCCCCACGATTTGTCAAAACCCTCCCTATCATCATTAATCCTAGCCAAGAGTTTTTCATACGACACCATTTTCAGCATAGTTTCTTTCCACCTATTATATTCTGGAGGAGACGGTTCCTTCCATACACTGAGAATAACTCGAGCCGCTGCGATCACCCCCACCTTTATAACCACAAAGTCATATTTTGAAACCCCAGGTAATACTGACCGATCCCCTAATAAGCACAGTCTTGGTGACAGGGGTATCATCAAAACAATCCACCTTCCTATTTTGTCCAATACTTTTTGCCAAAAGGGATAAACTTTCCCACATTCCCAAATAGCATGCATAAATGTCCCTGGATCTGATCTACATTTCCAGCATACATTACTGGGACTAATTCCCATTCTATAAAGTTTGGATGGAGTGAAGTACCATCTGTGTATTAATTTATACTGAGTAAATTTACCCCTGGCCTCTCTTATATATTTATCAGAGAATGACAAAATTCTGCGCCAGTCTTCTTTAGAAATTGCACAACCCAGATCCCTCTACCATATAACCCTCAAGTTTTCACATATCTCTTTTTTTGGATTGTTAAACAGTTTGTAGAAAACCGCTGCCCTATGTGCTGTACTGGACAATTCTAAAAACTCCACCACCATATTCGAGCTTTGAGCAAATTTTCCTTTGGTAACACAATCCCTTATTTGTAAATATTTCCAAAAATTATTTTCTCTTATCAAACCGTATTTTCGGGTTATTTCAGCAAATGACATAAACACTCCCCCTGAGTAAAGATCACTTATCCTGCGTATGCCTTTGACAAGCCATTCCTTCCAGAACACAGTTTTCCGCCCAATCCTTACAGCAATATTGTTCCATAGCGAGGCATAAGGTTGTCTTAGATGAGATGCTCCACACATTCTGATTTTTTGTTGTTCTTTATTGTGTTGTCAAGTATGGAATTTGTGCATTCTGGTCATCAGTACTGGTTTTGTATTAGAGCAGAATTTAAAGTAGTATTGGATAAAAGTGGTTGGGTGCAAGATGAACACAATTCATGAAACCATGAAATGTTGCTATTACAGCCAGTAAATGAATATCTGTGGTGAGTTTTAACAGTTTTCAGGGATTTAAGCACATTTCTGCACATAGAATGATCCAAAATGAAAAGTCTAAAGCAAAAAGCCTGAGTAAGATGGACATTCTCATCACGGTCTCCTAGTCCTCCTTTTTTCTTTCCCTCTCCTCCTTACTGCTCTTTCCTGAGCTCTTCTCCTGGGTCCTCACCCTCCAACTCCAAGGACCTGGAGGTTAATGAAGAACGTCAGTTGATGCCGGATCATTGAAATAACTGCATTTGTGAAGCTGCCTCTCTTTGCTTGTATGTTTGCTTTGTTTTACTCTGTTTAACTTACCCCTATTCTCTTCTGTGTAGCCTAAAAGAAATCTGACAGAGAATTGTGAATCTAGACAAATTCACTAACTGGAAACCTTCTGCCTCAAGCATTGTGAAACACTTTGTTGTAAATAAACCTGCCACTTCAGAGAAGATCAGTTTTCATGAAATTGAAGAAAATCAGGTTTTTAAGCACCTATGTAAGATTTGTAATTTAAGAAAAATCTTGGGCCTTAAAATAGATGCATGACTGAATGTCAGAGCAGAACGTTCTCAGGACCTCCCTGGTATGTTGCAGGTCTAACTTAGACAGGCAGCCATTCACCTTTACATTCACACAATTTATAAATCACTATTTAACTTAAGATGCATGTCTTTGGACTGTGGAAGGAAGGCAGAGGACCCAAAGAACCTAACCAGTAGGTGGATTCAGACTCTTCTTGCTGTGAGGTGACAGCGCTAATGACTGTGGCACCAAATAGCCACTGCTTTTAATCACAGAAATGAAGACAAGAGGATACGTTTTATATTCATATATATTTTATTAAAAACTGTTTCCTGACAGTTTAGAAATGCTGTTTATAAGAGACTCTAACGCGTATAGAGTGGATGTTTACAAATGTTATTGTATAAGCTCTGATGACACTCTCCCCCCTTTTTATTACTTTACTAAAAAAAAAAGTTTCTGGGTTTGTTCAAATGTGACATCAACACACAGACTGTGTGCAACAAACAAACAGACTGCAACAAAATGCAGTTTTTTTAAACATGTTGAAAGGCTGAGAACCCTAGCAGGACGCGGGACAGTGCGCCATGCATGTCCTACGCTGCAAGGAATTTCAATCTGTGCTGCTGCAGTCTATCTCAAACAGGAGGATATAGAAGGCACAAAGTCTGCTAAATGCAAGAATGAATATTTCCTTAGAAATATATAGTTCATGTGTATTGCCTACAGTGTTTTCTCATTAAAAAAAGCCCCATGTATTAAAAATAAAATTATTTTGAAGGGTATGAAGGTCTCTGATAACAAACCCTGACTCCCAAAATTAAATGCAGCCTGCGCTTTTTAAACAATAAATCTTCCTATTTTATAAATATTAGCTCTCGGCTTTAAAAAACAACAATAACAACAACAGCAAAAAAACCAAAAAACAAACAAACAAGGTCAGCGTTGTTCTTTAATGTACACAGTTTTACCCTTTGACCACTTCCTATGTGGCTCAACAGGCCAAAAAAACCTATATACAATAATCTTCATGACACTTCCAGTTGTCTCCAGGATGTTTGTTATTAAAGAATCTCTTGACCAGAGAGATGCATTTAAAGAGCAGAATGTCCACTTCCTGTTTCTGTTAAAGCCTGATTTTCACATTAAAAGCCCATGCTGTTACATATATGAACTCTCCTCAGACATTAGTGCCAATCACACATGATTGGTATTTTATGTTATTTGTGTGCAGCCAGTATGAAGTTTGTTTCACACGGATTCCTTCGCCCAACAGCGTTTGAAAAATCATCCCCAGACTTCCGACTTCCAAGGATTTCCGAGGGACTTTAAAAAGCCCAGTCAACTGTTTGGTCTCACTTCCACACACGTGCTTCTGGACTTGACCTTTGACCCGCAGCTGCTACTCGCTTTTTGCACCGCTGAGCATCAGAAGCTGAAAATAAGTTCAGAAAAACCAGTTCTTGGAGAGCTAAAGGAGTCTGGCTTCCAAGCAGAGTTTGTGACGCTCTGCAGCAGGCTTCAGTTTAAGGTAGACAGTCCACCTGGAGTCCTTCCTGAGCTGGTGACCTCTGACCTGTGATCAATCAGGGGTCGTAAGTTGTCTTTCAACTGGCTCCGGGGCTGTCACACAACTTCACTACTGAAAAAAGGGGGATTACTGCTCGAGAATCATTGCCTCCTGGAAGGCTTCGATCCATCTGAAAGTAAGAATGCCAAAAACAGAAAATAAGCTGAATTACTATTGAGTTTTAATGCACTCGGATCAACTTTTTGATCTTATTCACAGCAAGATCTGTTTAAGCAATAGTTATTTATGTTATTTTCTGACATCAAAATGTAGGAAAAGAAACCGCCTAACCCACATAGTGATGTGGATGTTTACCTAAGTGTCACTTTCTAAAGTGAAACTGAAATTGTGATATATCCCATAATACTGAAGCTATACTGAACAGAGACTAGATTTCAGCTTCAGATTAGGACAAACGGAGTGTTTTAAAATGTGTTTGTTAGCTGTGAAAATGCAACATGAAATCAGCTCATTGCCTGCTCTCTGGATATTAACAGTATTAACAACCACACTGGAATCAAACACCTGTTTCATGTAGTTACCACAAATGCAAACAAAAATCTCTAATATTACCACATTACTGGACTGTTTGTCAGATACCTCTGTGCCGTGGGGATGTCGTCAGCTTTGAAGATGTAGAACAGTGTGTTTTTGTGATACAGCTTGAACTGCAGCTTCTGAGCGGGTCCGTTCTTCTCCTCTCTCAGGAAGAAACCCAGCAAAGGTTGGCTCTCCAACGCTGCCACATCCTACACGGAAAAAATACGCGTTCAAAGTCTGCAAAAATGCACAGCTTACAGAAAAACATGAGATCACTTAGCTACAGTACCTCGCTGGCAGCGTAGGTGTACAGGACTTTATTCTTAATGACAAACCACAGCCTCTTCCACTGCTTCTTGTTGCCTTTTGACCTGTTTAGGTAGCCACTCATGGAGGAATTCTCAGTGTTGGCAGACACCTGGTAAACATGCAAAAAATGAATCCTTGCAATGCCAAAGATGCAAAATAACATCACACATTTGACATAAATTTAGCCTGTTTACCTCTTTCAGTGCAGCAGGAATCTTCTTCTGTTTCCTGGTGAAGGAGAAAGCTCCAGATTTGATGGGAGAAATTGATGTTGAAGCACAGCGGTCACCTAAAATATGATAACATGTTACTAAATAGGACAGAAGACAGGAGTTATACCAAAAAGTAAATAACCTACAGTATAGGAAATTTAGTTTTATCCTTAATTGATTAAGACTTCAGGCTGTGAAAATGTCCATAAGTGTACGTATCAAATTATAAAATCATCAGATCTCAGTTCTTTGGCGCTTTTTGCCTTTTCACATCCTTCCAAACACTTAAACTGAGACATCCTGCTGCTGGTTATCCAGCGCAACCTTCCTCTGTACTCACTGTTCTCCTGTAGCTTTGCAAAGCAGTGATCACACACACGAGCTGGTTGGTTCTTTAAGTACTCCAGGTAGTATTTGTTGGCAGAGCACGCCTGACACACCACCTGTTGGACGCACACAGAGCCGCCATGAGAAAAGGGTCATGTAATAGAAAATGTGACGGAGTGGCCGTTGTTATAGCGATACAGACCTTTCCACAGGCGCGACAATGGTGCCTCCTCCAAGTGAGGGTGAACTCGCAGGTGCAGATCATACACATGGTGGCCCTCAGGTCTGGGATCCAGATGGGAGCCTTTGAGCCTAACGGGGCACCGCTATCAACGACCCCCTCCGACTGCGGCGAGAGAGGCTTCGGGTTAATATGGATGCACACCAGGTGAAGTTATCACACTGTCCACCCACATAGATGTCACGTTCTTACCTCCTCCTGACTTCGGCTTGATATGAAGGTGATTTTCTTCTTCGTGTAGTCGTCTATGGCCTTGGCGATGGCCTCCAGCCACTCGTCTCTCTCGGTAGCTGAGCTGTGAACACAAGCAGCACTCGTGAGTTTACAGCTCACGATGGGTGCACAAAATCTGATGCAGTACTCGCCCGAGTGCTTACCTCGCTGACAGGATGAAAGAGCGTTCAACGCTCTCGATGTTCAGCTCGTTCTGATAGGCCTCCTGGCTGGGCTTACTCACCTGCAAAAATTCAAAAGCAAGTAAACTGAAGCTGCTGCTGCACACACAACAGGCAGTATTTCAGTGTAGATGCAACACGAGTAAATGTGTAGTAGAGGGTTTAAAAGAAAACCCCCAGCAGATCCCCCGACTGCAGCTTTTAGGACTACAATTTTTTTCAGTTTTGTTGCTGAAACGACACTTTCATAAACTTTATATAATCGTTTATTGAAGATTTTACTCAGACTTTGACTTTTTTTAAAAATCAGACTCAGATTTTGCTCAGGCTGTTGTTAGCTCATGAACACTGAAGGGAGAGCTCCATGGAATGGGTTTCAATGGCCGAGCGGCCTCATTCAAGCCATACGTCACCAAGAATAATGCAAAGAGTCAGATGCAGTGGTGTAAAGCACACCGCCACTGGATTCTAGAGCAGTGGAGACGTGTGCTCGGGAGTGATAAATGATCTGATGGATGAGTCTTGGCAGTCGGCAGGAGAACGATACTTTTCTGACTGCATTTTGCCAAGTGTTAAGTTTGGTGGATGGGGGATTATGATGTGGGGTTGTTTTTTAGGAGTTTGGCTCGGCCCCTTAGTTCCAGTGAAAGGAACTCGTAATGCATCAGCATACCAATCCAATCCAATCCAACTTTATTTACAAAGCACTTTGAAGCCAACACAGGACCAAAGTGCTTACAGCAAGTTAGTTAAGAACAATAGATAAAACGAAACGGCAAAAACTAAAAACGAATAAAATAAAAATCAAATAATAATTCATAATTAAAATGAATACCAAGACATTTCTTGCTCCCAACTTTGTGGGAACAGTTTGGGGATGGCCCCTTCCTGCTCCAACATGACTGCGCACCCTTGCACAAAGCAGATCCATAAAGACATGGATGAGTGAGTTTGGTGTAGAAGTAGTTGACTGGCTTGCACAGAGACCGTTCCTAAACCCAACAGAACACCTTTGGGATGAAATAGAACGGATAATGCGAGCCAAACTTTCTCATCCAACATCAACGTCTGATCTCAGAACTCACAAACACTCCGAAAGCTTCTGAAAAACCTTCCCAGAAGAGTTGAAGCTGTTATAGACGCATCATATTACATCCTATTGCAAGTGCCTTGAATAAAAAGCAAAGACCTTATATTTCAGTTGTGGCAAATTCAAAACCTGCAAGTCCCACCACACCTCTTACGCTCAACTGGCCCGCACATCACTTCCAGTTCACAATAACGTTTGATTGGCCTAGGTGTAAACAGGTTTTCAGCTGGTCTTGGATCTGCTGGTGGATCTCTAAGTAATAAAGTCAGCAATAAGAAAGTTAAGAAAGACAAGAAACCACCACCGTCTCTAACCTTCATCCCAGCCAGAGAAAGGACACTGTTGAGTTTATACTGGGCAGACTGGACTGGAGTGGTGTACATGAGCGCATCATTAAACTGAAAAAACAATCAGAAACAATAAAATGAGGCAGGCAGTGTGAGTGTAATGGTGAAGATTGTGTTGAATTCACTGGTTGCTCACCAGGAAGAACATTCGTGGCTGCATGACTTTTCTGGACAGCTTCATCAGCGTGCCCTCCTTCAGAAACACCTGCAAACACGGATACATTATAAGGTTACACCGTGCAAATAATCCACAGCGGTGTAATTATCTCTGCACACTTACAGCATTTATGACAACCTAACCATAGTTTACTCTCACTGAGAACATGCAGTGTAATAGTCAAGCATACATGATTTCAGCTGCAAGTTAGCGTGGAGACATGATGCTCTAATTTTTACGGAAGAGGATTAGGGGTGGGCACATCTTTTTTTTTTCTTCTTTCCCAGAATTCTGAGAAAAGTCAGAATTCTAAGAAAAAAGTCAGAATTTTGAGAAAAAAGTCAGAATTTTGAGATTAATGTCAGAATTTTGAGAAAAAAGTCAGAATTTTGAGAAAAAAGTCAGAATTCTGAGAAAAAAAGTCAGAATTTTGAGAAAAAAGTCAGAATTCTGAGAAAAGAGTCAGAATTTTGAGAAAAAAGTCAGAATTTTGAGATTAATGTCAGAATTCTGAGGGGGGAAAAATCTGAATTCTGAATTAAATTTCAAAATTCTGAAAAACAAGAGTCAGAATTCTAAGAAAAAAGTCAGAATTCTGAATTTAAGGTCAGATTTCTGAGATTAAATAAAGAATTTGGACTTTTTTCTCAAAATTCAGACTTTAATCTCAGAATTCTAGAAAAGAAAAAAAAAATGTGCCCACTTTTTTTTTCCCAGTGGCCCTAATCCTCCATAAATTTTGCTTACCGCATGCTGCTTGTGTTACTTATTTGTGTTGCTGTTGCTTAAACAATCTCCCACTGTCAGACCACTCTGTTAAGGCTGTTGGCAAAAAAAATAACATTTTGAGTGACATACCCTGCCTGGCTGAACGATCTCATGGTGCCCAGTGAGGCTGTACTGAATCTGCATCAGCTTCTGAAAGTTATCCTGCAAAAACAAACCACCAAACACCTCAAGTGGCTTTCCATCACTGCAAAAACGTTGAAAGGCTTTAAAGGGAATCAGGTGTTACCCCTTGCTTCATGATGTCATTCGCATGGTTGGCCACCTCCTTCACGATACTGAGGGCGGCTGCATGGACAGCAAAGATAAAGCATCAGTGTTAAAGTGCCCAGCATAAAGGTGGAAACAGGAAGCAGTGAGGGATGTCCTTTATCTAACCTTGTGTGTCTTTGTAATCTTCAGAGTCCTCTGGAAGGTTCTTCAGGTAATCTAGGGAATAAAAACAGCGGGTCAGATTACAGACCTTCAGCTCATCAAGGATATACAACCATAGCTTTATTTTGTTGTGAAGAACTTTTCTTCTTCTTTTTTCTAGACTCTGGCGTCATTTTGGGTTTAGTTTAGACTTAAAGTCCCAGAACATCCATAAAAGAAAAGAAGTTTTGTACTTTTTGTCTGAAACATTTTTTTCCCTCTTTGATATCAGAAGCCTCAGCTCAGTGTGCTGACAGCTTCTTATTTTCCTCAAAGTAATAAAGTAAATAATTGTAACTTTGTTCTGCAGAAAACAGGCTCTCCTTCGATCATCGTATTTGTCCACTGGGTGGCAGTGCACTCCCAAAACACCAGGACAGTTAAAACTTGACTTTACTCCAGCTTTCGTTCTCGTGCCGCCAATAAAAAGATTCAATAAAGTTTTGACCTGCAGCGTGTTGGAGCAGTGAATACACCTCTCTGAGTTTGTACCTGTGAGCAACAGCTGGTACTGAGGGATCCTCTGCACTGGTTTCAGCAGGTAGTGTTTCAGAGCCAAGCTGGCACACCTTGGGCTCATCTGAGACAAAACAAGAGCAGAGTCACTCTAAATGCTGCTGCAAAACCCAAACAGATGCACAGACACAGCAAATCCCAATTATCCCACAGATATGAGAGGTTTCAGATATTATCTAAAGACCTTTATTATTATGGCTATGATGGTGCAGAGGCTTCTGATATTTCTTTTTTTCATTTAAATTCTTCACTGAAGTCCTGGCTGGAAAAAAGTTTGGATCTCTACCTCAAACTCTCGGACAACGGCTGCAAACGCGGGGTTCTTCCTGCACTGCTCGTCCAGCAGAGCCACGTTGTTGTCAAACTGGCGGATGTAGGTGGAGTACATCTTCAGGTAAGGACCTTTCTGTACGAAAATGTCCGACAGCCTCTGATGGTCGCTCCTGTAACCAGGTGGACATAAAGTTTCCTGAAGTCAATGAAACAGCTCTGATATATTAAAGCAGAAAAAAGAACTTCATCATGGGGAAAAACATCCAACTACAGAGAAGCAATCGTGTTGCATTTAATTTAATGTGTCCAAGTACTTCACTCTCATGTTTAACAGTTTTTATGACACATGAATTGTGATAAATATAAAAAACTGTAACTCTAAATAAGCAACTAAAAGTCAGGATGTGTCAGCACTGTGGTTACTAGTCTAACTTGCCTGGAAGTTCAGTGTTAAATTCCTGGAATATTCATATTATAACAGTTTAATTCAATTTTGGCCATTCTGGTTATCTTTCCTACATGTTCAGAGCGCTGTCTTAAGATGTAGAAACACAAAGATACAACAGAAACCTTCAGGACTTAATCTAACGTCTGAATTTTAACCATACAGAGTGCAGCTGCTGGACCAAAACTAGGAAAGTAAAGT
Source organism: Copadichromis virginalis (assembly GCF_057382275.1). Taxonomy (NCBI): domain Eukaryota; kingdom Metazoa; phylum Chordata; class Actinopteri; order Cichliformes; family Cichlidae; genus Copadichromis; species Copadichromis virginalis. The sequence goes on from NC_140634.1 coordinate 23,475,952, forward strand.
ATCACGTGTCATTATGAGTATTTCTGCACTATATTTATTTTAGGATAAGTTTTAAAATGCTCATATTTTGAGTCTATAGCTGTTGTCAAACAGGCACAGCAGCCCTGAACGTTTCTCAGTGGATGTTTCCGGAGCGAGCTGCATGTGAGAAGGCCAGTGTCTGACTCAGCAGGACTGGACATTAAACAGTCTCATTGCGCCCCAGAACAAAGAGTGTGTGAGGCAACACTGCCTAATCCAGTGTGCTGACTTTAGTGTGTCTAAAGAACGCTTTCCTTTTGTGAGAAAGGGCAGCTGTTGACAATAACCTTACTTAATTCTTCAAAGATTGTCCCAACTTCATGTGTAAAAAGATCAGAGAGGATCAGCTCTTTGCTGTTAGGGTGACTCAGCTCTGACTCAACAAATCACCTCTAAAAACTCCTGTCAAGTCACCCTTTACTTTATGATACATTATGAACATATAATAAGATGAATCTCACTGGTTTTTTTTTTTTTAAAGTAATAGTTCTGATGAGAAATGTATTTATTGGTCCTTTATCTGACACAGTTCCACATATAAAGTTTCAAATTGACCTCCAATAAACTTTATTGAGCATCTAAATCATAATGATGATTCAGTATGCTGGGAGTAGCTACTGGTCTCGAGATATAAGACTAGAGAGTCGAGGAAGTATTGCTTACAAACTCCACAGGACTTTAAACAACATTCTCAAAACGAGGGACTGGTGTTTCACTTCAGTTTATGGTATAATAATAAAGTGAAACTATGACAAAAAATAAAGGATCAATGAGCATGTTCTCCTCTGAGCTCATCGTTTTTTTCCCATTACTGTTATAAAGGCTTTTTTGATATAACTTATTTTAATACTGTATTAATGCAGTAGGTGTCTGATTAGGGCATAACTTTGCTTCTTTACCAACTAATAAAGAGCATGTTGTTTTTGTTTTTTCCTTAGTTTCGTCTAATTTGATTTAAAATAAGGCTTGTTATGCCTTTGTAGTTTACAATAAAATAAAGAAGGAGCACAGGCTGTATACAAAAGATGGGCATTGCTAATCTGCATTCTTTCTAATGGCCACCAGGTGGCGACTCCTGTGGTAGTATTTATGATTATGATCTGTGGGCTCAATCGCTAAAGGTTCTTACTGACTAAAACATAATCACTTTTTTATGACCCACTCGAGTAAAAAAAAGGACAATAAAGTAACGTGTGCTCTCATGAGCCAATGAGAGTGCAGCGTTCTTTGGCTTCTCAGATGCAGATGCGTCAGATGCACTCATGACATCAGGTTTCAGAAAGCTAAAGGGATGACGACTAAATAAAGCTCGAGACAAACTAAAGCTTTATTTCAACTTTTGTGTTGAATCTAGTAAAGCCCACCACTTAGCTGATGCAAGTGTACAACACCGTTACTTTTTATGATGCCATTGACTCTTGCTTGTGATGTCCCTGCTGTGATGGCATGCCACACATGGTAAGCTCCACACCTCACCACCCGCTGTTCACTTTAGTTTAATTTACAGTCACTACTTTAAAATATTCTACTTATTGTTCAATATTGTTTCTTTATTAAATGTATTCATTTTTCCATCACACCTTCCAATGTTTATATGGCGTGCACACATATTAACCTTGCAAGGTCAAAGTTCTGTTTTATGTTATATTAATACATCTTTCTTTGTTTGAGTTACCTGGGGGTTGGTGTCTCCTCCTGTCTGGCAAAAGGTGTGGCAAAGGGCTGGGAGACCTGAAGTACTACTGACAGCCTAATTGGATTGCACCACATGCTTCATTGCCTGGGGGGTGTTTCATGTTTGTTTAAATGTTTTGTATTAGTTGGTTATATGGCAGCCATCTTGTTTTCCCCCGTGTGTCATTTGGTTTAGCTAAACCAGTATTTAAGTCCCCCTGTGTGTCATTTCAGCAGGTCAGTTTACCATATGTTTGTTTGAGGTTTTGTTAATTATTATCTTGAGTTTAGTCTATTGAGTTGACCTCTTTTATTGGTCTGCCTGTTTAAGTTTTGGCTTTGTTAAATATGTTTTCATATTTTTGGGTCAATAAAACCCATTTTTTGAATTAAAACCACCTGTGTCCTTTATGCTTTACTGCTTGGTCCCTGACACCTGCGTTGGTGTGCAATTTAGCACACCAAAACATTTGATTTGAAAAATGATGCCAGAAGAAGATGAAGAAGTAGCAGGAAATGAAATGGAGATAACTACAGCTCTGAACAGGCCAATCACAGTCACTGTGGACTGCATTAATGTGACAAGTAGTTACAGTTACATTTAGGGAAGTGTATGTCAGGATGGATTTGTGTATATAATGTAACTGCTGCTTTCATCTTCCATCTTTTCCATCTCTATAAAAGGAACCTTATGTTCCACTTTTAAAGCCTTATAAGGTGTAGTTCAGTACAAAGATGCTTTTTGTGCTGTGATAGTGAGAAAGAAAACTGTGTGTTTGTGTTACCAGTGTGCCACTCTCTCCTCCAGCTCTCTCAGCAGGTCTTTGTTGAGCTGGTACAGCTGAGGCAGGTAGTACAGGATCTGACAGAGGATCCGCTCATCTACCACCGGCTTCCCATTCTGACGGGTTGCCTTGGCAACGGCATCCCGAAAATCCTGGAGAGAAACGCATGGGTTAATTCTTCTAACAAAACTTTGCACACACACAGACACAGCTGGGCAGTCTGGAAGTGACACATGACGACAAACTTTACTACAACTGATCAGGAGCACCTCATAAACTGCCCGCTCCTCCACCCTCCCCGTCCACACCTCTGCACATATTTTATGACACACACACATCCACCCCCACCCACACACATGGAGCTGAGTCAGCACTTTGACTTTGTCCAGCATGCCAACACACACATCCACCTGGAAGGAAGTAGGGAGGTGACAAGGAATCCCGACGTCCTGGATAACTCGCGCTCTCTCACTCACAAATATATCCACTGCTTGGCATTACAGACGATAAGCACAGTTTGTACAACAATTAGCAAAACACAATATTACAATCGTAGCTGTCATGTGTTTGTTTAGCTCGTGGCCCATTTATCTTATTGCCTTTGTAAAACCAGATATCCCTCTTTATCTGGGACTGAATGGCATTTTCATTCCTTGTCCCACACCTCAACTCCTTATTTGGGAAAGCGCTTTTTTTAAAGTCTCATTTTTACCCAAAATATATAAAGGGAAGGCTTTTTATTCTAGACAGAATTTTGCTGAAAAAAATCATAAGCGCTTCATATTTTGTTGAATATAACAAAAACAACCACAAAGAAATGAAGCAGCAGTATATTCTGAGAAATATGTCTGTTTAGCTGCACCACAGCGTCACCTTTGAGAGAAATACATTATGACTGTCCAGATGCCCGGAAAGATAAACTCACCACGCAACACACAATAAAATATAATCTCAGAACAAATATAACGCACACGTATTTGCTGTTATTTGCCACAACTACAGATAAACAAAATGTTCACCACCTCAAACATGGATTTATTTGTTAGATATTTATGTATTAAGCTTCTATTTGTATTACATTTATATCTTGTGCTGTTTTGTTTGGTGTTTTTACCTTAATGGGTCATTTTGTTCTGCCATATTGTATTGATTTTATTGCGCTATTCTGCTTTATTTATGTTGTGTTTAATGTGACAAATAAAGCTTATCTTAGCTCCATCCATCTATTTTATTCTGCTTATCCAATTCACGTTTGCATGGAGGGTAGAGCCCATCTCACCTGTCACAGGGCAAAAGGTCAATTATAGTCTATTTAGCATCACCAACGAACCTGACCTCATCTGTGCTTTTGGACTCTGGCAGGAAGCCGGAGCACCCGGAGAGAACTCCTTGCTGTGAGGCAACAGTGCTAACCACTTAACCACCGTGCCGCCCCCTATCTTAGCTCATCTTAACTAATTAGCATGTGTACCCAGAATGGACATTGTGTGGATATACAGCCAATTTACAACCAAATAATCACATGAAAATTAATTAGTGGCTCTAATCTCTATCGTAGCCTCTCCTTTCACTCTTCAACTAAACTCAGATGTGAAGGGACAGTTTTCTTTTAAAAGCCATGACTGGCTGACCAGATGTATCCCAGAAAACAACAGCCGTGAGACTTTAGTGCTTCCATGCATTCATTTTGAAACTTTTAATAAGTGATCCCTTCATTTTGGTGTTTAGGTGATAATTAAGGAGAGCAGAATCTAACATTAAATCAACCATGACCCCTAAATCCCTAAAAATATGAGCGCGGTATTTCATTACAGGACAATATAAAGCGCATCAAACATTCAGGCCTGTAACATTTCTTTAGTTGGCCTGCTCTCGCCAACACTCCAACACAAAATATTGTCAGGGATGACTCAGTTGATTTGAACGTCACTTTGTGCCCACACGTCTGTAAAGCAGCACCTCTGTGGGCTTTGACCCACTGAACTCTCAGATGAGCATTCATCTTTTCTAATGAAGGTTTTTGCACTGAAGCCCTGCTAGAACCTCCTTTCTTTGACTGTTTTATGCCGAAACAGCCTGATCACATGACCTCACTGATATTCCAAGTCAACGTTTTAAAAGGTGTAACTTTCCTTTTAACTTTACGCCCATCAACCACACTCTTCCAGCCTTTTAGGACCCCTAAAACAATTCATCCTTCTTTCCCACTGTCCTTCCTCAGGTGAAGGATAATGCTCTGATCACCGTTTTCATTTACTGTTCCAGCAGTTTGGTAGAAACTCTAAACTCTAAAATCTAAAACATTAAAAAAATAAAACAAAACATGAATGTGCAGCTCTTTTGACACAATAACATAATTAACAGAATCAATCTTTCAGCACATCTCAAAGCATGGCTGGATGTTAAATGCTTCATTGTTCTGTGTCTCTTTCTGGAAGTTTCTGCATCTGCTGTTTCTCAACACATTATTCAGATTTTCCTTTTAATTTGTCTCATCTGTTATTCAAAAAAGGATTTGCATATGATCTCCATTATGTTACTCGCTAATGTTTTACCTAATGTACAGATTAGACAGATAATGAACCTCTCTGAACCTAACTCAAAAAGCTAGATAGAGTTGAAACACTTAAACTAAAACCTTATTATCGCACATATAAAACACCTACATATGTTGTTATTGTATATTTTAAAGCGGTTCCTAGCAGGACATGAGGATCTAACAAATGGGGAATGAAAATCTCTGGTCCTACAGGTAAATCGACAACCTGCAGTTAAAACAAAGACAGAGGTCGACTGGGGAGAAACAAAAAAAAAAAGAATTAAAAAATTAAACAACTGGATGAACATACCACAAATATGCAGTACACTCATGAGCCCACGCACCTACCTGCACACACACACACACACACACACACACACACTGAGGATTATCTGAGGCATGTGCGTGTCTGGAGGTCGCCTCTGTGGCCTGAGGAAGCAGCTGCTGCGCGCCCGGGCTGGCCGCGGAGAGGGAAGAATGCGATCTGACCTCCTTTCTTGGACAGAGGTCTGCACCTCGCCCTTCCCCGTCAGCCACAGGGCGGCGTTTTCTACTAATCCCACGGCGGTTTCACTAAAGCCATGTCTGAGGCGGAAAGACAGGTGGGCCCTCGGCGTGGGTCATCTGAACCCGCTCACCTGGGATTCCCCCTGGGAACAACGCCTGCTGCAGTCCGTCCTTGGACTAAACTTAAACAAAGGCACAGCTTTCCTGTCTAAACGTCTGAGCTGAAAGTTGAACAATCGATAAATCAGCTGACAGAAAATTAATCAGCAACACTCAGTGAGCCAAACTAAGGTCAAATACAGTAATAAATCATTTTATTACTGCCCTCATGAGTGCTTATGAGTGGACTGGTGTGAGGTGAGTGGGTAAATCTGTATTAAGTCATAACATCTGCCTGGTTCTTCACTCTCTTTTTTAACAGGGATTTAATACACTGGCAAAAACACCAGGAAGAGGGCAGTCGCAGGCAGCCAGCTCTGGTGAGCAAAGCAAATATTGTGTTGGTGTGGCTGCTAGTTTTCCATGAGGTGTGCACTGGTGCACGGTGATAAGCGCCACAGTTGAGGTTATTTGCGCCTGATGTTATCCCTCAGAAGCCCCCAGAGGTTGCAGTACGATGGCTGCACTCCTGGGCTGAATCACCATCTTCAGTACAGTACAGTAAGGACTAACCCAGGTTGTAGCTAGAAACCGAACTCCGGATTTCACTGTTGTTTTGAAGTTTTGATTCTTGTAGTTTGTGTTTTTGGATTCTGTTTGGATTTTTTTAAATGTCACTCTCCTCTTTGTTTTTCTTCTCATCGGTTCCCGATTGTCCCCATTTTCACTCAGTATTTGTTTTTTTGGTTGATTGTTCTCTTCCTGTTTTACTTAGGTAGTTGGTTTTCTTTCAAGTCTTGTTTTTGCTTTTACTTCCTCTTTTGTGACCATCTGTTTCGCCCTCATTGGTTAATTACTTTCACCTGCCTCTCACTCCCTTCCTGTTAGTATAAATAATCCCGCCTTCCTTTTGTTGAAACGCCTTTTTGTCTCATCTTCTTTGGATTTTGTTGGACTTTTGTGTTTCATTTTGAACTTTTCATCAGCCACAACAAAAGGCTCTTCTTTTGTTGAATATTCAGCTTGAGGTTTCCATCCTTTTCTTCCTCTCCACATCAAACCTGACACTCATCACGTGTGATGATCCTCCTCCACATGAAAGATTTCTCTTTCTATCGATGCTTTATAGTTCAAATCAGTAATAGTCAGCAGATTTGTTAGCAGTATAACTGCAGTTAATTGCAATATTCAAAAAAATCACTGGGCCATCACACACAAATGTCTGCAGGACAACTCTCCCAAAATATGTCAAACAGACTAAACGAGCCACCAGGCAAACTCCACAGCCCACAGCTCATTCTTTTTCTTGTGCCTACACTCTTCTCTCAGTGCATCTCTGTAATGGATCTGATCAAAGCACCTCCTCCCCCACCTTGTGGCCATGCATTTATCTGCCCACCACGGCCCCCCAGAAAACCAGAAACACTCCGTTGCAGCAACTTTAAAAGCCTCAGCTGTAGATTGTAACTGCATTAATCAACTCAGCCAGGGCACTCGAGCAAAGACAACTGCAGTCAAGGGCCCACTAATTCAAATCCATCCTAGGGAAAAGGCTTTGATCACCACTCAAGACAGTTACAGCACAGTGCCAGCACCAAAACATACAGTGCTGCTTATTATGCTGGGCACTCTCTTTGCTCTGGCTGCTAAATTAAGTCATGGAAATCCTCCTTTAATAAAAGTCTTGACTGAACAAGACACTTACTATGTGCAGAAGCTTCAGGACATCCACAAACCTGATAAAAGAGAGAAACACGTCCGTTAGACAGCCACGGATTACAGTACAGATGCTACCTCGTGACTGAAGCACTTACACTTTCTCCGAGCTCATGATCTCCTGGGCGATGTGCACCACCTTCTTCCTCTTCATCTCGTCTTCTTGCTAAAGTTTCACAAAAAAAGACAAAACACAGACGGTCAGGACGGTGCCAGGGAGACGCCGGCGCCAATACAGTTTTAAGTTAACTCACAGGTTCGCTGCAAATCACCATGATCACCGGTGCTGGTGTTTAAAGACCATTAAGGTTCTTTCAAACAACATAAAGCAGGAACCTTTCCCTCCTCTCTGCCTGTCTCCTCTCCCCATCTCTCTCCAACAGTGTGCTGTTGAATGGGAAAGGGGGAGGGGGGATTCTCTTTGACTTAATTTGGACGCCGGCCTTGGCCCCTGCTTGACCGAAATGGCCGACTGGTCCTATCGGAGCCTGTATTTGTGATACCCCGGCGCTCTGAGAGCCATCAGACACAGGTGCTGACAGTATTGACTCTTTCAGCCATTGAGGGAGCTATTCCTGAACCTGTAGCCCTTCTGTGTTTGCTCAACATCCCCCACTTTCAACACACAAACACACCCACTTCTGAAAAGCTTTTAAAGGCAACAAACACACTCGGCAGGATGCATGTGAGCACATAGCCTCCAGCTGCTGCGGTGACAGTTGAGTCACCGGGAGAGATACGAGTCGTCCGTTGTGACCTGTAAATGATCTGCCAGCTTCACATGCTGACATCATATTTTAAGAGCGCTTGGAGATGTTTTTCCATAGATGTTTCCCTGGAAATATGCTCACTTCAGCCCTTGTAATAATTCTGTAGCATTTTCCACTAAGTGTGAATAAAAACAGCCACTTTAAGACTATGGTTTCCGATTAGTGTGGTTGGGAATGAGACTAAAAATAACATTTCTCTGTTTTTCTTGTTTTAACCTCTTCAAGTGTCTAAAAACTACAAATAGTGGAGTCTTAGTAATCTTGCTATAGGTGATAGTCACCATTAATGTGACTATTGTGGCTCGGGCCACAGACTGTATATAAAAGAGGGATGGAGCCTCTAGGTCTAAAGAGGAATTAGTAGAAGTAGCTTCTGAATGAGCATGTCCCCTCTGAGACTCACCCCTGACTCGTGATGTTGGGCGAACACCAAATCGTTCAAGTGGACATGAAGCACTACATGTATAAAGGCTAATTTTCACCATGGAGCCTTGCTCTAAATTACTGTTTATAGCTTATAGTTTATGCTAGCTAACTAATAACAGAACTGGTAACACAGTAGAAAACCACAACACTAAAGCTAAAAAGCAGTCTAAGGCGGCCACTTTTTGCTGCCATAAAATTAACATAAAAGTCATTTTATGCAACAATGACTTTTATGGTAATAAGAAGCATATACTGTCCACTGCCACTCTCTGTCTTTTTAGCAAAAAGGGTTGTTTTTGTTTTTTTTGCTAGCTGCACTGAAACAGAAAAATCCACCTGTTACTCTTAATGTTCACTTTTGTAAAGCACTTGAGGACTCTGTCCTGTCTTTCTCCCCTCATTCCCAACTGGTTTTGGCAGATGCCAGCCCCTGCCTGAGCCTGGTTCTGCTGGAGGTTTCCTACTGTTAAAAGAGAGTTTTTCCTTCCCACTGTTGCCAGGTGTTTGCTCATAGGGGGGGTCTGATTGACCAAAACAACAAGCTGAAGTCAAGACTGTGGACCTCTGTGGATCAGCAGATGTCCACGGAAGAGATCAGCATTATTTCATGCAATAAAATGGTCTATCCAAACAGCTTACAACCTAACAGTTTACAACATGCGCATCACAGAACAAACAGTTTCTTAGCGAAGCACGATCGGGAATCTTGATATCCATCATGATGTCCACAGGGAAAACAGACTGATGTATTCAACGTAGGACCCCCCCCCCCCCAAAAAAAGCCAAACCCTCCGAGGAAGAGATGCCACACTTGTTGGAAACATTATCTCACTGAGTAGATAAAGTCATAATAGAATTGAGGAAAAATGAAGCCCAACTGTAAGTGAAGGAGAAAATAATCTCCAAGTTACAGTGCAGATTGTGGATTGTATTTTTTTTGTAACACAAAGGTGTTTTTTTTGTTTCTCAATACATATAGTGACTCCTGTCCACTTTAAAGTACTAATAGGTGACTTTGTGCAGTCACATCTTTTATATATAGTCTATAAGTCACAGTAGCTTCACCCGTTCCTTGAATAACAAGGAGTCACATGTCAATGTTTGATTGAAAGTAAACAAGGAAATCTTCCACTTGAATCAGACATTTTTCTAACTGCATTAGGACTGCATTCATTATATTTCATTATAGACATGGTCAGCTAGAGACCACCAGCTGAGTAGTGATTCCTGTTATACTTCCCTGAAAATCTACTCCAAGTCCTCCTCCTGGGCTGCAGTCATAGCTGGTGCACTGTAATGTAAGTTCTCCAGACGAGTCCACGTGGTCATGAAAACAAGCGGGCACACAGACCCTCACCCTCTAATGATGACATTTATGTTACTCTGAGGCGAAAGTATAAACGAGGCTTTAACCTATACTCAACTCCTGAGTGGACCGTTGTGTTTTCCTATCACATTCATATTCATTTATTCATTTGGGTCAACAGATTAAAAAAAAATCTTAATCTGTGAGTTAATGATTAATCCTGATCTCAGTATTATGATTTCGACATAACCAAGCTATAGTTTGAAGACATTAAAATGGGACCTCTTACACTACTTTCAAACTCCATATTTGTTTCTTGGATTGCATTGGAGATTTCAACATAGAAATTATTATATATTGTTATAATATAAAGAATATATATTATTCTTTATAGTTTTTTAAAGGTGAACTTTATGTTAACATTAATTGATGTATTATATTTATTAGTATATTTCATTTCCTGGAATCTACTACAGTAGCTTTGCATGACTAGTATTTTAAAATCATCCTCCTTTCTCTATTACTGAGCTGTGACACAGTTCTTAAGTTCTGAAACAAGCTTTTCAGCCCCTCCCCCTTTACCCCACATTTCTTCTGATTGGCTACCCCTCATAAATATGACCAGATTAGGCATATCCACTCTCTTTAACGTCATACAGAAGCAAGAGAAGGAAAAAAAATGGCTGAAAATAAGTGTTTAGAGCCTTTCGTAGCTGCAAAGACACTCTGCTGGAAGAATTTGAGAACCAAGACGTTTGACTGGATGTTCATTATAATAATTACACTGGTGAAAGCATGAGGCATGATGGTAAGTAAATATTATAAATGTTTATGGATTGTGGTATCAGAGTAACATGCATGGAAATGATCAGTCATCAGGTACTGGGAGAAGTTTCAGTTTAAATTCAACCCTAATTACTTTATTGCTCACATTGAGTCATTTTATTGTCTGAATTCCCCTGATGTTACAGACGGAGTTTCATTATAGTACCTGTCTGTCTGCCTCGTCCAAGTGCTCCTTGCTAGAGGTGGAGCTGTTGTCCTCGTCATCTGAGCTGTGGATCTCCTCCTCCTCAGAGTGGACTTCCTGGATGAGGCAGCCGCTATTCGCCCAAACACAGACAGACAGAGATTAATTTAGCCTTTCTTAACAGGGAATGTTTAAATCTGTGAAAGGGAAGCAGGGCAGGGCTACAGAGTGGTGTGTGAGTTCAGAAAAACCCTCCTTGGATAAATAAAGATTAAGGAAGCCTTGTGCAATAAGGGGGCCTAGACAAATTTAACACGCATATTTACTCATAGAAGTATGTGAGTCAAGACCGACACTTCTTCAGAGGTTTGGTATAACGGAAAATACTGATGAATACAATTAGACAATATTTTGGGTAGTCATGCAGACAGCGGTTAGGTAGGAATTGAAAATGAGGGGACGCCAAAAAATGTGTCCACAAAAAAAAGAATAAAACAACCAACTACTAGGTCTGGAGGTCTTCTCCAGGTCAAAGACCTTCACAGACACACTAATACACCACAATAAATCCCACTGCACTTTGATCATTTTAATACTGTTAATTTATTTTATTTACAGATGAGTTAATACAAGAAAACAACTGCATAATTTTTCCATATTTGCATATTAACAGATTATGGTATAAAATGCATCAGTAGTTTTAAGTTGCATGGATCGCAGATTTATCCGTTTTTTGTGAATATAAGCTGCTGACTGGTGAGCAGAATTTTCAGCTTGGTACGTTAGTGTTCATCAGTTAATCATAAAACATATTTAGTGCTTATAACAAATATATTATGCTAAATAAAGACAGATTTTTCCACAATGTATATGATAGTAAGAGTTAGTAAACCTCTATTAAAGTCTCCCTCTGCAGTCTGTTGTTTCTTAGATTCAGCATTGAAACTGAATTTAAAACCAAACATAGATGACATTCTGTCGCCTCATCAACCACCAAGATCTCACTGCCTACAGACATTCAGTAACTCTCATTGGATAATGTTAATAAATATCTTTCACTAAATATGAACGTTTTCTACCTGTCCTTGTTTAAATTATGAAAGAAATTATTATGCCTGAGAATCTCTAGAATGTCAAATACTTTCCACTAAACAGTTGTCTTCTACTTTGGTTAGTTTTTTTAACAACCATTTAAAAAACATATTTTGCTTTTGTTTTATTTTTTACTGCAATTCCTGTAGAGTAGCTTTTATAGTGTTAATTCAGTATGTGCTACAAAATAAAAGCCTTTCCTTTACATTAGGTTTGTGGGCATTTTATTTTGAATTGTTCCAATCATGGCACTTCAAAGGAACAGCGCATCACAGGAACAGCCTGTGATGTCACAGTGCACATTCTACTGGAAAACCCTATAAATAGGGGAGACGTTCAACCGACTTTAGTGGATCTCAGATGGCAGAAACACAAAGCAACCTGGTTGTTAAAACAAAGACAAGGCGGACGCAGAGAAACGCACACGCACACGCTGACACATCTACAATGGCAGAAGCAAAAATAGAAATGGTCATCACACCAAAACCTGAGGTTGATAAAGCCGCACAACCAAATACTAAAAAGTCTCCTGTGGCACAACCACCAAAGGAAACGGTTGTGAAACCAAAGAAACCAAAAAAGCAAAAACAGAAAAGAGTGGCTGAAGAACCAAGAAGAGCAATTACTCGGGCATATGCCCGGGCTCTTCTTGAAGCTCAAAACAGCACGGCTGATGGAGCAAACCCAAAAAATGAAGAAATGCTCCCCATTTCAAATGCAAAGGAGGACATGGAGAGAGAGAGAAATGGGAAGAACCCCAGCAGACCAAACCCTGTGCCTAATGGAGGGACTTGGGAATATCAACCCATTCCCACATTTAGACCCCCGTTTAATCCCTGGCACGAGATTGCTGCTCTCAGACACCAACTGGAAGCCTCCCAACACCATCAGAACGACCTTTACGGTAAAATGGTAGGTGCAAACAAGAGGGCCTCTTATCACCAGCTTCAGGTGAACAAACTTCGTGAAGAAATTCACGAGAACGAGCAAAATCACGAGGAAACGATCAAAGGCCTCATAGAGCAGCTGGAAGAGGCTTCTAGTAATAAGCCCTATGACATCAGTGAGACAGACACTCTCGTGAGTGACAATGAAGCTATGGTCATATTGGATGAGGTGATTGCTACCCTGCAGGACCAAATCAGCCACCCTACCACAGAGCAGTGTGTGGAGTCTGCCACTCCAACCACAGAGGCTTCACACACTGACTCTGTAGGACTGAAGTCCTCTAAGGAGGCTGAATTTGAGCTCAAATGTAGGATTCAGCAAGAGCAGATTGAGATGCTCCAGAAACAGCTCCTAGCAGCTCAAAATCAGCTTGAAGAGCAGGCCGTTAAACATAGGCAGGAGCAGGAGACACTCAACCTGGAAATCAGTGACCTGAAATCCCAGCTCTGCCCCAACAAGGCCCTTCATGATTTGAAGCTAGAGTCTCTGGAGCGAGAGCTGAAAGGGGCCAAAGCTTCCTCACTTAAAATCCCACAGCAGCACAAAGAACAAAATTCCACTGCTGCAAATGAAATGCACAAATTTGAGCTTCCGAAAGAAAACGAGACTGGAGAACAGGACAAGATGGGAAAAGAGGACTCACTGCCATCCACTGCAAGGTCTCTGCAGGAGCCTCAGAAAGAAAAAGACACCACAGAACAACAGAAGATAGAAAAAGAAGAGTCAGCTGCATTTTCTGTACAGGAATCTTTGCAAAGTGTACAAGACAAACAGAAAATGCTCAATGTCAAGGTGGCTGAACTCAAGACTGAAGTCAAGAGCCTGCCAGAGAATCCGCCAAGTAAGAAGAAGAACAAGAAGAAGCGGAACTGTGCGCGTCCCCAATTTCACATAATTGGTGTCAACATCAAGTCCTAAAAATCATATTTATATACAACTAAATTGTCAGTGAACATTTGAAGCCCTCTCGGTCAAGACAGAAGGCCACCCCTTCCTGAGCCCGGTTCTGTCAGAGGTTTCTCCCTATTAAGAGGGAGTTTTTCCTCTCCACTGTCGCCAAGTGCTTGCTCATAGGGGATTTGGGGGCTTTTTTTTAACACCAACCACTGAAAAGTTCACTGACATCAAATTTAAGACTCAGCAAATATGGAAATGGATCATTCGTCATCAAGTGAGGAATCATCCATTTAAAACATGTTTGCTGAGTCATATTTAGTTGTATATAAATATGATTTCTGTCACACTAAGGCCAATCACAGACTAATTTGGACAATTGGTAAAAAATAAATAAATTGAAAAAATTGAAAAAAAGTAGTTGTGTCATTGTTTCGTGTAGATTTCAAATAACATGCCATTTTATGTCAACATATTTCTGTTACATTTGTAGTGCTCGTGGTTTTATATTCTTATGATCCTGTTTGTTTGATGAGTATATCCTTCTGCCTTACTTCACATATTTACTGCTGCTTGGCTAGCTTTAGTCATGCTAGCATCAGCACGGGTAGAAACAGATACACATCAGAGACATCACATGTAGCTTGTGTTTATGTTCAGAGTGACATCTGATTTAAAAGCAGGCAGCAAAGCACTGAGCAGCATATCAGTCAGCACAGAAAACAAATGCCATAAATGTCATCAATTAGGCTGGAATAATTTGTTTCTGGTGGCTTCTATTGTAAGTGCTTTACATTTCAGCATGGCATCCTGTATGTGTCCTACACTGAGGACACTTGAAACTGGTCATTTTCTTAGAATGGAGCTAAAGATAAAAACAAAACAAAACCAAACTTTCATAAGAAATCTTTATTCTGCAGTAAGGGACATTAAAAACCTAATAATGTTATCATTAAAAATATTAAAATGTGAAGTAAGAGCAAAATGTATGTTTGATACATTCAGTCATTTCATTTCAGTAGGTAAATAGTGTAAAACATATTTGCTTATATAGGAAATATCTGTTACACAGAGTGGTGATAGCATGACTCGTTCAAGGTAACAGTGAATGAGCAACAACTGGACTTAAATACATAAATAGCCCTTTTTGAACTAGAAGTCATAGTCATACATTTCATTCACACCCAAATGCATTGGGGACAATCGAAGGTTCAGTATCTTGCCCTTTGACGTGTGGACTGAAGCACTGATTAGTACACGTAGCCACAGCTGCCCAACATAAATGATTCCATGTTGGTTAAAGACCAAATCAATCAGCTGCATATACACTGCAAAAACTCAAACTCTTATCAAGTATATTTGTCTTGTTTCTAGTCAAAATTTCTCATCACACTTAAAATACGAGAAATCAGCTACAGAGTAACATTTCAGTGAGATATAGGAACTTGTGAAAAAGTCTTGAAGATAAGATAAGATAAGATAACCTTTATTAGTCCCACACGTGGGAAATTTGTTTTGTCACAGCAGGAAGTGGACAGTGCAAAAGTTATGACGCAAAAATTAGAATACAATAAGAATAAATACAGTACACAGCTGTACAGAATAGAATAAAATAAAATACTATATACAGTAGAATAAAATAGAATAAAAATATACAATAAGATAAAAATAGAATACGAATGCTATATACAACTGAGTAAAAATACAACGATGCCAGAAAAGATTATTGCACTTAGTGTTATTGCACATGTGTGGATGTGTGTGTTTGTTCAGTTAAAGTCTTTGTTGTGGAGTCTGACAGCAGTGGGGAGGAAAGACCTGCGAAATCTCTCCGTCCCACACCGTGGGTGCCGCAGTCTCCCACTGAAGGAGCTGCTCAGTGCTGTCACAGTCTGCTGCATGGGGTGGGAGATGTTGTCCAACAGGGATGACAGCTTAGCCGCCATTCTCCTGTCACTCACCACCTCCACTGGGTCCAGAGGGCATCCTAGAACAGAGCTGGCCCTTCGGATCACCCTGTTCAGTCTCTTCCTGTCCCCAGCAGAGATGCTGCCGCCCCAGCAGACCACACCATAAAAGATAGCAGAAGCCACCACAGAGTCATAGAAGGTCTTCAGGAGTGGGCCCTCCACCCCAAACGACCTGAGTCTCCGCAGCAGGTACAGCCTGCTCTGCCCTTTCCTGTAGAGGGCGTCTGAGTTATGAGTCCAGTCCAGTCTGTTGTTCAGATGAACACCAAGGTACCTGTAGCTGTCCACAGCCTCAATGTCCATACCCTGGATGTTCAGTGGTTGCAGTGGAGAATGCTTGTGCCTGCGGAAGTCTACCACCAGCTCCTTGGTTTTACTGGCGTTGATCTGGAGGTAGTTCAGCTGGCACCAGTCCACAAAGTCTTGAGTCAGTCCTCTGTACTCCTTGTCGTCCCCATCAGTGATGAGGCCGACTATTGCAGAGTCATCAGAGAACTTCTGCAGGAAGCACTGGGTGGAATTGTGGGAGAAGTCTGCAGTGTAGATGGTGAAGAGGAACGGAGCCAGAACCGTTCCCTGTGGGGCCCCCGTACTGCAGACGACCCTGTCCGACACACAGCCCTGAGTCCTCACATACTGTGGTCGGTCGGTGAGGTAGTCCAAAATCCAGGTAGTGAGGTGATGGTCCACTCCAGAGTTCACCAGCTTGTCCTTCAGAACCGAGGGAAGAATAGTGTTGAAGGCACTGGAGAAATCAAAGAACATGATTCTCACAGTGCTTCCAGCGGTCTCCAGGTGAGCGAGGGAACGATGTAGGAGGTGAATGACAGCATCATCCGCTCCAATGCCAGGCTGGTAGGCAAACTGAAGTGGGTCCAGTGATGAGCTTGTTAGGCGCCGAAGCTGAGCCAGGACCAACCGCTCCAGGGTCTTCATCAGGTGGGATGTCAGAGCCACCGGCCTGTAGCTGTTGAGGTCCTTGGGGCGTGAAGTCTTTGGCACTGGTACAACACAGGAGGTTTTCCAGAGCTGTGGGACTCTTCCCAACCTCAGGCTCAGGTTGAAGAGGTGCTCCATCACCCCACACAGTTGGTCCGCGCAGGACCTGACGACCCTCGAGCTGATGCCATCTGGGCCCGCTGCCTTCTTGCCATTAATCCTCCTCAGTTCCCTCCTAACCTGGGTGGTTGAGAGAGACAGGCTGGAGCCTTGTGTTGAGTGTGTATTGGATGCTGTTGTTGGGGGTGGGGGGGAGTGAGCAGGGTGAATAGAGGAGGTGTGAAGTGTCTGAGGTGTCAGAGGTGGAACAGCAGCAGTGGGGGTGGGTGAGTCTGCAGCCGATGTTGTAGACTGTCTCATGGTTGAATCAAATCTGTTGAAGAAATGATTCAGTTCATTTGCCCACCTCACATCCCTCCCAGGCAGAGAGTTCTGCTGTTTGTGGCCTGAGATGGTTCTGAGGCCTCTCCAGACTTCACCAACGTTGTTTTGCTGAAGCTGGTTCTCCATCTTCTGCCTGTAGCTGTCCTTCCCATTCCTTATCAGTCCCCTCAACTCTCTCTGCACCCTTTTCAACTCCTCTTTGTCTTTGGATTTGAAGGCCCTCCTCTTCTGCTTGAGGACAGCTTTAATTTCTGGGGTAATCCAAGGTTTGTTGTTGGAGAAACACCGTACAGTCCTGGTAGGTACGGTGTTATCCACACAGAAATTAATATAGTCAGTAATGCATGTAGTAAGGCTGTCGATGTCCTCTCCATGGTCGTCACAGATCACCTCCCACACAGTCGACTCAAAACAGTCCTTAAGAGCCTCCTCGCTCTCCTCTGACCATCTCTGCACTGTGCGGGTGGCTGGTGGCACCCTGCGCACTAAGGGCTCATACACAGGGACAAGGTGCACCAGGTTGTGGTCAGATTTGCCCAGTGGAGGGAGAGGTGATGAACTGTATGCCTCTTCAGCATTGGCATACAGTAAGTCCAGTGTTTTATTGTCTCTGGTTGAGCAGGTCACATACTGGGTGAAGGTGGGCAGTGTGGAGTCCAAAGAGGCATGATTGAAGTCCCCTGATATTATGAGAAGGGCTCTCGGAGATTGTGTTTGCAGTCTGCTGACCACTGAGTGGAGAGTGTCACAGGCTGCATCCGCGTTGGCCGAGGGGGGGGACATACGCTGTTATTGCGATAACATGCGAGAATTCCCGGGGCAGATAGTACGGACGCATGCTAACGGCTAACAGCTCAATGTCTCTGCTGCAGAGTTGTTCTTTCACAGTGATGTGCCCAGGGTTACACCATCTGTCGTTCACAAAAACTGCCAGTCCCCCTCCTTTCCTCTTACCGCTGTCTCTCGTCCTGTCCGCTCGCAGCATCTGAAATCCCGGTAGTGTCACGCTTGTGTCCGGAGTTAGCGGTGTTAGCCACGACTCCGTTAGCATCATGATGCTACATTGCCGGTACTCCCTCTGTGACCAGGTTAGCGACGTGAGCTCATCCATCTTATTGGGCAAAGATCTTACGTTTCCAATGATTACAGAAGGAAGAGATGGTCGATAACGTCTCCTTCTCGGGCGACGGCGCTCCTTCCCAGCACGACACCCCCGTCTTTTCCTCCTCAGCTCGCTGGGAATGTCGGGTCTGTCCGCCGGCAGTACCGCTGCGGGACGCAGCGCTAACAGCTGATCCTTACTGTAAACAAAGGATCCCTGCTCTGGGTCCCCAGACACGCGTGAAAAAAGTAGAAATAAACTAAGAAAAACGACCAGAACTAGCACAAAACGGTAGAACATGGTTGCAGAAAACATAAAACATATTGTTTTATTTTATTGTTTTATTTTTTGTACCTTTTAACATTTCACAAAGTAAACTTGTTTTGTATTATGAACACATGTTTTTGTTGGCTGGTTAGAGTTGCATGGATCGCAGATTTATCCGTTTTTTGTGAATATAAGCTGCTGACTGGTGAGCAGAATTTTCAGCTTGGTACGTTAGTGTTCATCAGTTAATCATAAAACATATTTAGTGCTTATAACAAATATATTATGCTAAATAAAGACAGATTTTTCCACAATGTATATGATAGTAAGAGTTAGTAAACCTCTATTAAAGTCTCCCTCTGCAGTCTGTTGTTTCTTAGATTCAGCATTGAAACTGAATTTAAAACAAAACATAGATGACATTCTGTCGCCTCATCAACCACCAAGATCTCACTGCCTACAGACATTCAGTAACTCTCATTGGATAATGTTAATAAATATCTTTCACTAAATATGAACGTTTTCTACCTGTCCTTGTTTAAATTATGAAAGAAGTTATTATGCCTGAGAATCTCTAGAATGTCGAATACTTTCCACTAAACAGTTGTCTTCTACTTTGGTTAGTTTTTTTAACAACCATTTAAAAAACATATTTTGCTTTTGTTTTATTTTTTACTGCAATTCCTGTAGAGTAGCTTTTATAGTGTTAATTCAGTATGTGCTACAAAATAAAAGCCTTTCCTTTACATTAGGTTTGTGGGCATTTTATTTTGAATTGTTCCAATCATGGCACTTCAAAGGAACAGCGCATCACAGGAACAGCCTGTGATGTCACAGTGCACATTCTACTGGAAAACCCTATAAATAGGGGAGACGTTCAACCGACTTTAGTGGATCTCAGATGGCAGAAACACAAAGCAACCTGGTTGTTAAAACAAAGACAAGGCGGACGCAGAGAAACGCACACGCACACGCTGACGCATCTACAATGGCAGAAGCAAAAATAGAAATGGTCATCACACCAAAACCTGAGGTTGATAAAGCCGCACAACCAAATACTAAAAAGTCTCCTGTGGCACAACCACCAAAGGAAACGGTTGTGAAACCAAAGAAACCAAAAAAGCAAAAACAGAAAAGAGTGGCTGAAGAACCAAGAAGAGCAATTACTCGGGCATATGCCCGGGCTCTTCTTGAAGCTCAAAACAGCACGGCTGATGGAGCAAACCCAAAAAATGAAGAAATGCTCCCCATTTCAAATGCAAAGGAGGACATGGAGAGAGAGAGAAATGGGAAGAACCCCAGCAGACCAAACCCTGTGCCTAATGGAGGGACTTGGGAATATCAACCCATTCCCACATTTAGACCCCCGTTTAATCCCTGGCACGAGATTGCTGCTCTCAGACACCAACTGGAAGCCTCCCAACACCATCAGAACGACCTTT
Source organism: Copadichromis virginalis (assembly GCF_057382275.1). Taxonomy (NCBI): domain Eukaryota; kingdom Metazoa; phylum Chordata; class Actinopteri; order Cichliformes; family Cichlidae; genus Copadichromis; species Copadichromis virginalis. The sequence continues at coordinate 23,495,863 of NC_140634.1, forward strand.
ACGGTAAAATGGTAGGTGCAAACAAGAGGGCCTCTTATCACCAGCTTCAGGTGAACAAACTTCGTGAAGAAATTCACGAGAACGAGCAAAATCACGAGGAAACGATCAAAGGCCTCATAGAGCAGCTGGAAGAGGCTTCTAGTAATAAGCCCTATGACATCAGTGAGACAGACACTCTCGTGAGTGACAATGAAGCTATGGTCATATTGGATGAGGTGATTGCTACCCTGCAGGACCAAATCAGCCACCCTACCACAGAGCAGTGTGTGGAGTCTGCCACTCCAACCACAGAGGCTTCACACACTGACTCTGTAGGACTGAAGTCCTCTAAGGAGGCTGAATTTGAGCTCAAATGTAGGATTCAGCAAGAGCAGATTGAGATGCTCCAGAAACAGCTCCTAGCAGCTCAAAATCAGCTTGAAGAGCAGGCCGTTAAACATAGGCAGGAGCAGGAGACACTCAACCTGGAAATCAGTGACCTGAAATCCCAGCTCTGCCCCAACAAGGCCCTTCATGATTTGAAGCTAGAGTCTCTGGAGCCAGAGCTGAAAGGGGCCAAAGCTTCCTCACTTAAAATCCCACAGCAGCACAAAGAACAAAATTCCACTGCTGCAAATGAAATGCACAAATTTGAGCTTCCGAAAGAAAACGAGACTGGAGAACAGGAGAAGATGGAAAAAGAGGACTCACTGCCATCCACTGCAAGGTCTCTGCAGGAGCCTCAGAAAGAAAAAGACACCACAGAACAACAGAAGATAGAAAAAGAAGAGTCAGCTGCATTTTCTGTACAGGAATCTTTGCAAAGTGTACAAGACAAACAGAAAATGCTCAATGTCAAGGTGGCTGAACTCAAGACTGAAGTCAAGAGCCTGCCAGAGATTCCGCCAAGTAAGAAGAAGAACAAGAAGAAGCGGAACTGTGCGCGTCCCCAATTTCACATAATTGGTGTCAACATCAAGTCCTAAAAATCATATTTATATACAACTAAATTGTCAGTGAACATTTGAACCCCTCTCGGTCAAGACAGAAGGCCACCCCTTCCTGAGCCCGGTTCTGTCAGAGGTTTCTCCCTATTAAGAGGGAGTTTTTCCTCTCCACTGTCGCCAAGTGCTTGCTCATAGGGGATTTGGGGGCTTTTTTTTTAACACCAACCACTGAAAAGTTCACTGACATCAAATTTAAGACTCAGCAAATATGGAAATGGATCATTCGTCATCAAGTGAGGAATCATCCATTTAAAACATGTTTGCTGAGTCATATTTAGTTGTATATAAATATGATTTCTGTCACACTAAGGCCAATCACAGACTAATTTGGACAATTGGTAAAAAATAAATAAATTGAAAAAATTGAAAAAAAGTAGTTGTGTCATTGTTTCGTGTAGATTTCAAATAACATGCCATTTTATGTCAACATATTTCTGTTACATTTGTAGTGCTCGTGGTTTTATATTCTTATGATCCTGTTTGTTTGATGAGTATATCCTTCTGCCTTACTTCACATATTTACTGCTGCTTGGCTAGCTTTAGTCATGCTAGCATCAGCACGGGTAGAAACAGATACACATCAGAGACATCACATGTAGCTTGTGTTTATGTTCAGAGTGACATCTGATTTAAAAGCAGGCAGCAAAGCACTGAGCAGCATATCAGTCAGCACAGAAAACAAATGCCATAAATGTCATCAATTAGGCTGGAATAGTTTGTTTCTAGTGGCTTCTATCATCGGTGCCACTTGTTCGCTATGTTGGTTGTTTGGATGCACAAATATTCAGCATCATAAAGAAAGGCCCAGTGTATCCTCTGATAAGGAGGTAATAAAGGAAGCGCTGAAGCTCCTTTCCTTATATCCAGTAAAAGAGCTGGTTGAGTTGTTCCTTTAGAGAACTCAACAGCTCTTGGAAAACTGCACAAATCTGCCTCCATGTGTTGTAAGATGTGGCTGCACTGGCGCATAAGATTTGGTAACAAGGATAACAGAGCTAATGAAATATTGTCTCATTACAACAAGTGTGATATTACTGTGTGGGAGAAGTAAATAAGACAGCCACACCTGGGCAATGGACCAAACCACTGGGAGCTATGTGAGTGACTAGTTGTTTTTTAAAATTGATTATTTACCAAAAATATGCATTACTGGTAAAAATTGGGGGGGGGGTTCAGTTGACTTTCTTAGACTTTAAATGTAATTCAAATGAAAAAAAGAGGTGGAGCAGGTGGTGGGAGACACATGGTCATATAGTAAGGAGTTTTACGCCCCTTACTAGGAATTTTTTTATGCAAATCCAATCTTGCACAGGCAAACGCTCGTCTGCAAGCAACAGAGAAACAAAGCTGACAGCCAACCATTGCACAATCCCAAAATCAGACTAGTTCATAGTCGATACAGCATAGTATTGTGATATTTTATCGATACATGGACACCAAATCTGAATATTTTATTAAAAAATGAAAATACTCTGGGAATACTATGAACATAGAGCCAATCTCCTGCACCACCATCCTGAGAAAACCCTGAGCCACAAAAACATACATAACTGGAAACACTTTTTGAGAAAGCCACCTCCTAAATCAGAGCAAACATAAATTGGACAGCAACCTCCTTGCATCTACAAAAAAAAAATATTGGCTACCTGGTGATTGTAGTGATTTTTTTTACACTCTGCAACTGATTGCAACCTGTAGTGATTAAATGGTTGCCCAGAGCTTTGAGCGTGTTGCACACTCACAATTGCACAGGTCACCTGATTAGAGGGAACACTTCTGCAAACAGTTGCAAAATGACTTCAAACGACTACAATCAACCTATTGAACAAGAAGGTTACTGAGTATAAATGTAATAGTTAAATGTGAATTTCTGGCTATGTACACAGCAAGAAATATGTGATTTTCAATAGTTTATCACAATTAATTACTGTATTATCAGAAAAAGATTGCATGTAATTACCAACACGACCATATTAAATTGCAGACTGACTCCTTCATATAGCAGGTTTTATTGACAGTATTGGTATGATTGACAAACTCACAGAATCTTTATCTTATTGGATAAAACAGATAGTGAACAAGTTTGAGGACATAACTTTCAGTTAGAAAAAGGTGATAAATCACAAGATACATTATTGGAATACTCCACTCTGCAAAATGCTGAAAATTGAAATAATATTATTATGAGTAAGGTACTTTGATAATATTGTATCGTGGAGAATCTGGTGTTTCCCTGAGCAGTCCTCTGATAAAAAGAACTGAGTAATACTTGTTCCATGATTTCAACTACAAAACCTTGAGAGTTTACTTTATCTTAAGACTCCCTTTTAGTCATTTTGGCCAAAACTAGAGATGATTAATTGCCCGGACCTACCTCTATAACACCCAGCTGTACATAATGTGCATTTGAAAAGTGATTATACTTTTGAGACCTGTCTTTCTCTTCATTGCACTTTTATCAGCCCTACGGCCATCAATGAAACAACATGCTGGCTCGGGTCTTCCCACAAACAGCGCTGTGTGCCAGGCACAAGCAGCAACATGTGTTTGTGCTGCTAATGTTTTGATCTGGCTCTCGCAGTCTCTTCTGTAGAATTAACCTGTCTGAGACTTCAGAACAGAAGGATTTAAAGCATCCTGATTTTGTCTCATCCTCTATGTCCTGCTGTCAGTTCCTATCCTAATCTTTATGCAGAGTCTTGTGGACGTTGGGGTGTGGGGTATGAAAATAAATGGGTATCTCCCTTCACTCCCACCACGAATAGCCCACTCTGCCCACTTCCTTGCTTTTCCTATGTGTCTCTGTTACCTAAATTTCAATTCCCACTGACTCTACCTCCTTCTTTGTCTGCTTTTCTCTCCCTTATGCTTTCTCTGTAGTCGAGCGCTCCAGAATACTGGGTCAGGCACAGAGCGCCACTTGTTTACAGCCCGGGGCTACTTACATAAACTTAACAGGCTCGGATGCCTGGGAAACACTACAGATTCACTCGCTCCCTCTTTTTTCCTCTCTGACACACAAACACCCGGCAGACTGCTCTGCATACCAGACAGAATTAAGACGCAGAGCACATCTTAATTGTTTAGAAGACCACTTTCACAACAGTTTACCTCAGCGTTAGCTAAGGTGACCTGACATGATCACCTGTATGAACAGAGGAAACAGGCACAAGGCCTGGATAAAGGGCTTAGATAAAAGGCTCATTGCCTCTGTTGGAGACTCTAATTACTTTGTCCTGTGGTGTCCCACAGGGCTCAATTCTGGGACCCCTGTTTTATGTTTTTTTTTATATATGTCTAGCTAGATTGTTGAGCATTTTACCAATTAGCACAATTTATTCCCAGATGACAATCAGCTCATCCTGATTTTTCCTTTAAAAACACATGAAGTTTCTAAGTTATCAAGGCTAATGACACCCTAAAAGCAATCACATTTTAGAAAATGTGGTCCCAATGACATGATATATGCTGAGGACCCTGTCCTACAGTCGTCATTTTAATGGTTGTGATCTAGAGGTTACAGGGCTCGCAAAATTTCAAAATCCCTGGTAGCCCTTCGGGCAGGGACTCTTCAGTTTTTGGTAGCCCAAAATAAATTTAAGTAGCCCGAATAAAAAAGAGAGCAATTTTTTTGATTGATGTTTTAACCAACAACACACCCGGCAGAACATTATGTTATTTACACGGGTGCACATAAGTGGTCCGCATGTGCGCATTCGCTGTCAAAATAAAAGACGTGCACCAGATAAGAAGTTGCAAAAAGGCACTGTTTTTGTCCGCTAGAGTGGGATTTTCACGGCACATTCCGCACCACATCTCTGTGCGTTCATCATTTGTTTGAAGCCAGCTCACCTCCTGCAACCACTTTTCCGAGAATACGCGCTTCTTTTGTGGTTCGGACTCCTTCTGACATTTCTTTGGAGGTAGAGGAACACCAAAGTAATTGCTTAAAGGAGCTTCTTCGACATCTTTAAGAGTTCTAAACAAATGTCTGTCCTCCTCCAGAAAATCTTATGTACGCAAACACGCGTTGCAACTTCTCATCTTGTGCGCGTTTTTTATTTTGACAGCGAATGAGCACCTGCGAACCACTTATGTGCAGCCCTGGTTATTTAGCTCGTCATATTGCAGCCACAGAAATTCTTTTGTCCATGAAACCATAAAGCTGCACTTTCTTTTTGCCTTATAGTCTGATTTGTCATAACTTTTCCGTTTTGTGGTAAGCTTTTCTTTGGCTGTCACTTCTTCACCCTGACCTGTCTTATTTGGCTCAGCAGAACTGAAATATATATCCTGCCGCACTCACATAACGCTCAGCGATTCTCTGCGCGATCAACCTCTCACATGTTTAAGCTTGCTGCGGGAGAGTTCACTTTTCATGTTTGCACAGTAAGCTAACGATTGATAAGACGATGTCAGAGGAATTGGTGCGCAAATTATCGTCACTCACCAATCAGTACCGTCGCTCTCAGTTCACAGTTCGCGCGATTGCAAAGTGAAAGCAAAAAACAAGCGGAAATTCAAACGCGATTTCAATATGTCACATATTGACAGTGGCTCACCGATGCCAATGACATAATTACCCAGCTACATTTCCACTGGATGGAATTACGGAGAAGGAGGACTACTTCCAAATTATTTAAGTTCACCTCAGATCAACAGCCAGACAATGGAAACCTGGACACCAATCCCACAAACAAAGGCTTTCCCAAAGCCTTAACCTCAACACTACTGAAAATGTTTTGCATATCCTTAAAAGCCAGGTTTGCGCCAGGAAACCAACCATCTTAAACAAACCCTACGAAAAATTTACCAAGACGAGTGGCGAAATATCCAACCAGAATTATGCCAAAAGCTGATTAGAGAAAATCGAAATTAAATTCAAACTTGTGCACCTAATTCTTGTTTTTTTACATTCATTGAAGATGCTTACTGTACTAACATTCCACTGTGGAAAAAGAATAGTTCAAATAAATAACTAGAAGCCCAAATTACCATGACATTTACACCAATGCTGAGTGCATGTAAAGTTTTGTCCAGAACTGCAAACTTGCTCGAGGGCATTTTGTCATAATTTAGTCCCTACTCCCTAGCTGTTAATCTTTCCAAAATAATTCATGTACCATATTTGTCTACCTTTTTCATTTTTTATACTTCTTATTACATAAATACTTCTCTTTAAAACATCTCTTATGTGGCTCTTTTTGCAAACTCTGCTTTTCCACGAGTGTGAAAATTATTTAGCATGTACTCAGCATGAGAACAAACTCAGCCAAGCAAAGGAGAAAAATGGAGTGATGAGGTTAAGAAGAGGCTAAACATGGTGCGAGGGCGGGCAGGCAGAGGAGGAGAAAGGAGGCTGGTGGTTGCTAGAGGTTTATTTTCCCTGTTCTAGAGAGCTGTGTGGCGTTTCTGCGATTCTCAGACATTTCCTGCCCTGGCCACTGAAAATAACCCACAGGAAAACAGCCTGACCTGCTGCACATCAATGCTCTATTCAAATTCAATGTCTGACTGCCTCAAAGGCTGACTTTCACATGCTCTTGAACACAAATCGCTCGTTTCACCTGTCCAACCTGTTGCACACTGGCGGTTCATGCAATGAAGCTGTGGCTCACCTGGTATTACAGGACAGTAATAAAAGCTCGCTACATCAATTTGCAGGTCCTTTTTTCCCACATGGACAAAGAAAAGCATGCCATTGTTCCTGGTATAAAGATGCCCTTCTTATCTCACACTATAAAACATCTTTACTCTGCAGTATCACTTCAGAAAGATGATGAAAGAGAGGAAAAAAGAGCTAATAGAAAAAAAGAGGATTAAAAAAATTATTTTAATCAATAGAGATAAATACTTAGAACTTTCTGCTTTTCTATTGAATGTGATTGTGAACCTAATATTTCACAGTTAAACAAAAACTAATAAGAATTTTAGTCTGAGACCACATACTTCTGCATGTGATGAGCTGCATGGCGCTAACACGTTGACGCGTTAACGCACGGGGCGATCCACGTTAACTCGCTAATGGAGATTTGCCGTGTTAATGCGGTTAAATAAATTATGGCATTAAAGTAATTTTAACGAGATTAACACTGACAGCAGTGATATTTTCCAATTAAATATTGATATCCCATCAATAATGTACATTTGATCTTATATAACCGTGTAACCATTTCTTGTACGGTTTTTGTACAATTACAACGAATTCATTTTCCAAACATGATAAGACTTGATAAAGTTTTTATAAAGCTGTAAATAGATTTATACATTTTTTAGGTTCAGGACCTAAAACACGTGGGCATGTCCTTGGGGAGGTCCTGAAAGTAGTTAACGCTTGAGCTAGTCTGAATGAAACTTTTCACAAGCATCATCACACACACAGCGATTATTAGCATCTCTACGGTTTTAAAAAAAGATTGTATTAAATCCCAATTCTTATGATTTTCCTCTATGTTATGTTAATTTCACTATCCTAGTACGAATGAGATGTTATGTTCTCTGGTTGCATTTATTTCACATGTCATGTATGTAACTTCACCAAAATCTGTATCCACAACATGATTTTTGTACAAGTCACCGCTAAATACAGGATGAAGAATTAGGAGTAAAGAAATGTCACAGACATAAAGCATAACAGAGCTGCTGCATTTTATGGAAAATTCTGTTTTATTTAAAATGTTTTGTGGGTGTTGTTAATCATTCCTGTATTGAGTAAAAATACAAATAGATAGTTTTTAAAAATATAAACAAAATACTGTGATGGCAGCAGTCTGAGTTTAAATGTGTCAAAGTGCTGCCGTCAGCCTGCAGGTAAATTGAAATTGAAAGCAAAGATATGAATCCAGGAGTACACAGTTTGTATTATAATTGGAGACCTTACATTACTGACCAAAGAAATCAATACATGTACTGATTTCACTGGTTAATAATTAAATTAACCCTAACCCTATATCATTCTGTTGTTAATCATTTATAAACAACCACGTTTTTGTCATCTGAATAAATACAGCAAAGATATTAGGAATAACAAGATAAATTAGTAGCTTTTCATCCTCCGTGCTTTAGGATCTTAACCAGCCCTCCTGAGGGCTAGAAGAGCTAAACTGCTGAGGATTAACCTACTTTAATCCTTCTAAAATAAATCCCCCAAATGACCAGAATCAGAAATAAACGGTCATGAGGCTCACTTGTTAGAGTGTGTACTGAGTCCGAGTCCTCTGCAGTGGCTTGGGTTTGATCCCTAAACTCCAGTGAACCAGGAAAATCTGACTCTTGAGATTTAAAATATCTTTTTAAAGAGCATGCAGACTGAGATTGGTAGCAGTGATTGGCTATCAACAAAATCAGTATACAAGAGATAAAAAGATAAACAGAAAAACAACTGTGTCACCACCCCGACTCCTTCTCCCTCCACCTTTCTGACTCTCTCTTAAACTGCTTCTATCAACTCAAATAGCTGAGAAAAAATTGATTAACAAAGCAGCGTACCTCTCATACTCATGTTCCTGACATCTGTGGTATGGATCCTGCACCTCGTAGATGTCTGCATCAGCTGCATCTGGGTCATGAGGCCAGCCCAGCCTGGCACTGTGAAACGGCAGATTCATGTATTCCGGGATTTCCTCATAGAGCGGGACGTTCTCATACTCCGCCAAGCCTTCTATGCCTTCTCCGCAAATATCAGCCTCCCCTATGCAGCTACTGGGCCTCTCCAGGCTCCTCTTGCCCCGGTTTGACTCGACGCTGGTGCAGTCCAGGGACTGCCCTCCCTTGGCAAGCAGCTTTGGCAGCATCTTCACTGACAGCCGGAGTTCCAGCAGCTTCCGGAAAGAGAGGCTCCTCTTTGGAGAGTTGGCCCGGGTTGCCAGGTCAGCTGCAGAGAAAGACTGCGCCCTCTGCTTGCCCCCCAGCACCGGGGCTCGACTCTTAGGCGGCACGCTGCTCCTGGTGGGGATCTGTCGACTGAAGAAGGTCACGTAGGGTCGCGAGAAGCGCCAGCTTGTTTTCTCCTGAGGAGGAGCGGGCAGCTCCCTCATTGGGGTGTTAGCATGTGGAGGTGCAGGAGGGCAGATGGAGGGTGGAGGAGGTGCGGGCAGGCTGTGTCTCTGCGGTTTTCTTGGCGGTGCCCTCGGCGACTGTTCCTCCTCAGCGGAGAAGGCTTTCCTGTCGTTCGCCAGAGGAGGGTGACAGCTGAGTTTGATCTGTTTAGGGAGGCTATGACTGATGGGGTACCGCTCAAAGTCGCCGTACCCATCCTCCTCATCTTCCTCGGCCCGGCGCGCCTCACCCTCTTTACTGTGGCTGACAGAGTCGGGCTGTGAGAGTAGGTCTAAGGAGTGGGAGTTGTTTTTGTTAAGATTGGGGTTTATGCGAAATGACCTGTGGAGATGAGGTGACAGAGAGGTTTGCCGAGGAGGCGGGACAGGCGCGTCAGCCTCATCGTCTCCTAAACCTGAGTCTTTTGGGGGTGAACTGTCATCACACGCATCCGGTTTGAGCTCCTCGCTCTCTGTACTGAGAGACAGAGCAGCTAGTTTCCCCTCAGCTTCCTTCATCTCAGTTCTTTGTTTCTGCTCCTCCACAAACTGCTCCTGAGCACCACCCTCCAGACCATCCTGCCTCACCAACGCCGGCTTTTTAAGTTTACGAGGCTGAGGGACTGGGAGAGGCTTGCTAGGAGCAGCGGGGACCTGCAGATCAGGGTGTGACTGGGTAGGAGACACTCTGCTGACAGTGTTGCTGCTTTCAGAGTACTCTGTAGGCAATTCAAGAGGAGAGATGCTTGAGAAGACAATGATGCCACCTATGACATCACAGGCTGACTTCAAGTGTGTGTTTTGGGCCTCCGTCGATACTTTAGAGACATCGAGCTCAGCAGCAGGGCTTTCCTGATTTTTTAAAGTTACTTCCTGCTCCTTAGTCCTCTGTACCTCCTTGCTTACCGGTCCCCTATCAAGGTGTTTCTGTCTCTGAGGTTTACCCCTGGGCTTTTTGCTAATCTGCACACTTTCACCCTTATCTTCCTCTTGATTTTCTCCACCCTTTCGTGGCTTTGACCCCACGAACCCCTCTTTGGAAACGCCATTCTCTAACAGCTCTTTGTGTGAATGTCCCCCAGCCTCAGATGTGCTCCCATTTTCCAGGGGCTGACACTGTGCACAGTCCCGGAGCCCACAGGAGCAGGTGGGAATGATGTAATCCGATTCACGTCTGCTAGCCTCAGATAATATCCCGTTTTTGGAGTTGAGAAGATTGAGGCCATCATCAAAAGCCTCCTGCTGTTCCTGAGATGGGATAAGCAGTTCAGCAGGCTTGGGTGGCGGCGGGGGTGAAACCAGGGGAGAAGAGGCAACAGAGTATTTGGGGATGCATGGTTTGGGGGCAACAGCCGGTTTTGCCCTCTTCAGAGTGGAAGGGGAGGGCTGGGAGACCGCCAAAGGCTGACAAATGAGTCCCGGTTTGGGAGCGACGGGTGGGGGTGAAGGTTTGGTAGTGACGGGGAGTTTAGGTTTGGGAGCTAATGGAGGCTTCTTTACACCTGTGTGTTAGAAAGAGAGGGAGTGTCAGACACAAAAGCCATGCCTCCTCTAATGTAAGCACAGGCAAGCTCAGGTCACAAGGTCACTGACAGGGCGAAGATAGGAAATGAGTAATTTTCAACTATTTTGCACCATCTTCCCCGTTATAACAAAGTATTTACTCATGAGTGTGAACTGACGTAGCTAATGTTTGAAGGTGGCAGCAAATCTAGATTATTTGATTCAAACATGCTTAATTTCTGACATATTTGGTATGGCTGGACCAGATTTCTTTGCATTTAATGTTGTATCAGTTCACTATAATAACCTTGGCGTTTACTGTATTATCTCTTCTTGGTCCAATTTTTCCTTAAATAAGTCACAGTTTATTCTTATTTGTCGATAGACCTGTGTACTCAAGAGCATTTCCTACTCTTCTTCATGACAGTTTGTTTTCCTGAAAAAAATCCTTGCTTAGCATTCCTAATCCTATTAGGAAATAATCTGATTAAATAAAGGTTAAAATAGAAAAAAAAAGTATAGTCGTTAATTTAAAAAAAAAACCTCTGGTTTAGGATTGTAGGCTATATTTTCCACTCTATTGGTTCAAACTGTTGGCTGGCCGACACCACGAGAAGTCGAGTCATCGAGCGGATGTTTCGGAAAAGGCCAACGATCGAAAACCGCTCTCCGGTTGCAGCTGAAAGCCTGACTCCAACCAAATTCCCTTCAAAAACATCGCAAAACATTAATTCACTGTGACTGCAACCAGTAATAACTACTAATAAATAGTGATTGAATTTTTTTCTGATCACCGAGAACCACCCTTCAATTCGGCGCACACTTCATGTTAGTAAGCGTACACTTTGCGAAGTGCTTCACCCAAACTTAAGAAAAACCCCACGATGGATGGCGGTGTTGGTAAGAAGAGTGTGGATACACAACTTTTAATTTTATTGTTTCTTTCTGTTTTATCTATGAGCCGAATCTGTCAGCGTATGCAACAACAGCATGTAAAGTCATAAACTACACTCTGGAAGACACACAACCATATTTATTAAAGAAGCAACTTTAAATTCGCATGTTTTAAAACGGAATCTGGTGTTATGTTTAGTTCTATAAGGCAACGCCGGGCATATTTATTAAAACGTTTAAAAAGTATAACCCCCAAATAAAATGAAAAGACTTTCATCCAGAGACATGTTTGCTGCTTTTCGTGAAATGTTTGGGCTGCAGCTTGATATTAAGTCCGACATGTTTCAGGAACAGCAGGACAGATGTTTTGAGACAAAGGATTTAACCCCCTCCAGCTGCAACAGAGGTTTAGATAACAAAAAGAAACTGCTGTTTTTCACTGAGTTTTTACAAAGCACTCAAACTGAGGTCGGAACAGTTCACCTTTATGTCTTTTTGGAAGCTGTTATTAAGAAAAACTGTAATTAACTCTGGCTGGATAAAAATAGAGTGGTGCTACCGACAGCTACAGCGTGGAAATTGACCATTTCTTTCTGAAAAAGTATCACGAATAAAACTAAAAGACATTACATGTACTTTTATTGCCACAAAATACGCTTGCAAAGCAGATTTTTTTTCAGCTCCCCCACGACACAAACCTGTGCTCATGACTCCCGACTTGCTCCTCTCTCCATGAGTAAATTTACTTTCAATGGAATTGCGAGGAAATCTGCGTTTTTTCCTCCTTCGACATTATTGTCAGCGTGAAATCCGCTCCGTGGGTGAAACATGCAGATACATCTCTGTGGTTCCTTATCTCGCCAGCGGATGCGCGGATAAAGTCTTAATGCCTGCTACTTTTCCCATTTTTCCAAGTTTTCAGCCACGGTGCTTTTCCTCCAACTGTGTAAATCTAAAATTGGACATAGCAAACAACAGATTTCCGGTCCTAGTTTACAAAATACATTACATTTCAAAGAAGACGTATAGAAAATTAAATTGTGAAGTAAAGCGTGTATGTTAGCACATTGTCTTCAAACATACGAGTCCATTGAAATATATCGCAATTGCAGTTGTTTTACTTAAAATCTTAGCACTCTACAGTGTTAAAAACATGAAGCATTTTATTTTGAAGATAACTTCCGTTTTTTTGCGCGCTAATTTTCGAAAACTTCACTCTCCTGTGCCCCCTTGCATTAACGGATGGGAAACCACACTACCGCTCGTGACCACCTGAGGCTCTCTAAAGCGTATCGAGCCGAACGTTCGTTTTCGGCGTTTGGAAGACACAGAGGCATTATGGAAGTTGTAGGCGAGCTTTAGCAACCGGCTAACAACTAACTTCTCAGCCGCTGCTCCTACCCTGATTACTGTTGCCTACAACTTCAGAATGCTAAACGGGCTGCGTGTTGATGGCGGAGAGCAATGACTGAGGAGTTTGATGAAGATGTGGTGTTTGAGGTACGTATTACCACCCCTGTTTATTAGCAAAACTTGCAGCCGATGCTTTGTCATACCGCTCGAGTTCTGTACTAAATATAGGAGCTACGAGCCCAATTCATTAGCTAGCCGAGCTAGCTATCAGTCCTGCCGTTTGCCCCGTTGCCATGCACTGCCAATCCTAAGCATTTCCACATATTTGGCTGGCTGCTTAACCGTGTTCCTACCAAGGAGCTTTGGTGGTCATGAGAAGGGGCTGAGCCGGGCTAGTTGTGCGCATTGTTTGTTGGTGTTTCATCACTACTAAGAGGTGGGGTGGGGATGACCACGTCCAATGCGTCGGTTCTGAAAAATGACACACACACCTCTGCATCCAGGATGATGACAACATGAGCTGCGACTTCGTGTGACCATGCATGTGAGTGGCAGTTAATATTTGTTTAACCGTCTGTGCAGGCTGGTGCTATATGCGTTTTTATGTTGGCTTATCAGAGCTGCAGCAGAGGAGCAGCTGGGGAGAACTGGGTCAGACATCGTTTGGGCAAATTTTAGCAGGGGGATATTTTTCTGCTTTCTGCATGGCTGATTTGCTTCTGAGCTTTCTTAAAGCAGGCAGCAATACCTCTGTTTATACCTCTCTGACAGGAAAGGATTATAACATGACACCTTGTGCTTAGACTTGAGGAGAGAAGAACTAGGTGCCTGCTGACATCTGTGTGAGTGTGAGATGATTTCCAGATTCACATCCTCCCAGAGTAGAGAAGAAGGTGCATGGGAGAGAGGGTAGAGACTCAGCTGAGGGAAAGTCTCTGCCTTTCCCTCGTCTTTTTATTCACGGCAAGACAAACTGGGACAAAAATCGGGATGAGTGTCAGCTCACCCTGAATCCAGTTGATTAATCTAATCATCACATTTCCTCTCCTTCTCCCAGTCTTCATCCGTCCGGCTCTGTTTTATGCAATTTCCCCCCTCCTCCTTAACCGGTCTCTTTCTTTCTCTCTTTGCAGAATTCTCCTCTTTTCCAGTATCTGCAGGATCTAGGGCACACAGACTTTGAGGCATGTCCGACAGCATCACAGGAGGAGGAATATGGCGAGCAAGAGGGAGACCTCACCTCTCCCGGTGGAGACCCACAGAAAACCTCAGTGAGTTCCCCACATCCTCTCCCAGAAACGACACACTAACAACCACTTGATCTAAATCAAACCTCTAACACATTGCTCCCAAGTGACACACAAACCAGACAAAGACATGATCTTAAAATACAATAAAAGGCTTTGTAGATAGAACTTGTTATTAAAAAAACACTATCCATGAGTGACAAAGAACATAAAAGCAGTTATTCGTTCTTCAAAAAGGGTGGGAAAAAACCACAGGGATCTTTGAAGCAATGTGTTTGTTAGCTGAAGAACATAATTAGTTTGTTTAAAATGTATAAAAAACAGTTTTGCATTATTCCTCTGTGGAAAAAATCTTACAAAGTCAGACTAAAATCCAATGTTAAGTTAGTTTTAAAATAGGATATTTGAGTTTAGGAATAATTCTTAATTTCTTTTTTGTGGATTATTTACCTGGTTGATTGGTCTATAAAATGTCTGAAAATGAAATAAATGCACAAATTAACAGTAGTCTGTGCTTTTGTAATCTCACTTCTGGCCATTTGTTAAACAAAAATTTGTTACACGGTTGAGTGAATGGAACACAGATTCAGCTTAAAATAAATTTATAAGCAAGAGACTGCTTGACATCCAGCTCCGACCTTACAGTCAGTTAATCTTTATTGCATAATCATGATCCATAGAAGGAAAATACATTACATAAAACACAAGAAATTACATGTATATTAAATCTGTTACATAAATTAATAACAACAATAATATTTCTTGTTTTATTTTTGGATCATTTCATTTATTCATTGGTCTATAAAGTGTCTGAAAATAGTGAAAAATGAGAAAAAAGTTAAGATCTTTAAGGTATTAAAAGGTTAATTTTTTTTATTAGATATAAACTGTTCAGATGGTGGAACCTGTCCATTTATTTGCCTGTAATTACTGAAAAAATAGCAATAGCAATAAGATTTAACAATATCCTTATTAACATTAATAACAATGGAGCCGAAAAAGAAATACTGAGAAAAATCTGTTTGCCCCTTCAGAACATGTTACGAGCCAAACACTGCAGCGTGCTTTACGTGGATCAGTTTCTGACACCAGCTCTCTGTTAGAGCTCAGATAGGCTGCACATTAAGTTTTAGGTCATATAAAACATCTTCTTCATTGTCAAACAAGCCCTCATCAGGTTAGGTTATTGCTCTAACCATGTTTTCTGCAGCCCTGAGCGGGCAGCATGTGTGCACGATTGTGCAGTCAGGCAGAAAGTAATTGATCTGGATATTGACTCCTCACACATATTGACACGCAGTCGTCCACAGACAGCGGTTGCGTGAGTTGTGTTTATATGTTTCACTTTGGACAGACATTGAGAGCAGGGCTTCATGCACACTGATTCAGGTATATTTTTCTCTCCCTGCTGCTGCTCTGATTCTCAGAAGAGAACGCCTGAATACGATTACCGACATGCTGCTTTCCGCCTGACGTAATTCCTGCCTCTGTGAGCATCCGTTTACAGCCTGCGTGTGTGTGCTGATGATCACATGTGTGCTACATGCTTTTTTTCCCCCTGCAATTAAAAGATTTAAACTCCTGAATTTTTAATGGTACTTTCATCATGCTAACCGTAAACGTCTGCGGTTTGAAGCGGCCTGTGATTCAGTCTGAGGATGGGAAGCTCAGGACAACATGACTCGGCCTCCCCTCCTCCTGAAATGGGAAATGGTGTTCAGGAACTTTCCGTATGTGTCATGCTTCCTCCCTGCTGTGCACTGTTGTTCTAAGGAGTCAAGGAGGATGAGGGACTCAGATCAGGCAGGAAAGCTTTTTGGTTGTTCCACCGTGATCCGTTTCCTGGAGTCCAGATAAAGCTGGAGCTCAAGCAAAAACGATTCGACCACATAGACAGATCTCATTACAGTAAAATCCTGACCCTAACACGGGGTAAACGCACAGCGTGTTTAAAGATTCTGAAAAATAAGCTGTTTGTTTATTCGGTTTTTGAGGTGGCATTATTCCCGAAGTTACACTACTGATGAATGAATAATGCTTCCCTCTCAGCTACTTCTTTACTGTGCTTCCTTACTTTAATTATAGGTCCAAATACAACCCCAGTTCTAAAAAAGTTGGGTGCTGTAAAATCTCATAAAGCCTTTTTTATTCACAGTAGAACATTGATAGCACATCTAATGTTTAAACCTTGAAAATTGAACATTTTAGGAAAAATAAAGTAATTTAAAATTTTGATGACAGCGACATGTGTCAAAATGTTGAGATGGGGGCAACAAAAGGCTAGAAAAGGAAGTTGTACTAAAAAGAAACAGCTTGAGGAACATTTTGCAAATAATTCAGTTCATTGGCAACAGGTCAGTGACATGGCTGGGAATGAGAAAGAGCATCTGAGTAAGGCAGAGTTTCTTATTAAAGAAGTTCACCAAGTTCCAGTCTGTTTCATGGAAGGCCTTTCATATTTCAGCAAGACAATGCTGAGCCACATACTGAAGCTGTTACAACACTATGGCATCATAGTAGAAGTGTCACAGTGCTGAACTAGTCTGCCTGTAATCCAGATCTTCTGGAGCATCGTGAAGGGAAAAATACCCAGAAGAAGACCCAGGATTGTTGAGCAGCTAGAATCATCTATCAGACAAGAACAGGACAACATTCCTCCCCCAAAAATCCAGCAGCTGCTCTCTTTAGTTCCCAGATGTTTACAGACTGTTTTTAAAAGAAGAGGGAATGCTGCACAGTGGTAAACACAGCTCTGTCCCAACTTCTTAAAAACATTTTCTCAGTTTAAATGGTTGATCTATTTCTGTGTTTCCAGAGTTGTTATAATTTTGCATTTTCAAATGAGCTTTTCTTTCAGTTTCATTTTGAGGCTTGCTTTGAGTTTACCTTCAGTTAGATTGGTCATTTCAGCTTTGTTCTTATATTGTTGGAAATCTTTAGTTTTGGTTTTGCTTTTACTATATTCAGAATTTGTTTTGTTTTTAATCGCTGTTATATCGAGGTTGCTTGTCTGGAGAATATTTAAGAAGTTGCAAACGCAGCACGTTTGGAGGCAGCTGACTCACAGCCACGGAGACAGTCAACAGTGCATTTATGCTTCTGTGTTAAATCTGCACCACAGGTACATCGTAGCTGAAAACCCTGCACTGTAACCTGAGAACTACATGTTGCTGTTAATGCAGAAGCCATAGGTATTTCAGGTGTTCATTATACTTTCCACACCAGAGTGAACAGAGTTGTGGTCCACACTGGCAGCACACATGGTGATGGGTTAGACTCACTCTCTGATCAGTAATCAATACGACCGCAGCCTTTAGACTAATAACACTTTGGATTTTTTTCTTTTCATCCCCAGAGAAAAAGGGTCAGAGTGGCCTGGCTGCCCATGTCGGATCAATAACCCCCTGCTTCTGCTGTAAACTGGAGCACATGCAGACTTCAGATAATGTTATCACGCTAATCTCCAGGCTGGCCTTCATTTTTTTGTAACATTAGCAGAACAAGAACCAAAGCCTCCAGGCCGAAAACGTCTTTCAAAATGAGTCCTGTTTTTTTTAACAAAGCATTTCACTGATACCACTAAGCAACACTAAGCAGATTAGTGAAAAGAAAATCCCATTCATGACTAGTACACGGGTTGGATTTGTTTTTTTGTTGTTTTAGCTGCACATGAAAAAATACGTTACAACATACCAAAAAGCCAGAGGCTCGCCGTCTCAGTTAATCGTATATTTTACTGTGCTAGGAATCCAGGCTCCTAGGAAGCGAGAAATAAAACAGAAGTGTGTCTGCATTGTGTCGAATGAAGGGCGTACAAACTTTTCATATTTCTGGAATCAAAGGAGCCCGTCCTTTTCCTCTGTCCGGCCTGCATTTTGAAGGGATAAAAGGTAGTCTTGTTGAGGCAGAAAGTGTAAACGCTAAACTAGAAATTCATCAAAGTGAAGTGGTTGTGTGGCTTTCGTGCCCTGGTGCTGATATAAAAGACTCGTGGGTGTTTCACAAACACACATTGCACTTATTGTGGTTGCCTGAAAGGCTTTGTCTCCTGGGATACTCCTTTTTTTTCCCTTTTTTTTTTGGAAGTGTGTTTGCACACTCGTTCTGGGACTCGAAGCAAACCAAAACAGTCTGAAGACATGTGGGTGCAGAGCAGTGATCCAGCAGGTCAATGGTTTCCAGTGCATCTGAGTCACTGAACTGAATGACACACTTAAATTTGAAATTTTTGAAGGGAAGTATTTGGATCGGAGAGTAGAGAATGGTTGTTTATTGATGTTTTTCTTGTGTTTTTTAAATTAATATAGCCTTTTTTTCATTATAATAGCTGTGTACTTTGTTGTCCTGATTGAGGTTTTCTATCAGTTGTTTGTTTTGTGTTAAAAATGTAATAAATATGTTGGCAAACAAAAAGTCATAGAGGTGATTCATAGTGGGATATTTCACTTTTATTCTTTTGTTTACTATTGGCGGGATAAAATATTGCATGAAGCTGGAATGGAATCCTGACCTAAATGATCCAAACCTTTCCCTTGTGTGTAATATGCAGGGCTTATGGAGACTGGCTGAGGCCTTATGGAGATGGAGCCCATTTCACCAGGCGGCAGCATCTCGCAAGCTGGACCAGAAGCTGGTAGGTGCAGGAAGACTGGCACTGAAACCAGCGCCTACAGTTCGTGTTTTTGTTTGGTTTGTTTTTGTTTTGTTTTTTTAAAATAAACTTTTTTTTTTGCCCTCTGCAGGACTGCATGTTCGGCCAGTACTCGGTCAGGTGCATTCTGGACCAGGACGTGCTGCTGCAGGAGGACGTGGAGCTGATCGAGCTCTTAGACCCGAGTCTGCTCACCCTCGGCTCCTCACCCTCTGGCTCGCCTCGCAGAGCGAACACCTTACCTAGACCGAGCCTCATCGCCAAGCCCTCCCTATGGTACGCCACTTTGAAACAGACAGTCGAGAACTCCCTTTCACAAATATTGAATGACTTTTTTTGCATCCAAGGTATTGGATATCTTCTACAAAACTAAATGTCAAATTTTTTGACCAAAATTCTTATCATATGAAACTTAGCTATTCTGTAGGCTTTCATTGGCACAGAAGCGCCACCTTCAATCATAGGAAAACTGGCTTAAATGGCAGGTGGCCTTTAAGGGGAGTGTTGTTTCAAGTGGTCAATGAAGTGAGGGGCCGCACTAAAGTTTGACAGGAAATAAATAAGGATTATTGTCTTTATAAAGCTGGTTGCATTTAAAGTCTCTATTATTAAGTTTTACAGGTGAATAGTCTTAGTTTGTCAATGAAGCTCTTACAGTTCAAAATTCTTTTGGCTAAAATTGATGTTTCATAAAGCTTTTAAGTGAAAAGGTCTCTATGAGGTCAAGAATGAACCTCTGTGTTCATTATTTTTAATGATTCATGAAAATTCAGCATCTTAGTGGGAGGTTTACATCAAAGAGCTTCAAAAACAGGAATTTAACAATGTTTGATGAATGCTGATGCTGGAGAAAATCCAGTGCAGATATAAATTGCATCACACACAGGATGATGTGGTGCATGATCGTTATAGCTTTAATTAATGTGACTCCAGAACCACAGAAGACATTACACAGCCGTTTACTCCCACGTACTCCCCAACTCTAATAATCTAACACTGACATGTAAAATTGTTGCCCTTTTATCCGGGCTCAGTACATATAAATGTTGACAGGGTCAAAATTCCTCCCTGTGCTCGTCTCTCAGGGACATGGCCGGGCTGGTCGGCCTGGCCTCAGTGCTGCTGGGGCTCTGCTCCGTGTCTGGGGGCCTGTGGTCGCTGGCTGCAGCTCCGTGGGGCTTGGCCCTGCTGGGCTGGGTGGGACTGAGGATGGTCACGTTGTGGAGACAGGGCCGTATGCAGAGAGCTGTCCACACCAGGGCCACCCAGCTCCAGACTCTGGTTCACAACGGCAAGACCCTGACGGGGCTGTCCCGAAAAGCCCTGCGTCTGGTGCAGGAGACTGAAGTCATCTCCAGAGGTTTCACCCTGTAAGTGTGCTTGTTTTACATCCACCCACACATCAATCGATCAGTGTAGTTAAGGTGGGCATTTACAGAATGTTGTCCCATATTTGACTGTTTATGCTAAACTAATTCTGTGTCCTAACCATTAGTTATCCTCTGTGTTTATCTTGGTTAATCGTTGATTTTTAGCCTACTGTGGTCTCTGTCTGTCTGTAGGCATGATGCACTGTATGTCACAGTCAATAAACAAGGGGAAAACAATCAGTATCACAATGTAAAACAAAATGCCTTTTGGCAAAAATTCATAGTTCACTGTGCCTGGTGGTTATTTAGCTGCTAGAAGCTAATAATCATAGATATAAGCACTCTTTTAATATAAAAGGGCATCTTTGTGTATATATATCTATGGCTGATTTGACAAATGTGCTCACATGCTACATGCAAATATTGTAACGTTACTCACAGCTTTTCGAACAGTCTACATTTTACTGTAAAACAAGTTGTAAACTATCAGCGCCTGACATTTGGTTGACTTATCAGTGATGCTTCCTGCTGATAGCACCCTTTTTCAGGTCTTTTATTCTGAACGGCTCGGTTTTTCTGCTTGGAAGTTGAAAGAACAGTGTGGAGCTCCTGGTAGTGCATCCCATCACACACAGTCATTTCAGAGGATTACAAGGGCACACATATATGCACAGCCTTGATTGTTTTCCTCTGATGTCTCTGTGTACTCCTCTGTGTCCACATTTTACTGGAGTCAGTGATGATGAGCGTTTTCTTTTTTTAACCCCTAAGTGACCAAGTGGAGTCATTTTTGAACCCATCCATATAAGTGATATGTTTATCTAATTATTTTTTCCCTGAAGTTGTCCGTCGGCTTCTAGAACTTTGTTTAAAATATGTAAAATATTCTAATTTTCATCTTCTAATCACTATATTGTAGTGTTTTGCAATAAACCAGGACTAACAGACCTGCAGAGGTCCTCTTTTGCCTCCACCTTTTTTACACAAAAGCTGCTGGAGGATGGATTTGGTTATCTTTGGACAGCTATTTACATGCTGCTAGCTTGGATTAATACTCAAGTATTGATTCATTTAAGAAAAGATGATGTGTTGAGTTGCGTAGCTGTTCTTGTCACACCTGCTTGTTTCTGACACTAAAGCGTTTCTAACCCGTCTCAGTGTCTTTGTCTCGTCTTCTGTGATGTGTTGTTCAGTGTTGTGTGTTGCCCCCCTGCCTCTTTGGGACGTCTCCACAGTTGTATCACATTTCACTTGTCAAGTTTGCTCGACAGGGTGAGTGCGGCCAGCTCCTTTAGCAGGGCGGGGCCGGGGGCGGGGCTACGTGGCCAACAGCTCATCGGACTGAGGAAGGCCTTGTACCGGGCGCTGCGTTCGGCCTTCAGGGCATCGCGCAGGGCCACCTGTCACATGCTCAAGGCATATCCTTTACCTGAGATAACTGGGAGTGGATGCTGTTGTCAGGGAATTCTTTATTTTCATGATTTTTAAGCTTTTAGGAGCTTGAATTTAGACAGTTTCTTCTCTTCAGTATTTGAATGTCCTTTACCGAACTCATAATTGAATTTATCGTTGTCATCAAAGCGTGGTCACATATCTGAGGGAAATGTGATTGTCTTTGAAGGTTGAGGCTTTGATGGTGTGGGTGGAAATCCCAAAGCTTCCTTTGATGACAGTCAAGGCTACCTCTTTAAACTATTCGAAAAGATCCGCGCAGATCTATATAAAATGAGAAATTTATAAACTTCTATGTATTTATGCAAAAGAGACTTTCCACACTTCTATCACTTGTCCTTAATGCCCATCAACGTTCCCTCTGAACTCTGAGATCGATAATGTGACCAACTACGTGTCCGCGGTGCCTCTGAAGGAGCTGGGGCTTGGCCTGGGTATCGAACACCTGGGAGACGAGCAGGCCCAGGAGCTTACGGATGACTACAGCCTGCCTGCCTTGAAGGTAAAGCCCAAGGGTCAAAGGCAGTTAATCAAATTCTCATTGCGTTTACAATTTTGGCTTCCACTCATTATTAAAACACAAAAATCAGGAAAAGCACAGTTTTTTTCCCCCCTAAAGACGTCTGTTTCTTTTTCTAAAATTCAAAAAATCTTTGATTTTTGATAACATCTCTGCTCCCCCTGTTAAATAATCCTGATTTCAGTTAACCAAAACAGTCGTTATTATGAATTTTGCCATATACTTTCTGTTTCCTGTTTATTTTCAGACACA
The DNA here is from genome assembly GCF_057382275.1 of Copadichromis virginalis. Taxonomy (NCBI): domain Eukaryota; kingdom Metazoa; phylum Chordata; class Actinopteri; order Cichliformes; family Cichlidae; genus Copadichromis; species Copadichromis virginalis. The sequence goes on from NC_140634.1 coordinate 23,518,127, forward strand.
TTTTCGGACACTTTTAGCCAAATCGCTTATTTTCTTCAACCTTTTAGAGCTCGATAAATAACTAGGATACAAAAAAGTCTATTCATGCTCTGACCTCACTTTGGCTTCTGATTTTCAAAAGCCTGAAGCAGTGCTGAAGAAAGAGAGGAAGTGTGTTGGTTATATCGAAGCAAGAACGCCTGAAAGAAGCTATTTATCTCAGGTTTATTGGCTTGTCTTAATGCAGATGCTGTTCCAGCTGTGGGTCGGTCAAAGCTCCGAATGTTTCCGTCGGCTGGCCCTTCTCCTCTCTCCGAGCCGAGTAGAGGAGTCTGAGGAAATCAGACCCACAGAAGACGCCTCCTCTCCTCTTCCTCTTCCTCCTCCGCTCTACCGGTCCATCTCCGCCGTGACCGAGCCCCTCCATCACGCTCTGGCGAGCTGTCTCGGCGAAGTGCAGCGCAGCTTCGACTTTCACAGACACTTTGAGACCCAGCCGAGGACCACAGGCTGCGACAGGACAGGGCGAGCCAGAGAGAAATGCCGAGAGCTCAACACCCTCCACACCTCCATCCGAAGCCTGCAGCTGCACCTGAAAGCGCTGCTCAGCGAGTGAGAAAACCTTGAATAATCTCGTTCTAAATAAAAGGAGACCGTGTACCATTCAGAGATAGCAGGTCACCATAGCAACAAAGCAGAACATATACAGGGAGTGCAGAATTATTAGGCAAGTTGTATTTTTGAGGAATAATTTTATTATTGAACAACAACCATGTTCTCAATGAACCCAAAAAACTCATTAATATCAAAGCTGAATGTTTTTGGAAGTAGTTTTTAGTTTGAGCTATTTTAGGGGGATATCTGTGTGTGCAGGTGACTATTACTGTGCATAATTATTAGGCAACTTAACAAAAAACAAATATATACCCATTTCAATTATTTATTTTTACCAGTGAAACCAATATAACATCTCCACATTCACAAATATACATTTCTGACATTCAAAAACAAAACCAAAACAAATCAGCGACCAATATAGCCACCTTTCTTTGCAAGGACACTCAAAAGCCTGCCATCCATGGATTCTGTCAGTGTTTTGATCTGTTCACCATCAACATTGCGTGCAGCAGCAACCACAGCCTCCCAGACACTGTTCAGAGAGGTGTACTGTTTTCCCTCCTTGTAAATCTCACATTTGATGATGGACCACAGGTTCTCAATGGGGTTCAGATCAGGTGAACAAGGAGGCCATGTCATTAGTTTTACTTCTTTTATACCCTTTCTTGCCAGCCACGCTGTGGAGTACTTGGACGCGTGTGATGGAGCATTGTCCTGCATGGAAATCATGTTTTTCTTGAAGGATGCAGACTTCTTCCTGTACCACTGCTTGAAGAAGGTGTCTTCCAGAAACTGGCAGTAGGACTGGGAGTTGAGCTTGACTCCATCCTCAACCCGAAAAGGCCCCACAAGCTCATCTTTGATGATACCAGCCCAAACCAGTACTCCACCTCCACCTTGCTGGCGTCTGAGTCGGACTGGAGCTCTCTGCCCTTTACCAATCCAGCCACGGGCCCATCCATGTGGCCCATCAAGACTCACTCTCATTTCATCAGTCCATAAAACCTTAGAAAAACCAGTCTTGAGATATTTCTTGGCCCAGTCTTGACGTTTCAGCTTGTGTGTCTTGTTCAGTGGTGGTCGTCTTTCAGCCTTTCTTACCTTGGCCATGTCTCTGAGTATTGCACACCTTGTGCTTTTGGGCACTCCAGTGATGTTGCAGCTCTGAAATATGGCCAAACTGGTGGCAAGTGGCATCTTGGCAGCTGCACGCTTGACTTTTCTCAGTTCATGGGCAGTTATTTTGCGCCTTGGTTTTTCCTGTTGACCCTGTTGACTATTTTGAATGAAACGCTTGATTCTTCGATGATCACGCTTCAGAAGCTTTGCAATTCTGAGACTGCTGCATCCCTCTGCAAGATATCTCACTATTTTTGACTTTTCTGAGCCTGTCAAGTCCTTCTTTTGACCCATTTTGCCAAAGGAAAGGACGTTGCCTAATAATTATGCACATCTGATATAGGGTGTTGATGTCATTAGACCACACCCCTTCTCATTACAGAGATGCACATCACCTAATATGCTTAATTGGTAGTAGGCTTTCGAGCCTATACATCTTGGAGTAAGACAACATGCATGAAGAGGATGATGTGGACAAAATACTCATTTGCCTAATAATTCTGCACTCCCTGTAGAAGAAAATTGTGTATAAAGAACCTCTTTCTTTGTCATCATCAGGATGATCATCCTGGAGGACGACCTGGAGAAGCTGATGGTGTCCAAGGAGCTGACGGAGTTGACGCTCGAGGGCTACCAGGACCTGAGCGACCGGCTCCACCAGCTGCAGCCACACATGCAGGCTAGCACTGGCTGCTGGGAGGACACCATCAGTCAGGTGGAGCGCATGCTGAGACGAGCCAACGCCTGTACAGGTGAGGCGGGTCAAACGCATAATGTCAGGTTCGACCTGTGAAGGCATCGCAGTGACTTCCACGTTATCAGCTCAGTGGTTTCACGTAACTTCAGGCCTATTTTTATCCCTCCTTCCTTTACCATGACTCAAGACTGTTGCCGGTCATGAAGGAAGTTGCTTAAACACATTGTAGGACAAGAAATAGACCAATCATAGCACAGCTGTCTGCACAGTGACCAAACTGTTGCTTTCCCACAATAATGTTAGTCTGAAATCTTTCTGTGTAGCCAGCGCTGAGGGTCTGGAGCAGTGCAGTCCTCCTCCACCTGAGGTTCCCGATCCTCCTCCATCCTACCCGCTGATCCTGGACAGAGACCCCGTGCCGGAGGAGCTGGTAAGATCAGCTGTCGACTGTTTAACATTAAATCTGAAGCTATTTTTAGCACGATTGTTGAGTATTTTTTGTCAGGACAGGAAACCATGTGTATAACTCGTGCCCCTTCCCCTGATGACTTATTGCCCTGTTGTCAGCCTCTCCCACTCTTTTATTCGACCAGGAGTGGGAGGCCTACGTGTCTGACTCGGACTCTGATGGCGAAGGCAGAGGGTCATGGTCTGACATGTTGTCACCGGAGGAGCGGGAGCGGCAGCGGCGGGAGAGGGAGGAGTCCCGTCGCGTCCTGTCTGAGCTGAAAGCTGTCCTGGGCTTCCGTGCGTCAGAGGGGGAGAGGATGAAGAGGAAGCAGCTGCTCTTCAGCGACCAAGGTCTGCACTGGACGTTCGAAAAACGCGTCTACTGATCCTCAGGATGACAGTTCATAAAATCTGCGTGTACATTTTTAAATGCATGCAGGCAAAACGAATAATTATTACTCAAATTTTGAGCTAATGTTCCTTATTAATGTTATGTTATAGTTAGCAGCAGAGCCTAATAAATAATTATTATTCCTACAAGTTTCCCCACCAGCAGATGTCACTGAAATCATCCACGTCTTTCTTTCTTTCTCGCAGCCGCCGTGGGGCTTTCGGTTCACACAGAGGGTTCAGACCCTTCCACTCAGCCGTCAGACGATCTGACATCTGTGGACAAAGGAGAACCTGCCATCAACAGAGGAAACAACCTATCAGAGCACTCTGCTGGAAATGAAGAGAAGGAGCAGGAAGGAAGACACGATGGGGTGAGGCCTAACCCCTCCACCGACCCCGTGACAGAGTTCAGCTGCGGTGTGGAGCAATCAGAGATGGGAGGAACGTCTGTCTGCAGCAGAGGAGGAGGAGGTGCGTCAGAGCTGCACCAGTATGATGGCGTCCTGGAGGAGGGGGAGGGGGAGAACGGCCTGGACTGCTTCCTGAAGCCTAAAGTCTCCGCCGTCTCTGTGATGGACAGACTGACGGAGATCCACGGCTCTGAGGCGCTCAGCTTCAGCTCCGCCCTCGCAGCTCAGGTGGCTGCTCGCTCACACTCCCTCATCAGCATGGAGGAGCAGACGTTCGGAGATGATGATGACAAGGAGGAGAAAGAGGGGGACGACGAAGAGGGCAGAGACAGACAAAACCCAGAGAAGGACTAGAGATGAAACCGCTTTAACCGAGCACTAAGCAGAGACAGTGTTTATGTCTGTGTTACATCAGAGAAAATCCAGCCCACGACACTCTGTCACCCATCCGTCCACATTACTGTACATTACCCACAATTCTTACTGCTCTGTTTGCTGTTAAAACTCAGGTACCAGAACCACTATAACAACATGAAGACCTTACAGTGTTGAGGTCAGCAGACCCCGGTGTCATCCACACTCTGAAACGTGATCACAGTCGCTCTGTAGATGTGGAAGAAACTTCTGATTGTATGAGAAGAAAAACGGTTTTAGTTGCACATTTTTTAACTTTAAATCAGAGCTGCACTGTGTGTTCAGGCAGAAACCCCTCCACAGTCATCTGATTTTATTCATTTATAATAATAACACGAAAAATTTTATAAAATTGGAATTTGAAAAAATTTATTCATAATATAAAGAATAACAAGCGACCTGCAGGCTGAAAGGCTGCAGATGGCTTCCTTTAGTTCTCTTCCTCCTTTCCTGTCTCCTCTCACCTGTTCTCATCCAATAAAGGTTTAGAACTCCTTAAAAATTGCAAAGTTTGGACCCAAATACAGGACGCTGGAGACAGATAAGTATCTAAAAACACTCGGAGGCATAACAGCAGCTGAACACAGTTAAGAGGCGAGAATAGTCAGGGAATCGGGTAAAGGACACAAAGCTAACCTTCAGTAAAGCAGGAAGTAACCCAAAACGAACCAAGCTGCATTAAACAATGCTGGCATTAAACATGAAGACAGAGGGGCAAGCTGCCAACAAAGCTCAATATAACCAGGCTTTCTCTGCTTTAGGTGGCTTAAAATTAACATTTGTTTTACAGCTCTGCGTGAGGCTGTTTATTTCGACAGCTGCACACGAGAGCTCCAAAACGCTGCAGACATTTAAATATTAAAAGGTGACTCGGTGTGTTCAGGTCTGACGCTCTCTGACGAAGGAATCACTTTAGTTCAAACTAAAAGTCATTTACTTTTTATATTCTCAATTCAGTGGGTTTCCAACGGAAGATTGTTCTCGCCATTGGAAAAAAATAAATACATCTCGCCATGAGACGACTTATAAATGTAAACATCTGAGATAATAATCTTTTTTTTTTCCTGTGGCGTTAAAAAGCTTTCACAGATTTTAAACAAAACTCTGAACATAACCTGCTCCAGCATAGGTTGCCATGGTGATTCAGCCTGGTGAAAAGAGGCTTTAAGCCTGTTCTGCAGTACACCATTCTGAGCCTGAGACACAAACAGAAAGACAAAACTGAGAGAGGAGCAGATGAGGAAACGCCAGGGGAACTGTACTCACAGGAAGTAAACTCAAACCAGGAATTCAACACTAACACCAACTTAAATAAAACAATAAAAAAAAAAAGTGTACTGCAGGTTCTACATGCTTAGCCAGTTTCTAAATATGAATCCAAAAGTTTTTAATACACATCAGGAAATCTGAGCCTTAATGTTTCAGGGAGTAAAATACACAGTGAAATCTGTCCAGGAGCGATTTTCTGTCTGAACACACACACCGAGGAGCTGAAGGTCAAATCAGCTGATTTCTTAAGGATCTGTGTGAGAGGCAGCTCTGCGGGAAAAGGAAGTGAAGCTATTTTTACAATCAGCGCTTTTATTTTTGTCCTCGTGGGGGCTTCTGCGCCCCTGATGGGACTCGGAGGAGGTGACATGTAGCTGAACGTGCGTCCACAATCCTGTTTCCAGTGACGTTTTGTGAACTGCTCACAGTTCGATCCCCTTTCTCTGCGTCAGTGTTTACAGGGCCACGCTCAGCGGAAGGGTCGGGCTCAAACGTGTGAGTTTAACGATCTGCTGTGAGTTTACGTTCACCTCTACGGGTACGGTATTAAAAGAAACAAAGGTGTATTTCTCTCATTTGTCTGACAGCCCTGATGCTGGCCCCGCCTCCAACCCAACCAGCCCTCTCTCCTGTCACCATGTCTGCCTTGTCCTCCTGCATTTTTCAGTGTGAAATAAAAAACCATCCTGGAAGTTTGTCCTCACGCTCGTGTGTCACAGCGGGGTTAAAGAACAGGTTGGGTCGGTTATTTGATCTGTTTCGTGTGGGATTTTGTTCTTGCCTGACTTACAACAGCTGCAGCTGCTGCTGCGCCTTCTTTGGGTCCCTCTTGGCTTTGGAGGCAAATACTTAGATCTGCAGTGGGCAGAGGTAGCTGCTAAAGTTACTTTTAGTTAACTAAACTAAAACTAAACCCTAACTCTTTCCTCTGTGAATGCCAAATAGAGCTGACACTTGTTTTGGTCATATTTCAAGCCTGGCTATGCATTAAGAAGTCAATGAGGGGTATCTCTGCCCTTCTAATGGTCATCAAATCTCATCTTTAATGATGTATACTGAGGTGTTAAAACACTTTAATTAGGGTACATGGAAGGTCTTCATGGTGGAAAGAGTTAATGTAGGTGTGAGTAAGGCACTTCACCAAAAACCAAGAACAGACATATGCTCAAAGAGATCTTAAAAACAGCCTGAATCAGTTACAATTGTTCATCTTGTATCTGTTCAGCTGACCTTACTAGTGCCGAATTGGACCTCTTTTTGTCTTCTAAACTGCAATAATTCTACATGGCACAGATTCAATAAGGTGCTGGTAATATTTCTCTGAGATGGCTTCCAGTAGAGCATCCTAAAGGTGCTCCGTTGGACTATGGAGGGCGTTTGAGTACAGAGTACATCAGAAGATATGCACACTGTGGCCGTTAAGGGATGGCAACAATCAAAGAATATATGCAGGTAGGCCATGGAGTTTAAACAATACTCAGTTGGTACTAAGGAGGTAAAAGTGTGCATATCCTGCACACAAGCAGCAGCAACCTGAACTATGGATACAAGGAAGGGATGGATCCATGCTTTTATGATTTTTACATTAAATTCTAACCCTGAATGTCACAGCAAGAATCAAGACTTGGGCAACATTTTTTCATCTTCTGTGGTCTTATTTTGGTGAGCCTATTTTAACTGGAGCCTCAGTTTCCTGTTCTTAGCTGACAGGATGCATGCTCAATCATCCAGACAAGTAAATCCCAAAAAGTTGATTCTGTTCATCTGGCCGTAGTGTTCTCAGTGGGAGAAACGTTTCAGTGCAGACTGAAGAAGTCGCTTGGATGAGTGACAAAACGTTTCTCCCACTAAAAACGCTATGTCCAGATAAACAGAATTAACTTTTATGGATTAGCTGACAGGAGCAGCGGTCGGTGTGGTCTTCTGCTGCTGTAGCCCATCTGCTTCCAGATTTGACGTACTGCGCGTTCAGAGATTCTCTTCCTCGTAACTGGGTTATAAAGTGGTTATTTAAGTTACTGTTGCCTCTCTGTCAGCTCAAAGGCCGAATCACATTTATAGTCACTAAAATCTGATGCTCAGTTTGAACTTCAGCAGGTTGTCTCGTTCGTGTCTACATGCCTAAATGCGCTGAGCTGCGGATGATTGGACATTTGCATTAACTAACAGTTGAACATTTTGCCTAACAAAGTGTGTGGTGAGTTTTTATAAACCATACCAAATTAAGTAGGAGAGCCATTAAAATAAACTTTGTTTATCACAGAAGTGGGAAGTTAATTTCTTACGGCAGCTTAAAAAACACTCCCAAAAACAAGTTAAACACAAACTATAATAAACCTCATGACACAACCAGGAGCAGAACCTGCTACTCTGTAACTGCAAGATATTTACCTGAGAAATCTACAATTCTGACTTAATGAGACATCTTAAAATCTCCAAAGAGACTGCACTGACAAAGTTCAATTTCATGGAAGCAATACTGAGCTCTTTGTTCAGTATAATACAGTTTTGTTATGGTTTAGGTTTGAATCATTAAGAGATAAAGGCTTCTTTGTCTGTCGACTTGCCCCATAGCCAGCCTGAATCTGATCTGTTCAAGTGATCCTGGAGAAACACTTCAAACTGCTAAGGTACCAGCAGAAAATAACAAATAACACCATCTATGCTACTCAGAGACAGTATCTCCAAATGAGTTGTACCGAAATAAAACTTTTAAACTAAATAAGGGAGAAAATTAGTTGAGATTAACTTTATTTATCACACGAGTTGCTATTGAAAATAGGAAGAAGTTAAAATTTGCTGTATAGGTGCACATCGAATGCACTGATAGGTAGTGAGGAGGAAAAACTGATCACTTTTGTGTAAAAACACAACAAAAATGTAAAAGCTTTAACGGTTAAATTAAACTGCTTAAACATTCAATAACAGTCACTATCGTCGGCCACTAGCACTTAGGCCACCCACATGCTGCAAACATGTGTACAACTATAGTGTTTACATTGTTTTATAAAGGTTGTTTACTGTAGTATTTACTGCCACCTAGTGGCGGATTCTGGAACTTCCCCGGTCCTTATATTAGGATTAAACTTGTAAAATAAATAGTATTTTATATTTTTGTGTTAAAAGAAAGAAAAACTCGTCTTCTTTAGTGTGATAAACTCGTTTGTTATCCTTTTAATTATTCGTATATCACATCTGTTGGTTCCTCAGGTGTTAAAGCTCCTCTTCAGCTGATTCGGCATGTTTTACTATGTGATGCCTTCAGGGGCTGCGTACAGAGCTCCGGTTTCTGACTAAACGTCTTTAAACTCCGCGCATTATAAAAAATATTCCAAATCATACCTTCGTTCATCTGGCAGACAAGTTAACTGCTAAACAAATGCTAAACACCAAACATGGCAGTCAGTGTGTGGTGCATTAAGGGTGTGGTCATTTAATAATTAATTTTAAGCATTCAAGCATATGCCACCACACTGAAAGTACTATTTAAACTGAAATTGCAGGGAGATTAAACCTATTCCTGGTTTTTAGAGTGCCCGTGGGTCAACATATAATAAAAAACGTTATTATTTCCATTTGTATCGTGTTTACTAAATAAATGTTTCTAAATTAATTAAAGACTCAACTATTGAGTAATTATATATGATTACTCACTAGGTGTGAGTATATTTAATTATATTATATTATAATTAAATATTTTGAGATAATATGTGTATTTGTTTTAGTAAAACATAGTCCCTCTGTACTTACAAATAAAATATTAATGTAATTAGTTTTATTAACAAGAAGAAAAATCCCGGGTGTCCATGAAGGCAACACATACTGAGGACTCCCACAACCCCTTGTGCTTCCTCTTCCAGCAGCGCCTGCGATCATGGCGGACGTAATAGCGGAGCGGGTAGCAGAGCAGAAAGCGGTCCTGAACCGGGAGCTGAACGGAGAAGCGGAGGACCGAGAGGAGGCCGATCCAGCGGAGGAAACCTCGAAAAAGAAGAGAAAAAAGAAGAAGAAGAACAAGTCTGCGGGGACAGGTGAGCCACGACAGGTGAAGTCTCGTGCTAACAGGCTAACGTTAGTTAGACGGACGAGTTAGCCGCGACCAAACCGGAAATATGTGCATACGGCTTCAAAATAAAATCGACAGTTAAAGTTTTAATTATAAATGTAATATTTAAATTGCACCAACGTGTATTGTTTCAAAGCTAAGTAGTTGTGATTTGTTTTTGCTAGGAAATTTTTTATTTAAGTTGTGATGCTGATTTCCATGATAAAGTATGTGAGATAATGTGTTGACATATAGGAAGAGATCTTGAGCCATGCATTACAAGAGCTGTAATGCGTCAGTTATATGAGATTTAGGAATAAGATTGGAAGAATTAACTATATTATTTAGACAGTGTTAGTTTACATCTCTTGGTTTCCATAATAGAGGCATTGTGACAGAAACCTCCTTTGTCCCACACGCCATCAGACTGTTTAACTCCTCTCTGGAGGGGAGAGGGAGGGGAAACAGGAGGACAAAGGAGGGGGGAACAACTAAGCTGTAGTGCCTCTTCACCTCACTGTACAATACTTTTGTAAATAGTCAACAGTGCAATAGACCTCAATACTTGAAATGTGCAATTCACTTGTATTTTTATTTTTTATTCCTATTTATTCTATTTATCCCCTTCGTATATTTTATTTATATTATCTCTGTATATGTATATATATGTGTGTGTGTGTGTGTGTGTGTGTGTGTGTGTGTGTGTGTGTGTGTGTATATATATATTATATATATATATAATATTCTGCAACTCTGTAACTTCTGTCGGTGCTGTGCTTTTTTGGAAATCGAATTTCCCAGAGGAACCCACCCGAGGGATTAATAAAGTTCTATCTAATCTAATCTTATTCTGAAATTTACACCGGAAGCAGTGCAGTTGAGTGGTTTCAGCTTCTCCACGTCCTACTCGTTGGACATGCGGGCGCAGATCAGTGCAGATTGGGCTACCGCTGTGCCTCTTGGGCCTCAGCGAGGACACCGGGCTTTAAGCGGAGCTCCCCACGGGAAACGTGCCCTCTGTCGTGGAAGGGCAGCTTTAGGGTGGAAGATAGTCCTTCCAGGAGCTGTCCTCCCTGCTGCTGCCGCCCTCCCCCCGCCGAGCTTCAGCCAAGCTCTCCTGTTTCGTAATTCTCCCTTTGCCAGACTTATTATGTAAGAAAAGAACAGAGGAAGGTTTATTTTGAAAATTAGCCGCAGTTAAAAATATTTTTCTTACTTATTAGATAGTTAATAACATTCAGAACATTACAAAATAAAATACAGCTTTTATACACTGTGTAATTGAAGACATTTATTTAAAAGCCATATTTTAAGTTTATGGGGAATGGGCAGTGGTGTCAGTTTTCTTTGTGTCTGATCTGTTTTTCTTATTTAAGAGAAAAAAGAAAAGAAACAAAAAACACTGCCTTCAAGTAGGACAATAACACAACAGTACTTATTCTTCTTCACCTGGTTATCTTTAACTGTGTGGGTAGAGCTGACTGAGCCCCGCCCACATAGAAGGTCCAGCACAGACTCAGCTGAGGCAGTAATGAAGTAAAACAAGCCTTGTTTTATTTGAATACCAGCAGACACGTCTCCTCTCTGAGGCCATCTCTGCTCTTGTATCTGTCTTCACTAACTCTGAATCAGCATGTAGCCCCCCGCCCCCTTGCAAATTTATGCAGTTGCTTTGGAAGCCAAGAAATATTTATGCTAACCAACAAGACCAGCAGTAGCCAAACTGATAGCAAGACTCTGTTCACTCAATTTTTGAGCTCTGATCCATACACCTCTGGCTACCGTCTGGCGTCATTAAGCTCTTCCTCCTTTTCTAATTGGCCGTGATGTCATGGAGAATCCTGGCTGATGGGTTATTTGTGGCATAGTGTCAATGAAAAGTCGCTGGCTCCTGTATCAGCGAGTGATGCGCCCTTAGTGCTGCTGGTGTAAATGGTGCAGAGCTGTGGTGAGCACAAACAGACCTTCACGCTGTCATTACCCAGCATGCCCTTCAGCGGTTTAATATTGCCCTCGTTTTTTTGTGTGTATGCCCTGATCTTTGCCCAGGTGAAAAGAGGGGCACAGTTCCTGTCAGAACATTTAACAATTCTATTAATAAAAGCCAGTTTTGTAGAGGTTCATCAAACAGGGAAAACTGTGTTAAAGCAGGATTAAGCTGGGCTAAGTTGAGAGCTCAGGTGTGTGGTCACATTACTTAGTGTACACCTTAAGGTCTGCCTCATTACCGAAGGTGTTTTAGAGAGTTAAATTGAAATGTTACTTTTGTTTTTATTAGTTTACTTTATAGTGATGTAAGCTTTAATCCATCAAAAACTGCAGGAAAATGTGCAATTTTCTATTCTTATTTAATTCACTTAATGTACAGAATTCACCTGCTTGCTGCATACAATGCTACTACTGCACATTCGCCTAATGTATATAATATATAATGTTCTTCCTCTCCCCCCCCCTTTTGCACAAGTCGAGGAGCGTGTCAGGTTACATTTCACTGCGTGTTATACTTGTATAACTATGCATGTGACACATAAAGAATCTTGAATCTCTTGAAGGATGTTCCTCATTTGTGGATTATAGTGTTGAGATTTCAGGAGAGCGTGGCTCAGACCTTCACATCTTATTTCGTTTTAACCCTGATATTGCTTCCCTATCAGGCCATTAAAGGTGTATATTTTAAAAGTAGTGAGTAACGATTCATTTCTGGGTCACTGGCATCTGTTTACAGGCACTGAGGCAGAGGTGGAGGCAGACGGAGTGGCCGAGGTGACCAAACAGCTGGAGAAGCAGGCGATAGAGGACAAAGAGAAGGAAGAGGAGGGCGAGGAAGGTGACTGAAGTCAAACATCAACACTTTAACCTGCGGTGGTGTGGACAGGTCAAATGTAAACATTGGATTTAGTAGCTGTTTTTTTTTTTAAAAAAGTCTTAACTTACACAGACGGAGACGATGGAGAGAACTCTGCAGGAAAGAAGAAGAAGAAGAAAAAGAAGAAGAAAGGAAGTGAGTTAATGATATTTTAGTGGAAAAGCAGACTCGGTGTGTTTTATACCGGAGCCAGGTGTTTCTGTAAGACATCTGTTGGTGAGTCTTTGTTGTGTTTTGACAGCTAAATGTCAGACTGATCCTCCATCTGTGTCCATCTGTGAGCTCTACCCAAGCGGAGTTTTCCCCATTGGACAGGAATGTGAATACCCTGTTGTTCAGGATGGGTAAGACGAGCATACACACACACACCTACACTTGCGACTTAAGTTCTACTTCTCTTTTAAATCTCTTTAGCTTTTAAAATGCCAGGTGGGTTTTTTCAAAATAATATTTTGACTTTTTTCCAAAACTTCTGAGTTAATTTTGGGAATTGAACTTTAGGGCTGCCACGATTAGTCGACTAGTCACGATTATGTCGACTATTAAAATCGTCGACGACTAATTTAATAGTCGACGCATCGTTTGAAGCTTTGTAAGATCACAAAGGACGCAGGAATGAGTAGTAGGATTTAAGAGTGTAATAACGGACTGAAACAGAAGATGGCAGCACTGCATGTACAAGGATGCCAGCTGCCGTTAAACCCCGAAGAAGAAGAAGCTGTGTCCCAGAATTCATAGCGCAGCCCAGCGCAGTTGTCAACAATGGCGGCAGCTAGTTAGTTTTAACTTTACTCTTATTATTCTTTCTGGGTCACAAAATAAACATTTAACATATTTTCAGCCGAGAATGTAGCTGTGTAAACCTCAAATATCTGCTCAGTTTATCAAGACACCACATATTTTCAAAAGTGCTCCAACGTTTTCGGAGACGTCTGTTACCCACTAGCTCGTTAGCTAGGCGGGGGCAAGGCTAACTAGAGCCATGAGAACACCGGACTCCCGGCAAATCGTTTTCAAACCCACCGCCGTCTTTTGCTAGTCAGGTTAAACATGATATATAAGTCACTTAGATAACTTAAAAATGTTATTGTTTGGCTTTCTTTAGTATTTTATTTGTTCCTGAGTAAATCGTTTTGGCTGAGATTAAAGTTATAGTTTTTGCACAGCTAAAACTGTCAAGCAGACAGCTGATTATCAGAAGTGTGAGATGCTGGAGAATATACTCCGGTGTCCTGTTATATTTTAGAAAGCAAGGAGTTTATTAAACTTCACCGAAACAATCTGCAAATTTCATTAAAAATTAATAAACTACCATCTTGTCTTTATTTTTAGTTAGCACAAACACTTCAAGCTGTAAGCTAATGATAGTTATATAAGACCAGATGCTGCTGGTGCAATAAGCTGTACGTCCAATGGATGATGATCTGATTAGTCGACTAATCGCAAAAATAATCGGTGACTAGTCGACTATCAAAATAATTGTTTGTGGCAGCCCTATTGAACTTACTCTTGGAATAGACGTGGATTTCCCTGCAATGCATATTTTTGATTTTATTCCTGAAATAGTATTGCAAAATTATTCTCAAAATTCTAACTACATTTCTGGAATAATATTTCAAAATCTTAACTTATTCTCTTTTTGTTAGTATCACTCAGAGTGGTACTAACAGTAACAATAGTTAGCATGGAAGGACTTCTTTAGTGGTTTCCTCTGAGTGTGTGCCTGAGGTGTGCAGGTTTCATTTAATCTGTTTTTACTTCCATTGCCTTCCCTTCTTGTTCCTGTGTTTTCTGGCTGAATTACATCAGAGGTTTTACATGTGAGGCTCCTGCAGCAAGCTGTGGACCACACTGTGCAGTGTTTATATCGCAGTCTTTATTTCCTCTTTCTGGGAAACACTTTTTAATCTTGTGATCTGAAAAATTACTCACTCATCTCTGTCTTTAACAGAGGAGAGACTCTGTATTTTCCAGTAAAGACAAAAACATTCAACTAAGTAGTTTCAGCAGGTGCATATTCATGAAGAATGTGGTCTCCAGATGTTTTTATTAGCTTTAGAAACTGTAACTGAATCCAAATTTGATGCTTGAACGTGCTGCGCTGCTGTTTTTGTTTCACCTCCCAGTCGCAGCGCCGTGTCACGCATGACCAACGAGGAGAAGCGGGTGCTGGATAAAGCTAACGAGGAGATGTGGAACGACTTCAGGCAGGCGGCCGAGGCGCACAGGCAGGTCCGGAAGCATGTCCGCAGCTTCCTGAAACCTGGCATGACCATGATCGAAATCTGGTGAGACTGCTTTTATCTTCTGTCGCTCGTAGAGGCGGCTGTTTTGGAATTAGATGAGAAGATTTGGATTTCCTGCTGATGCCCTTCTCTGTTTTGATTAGCGAGCGGTTGGAGGACTGCTCTCGTAAGCTGATAAAGGAGAACGGGCTGAACGCCGGCCTGGCCTTCCCCACCGGCTGCTCCCTGAACCACTGTGCTGCTCACTACACTCCCAACGCTGGAGACACCACTGTCCTCCAGTACGACGACGTCTGCAAGATCGACTTTGGCACTCACATCAACGGTACGCCGACTGAACCTTTCTGCTTCTTTTACTGCTGTTTAAAAATACATCAGCCACTGGATGCTGACCGGTGTGCTTCTTTCTTCCGGTGTCTGCCCGCAGGGAGAATCATTGACTGTGCCTTCACCGTCACGTTTAACCCAAAGTACGACAAGCTTTTGGAGGCCGTGAAAGACGCCACCAATACCGGAATCAAAGTAAGACCTGAACGGACGCCTCGTTTTTAGTTGGTGTGTGTTTGTGGATCCTGCAGCTGAAACATGTTTGTTCTCCTCTGAAGAACGCCGGCATCGATGTGCGCCTGTGTGATGTCGGAGAGGCAATCCAAGAGGTGATGGAGTCCTACGAGGTCGAGCTTGATGGCAAAACATACCAGGGTGAGATCACACTGTCATTACAGGATACTCAACTTTATAGAAAACAGTAGTTTATGCTATCTGTGAAAATCCACCCTCACGTGCACCATGACTCGTGTGGTAATGTTCACAGACTCGTGCATTTCTGTTTCATCTGAATTATTTTTTGTTTATTTTGTTTTTTTAAGCAAAAAAATAAAGAAAAGAGCAAAAATCTGCAACATGTAAATGATCTGAGGTCGTTCTCGCATGACAGAGCTTCACATATTTTTCCCTCTGTGATCCTTTTACTCTAAATGCAGCAAAATCAGAGCTCAGACATTATTTTAAACTCTGCGTAGCTCCTGTAAAAAACTGACATGAAGAGCTTCAAATATTTCCCAGTGCTTACTAAAGACGTGTGCAACTAGTCAGCAAGCGAGTTAAACAAATTACTCTTATTTTATTAAAACAACAACTGGCGTGTCCACAAGGCGTCTCAAGTCTGGATAAAGGTGGAGAGTTGCATCAAAAAGGACATTGAACCAAAAATTTTGAATATGCCGATCATGAAAAATTAGATTCAGGGCATTATTCTAAGATATAAATCTACAACGGAGTCTCTCCTCTGCTGATATTTGTGTGCCGGTGTGTACACAAACTGAATATTTTCACTTTAAAACTGGGAAAAACTTACATTTCGTCTTTTTTCCCCTACGTTGCAGTGAAGCCCATCCGAAACCTGAACGGTCATTCCATCGGTCAGTACAGGATACACGCTGGAAAGACTGTGCCCATCGTTAAAGGAGGAGAAGCGACGAGAATGGAGGCGAGTACTTCCTGGTTTCCTCACATTTTGATCAACTTACTCACTGCACGTGATTCTAACGCAATATCAGAATTTCTAAAAAGTAAAAAAAAAACTAAACGCTGTAAAAAGAAGCTGAAGAGCACCTTCAGCTTCACTTCTGACGATTTTATTTTCGTTGACTCGGGTGTCGCTCTACAGGAGGGCGAGGTGTACGCCATCGAGACGTTCGGCAGCACGGGTAAAGGCGTGGTCCACGACGACATGGAGTGCTCGCACTACATGAAAAACTTTGACGTCGGCCACGTCCCTATCAGGTGAGAGCCTGTGTTTATTTAGCTCGCCTGGACAGGGAGCGTATTGGTTAGCAGTAACTCACTGACTCCTTTTCTTCTCCAGGCTGCCGCGAGCGAAGCACTTGCTGAACGTGATCAACGAGAACTTCGGCACGTTGGCGTTCTGCCGGCGCTGGCTGGACCGCCTAGGCGAGAGCAAGTACCTGATGGCCCTGAAGAACCTGTGCGACCTCGGCATCGTGGACCCCTACCCCCCGCTCTGCGACACCAAGGGCTGCTACACCGCTCAGTTCGAGCACACCATCCTGCTCAGGCCCACCTGCAAGGAGGTGGTGAGCCGGGGGGACGACTACTGACACCCCTACCTTCCAGCACCACCAGACCCCGCCCCCTCACTACCACACAGCACCTGTTGGAGAACTCGGGGATGAAGTGAAGGATGCCAGACGCTGACAGTGCACAGCTTTCAGGGAAGGAGAAGCAGCTGTCTGAGCGCTCCGCCATCAACCACAACTAAAGAAACAAGCCCACACCTTTCTCTTGGATAGAGCTTTTTGTTTTTTCCAGTTTCCATCAGGACTATCATATTGCAAAATATTACATTTAAGCTGCTGCTGAATTTAGTGCAACCCCAGTTTTCAAAGAGTTTCTCTCCACTTTGAGCCTCCGGTGCTTTGGTGCTCTGTTAAAATGAAGCACCAAGGCCACGGATGGCTTAAAGAAGTGGTCAGGCCTGCATGCTGGCATGGCCCAAAGTCTTTGCAGACTGTTCCTAACATTTAAAAGCTTGGGGAAGAGGTGGTCTTGTAGTTAGATATTCATACAGACACCGGTAACCTGCAGCTCTATGTTTGGCTTCTGTTGCAACAGGAGGGAACTCTGCACTATGGCCCTCCGCTTATCGGTTCTTTGGTATTTGTAAAGTTTCTTTGAAATGGCTGCTGCCACTCTGTTCCAGATTAAAATGCTTCATTTTCAAACTCTCCCTGATAATGCTTTTATAAGAAAGAAAATTAACTAAATAATTTTGCTCATTTGTGGGCTCCCTACTGATGACTTTGTGCAAGAAACCTAAACGGTGCATTTTCTTAATTTTGTTCCTACAACAGAGGAAGCCCCCAAAAGTTCTGCAAACCCAAATCTTTATTTTGCTCAGACAAGATGGGGAAACATAACTTCATGGGATGTTGGGGTGTCCTTAGGAGTAACTGGTAATAGCGTTACTCTATCACATGGTGGTTAACATTAAAAAACAAACAATCAGGTAAAGTTAGGCTACCTTCTCAGCCATGCTTATTTTAGACTTGGTTTAGTGAAATTAGGTATTAAACCTTATTGATTAATCAGCGGTTAATTTTATAAAAATGGTAAATGGTTTTATACCTGTAAGTAGGATGCTACCACTTAGAAAGGTTAACATGGCTTATTTAAGCTTAGCATGAAGACTGGAGACTGTTACTGGCAATAAAACTTCTAATACCCTTCAATAAGGGGAATTTTCATGCATTGTAGATTGAAGGTAAATAACAAAGCACAGACGGGCATCTTTTGTAGAAAAATGAAAAAATATTCTCATTTATTGAGGTAATTTTTTTTTCTAGAAAAAACAAAAAATTGAGGTAATAATTTGCATAGTATAACTTCCATCAATTTACACACGGCGCATCCATGGAGCAGTAACCAAAATGCCAACAAATAACAGAACTGCGGACAGAGGAAAAAAAAAAAAAAAAAAAACCACACAAAGTGTGCTTCGACTCCCCTCTGCTCAGAGGGAAGATAATTGAACAGTGAAATCTGTTAACTGCTGGTGGTTTTCAACAATCGGAACAAAGTGGTTGTATAAAACGTTTAAAACAGTCGATGGCCTCCTTTGTAAAATCTCTGAGAATTGTATAAAAAGTACATTCATAATCTAAATGCTGGTCTGTGTGGGACTCCCACTTTGCTGAATTGATATGAACTATAAAAATAGATTATTTTGTTAAAGGGCACTTTTCAAGTACAGCAGTTATCTGCCTAGTCAGGGATGGTTTACGGTTATGCAGTTACATTCTGAGGCAGACAGGGGGCAGCACTGAGCCAAATAAAAAAAATATTAAACCAAAAACCACATTAAGTAAGAAAATGTAGATTTACAACTTAGCATGCTGAAAATAAAGCTGGGATTTTAGGAATAAAGCTCTCGAGTAGAACACAGCTGTAGGCCTCATTCAATTTTACTTGTATTTTTTCCCCCTGAAAAGATAGTCCTCACCTTTAATATCACAAAACTTGTGTACTAAAAGAGAAATGCTTTCTTTTGTAGTCTCAGTAATAGTGTTTTGACTTTAGTCTCATAATTTGGACTAATTTCCTCAAAATGTTGACTCTTTCAAAAGAATACAGACTATTCTCAGATTGGTATTTAATTTTTTTAAGTTACTTTAATCATATTCTGACATTATTCTCAAATCCAACTTTATTCTTGTAACTATTCCAATGTTTTTCAAAATGTAGACTTTATTCTCAAATGTTTTTGTATTGCAAAATTATTCTCAAAATTCTAACTATATTTCTAGAATAATATTTCAACATCACTCAAAATTATTTTCTAAATCTAACCTTCTTAATGTGGCCCTGTCACACTCATTCGTAGCTGTCATTAAAAACTCCATAAAAATACTGAACCGTTTAGGAGAAGCAGGGCTTTCCAAATACTTCCCGCAAATACTTTGGCTTGAGGTCTGCCTCAGAGTGAAAAACATTGCTCGTGTACAGATTTTTAAACAACCAACACTAAAAACCTGCACTATACACATTAGTGCATTTTTTGGCAAGGAATCGGGATGAACGCCTGTGAAAATGTTTACCTGTCTCAGACACACGGAGGCCATTTCTACTGAGTGAATGACAGTTTATAACCCTACATCCAGTTCTGTGTTGACTATCTAAAGTGACTGAGAAACATTTCAGCTGATTTATAAAACAAAACAAACAAACAAAAACCCCAAAACACAGCATTTACAATCAACAAGCCTCGCGCACAGGTAAGCAGACATACCTGTAGAGCAGGGGTGCCCAATCCCAGTCCTCGAGAGCTACCGTCCTGCAGCTTTTAGACGCATCCTTCTTCTGACACACCTGAATCAACTGAATGGCTTGTTATCAGGCCTTTGCCAAACTTGATGGCATGCTGAAGAGGTAATCAAACCATTTGATTCAGCTGTGTTGGAGTAGGGATGCATCTAAAAGCTGCAGGATAGTAGATCTCGAGGACTGGGATTGGGCACCCCTGCTGTAGAGTATGTAGTCATGCCTGACCAAAGTCTACTGGCTGCTTGACACAGACACCTTGGCTGACGCTCTCTTCTTTATAAAATACAACTGTACATGAATCACAAACATAATCTTTTAAAAAAAAAATACCTACATATAAACACAATATACAACAAGTTCACAAAGCAGAACCCAACTTTACAAACGAGTCCTTTCTCTCTCACCTCCTTTTTGTTTTGTTTTTTTAATAGAAAAATAGACTAAAAAGACCCAACCTCCCAGATACAAAATGCCCAAAGAAAGAGGGAAGAGAAAGACCGATAGGTGGGGCTGTGCTGATGTCACCTCGCTGAGTAGTCGGGCTGCTGGGGAGGTGGCAGCGGGGTTCACAGAGGGGTGTAGTCCTATAGCGGCCGGTCTCTGTCCTGAGATACTCGCTGCGTGTAGAAGAGGATGTAGGCCTGAGCGCGGCAGACCTCATCCACCGAGCACACGTTCAGCTTAGAGTCATTACAGTGAACCCAGAAGCCTGGAGGAAGAGGAGGGACGAGTTACCCAGATGAGCAGATGTGTTTGGAACAACACGTTTGTTTACTGGGGTTGGTTTTTGAGATCCCGCTCCCACAGAGCCACATACTTGGACACTGGCTAAACAACTGGAAAAGCACTCAAATTCTACTTTTAACCCCATGGAGCACATATTTGTTTTTTACTCTGTAGAACTGGTATCAAAATCACATCCTGAATACTCAACATGACAAGATGTTGGGAAAATTAAGATCAACACAACCTGGTAATATCTTAAAAACTTAAAATCTAATTTTAAGTTTAATAAAATAAAATACCTGAAGTTTAATTTAGCAAAAAGCCTTGTGCCAGTTACTGAAAACAAAGATTAACTTAGCCTAACCATAATCTCAGCGTACACAGAAGTTCATGTATATAAATATCAGCAGGAAAGAAACTAAACTACATTTAACCTTATTCACATGCAGCAGTGAATGAATCAGGTGGTAAAATTGGAACAATAGTCCTGAAAGCTTCCTCGTGTCCTATTAATAACCTGCAAATACAGCTGAGAGGGCCGAGGAGGGAACGTCATCATTTCTGCAGGAATATGAGGCGTTAGTTTGACTCTTTCGGCGACGATGACTCCACGTTTCGTTCTGACAAGATAAAATTCATCCTGAGCATGGATCTCATGAGAATCCTTTCAGTGGCATTTCACTGTGGCAGAGGAACCTCTGGACTTTAATGTGGACATTTTGAGAGGATGAAGGGAACAGTTCCCACAGCATTAATCCTCCTGTGACCGGGGCATTCACTGCTGTGTACACTTCCCTGCTTAAACCCAAACACAGAGAAAGAAGTAAAGAAAATGACTCACCTCCTTCTGTGTTGTAGCAGTAGGAAGTGTAGTGGCCAGAGCCAAAGCCCTTCCCATGATGCATCACCACGGCCGAGAGCTCGTAAAGGAAGTGCTTTGAGCGGGGCGAGCCAGCGGCGCTGGGACTGCTGGGACTGGAGTAGGGCATGGCTTTGGGTGAGGGCTCTCGGCAGCAGTAGGGCTCCATGTTGAGGAGCTGGTCGAAGCTGACGTGGACTCCAATCTTTTCCCGGTGATTTCTCCCAGACCACCTGAGGACCAATCAGAAGGCAGAGAAAAAGCTGAGGGGTGATCTTCTAAGAACAGCTGAAGGTTATTAGTGTTCTTACTAGAGTCTCGTCTCTAGAAGTCACATCCATGTATAATAAAGTGAAAATTTGAGTTAACACTTAAGACACGGTTATATTAATCCAATCAACTCCACAGGCGTTAACGTCTCCTCACCTGAAGCGTTTGAGGTGCAGCCTTAGGACCTGAGGCAGTTTATGGACCATCAGCTGCTTCTGTGCTTCGGTCAGAATGACTGGCTTGGATGAGGCCCGTCTTCTGGCAGCTGCACACACGTGGAGAGAGGAAAGAGCTGACACACAGCACAAAGATCACTTTTTGTGAGCGTCGACGCAGCTTTAAAGCGGTCACGTGACCCTGTGATTATGTAAACTGCTGCAGAGCGATAAAGGCGCCATTTTACATGAACATTTTAGAGTAGATCTGAGAAGCAGTGCAGGTATTTGTGTTAGTTTAGTCCTGAAGGAACCACACTTCTAAATGCTTTCATTTAGAAGTGTGAAAACATGTCCTTGATTTCCTGGATACCGTTGTTGGGTATGTTTATTTTTTATTAGCTGCTGCCTACAAACCGGAATGTCCCCACCATGTCCTGTTTTGTTTTCACGACAGGCACTTACAGGCTTTCAACATTTGAGTCAGTCAAGACTGCAGCCAATCATTTTACCCATCTTACCCTCACTGTGATAGTAGGGAATTGGAAGTTTGCTTGGATTTCAGCTAAGCGGTGTGAGTGCTGCACGGCACTTACACCGCACGGCAGCGAAAAGCACGGCATCAACGTAATGAAACGCTGGTAACATGTTTTATAGTCACCAAAATGCTTCCAATTGTTGTTTCAGTGTCACAGATGTGACTAAAAGGTGCAATTTGGTTGCTATCGGTGGTTGTTGGACTTTTTTAATTTTAGAAGGGAGCATATCACAGGGAAAAGGAAGTGGGAACAATAGAAAAAAAATAGAAAAATAATACTTTTACAGTACAACAAACACACACTGTGGTAACAGGGACCACTTTCAGTAGTTTTAAATGTTCAGGCTTTCATAGAAATTAAGGTTGTGACCCAAGTTTTTACTTTACATCTGGTCCATAGATTATATAGGCGCCTGGCCATGGAGTGCCTTTCTTCTACTTATCCAGCCACCGATCTGTCCTTTTAGCCTTGTTTTTTTTTTTTTTTTTATTCCCTCTTGAATTTCTCTGTCTTTAGGTTGATCAAATGTCCAAAAACATCTTCCCTCTGTGAGTTTGGACACAGCTGTTTTTCATCTGTCTCGTCTTGTGAGTCCGAGAGGGATCCTTCAGTTTTCATTAACAATGTTATACCACAAACTTAGTTCTACCATAAAGCACGTTTTAGTTACTGAGTGATACTTTTACAGGCTTAGTTATCGTTTAGTTTGTATCCCCTCTTTTTTCAGCATGTTTTATAGGTGAAAACTGTAAATATCTTGAGTTTAAAGTAAAAAAAAAAAACTGTGTGGCTCGTCTCACTCACAGTTACACTGGTCACAGGCGTAGATGTTTCCCTCCAGAGCTTCGGTCTCTGTAAACTTGGCTAGCATTTCCGTCAAATGGCACGAAGCCTGAGCGGCCGACTCCCGGCTATTATTGTGATATCGCTCCGGGAACTCCAGCGACAGATCCCAGAAAGGCTCCACAGTGTTGGAGCGATGGTCGCAGGCCAGGCACGTCACCTGCATGGAAAGGCGAGAAAGAGTAAGAAATAAGCAAACAACACAGGAGACGTCAGAAGGAATATCTCTATTTCTACATGTGACTGGGAATACATAGAAATTAAATACAAATGTGGGGCTTTTCACAACATCCACTGACCCACTTTCCAATCCAATCCAATTTTATTTATAAAGCACTTTAAAATACCCAGCACAGGAACAAAGTGCTGTACAGAAAATAAGTTAAAACAATAGAATGTATATATATATATATATATATATATATATATATATATATATATATATATATATATATATATATATATATATATATATATATATATATATATATGTATGTATGTATGTATGTATGTATGTGTGTGTGTGTGTATATATATATATATATATATATATTAGGGGTGCAACGATACACAAAATTCACGGTTCGGTTCGATACTTTGGTGTCACGGTTCGATATTTTTTCGATACAAAAAAAAATGTTCATACCTTTTTAATTTGTCATTTATTAAAATTATAAATATATATTTTAACTCAAAAGTACAGTTTTTAAATTAAACCCTAACCCTTGTGCGCGTTTTTTATTTTGACAGCGAATGTGCACCTGCGGACCACTTAAGATAAGATAAGATAGAACTTTATTAATCCCTCGGGTGGGTTCCTCTGGGAAATTCGACTTCCAAAAAAAGCAC